>NC_135235.1:26067708-27428208 GCF_051348905.1 Ranitomeya variabilis
TAGCAAGAAATTTGCAGGTCACCCTCTATCACAACATTTTGAGAGATACCATGAGGGTTCAATAAAAAATATTGTTGTCACTGGGATCAAAATAGTAAAGAAGAATTGTCGGAAAGGTAATTTTATCCACCAAATGTCAAGAGAGGAGAGCAAGTGGATATTTGAAATGAATACGCTGATTCCGAATGGCCTTAACAGCGAAATTGAACTTTTTGCTTTTAATAAGTAAGCACAGCTCCTTTACACATTACAGGATATATAAGCACCTTTTGTTATGCACCGGACCATCCCTGAGGAAGGAGTCTGTTGACTCCGAAACGCGTCGGATAGAAGTTTGGTCCTGGGTGCGCTCTGTAAGCCGGTCACGTGAAGTATCACGTGCATGTGACGTCACGCAAGGTCTTGCAGCTTCACTGCACCTTGCCGGCAATTTTTCTTTGGAAACGTGGGTTACTGCCAAGAAGCTAGGAACGCTACCTATAGGGTGAGGGGTGCCTGTCACCGGCCGGGACAGGTTAATACCCTTTCCCTCTAGTTTTGGGAACATTGAGGACCATCTCTGTGCATATCGTTGGGAGGTATATTTGTGGACACTTGGATATGACCATCTATTGGCTACAAGGACCTTCTCTGGACAACAGCGCTTCATGAGGATTGCCATATTTGCTCTGATTAAGGTAATTGTTTATATGAAGGATGGCATATAGCACTTTTTTATGAAGTTTTTTTAACTAATAGCTCTTTGACAATTAATGGTATCTTCAGCGCAAATATATATATATACTATATATTATATTGGACTATCCATCTTCCTCTTGATTATATTCCAGAGGTTTTCAATGGGGTTCAGGTCTGGAGATTGGGCGGCCATGACAGGGATATGATGTGGTGGTCCTTCTTCCACACCTTGATTGACCTAGCTGTGTGGCATGGCGCATTGTCCTGCTGGAAAAACCAGTCCTCAGAGTTGGGGAACATTGCCTGACCAGAAGGAATCAACTGTTTTTCCAGGATAACCTTGTATGCGGCTTGATTCATACGTCCTTCGCAAAGAACAACCTGCCCAATTCCAGCCTTGCTGAAGCATCCCCAGATCATCACCGATCCTCCACCAAATTTCACAGTGGGTGCAAAACACTGTGGCTTGTACGCCTCTCCAGGTCTCTGTCTAACTATTAGACGACCAGGTGTTGGGCACATCTGAAAATTAGACTCATCAGAGAAGATTACCTTACTCCAGTCCTCTAAGGGCCAATCCTTATGGTCTATGGCAAACTTTAGCCTGGCTCTCCTTTGCTTCTCATTGATGAAAGGCTTTTTTCTAGCTTTACATGACTTGAGCCCTGCCTCTAGGAGCCTGTTATGAACTGTTCTTGCCATGCACTTCACCCCAGCTGCCATTTGCCATTCCTTTTGTAGGTCACTTGATGTCATCCTGCGGTTGCTGAGTGACATTCGAATAAGATGACGGTCATCCCGGTCAGTGGAGAGTCTTTTTCGCCCTCTGCCGGTAGCTTTGTTGTCCCCATTGTCTGCTGCTTGACCTTGTTGTAATGGACTGACGCCTTAGAAATTTTAAGGATGGAAGCAACATGACGCTCACTGTGTCCCTCTGCTAGTAAAGCCATTGAAGAACCCATTGAATTTCTGGTAGCATTCAGTCTCAGGGTCGGATTCTATCACGCAGCACATCTAGAATTGGTGATCTTCACCCGCTGCTCCTTGCGGCAGCTCCATTTCTGTCAGATTGCAGGGCATCTCCTGTGTACTGCGCCCTCTTTAGGTCACCACAGATTGTCCCCTGGATTCAGGTTTGGGTTCTGCTGTCACAAAACACTGATTTTTCTTCTGTTGAAGTCATTCTTTTGGTGATTTGGAGGTTGCTTCAGGTTGTTGGGATGAAAGGTGAAATTAATCTTCAGCTTTTTAGCACAGACTAGTGATGAGCGAAATATACTCGTTACTCGAGATTTCCCGACTATTCTCCGGTGTCCTCTGACTTTTTGTAGGTACTCGGAGATTTAGTTTTCCTCACCTCAGCTGAATGATTTGGCATCTGATTTTAACATCTGTTAGCCAGCTTGATTACATGTGGGGATTCCCTAGCAACCAGGCAACCCCCACATGTACTTATGCTGGCTAACAGATGTAAATAATTCGGCTGTGGTGATGAAAACTCCGAGCACTAAAAAATACTCCGAGGACACCCGAGCGTGCTCGGCAAATCTCGAGTAACGAGTATATTCGCTCATCACTTGCAGAGACCTGAAGGCTTTTATGCAAAATTGACCGTTATTTGGAACCATCTTCAATTCTCTACACCTTGACTAAAGGTCCAGTTCCAGCTGCCAGAAAACAGCCTGATAGCACAATGCTGCCTCCACCATGCCTCACTGTGGAGATGGTGATGAGCAGTGTCTGTTTTCCACCTTCTGGAATTCTGGCTAAAAAGTTCCACATTGTTCTCTTCAGACCATATGTACTTTTTCCCACATGATTTGGCAGACTTGATGTAGGTTTTCGCAAAACACAGCCACCTTGGTTGTCTTCTTTGTAAGTTTTTTCACCTCCCTACCCCACTGCCAGACATACACTACTCACAAAAAGTTTGGGATATTTGGCATTCGAGCGAAATCTATTGAAAACGTAAAAAGTTCCCGCTACAGTGATATTTTATCTTGACAGTTGGGCATTTAAGTAGAAGCAGCAATAGTGATTTCCTCATCTCAAACAATTTATTGAAATAAAAGCCAACACCAGCGGTGGGTGTACCCCAACAAGACATGTCACATCAATTACAGCTGATGACGATGTCTCCTGCTGCTCACAAGTGGAGCTATTGTCTGCTGAGGCATGGCGTCGCACTCTTCTTGAAGGGCGGTCCTCAGGTCATTGGGGTTCTGGGGTACAGAGTTACAAGCCTCTACACGGCATGGGTTTTTCTATGGGTTTCGGGTCTGGAGAAAGTGCAGGCCGCTCCATGTGAGGACCCCCAGTCTCCAGCAGCCACTCCCTAATGATGCAACCTCAATGAGCTGGAGCATGGTCGTCTATGAAGATGAAATTGGGCCCGTGTTCTCCGTGCAGAGGCACAATGACTGGATTAATGATATTATTCTAGTAGTAGGGACTTTCCACTGTACCATTCTCACAGTGTAGGGCAGTTCTGTATTGATTAGACGCCTCTGCCCACACTATTACGCCACCAAAGTCTTGTCCGGTGACATCGGTGGCTGATGCATAGCGTTCTCCTGGATGTCTCCAACATGGTTGGTGGCCATCATTTCTGCTCCGCGTGAATCGGCTTTCATCTGTGAACAGCACGGAGTCCACTAGTCCATCGTCCAGCGTAGATGACACCTGTGCCGGGTGGTGTGGTCAGGTATCCTTACAGATCATCTAGCACGTAGACCACCCTAATGAAAACGGTTTTGAATAGTCTGAGGAGACACTTGGCTGAATCTCGCCTCGCTTAACCCCTTCCCGACATGTGACGGAATAGTACGTCACATGTCGGGACCCCCGCTTTGATGTGCGCTCCGGCGGTGAGCGCACATCAAAGTCGCGACATGTCAGCTGTTTTTTACAGCTGACATGTGCGCGCAATAGCGGCGGGTGAAATCGCGATCACCCGCCGCTATTAACTAGTTAAATGCCGCTGTCAAACTCAGACAGCGGCATTTAACTACCGCATCCGGCCGTGCGGCCGGATATGAGCGCATCGCCGACCCCCGTCACATGATCGGAGGTCGGCGATGCTTGTACATTGTAACCATAGAGGTCCTGGAGACCTCTATGGTTACTGATCGCCGGTGGCTGTGAGCGCCCCCCTGTGGTCGGCGCTCACAGCACACCTGCATCTTAGCTACATAACAGCAATCTGATGATCGCTGTTATGTAGCAGAGCCGATCGGGCTGTGCCTGCTTCTAGCCTCCCATGGAGGCTATAGAAGCATGGTAAAAGTTAAAAAAAAAAAGTAAAAAAAAATGTGAAAAAAATAAAAAAAATATAAAAGTTTAAATCACCCCCCTTTCGCCCCAATCAAAATAAATCAATAAAAAAAAACCCAACCTACACATATTTGGTATCGCCGCGTTCAGAATCGCCCGATCTATCAATAAAAGAAAAGCATTAACCTGATCGCTAAACGGCGTAATGAAAAAAAAAATCGAAACGCCAGATTTACGTTTTTTGGGTCGCCACGACATTGCATTAAAATGCAATAACGGGCGATCAAAAGAACGTATCTGCACCAAAATGCTATCATTAAAAATGCCAGCTCGGCACGCAAAAAATAAGCCCTCACCCGACCCCAGATCACGAAAAATGGAGACGCTTCGGGTATCGGAAAATGGCGCAATTTTATTTATTTATTTTTTTGCAAAGTTTGGAATTTTTTTTCACCACTTAGGTAAAAAAGAACCTAGTCATGTTAGGTGTCTATGAACTCGTACTGACCTGGAGAATCATAATGGCAGGTCAGTTTTAGCATTTAGTGAACCTAGCAAAATAGGCAAGCAAAAAACAAGTGTGGGATTGCACTTTTTTTGCAATTTCACTGCACTTGGAATTTTTTTCCCGTTTTCTAGTACACGACATGGTAAAACCAATGATGTCGTTCAAAAGTACAACTCGTCCCGCAAAAAATAAGCCCTCACATGGCCAAATTGACAGAAAAATAAAAAAGTTATGGCTCTGGGAAGGAGGGGAGCGAAAAACGAAAACGGAAAAACGGAAAAAGCTCCGGGGGTGAAGGGGTTAAATGTCCCTGGAGTTGACATTCATCATCCAGCTCTGAAGGGCATTCATCACAATGAAGCTATCATCAGAGTGGGATGTGGCCATAGGATGTCCACTTCCGTGCCTTTTTGTGACTTTTCCAGTCTCTCGGTATTGCTGATGACTCTGTGATCTCTAAGCTCAGTGGCCACTTCCATCTTAGAACATCCTGCTTGAAGCCTCGCAGTGACGAGGTACCGTTCATCAATTGTTAGCTGTCATCTTGGTCTCGTGATGTCAAAATATGGACGACTGCTTAATACCAATTCTAATTGTACCCCGAAATTCATTGGCCGATTAATGGATCAAACATTTGTTGTGAATTTTGCCATTAAGGTCCTTGTTAGCTCTCGGTGGGAAAAACAAGATAATCTTGTAGTTATGATACCTTTTTAATGGCTAACAAAAATAAAATAAATGATGTTACAAGGCAAGCTTGCGAGACTTCTTGGGTCCCATCCTCAGGCATGATATAACAACAAAGTTTTTGAAGAAACACAAATATATGCACAAACAAAAAGAAGCTTGGTATAATGAATGAACGTTTAAATAAACTGATCTCCGAGAATGAATCCTTAATTGGATTAGATTAGTGGAGTGAAAGTTTTATGGTCCCAATATCCAAGTAAAGGTACCTTCACACGAAGCGACGCTGCAGCGATAGCGACAACGATGTCGATCGCTGCAGCGTCGCTGTTTGGTCGCTGGAGAGCTGTCACACAGACCGCTCTCCAGCGATCAACTATGCCGAGGTCCCCTGGTAACCAGGGTAAACATCGGGTAACTAAGCGCAGGGCCGCGCTTAGTAACCCGATGTTTACCCTGGTTACCAGCGTAAAATCTAAAAAAACCAAACATCGCTGGTATCGTTGCTTTTGCTTTCAAACACAACGATACACAGCGATCGGACGACCAAATAAAGTTCTGGACTTTATTCAGCGACCAGCGACATCACAGCAGGATCCTGATCGCTGCTGCGTGTCAAACGAAACGATATTGCTAGCGAGGACGCTGCAACGTCACGGATTGCTAGCGATATCGTTATAATGTCGTTTCGTGTGAAGGTACCTTAAGATCAGAGGCCTGGTGCCCTCAATGTCTTTGGAGAAGATTCCTCATTCACATTATTTTTTTCAACTGGCTAGCATGGTACCAAACCCTTTTTCTTTCTTTTAGCTCCTTGTTAGAGAACAGCAAGTTGGGCAAAAAGTACTAAAACATTGAACAGTAGGACATGTGCGTTTAAAGTAGGTCACATTAAGTTCACCTGGAAAGCTCAGAGTGCATTTTAGGTTCATCCTGAGGAGCATTGCACCATGAATAAGCCTCCTTACATTGGCATGCGAAGGCCAGCATGTCACTCTCCTCAAGAAGAAATGTTACCCCGTGGACCTCAGGATCATCCTTTTTTAGTGTAGTGTATGAAGAATATGGGAGATTGTAGTCTCATGCAGTACACAACCAGTACTTATTAGAGATTCCTATTGCTACTTTAATGTTGTTGTCGGCCTCTTGGCAGCCTCTCTGATAAAAATACAAGAATAAAATTGATCTATTTTTAAGGGACGCCAAGTTCTTGGTAATATCACTGTTGTGCCAAATTTCAGCCACTTGTTGATGACGTCTTCAGACTCTTCAGTGTCCATAGTAAATCTAATTTTTGGGAGATTTTTCTTAGACCCTTCTGATGGCTTTCCACAGTGAGATCCCTTTGCTGTGTTGTCAGCTGTTTTTACTGTCCATGTCTTTTTCTTTAAATTGCAACTGGGAAAATGTCAGGAAAATCCTCTTAGAACAGTAACATTTTCTCTGAGGTTCATCAGAATCCATGTTAATGACGACAGCCGTGCACTGAATACTATGTGATTGGCGAATTCTGAACACAGCCATATCCTCAATTATAAGAGGGTGTTCGCACTTATGCAACCACATTATTTTAGTTTTATATTTTTAATTCTCCACCCAAAACAGCCGTTTCTTTTCAATGGATTTACACATTATGGGCGACGTTAAAGGTAGAATATGTGCTGAAACGATTCTTCATTGTAGGATTTTTTTTTTCAACATGGTAAAAACTTGACATTTTAGCAGGGGTGTGTAGACTTTTTATATCAACTGTATATATAATAATAGCAAAGAGGAGGAGATCACTGTCGTGTATGTACAACCCCTTTTCTCAAAAAGTTGGGCTGCTGTGAAAAATGTAAAGAAAACAAAAAAGCAATGGTTTGGAAAGCTTATCGCCATATTTTACTCACATATTTTTACATGGAACAGATCAGAAGGTGAACATTGAACAATAATCTAATTTCCAAAATTTATGGCAGCAACACATCTCAAATAAGTTACGCAAGGGTCAATAAATGGCTGGAGAAGTGATACTAATGCAGCCACAAGGTCAGTTTTCAACTAAGTCACATGACTAAGAATAAAAAGAGCATGGCAGAGAGGCTGAGTCTCTCTGAAACAAAGATGGTCGGAGCTCACCATGTGTGAATGACTGCATGGAGCAATTTCACCAAAAATGTTCTGCAACATTAGATTTGAATATCTTCCATGTACAGAACATATCATCAAAAGATTCTGATATTCTGGAGAAATCCATCAAGAAACAACAAGGCTGACGGTCCATACTGGATTCTTGTGATTTTTAGGCCCCCAAGTGGCATTGCATTAAGAACAGACCTGATTCAGTTTTTAAATCACTGCACGGGCTCAGGAATACGTCTAGAAATCATTTTCTGTAAACACAGTTCTCTGTGCCATGTAACGAAGAAGCCAAATATCTACACAATCCAACACTGCCGTCTTCTCGGGGCCAAAGCTAATTTATATTGGACGGAGGCAAAATCTAAAACTGTTCGGTGGTCTGCGGAATCAAAATGTCTTTATGGCAACCACGGATGCTGTGTCCTGCTGACTCAGGAGGAGAGGGACCATCCAGCTTGTTATCAAGGAGAGGGACCATCCAGCTTGTTATCAAGGAGAGGGATTGTTCAGCTTGTTATCAAGGAGAGGGACCATCCAGCTTGTTATCAAGGAGAGGGATTGTTAAGCTTGTTATCAAGGAGAGGGACCGTTCAGCTTGTTATCAAGGAGAGGGACCATCCAGCTTGTTATCAAGGAGAGGGATTGTTCAGCTTGTTATCAAGGAGAGGGACCATCCAGCTTGTTATCAAGGAGAGGGATTGTTCAGCTTGTTATCAAGGAGAGGGACCATCCAGCTTGTTATCAGTGCATATAATTCATCTCTGATGGTATGGGGGACATTAGTGCCTATAGCAGGGGCAGCGCACACATGAAAAGCTCCGTCACTGCTGATCCATATATAGAGGTGCTAGAACAACAACTTTTTCATCCAGACAACATCTATTTCAGGGAAGGTCTTGTATATTTCAGCAAGAAAATGGTAAACCACAGACTGCCTCCATCACAGCGTCATGGCGTCACAGGAGAAGAGTTCAGGGGATTAACCGTTCGCCTGCTGAAATTAAATGAAAAAATCTGGCAAAAACCCCGAACTGTGGAGCACGAGAATCGGACAAAAAGGAGACAACAGTCCACAGCCAAAACTCCAGCAGTCGTCTCCTCACTTCCCCAACATTTACAGTCTGTGATAATGAGAAGAAATGATGCAACACAATGGTCACAGCTCGGATGCACATTTTTTGAGGTGTCACTGCCATCAGTTTCTAAATTAGTTTTTGTTTTTCAACTGATATGGAAAAATGTCCAACATTCAGTTTTTGATTTGTATCCTACGTTCCCTAGTGAGTAATAAAAGGCGATTAGAGATTTCCAAATCATTGCATTCTGTTTTTTTTTTTTTTCTCATTTTACTCAACGTCCCAATTTATGGAGAATTGGGGTTGTGTGTATGAATAAAGGAGGAAATCGCTGACAGTGTAAGGTGCAAAAGTCTTAGGTGTGGGGGGAAAACTGCTGCAGAGTAAGGCCATGTGCACACGTCAGGATTTCTGGCAGACATTTTCCTGACAAAAACCGGACATTTCTGCCAGAAATCCGCATGCATTTTTACATCGATTTTACCGCGTTTTTGAGCGTTTTTTTCTAAATGCATAGAATCGCTGTAAAAACGCAGAAAATCCGCAAAATTAATGAACATGCTGCTTTTTTTACCACGATGCGTTTTTTTTCGCTGAAAAAAACGCACCATGTGCACAAAACATGCAGAATGCATTCTAATTGATAGAATGCATAATTAATGCATTTTTAATGAGTTTTTATAGCGTTTTTAGATCGTAAAAAAACGCGAATAAACCTGAACGTGTGCACATAGTCTAAGGAGCTCACAAATCTAGAAATGTTATGTTCATTCATAAAAATAAACAAAATGCAAAGTGGATGATGAAAAGACAAATGAATCCCATCAACATTCGGTGACCGCCCTTTACCTTCATCGCTTCTTCTAGGTCACTCCCGCACAGTCAGGGATTTTATAGGATTATAGTCGGGTGTATGAGTAATTACACCAAACAGGTGATTATCGTCATTTTTGTCTGTAGGTTGAAACAGTCATAACCAGAAACAGTCATGAAGGCGGCTTATAGGGGTTGTCTGGTCTCTGCACACCTTGTCACAATTCCCCTGTGGTCACGGTGAGGGTGTGTGTCCACGTGCCGACTAGACTGTGCGTCTCTCTAAATAGAAGAGAAGTCTGATAAGATTAGGCTTTTCTTCTTAGGGTACCGTTACACTAATCGATTTACCAACGATCACAACCAGCGATACGACCTGGCCGTGATCGTTGGTAAGTCGTTGTGTGGTCGCTGGGGAGCTGTCACACAGACCGCTCTCCAGCGACCGACGATGCCGAAGTCCCCGGGTAACCAGGGTAAACATTGGGTTACTAAGCGCAGGGCCGCGCTTAGTAACCCGATGTTTACCCTGGTTACCATCGTAAATGTAAAAAACCCAAAACACTACATACAGTACTTACATTCCGGTGTCCGTCAGGTCCCTCGCCGTCTGCTTCCCGCACTGACTGTGAGTGTCGGCCGTAAAGTAAAAGCAGAGCACAGCGGCTGTGCCCTGCTTTCCGGCCGGCACTCACAGTCAGTGCGGGAAGCAGACGGCGAGGGACCTGACGGACACCGGAATGTGAGTATGTACTGTTTGTTTTTTTTACATTTACGATGGTAACCAGGGTAAACATCGGGTTACTAAGCGCGGCCCTGCGCTTAGTAACCCGATGTTTACCCTGGTTACAAGCGAACGCATCGCTGGATCGGTGTCACACACACCGATCCAGCAATGACAGCGGGAGATCCAGCGACGAAATAAAGTTCCAAACGATCTGCTACGACGTACGATTCTCAGCGGGGTCCCTGATCGTCGCTGCGTGTCAGACACAGCGATATCGTATGGATATCGCTGGAACGTCACGGATCGTACCGTCGTAGCGACCAAAGTGCCAATGTGAGACGGTACCCTTAGACTGGACAAACCTTTTAAAACTGACTGGGTGTGGAATAGCCATACTCTGCTACAAATTTGTGGTTGTGGAAGACCATTCCATGTCACTGGTCAGGCACCATGGCGAGACTGAGCACAGCAACAAGACCTAAGGTAGTTATGCTGCATCGGCAAGGTCTCGAAGGCGCTCACCAAATATTGATGGATTTACATATCTCTATTATTAAAATAAAATATATTAAAGGGAACTTGTCACCTGATTCATGCTGCCGAAAATGCAGACTGCATAAATTGCAGCACGGTTCCATGATCGCATTTTGGCGTTTCAGAGAAAATATGCTTTGAAGATCTGGCCAAGGACCATAGCTGGAGACAAGACTAGTCCAGCTCTGTCCGTGTGATGCGGCATGTGATTAACAGGTGTCTATATAAACGGAGCAGCGCTGGGAAGAGCCGGCAAATGGCAGAGCCAGAGATGAGTCTAGTCCGGCTCTATGTTCCCCAGCCAGATCTTCAAAGTATATTTTTGTTCTGCAACGCCAGAAAGTTTCTGAGAGTAATATACTTGGCAGCAGTCGTTCAGCCAGGCCTGTGATTTGGACAGTCTGAATGTCCTGACAGGTTCCCTTTAACACTTCCATTTTTGGAAACTTTTTACGTTGCAGCATTTTTTTCACATCTGCCTAAAACTTATGCACAGTAATATACGTATAGGAGTAGCAGAAAGGAGTATGTTGCTGAGTTTTCAATTTTCTTTTTCATCAGTTGCATCTTTAGATTTTCCCTGGAATATTCCGCAGGTGGAAGAGCTGTCAGCTGCCATGTTTCGCTTCATGAGAGACACCGACCCCCAGGATCCCGCCATGTTCTTGATGTGAGTGCTTCCCCCCTCTTTTTTTTTTTTGTTGCATGTTCTGGATGGTCTTCTTCCTACAATGACTCCCCTTATCGCTTCTTCCTCCGCAGGGATCCGTTCGCATTGCACCGTCAGCACATGAGACGCATGTTTTCCGGGAATTTTGGAATGTCGCCATTTCTGAGTCTGACGGATGGGAGTGTCCCAGCGCTCCCTCGCTCCAGCGGGCATCGGGACATGCAGGTGCTGCCCCGTGCCATCTCTGAGCTGCCCCGTGCCATCTCTGAGCTGCCCCGTGCCATCTCTGCGCTGCCCCGTGCCATCTCTGCGCTGCCCCGTGCCATCTCTGCGCTGCCCCGTGCCATCTCTGCGCTGCCCCGTGCCATCTCTGAGCTGCCCCGTGCCATCTCTGAGCTGCCCCGTGCCATCTCTGCGCTGCCCCGTGCCATCTCTGCGCTGCCCCGTGCCATCTCTGCGCTGCCCCGTGCCATCTCTGCGCTGCCCCGTGCCATCTCTGCGCTGCCCCGTGCCATCTCTGCGCTGCCCCGTGCCATCTCTGCGCTGCCCCGTGCCGGCCCTGCGCTGCCCCGTGCCGGCCCTGCGCTGCCCCGTGCCGGCCCTGCGCTGCCCCGTGCCGGCCCTGCGCTGCCCCGTGCCGGCCCTGCGCTGCCCCGTGCCGGCCCTGCGCTGCCCCGTGCCGGCCCTGCGCTGCCCCGTGCCGGCCCTGCGCTGCCCCGTGCCGGCCCTGCGCTGCCCCGTGCCGGCCCTGCGCTGCCCCGTGCCGGCCCTGCGCTGCCCCGTGCCGGCCCTGCGCTGCCCCGTGCCGGCCCTGCGCTGCCCCGTGCCGGCCCTGCGCTGCCCCGTGCCGGCCCTGCGCTGCCCCGTGCCGGCCCTGCGCTGCCCCGTGCCGGCCCTGCGCTGCCCCGTGCCGGCCCTGCGCTGCCCCGTGCCGGCCCTGCGCTGCCCCGTGCCGGCCCTGCGCTGCCCCGTGCCGGCCCTGCGCTGCCCCGTGCCGGCCCTGCGCTGCCCCGTGCCGGCCCTGCGCTGCCCCGTGCCGGCCCTGCGCTGCCCCGTGCCGGCCCTGCGCTGCCCCGTGCCGGCCCTGCGCTGCCCCGTGCCGGCCCTGCGCTGCCCCGTGCCGGCCCTGCGCTGCCCCGTGCCGGCCCTGCGCTGCCCCGTGCCGGCCCTGCGCTGCCCCGTGCCGGCCCTGCGCTGCCCCGTGCCGGCCCTGCGCTGCCCCGTGCCGGCCCTGCGCTGCCCCGTGCCGGCCCTGCGCTGCCCCGTGCCGGCCCTGCGCTGCCCCGTGCCGGCCCTGCGCTGCCCCGTGCCGGCCCTGCGCTGCCCCGTGCCGGCCCTGCGCTGCCCCGTGCCATCTCTGCGCTGCCCCGTGCCGGCTCTGCGCTGCCCCGTGCCGGCTCTGCGCTGCCCCGTGCCGGCTCTGCGCTGCCTCGTGCCATCTCTGCGCTGCCGTTGTGTATTACACGATGTGAGGCTCATGTCTTCTCTTTCCTTTTCATGTCTCGTGCCGCCCGTTCTACTCGCCAGGCCGGAGCACTGAACCCATATGGCATGATGGGAATGGTGAGTGTTGTTAGTCCACCTCCTCTTGCCTCAATGCAGACCAGTCTCTTAATGTCAGTTTATGGACCTTAAAGGGGATGTCACCTCCCTTCTCTCCACACCAAGGGAATAGGAATTAGTTTTTGCCCTCTTAGACTGGTCCATCTATGTAAAAGTACACTTTATTTTTACTGTCCTATTAAAGACTGGAAACAACAGTTGTAGCAAACCTTCAGCTACAGTGAGAAATATTAAGTAGGAGTGAGGATCGGGGTATGGGGGGAAAAAAAACTTCCTCTTCACTGACTGTAAGCAGAGATCCCCCCCCAAAATATTGAAGGTATGTGCACACGTTGTGGATTTTGCTGCGGATCCGCAGCGTTTTCGCAGCTGCGGGTCCGCAGTGGTTTCCCATGCGTTTACAGTACAATGTAAACCTATGGGAAACGAAATCCGCAGTGCTTATGGTGCAGAAAAAACAGCGCGGAAACGCAGCGGTTTACATTCCGCAGCATGTCAATTCTTTGTGCGGATTCTGCTGCGGATTTACACCTGCTCCAATAGAAAACTGCAGGTGTAAACCCACAGCGGAATCCGCAATAGAAACCGCGATAAATCCGCAGGAAAAACCGCAGCGGTTTTGCCCTGCGGATTTATCAAATCCGCTGCGGAAAAATCCGCAGTGGACAATTCTACGTGTGCACATACCCTGACAGTCCCCAGGTCAAAAATGGCCAATTTTATTTTTTTTTTAAACTCATTTTATGGAAGACTAGATGGTGGCCCGATTCTAACGCATCGGGTATTCTAGAATATGTATGTAGTTTATTTATGAAGTTTTCAGAATAATGTAATTAATACACAGGATTCGGCCGGCCGGGCGCAACCAATTAGCGAAGCGTGGTTCAAATTCCGCACCAATTCGCGGCTGGACTGCGCCTGTCGCTGATTAGTCACGCCCGGCTGCGAACAATCAGTGAAGCCATGGCCGGCTCCAGGTTTTTGAGGGCCCCAGGCGAAAGAGTCTCAGTGGGCCCCCTCTTTAACACATACCACGATTCATGATGCACAGATACAGCAGAGAAATATACCACAGCCAAGTAGCATGTAGCACAGCCCACGTAGCATGTAGCACAGCCCACGTAGCATGCAGCACAGCCCACGTAGCATGCAGCACAGCCCACGTAGCATGCAGCACAGCCCACGTAGCATGCAGCACAGCCCACGTAGCATGCAGCACAGCCCACGTAGCATGCAGCACAGCCCACGTAGCATATAGCACAGCCCACGTAGCATGTAGCACAGCCCACGTAGCATGTAGCACAGCCCACGTAGCATGTAGCACAGCCCACGTAGCATGTAGCACAGCCCACGTAGCATGCAGCACAGCCCACGTAGTGTATAGCACAGCTCACGCAGTATATAATGGCCACGTAATGTATAGCACAGAGACGCAGTATATAACACAGCCCACGCAGTATATAGCAATGTGGGCGTGGGCACCATATGCCTGTAAAAAAAAAAAAAAAAAAAGAATTAAAATAAAAAATAGTTATATACTCACCTTCCGGCGGCCCCCGGATCAAGGCGAGTCGTTTAGCGATGCTCCTCGCGACGCTCCGATCCCAAGAATGCATTGCGGTCTCGCGAGATGATGACGTAGCGGTCTCGCGAGACCGCTATGTCATCATCTCGTGAGACCGCAATGCATGGCCCTGAGCGTCGCGAGGAGCGGGAAAGGCGCCGGAAGGTGAGTGTATAATTATTTTTTATTTTTTTTTTATTATTTTTAACATTAGATCTTTTTACTATTAATGCTGCATAGGCAGCCTCAATAGTAAAAAGTTGGTCACACAAGGTTAATAGCAGCGTTAACGGACTGCGTTACACCGCGGCATAATGCGGTGTAACGCAGCCATTAACCCTGCGTGAGCGCTGACTGGAGTCGAGTATGGAGGGGGCACTGACGGAGAGTAGGAAGGGGCGAATTTGTGGCCGGACTGTGCCCGTCATAGAACAATCAGCATTTCATTGCTCATTAATACTGTCTGGTAAAGTTAACCTTGCTCTTAACATACCATGGGTCTAATATCGTATCCAAAACCATAAGACGTCCACGTCAGGCACCAAATATCACGTACTTTATCATGAGTGAATCTCCTCATCGTCTGGGGACTGATATGATTGAAAGAACAGTGTCCATTTTTTTACACCATATTCTTCGGCTTATAAGACGCACTTTTTTCCCCCAAAATTTGGTGGATGAATAGGGTTCGTTTTAGCCATATGTGGTTTACCGGCTGCGGTGGAGCAGGGTCCAGAGTCGCTGGTGGTGGCAGCAGGAGTGGGACGATGCTGCGGGCCCCTGGCTGATAGGAATTGGTGTTTGATGGTGTGGGGGCTCCGACGTCATTCTGTGAAAGCCCAGAGCCCCCGCACTTTCCATGGTTTTCAATGCATGGGTCTTCGGGAAAATGGCCGCCAGATGTGACACAATAATAATAATAATTTTTATTTATATAGCGCCAACATATTCCGCAGCACTTTACAATTAAGCGGGGACATGTACAAACAATAAATTCAGTACGAGTTAAGACAATTTAAACAGTCACATTAGGAGTGAGGTCCCTGCTCGCAAGCTTACAATCTACAAGGAAATGGGGGGACACAATAGGTGAAAAGTGCTTGTTATTTCAGGTCTGGCAATTATAATACATAGGGATTTTCATATAAAGCTGCATGATCCGGTCATCAGCCCGTGCGTTTAAGTGCAATAGTCAAGTATCAAGTGCAGTTATCATGTGCATGGAGGGTGTGGGGACAGATGAATAGTAGGGGGCAGATTCAGAGTAATATTTGGAGGGAGGGAACAGGGCAAAGTTAGTTTACTGAGTAGTTGGTGTGGTAGGCTTGTTTGAAGAGATGGGTTTTTAAAGCGCGCTTGAATAGGACACATGCGTAGATTGAGATCTCCGCTCCCAAGATCTCTATCTGCACATGTGCTCTTCCAGCGGCCATTTTCCCACAGTCCACCGCATTGAAAACCATGGAAAGTGTGGGGGCTCTGGGCTTCACAAAATGTCGTCAGAGCCCCTGCACCACCGAACACCCCCTCTTACCTGGCTGGGACCGGCAGCATCACGGCCAGCTTCCTGCAGCAGTGACCCTGCTACCTTGGAACCTGATCTGCCACCACCCAGATAAGCTACCGTACAAGCGGACTAGAAGACGCACCACCATTTAATAAAACATATTTTTCCTATTTTCCATCTAAAAAATTTGGGGTGCATCTTAAAATCTGCAAAATATGGTACCACCCTCTTACAGGAAGAGGCAGTATTTACCATGCTGACCCAGTGTGAAATCCGCAGGGGTCTTCAATCCAACGATCTCATGACCATAGCCTTGCGAGCCCAAAACAAGGTTTTCCTGAGAGTGCGAGGGCAGTGACGATTCCTAATAAACACACCGTAGGGCAGAGGGGAACAGTGACCACATCGGGTGTATAAAATCTGCCGCCTCTTCTCCACACCTATGGCCGTCTGCAGTGGTGGATCTATCCAGTGACACATTTAGTGGGGAGGTCAAGGCCCTGCCCAATCCTCTGATAGGGTGGGTGCCACTGTCCTCCTCTGATAGGGTGGGTGCCACTGTCCTCCTCTGATAGGGTGGGTGCCACTGTCCTCCTCGGATAGGGTGGGTGCCACTGTCCTCCTCTGATAGGGTGGGTGCCACTGTCCTCCTCTGATAGGGTGGGTTCCACTGTCCTCCTCTGATAGGGTGGGTGCCACTGTCCTCTGATGGGGTGGGTGCCACTGTCCTCCTCTGATGGGGTGGGTGCCACTGTCCTCCTCTGATGGGGTGGGTGCCACTGTCCTCCTCTGATGGGGTGGGTACCACTGTCCTCCTCTGATAGGGTGGGTGCCACTGTCCTCCTCGGATAGGGTGGGTGCCACTGTCGTCCTCTGATAGGGTTGGTGCCACTGTCCTCTTCGGATAGGGTGGGTGCCACTGTCCTCCTTGGATAGGGTGGGTGCCACTGTCCTCCTCTGATGGGGTGGGTGCCACTGTCCTCCTCGGATAGGGTGGGTGCCACTGTCCTCCTCGGATAGGGTGGGTGCCACTGTCCTCCTCGGATAGGGTGGGTGCCACTGTCCTCCTCGGATAGGGTGGGTGCCACTGTCCTCCTCGGATAGGGTGGGTGCCACTGTCCTCCTCGGATAGGGTGGGTGCCACTGTCCTCCTCGGATAGGGTGGGTGCCACTGTCCTCCTCGGATAGGGTGGGTGCCACTGTCCTCTTCGGATAGGGTGGGTGCCACTGTCCTCCTCGGATAGGGTGGGTGCCACTGTCCTTTTCTATGTATATGTTTGGAGCTAAAAATCCTTTTTGCTATTGGGTTTCATCATAACTTTTGCACAAATTGCCTGCCGTAGCTTCTGTATCGCGCTCTCTATTTCTCGCTGTAGAATGAGGTATCTTAGAATCCATGAGTGAGCTCGTCCTAAGAAGTTGTACCTCTTTAATCTGTCTATTTCTGAGCTCCTCTTAACTATTTATGCCCGCAGACTACATCATTGTTGAATGTGAACGGAAACAGAATGTAGAAGCCAATTGGTACAAAATACTCATATTGTAATATAATTTGAGTTCTATAGCGCCAACATGATCTGCAGCACTGTACAATTCAGAGGTGCTTGTGCTCACAAGATTAAATCAGTATAGACATAGGGAAGACAGAAAAGTTAGAAAGTGCTTGCCGTGTACGGTCCTGACATCTGTATAATGAGGGTAAGCAGAGCTGCATGAAGCAGTCATCGTCTGTATATGTTAGGCTACTTTCACACTAGCGTTAACTGCAATCCGCCACAATGCGTCGTTTTGCAGAAAAAACGCATCCTGCAAAAGTGCTTGCAGGATGCGTTTTTTCCCCATAGACTAACATTAAGCGACGTATTGCGACGGATTCACACACGTCGCAACCGTCGTGTGACGGTTGCGCCGTGTTGTGGCGGACCGTCGGGACCAAAAAACGCTACATGTAACGTTTTTTGCTCACGACGGTCCGCTTTTTCCAACCGCGCATGCGCAGCCTGAACTCCGCCCCCACCTCCCCGCACTTCCCCGCACCTCACAATGGGGTAGCGGATGCGCTGGAAAAATGCATCCGCTGCCCCCGTTGTGCGGCGGAGACAACGCTAGCGTCGGGAACCTCGGCCCGACGCACCGCGACGGGCCGAGCCCGACGCTAGTGTGAAAGTAGCCTAACTGTCCAGATACTGAGTGCATGGTGGTGTGGGAACAGATGATAGAAGGGATAAGATTCTGAGGAAAATGTAGAAAGGGAGAACTGAGAACATTCAGAACACTCACAAAACTGTGGATACTGGGAATCAACCAAATTGTCTGGGGTGGTGCAATCCAGAGAACTGGCGCAGCATAAGAGCAGTCCTGAAGATGAGAGCAGGAGGTTCTGATTATAGATGATGTTAGTCTTGGATCATTAGCAGAACAGAGAGCACTGGTCAAGTGGTAGACAAAGATGAGGAGGAGACATACGGTGGTGCAGCACTGTAGAGAGGACGAGTAGGGTAGTATACAGATGAGGAGAAGATGTAGGGCGGTGCAGCACTGTGGAGAGGACGGGTAGGGTGATAGACGGATGAGGAAGGGATGTAGGGCAGTTCAGCATTATGGAGAGGACGGGTAGGGTGATAGATAGATAGATGAGGAAGGGATGTAGGGCAGTTCAGCATTATGGAGAGGACGGGTAGGGTGATAGATAGATAGATAGATAGATAGATAGATGAGGAAGGGATGTAGGGCAGTTCAGCATTATGGAGAGGACGGTTAGGGTGGTAGATAGATGAGGATGAGATGTAGGGTAGCAGACAGATATGTAGTTAATGTAGTGCCGTGCAGAACTGTAGAGAGGACAGGTAGGGTGGTAGAGATGAGGAAGATGTAGGCCGGTGCAGCACATTTGTGAGAACGGTTAGAGTGGTGGACAGAGAGAGAGGGTGATTCAGAACTGTGGATGGGACAGGTAGGATGTTAGGCAAAGATGAGGAGAATATGTAGGGTGGTGCAGGACTGTCGAGAGCTTTGTGGGTGAGTAATAAGGATATATTGGATTCTGTAGCGGTTGGGTAACCAGTGTAGTGGCTGGCACAGCGTGGAGGCATCAGCGTAGCTGCTGGCTAGAAATAAAACTCAGGCTGCTGAATTCAGGATCGGACAAGGGAGAGTTGAGTAAAAGGAAGAAAGATCAGTAGAGTTGCAGTAGTCCAGATGAGAATAAAAATCAATGACAATAAGAGTTTTCTCCTTCGCCACATTAGGACCATTTCACTGGTGAGAAAAGAGTGTATTCTGAAGATGGCTTTTGAGGTGACATGAGTCATGAGAATGATCGGATATAGGGAGTAAAGGAAAGATCTCTGAAATGTAACCACAGCACATGAAGCCATCAGATGTTGAGAATTTGGAATGAAACCCAATTGCAAAAGTTTCTTTTTTTTAACCCCAAATACATGCATTTAGGGGAGGAAAAAAAAAGTCTGTAATTGTTTTAATATCTTTCCCTCATTGGATCTGTATGGAGAATTGTTTGTTTGGGACAACTTGTCGTTCTCATTGACGCTACATTGGGGCACGTGACGGTTTGATGACTTTTTACTCTGTGGCGAAGAGGCGACAAGAACAGCATCTTTGCAGCGTTCACCTTGCTGAAAAGATAATGTCATATTAGCATTTTCCGGCAGTTGTGTACGCGGCCGATGCCTTCTGCTTTCTCCCCGCCCATTTCAAATTAAAGCTCTTTTCTTTTTTTTAAACTTAATTGATCTTTTTTGTTTTTCTCCCTTCGGGGACCTGATTGATGGCTTCTAATACAGTGATGCTCTTGTATTGTGCCGTGCATCCGGCTTATTAGTGTCCCGTCCATGACAGCCCTGGGGGTATCTGCGTCAGGTCCTCGACTGCAATAATGAAGTAGTCGGCATCCTGCAGTCCTGTTTTCAGGGCACCGATGTGCCGCTGCCCTTTCTATACCCTATAGATGCCGCCATCACTATGGATGGTATGGGAGATACAGCAGGACGCTGGCTGTGTAACATCTGCCACCCACATGTAATGGTGAAGAACAGTCCTGTACACTCACCATCACATAGTGTTACATCACAGGGGCAGGAAAGTGTTACGTGGTTGTGCAGTTTGGCCCCTGATCATGGGTGGTCTCCCGCATCCTCAAGACCCGATAGCTGGCAGATATTTTTGGGGGGTTTTGAGTGAACCCCAATGACTGATCCACTGTATTGTGCTCTTTTCTGTGCAGGGCGGTGGATTCATCGACATGTTCTCTATGATGAATGACCTCATGGGCGGTATGGTGAGTATACGTATATACGTGGCTGTATTGTCCGCCATGGGATATTTCAGCCTTTCACCCCTCCCGTTACTCCAGTTTCTCACTTCAGTTTTCTTTCCTTCTTTAGGAGCAAATGACAAACCCCTCAAACTGTCAGACCTTCTCGTCTTCCACAGTCATCTCCTACTCCAATATGGGGGGAGTAAGCGGAGCCCCCAATGTATATCAGGAGACATCGCAGACACGCACTGCACCTGGAGGGGTGAGCAGGATTTTATCTATTGATCTCGTATCTGTCGATCGATGTCGTCATCTCGTATTGATCTGGTATCTCTCGATCAATCGATCTCCTATCCATCTCTTCGAGGTCTGTCACTGGTGGGCACACGGACCATGCGTGTCAGATATTCACAGACTTCTTCTTTTTCTCCAGATCCGTGAGACGCGGCGCACCATGCGGGATTCAGACAGCGGAATGGAACAGATGAGCATCGGACATCACATTGGAGAACGATCGCACATCATGCAGCGCTCACACAACCGCCGCACCGGAGACCGAGAGGAACGACAAGAGTTCATCAACATCGACGAGCGTGAGCAGAGAAGACTTTATTATATAGTCCTACCCAAAGCGCATCTGCACCAGAGATCACAATGCAAATTTTGTATATTATTTCATAGATCTTAGACCTGAAGACACTGATGTACTCACTTTGAAGCATGTTATCAGTCCAGCAAAAAAAAGGAGATTTTATGAATCCAAGTTTATTCAGTCTTAACTCTCGGCCTGTTCCGGCCTGACGCCTCCCCAGTCTCTGCCCGCCCCGGCCTGACTGACGCATCCTCAGTCTCCGCCCCGGCCTGACTGACGCCTCTTCAGTCTCCGCCCCGGCTTGACTGACGCCTGTTCAATCTCCGCCCACCCCAGCCTGACTGACACCTCTAGAGTCTCCGGCCGCCCCAGCCTGACTGACGCATCTACAGTCTCCGCTCCGGCCTGACGCCTCTTCAGTCTCCACCCCGGCCTGACTGACGCCTCTTCAGTCTCCGCCCCGGCCTGACTGACACCTGTTCAGTCTCCGCCCCGGCCTGACTGACACCTGTTCAGTCTCCGCCCCGGCCTGACTGACACCTGTTCAATCTCCGCCCACCGCAGCCTGACTGACTCTTCTAGAGTCTCCGGCCGCCCCGACTTGACGCCTCTTCAGTCTCCGCCCACCCCAGCCTGACTGACGCCTCTACAGTCTCCGCCTGCCCTGACTGATGCCTGTTCAGTCTCCGCCCACCCCAGCCTGACTGATGCCTCTACAGTCTCCGCCTGTCCTGACTGACGCCTCTACAGTCTCCGCCCGCCCCGGCCTGACTGACGCCTCTTCAGTCTCCGCCCGCCCCGGCCTGACTGACGCTGTTGTGGATTCTGTTTGTGGGCTCCCTCTGGTGGTTACTGCTGGTACTGGGTGACTTTGGTGGGTTGCGGCCTCTGGTTTCCACCTGTCCATCAGTGGCTGGGTGTTTCCTATTTTACCTGGCCTTTCTGTCATTCCCTTGCCGGCTATCAATGTATTCAGATGTGCTCTGTTTGGTTCCTGCCTACCTGCTCCCAGATCTTTCAGGATAAGCTAAGTGCTGATTTTCAGTTGTTTGGTTTTTTGTCCAGCTTGCTTATTATGTCTCTATGCTAGCTGGTAGCTCTAGTGGACTGAGGTTCTCCCCATGTGCCATGAGTTGGCACATGGGTTCTTGTAATCTCAGGATGGTTTTTTGATTAGGGTTTTTTGCTGACCGCTCAGTCCCCTTTTGTATCGTTCTGCTTTCTAGTTTACAGCGGGCCTCAATTTGCTAAATCTATATATATCATCTCTGTGTGTGCCTTCCTCTCATTTCACCGTCAATACATGTGGGGGGCAACTATATCTTTTGGGGTTCATTCCTCTGGAGGCAAGTGAGGTCTTTACTTTCTCTGCAGTACTAGTTAGCTCTTAGGCTGGTGCGTGGCGTCTAGAACCAACGTAGGCACGCTCCCTGGCTATCTCTAGTTGCGTTGGTCAGGCGTAGGGCAGCGGTCAGCCCAGGTTCCATCACCCTAGAGCTCGTCCGTTATTTATTTGTACTTTGCTTGTCCTGTGCTATCCCTAGCCATTGGGGATTCATGACAGTATAGCCGGCCCACAAAGTGTTAATTGTTTGGGCTGAAGCAGGAGAAAAAGAAGTGTTTAAGGGAAATTTTTTTTTTTTTTTTTTTTTTTTCCCTTCAGAGTTTTGCTGCCTAGCCCTTAATTGCTGTCTAGCTGCTTCTTACCTCCTCTTAACCCTTGAATGGCTCTGATCTTAGCTGTTTAACATGGATGTCCAGAGTTTGGCTTCCAGCCTGAGTAATCTCGCGGCAAAAGTTCAAAACATACAGGATTTTGTTGTTCACACTCCCATGTCTGAACCTAGAATTCCTATTCCAGAGTTCTTCTCTGGAGATAGATCTACCTTCCTGAATTTCAGGAACAATTGTAAATTGTTTCTTTCTTTAAAATCTCGCTCCTCTGGAGACCCTGCTCAACAGGTCAGGATTGTAATATCTTTCCTGCGGGGCGACCCTCTGAATTGGGCATTTGCATTGGCACCAGGGGATCCTGCATTGCTCAGTGTGGATGCGTTTTTTCTGGCATTGGGATTGCTCTATGAGGAACCCAACCTGGAGATTCAGGCTGAAAAGGCTTTATTAGCCCTCTCTCAGGGGCATGATGAAGCGGAAATATATTGTCAAAAATTTCGGAAATGGTCGGTGCTTATTCAGTGGAATGAGTGCGCCCTGGCTGCAAACTTCAGAAATGGTCTTTCTGAGGCCATTAAGGATATTATGGTGGGGTTCCCTACGCCTACAGGTCTGAATGAGTCTATGGCTATGGCCATTCAGATTGATCGGCGTTTGCGGGAGCGCAAACCCGTGCACCAGTTGGCGGTGTCTTCTGAACAGGCACCTGAGACTATGCAATGTGATAGAATTCAGTCCAGAAGTGAACGGCAAAATTATAGGCGGAAAAATGGATTGTGTTTTTATTGTGGTGATTCAGCTCATGTTATATCAGCATGCTCTGAACGCACAAAAAAGCTTGATAAATCTTTTGCCATTGGTACTCTACAGCCTAAGTTCATTTTGTCTGTGACTCTGATTTTTTGACTGTCTTCCATTTCCGTTGATGCCTATGTGGATTCGGGCGCCGCCCTGAGTCTTATGGATTGGTCATTTGCTAAACGCTGCGGTTTTAGTCTGGAGCCTCTGGAAGTCCCTATTCCTCTGAAGGGAATTGACTCTACACCATTGGCTATGAATAAACCGCAGTATTGGACACAAGTGACCATGCGCATGACTCCCGTTCATCAGGAGGTGATTCGCTTCCTTGTACTGTATAATTTACATGATGTACTAGTGCTTGGTCTGCCATGGTTACAAACTCATAATCCTGTCCTGGACTGGAAAACAATGTCTGTGTTAAGCTGGGGATGTCAGGGGGTTCATGATGATGCACCTCCGATTTCTATCGCTTCATCTACTCCTTCGGAGATCCCTGAGTTTTTGTCTGACTATAGGGATGTTTTTGAGGAGCCTAAGCTCAATTCGCTCCCTCCCCATAGAGATTGTGACTGTGCTATAGAATTGATTCCTGGCAGTAAGTTCCCTAAGGGTCGTTTATTTAACCTGTCACTGCCAGAGCATACTGCTATGCGGAATTATATTAAGGAGTCCTTGGAAAAGGGACATATTCGTCCATCTTCGTCCCCTCTGGGAGCAGGTTTTTTTTTCGTGGCAAAAAAAGATGGTTCCCTGAGGCCTTGTATAGATTATTGCCTTCTGAATAAGATTACAGTCAAATATCAGTATCCATTGCCATTATTGACTGACTTGTTTGCTCGCATTAAGGGGGCTAGGTGGTTCACTAAGATAGATCTTCGCGGTGCGTATAATCTGGTGCGGATAAAACAGGGTGATGAGTTGGTCCCTTTATTTTTTCAGAACGTGGTTCGTTTGCATGGGATTCCGGAGAATATCGTTTCTGACAGGGGAGCCCAGTTTGTGTCTAGATTTTGGCGGACGTTTTGTGCCAAGATGGGCATTGATTTGTCTTTCTCGTCTGCATTCCATCCTCAGACGAATGGCCAGACGGAGCGAACTAATCAGACCTTGGAAACTTATTTGAGGTGTTTTGTTTCTGCTGACCAAGATGACTGGGTTGCTTTTTTGCCACTGGCCGAATTTGCTCTTAATAATCGGGCTAGTTCTGCCACGTTGGTCTCTCCTTTTTTTTGTAATTCGGGGTTTCATCCTCGTTTTTCCTCTGGTCAGGTGTAGTCTTTGGATTGTCCTGGAGTGGACATGGTGGTGGACAGGCTACATCAGATTTGGAATCAGGTGGTGGACAATTTGAAGTTATCTCAGGAGAAGACTCAGCAGTTTGCTAATCGCCGTCGCCGCGTGGGTCCCCGACTTCTTGTTGGGGATTTGGTGTGGTTGTCTTCTTGTTTTGTCCCTATGAAGGTCTCTTCTCCTAAGTTCAAGCCTCGGTTCATCGGTCCTTATAGGATCTCGGAGATTCTTAACCCTGTATCTTTTCGTTTGGATCTCCCAGCATCGTTTGCTATTCATAATGTGTTCCATCGGTCGTTGTTGCGGAGGTATGAGGTGCCCGTTGTTCCTTCGGTTGAGCCTCCTGCTCCGGTGCTGGTGGAGGGAGAATTGGAGTATGTTGTTGAGAAGATCTTGGATTCTCGTGTTTCCAGACGCAAACTCCAGTATTTGGTTAAGTGGAAGGGTTATGGTCAGGAGGATAATTCCTGGGTGGTCGCCTCCGATGTTCATGCGACTGATTTGGTCCGCGCCTTCCATAGAGCTCACCCTGATCGCCCTGGGGGTTCTCGTGAGGGTTCGGTGACCCCTCCTCAAGGGGGGGGTACTGTTGTGGATTCTGTTTGTGGGCTCCCTCTGGTGGTTACTGCTGGTACTGGGTGACTTTGGTGGGTTGTGGCCTTTGGTTTCCACCTGTCCATCAGAGGCTGGGTGTTTCCTATTTTACCTGGCCTTTCTGTCATTCCCTTGCCGGCTATCAATGTATTCAGATGTGCTCTGTTTGGTTCCTGCCTACCTGCTCCCAGATCTTTCAGGATAAGCTAAGTGCTGATTTTCAGTTGTTTGTTTTTTTGTCCAGCTTGCTTATTATGTCTCTATGCTAGCTGGTAGCTCTAGTGGACTGAGGTTCTCCCCATGTGTCATGAGTTGGCACATGGGTTCTTGTAATCTCAGGATGGTTTTTTGATTAGGGTTTTTTGCTGACCGCTCAGTCCCCTTTTGTATCGTTCTGCTTTCTAGTTTACAGCGGGCCTCAATTTGCTAAATCTATATATATCATCTCTGTGTGTGTGCCTTAATAATAATAATAATAATAATTTTATTTATATAGCGCCAACATATTCCGCAGCGCTTTACAACTTATAGAGGGGACTTATACAGACAACAGACATTACAGCATAACAGAAATCACAGTTCAAAACAGATACCAGGAGGAATGAGGGCCCTGCTGCTCGCAAGCTTACAATCTATGAGGAAAAGGGGAGACACAAGAGGTGGATGGTAACAATTGCTTTAGTTATTTGGACCAGCCATAGTGTAAGGGTACCTTCACACTGGTCGATTCTGCTACGATTACGACGCATTTGCGTCATATTCGACATCGCAGTACGAGCTCGTAGCCAGCGGTCACACTCTACGATGTTAACGCTTTTTCTGACGTAGTTGCGATGTGAACGTCACGCGTCGCAATCGTACGCTACCCTTCACACCGCCATAGTCCTACGACTCCGAGCGTGACGTATTACCAGCATGGGCGTGCTAAAACGTCACGCCCAATCAGGAGACAGGTATGCGGAAGCCCAACCCACGTAGTCGCATTACGAGCTCGTATGACCGCCGTCACATACTACGATTTCGACCGCCACAGCGGGACATTTACGACGAAAGAAAGTTCTGCTCTTTCTTTCACATCGTACGATGCTGGGCTGCGTCGCAAATCGTAACGCCATGTCACACTTTGCAACCTCGGAACGAGGACGGATAAACGTCACAAATCGAACGCTCGTTCAGACTTTGATTGCACAGTGTGAAGGGGCCCTAAGGCTCGGGTGTTCATGTAAAGCTGCATGAACCAGTTAACTGCCTAAGTATGTAACAGTACAGACACAGAGGCTATTAACTGCATAAAGTGTATGAGAACATGATGGAGGAACGTGATTATGTTGTTGTTTTTTATTAATAGGCCACACAGGGATAATTAGGTTAATGCGTTGAGGCGGTAGGCCAATCTGAACAAATGAGTTTTTAGTGCACGCTTAAAACTGTGGGGATTGGGGATTAATTGTATTAACCTAGGTAGTGCATTCCAAAGAATCGGCGCCGCACGTGTAAAGTCTTGGAGACGGGAGTGGGAGGTTCTGATTATTGAGGATGCTAACCTGAGGTCATTAGCAGAGCGGAGGGCACGGGTAGGTTGGTAGACTGAGACCAGAGAGGAGATGTAGGGTGGTGCTGAGCCATGGAGTGCTTTGTGGATGAGGGTAGTAGTTTTGTACTGGATTCTGGATTGGATGGGTAGCCAGTGTAATGACTGGCACAAGGTAGAGGCATCGGTGTAACGGTTGGCGAGGAATATGATCCTGGCAGCAGCATTCAGGACAGATTGGAGCGGGGAGAGTCTGGTAAAAGGTAGGCCAATTAGTAGAGAGTTACAATAGTCCAGACGAGAATGAATAAGTGAGACAGTAAGAGTTTTTGCAGAGTCGAAAGTAAGAAAAGGGCGAATTCTGGAAATGTTTTTGAGATGCAGATAAGAAGAGCGAGCCAGTGATCGGATGTGGGGGGTGAATGAAAGCTCGGAATCAAGGATGACTCCAAGGCAGCGGGCATGTTGCTTTGGAGTAATGGTGGAACCGCACACAGAGATGGCAATGTCGGGCAAAGGTAGGTTTGTAGAGGGAGAGAACACGAGGAGTTCAGTTTTTGACAGGTTCAGTTTCAGATAGAGGGAGGACATGATGTTAGAGACAGCGGTAAGACAATCACTGGTGTTTTCTAAAAAGGTCGGCGTGATAACAGGAGAAGAGGTATATAATTGGGTGTCGTCAGCATAGAGATGGTACTGGAAACCAAATCTACTGATTGTTTGTCCAATAGGGGCAGTATACAAAGAGGAGGGGGCCTAGGACTGATCCTTGAGGAACCCCAACAGTAAGGGGAAGGTGAGAGGAGGAGGAACCAGCAAAACAAACAGTGAAGGATCGGCCAGAGAGATAGGAGGAGAACCAAGAGAGAACGGTGTCCTTGAGGCCGATGGAGCGGAGCATAGTGAGGAGGAGCTGATGATCCACAGTGTCGAATGCTGCGGAGAGATCCAAGAGAATTAGCATGGAATAGTGACCATTAGATTTAGCTGTTAGTAGGTCATTAGAGACTTTAGTGAGGGCAGTTTCAGTAGAGTGTAAAGAGCGGAAACCAGATTGAAGAGGGTCGAGAAGAGAATTATCTGAGAGATAGCGGGTAAGACGGGAGTGGACCAGGCGTTCCAGGAGTTTAGAGATGAAGGGAAGATTAGAGACAGGTCTATAATTAGCGGCACAATTTTGATCGAGGGAGGGCTTTTTAAGTAGTGGATGTATGATGGCATGCTTAAATGAGGAGGGAAAAATACCGGAAGTGAGGGAAAGGTTGAATATTTTTGTTAGGTGAGAGGTGACAGCCGGGGAAAGGGACTGGAGGAGATGCGACGGAATGGGGTCGCTGGTGCAAGTGGTCGGGCGAGAAGATGCAAGGAGCCTGCTTACTTCTTCTTCTGTAACTGGTTCAAAGTCAGAGAGTGAACTAGATGCAGTGGGGGAGGGAGGACAGTGCCTGGTATGAAGAGATTGGGAGATGATTTCCTGTCGAATGTGGTCAATTTTTTCTTTGAAGTAATTGGCCAGATCGTCAGCGTGGAGATCTGTGGTTGGGGCCTGCTCTCTTGGGTTGAGTAGCCTTCCTCTCATTTCACCGTCAATACATGTGAGGGGCAACTATACCTTTTGGGGTTCATTCCTCTGGAGGCAAGTGAGGTCTTTACTTTCTCTGCAGTACTAGTTAGCTCTTAGGCTGGTGCGTGGCGTCTAGAACCAACGTAGGCACGCTCCCTGGCTATCTCTAGTTGCGTTGGTCAGGCGTAGGGCAGCGGTCAGCCCAGGTTCCATCACCCTAGAGCTCGTCCGTTATTTATTTGTACTTTGCTTGTCCTGTGCTATCCCTAGCCATTGGGGATTCATGACATGACGCCTCTTCAGTCTCCGCCCGCCCCGGCCTGACTGACGCCTGTTCAGTCTCCGCCCCGGCCTGACTGACGCCTCTACAGTCTCCGCCCGCCCCGGCCTGACTGACGCCTCTTCAGTCTCCGCCCGCCCCGGCCTGACTGACGCCTGTTCAGTCTCTGCCCTTCCTGACTGATGCCTGTTCAGTCTCCGCCCCGGCCTGACTGACGCCTCTACAGTCTCCGCCCGCCCCGGCCTGACTGACGCCTCTTCAGTCTCCGCCCACCCCGGCCTGACTGACGCCTCTTCAGTCTCCGCCCGCCCCGGCCTGACTGACGCCTGTTCAGTCTCTGCCCTTCCTGACTGATGCCTGTTCAGTCTCCGCCCCGGCCTGACTGACGCCTCTACAGTCTCCGCCCGCCCCGGCCTGACTGACGCCTCTTCAGTCTCCGCCCGCCCCGGCCTGACTGACGCCTCTTCAGTCTCCGCCCACCCCAGCCTGACTGACGCCTCTTCAGTCTCCGCCCACCCCAGCCTGACTGACGCCTCTACAGTCTCCGCCCGTCCTGACTGATGCCTGTTCAGTCTCCGCCCCGGCCTGACTGATGCCTGTACAGTCTCCGCCCCGGCCTGACTAACGCCTCTTCAGTCTCCGCCCGCCCCGGCCTGACTGACGCCTCTTCAGTCTCCGCCCGCCCCGGCCTGACTGACGCCTCTTCAGTCTCCGCCCGCCCCGGCCTGACTGATGCCTGTTCAGTCTCTGCCCGTCCTGACTGATGCCTGTTCAGTCTCCGCCCCAGCCTGACTGATGCCTCTACAGTCTCTGCCCACCCCGGCCTGACTGATGCCTCTACAGTCTCCGCCCACGCCTGACTGACGCCTCTACAGTCTCCGCCCACCCCGGCCTGACTGACGCCTCTACAGTCTCCGCCCACCCCGGCCTGACTGACGCCTCAAATGAATAAAAATTACTTAGGTCCCGAAAACCAACCCCGTCCTGCGAGGCCCCCCTAGGACACTCACTTGTTGGCCGAGTTTTACATTAACTGCGCCCTTTCTGTTTGTGACAACTCAGATTTGCCGGATTGCGACTCATAATTCGGGATAGTTGTCAGGTATTTGATGAGGAGCTCTCAAATCAGGTTAGATGGATGAAGATTGAGATTGGTTCTATAGTCTTGTTTAACAGTCCATTCTAATCTGGATTGTCACAGTAAGTACACCAGCCTCGTCAGGTCCGAGAAATCTATTTAATAATGCAGTCTGTACTGTTAAACCTGGTGATTTATCCAACTTAATGGCATTTTTTTTCATTGTTTTCTTCACACCCTGCTGGGGTTTATGCAGTTGTTGATCCTCCTTCCTATATACATGCACGCCCTCCTATATATACATAAGCGCGCCTCCTATATACCGGCTGTGGATGCAGTTTCTGTGGGTGGACGGTTGGAAAATGTATCAAAGCAGAGCGAACGCTGTATCTGTGCCCTCTATTCTGCAGCTGCATTACACTTTTTTGCTGAGAGTTGTAGTTCTACAACAACCGGGGCATATTACAGACTTGCCTGCTGTGTCCATTTACTTCTTCTGGTGTTTTCCTGGCCTCTCCATATGATAGTCTGTCGGTATCAGATTGATTGGGGGTCTTACTCTAGTCTCCCCCTACTCCGATCTGGTGGTTAAATGGGCTGCGGTCCACCATTCACATGAATAGCACGGAGTTCTTCCAAACCTACACAGCTGTGCCAGGTGGTCACCGTTCTCTCTGGAGCACAGCGCCCTCCACAGTCAGCAAAGACTTCAAGCACTGTCCTCATATTGATAACCCATCTTGATAGACCATCAATACAATCTCCTTTTAACCCCTTCAATTCATTTTCACAACGGTAACAGGAGAAAATGCACCATACAGTTTGTTGTGAAATTTCTCCTTAGTGCACCGATACTCCATTTGTGGGGGAAAACTACTGTTTGGGCGCATAACAGGGCTCAGACAGGAGGGAGCACCAATTGAATTTTGGCGCACAATTTTGCCTGGAACAGATTGCAGATGCTCCTGACATGCCAAAACAGCAGAAACCCCCACAAGTGACCCCATTTTACAAACTACACCTCTCAATGAATTCATCTAGGGGTGCAGTAATCATATTGATACCATGGGTGTGTCACAGAATTTTATACCATACCATTGGCCAGTGAAGAAAACTTTTTTTTACCTTCATCAAGTTTCCCTGCTCTGATCTCTGATCTAATACTCTGTAGTTGTTTTGCATTGCAGGGCAGTAGCTCAGTGCGTCGCACACATGGAGGAGGCGGCAGGTGCTGCTCTGAGCTGGAGCTTACATGCCACCGTACCTGGGTGACCCCTCAGCCATTTTTTGACCCGGGGTCACCATAGAGATCATTGGCACAACGCTCTAGCGGTGTGCTGAGCGGAGCAGAGAGGGAATGTCACTATTGACAGCGGCGTCATAGAGGGGTTACGCGCCCACGATCGGTGCTAGCTAGGTGGCGTTTGCTTATTGCTTGTGACATGTGCGGTGCTGCGCTGTGCACCGTCTGCCGCCTCTCCTGTGCATTACACCTGCATCCTGGCTCACAGTCCCTCTGTGTAATGCCTGTGCGGGGATAATTCCCGCTGCAGACAATCCTCAGCAGAGCGGCTGATGATCATGGAAACAGTCCAGTAGGGAAGAGGCTGCAGTGTCAGGCTGCGTTGCCCATTTATGCCGCCATCTGTCACCAGATTCCCGCTATAACCTTTCATCTCTCTCCTCCGTTACAGTTGATGCCGCTGAGTTCGATGATGAATGGCAGAGAGGGACGTCCCGCTATAGGAACCAGAGGGGGCTGGCATACAGAAGGAGAGGTGGCCCAGAGGAGCAGCTCGCCATCCAGGGACCTGAAGACAGCACAATTAGGCCGTCTCGCCGATACGACTGGTGATAGGTGAGCGCACGTCACCGTCACACTCGCCGCCTGCCGTAATGGCGCTTTGCGAGAATACAACTGATTGCACAGAACCTGCTGATGACCCTCTGCTGTAAGAAGAACCGGCTGCAGTTATGGATCGGAGCACTAAAAGGGGCAGTGTTCATTAGCAAAACATGGCTGCCTCCTTCCAAAAAAAAAAACCCTCCACAACTGTTTAGAGGTTGTATGTGGTATTGCGGCTGAGCCTCATTCCCTTTAACAAAGCTGGGCTGCAATTCCAGATATGACCTGTGGGCGGGGTGGCGCTGCTTTTTGAAGTAGCCATTTTATTATTATTATTTATTTATTTTTTTTACAACTCCTTTTAACCTATTAATCGAGACCCCCCCCCCCCCCACAGATTCGCAGAGTAAGGGGTTATTGCCCCTGTTTAAGCCCAGCAGCCCATTTGGCTTTTCTCTGATGCAATGTCAATCCAGATTCAGATAAAACCCCATTCACATGGATTGGACTGGTCCACAGCGGCACAATGTGAGAAAAAATGTGCCGGAAGCTGAATATTACTGATGTGCCCCCTGCCATGTGCCAGCAATGGACGTGGCTGCAATCCCCCATCAGATAAGACGTGGTGGCTTTATATTGCAGTGCCTCGTACTCACCAGCAGGTGGCGCTCAGTGTTTTGGGATTTTTTTTCTTCTAGGTTTGGTGTAATCAGGAAATCTTCCTGCTGAGCCGTCGCAGGTCTGCCGGGGGCTTCTGATGGAAATTGCAAAATTATGACTTAAGGCTTTATCATTTACATTATTTGCTGCACCCATGGGTGGAGGAGAGCAGCCCCTAAAATGACTGCTGCCCCCCTCCACCATATGCAGGTGATGGGGGCTTACTCACCCCATAGCATTGATTTGTCAGCTAATTTCTAGGTCTGTTGTGCCCTCCATGTTTTATGCATGCCATTCTTTTAGCTCACCGGTCCTGGCAGCGCCCAGGAGACTTCACTGTAAGCAAATCACTGAATTTTTAAAGTCCAGAGTGGCGCGGTGCAGGCCGAGAGGAGCTGCCTTATACCGTCAGACGTCCCCGGGGTGCAGGGTACCAGCCCGTCCTCCACGTATAACTGCACGCTGCACATCCTATCTCACTCCAGTCACACCGAGAGCTGCACCCTGCATTCTGCTCACGGGCGGCACAGCTTTTCTTATGAGGTCGGATCCTTTTCGGCCCCCTTGGTCTTAAACCTGCCAGGACTGGTAAAGCCATGTTCTCACATAGCATTAACACTGCATTTTTGTTTTCCAAGCAAAGTGGATGTGATTTCATGAAACCTCTGGCCCACTGTGTCTAAAGACGCTGCCAAATCGGGCATTTTTTTTTTGTGCTGTTTTCCCCTATAGGTTTTTATTGGCAGCCTGAAATAAAATGCATGTAAAATAAACTACACTGTGTTCCAAATTATTATGCAAATAATATTTCCTCCTATTTTCTCTAAATTACCTATCTGAATTGCAGTCATTGTTATTTTCCAGTCATCTACTATTCTAGTATAATTGCAATGGTTTGGAACAAACTGCCTATGAAAACAGTATCTTTTTAAAAAAAACTAAACACTCAAAATGCATGTTCCAAATTATTATGCACAGCAGAGTTTTCAACCTTTTTTTTTTATTTTGAACAAAAAAATGGTGAATTGTGAAGTTATAAGCATTATCAGCTTATTACAAAATGAAATCAAACAGTTTTCAAGTGAAACTTTATTCTAGGTGATGTTACATTTGCACATAGGACCCCTTGTTGGAAAGAAGCTTCTGAACTCTCTCGTCCATTGAATTTGTCACTTTTTGGATGGTTTCTGCTCCAATTGTTTTGCATGTGGACAGAATCCCCTCCCAGAGCTGTTGCTTAGATGTGAGCTGCCTCCCGCCATCATAGACACTCCTTTTGATGATGCTCCAGAGGTTCTCAATGGGGTTGAGGTCAGGGAAGATGGTGTCCACACCATAAGTTTGTCCTCTTTTGTGCCCATAGCAGCCAGAGATGCAGATGTGTTTTTTGCAGCATGAGACGGTGCATTATCCTGCATGAAAATGATCTTGCTGCGGAAAGCACGGTTCTTCCTCTTGAACCATGGCAGGAAGTGTTGTTTTAGAAACTCCTCATAGATTATGGAGTTCATCTTTACCCCTTCAGGGATCATAAAGGGGCCGACAATCTCTCTCCCCATGATTCCAGCCCAAAACATTACTTCACCTCCTCCTTGTTGGCGCCTTAGCCATGTTTTCATGGGGTGTCCATCAACCAGCCATCCTCCACTCCATCCATCTGGACCATCGAGCGTTGCACGGCACTCATCGGTGAACAAAACAGTTTGGACGTCAGTCTTCATGTATCGTTTGGCCCACTGGAGCCGCTTCTGCTTGTGTGCAGTGGATAGAGGTGGTGGACAGGATGGCTTACGCACAGCTGCAAACCTCTGATGGACCCTGCATCTTGTTGTTCTGGGGACGTTGGAGGCACCAGCAGCTTCAAAAACTTGTCTGCTGCTATGACAAGGCATTTTTGCAGCTGCTCTTTTAACCTTACGCAATTGCCTGTTGGAAAGAGTCCTCAATTTTTCCTTATCAGCACGCACACGTGTGTGCTGGGAATCAGCTACATACTTCTTGATTGTGCGATGATCACTAATGTGCACAGGTATCTGCAATTGCTTTCAGTGATATAAAGAGCCCTGACACACATCACCATCAATGAGTTTAAATGACAAACAAAAAAATTCTAACCTTATCACTCCTAAACTCTATGTGCATAATAATTTGGAACACAGTGTAATTTCAGTGCAGAATCAATTTTTTTGTGTACTAAAATATGCATAAAAAATACTTCCAATGCAATGCATTAAAAAAACTGCAAGAACCAAAGATTATTGTGTATTTTGCTGCGGACACCTGAAAAGGAAAAAAAAAAATGCAACAGTGTGAACACAGCCGTAAGATGCAGAAGTGTGTAGACACATGCACGGCCTGGTCACTGTATCCATGGTGACGGCTGCTTGTTCACACTGGTGGCCGTACCTCAATGAGGTCACATCGGTGATCGGCAGCCTGCGGAAACTACAACTCCCAGCGTGCTCTAGCAGCTGCCTGATAGTCTGTGACTCCAGGACCAATGGGTAAGAATCGCACAGGAGCTTTTCTCCGTGTTATCACCCTCCTATATCGAGGTCACATCAGTGATCGGCCACCTGTCGCACACCAGCTTTTGTGACACTATAACTCCCAGCATGGTGGCTGTCAAGGATTGCTTGGAGTTGTAGTTTAGCTTGTGCATGGCAGGTTGCTGAGAGTGATGATTTGCACCATGTCCATACTTGTTGCTATTGATGAACACCTGTAATGCCTTTTTTTTACCTGTGGTGGCGCTGCAGGGAAATAAAACACTTGCTCCCGGGTTCCTGGGCCGATCAGTGCGTCCCCCTCACCGGTTCAGTGCGTCCCCCTCATCCGCTTCTCCTCTCTCGTTGCAGGGAACGTCTGCACGGATAAGACAAGATTCCGAATATTCCCAAAGGGACCACTCCCTCCGCTCACCGCTGCATCATCTCCTGATACCTCTGTCCAGTCCCCCTCCCCCACTCGCTTCCCAATTTTTAATTTCCCCCTCACGTCTGCACTTTTTTTTTTCTCCCCTCTGGAAAGTCCATAATATGGTTCCCTAGTAATGGGAGCTACAATCTGGAGACGGCGATGACTGCTGTCGGGGGGCTACGCGGGGGTAGATGGAGTCTCGTTACGTGGGGGTGAAGTAGAGGGTTTCGGGGCCTGTGACGAGCCGGTGGGGGTGGGGGTGGACTTCATATTTAATTTCTGTAGATGTAGACTTTTCAGTATAGACCATCGTCCTGCAAGCTGCCGGATCTTTAACGACGGTGGGACTACTGCTCCCGTGTATGCTGGGAGTTGTAGTCTCGCCGCCGCCAGAGGGAACGGCTTGCACGTCACTGATGTAGACACTTTGCGAGTTCTGTGATGGTGGTAGAAGAGATGGGAGAGCAGGACGGACATTTTTACATCTGGGTGGGGGTGGGGTTGGGGGGCAAGGTACTCTCCGGCTTTTACAACATGAAGGGGCGGCCATCTTGTATTATTATTCTTGTGGGTTTGTCGGTGGATTTACATTCCTCTACAGCGGAGCACGGCGACGCTCTGCGGAGTTACTGATCCTGGGTGGGTGCAATGAAGGCCAATTCGCTCTGCCTGATGGGGGTTGTAGTATAACTATTTTTTTTTTTTTTCTTTTTTTTTTCGTTTCACAATGTTTAATAATAATTGTACAACTGTATTAATAAAAGGAGAACGTGTTCTGTTCCTTCATCTGGTTCTTCACCTCCGTGACAAGGAATCGCGCCTCGCGGGGGGCTGCCGGAGCTCGACCCTAAAGGAGGCAACATTGGGTGGGGAAGTAACAGGTGGGGGGGACAGAAAAAAGAGAGTATGGCTGCCGGACCCTCCGTGTCTGTCTGGTGCCCCCTACTGTTACTAGAGTGAGGAGGTCCTGCCCCTGCTGGGACCAGTCAGGGTAAAGCAGGAAGATGTATAGAACCCATGGAAAGTGGAGGAACAAGGTGACTGCAATTTTTTTACGCTGTTGGAAAGATATCACTGCCCGTGGCAAACAATCACCGCACAATTAGCATCAAGATAGAGCTGATGTCCCATAACAGGAGCTTTTCTCCATTTTCTTACCAATCACAGCTGATTATTGTCACCAGCCAGTAGCGAGTAGAAAGGGAGACGAGAGCTTTTCTCCATATTATCAAATTATCAACTTTCTTACCAATGACTGTCTCCAGTGGCATAGCCTATTACTGTCATCAGCCCCCTGGTCTGGTATAGCACCAGTGACTAAGGATGATACAGGAACTAAGGAGGACCCAGGAACTTTTCTCCATGATATCGCCTCTTACCAATCACCCCTTTCATTGGAGGATACAGGAACCTTTCTCCATGATATCACCTTCCCTACCAATCACAGCCTTCATTGGAGGATACAGGAACCTTTCTCCATGATATCACCTTCCCTACCAATCACAGCCTTCATTGGAGGATACAGGAACCTTTCTCCATGATATCACCTTCCCTACCAATCACAGCCTTCATTGGAGGATACAGGAACCTTTCTCCATGATATCACCTTCCCTACCAATCACAGCCTTCATTGGAGGATACAGGAACCTTTCTCCATGGTATCACCTTCCCTACCAATCACAGCCTTCATTGGAGGATACAGGAACCTTTCTCCATGATATCACCTTCCCTACCAATCACAGCCTTCATTGGAGGATACAGGAACCTTTCTCCATGATATCACCTTCCCTACCAATCACAGCCTTCATTGGAGGATACAGGAACCTTTCTCCATGGTATCACCTTCCCTACCAATCACAGCCTTCATTGGAGGATACAGGAACCTTTCTCCATGATATCACCTTCCCTACCAATCACAGCCTTCATTGGAGGATACAGGAACCTTTCTCCATGGTATCACCTTCCCTACCAATCACAGCCTTCATTGGAGGATACAGGAACCTTTCTCCATGGTATCACCTTCCCTACCAATCACAGCCTTCATTGGAGGATACAGGAACCTTTCTCCATGATATCACCTTCCCTACCAATCACAGCCTTCATTGGAGGATACAGGAACCTTTCTCCATGGTATCACCTTCCCTACCAATCACAGCCTTCATTGGAGGATACAGGAACCTTTCTCCATGATATCACCTCTTACCAATCACAGCCTTCATTGGAGGATACAGGAACCTTTCTCCATGATATCACCTTCCCTACCAATCACAGCCTTCATTGGAGGATACAGGAACCTTTCTCCATGATATCACCTTCCCTACCAATCACAGCCTTCATTGGAGGATACAGGAACCTTTCTCCATGGTATCACCTTCCCTACCAATCACAGCCTTCATTGGAGGATACAGGAACCTTTCTCCATGATATCACCTCTTACCAATCACAGCCTTCATTGGAGGATACAGGAACCTTTCTCCATGATATCACCTTCCCTACCAATCACAGCCTTCATTGGAGGATACAGGAACCTTTCTCCATGATATCACCTTCCCTACCAATCACAGCCTTCATTGGAGGATACAGGAACCTTTCTCCATGATATCACCTTCCCTACCAATCACAGCCTTCATTGGAGGATACAGGAACCTTTCTCCATGATATCACCTTCCCTACCAATCACAGCCTTCATTGGAGGATACAGGAACCTTTCTCCATGGTATCACCTTCCCTACCAATCACAGCCTTCATTGGAGGATACAGGAACCTTTCTCCATGATATCACCTTCCCTACCAATCACAGCCTTCATTGGAGGATACAGGAACCTTTCTCCATGGTATCACCTTCCCTACCAATCACAGCCTTCATTGGAGGATACAGGAACCTTTCTCCATGATATCACCTTCCCTACCAATCACAGCCTTCATTGGAGGATACAGGAACCTTTCTCCATGATATCACCTTCCCTACCAATCACGACCTCTTACTATCACTCCCCCCATACAGGAACTTTTCTTTGTCACATCTCTCACTTTTCTGAAAGGCTATGTGCTGTTTGATGTTACATATACAGGATCCTTTTTATAAGAAAGGATGTGAATGGTTGCATATATAATCACTCCCTGACCCTACCGTAGTACTATCCCCAACGTATGGATCATAGTTCTGTTTTTTTTTTTATTCTCTTCTTCATCCACAAATCATCACGTATTCACCAGAAGTGTCACGTATGACCTCTGCTTTTATATTTCGGAGGTGCTGTGCGGCTGGAGCTCTGCTTGGCTCAGCCTTTCGGCCTCAAACATGAATCTCTATGCATTTTGGACAAAATATCTTACATTAGTGCAAAAATTACTTGTGACTATAACCTGTCTGGAATCTGCTTTGGATATTACACTTGTAGCGGGGGTTATAATATGATTTTTTTTTTTCATATAAAAAGTCTCAAAATCATTGCAACAACAAAAAAGGGTTAAAAAGAAAAAAAAAAAAAAGACGATGTAAACCTCCTTTATGTGATTCTTGCACCTTGGGGTTGTAAATCTCATCCTAGTCCTGGTGGTTTAGGACTTTCCCCAGTAGTCGGACCCCTTCTATAAATTTCCATGCTGGCAAGATTTGCACGTTTTATCTCCCTGATTTGATGGAGAAAAAAAAAACGTGAGAAATTCTTATTAAAAATGCAATAGAACAGCAGAAACTGTTCCATCCATCTAATTGTCAGAGGCGAGGAGCCGCTCACCGTCCCCGAAGAATAATAACCAGAGCGAGCGGCGGGAAGTGTTATGATTGTGAACAGGATTGACCTTTTCATTATTTTCCCTCGGAGTCGTCTTTAGACTTGTCCCCAGTCTTCGCGTTTTATTTTTTCTTTTATTGATGGCCTTAAGAGCTTGCAATCTACACTGTACCAGTATAGGGTGGTCCCTTCCCCGCTATTTAGAAGCCATTGACTCTTATTGGGGGGCTGCATCCGGACTAGTTAGGCCACAATACGGCTGACACGGTGCATCGCGTGTTTGTTACAGTGTATCAGTGCAGGAAATGCGTACAAGCTGAGGGTTTAGATAGAATTGAGTAGACTGAAAGCAGTTGTAGCAAACCCTCAGCTGTGAGCAGCATGGAAATATTAAGATTGCGATTCACCGACAGCTAGCGGAGATCTTGGCGCCGGTGAGAAATTGAGACGCAAGGTCTATTAAGCCGGCAGAACCTCATTATACGATGTAATTACCGCGTTCCCAGGTTCTGCGCTTTCATCTGAGCAGACGGAGACGACCTGTGGTTCCTCCATTGTTACTGTCACGATGTGATCAGCTCTGCATAGTTAGAGGAGACGTAGATATTCGCGCTTCACCTGCTGCAGCAGCTGGAGAGCCACCGGCAGAACGTCGCGTCTTATCTCCACCTAACAGAACGCCGGCCGCCGCTCCCGAGAGAGAGCGAGCCCCGTTGCCATGCTTTGAAGCAAGCCACCTCCGATGCTGCACGGATTTACACTGATCAGCGGGCGTTAACCCCTTCCTTCATACGAAACGATCACTTCATCTAAGTAAATCATAAAAGTCCTGTACAAGGAGCAGGAACGCGCCCCGTGCGCTTCACATCCTGACGTGTAGACTTGTACTACCGCTTTAAGAACACCCCTCCCCCACCCCCCATTTATTAATTAATCCCCATGAAATGTAATAAATCCTTGAGTCGCTTTTGCTAAGTTAATAAATATTCTTTAGTTTTCTAAGTTTTATCCCGGCACGTCCCAAACACAACAAACATTGTCAGAATCTGGGGGTTGGTGGTGAGTGCCACAATGGTGGAGAAGAGGGCCAGCAGCCAGTCCGAGGGTCGGCACACGAGGAGCGGGGACATCACTGGGGGGCGCATGTGTTGAGATTGACGCAGCAAAGGGTAGCACAGGTCGCCCCACTCATTGGGGAGAACGGAGCCACATAGTTGTTGGGGGTTTTTATGTCCATTCTGGATGTTGGGGGTCTTGTATTTTAAGTGGGGCACCAAAATGTCTTAGGGCTGCTATGGAGGCTTCATAAAGTGTGTGTGGGCATCATCATATACGAGGGTTCCATAAGGCAGGTGGGGAGTTGTGGGAGCATTATAATGTATGTGGGGTACTATGACTGTCTATGGGGGACACTATGAGGGTCTCATTGTATATAGGGTACGATGGAGGCTTCATAACACATGTGGGGAGCTTTGGGACCATAATAATGTATGAGGGGAACTATGGATGTTTCATAACATATTAGGGATACCATGAGGGTATCATAATGTATAAGGGGAACTATGAAAGCATCATAATGTGTATGAGGGATACTGTGGGGGCAGCATAATTTATGAGGGGCAGTATGGATGTCATATGAGGGCATTATGGAGGCTTCATAATGTATGTGGGCGTTATAATGTACGAAGAACACTATGGGGGCATTATAATGTATGAGGGGCACTGAAGGGGGCATCATAATGCATGAGGGATACTGTGGGGGCAGCATAATTTATTAAGGCCACTATGGATGTCTAATAATATGAGGGCACTACGGGGGCCTCATAATGTATGTGGGGTATTATACTGTGTGTGTAAGGGGGCATTATAATGTACGGGGAGCACTATGGGGGCATCAGTGCACAAGGGGCACTGTGGGGACATCATAATGAGGGTACTATAGGGGCCTCATAATGTATGTGGGGCATTATAATGTACAAGGAGCAATGTGGGGGCATCATAATGTATGAGGGGCACGGTGGGAGCATCATAATGTGAGGGACACGGTGGGGGCATCATTCTGTATGAGGGGCACTGTGGGGACATCATAATGAGGGTACTATAGGGGCCTCATAATGTATGTGGGGCATTATAATGTACAAGGAGCAATGTGGGAGCATCATACTGTATGAGGGGCACTGTGGGGGCATCCTACTGTATGAGGGGCACTGTGGGGGCATCCTACTGTATGAGGGGCACTGTGGGGACATCATAATGTATGTGGGGCATTATAATGTACAAGGAGCAATGTGGGGGCATCATACTGTATGAGGGGCACTGTGGGGACATCATAATGAGGGTACTATAGGGGCCTCATAATGTATGTGGGGCATTATAATGTACAAGGAGCAATGTGTGAGCATCATACTGTATGAGGGGCACTGTGGGGTCATCATAATGTATGAAGGGCACTGTGGGGGCATCATTCTTTATGAGGGGCACTGTGGGGCAATTAAAATGTACGAGGGACATTATGCCCTCTTGGGAGGCCTTTTTGGGGCATCATACTGTATAGAGGCCATGGAAAAAAGTATTTTAACCCCTTAGTGACGGAGTCAAATTTTTAAAATCTGACCAGTGTCACTTTATGTGGTAATAACTCTGAAACGCTTCAACAAATCCCAGTGATTTTGAGACTCTTTTTTCATGACACATTATACTTTATGATAATGGTAAATCTAGGTCAATATGTTTTGTGTTTATTTATAAAAAGTATCAAAAATTTTAGTAAAATGTTAAAAAATTTCCACTTTTCTAAATTTGAATGATTATCTCTTTAATCCAGATGGTCATGCCACAGCAAACCATTAATAAATAACATTTCCCACATTTCGGCTTTATATCAGCACCATTTGTAAAATGTTATTTTGTTTTGTTAGCATTTTATGAGGTTTAAAAATGTAGCAGCAATTTTTCATATTTTCAAGGAAATTTACACAATTTCTTTTTTTAAGGACTTATCCATGTTTGAAGTGACTTTAGGGGTCTCATATATTAGAAAACCCCCAAAAGTGATACCATTTTAAAAACAGTACCCCCTGACATATTGAAAATTGCAGTCAGTTAGTTTGTTAACCATTCAGGTGCTTTACAGGAATTAATGCAGAGTGGCATGACAGAAATGAAAATGTCCATTTTTACCTCCTAAATGCCGCTAACTTCTGAACAGATTACTACAGCAGTCAGACTGTAAGGCCACTATTTGGTCATGAACTGACATGGCAAACATCAGGACCACAAAATCATGATCTGAGGGCACCAATTGGGATAAAGAGGGAGCCCCCACACTCTGTTAACCATTTATAATGATGTAGTCACTACTGACAGCAGCATCTAAGGGGTTAAACAGATTTGGACGGGGCAAACACTGATCATGGCTGATACAGCAAGTTGTCAGCTATAGTGTACAGCCGACAGCTGCTGGATTGTCACCTGTATGGGGATGCTATTATCATATATCTCAGGTCAGTTAAAAGACGTATTGGCTGTCATTAAGGGGTTAAAGGGTGGAAACGCTAAGGGGCTTTAATAGGAAACAGTTCTGGCAAATTTGCAGCTTCCCAAACTGAAAACAGGTACATGGGTCCAACCACAAATGGGATTTTCCAGGCAGAATCGGGACAGGACTAAAGCCTCCATGAAATGCCAGTGCCAATTATGGTAATATTAGTCCAAACTGCGCCCTGTCTTTCATGGAGTCCAGGGATCAAAGAGGGAGGGACCTCTGCCCCATAGTGGTTTTAATGTTGTGGCTGATAAGGTGCGATCGATGGAAGCCATACTACTCCATATTGCCGTCAGTCCTCTCCACCCGGGGGAGCAGTAATGTTGATATTCTTGTCTCGCAGTTTTCCCAGAACAGATATTATTACTGCAGCAGCATCAGGCGGTTTTTATTTTCGGTGGTCGCGGCGTTTTTTCTTTAGATTTAATATGAGCCGCGCAATTTTAGAGGCCCAGATAATTTGTAATCTAAAAATAATAGAGTGGTTGTTGGTGTCGCGGCGGCTGGAGGGCAGGCGGCTAATGAACGTGACAGGCTGGAAGCCTCCGCTTCTCTCTTGTCGGCTTTTGATCAGTGAAATAATGGCTCGTTTACCGCGCTGGAGCTCTCCCCGCTTCTCCCCGTCTTCTGCTGTGACAATCTGTTCTCTCTCGCCGCTTCTTCTTTTCCAAACTAACCAACTGTGTCATGGGTCTAATGTGCCCTCCGCGCTGCAATATTGATTCCTGTGTGTTCGCACATCCGCGCCGGCAGATGCGGTCATTGCCGGTGGGGGGGATTGGGGCGCACATATATATTCCTTGCTCATGAAGCTGGGGCTGAGCCAGGAGAGAAGCGCCGGATTCACTCGGTGGGGGGGCAGCTGTGATACCCCATAAATTACAGAACATCTACAGTATAAAGATGCGGATATGCAACGATGGTTTATAAACGTGGAGAAAGTCAGGAAAACATTGAAGTGGTGGGGGTTGTTTCCACCAAAGTAAAACCTAGACCGCTGTGTGGGCGCTCGGAGGACGGTCTGTGCCGGCTGTGCCTGTTCTCTGGTTCAACAACGCTTGGGAACGAGATGAAGCTCTTCGAGGGGGTGCAGGGTTTGGAGATGCTGTGAGTGTAGAGATTCCTGTCCATGGCGGTAACAATAGACATAGGAGCCCTGATGTTCGGAGAGCCCACCCTGGGTGTCCTGGGCCTTCCTCTTACCTTGTACTTACCAACTTTTTAAATCCCAAATTTTATTACTTTTGTAAACCAGGAACCTAAAAGACAGCCGTGCAGCGCAATGGTGGCAGGCCATGTAGATGGCTATGGGGCGGTGTCACGTGTTTACCACAACAGAGAGGAGCCAGAAGACCACATCGTCTGATTTCTCCTACTCCTGCACTGATTAGAAGCACTTCACCTTCATATTAGATGGTGTAAGTTTCTTTTAGCAGTGCAGAGGTTAATCTGCTCAGTTGAGAGCTCCTGGAATCTTACCTGCATTAAGGCTCTCAGCTGTTCATTGTTGGCCACTCCCATCCTGTATAATCTGGGTCCTGGCTAGCACTCATTGTCAGAGCTAGCTTATGCTGCATTGCTTGAAGATTTTTGTTGATTATTATTGGACAAGGCATTTGGTGGATTTATCTGTGACTGTTGCTAGGTTTTGAGTGTGTGATAATTCCTTTCCTTCTCCTACATTGCTTTAACCTCATCCTCCACTCCCTGATGCATTCCTCTATTTTTTTATGTGAGTATATTTGTATTTTTTGTTAGTATTACCTTGTTAGTCTGGTTGGTGTATTACGCTATACTACTACTCCCCTCATCCCTGGGTGGGTGAATGGTACAGACTGAGGGCGGATTCAGGAGCTAAAGCAAGGTACGTGGCCCCGGCATCTTCACCATCAGAAGTAATCTGGGGAACAGGGCGAGCTACGGCGCCTCCTAGCATTAGGGACAGGGAAGGAGCCCCTGGTCCCAGAAACACCCAACAACCGAGCCGTGACAGGCGGTGGCAAACAGCATATCCCCTCACTGTCATAGGGTGGATATAAAAGCAGCAGGCTCACACTCTGAGCCCGCTCCACCCCCAGCGAGTCGGACACCTGCAGGGAGCATAGCTGGATTTGATCACTGCAGTTCATCCCCCTTTGGTGCCATGGTGAACAGCGATCATGGCATCTATGGGGTGATAAGACTGGCCCTATGTAATCCCCATTGTGACTCTGTGGCACAACCAGGTGACTTTGAAAGGTTAATGGCAGCGTTTTACTTTTAGCAGACAATTCCAGGGAACCTGTCGCTAAATAAATTCCCCTTATTTATGCAAATTTGTCCGTGAACTTTAAATTAATCATTCTGGTGTCGGCTTGTCTGTCCTGAGAACAAAGGGATCAGGCATATTGAAATCCATCTGCCCAAGCCTTGTTGGTAAAAACTAATTCGTTGCTGGTCACTAATTTGTGTATGGCCACCTTAAAGGGAGTTATCCAGGCTCCAGCGCCGATCACTTCAACATTGCGGGGACGGACACGTCGGGTATCATACAGGCCCGGCCGGTGTCACATACGGGTCCTAATAACTAGATTAGACTGCACCTCTTGCCTCAGAAGTGGAGGCGCTGCATGACCCCTTTAAGGCCGCATCGTTTATAAGGCAGCTCAGCGGAGAGGAAGGTTTTCCCTCCTCGTCTTAATGAATAGTATCTGCAAATGTTCAGGTTTCTTGAATAAAATTTGCAGTTGCCTAGCAACATGTTGTACGGGGTGGGGAGGTCGCGGTAACACGAGGGTCCTTGGTCAGGTCCGGACTCCTTCTCCATAAGACGGCGGTGCTATATAGCAGCACCATATGGTGGAGGTGGCCGTGTATGTACCCAGCCCTCTCCACTGAAGTCTATGGGAGTTATGAAGACAAAACAAGACTCACATGGTTCTTAAAGGGGTTGTCCAGGTGTCATCAATATCAGATCAGCGGGGCCCCATTGATCAGCTGTCACCCTTTATATACCCAATAAGAGACAACACCACAGGTCTGTACACCGTGTAGTGGCCGCTCTCGGTACTGCAGCCTAGCTCCTATTGAAGTCAATGTGATCTGAACTGCAGTACCCAGGATGACCACTACACGGTGTATGGCGCTGTGCTGTCCTAGTCACTGCACTATGTACATCCCACCTTTGATTGGTCGGGTGCTGGATCACCTATTGTCCAGTGGCGAGGAGGAGTACCGGAGGTAATGGATCTGGTGTCTAGGAATAAAAAAGTTGTAGGGGAGGTTCAGGAATTAGGAAAAAAAAATCTACGCCACACGTCCACAGCTTGTGTCTTGGATTGCAGTTTCAGTTTCAGTTTAAATCCTGTAAACCCCTTCAAAGAGTAAATAGCTGGTGTTTAGAGAGGGATGGGCGGCAGCGCCTTCATATAGTAACACGGCTATGCTGCTCCTAGCACAGGACTAGATAATCCCTACATACAGTTCCGAACAGTAATACTGCTATACAGGGCCGAAATAAAAACCGCCACACCCTGACCACTACATAGTGGACAAATAATGTCTTCAGAACAAAACACATGTACAAACAGGAATATTATCACTCATACCGCTGTAGTATGGACCTCTACCTCTACCTCTACCGTTGTGGCCAAAATTATTGACACCCCTGCAATTCTGTCAGATAATACTCAGTTTCTTCCTGAAAATGATTGCAATCACAAATTCTCTGGTATTATTATCTTCATTTAATTTGTCTTAAATGAAAAAACACAAAAAGAATTGTCCTAAAGCCAAATTGGATATAATTCCATACCAAACATAAAAAAGGGGGTGGACAAAAGTATTGGCACTGTTCGAAAAATCCTGTGATGCTTCTCTAATTAGTGTAATTAACAGCACCTGTAACCTCCCTGTGGCACCTAACAGGTGTTGGCAATAACTAAATCACACTTGCAGCCAGTTGACATGGATTAAAGTTGACTCAACCTCTGTCCTGTGTCCTTGTCTGTACCACATTGAGCATGGAGACAAGAAAGAAGACCAAAGAACTGTCTGAGGACTGGAGAAACCAAATTGTGAGGAAGCATGAGCAATCTCAAGGCTACAAGTCCATCTCCAAAGACCTGAATGTTCCTGTGTCTACCGTGCGCAGTGTCATCAAGAAGTGTAAAGCCCATGGCACTGTGGCTAACCTCCCTAGATGTGGACGGAAAAGAAAAATTGACAAGAGATTTCAACGCAAGATTGTGCGGATGTTGGATAAAGAACCTCGACTAACATCCAAACAAGTTCAAGCTGCCCTGCAGTCCGAGGGTACAACAGTGTCAGCCCATACTATCCGTCGGCGTCTGAATGAAAAGGGACTGTATGGTAGGAGACCCAGGAAGACCCCACTTCTTACCCCAAGACATAAAAAAGCCAGGCTGGAGTTTGCCAAAACTTACCTGAAAAAGCCTTAAACGTTTTGGAAGAATGTTCTCTGGTCAGATGAGACACAAGTAGAGCTTTTTGGGCAAAGGCATCAACAGAGTTTACAGGAGAAAAAAAGAGGCATTCAAAGAAAAGAACACGGTCCCTACAGTCAAACATGGCGGAGGTTCCCTGATGTTTTGGGGTGGCTTTGCTGCCTCTGGCACTGGACTGCTTGACCGTGTGCATGGCATTATGAAGTCTGAAGACTACCAACAAATTTTGCAGCATAATGTAGGGCCCAGTGTGAGAAAGCTGGGTCTCCCTCAGAGGTCATGGGTCTTCCAGCAGGACAATGACCCAAAACACACTTCAAAAAGCACTAGAAAATGGTTTGAGAGAAAGCACTGGAGACTTCTAAGGTGGCCAGCAATGAGTCCAGACCTGAATCCCATAGAACACCTGTGGAGAGATCTAAAAATGGCAGTTTGGAGAAGGCACCCTTCAAATATCAGGGACCTGGAGCAGTTTGCCAAAGAAGAATGGTCTAAAATTCCAGCAGAGCATTGTAAGAAACTCATTGATGGTTACCGGAAGCGGTTGGTCGCAGTTATTTTGGCTAAAGGTTGTGCAACCAAGTATTAGGCTGAGGGTGCCAATACTTTTGTCTGGCCCACTTTTTGGAGTTTTGTGTGAAATGATCAATGTTTTGCTTTTTGCTTCATTCTCTTTTGTGTTTTTTTCATTTAAGACAAATTAAATGAAGATAATAATACCAAAGAATTTGTGATCGCAATCATTTTCAGGAAGAAACGGAGTATTATCTGACAGAATTGCAGGGGTGTCAATACTTTTGGCCACAACTGTATATACCACGACAGAGAGACTGAACCAAACTGCTGCTAAACAAAAAAAAAGAAAATACATCCGCCATACAGTGCTCATATAGTGGTAGATACCAGTGCGCTAATATACAATGACGTTCTTTCCGATGGGGGTCGTTCACTATTCCCTTCTTTTCCATCTGGCCCAGACCGCCATTACGAATTCTTGGGATTCCTCAGTAGCATAGCTACCGGGGAAGGGGGGGTGGCGGCAAAGGGGGCGGTCTCTCCGGACCCCGCGCTCTGAGGGGGCCCACCCGGAGCTAGACTACTGTAACTTTATCGCCAAGCGCAACACACCAATACAGTTACATTCTGCAGCAGAGCAGGGAGACTCAATCTCCCTGCACTGCCACCCGGCTGCTATAGGGCCCTTGAGCAGGCGGGAGGGCCGATGCTAGCAGAGGGCCCGCTGTGCCAGCTGTGGGCTTAACACCCGCCCGTATGGGGTAGATACCGATATAGCTGACCATATTGATGACAGGAGCATTGCGCTCCCTCTCCCATCATCCCCCTGTCAGTGTCGGACGTCCCTGAGTCTGCCTATGGGGGCTGCATTATACTATAGAGTCTGCCTATGGGGAGTGCATTATACTACACTGCTCAAAAAAATAAAGGGAACACTTAAACAACAGAATATAACTCCAAGTAAATCAAACTTCTGTGAAATCAAACTGTCCACTTAGGAAACAGCACTGTTTGACAATCAATTTCACATGCTGTTGTGCAAATGGAATAGACAGATGGAAATTATTGGCAATTATCAAGACACCCTCAATAAAGGAGTGGTTCTGCAGGTGGGGACCACAGACCACATCTCAGTACAATGCTTTCTGGCTGATGTTTTGGTCACTTTTGAATATTGGTTGTGCTTTCACACTTGTGGTAGTATGAGATGGACTCTACAACCCACACAAGTGGCTCAGGTAGTGCAGCTCATCCAGGATGGCACATCAATGTGAGCTGTGGCAAGAAGGTTTGCTGTGTCTGTCAGCGTAGTGTCCAGAGGCTGGATGCGCTACCAGGAGACAGGCCAGTACACCAGGAGACGTGGAGGGGGCCGTAAGAGGGCAACAACCCAGCAGCAGGACCACTACCTCCGCCTTTGTGCAAGGAGGAACAGGAGGAGCACTGCCAGAGCCCTGCAAAATGACCTCCAGCAGGCCACAAATGTGCATGTGCCTGCACAAACCGTTAGAAACCGACTCCATGAGGATGGTCTAAGTGCCCGTCGTCTTCAGATGGGGGTTGTGCTCACAGCCAAACACCGTGCAGGACGCTTGGCATTTGCCACAGAACACCAAGATTGGCAAATTTGCCACTGGTGCCCTGTGCTCTTCACAGATGAAAGCAGGTTCACACTGAGCACATGTGACAGAGTCGGCGGTTGCCATGGAGGATGATCTGCCTGCAACATCCTTCAGCATGACCAATTTGGCAGTGGGTCAGTAATGGTGTGGGGTGGCATTTCTTTGGAGGGCCGCACAGCCCTCCATGTGCTCGCCAGAGGTAGCCTGACTGCCATTAGGTACCGAGATGAGATCCTCAGACCCCTTGTGAGACCATATGCTGGTGCGGTTAGCTCTGGGTTCCTCCTAATGCAGGACAATGCCAGACCTCATGTGGCTGGAGTGTGTCCGTAGTTCCTGCAAGATGAAGGCACTGAAGCTATGGACTGGCCGCCCGTTCCCCAGACCTGAATCTGATTGAACACATCTGGGACATCATGTCTCGCACCGTTGGCAGATGCTTTAGTCCAGGTCTGGGAGGAGATCCCTCAGGAGAGCAGCCGCCTCATCAGGAGCATGCCCAGGGATTGTAGAGAGGTCATACAGGTACGTGGAGGCCACACACACTACTGAGCATCATTTTCTTGTCTTGAGACATTTCCAGTGAAGTTGGATCAGCCTGTAACTTCATTTTCCACTTTGATTTTGAGCATCATTCCAACTCCAGACCACCGTGGGTTATTAGTTGTGATTTACATATATTTCATTCAGTGATATCTAGGATGTGGGATTTTAGTGCTCCCTTTATTTTTTTGAGCAGTGTATATGGAGTCTGCCTATGAGTTTGCATTATACTATATTGAGTTTCTAGGAACCATCATACAGTGAGGGGATTACAGTGATCGTGCCATCATACAGTGTTGGAGCCATCAAACAGTTTGGGGGCTACTAAGGGGTATGTGTATATGTATGTATGTATGTATGTATGTATGTATATATATATATATATATATATATATATATATATATATATATATATATATACACACACACACACAGTGAGGGGGCATTATACTGTGTATAAGAGCATCATGCTGTGTATAGGGGAGCTGTACAGGGGGCAGACTCAGGACATTATTAAATGTAAAGTGGGCACTTATTTTTATTGGGGAACTCAGGTTACTGTGACTATCAAAGGGGCACACAGGGCACAATTACGTCAGCGGTAAGTCATTATCTGTAACTGTGCTGTGATCTCTTATATGTTCTGTAGGGCTGGTATCTACCACGGACCATAGGGCGGTAATATCCATATTGGTCGTTATATAGAGATTATCTTCAGTAACAGCGCGGTCATCTGCTGAGGTTCTCCTCCACTATTAGGGTGCAGCACCCAGTTGTAATCAAGGTTACCTGGTTAGGGGCCACTTGAACCAAAACCCTAGCTAGTGCCCCCTCCAGAAATAATGGTCTTGACTTTGTAGGAAGTTTGGGGAAGGCCCTTATTTGTGCCCCATGACTGTGCTCATACAGACATGAGAACGTGAGGGCCGCACAGAGCCCGGACCCCACAACATCAGGGTCAGACCCACAAATGCTCTTCTAAATGTAAGGGCAAAAATTCAAACAAATTCCCAAAAATCTTGCAGAAATCCTTCCCAGAAGAGCGGGGGCCATTATATCTGCAGAGGGGCGGCTGCATATTAATGTCTATGGATGTAGGATGGGAGGTCAGAGAAGCCCCCGGAGGTGGAGGAGGCACATCATTTTCTCCATATAGGCTAGATGATCTGTAAAGGGGAACGGTATTTGCCCCTTGCATGGGATTATTCCCATTGACTCTCACTCTCTTGTAGGACATATTTGGTCAGTTTCATCCCATCCCCTATTATTTTCAGGCATTTATGAGCGATGACGATGGTCCCTTCTGCCGCACGGCTCCACATAAGGCCTCTTTCACATGTCCATGTCTCCGGTACGTGTGGTGATCCTTACACTCAAATCAATGGGTCTGTGCACATGACAGTGTGTTTCCACATACTGTGTGTCTGTGGGCAAAACATGCTGACATGTCCGGTCCATTTTTTAACAGAAGCACGGGCCGCAAAACGTCCCGCACACGTGCACGCTGATGACATCCGTGTGTCATGTACTGTTCGCACTGTTACTGTGCGCCAGGTGCTGAAGACTGCTCTCATCATTCTGCGCTGCGATCAGCGCTAGCAGGAGCAATGTTGAGAGTTGTAGTCAACTGTTGAGAGCAGTTGGTGGCTGATGGGACTACTACTCCCATTAGCCTACACCTGCTGCCACTAATAACAGTGAGCAGGCGTTGATTGATGGGAGTATTCATCAGCTGCCGCCTGCACTATGAATAAAATGACGTGGAAGTCCCACTCATTTTTGACAACCGGACAAGCTAACACAGGCAGCTGGAAGCTGGTGTTCTGAGGCTGGTAAGGGGCCATGGATATTGGGCCCCCATGCCTAAAAATAGCAGCCTGCAGCCATCCCAGAAAAGGCGCATCTATTAGATGCACCAATTCTGGCGCTTTGCCCGGCTCTTCCCATTTGCTCTGTGGCGGTGGCAAGTGGGGTTCATATTTTTTGGATTGATGGTGACATCAAGCCCACTGGTTAATAATGGAGAGGCGTCTATAAGACACCTCTCCATTACTAATCCTATAATTATATTGTAAATAAACACAGCCAGTATTAATTCCTTTATTTGAAATAAAAACTAAACACTTTTCCTTTTTTATTTAAAAATAACAACCACTGTTAACTGAGTATAATGCCCATTTCATTGAAGCCCTTGTCTCCTGTAATAAAATAAAAAAAACAACATTATCCGTCTCCTGTCTGTCGTTCTGTCCCACGCTGTAATCCATGTCTGGGGGATAAATAGTTTTCAACCAGGATGGTGCCAAGATGTGACCATCCAGGCTGAGAACCATTGGTGAATGAGCTGCTGCGAGAGCAGCATCAGTGACTAGCGGTGACCTCATTGAGGTTACCGTTGGTCACTGAGGCTGAGTACCCAGCCAGGCCCCTGAACTGCAGTGACCTCACTGAGATCACCAATAGCCCAGTGAGAAAAAATCAGTGAGTTCAACGCAGTTCAAGCTCAGTGAATTCACCATCTGATAGATGTGCATTTCCTTGGGTGTCTGCTATTTTTAAGCATTCAATATCATTGGCCCCTTACCAGCCTGAGAATACCAGCCCCCAGCTGTTTGCTTTAGCTTGGCTGGTTGATAAAAAATGGAACTCCAGTTATTTTTTAAATTATTTCTTTAAATAATTAAAAAAATACAGCATGGGGGACACCTCTTTTCTTGATAACCAGGCTTGCTAAAGGTGACAGCAGAGGGTTGCAGCCCGCAGCTGTCAGTTTTGCTTGGCTGGTTATCAAAAATACTGGTGAACCCAGGCTGGTTTATTTATTTATAGCACAGGACGCGGCCGCCTGCTCCTCAACATTGTCCCCTGCTCACGCTGATTGCTGTGCGAGCAGGGGACAACGATGTGAGCCATCTTCAGCCCCCTTAGCCGGGGAACAGCGCCAACAGTACTGCTGATTTCCATGTGCCAGTATGTGTGATACTGCTGCGGCACAAGGTTGCCACACCTATTGTACACATGGACGTGGATATTTCCAGTACCAGAAATATCAGGACATGTGAACGAGCCCTAACACAGGGTCTCGGGGTCCAAATACCAGTAATCACTGTAACAGATGGACTCTGTATGATTGATGGGAAGTGTAATGACAGGACTGGGACCAGCGTAGAAGGAGCCGATGATGATGTAGGAAGCCACACAGATTGTGAGCCTACGAGCCGGGCCTTCCTTGTGTTCCCTCAATGTGTTCCTGCCATCCCCGACAAGTCTTATGTAAGGCGACTATTATTATTAATTGAGTATGTAGGCAGATAACAGAGATGCAAGGCTAAAAGCCGAGGCTCATGTCAGGGCAGAATGAAAGAAAGACCACCCTGCCAGTGTGTGGGGGGAACGCAGCATGTGCTGCGCTGTCGACGAACCTTTCATGAATTCATTCACCGACTCATTCAACGCTTGGTTGCGGCTTCCTAAAATTAGCAATAACTTACAATGGACGGGAGGAAAAAAAAAATCCTCTCCTTCAAGGACTGAATGTGACGAACGTTATGCAGAAGACGGTATAATTCTCCTTCAATGAGTCCGCTGGGAAATAAAGTGATCACGTCGGCTGCAGACTATCACAGACTGAGACTGGTGGAGAGTGCAGGATGGCGGTGTAGTGGGTGACCCAAGACCACCGGTGAAATCACACGCCTTGTAAATGGCACGTGAAAACCCAGCCGCATAGCGGTACCCGCTGCTCCTATTCCGCATTGTGCCCCCCAGTATCTCACCCTCTATGGGGTAACCAGTATTCAATCTGGATGGTTTTTGGAGGGTCTTCTTAGACTCTCATGGAAAAAACTGTAACTGGGCACCCACCAACCATCTGCCATTTATACTGGTGTTTTTTTATGTGGCAGACTGGCACTGAAGCACCATGGCCCAGGTGTGGCTATTACCACTGCATGTCTTAGGCGTGCCCACGAGGAGTCCATTTATCTGACGTCTACTCCAACAATTCTTGGGGAGCTGTAGATGTACAAGTGCCAGGAAGGTGCCCACATACAAGTGCACTACAAAGGGGGCAAAAAAATAAGGTACGGTGTATTAGGATAATCCAGACAGAATAGACAGAAGAGGCAACGAGAGTTTGGCTGAATGATAGCAGAAAAAAAAATCAATGGGCACCCACAGATGGCATTAACATTAGATGCCAACATTTAGATGGTAAGTGGTTCCGATGAATGTCTATCAATGATTGGGGCAGAAGCAAAGTGCCCACAAGTGATCGCCAACAGTGAACAATATAAGTGCCGTAAGACAGAGTTTGGGTAAAAGTTAATTAAGAACAAACAAGAGGATCGATGATCGTCCCCATAGGGCATTATCAAAGTGGGCACACACCAAAGTCTGGAGAATATTAAAGTTTTTGTGTTGCAAGTGCCCAAAGCAGGAGTTTGGTTGAACGTCCCACACAACATTAATAGGTGCCCACCAATATCAGAGAGGAGAAATGTGGGCACATAGAGGGCATTATGAAAGCGGGCACAGACCCAAATCTGGGGAGTAGTAACAGACTATCTGGCACTGGAATCATCATGCCCACATTGGTGCCGACCGATGGGGTTCAGGTGAATGTCAACATAGAAGATTAATAAGCGCCCACTTAAAGGAGGATCATCTGGTGCTGAAAGTGCCCACATATGGGGATTGGTTGAATGTTCACGCATCATCAATAGCTGCCCACCCAAATGTGCCCACAGAGGGCATTATCCAAGTGGCCATATACACAAAATCTGAGAAGTTATATCTTGTGTTGGAATCACAGTGCCCACATTGAGGTAGGTGACCACTGATAGGGTTCACGTGAGAGGGCATGACCAAAGTGCCCCATACTGGAGTATCCACATAAAACCTCTTGTGCTGAAAGTTTGGGTTCTGCAGGACGACATCAGTCAGGGCCATCGAACAGGTTCATGTGGCTGCCAAAATAATAGATTCAGAATATTGGCCAGTGCCACAAGGGCATTATCAGAGTGGCCGCATACAGGAAAATCAACATCGTTGGAGCATCAAAGGTTTAGAGGAACACAGAACCATGATGTGCCCGTCTATAGGGATGGTGGGAATGCCAATATAGCAGATCAAAGAGTGCCAACATAGCAGATCAATGAGTGCCAACATAACAGATCGACGAGTGCCAACATAACAGATCGACGAGTGCCCACATAGCAGATTGATGAGTGGCAACATAGCAGATCGACGAGTGCCAACATAGCAGATCAACGAGTGCCAACATAGCAGATCGACGAGCGCCCACATAGCAGATCAAAGAGTGCCAACATAACAGATCGACGAGTGCCAACATAGCAGATCAAAGAGTGCCAACATAGCAGATCAACGAGCGCCCACATAGCAGATCAAAGAGTGCCAATATAGCAGATTGATGAGTGCCACCATAGCAGATCAAAGAGTGCCCACATAGCAGATTGACGAATGCCAACATAGCAGATCTACGAGTGCCAACATAGCAGATGGATGAGTGACCACATAGCAGATCGATGAGTGCCAACATAGCAGATCGATGAGTGCCCACATAGCAGATCGATAAGTGCCAACATAGCAGATTGACGAGTGCCAACATAGCAGATTGACGAGTGCCAACATAGCAGATTGATGATCGATGAGTGCCCACTGTGGGCATTATTATAGTGCCCACATAGAGGGTTCGGATGAATGTCCACATAAGGATTAATGAGCACCCGCATAGAGGAGAAGCTTCTTGTGCTGCAAGTGCCCACATGGAGGGTACAGTTAGCAATGAGTGGTGCCCGCCAAGGACACCAACGTTCCTACAAAGGATGATGTCAGCCTAGATGATGATAAAGAGACGGCTGACATGAAGGGCATGGATGGGCATTCACGGGTCAGGGGCGGTGGCCCAGATCTGTGCCCGGCGGGTGTCAGACTGCCCCACAGGTGATGGCGCGTTCAAGGCGCCTCCAGGGGCTGAACTCAGGGGACCTTACAATATATCTCCACAAACAATACTGAACCGCAGAGACATCTGTATGGAAGAAGAGACAGTCAGGACAAAGGAGACAGACTGTGCAATCAGGAGACAGTCAGGACAAAGGAGACAGACTCTGTGCAACCATGAGACAGTCAGGACAAAGGAGACAGACACTGTGCAATCAGGAGACAGTCAGGACAAAGGAGACAGACACTGTGCAACCATGAGACAGTCAGGACAAAGGAGACAGACACTGTGCAATCAGGAGACAGTCAGGACAAAGGAGACAGACACTGTGCAATCAGGAGACAGTCAGGACAAAGGAGACAGACACTGTGCAACCATGAGACAGTCAGGACAAAGGAGACAGACACTGTGCAACCATGAGACAGTCAGGACAAAGGAGACAGACACTGTGCAACCATGAGACAGTCAGGACAAAGGAGACAGACACTGTGCAATCAGGAGACAGTCAGGACAAAGGAGACAGACACTGTGCAACCATGAGACAGTCAGGACAAAGGAGACAGACACTGTGCAACCATGAGACAGTCAGGACAAAGGAGACAGACACTGTGCAACCATGAGACAGTCAGGACAAAGGAGACAGACACTGTGCAATCAGGAGACAGTCAGGACAAAGGAGACAGACACTGCGACCATGAGACAGTCAGGACAAAGGAGACAGACACTGTGCAACCATGAGACAGTCAGGACAAAGGAGACAGACACTGTGCAACCATGAGACAGTCAGGACAAAGGAGACAGACACTGTGCAACCATGAGACAGTCAGGACAAAGGAGACAGACACTGTGCAACCATGAGACAGTCAGGACAAAGGAGACAGACTCTGCAATCAGGAGACAGTCAGGACAAAGGAGACAGACTCTGTGCAACCATGAGACAGTCAGGCCAAAGGAGACAGACACTGTGCAATCAGGAGACAGGACAAAGGAGACAGACTCTGCAACCATGAGACAGTCAGGACAAAGGAGACAGACACTGTGCAACCATGAGACAGTCAGGACAAAGGAGACAGACACTGTGCAACCATGAGACAGTCAGGACAAAGGAGACAGACACTGTGCAACCATGAGACAGTCAGGACAAAGGAGACAGACACTGTGCAATCAGGAGACAGTCAGGACAAAGGAGACAGACACTGCGACCATGAGACAGTCAGGACAAAGGAGACAGACACTGTGCAACCATGAGACAGTCAGGACAAGGAGACAGACATTGTGCAACCATGAGACAGTCAGGACAAAGGAGACAGACACTGTGCAACCATGAGACAGTCAGGACAAAGGAGACAGACACTGTGCAACCATGAGACAGTCAGGACAAAGGAGACAGACACTGTGCAACCATGAGACAGTCAGGACAAAGGAGACAGACACTGTGCAACCAGGAGACAGTCTCAGACAGGTGACCAGACTGCTGCTTGGAAAAAGTGGAAGCAGAGGGAAAAAGACAGAGGGAGCAAGCAAGAAGGATGAAACCTGGAAAGGACATGAGACAGTCACACAGACAGACAGACAGCCGTGTGCATCTAGACTAACAGAGACAGGACATTTGTGCAATGATTTGTGCAACTGAGAGACGAGCGCAGGGGGAGGAGATGAGAGACCGGCACAAAAGAGACAGACAGACAGCTCTGTGCGGAGACAGCGAGAGAGAGGCGGACATTGGGGAGGCAGGAGACAGCTGGTGCCAGTGATGCGCTCTCCTCTGTCTCCATGGTAACCTCCAGGCATCTCACAAGGAGACAGCAAACAGGAGGGGAAGGAGAGAGACTCCGAAAGTGCGAGAGAGAGAGAGAGAGAGAGAGACAGCCGCGGAGTGACGGGCCGGCGTCACATGAAGAGACACCCGGGGAGCGGCGTCCTCCTCTCGCAATGTCCTCGTCCTGTCAGCGCCGGCAATAACTTGTCCATTAGCGCAGCTCTGCAGAGCATCCCGCCATTAACCGCTTCCTCACAGCCCGGCTCCTCACAGCCCGGCTCCTCGTCCCTCCATTAACCCCCCGGCTCCCACGGAAGCCATATGTCAGTATAATACCCGGTGAAGTAGAGAAAGTCGCCCCTGAGCCCCCCGACCCCGCAGAGCGTCGCTCCCGCCGTCCCCCGAGACGCTGCAGAGTGTTACATCTTACATGCAACAGTGGACAAGGAAGGGTAAAGAGCAGGAGAAGAGGAAGGTGGAGACAGTCAGCGAGGGAGGGAGAGATAACAGGAGCGGATGGAAGGGAGGGAGAGAGAGCAGGAGCCGCCAGACAGAGGAGCGGAGGGACACGGGAGCGTCGCCCCAAAACCAGCTGCGCCCAGAGCGGAGGTCAGAGCCCCGTGCGCCGCGGTGTGTCCTGTGTGTGATGGTTACTGGGGAGAGGAAATCCTTCCTTCTCCGGAGCTTTGGGCAGATCCACCTGTTGTGCACGGAGCGGTGCGGATGGGTGTGAGGCTGCAGCACTCGGTGTGTGTGTGGCACTGACACTGCACCCTGTGTGTGGCACTGACACTGCACCCTATGTGTGGCACTGACACTGCACCCTGTGTGTGTGGCACTGACACTGCACCCTGTGTGTGGCACTGACACTGCACCCTGTGTGTGGCACTGACACTGCACCCTATGTGTGGCACTGACACTGCACCCTGTGTGTGGCACTGCACCCTGTGTGTGGCACTGACACTGCACCCTGTGTGTGGCACTGACACTGCACCCTATGTGTGGCACTGACACTGCACCCTGTGTGGCACTGACACTGCACCCTGTGTGTGGCACTGACACTGCACCCTGTGTGTGGCACTGACACTGCACCCTGTGTGTGGCACTGACACTGCACCCTGTGTGGCACTGACACTGCACCCTGTGTGGCACTGACACTGCACCCTGTGTGGCACTGACACTGCACTTTGTGTGGCACTGACACTGCATGTGTGTGGCACTGACACTGCACGCTGTGTGTGACACTGCACTCTGTGTGTGTGGCACTGACACTGCACTCTGTGGCACTGACACTGCACGGTGTGTGGCACTGACACTGCATGCTTTGTGTGTGGCACTGACACTGCACTCTGTGTGGCACGGACACTGCACGCTGTGTGGCACTGACACTGCATGTGTGTGGCACTGACACTGCACGGTGTGTGTGGCACTGACACTGCACGGTGTGTGGCACTGACACTGCACGGTGTGTGGCACTGACACTGCACGCTGTGTGGCACTGACACTGCATGCTTTGTGTGTGGCACTGACACTGCACGCCGGGTGGGTGTGTCACTGACTTGTGCCTTAGTGCCACCAGTTACCTTGTTGCTGTCTTCAGCCCCAGGTGTGATACAAAGTATTCACCTTCCAGAACCAGAGCTGAAAGAAAGCAACATGTGCCATGGGGAAGTATGGGGGAGGGGGGGCTGTAGAACTATAAGCACCAGCTCAGTAAACCCAAGTGCAGGTCTCTTTTCTATCATCTGTCTTACTTGACGACCTGACCGCACTGATTGCGTTTCATCTTTGAACGTCGTCTATATACCTCCGCTCCCTATACAGAGTCCTAGACAGACTTTCCAAAGAGCCAGACCTGTAGGTAAATCCCCCCCGCCAGGGCAGAGACAAGTGGCACCCCTCCGCTGGCACCGCCACACATCCCCCCTTATTTATATAACACCCTATAATGACTGATGCCATTTCGGTGGTATTTTTCCAGCTCCCACTTGCAGATATCAGGGTACAGAGGATGTCTGTCTATGATCTTACTGGGAGGGTTCGGGAATATTATGGGATGGACCAGAACAATGGGTAACCAGGGAAGTGTAGGCTATTCTACAGATGTCTCCGTCTAATCGAATCTTCTACCCACAGGCAATGATCATCTCGTCTTGGGGTTAACTCTGTGCGGTCCAACATGACGTGGTATGTAAGACCATATAATGGGGTAAACAGTGTAAACTGGGTGTGGGGGTAATAAGGGTGGAAGGCTATGACTTACGGAAGTCTGTATACCCTTGTAGCGATATAAGGATACACAAAGTATATGTGTGTGTATTAAGGTTATATGTGTTTATATGATGCATAGGATATATTGGATACATATACAGAAGAGATATGTATGGAATATAACGTATAGGATATGTCTCAGAATTTACGAGATATAGTGGAAAAATACTGGTGTGGGTCTATAGATGTGGGGTACATCAGTATATCTAGGATTTATGTTTGTAAATTACAATATTTAGATCATCCGAGACGTTTTAGAAACAAAGAATAAACTGTAAAATAATAACAGAGTTAAATATTTGGAGGCAGAAATGGTAGAACGCTCATTCTTCTAGGAAACAAAGTTAGAATGCCGGAAATTAGAGCGCGCAGCGATTGATGTAGAAAGATCAGAATATGACGATGCTACAATGGCCAAAGCGTGAGAGAGAACAGAGAATGTTTGTGTTAGGTTAGATCGCTTCGTGTAGGGAAACATTGCTGCTTCCGTGGGGAAAGCAGAATTAGAATGTGCAGAGTGTTTACAGGAGCAAACATCGATCTCACGATGGTCCAGATAGAATGCTTTCCGTAAGGAAACAGTGTTAGAACGTGCTGTTTGCATGGCGGACACCTTCGGACGAAGGGATGTGAGAATTGTTTACATCTTGAGAAAAGCAAAACTAGAAAGTCCAGGATTTAAAGGTACAAAGATTAGAATCACTCGTACAATGGAGCAATATTAGAATGTTCTGCATGTAAGGTGCCACCATGCTACAATGTCTAGACTGCGAGAAAGGGAGTAGTTATAATACGTGACATTCAAGGAAGCAAGAAAGGTAGACAGATTAGAGCGCTCCATAAAGGGAAACCGTCTGAATGCACTGTATGTACGGATACAAAACTATCCGGGGTACGGACCACTGCATGTGAGAATATACAAACTGAACCCTAATCCCACCAGCCTGGATTGATTGACATCTCGGAGGACTAGATACATCATCACAAACCTTTCCAAAATCTTGCACTTGGGCCATTGATGCAAATACAGTGAATAAGACTCATGCACCTCCACCGAGTGCACATAATATCTCAACAGGACTTGTGGAGTTTTTTTTCTGTCCTCAAGGATTGGATTCAAGCCATATTTGGAGGGATTACAAAGGGTGAACTTCTTGACTCTTCTTTGAATGGTCCCCACCTCTTCGACTGGACAGAGCTCATTAGCAACTGGCAATGCAAGCATGAAAGATCTTTTTATTTTATCATTATGAAGCATCTATTTGGGCTACAAAGGACACTTTTGGAGAGTACATGAAAATAACAGTCAGATACTGTTGGCAGAATAGGAGGAAGAATCCTTGTCGCAGGTTTCTCTGTAAATTCTGACATTCTGACTGCCTGCAGCCACCACTAGGGGGTGATCACAGCATAAAAAATCATACACATCGCATTAAACGGAATAATCAATCTGTATGCACGAAACCGCTGGGATCTGCCTGTATGATACTGGATAAGGAGAAAGTGTGGTATGGCCAATACAATAATCTGACGTGTGAGCGGAGGCAGAATGTACAGAATGTAAGAAAGGTTAGAATCCGAAGAATGGGAGAGAAGTGAAAGTACATCAGCATATGCAGCGTTAAGATTAGATTGATCATCACAAGTAGAAAAAAAATGGGAATGTCCACGGTGTGGGCAATGCTTTCATAATTGCAGAGCAAGGAAGCAATAATACAGTGCTCACAGCCCTTATATCAGGAAGAAAAAGTGTGGATAAACATTGCTATAAAGTGTCTTAATAGAAATTAATAGTCACATAGCCAGAGTATTAGCAGATAGTATCATAATGAAGCATAACGGCACATGCTCACATAGTGGAGAGGTAATAGTAGAATGCTCACATATTGTAGAATCAAGACTGGAATGCTCACATAGTAAAGAAGTGATAGTAGAATGCTCACATAATGGGAAGGGACTAGCAGAATGCTCTCATAACGGGAAGGGACTAGCAGAATGCTCTCATAACGGGAAGGGAATAGCAGAATGCTCTCATAATGGGAAGGGAATAGTAGAATGCTCACATAATGGGGAGGGAATAGCAGAATGCTCACATAGTGGGAAGGGAATAGTAGAATGCTCACATAATGGGAAGGGAATAGTAGAATGCTCACATAATGGGGAGGGAATAGCAGAATGCTCACATAATGGGAAGAGAATAGCAGAATGCTCACATAGTGGAGAGGTAATAGAATGCTCACATATTGTAGAATCAAGACTGGAATGCTCACATAGTAAAGAAGGGATAGTAGAATGCTCACATAATGGGAAGGGACTAGCAGAATGCTCTCATAACGGGAAGGGAATAGCAGAATGCTCTCATAATGGGAAGGGATAGTAGAATGCTCACATAACGGGAAGGGACTAGTGGAATGCTCAAATAATGGGGAGGGAATAGCAGAATGCTCTCATAATGGTGAGGGAATAGTAGAATTCTCACAAAGTAAAGAAGCAATAGTACAATGCTCACATAGTATGGAAGAAATATAATGCTCACATAATGAGGAGGCAATAGAAGTATGCCCACAAAGTAGGGAAGCAATAGTAGAATCGAGTGCTTACCTAGTAGAGAATAGAAGAATGCTTACATAGTAGAGAAGCAGTAGAAGAATGCTCAAATAGTAAGGAAGTAATAGTGTAATTCTTACATAATAGTGAAACAATGGTAGAATCATCACATAGTAGAATAGTTTCATAATAGATACACAGTAGAAGAATGTTCATATAGAAAGGAAGCCATAGGAGAATGCTGACAAATAAAGCGAAAAAGTACATTGCTTGTGCAGTATGAAAGCAATAGAATGCTCACAAGCAATAAAAAGGCTTTACATAGCAGGTAAGCAGAAGAATGCTTACAGAATACTCAGATGGCAGAGAATGCTCACATAATAGAGACACAATAGTAGAATGTTCACATAGTATGGCAACATTAATAGAATGCTCATAGAGTGTGGAAGTAATAGTTGATTGCTCACATGGTAACAATAAAGCGCTTACATATTATGGAAGTAATCTTAGAATGCTCTGGTGATTTGCATTCTAGGAAACAAATTAAACCAATACAGGAGAAGCTAACTGGCCTCCTGACTGTGTCAATTATCTTGCTGATTCAATAATAACCAGCAGAACTGTGAATGCAGCTGTGGAGAATAATAGAGGCTGTAACTTAGAATCGGTACAGTATAAAAAAAATTAAACGTATTTACACCTTGACTTAATTTCTTCAGATGTCTTTGAAGGATTTTCTGCTTTGGACAATTCCTTTTGTCAAGATTAAGCTGACAACAAAACTGACGGTAGGGCGACTACTGCTGGGACCCCCAGTGACCAGCGGTAATCTGCAGAACAAACCAGCAACAAGTGTTCAAATGACACGTAGCGCCACCACAGAGGAAAGTTAAGTACAACTCAAATTCTCAAAAAGTTGTGACACTGTGTAAAATGCAAAGAGAACAAGAATGCAAAGATCTGGGAATCTCTTATCACCATGTTTTAGTCACAGTGGAACATACACTCACTGGCCACTTTATTAGGTACACCTGTCCAACTTCTTGTTAACACTTAATTTCTAATCAGCCAATCACATGGCGGCAACTCAGTGCATTTAGGCATGTAGACATGGTCAAGACAATCTCCTGCAGTTCAAACCGAGCATCAGTATGGGGAAGAAAGGTGATTTGAGTGCCTTTGAACGTGGCATGGTTGTTGGTGCCAGAAGGGCTGGTCTGAGTATTTCAGAAACTGCTGATCTACTGGGATTTTCACGCACAACCATCTCTAGGGTTTACAGAGAATGGTCCGAAAAAGAAAAAAAATCCAGTGAGCGGCAGTTCTGTGGGCGGAAATGCCTTGTTGATGCCAGAGGTCAGAGGAGAATGGGCAGACTGGTTCGAGCTGATAGAAAGGCAACAGTGACTCAAATCGCCACCCGTTACAACCAAGGTAGGCCTAAGAGCATCTCTGAACGCACAGTGCGTCGAACTTTGAGGCAGATGGGCTACAGCAGCAGAAGACCACACCGGGTACCACTCCTTTCAGCTAAGAACAGGAAACTGAGGCTACAATTTGTACAAGCTCATCGAAATTGGACAGTAGAAGATTGGAAAAACGTTGCTTGGTCTGATGAGTCTCGATTTCTGCTGCGACATTCGGATGGTAGGGTCAGAATTTGGCGTAAACAACATGAAAGCATGGATCCATCCTGCCTTGTATGGAGCATCTTTGGGATGTGCAGCCGACAAATCTGCGGCAACTGTGTGATGCCATCATGTCAATATGGACCAAAATCTCTGAGGAATGCTTCCAGCACCTTGTTGAATCTATGCCACGAAGAATTGAGGCAGTTCTGAAGGCAAAAGGGGTCCAACCCATTACTAGCATGGTGTACCTAATAAAGTGGCCGGTGAGTGTAGAACACATCAGAAGGTGAGTGTGGGACATGTCTCCATTTCATTTAACTCAATTTCAATTAAGTCATTTAGAAATTGATGACAGCGACACATCTCAGAAAACACTGTACCCAAGCCGTGACCACCATTGTGTACGCCTCTTTTTTTTTTTTACACATCTATAGACATCTGGGAGGTGAAGACACAAATGCTGGAATTTTGGGAGTGGACTATTGCCCCTTCTTGTCTGATGTCGGATTCTCCCTGCTCCACAGTTCGGGACCTTTGCCGGATTTTTAGTCTCATAACGTGACAAATGTTTTCATTTGGTTAAAACTTAGGACTGCAGGCGGCCGGATCATCACCATAACTCTTCTTCTGCAAGAGTCGTGCTTCTGTGATGGAGGCAGTCTGTGGTTTACCATTGCTGAAATATACAAGTCCTTCTCTGAAACGGACATTGCCTGGATGGAGCAGTTGTTGTTCTATCACCTCTATATAAGGATCAGCAGTGATGGAGCCTTTCATGTGTGCGCTGCCCCTGCTATAGGCACTAATGTCCCCCATACCATCAGAGATGCAGAATTGTCCACTGATAACAAGCTGGATGGAGCATCTCCTTGATAACAAGCTGGATGGTCCCTCTCCTTTTTAAGAAGCTGCATGGTCCCTCTCCTTGATAACAAGCTGGATGGTCCCTCTCCTTGATAACAAGCTGAACAATCCCTCTCCTTGATAACAGTCTGGATGGTCCCTCTCCTTGATAACAAGCTGGATGGTCCCTCTCCTTGATAACAAGCTGGATGATCCCTCTCCTTGATAACAAGCTGGATGTTCCCTCTCCTTGATAATAAGCTGGATGGTCCCTCTCCTTGATAACAAGCTGGATGGTCCCTCTCCTTGCTAACAAGCTGGAAGATCCCTCTCCTTGATAAGTCTGGATGGTCCCTCTCCTTGATAACAAGCTGGATGGTCCCTCTGCTTGATAACAAGCTGGATGGTCCCTCTGCTTGATAACAAGCTGGATGGTCCCTCTGCTTGATAACAAGCTGGATGATCCCTCTCCTTGATAACAAGCTGGATGATCCCTCTCCTTGATAACAAGCTGGATGATCCCTCTCCTTGATAACAAGCTGGATGGTTCCTCTCCTTGATAACAAGCTGAAAAATCCCTCTCCTTGATAACAAGGTGGATGGTCCCTCTCCTTGGTAACAAGCTGGAAGGTCCCTCTCCTCCTGATTCCACAGGATACAGCATCCGTGGTTGCCATACAATATTTAACATTTTAATTTATGCAACCACAGAACACTTTTGCATTTTGCTTAGTGCATTGTAAATGAGCATTTCTGGATTGTGCTGATATTTAGCGTCTTCTTTACATGATAGAGCTGTCAGTTGCATTTGTCGATTGCACGGAGAACTGTGTTAACAGAGAATGATTTCTGGAAGTTTTCCTGAGCCCGTGCAGTGATTTACATGACAGAATCAGGTCTTTATTTACTGCAATGTCACCTGCTCTTGTCCCTTCTGCTCATGGATTTCTCCAGAATCTCTGAATCTTATGATATTATGTCCTGTACATGTAGGATATTCAAAGTCTTTGCTGAAAATGTTTCTGAAATTGTTCCACAAGTTTTAGACACAGTCATTCAGATTCATGACCTCCAACCATCTTTGCTTCTGTGAGACTCTGCCTCTCTATACAATGCTCTTTACAAACAGTCTTTTCACTTCGTTATAAATTGACTCTGGATGTTTTTCCTTAGTATCACTTACTTTTCCAGCCTTTTGTTAAACTGGTTCCAACTTTTTTCAGATGTGTCGCTGACATCAATTTCTAGATGAGTTCATTAGTGCAACTGAAATAGAAAAATGTCCAACGTTCACCTTCTGATCTGTGCTATGTTCTGCTGTGAATAAAATATGGCGATAAGAGATTCCCCGATCATTGCAATCTTGTTTTCTTTACATTTTACACTGCGTCTCAACTTTTTGGGATTTGGGTTTGTATTACAAATCGATCTATGAATTTGTATGTACCATTAGAAAGGTATGTAGACTTTTGCATCCAGGTTTTAGCACTCCAATCCATCTAAAACAAGTAATTTGTAAGTTTCAAATATACTTCTTTTAAAAAAATTCCATTACAATATTATGTATGCAGCTCTTATGTAGACCCGTGTGTCTCTGTGGTAACAGACAAGGAATAAATCCCTCAGCCATGTCAAAGCAAACTGCTATGGTGGACCGGATATTACATGAACAGGCTACTGACTTCAGTAAGCGTCGTGTAATACTTCACTGCTCCTGTGGGAGTGCTGCAGGGAAACTGAACACTTGCTGCCAGGATACAGCTGATCGCTCTGGGTCCTAGTGCTGAGACTTTTCATGGTCAGCTCAGTTTTGTGGCAACCTCTTAACTGAATGGATTTGTAAAAAGTTGGACAATTCCTTTAAGGAATTAATTGAGCTGAGCTCAGTATAGGGCAACTAGGTAGGGCAAATGAACCAAGGCAGGGGGGTTGATGTTGAAGTCAATCTACTAACCTTGCCCCTCTCTCTCAGGTCTGGTTTTCCTTCTACCTTCTTCATTTATTATTCAGTACTCCTATCAAGCACGTGCTCCTCACTCCCCAATGTCCTGCACCCTACGAGGTCTCCCCACCATAGTGCAATAAGATCTTCCTCTATCCCAGCTGTCCTTAAGCATCTACACTCCTTCCATCATCCTGCTCCACAACCCTCAGCCTCTACTCACCATCTCGACCTTCATGCTTCCTCCATGATCGGATCACAAGACTTTCCACCAAAAATCACATACTTCGCCCACAGGAACCATAAGTATCTCCACCAGCGCTCTGCGCCCACACGAGGCAAGCGTCAGTCCTCGGCGTCTAGCTTGCTCTTCCCTGCAGCCATCGAAGGAGCAGTTCCCCCATCACAATACCCATGGGCCATCTTGTGGGACCCTACAGTATCGGACGAAGAAGGGGCTCAGAGTTCTTCCACTCCTAGACCTTTTTACCATTCGGAGTGGGGCATCTTGGAAAATAATGAGCCAGCACGAGGACTAGATCTGCGAGGGGTCCCGACGACACTCAGACCCCACGGATTTCCTCCACAAGATGAGGGTAAGGGGAAATCTTGAAAAAAAACCTCAAAATCCAAGATGGTCTCTGCACCTTCTTAATTTCTGCCTTTCTTAACAGGAACGGACCCCCAATTGTATGTGACGATCGTCATCTCAGTGGTCATTGTGTTCGTGGCAACCGGGATAATCATCAAGTTCTGGTGAGTAATTATCAATATCACATTGTGTCTTCCATCCAATCACCAGTGCCACATCTGTACGTCCACATCTGTAAGTCCACTGCTGCTTCACTGTTAGCTCTCAGGCAGCAAAGCAGAACATCAATGTTTTATACATATGTACAATGTATCAGGAAGATGCCCAGGTTATATCAGCATGCTGCATATTCAGTATATACAGGAAGATGTAGGACTTATACCAGCTGTACATATATAATTATATACAGGAGATGCCCAGGTTATACCGGCTGTACATATATAATTATATACAGGAGATATCCAGGTGAAACCAGCTGTACATATATAATTATATACAGGAGATGCCCAGGTTATACCAGCTGTACATATATAATTATATACAGGACATGCCCAGGTTATACCGGCTGTACATATATAATTATATACAGGAGATATCCAGGTGAAACCAGCTGTACATATATAATTATATACAGGAGATGCCCAGGTTATACCAGCTGTACATATATAATTATATACAGGACATGCCCAGGTTATACCGGCTGTACATATATAATTATATACAGGAGATACCCGGGTTATACCAGCTATACATATATAATTATATACAGGAGATGCCCAGGTTATACCAGCTGTACATATATAATTATATACAGGAGATGCCCAGGTTATACCAGCTGTACATATATAATTATATACAGGAGATGCCCAGGTTATACCAGCTGTACATATATAATTATATACAGGAGATGCCCAGGTTATACCAGCTGTACATATATAATTATGTACAGGAGATGCCCAGGTTATACCGGCTGTACATATATAATTACATACTGGAGATGCCCAGGTTATACCAGCTGTACATATATAATTATATACAGGAGATGCCCAGGTGAAACCAGCTGTACATATATAATTATATACAGGAGATGCCCAGGTTATACCGGCTGTACATATATAATTATATACAGGACATGCCCAGGTTATACCGGCTGTACATATATAATTACATACTGGAGATGCCCAGGTTATACCAGCTGTACATATATAATTATATACAGGAGATGCCCAGGTGAAACCAGCTTGGTCCAGGGAATAAGCTTATGTGATACCAGCCACGGAGGCAGCATGAGGCTTGGAGTTAATTGGTTGGAGATGACATAATGATAGACATTTCATTACAGAATATACAGTAACATTTGTAAATCTATATTCGTCTATGTGGTTCCAGCTGCTTATGTCGTTGCATAATCTGAGCCATGTAGAAGGCATGCACTTACTTTGGATAAATGACTGGCAACCATTATGAGCCTTTAATTGTAGCGGCGCTGAGTGCTCCCCTGCTGTGTCCTTCTGCATGACTCCTCGTCACAGCGCAGCAGAGGAACTTTGCTTCCCCCACAGAACAAATTACATTACAGATCCATCCGGCTGCGATGTCACCTTGAATTTTCTGCATCACTATTTACATCATAAAAATACTTTATGGTGCGACGATTTTTCACTACAAATCCCTGATCCCATGTACTGGAGGGGCGGGGAGAGCCAGGGATCAGCGGTGCCAGGGGCTCCGCTGCACCAGGGGCTCCGCTGCACCAGGGGTTCCGCTGCACCAGGGGCTCCGCTGCACCAGGGGCTCCGCTGCATCAGGGGCTCTGCTGCATCAGGGGCTCCGCTGCATCAGGGGCTCCGCTGCATCAGGGGCTCCGCTGCATCAGGGGTTCCGCTGCATCAGGGGCTCCGCTGCACCAGGGGCTCCGCTGCACCAGGGGCTCCGCTGCACCAGGGGTTCCGCTGCACCAGGGGTTCCGCTGCATCAGGGGTTCCGCTGCATCAGAGGCTCCGCTGCATCAGGGACATCGTGGCACCAGGGGCTCCGCTGCACCAGAGGCTCTGCTGCATCAGGGGTTCCGCTGCATCAGGGGTTCCGCTGCATCAGGAGTTCCGCTGCATCAGAGGCTCCGCTGCACCAGAGGCTCCGCTGCATCAGGGACACCGTCGCACCAGGGGCTCCGCTGCACCAGAGGTTCTGCTGCATCAGGAGTTCCGCTGCACCAGAGGCTCCGCTGCACCAGAGGCTCCACTGCACCAGCCATCACCTGTACGCAGGGCTCCACAATAAGGGTATGTGCACACGATCAGGACTCGCTCAAGCTTTGATGCAGGTGAAATCTGCACCTGAGGTCACTGTAGGTGGAACCTAATTACAGCTTCAGCGTTCTCTCACTTCCCACGGTCCCATTGATTCCAGGACAGTCCCACAAATAGGACCTCAGAGGGAAAGGGTCTCAGTGAGACTCCATCCAAACGTCCACATGTTCCCGGGGACACAGGTTCCAATTTTAGCAAATAAATGATATTCTTGTATTATAGAAAATGATTTTCCAGCAAAATATCAAATCAGTTTCATACAGTTTTATAGATCTCTGCTTGCTGTCATTGTGTAGAAATCTGTCCTGTCGTGTGATGGACCCACAAATATGATGTGCATGATGATGTTCTGCTGCAGCAGAGGTGTATGAGGTTCTGCAGCAGCTGAGGTGTATTATGAGGTTTTGCAGCAGGTGACATGTGTATTATGAGGTTCTGCAGCAGCTGAGGTGTATTATGAAGTTCTGCAGCAGCTGAGGTATATTATGAGGTTCTGCAGCAGTTGAGATGTTTATTATGAAATTCTGCAGCAGCTGAGCTGAGGTGTATTGTGAGTTTCTTCAGCAGCTGACGCACGCCCTACTGGTGATGTGCTGCCAGCCTGTTATGTCTTCCGTAGTGTCGCCCCCTATTGGTGATGTGCTGCCAGCCTGTTATGTCCTCCGTGGTGTCGCCCCCTACTGGTGATGTGCTGTCAGCCTGTTATGCCCTCTGGTGTCGCCCCCTACTGGTGATGTGCTGTCAGCCTGTTATGTCCTCCGTGGTGTCGCCCCCTACTGGTGATGTGCTGTCAGCCTGTTATGCCCTCTGGTGTCGCCCCCTACGGGTGATGTGCTGTCAGCCTGTTATGTCCTCTGTGGTGTCGCCCCCTACTGGTGATGTGCTGTCAGCCTGTTATGTCCTCCGTGGTGTCGCCCCCTACTGGTGATGTGCTGCCAGCCTGTTATGTCCTCTGTGGTGTCGCCCCCTACTGGTGATGTGCTGCCAGCCTGTTATGTCCTCCGTGGTGTCGCCCCCTACTGGTGATGTGCTGCCAGCCTGTTATGTCCTCCGTGGTGTCGCCCCCTATGGGTGATGTGCTGCCAGCCTGTTATGTCCTCTGTGGTGTCGCCCCCTACTGGTGATGTGCTGCCAGCCTGTTATGTCCTCCGTGGTGTCACCCCCTACTGGTGATGTGCTGTCAGCCTGTTATGCCCTCTGGTGTCGCCCCCTACTGGTAATGTGCTGCCAGCCTGTTATGTCCTCCGTGGTGTCGCCCCCTACTGGTGATGTGCTGTCAGCCTGTTATGCCCTCTGGTGTCGCCCCCTATGGGTGATGTGCTGTCAGCCTGTTATGTCCTCTGTGGTGTCGCCCCCTACTGGTGATGTGCTGTCAGCCTGTTATGTCCTCCGTGGTGTCGCCCCCTACTGGTGATGTGCTGCCAGCCTGTTATGTCCTCCATGGTGTCGCCCCCTACTGATGATGTGCTGCCAGCCTGTTATGTCCTCCGTGGTGTCACCCCCTACTGGTAATGTGCTGCCAGCCTGTTATGTCCTCTGTGGTGTCGCCCCCTACTGGTGATGTGCTGCCAGCCTGTTATGTCCTCCGTGGTGTCGCCCCCTACTGGTGATGTGCTGTCAGCCTGTTATGTCCTCTGTGGTGTCGCCCCCTACTGGTGATGTGCTCCCAGCCTGTTATGTCCTCCGTGGTGTCACCCCCTACTGGTAATGTGCTGCCAACCTGTTACGTCCTCCGTGGTGTCGCCCCCTACTGGTGATGTGCTGCCAGCCTGTTATGTCCTCCATGGTGTCGCCCCCTACTGGTGATGTGCTGTCAGCCTGTTATGCCCTCTGGTGTCACCCCCTATGGGTGATGTGCTGCCAGCCTGTTATGTCCTCCGTGGTGTCACCGCCTACTGGTAATGTGCTGCCAGCCTGTTATGCCCTCTGGTGTCAGCCCCTATGGGTGATGTGCTGCCAGCCTGTTATGTCCTCCGTGGTGTCGCCCCCTACTGGTGATGTGCTGCCAGCCTGTTATGTCCTCTGTGGTGTCGCCCCCTACTGGTGATGTGCTGCCAGCCTGTTATGTCCTCCGTGGTGTCGCCCCCTACTGGTGATGTGCTGCCAGCCTGTTATGTCCTCCGTGGTGTCACCCCCTACTGGTAATGTGCTGCCAGCCTGTTATGCCCTCTGGTGTCACCCCCTATGGGTGATGTGCTGCCAGCCTGTTATGTCCTCCGTGGTGTCGCCCCCTACTGGTGATGTGCTGCCAGCCTGTTATGTCCTCTGTGGTGTCGCCCCCTACTGGTGATGTGCTGCCAGCCTGTTATGTCCTCCGTGGTGTCGCCCCCTACTGGTGATGTGCTGCCAGCCTGTTATGTCCTCCGTGGTGTCGCCCCCTACTGGTGATGTGCTGCCAGCCTGTTATGTCCTCCGTGGTGTCGCCCCCTACTGGTGATGTGCTGCCAGCCTGTTATGTCCTCCGTGGTGTCGCCCCCTACTGGTGATGTGCTGCCAGCCTGTTATGTTCTCCGTGGTGTCGCCCCCTACTGGTGATGTGCTGCCAGCCTGTTATGTCCTCCGTGGTGTCGCCCCCCTACTGGTGATGTGCTGCCAGCCTGTTATGTCCTCCGTGGTGTCACCCCCTACTGGTGATGTGCTGCCAGCCTGTTATGTCCTCTGTGGTGTCGCCCCCTACTGGTGATGTGCTGCCAGCCTGTTATGTCCTCCGTGGTGTCGCCCCCTATGGGTGATGTGCTGCCAGCCTGTTATGTCCTCTGTGGTGTCGCCCCCTACTGGTGATGTGCTGCCAGCCTGTTATGTTCTCCGTGGTGTCGCCCCCTACTGGTGATGTGCTGCCAGCCTGTTATGTCCTCCGTGGTGTCGCCCCTACTGGTGATGTGCTGTCAGCCATATGACTGATATATCACGTATATTTCACGCTCTTTCTTATGTTCCCCTCAGTTGTGAGCGCAAACAGAAGCGGAGACGTCACCGGAATGACCGCGGCACATTACCGGAGGAAGGAAGCTTACAGCCGCTCACAGACCTCTCACCCGACACCGATATTCCTGGGCTACACCCTTTAAAGCTGGGAGACTTCAAAAGTAGCCTGGACGACAGAGGCATCCCCTGCAGGACAAGCAAGTAAGAGAAGTGCAGCGACTGCTACTAATGCAATGCACTGTCCCTGGTGGCCTAGTGGTCCAGTATCATGTCCCTGGTGGCCTAGTGGTCCAGTATCATGTCCCTGGTGGCCTAGTGGTCTAGTATCATGTCCCTGGTGGCCTAGTATCATGTCCCTGGTAGCCTAGTGGTCCAGTATCATGTCCCTGGTGGCCTAGTGGTCCAGTATCATGTCCCTGGTGGCCTAGTGGTCCAGTATCATGTCCCTGGTGGCCTAGTATCATGTCCCTGGTGGCCTAGTGGTCTAGTATCATGTCCCTGGTGGCCTAGTGGTCCAGTATCATGTCCCTGGTGGCCTAGTGGTCCAGTATCATGTCCCTGGTGGCCTAGTGGTCTAGTATCATGTCCCTGGTGGCCTAGTGGTCCAGTATTCTGCTTCTGATCATCCTGGGATGCAGTCTTCTGTCCGTAATAGCCAAGTGATAAAGAATCATGTACCTGCAGATCCTCTATTCAATTTCTTGTGGTCCGGTGTTCTGTCCCTGGTGACCTAGTGGTACTGCATTACATTAATTCAGTGTTTACTCTGTAGGGGCCTTGTGAAAGAGCAATAAGTCCCTGGTAAACCAGTTTTTTGTAAGTGGTGGCCCAGTGATACAGTGTTCTGTCCATTGTGGCCGAGTAGGACAAAATGGTGTTCCTGGTGGTCCATCATTATAGTCTTCTGTTCCTGGGATTACAATGTTTGTTTGTATCTTTTCTATGCCCCTGCTCTTTATAGACCTTTGTGCTAAATTACATTACTTATCCTGTATTATCCTCTAGAGCTGCACTCGCTATTCTGCTTGTGCAGTCACTGTGTACATACATTACATTACTGATCCTGAGTTATATCCTGTATTATACTCCAGAGCTGCACTAACTATTCTGCTGGTGCAGTCACTGTGTACATACATTACATTACTGATCCTGAGTTACCTCCTGTATTATACTCCAGAGCTGCGCTCACTATTATGCTGGTGCAGTCACTGTGTACATACATTACATTACTGATCCTGAGTTCCATCCTGTATTATATTCCAGAGCTGCACTCACTATTCTGCTGGTACAGTCACTGTGTACATACATTACTGATCCTGAGTTACATCCTGTATTATACCCTAGAGCTAAACTCACTATTCTGCTGGTGCAGTCACTGTGTACATACATTACATTACTGATCCTGAGTTACCTCCTGTATGATACTCCAGAGCTGCACTCACTATTCTGCTAGTGCAGTCACTGTGTACATACATTACAGATCCTGAGTTACATCCGGTATTATACTCCAGAGCTGGACTCACTATTCTGCTGGTGCAGTCACTGTGTACATACATTACATTACTGATCCTGAGTTACATCCTATATTATACTCCAGAGCTGCGCTCACTATTCTGCTAGTGCAGTCACTGTGTACATACATTACAGATCCTGAGTTACATCCTGTATTATACTCCAGAGCTGCCCTCACTATTCTGCTGGTGCAGTCACTGTGTACATACATTACATTACTGATACTGAGTACCATCCTGTATTATACTCCAGAGCTGCACTCACTATTCTGCTGGTGCAGTCACTGTGTACATACATTACATTACTGATCCTGAGTTACATCCTGTATTATACTCCAGAGCTGCACTCACTATTCTGCTGGTGCAGTCACTGTGAACATACATTACATTACTGATCCTGAGTTACATCCTGTATTATACCCCAGAGCTGCACTCACTATTCTGCTGGTGCAGTCACTGTATACATACATTACATTACTGATCCTGAGTTACATCCTGTATTATACTCCAGAGCTGCACTCACTATTCTGCTGGTGCAGTCACTGTGTACATACATTACATTACTGATCCTGAGTTACATCCTGTATTATACTCCAGAGCTGCACTCACTATTCTGCTGGTGCAGTCACTGTGTACATACATTACATTACTGATCCTGAGTTACATCCTGTTTTATACTCCAGAGCTGCACTCACTATTCTGCTGGTGCAGTCACTGTGTACATATATTACATTACTGATCCTGAGTTACATCCTGTATTATACTCCAGAGCTGCACTCACTATTCTGCTGGTGCAGTCACTGTGTACATACATTACATTACTGATCCTGAGTTACATCCTGTATTATACCCCAGAGCTGCACTCACTATTCTGCTGGTGCAGTCACTGTGTACATACATTACATTACAGATCCTGAGTTACATCCTGTATTATACTCCAGAGCTGCACTCACTATTCTGCTGGTGCAGTCACTGTGTACATACATTACATTACTGATCCTGAGTTACATCCTGTATTATACCCCAGAGCTGCACTATTCTGCTGGTGCAGTCACTGTGGACATACATTACATTACTGATCCTGAGTTACATCCTGTATTATATCCCAGAGCTGCACTCACTATTCTGCTGGTGCAGTCACTGTGTACATACATTACATTACTGATCCTGAGCTACATCCTGGATTATACTCCAGAGCTGCACTCACTATTCCGCTGGTGCAGTCACTGTGTACATACATTACATTACTGATCCTCAGTTACATCCTGTATTATACTCCAGAGCTGCACTCACTATTCTGCTGGTGCAGTCACTGTGTACATACATTACATTACTGATCCTCAGTTACATCCTGTATTATACCCCAGAGCTGCACTCACTATTCTGCTGGTGCAGTCACTGTGTACATACATTACATTACGGATCCTGAGTTACATCCTGTATTATACCCCAGAGCTGCACTCACTATTCTGCTGGTGCAGTCACTGTGTACATACATTACATTACTGATCCTGAGTTACATCCTGTATTATACTCCAGAGCTGCACTCACTATTCTGCTGGTGCAGTCACTGTGTACATACATTACACTACTGATCCTGAGTTACATCCTGTATTATACTCCAGAGCTGCACTCACTATTCTGCTGGTGCAGTCACTGTGTACATACATTACATTACTGATCCTCAGTTACATCCTGTATTATACCCCAGAGCTGCGCTCAATATTCTGCTGGTGGAACAGTCGTCTCTTGGTTATAATGGACCACCTATTAGAGTGTCCCTGTAAATCATATACCCATGGCGGACCCTCACACTATACTATGTGCCGTGTCTCTGGATATGGACATAAAGTGGGTGCGGAAAGTATTCAGACCCCTTTACATTTTTCACTCTTTGTTTCATTGCAGCCATTTGGTAAATTCAATAAAGTTCATTTTTCCTCATTAATGTTCACTCTCCACCCCATCTTGACTGAAAAAAAAATAAATGTAGACATTTTTGCAAATTTATTAAAAAAAAGAAAAACTGAAATATCCCATGGTCATAAGTCTTCAGCCCCTTTGCTCAGTATTGGGTAGAAGCCCCTTTTGAGCTAGTACAGTCATGAGTCTTCTTGGGAATGATGTAACAAGTTTTTCACCCCTGGATTTGGGGATCCTCGGCCATTCTTCCTTGCAGATCCTCTCCAGTTCCGTCTGGTTGGATGGTGAACGTTGGTGAACGCCATTTTCAGGTCTCTCCAGAGATGCTCAGTTGGGTTTAGGTCAGGGCTCTGGCTGGGCCGGTCAAGAATGGTCACAGAGTTGTTCTGAAGCCGCTCCTTTGTTATTTTAGCTGTGTGCTTAGGGTCATTGTCTTGTTGGAAGGTGAAGCTTCGGCCAAGTCTGAACTCCAGAGCACTCTGGAAGAGGTTTTCATCCAGGATATCTCTGTACTTGGCCGCATTCTTGTTTCCTTCAATGACAACCAGTCGTCCTGTCCCTGCAGCTGAAAAACACCCCCATAGCATGATGCTGCCACCACCATGTTTCATTGTTGGGATTGTATTGGGCAGGTGATGAGCAGTGCCTGGTTTCTCCACACATACCGCTTAGAATTATCACCAAAAAGGTCTATCTTCATCTCATCAGACCAGAGAATCTTATTTCTCAAAGTCTGTGAGTCCTTCATGTGTTTTTTTTATCAAACTATGCGGCTTTCATGTGTCTTGCACTGAGGAGAGGCTTCCGTCGGGCCACTCTGCCATAAAGGCCCGACTGGTGGAGGGCTGCAGTGATAGTTGACTTTGTGGAACTTTCTCCCATCTCCGTACTGCATCTCTGGAGCTCAGCCACAGTGATCTTGGGGTTCTTCTTTACCTCTCTTCACCAAGGCTCTTCTCCCACGATTGCTCAGTTTGGCTGGACGGCCAGGTCTAGGAAGACTTCTGGTGGTCCCAAACTTCTTCCATTTAGGGATTATGGAGGCCACTGTGCTCTTGGGAACATTGAGTACTGCAGAAATTCTGTTGTAACCTTGGCCAGATCTGTGCCTTGCCACAATTCTGTCTCTGAGCTCCTTGGCTCGGTCCTTTGACCTCATGATCCTCATTTGGTCTGACATGCACTGTGAGCTGTGAGCTCTTATATAGACTGGTGTGCGCCTTTCCAAATCAAGTCCTATCAGTATAATTAAACACAGCTGGACTCCAATGAAGGAGTAGAACTATCTCAAGGAGGATCACAAGGAAATGGACAGCATGTGACTTAGGGTACCGTTACACAAAACGATTTACCAACGATCACGACCAGCGATACGACCTGGCCGTGATCGTTGGTAAGTCGTTGTGTGGTCGCTGGGGAGCTGTCACACAGACAGCTCTCCAGCGACCAACGATGCCGAGGTCCCCGGGTAACCAGGGTAAACATCGGGTTACTAAGCGCAGGGCCGCGCTTAGTAACCCGATGTTTACCCTGGTTACCATCTTAAATGTAAAAAAAACCAAACAGTACATACTCACATTCCGGTGTCCGTCAGGTCCCTCGCCGTCTGCTTCCCGCACTGACTGAGTGCCGGCCGTAAAGTGAAAGCAGAGCACAGCGGTGACGTCACCGCTGTGCTGTGCTTTTACTTTCCGGCCGGCAGTCAGTCAGTGCGGGAAGCAGACGGCGAGGGACCTGACGGACACCGGAATGTGAGTATGTACGGTTTTTTTTTTTTTTTTTACATTTACAATGGTAACCAGGGTAAACATTAGCTTACTAAGCGCGGCCCTGCGCTTAGTAACCCGATGTTTACCCTGGTTACAAGCGAACGCATCGCTGGATCGGTGTCACACACACCGATCCAGCGATGACAGCGGGAGATCCAGCGACGAAATAAAGTTCCAAACGATCTGCTACGACGTACGATTCTCAGCAGGGTCCCTGATCGCTGCTGCGTGTCCGACACTGCGATATCGTATGGATATCGCTGGAACGTCACGGATCGTGCCGTCGTAGCGACATAAGTGCCACTGTGAGACGGTATCCTTACATATGAGTGTCTGAGCAAAGGGTCTGAAGACTTATGACCATAGGATATTTCATTTTTTCCTTCTTAATAAATTTGCAAAAATTTCTACATTTCTGTTTTTTTTTCAGTCAAGATGGGGTGCAGAGTGTACATTAATGGGAAAAAAAATGACCTTTTTTGAATTTACCAAATGGCTGCCATGAAACAAAGAGTGAAAAATGTAAAGAGGCCTGAATACTTTCCGCACCCACTGTATAATTAGCTACACGTCTGATTTTACTGCCGATACTTCTGAGCGTTCGTTTTCCTTGAAGCAAAGTAATTTTCCTTTCAGCTATAAATCGTGACATAAAATGTGCACAAATAACGATCACAGAGCGAGAGAATTTATGGCCGATTGTTTAACAGAACGTTTATAGGAAATTAATTCCGGCTCCTCGCGCTTCACCCACCAGTGACACCTACAGGTCAGACTGAGCACTGCACTCGTCTGCTGCCCCACCAGTGTATCCTGCCGGTCACGGTGTGGGGACCTGGTGGGCGACAGATAAATTAGCATGCTGACAACCCAATCATGGCAGTTGTCAGACCCCGATGGTTGTGCGGCTCCTCTGTGCTCAGAGACTTCAGAGTTTGCTGGTTTTTTATGAGAAGAAGGAAGGGTCACACGACTTCAAGGAGATTTTAGCTAAAAGTAAGAAATGCCTCTCCCTCGTCTTCATAACCTACAGAAGGTAGAAGAGGGGCCATAGAGTAACAGAGGACTGCACAGAGGCTTGTTAGTCTGTAACCATAGCGACACATCACTCTGCATAGAAGCTGTGTACACAAAACCATAGATTGCTTCATTTATTTTTTTAGAACAATTACAAATGTCTGTGCCGTCCGTAGTGCCATTGATATTGGTGTCACATCAAGTCTCCTGCCGTCTGTCAATCACCCGCCGCCATTGACAAGATGTCAGGGAAGACAGACGGCGCCCGGCAGCCTCCACCATCTCCGCTCACTGACAATGAATTCATTGTGCCGGTCTCCTTCATTATAAGCCCTTGTTATGTGCCGCTCCCCCTCCTGAGAGTCCGGGGGTCTCTGCGCCGGACCCTACAAGTGCTGAGCATTGCTCACTGCGGCCTTCATGGATCCTAAGTGACCACTATCTGCTCCACCATCACTATACTGATGCCATGACTGTGGGGTCGGGGCCACGAGTCACATCCATGATGCCACAGCCCGAGACTTCCCAGCGGACGTCGCCCATCACTCCACCCCCGCTGTGGTGTCTTCTTCCCATACTGCATCCTGGAACCATCTCCTCCAAATGTACAACGTGATTCTTCAGAGCAGAGGACTCCTTCCATCGCTCCACTGTCCGGCTCTGGTGGCACGTGTCCACTGTGCCAAGGCTGAACATGGGCACCCTGACCCATAACCCACATGTCCACTTTGCCAGGGCTCAACACAGGCACTCTGACCCATACCCTACATGTCCACTGTGCAAGGGTTCAACACGGACACTCTGATCCATACCCACATGCCCACTGTACCAGGGCTCAATACGGGCACCCTGACCCATACCCCACTGTGCCAGGGCTCAACACAGGCACTCTGACCAATAACCTACATGCCCACTGTACCAGGGCTCAACACAGACACCCTGACCCATACCCCACTGTGCCAGGGATCAACACAGGCACTCTGACCCATACCCCACATGCCCACTGTGCCAGGGTTCAACACGGACACCCTGACCCATACCCCACTGTGCCAGGGACAGGCACTCTGACCCATACCTACTGTGCCAAGGCTCAACACGGGCACACTGACCTGTACCGCACATGCCCACTGTGCCAGGGCTCAACAGGGGCACCCTGATCCATACTCCACATGCCCACTGTGCCAGGGCTCAATACAGGCACCCCAACCCTTACCCTACATGCCGACTGTGCCAGTGCCAGGGATCAACAAGGGCACCCTAACTCGTACCCCACATACCCACTGTTCCAGGGCTCAACGCGGGCACCCTGACCCGTACCCCACTGTGCCAGGGCTCAACACAGGCACCCTGACCCGTACCCCACTGTGCCAGGGCTCAACACGGGCACCCTGACCCGTACCCCGTACACAGCAACCTGCGACACTCTGACACCTTCCTCTCATCGCTGCGATACTCTGCGTATTCTGACCAATTAACCTGTCGCTGCTTCAATATTCCCATTCCTAGGACCACTTTTAGTAGGTATTAATCTTTACGTGCCAGAAGCCCCCCACAGCACCCGCTATATACGGGGAACACCTGAAAAGACCCCCCCACATCACCCGCACATGGGGGGTGATGCCACTTGGTGGCCATACCAATGGTCGCCCTGCTTTCTCCAAAAAAAATTTCTTTCAAGAAACGAATATAATTTTTTTTTTTATAGAAGTTGATTATTGGGGATTTTCCTGATTTTTGCTAACGCTTCCTCCTCTCCTGCAGGATCCCTGTGGTGACCATGTGATGGCGCTGTTACTGTAGAAGGACACAGCGGGCGAATATAAAACAGAATAGGAACTGTCCTGGTGGCCGGCGGTTGTATACAACCCCACGTTTCTTAAACCTCTGCACCCCCAAAAAACACGCGTGTGTGGGAGGAGACGAGTGTCAGAAGAAGAGACCGGTCAATGGATGACGACCCCACCTAGCCAGGCGTAGCCCCCTCCTCAGCCGCAGGGCTGTATGTTTATTTATGATACATGTATGTATGCATGGGCGCACATAACTAGTGATCCGAGGGCTGCCCACGGAGAAGAGCCAGGATGCCCGGCGGCATCGGGGCAGAACATATATGTAATATCTATCTATGTATGATAGCATGTATGACTGTTAACATGTGATCACTAAGGGCTTACACCCCGTCCCCCCACACGTATGTGCTGTGAATGTCTCCATCTGCACCACGTGGACGCTCTCCGCTCATCTTCAGGGTTTGGATCACAGTTTTATTTTTAATAAAGGTAATTTTGAGTGTAAGACGTGGATTGTGGCGTCGGCTTCTCCCTGGTTATAGGAGTACGCAGCGGTGTAAGCCGGGGGGCTCTGCTCGCACGTCAGACGGTTCATTCTCAGTGTCCGCTGCCCACAGATCTTCCTCTGGAAAAGAACATCGTCACAGCTGAGCGTACGGTGAGCCAAGGATATGACACATCTAGCCGGCACGCTGATGCACAGAGCCAGGCTGTGCGCGCTACGCCTCTGCTACATTGCAAGGACGGGCAATCAGTGGGCAAGACAAGGGGAAGCAGCCTCTAAAGCAAAACTAATGCCTGCTTGCCAACCGTGCAGAAAGTAAAGAGTTAACGGGTGGCTCCAGCGCCTCCACATCAGGAGGTGATGACATCCCATCGAAAGGTGCACAATGTCTTGGCGCTGGGCGCCATCAGTGTCGCTCACCTCTTGACGTATGGGTTAGCAGCCCCAGAGCATCCCTTTAAGGGGGGGTGTCTATGGTCACAAAACAGCAGCCCACCTGTCCACAGGTTTTGCAGCTCAGCCCTGTTCGCTGTGATTAGGCAGAAGCCATAGTTAGGTGTGGTGCCGTTTTAGAAAATAATTTTTTTTTTCCATTGATATCTTCTGACCAGGATACGATAGCCATTTGTTTTTCAGCATGAAAATTGTCTCTTCAGAGAAGAAGAGGGCAATTTTCTCTAGTGCCACCTACTGGAGGTAGCAATAGTCAATATCAACCCTTTAACGAGCCTTGCCACATGACTTAGGATAAAATCCAAACCAGAATCTCAATTTGCAGATACTGTGTTTCAGGGTGATTGCCCCTCATCAGTGCAAAGTATGAGATCTGATTTTGCTGTGTGAGGGGTAACATTTCTCCTCGTAGAGAGTTTCCTCAGTCTGACATGCCAGGCTTGTCTTGTCTCTCTCCACAAGGTGAAAAATTACCCCATAGTTTCCAGTCATAATTCTCTCACCTATCCAAATCAGATCTCATACTTTGCCCTGATGAGGGGCAATACTTCGAAACACCATGCCTGAAAATTGAAATTCTGATTTGGCTTTTTATCCAAATCATGTGGCAAGGCCTGTTAAAGGGTCGATATTGACTTTTAGGATTCGTACTTCCAATAGGTGGCGCTATAGAGTTCTAGCCCTCTTCCTCTCTAAAGAGACTATTTGCACATTTAATTTCCTAGAGGAGAATGCATGGCCTACAAGTCTCCTAATTTTGAGATGCCAGGTCTGGCTTGTCACTCTCCATAAGGGGAAACATTACCCCTTAGATCCCCTTTTCTTAGCACAGAACTGCTAAATAATGTGGAAGGGTAAAAATCTGGATCCTATTGATGACTGATTAAAGGAACTTTCCTGCCTGATAATCGTATTGGAGGAGTAAATACTCTGGATTATGTGTGAGATTATAATATCAGATTATTCTATATGCTATGCCAGATTATATATGTCACAGCTCTTCACATGGGCTGATAAATCATCCAACAGTGTCCAAAAATGCACTCGCTCTCTATCACCCCCTGTGTAAACATGGAAGCGATCAGGCGACGGTCGAGCAGACACCCTGTGGTTGGCTGACTGCATCTACATCGCTGTCGCCAGCACATCCCTCTGCCTATTCAGTATATGCGCTGCCGACAGTATGTGTTCAATATGGCCAGAAATCAGCCCATGCAAAAGAATCTCTCACCAAAATGGCTGATAACAGGGAGTAATAGCTCTTCCCCGCAGGATTCTTGATCTTCTGTTCTTTATATCTCAGATGACACTGAAGACCATGAAGTGATGAAGCCGAAGGCAGAAGAGATGAAGCCAAAGGCAGAAGAGATAAAGCCAAAGGCAGAAGAGATAAAGCCAAAGGCAGAAGAGATGATGCCAAAGGCAGAAGAGATGATGCTAAAGGCAGAAGAGATGATGCCAAAGGCAGAAGAGATGAAGCCAAAGGCAGAAGAGATGAAGCCAAAGGCAGAAGAGATGAAGCCAAAGGCAGAAGAGATGAAGCCAAAGGCAGAAGAGATGAAGCCAAAGGCAGAAGAGATGATGCCAAAGGCAGAAGAGATTATGCTAAAGGCAGAAGAGATGATGCCAAAGGCAGAAGAGATAAAGCCAAAGGCAGAAGAGATGATGCCAAAGGCAGAAGAGATGATGCTAAAGGCAGAAGAGATGATGCCAAAGGCAGAAGAGATGAAGCCAAAGGCAGAAGAGATGAAGCCAAAGGCAGAAGAGATGAAGCCAAAGGCAGAAGAGATGATGCCAAAGGCAGAAGAGATGATGCCAAAGGCAGAAGAGATGAAGCCAAAACCAGAAGAGATAAAGCCAAAGGCAGAAGAGATGATGCTAAAGGCAGAAGAGATGATGCCAAAGGCAGAAGAGATAAAGCCAAAGGCAGAAGACATGAAGCCAAAGGCAGAAGAGATGAGGCCAAAGGCAAGAAGAGATAAAGCCAAAGGCAGAAGAGATGATGCCAAAGGCAGAAGACATGATGCCAAAGGCAGAAGAGATGAAGCCAAAGGCAAGAAGAGATGAAGCCAAAGGCAGAAGAGATGATGTCAAAGGCAGAAGAGATGATACCAAAGGCAGAAGAGATGAAGCCAAAGGCAGAAGAGATGAGCTCCGGCTGACAGGATCTGTAAAATTGGGTGGCCAATTTTTTTTTCCACTTAAACGCTTGGATTTGGGGCTAAGAATCATTTTTACAACTGGGTCACATTAAATATTTTGCACCATTTGGCTTTTACTTGTTTGTTATTTCCCCGGATATTCTCCTTACATGGGGTCTTTGGTCATAAATCAGCTGAGAGGAGCACAGAAAGGAATAGATAAAAAGAGTTAAAAACTCTGCAGTCAGACCTCACACTGCGCTCACTGACGGATTCCCAGTTAACTCACTCAGAAGCCAGAAAATGCAGTTTAACACGGAGGCGATAGAAGACAAAATGTGCACATATTTTTAATGTGACCCAATAGTTAAAATTATTTTTGCCCCAATTATATGCATTTAAGTAAAGGAAAAAACAATATATAAAAATGTTCCCTAAAAAGGTGGACAACCCCTTTAATGATCTCAGATTTGGCTGCTGCAACTACTGGGGAACAAAGCGAGGGAGGAGAGGAAGTGCCCCATGCACATTTTGCTGTGGGCTCCCCCAAGGCAAATGTGACTTGGAGTCACCAGATCTTAGAATAGAAGACTACTCCCCGGTATTCTCACCCTCATCGTCCTCTGAGTCGCTGTCCGGAGGAGGCTGTAGAAAATCTGGACAGAACTGAACCTTCGCAATGGATCTAGGACAAAAAAAAAAAAGAAAGGAGCAAGTCAGAGTGGCCGGTGGGGAGAAGATCTTACTGGTACATGATGGTACAGGTAAGAGCTGCGCTCACAGGTTCGATTACTGCAGGACTCCACCTCTCACTGCTGTACAGAACAAGCTCTGCACACTGCACCAGGGGACATATCACACCCCATGCGGTCATTGAAAGAAGCTGAATATCTGAATATCCAACCTGAGGCTTTAAGAAATTATCAAAAAAAAACCAAACAAAATGGAATCCCCTCCCCCATCATTGTGCAAAACCAAAACCTTCACAGCACAGGCACATTGCACCTAATGCAGAACCTGGTGAATGTTCTGCAGCAGCTGCACAGGAGGGGAACGCGACAAATGTATCGGACTATGTGGGCTCACCCGCTCACTGCTCCGCCTATCGGAAGCTCCTCCCACAGAAGCAAGTCACGCCCTCCAGTCACCCATCGGCACAGTCCATTGGATGAACAGGAAACCGACAAACATAAGAGTCGAGAGACATCGGGGCAGGACACGGTGCACAGATACCTGCCAGAATCCACAGCACGTACTGCAAAAGAGGAAAACATAAGAAATCAGGAGGTAAAGAGCAAAGAAATATCCAAACAATTCCCCCCCGTTCAGTGCTATACACTCCACCCCCTCAACCGGCACTCTACAGTCTATCCTCCGACTGGCGCTCTACATTCCATCTCCCGATTGGCGCTCTACATTCCATCCCCCGACTGGCGCTCTACATTCCATCCCCTAACCGGCGCTCTACATTCCATCTCCCGTTTGGCGCTGTACATTCCATCCCCCAACTGGCGCTCTACACTCCATCCCCTCAACCGGCACTCTACACTCCATCCCCTCAACCGGCACTCTACACTCGATCCTCCGACTGGCGCTCTACATTCCATCTCCCGATTGGCGCTCTACATTCCATCCCCTAACCGGCGCTCTACATTCCATCTCCCGTTTGGCGCTGTACATTCCATCCCCCAACTGGCGCTCTACACTCCATCCCCTCAACCGGCACTCTACACTCCATCCCCTCAACCGGCACTCTACACTCCATCCCCTCAACCGGCACTCTACACTCGATCCTCCGACTGGCGCTCTACATTCCATCTCCCGATTGGCGCTCTACATTCCACCCCCCGACTGGCGCTCTACATTCCATTCCCCGATTGGCGCTCTACATTCCATCCCCTAACCGGCGCTCTACATTCCATCTCCCGTTTGGCGCTGTACATTCCATCCCCCAACTGGCGCTCTACACTCCATCCCCTCAACCGGCACTCTACACTCCATCCCCTCAACCGGCACTCTACACTCGATCCTCCGACTGGCGCTCTACATTCCATCTCCCGATTGGCGCTCTACATTCCATCCCCTAACCGGCGCTCTACATTCCATCTCCCGTTTGGCGCTGTACATTCCATCCCCCAACTGGCGCTCTACACTCCATCCCCTCAACCGGCACTCTACACTCCATCCCCTCAACCGGCACTCTACACTCCATCCCCTCAACCGGCACTCTACACTCGATCCTCCGACTGGCGCTCTACATTCCATCTCCCGATTGGCGCTCTACATTCCACCCCCCGACTGGCGCTCTACATTCCATTCCCCGATTGGCGCTCTACATTCCATCCCCCCGATTGGCGCTCTACATTCCATCCCCCAACTGGTGCTCTACACTCCATCCCCTCAACCAGCACTCTACACTCCATCCCCCGATTGACGCTCTACATTCCATCTCCCGATTGGCGCTCTACATTCCATCCCCTAACCGCCACTCTACATTCCATCCCCCGACCGGCACTCTACATTCCATCCCACAACCGGCGCTCTACATTCCATCCCACAACCGGCACGCTACACTACATCCCCAGACTGGCACTCTACATACCATTCCCCCACCAGCGCTTTACATTCCATCCCCCGACCGGCATGCTACACTCCATCTCCAGACCGGCACACTACACTCCATCCCCCCACCGGCGCTCTACACTCCACCACCCCAATCGGCGCTCTACACTCCATTCCCCCACAAGCGCTCTACACTCTATCCCACAACTGGTGCTCTACACTCCATCCCCAGACCGGCGCTCTACATTCCATCCCCCGACCGGCGCTCTACACTCCATCCCCCGACCGGCACACTACACTCGATCCCTCCACCGGCGCTCTGCACTTCATCCCCTAACCGGCACGCTGCACTCCATCCCCTAACCGGCACGCTGCACTCCATCCCCAGATCGGCACGCTACACTCCATCCCCCCCACCGGCGCCCTACATTCCATCCCCCAACCGGTGCTCTACACTCCATCCCCCGACCGGCACGCTGCACTCCATCCCCTGACCGGCGCTCTACACTCCATCCCCTGAAAGGCGCTCTACACTCCATCCCGCAACTGGTGTTCTACACTCCATCCCTCGACTGGGGCTCTACATTGCATTCCCCGACTTGCGCTCTACATTTCATCCTGACTAGTGCTCCATATTACATCCCCCGACTGGAGCTCTATAACTCCATCTTCTGAGTGGCACTCTATATTTCATCCCAAAACTGGCACTCTATATTCCATCCTCCAACTGGCGCTCTACATTTCATCCCACAATTGGCACTCTATATTCTATCCCCCGACTGGTGTTCTACATTCCATCCCCTGACTGGCGCTCTACATTCCATCACCCGATCGGAGCTCTACATTCCATAAACTGATCCACGCTCTACATTCCATTCCCTGACCGGCACTCTATATTCCATATCCCGAATGACGTTCTACATTCCATCACCCGATCGGCGCTATACATTCCATCCCCCGACTGGCGCTATACATTCCATCTCCCGACTGGCGCTCTACATTCCATTCCCCGACCGTCGCGCTACATTCCATCCCCCGACCGGCGCTCTACATTGGATCCCCCGACCGGCGCTCTACATTGGATCCCCCGACCGGCGCCCTACATTCCATCCCTCGACCAATGCTCTACATTCCATCCTCAGAACGGCACTCTACATTCCATCCCCCGATCGGCGCTCTACATTCCATCCCACAACTGGTGCTCTACACTCCATCCCCCCCAACCGGCGCGCTACACTCCATCCCCCCCGGCGCGCTACATTCCATCCCACAACTGGTGCTCTACACTCCATCCCCCGACCAGCACTCTACATTCCATCCTCCGGCACTCTATATTACATCCACTGACCAGCACTCTACATTCCATCCACCGACCGGCACTCTATATTACATCCACTGACAGGTGCTCTACACTCCATCCCCAGACCGGCACGCTACACTCCATCCCCCCACCGGCGCTCTACACGCCACCACCCCAATCGGCGCTCCACACTCCATTCCCCCACCAGCGCTCTACACTCTATCCCACAACTAGTGCTCTACACTCCATCTACTGACCAACGCTCTACCCTCCATCCCACAACTGGGCTCTACACTCCATCCCCAGACCGGCGCTCTACACTCCATCCCCCCACCGGCGTTCTACATTCCATCCCCCTACCGGCACTCTACACTCCATCCCCCGACCGGCACACTACACTCCATCCCCCGACCGGCGCTCTACACTCCATCCCCAGACCGGCACGCTACACTCCATCCCCAGACCGACACGCTACACTCCATCCCTCCACCGGCGCTCTACACGCCACCCCAATCGGCGCTCTACACTCCATTCCCCCACCAGCGCTCTACACTCCATCCCACAACTGGTGCTCTACACTCCATCTCCTGACCAACGATCTACACTCCATCCCACAACTGGGCTCTACACTCCATCCCCAGACCGGCACTCTACATTCCATCCCCCGACCGGCGCTCTACACTCCATCCCACAACCAACACACTGCACTCCATCCCCAGATCTGCACGCTACACTCCATCCCTCCACCGGCGCCCTACATTCCATCCCCCAACCGACGCTCTACACTCCAGCCCCCGACGGGCACGCTACACTCCATCCCCTGACCGGCGCTCAACACTCCATCCCTCGACTGGGGCACTACATTGCATTCCCCGACTTGCGCTCTACATTTCATCCTGACTAGTGCTCCATATTACATCCCCCGACTGGAGCTCTATAACTCCATCTTCTGAGTGGCACTCTATATTTCATCTCGTGACTGGCACTCTATATTTCATCCCAAAACTGGCACTCTATATTCCATCCTCCAACTGGCGCTCTACATTTCATCCCACAATTGGCACTCTATATTCTATCTCCCGACCGGTGTTCTACATTCCATCCCCTGACCGGCGCCCTTCATTCCATCACCCGATCGGAGCTCTACATTCCATTCCCTGACCGGCACTCTATATTCCATATCCCGACTGACGTTCTACATTCCATCACCCGATCGGCGCTCTACATTCCAACCCCCGACTGGCGCTCTACATTCCATCTCCCGACTGGCGCTCTACATTCCATTCCCCAACCGGCGAACTACATTCCATCCCCTGACTGGCGCTCTACATTGCATCCCCCGACCGGCGCTCTACATTCCATCCCTCGAACAATGCTCTACATTCCATCCTCAGAACGGCGCTCTACATTCCATCCCCCGACTGGCACTCTACATTCCGTCCCCTGACCAGCACTCTACGTTCCATCCTCTGACTGGCACTCTATATTACATCCACTGACAAGTGCTCTACATTCCATCCCCCTACCGGCGCTCTACATTCCATCTCCCGACTGGCGCTCTACCTTCCATCTCCCGACTGGCGCTCTACATTCCATCACCTGATCGGCACTCTATTTTCCATCACCCGATCGACGCTCTATATTCCATCCCCGATCGGCACTCTATATTCTATCCCCCGACTGGTGCTCTACATTCCACCCCCCGACCATCACTCAATTGTTGCATTGACTCACGCACAAACAACATCTTTCTTTATTTAACTTAAACATCAGGTCTCGTAATTTAAGGTAAAAATGAACAAAAAAAAAAATGTTTTCATTGGAGTTCCCCTTTACATTTTCTGACCTATTATTCCCCCATTGTCCGGAGCTGATTTTGTGCTGAATGTCTTGTTGCTCATCAGATAAGTGGAATTACAGCGAGGTTGTGCTGCTCTCGGAAAGGCGCGGCGGCACCTCACTCTCTACCTGCAACAATCGTTTTCCCATCTTCATAGAAGAAAAGGAAGTTTATTTTGCGTTATCGCTCCCCAGATGACACGAGGAGGAGAGAGGCAATCTCAGCGAGTGCAGAATAGAAGCAATTACAGCAAATTAGTACAACAGCGTGCAGGAAAAGTAAGCGAATAACAGGAGAAACGATCAGAGCTGCGGCGTCCACTTATCATTCATAGCGTATGCACACAATGAGACCTCGTCTGCGCCTCAGATTACCTGAATATGCTCCTGAAATACTCTGCGCTGCCAGGGAATCCCGATCCTCCCTACTCTGGAGGCATAATACTACCCATGTCACCTTGTGGCCTTCTCGCCACTAATAGTCACAGCACGCCACAAGATCGGCACACTCCTATGCTGAAATACTCTGAACTGCCAGGGAATCCCGATCCTCCCTACTCTCGAGGCATAATACTACCCATGTCACCTTGTGGCCTTCTCTCCACTAATACAGTCACAGCACGCCACAAGATCGGCACACTCCTCTGCTGAAATACTCTGCGCTGCCAGGGAATCCCGATCCTCCCTACTCTCGAGGCATACTACCCATGTCACCTTGCGGCCTTCTCTCCACTAATACAGTCACAGCACGCCACAAGATAAGCTAATTTCTCTGCTGAAATACTCTGTGCTGCTGTGGCACAGTGTTCCATTCTGTGCAATCGTAAACTGGCCTTCACTATCCTCCTCACACCACGACACTGCCCCGCGTAACTTAATGTCCTGCACTAATGCAATCGTACAGGACAACTAACACTCCATGCATGACCAGCAAACCTTCCTATCCTGAAATACTCTGTGCTGCTCATACTCTTGATTCCCCATCTTTCAATCTGTGATTTCACTTTTTTCATCTCCACCTACCTCCATCTCTTCTCTTACATCATTACATGAGTGAATATGGCCCTGACCCCCCCACTCCCAAAAGATCCCACTCTCCTTTCCTGAAATACTCTGTGCTGCAGTGAAAGTTAAGGTTTATACAGCCTTTGTGTTCCTGTACTGTAATGAGGGAGAAATTACTACTCGGTCCGACGCAAAAGGTTCATTTTACCGTTCATAAATCTGAATATTTCACGAGGAGACAATTCTAGTTTTGGGATGTATAACGTCCCCCCGCTCCTCATGGTGAAGCCGCACATTACTTTTACTGCTTTTTTTTCCTGCAACGTTCAATGAAACACCTCGGCCGTGAATGATTTCAGCTCCATTTGTAATTTTCCGCCTGAGCTCAATAAAACAATCATTTAATGATCGCGTTGTCCGACCTACATAATGCAGGTTACATTGTGTGCAGGCGAGGGGATAAATTACACCGCCTGACACCCTAGGAGCTGTTTAACTGAAATATGTTTCCATCAGAAAACAAAGTGATGTGACTGCTCCAAAATCCTGCGCGGTCTCCGTCTAATGCGCGGACAGATCGAACAGCCAGGTAATGAAAATCAATCTCTCTTTTCAAAACATATCTGCAGCGTGCAGAGATAAGCTCCTCCATGTGACCTGCGCCCAAGGATAAATCAGAGAAAACAGCCCTAGTGTGATCAGAAAATGTATGGATTCAAGGGATCCAAAAATATCACCGAGCCCGATCTATACCGAAAATGTCCAAGAGAGGTACTATTATAGCAGTGATATTCTTGTATATAGGGAGTAGTATTAAAGCAGTGATATTCTTGTATATAGGGAGCAGTATTATAGTAGTTATATTCTTGTACATAGGAGCAGTATTATAATAGTTATATTCTTGTACATAGGAGCAGTATTATAGTAGTTATATTCTTGTACATAGGGGGCAGTATTATAGTAGTTATATTCTTGTACATAGGGGGCAGTATTATAATAGTTATATTCTTGTACATAGGAGCAGTATTGTAGTAGTTATATTCTTGTACATAGGGGGCAGTATTATAATAGTTATATTCTTGTACATAGGAGCAGTATTATAGTAGTTATATTCCTGTACATAGGGGGCAGTATTATAGTAGTTATATTCTTGTACATAGGGGCAGTATTATAGTAGTTATATTCTTGTACATAGGAGCAGTATTATAGTAGTTATATTCTTGTACATAGGGGGCAGTATTATAATAGTTATATTCTTGTACATAGGAGCAGTATTATAGTAGTTATATTCCTGTACATAGGGGGCAGTATTATAGTAGTTATATTCTTGTACATAGGGGCAGTATTATAGTAGTTATATTCTTGTACATAGGAGCAGTATTATAGTAGTTATATTCTTGTACACAGGGGAGCAGTATTATAGTAGATATATTCTTGTACATAGGAGCAGTATTATAGTATTTATATTCCTGTACATAGGGGGCAGTATTATAGTAGTTATATTCTTGTACATAGGAGCAGTATTATAGTAGTTATATTCTTGTACATAGGGGCAGTATTATAGCAGTTATATTCTTGTACATAGGGGCAGTATTATAGCAGTTATATTCTTGTACATAGGGGCAGTATTATAGTAGTTATATTCTTGTATATAGGAGCAGTATTGTAGTAGTTATATTCTTGTACATAGGGGCAGTATTATAGCAGGTATATTCTTGTACATAGGGGCAGTATTATAGTAGTTATATTCTTGTACATAGGGAGCAGTATTATAGTAGTTATATTCTTGTACATAGGAGAAGTATTATAGTAGTTATATTCTTGTTCATAGGGGCAGTATTATAGTAGTTATATTCTTGTACATAGGGGCAGTATTATAGTATTATATTCTTGTACATGGGGCAGTATTATAGTAGTTATATTCTTGTACATAGGGGCAGTATTATAGTAGTTATATTCTTGTACATAGAGGCAGTATTATAGTATTATATTCTTGTACATGGGGCAGTATTATAGTAGTTATATTCTTGTACATAGGGGCAGTATTATAGTAGTTATATTCTTGTACATAGGAGCAGTATTATAGTAGTTATATTCTTGTACATGGGGCAGTATTATAGTAGTTATATTCTTGTACATAGGAGCAGTATTATAGTAGTTATATTCTTGTACATAGGGACAGTATTATAGTAGATATATTCTTGTACCTAGGAGCAGTATTATAGTAGTTATATTCTTGTACATAGGGGGCAGTATTATAGTAGTTATATTCTTGTACATAGGGGCAGTATTATAATAGTTATATTCGTGTACATAGGAGCAGTATTATAGTAGTTATATTCTTGTACATAGGGACAGTATTATAGTAGAAATTTTCTTGTACATAGGGGCAGTATTATAGTAGTTATATTCCTGTACATAGGGGCAGTATTATATTAGTTATATTCTTGTACATAGGGGCAGTATTATAGTAGTTATATTCTTGTTCATAGGGGCAGTATTATAGTAGTTATATTCTTGTACATAGGAGCAGTATTATAGTAGTTATATTCTTGTACATAGGGGCAGTATTATAGTAGTTATATTCCTGTACATAGGGGCAGTATTATATTAGTTATATTCTTGTACATAGGGGCAGTATTATAGTAGTTATATTCTTGTTCATAGGGGCAGTATTATAGTAGTTATATTCTTGTACATAGGAGCAGTATTATAGTAGTTATATTCTTGTACATAGGGGAAGTATTATAGTAGTTATATTCTTGTACATAGGAGCAGTATTATAGTAGTTATATTCTTGTACATAGGGGAAGTATTATAGTAGTTATATTCTTGTACATAGGAGCAGTATTATAGTAGTTATATTCTTGTACACAGGGGAGCAGTATTATAGTAGATATATTCTTGTACATAGGAGCAGTATTATAGTATTTATATTCCTGTACATAGGGGGCAGTATTATAGTAGTTATATTCTTGTACATAGGGGCAGTATTATAGCAGTTATATTCTTGTACATAGGGGCAGTATTATAGCAGTTATATTCTTGTACATAGGGGCAGTATTATAGCAGGTATATTCTTGTACATAGGGGCAGTATTATAGTAGTTATATTCTTGTATATAGGAGGTAGTATTATAGTACGGTAGTTATATTCTTGTACATAGGAGGCAGTATTATAGTAGTTATATTCTTGTATATAGGAGCAGTATTGTAGTAGTTATATTCTTGTACATAGGGGCAGTATTATAGCAGGTATATTCTTGTACATAGGGGCAGTATTATAGTAGTTATATTCTTGTACATAGGGAGCAGTATTATAGTAGTTATATTCTTGTACATAGGAGAAGTATTATAGTAGTTATATTCTTGTTCATAGGGGCAGTATTATAGTAGTTATATTCTTGTACATAGGGGCAGTATTATAGTATTATATTCTTGTACATGGGGCAGTATTATAGTAGTTATATTCTTGTACATAGGGGCAGTATTATAGTAGTTATATTCTTGTACATAGGAGCAGTATTATAGTAGTTATATTCTTGTACATAGGGACAGTATTATAGTAGATATATTCTTGTACCTAGGAGCAGTATTATAGTAGTTATATTCTTGTACATAGGGGGCAGTATTATAGTAGTTATATTCTTGTACATAGGGGCAGTATTATAATAGTTATATTCGTGTACATAGGAGCAGTATTATAGTAGTTATATTCTTGTACATAGGGACAGTATTATAGTAGAAATTTTCTTGTACATAGGGGCAGTATTATAGTAGTTATATTCCTGTACATAGGGGCAGTATTATATTAGTTATATTCTTGTACATAGGGGCAGTATTATAGTAGTTATATTCTTGTACATAGGGGCAGTATTATAGTAGTTATATTCTTGTACATAGGAGCAGTATTATAGTAGTTATATTCTTGTATATAGGAGCAGTATTATAGTAGTTATATTCTTGTACATAGGAGCAGTATTATAGTAGTTATATTCCTGTACATAGGGGCAGTATTATAGTAGTTATATTCTTGTATATAGGAGCAGTATTATAGTAGTTATATTCTTGTACATAGGGGCAGTATTATAGTAGTTATATTCTTGTTCATAGGGGCAGTATTATAGTAGTTATATTCTTGTACATAGGAGCAGTATTATAGTAGTTATATTCTTGTACATAGGGGCAGTATTATAGTAGTTATATTCTTGTACCTAGGAGCAGTATTATAGTAGTTATATTCTTGTACATAGGGGGCAGTATTATAGTAGTTATATTCTTGTACATAGGGGCAGTATTATAATAGTTATATTCGTGTACATAGGAGCAGTATTATAGTAGTTATATTCTTGTACATAAGGGCAGTATTATAGTAGTTATATTCTTGTACATAGGAGCAGTATTATAGTAGTTATATTCTTGTACATAGGGGCAGTATTATAGTAGTTATATTCTTGTACATAAGGGCAGTATTATAGTAGTTATATTCTTGTACATAGGAGCAGTATTATAGTAGTTATATTCTTGTACATAGGGGCAGTATTATAGTAGTTATATTCTTGTACCTAGGAGCAGTATTATAGTAGTTATATTCTTGTACATAGGGGGCAGTATTATAGTAGTTATATTCTTGTACATAGGGGCAGTATTATAATAGTTATATTCGTGTACATAGGAGCAGTATTATAGTAGTTATATTCTTGTACATAGGGACAGTATTATAGTAGAAATTTTCTTGTACATAGGGGCAGTATTATAGTAGTTATATTCCTGTACATAGGGGCAGTATTATATTAGTTATATTCTTGTACATAGGGGCAGTATTATAGTAGTTATATTCTTGTACATAGGGGCAGTATTATAGTAGTTATTTCTCTATCGCCTTTCATTGGGGGACACAGGAAGCATGGGGTATATGCTGCTGCCACTAGGAGGCTGACACTATGCAAATAAAAAAGTTAGCTCCTCCTCTGCAGTGTACACCCCACCGACAGGAAGTAGGATATTCAGTTTAGCTTAGTGTCAGTAGCAGGTGGACATGGGTCTTTCATTAGACCCTTATCTATCTCAGTGTGCGTCGTTCCTTTTCGGATTTTCCGGAGGGATACAGGGTGATCAGTCGCACCTGTAATGCCACAATGCGGACTATGAGTATGGCGTGTACTGCCACCCCGTATCCTCATAGATCCCACAGCAGGACCAAGATCCTAGCACACAAACGTGCTTAGAAGTCCGGTCCTAGCTCCGTCCCCCACCCACTCGCCCACCAGAGCCTGTCGGTTGGAGGAGACGAGGACGTCCATCAGCTCCCTGGACGTCTGATTTTTTTCCCCGGATTGAGGTTAGTAAGGACGGCGTGGGATGTTTTAGGTGAGTATTCCACATAGCAGCCGTCCCTACCCCCAAAGTACCTCTGAGTCCCACCTCAGTTCCGGGGTAGTCATTTGGGAGTCCCTTGTTATATATTTTTCCAGGCTGCCTTGGCCTTGTCGACGTTTTCATTTAGCCTTCCATATTGGCCGCAGGGGACACATGGGGCGGGGGTCGTCGCTCTGTTCGCGTGGCAGCCGCGCTACTTCCTCGGTGGCCGCACTGTTCTCCGGCGCGGTGGCCTTACATGCGACCGCGCTGCCTTTTTTCCCCCTGCCGCACTGTGTTCTGACCCGCTGCGGTGGCCATGCAGGTGGCCACGCCGCTTTCCTGATGGGAGGGAGGAAGAGTGCACTTGCAGCCGCACTGTTCTTTTCTGACACGGCGCGGCTGCCTCGCAGGCAGCCGCACCGCCTTCTCCAGCGGCCACACTGTTTCTGTCCCGGCGCAGCGGCCTTACAGGTGGCCGCGCCGCTTTCCTGACAGGAGGAAGAGTGCACTTGCAGCCGCACTGTTCCTTTCTTGCAGCTGCGCCGCCTTCTCCTTCGGCCGCACTGTTTTCTGCCCGGTGCGGCGGCCTTGCAGGCAACCACACCGCTCGTTATTCCGGCCGCACTGTGCCCTTTTGTCACGGTGTGGCGGCCTTGCAGGCAACCGCGCCGCCTTTTCCAGGCATCCGCACTTCTCCCACCGCTGCGGCCCTTCCCGGCGGCCGCCAGCCTCAAATTTAGGCCCCAGCTTCTACCGGGGCCTACTTCCGGCGCCGGACTCCTCCCACTTTTTTTCCCTCGGGCAGGCTTTTCCCCCGCCCGACTATCATCGGTGAGCTCTGCCCACCGGCGCCATCTTGGTTCTCCTGGCCTGGCAGTTAGCTCCGCCCACCACTCCCCGTGCATCAGCGCCAGGAACGTTTTTCTTCGCCCATCTTATGAGCGCGAATTTCTGGCGTCCTCGCATCTCCCCACTGCTGTTCTTCAGCCCCGCAGCAAGTTACGGACAAGAGGGTGCCCCAGATGTGACTGCCTGTTCTCCTAGGGGCTATCGTTCCTGAGGAGCATCTTCCTAACCGTGCAGCCTTCCATCTGGAAACCGCAGCGTCTGCCATGAGTAGCTCTGCACCGCAGACTGACACTCCCCCCTGCCCCCCTAACCTTCTGACATTTTCCTCAGGGGCCCGTTCGGTCTAATTTTAAGGGAGGTCGCTCCCGGCCTCCTACTTATTCCCTCAGGCAGGCCTGCAGCAACCCACATTATGCTCACCGCCCAGCTGGGCCTCCTCTCTGTCTCTATCAGTAGCGAATCTCACACGGGTGTTCCAGACCCTTGTGTCCGTGTTCGATCGGTTACCCCTGCAAACTTCCGTGATAGCCAGCAGGTCGCAAGAAGCTCCGTCCGAGACTTCCAAGACAGGCCACAAAGATCCAGACAGGAACGCCGGTCTGAGTTCTCTTCTCGGTCCATCTCGCCCCACGGTTCTTCTCTGTGGTCGACTTTCCCCTGGTCCTCCCCCCCCCGGAGTCAGGTGAGGCTTTCTCTGATGTGCCTTCGGAGGATAATTTGGGGCCGGATTCTAACCAAATCGCTAGCATGAGGGATATGGTTCAAAGCCTCATTGGAGCGACCAATCAGACCTGTGGCATCAAAGATTCCTCTACGGAACCCGCAGATCAGGCAGTCTTGTTTAGACGGTCTAAACTATTCGCTCCTCATCCTGAATTCGAGGAGCTTCTGGCCAGAGAAAGAGAGATTTCGATCAGACGTTTTCAAAGCCTCTTAGAGTCTCATATCTCTTTCCTCCAGATCTCATCGCCAACTGGAATGAGAGGCGATAGAGAATGACTTCTCCCTCTGTGGATCCGCCGGTTTCTAGACCTGCCACCAACACAGTCCTCACGCTGTCCGGTGGGGCGTCTCTGAAAGATTCCATCGATAGGATCATGGAATCCTTCACGAAGTCGGCTTTCGAAGCTGCCGCATCTTTCCTATGCCCAGCCTTTACTTCCACTTGGGTTTTTCGAAGTCTGTATCCGAATGGGCTAAACAGCTCCGTTGGGGCATTCAAGCCGGAGCTCCACCAGACTGGCTGGCGGAACTTGCCACCCAGATTACTCACGCCGGGGAATAGTTGGTTCCGCTACCCTGGACGCCGCGTCTGACGCTCAGGCGCCCAGTAATGTTGCTGCCAGCCGTCGCACCGTTTTGGCTCAAGACCTGGCAGGTGGATTTGTCATTTTTAAGGAGGCCACCAGCGGCACCAGTTCTATTCGCCAGACCTCACCTACCTCCCCCTAGGCAGCAACTTTGGTCTTTTCGGCCTTTTTCGTCGTTTCACGGCATCAGATTCCTCTTCCCAACAGCAGAGGCCACAGGCACGTTAAGAGAAGAAGGTATCCTTCGGACTCACTCCTTCCGGCGTTCCCGCTACTCCTGAGGTGGATCCTACAGGTCTAGGACTGGAGGATCCACCTAGGCATGACTCACGACTAGACCCCAGGCTGGGCAGCCGTCTCCTCTTCCTCAGGGACGTCTGGGTCTCCTCAGTAGAGGACGCATGGGTCAGGGAACTTGTATCCCCTGGATACAAAATAGATTCATTTCACGGCCCCGGGATCGTTTTTTCGAATCCCGACCTCCAAGAGACCCCGCTCTAGTCCCGGGTTTCCTTGCAGCCTTTGCTTCCCTCCTTAAATCCGAGGTAATCGTTCCCGTCCCAGAACAGGAACAGTTCACAAGCTTCTTTTCGAATCTCTTTGTACCGAAAAAGGACGACAAGGTTCGTCCCAGTCTGGATTTCAAATTGCTGAACAAAAAGTTCATCTGAGACACTTCAGGATGGAATCCCCTCGTTCAGTAATCGCTTCCATGGAGGCTCAGGAATTTCGGTTTCATGCTTCCGAAAGTCTATCCATCGTTCCCGACACTCTAGCCGTTTCGGGTGGCTCGTCAACAAGAAGAAGTCCTGTCTTGTTCCCTCTCAGCGCCTCGTATTTCTGGGCATGTTCTTCGACACTTGTCGGACCAGAGTCTTCCTACCCGAAGACAAGATATCCCTCCTTCTTCGGGAAGTTCGGTTGCTCCAGGGTTCTTGGCTTCCCTCCTTTCCGATGGGCCATGAAGGTCCTGGGGAGGTTGGTTGCAACATCGGAAGCGATTTTCCTTCGCCCATTTCTTTCAAGACTTCTTCAGCAGGCTATTCCATCACAGGAGGACAGGTCTGTCTTCTCCCTGCATCGTCCGATCCGGCTTTCTTCCCGGGTCAACGGTTCCCGGCTCGACTGGCGGCCGAGGTCACCTCTCATATCCCAGAGCAGGCCTTCCTTCCAGTTCTCTGGCAGGTGGTGGCGACGGACGCCAGCCTGCTCGACTGAGGCGCGGGGCTTTGTCACCTGTTTTTTTCAGGGTCGTTGCAGGAGTCCTCTCTGCCGATCAATGTCCTCGAGTTCCGGATCATCTTTCTGTCTTTTCTTCACTGGGTAAGGATTCTCAGGAGTCTGCCAACTCGAATCCAGACAGACAATGCCACAGCAGGGGCATATGTCAACCACCTGGGGTGGACTCGGAGTCCTCTAGCCTCGACCAAGGTTTCCAGGATCCTCCTTTGGGCAGAGGCAATGGTCCTGGTGAGATCTGCAGTGCATGCCCCTGGCGTGGACATTTAGGCCGTCGACTTCCTCAGCCGCGAGGGCCTCGTGGCAGGGGAATGGTCCTTAATTCAGGAGGTCTCCCATCGGTTTTCTCTTCGATGGGGGACTCCGGAAGTGGACCTCACGGCGTCCCAATTGAACAGGAAGGTCCCTCGCGTCGTCCCAAGGTCCCGCGATCCTCTCGCAGTGGTGCTGACGCTCTGGCCATTCCTTGGTCGCAGTTCGTGCTCCCCTATCGGTTCCCACCCCTTCCCTTGCTTTCCAAGCTGTTGGAAAAGATCAAAGCGGAAGGAGTGCCGGTCATTCTGATCACCCCGGATTGGCCCAAGAGTTCTTGGTTTGCGGAGATCGTCAATCTTCTCGCGGACGCCCCCTGGCGCCTTCCAGACAGGCCCGATCTGCTGTCTCAGGGTCCGATCTACCACCCGAATTCTCGGTCACTCAGTTTAACGTGGCTGTGGAGACCGCAGTTCTAAGAGCGTCCGGTGTTGTGAATTCCGCTCTTGGGCTCCCTCCGGTGGTTGTAAGTGGCACTTTTGTGAGTTCTGCTCTTGGGCTCCCTCCGGTGGTTTTGAGTGGAACTGCTGCTCCTTGGATTTAGCAGTCAGCAGCTGCTTCCACTGATCGTCTTTCTGGCTCGGCTATTTATCCTGGCTCTATCCTTCAGCCTGGGCCAGTTGTCAATGGTTCCTGGTTGGATTCACATCTCTGCTTGGATTTCCCTGATATTCTGACCAGTTCAGCAAAGATAAGTCCTTGCTTGTTCTTTTGCTGTCCACATATTGTGGACTTAATCGTTCAGCACTTTCTATGTTTTTTCTTGTCCAGCTTGTCAATATGGATTTATTCAGTTAAGCTGGAAGCTCTGGGAAGCAGATTTACCCTCCATACCTTTAGTCAGGTGTGGAGATTTTTGTAAACTCTGTGGTGGATTTTTCTAGTTTTTTTATACTGACCGCACAGTATTCTGTCCTGTTCTATCTATCTAGCTAGACTGGCCTCCTTTGCTACATTCTGATTTCATTCTGCGTATGTCATTTCCCTCTCCACTCACAGTCAATATTTGTGGGGGGCTGCCTTTCCTTTGGGGATTTTCTCTGAGGCAAGATAGCTTTCCTGTTTCCATCTTTAGGGGTAGTTAGTCCTCCGGCTGTGACGAGGTGTGTAGGGAGTGACAGGAACATCCCACGGCTACTTCTAGTGTTGTGATAAGCTCAGGAACTGCGGTTAGTACAGGTACCACCTCCTCCAGAGCTCGTCCCATGTTGCTCCTAAACCACCAGTTCATAACAGTCCGGCCTTTCGGTCCGGACGATTCACACCATTATCCAGGCTAGGAAGCCTTCGTCTTCCAGAACCTACTATCATACCTGGAAGGCTTACTTCCGTTGGTGCGAGTCCAACCGCTTTTCACTATGTCCTTTTCCCTGCCTTCCCTTTTGGCTTTCCTTCAAACAGGACTGAATTCGGGCTTCGCTCTTAGTCCCCTAAAGGGCCATGTTTCTGCGCTCTTCTTTCCTTTCAGAAGATGTTATCATCTCAGCCACAGGTTAAGACCTTCCTTCAAGGAGTGGCCCACGCTGTCCGTCCGTACAGGGCCCCTGTGGATTCATGGGATTTACAGCTTGTGCTGGACGTTCTGAGGGGTTTCCCCCCTTTGAGCCTCTCAGGGAGTTTTCCCTGTCAGTTTCCATCTTGGAAGGTGGTTCTTCTTGTGGCCATCACTTTGGTCCACCACGTCTCTGAGTTGGCGGACATTTCTTGACGACCTCCTTTCTTGGTTATCCACCAGGACAAGGTGGTCCTCAGGCCTCCGCCTTCCTTCCTTCCCAAGGTGGTTTTCACCTTCCTCCTCAAGGAGGACATCGTTCTACCTTCCTTTTGTCCAGCTCCGACTCATCCTCTGGAGCGATCGTTGAACAAGCTGGATCTCGTCAGGGCAGTGAGGATCTCCCTGGCTAGAACGGCCGCTTTCCGGAGGACGGATTCCCTTTTCGCCGTCCCTGATTGCACGCATAGATGCCTGCCGGCTTCCAAAGCGACTATTGCTCGCTGGATCAGAACGGCAATTTTGCAGGCTTACCGTGTCAAGAACAGAGTGCCCCCTTCCGGGATAAAGGCTCACTCTACCCGGGCAGTCGGCGCTTCCTGGGCGGTGCACCACAGGGCTTCCGCCTTACAGCTTTGCAAAGCGGCAACCTGGTCTTCCATCCACACGTTCGCCACATTTTACAAGATCCATACCTATGCTTCGGCGGACGCCAGCCTAGGCAGAAGGATCCTGCAGGAGGCAGTGGTGAGTCCTCTGACCTGATGGAAGTCTTTTTTTCCCACCCCAGGGACTGCTTTGGGACGTCCCATGGTTCCTGTGTCCCCCAATGAGAGGCGATAGAGAAAACAGGATTTTTGGTTGCTTACCGTAAAATCTGTTTCTCGGAGCCTTCATTGGGGGACACAGCTCCCTCCCAAGTTGAACAGCTCTGTTTATTGTGTTATACTGTTAACGTTTGAGTTCTTTGAACACTGTTTGAGTGTTTGAAACTGTTAAACTGTAAAGCGCTGCGGAATTTGTTGGCGCTATATAAATAAAGATTATTATTATTATATTATTATTCTTTCTCTTTTACACGTTGCTTCTCCTACTGCTTTCTCACTAACTGAATATCCTACTTCCTGTCGGTAGGGTGTACACTGCAGAGGAGGAGCTAACTTTTTTATTTGCATAGTGTCAGCCTCCTAGTGGCAGCAGCATACACCCATGGTTACTGTGTCCCCCAATGGAGGCTCCAAGAAACAGATTTTACGGTAAGCAACCAAAAATCCTGTTTTTCTTGTACATAGGAGCAGTATTATAGTAGTTATATTCTTGTACATAGGGGCAGTATTATAGTAGTTATATTCTTGTACATAGGGGCAGTATTATAGTAGTTATATTCTTGTACATAGGGGCAGTATTACAGTAGTTATATTCTTGTACATAGGAGCAGTGTTATAGTAGTTATATTCTTGTACATAGGGGCAGTATTATAGTAGTTATATTCTTGTACATAGGAGCAGTATTATAGTAGTTATATTCTTGTACATAGGAGCAGTATTATAGTAGTTATATTCTTGTACATAGGGGCAGTATTATAGTAGTTATATTCTTGTACATAGGGGGCAGTATTATAGTAGTTATATTCTTGTACATAGGGGCAGTATTATAGTAGTTATATTCTTGTACATAGGAGCAGTATTAGGGCATGTTCACACTTTGCAGATTTTGCTGCGGATTTTTCCGCAGGGGATTTGGAAAAACCGCATTGAAAAACCGCAGCGGTTTTCCGTGCGGATTTTCCTGCGGTTTCTTCTGCGGATTCCTCTGCGGGTTTTCAACAGCACTTTCCTATTGGTGCATGTTGAAAACCGCTGCGGAATCCGCAGAAAGAAGTGACATGCTCCTTCTTTTTTTCCGCAGCAATTCCGCGCGGTTTTTAAAGGGATTTTCTGCAAAGTGGGAACAGCGGATTTTGTTTTCCATAGGGTAACATTGTACTGTACCCTGCATGGAAAACTGCTGCGGATCCGCAGCGTCAAATCCGCAGCGGATCCGCAGCAAAAACCGCAAAGTGTGAACATAGCCTTATAGTTATATTCTTGTACATAGGAGCAGTATTAAAGTAGTTATATTCTTGTACATAGGAGCAGTATTATAGTAGCTATATTCTTGTACATACGGGCAGTATTATAGTAGTTGTATTAGTGTACATAGGGGGCAGTATTATAGTAGTTATATTCTTGTACATAGGGGCAGTATTATAGTAGTTATATTCTTGTACATAGGGGCAGTATTATAGTAGTTATATTCTTGTACATAGGAGCAGTATTATAGTAGTTATATTCTTGTACATAGGGGCAGTATTATAGTAGTTATATTCTTGTACATAGGGGGCAGTATTATAGTAGTTATATTCTTGTACATATGAGCAGTATTATAGTAGTTATATTCTTGTACATAGGAGCAGTATTATAGTAGTTATATTCTTGTACATAGGAGCAGTATTATAGTAGTTATATTCTTGTACATAGGGGCAGTATTATAGTAGTTATATTCTTGTACATAGGGGCAGTATTATAGTAGTTATATTCTTGTACATAGGGGCAGTATTATAGTAGTTATATTCTTGTACATAGAGGCAGTATTATAGTAGTTATATTCTTGTACATAGAGGCAGTATTATAGTAGTTATATTCTTGTACATAGGGGGCAGCATTATAGTAGTTATGATACAACGCAGGAATTATTGTAGAATTATTTTATAATTGATGATACCAAGATATATAACAGATAACGTTCTACACTGTGTTCCAAATTATTATGCAAATTGGATTTAAGTGTCATAAATAATCGTTTTGTTTTTCAAATAAACTCATGGATGGCATTGTGTCTCAGGGCTTAATGGATCACTGAAATCAATCTTAAATTCATGTGATAATTAGTTTTCCAGGTGATTATAATTAAAGGAAAACTACTTAAAAATGATGTTCCACATTATTAAGCAGGCCACAGGTTTCAAGCAATATGGGAAATATAAATGATCTCTCTGCTGCTGAAAACTGTTAAATAGTGCAATGCCTTGGACAAGGTTTGAAAACATTAGATATTTCACGAAAACTTAGGAGTGATCATCATACTATGAAGAGATTTATGACTGAAACAGAGTTCATGCAGATAAAGGCATATTGAGGAAGATTTCTGCCAGACAAATTAATTGAGAGCAGCTGCCAAAATACCATTACAAAGCAGCAAAAAGTTATTTGAAGTTGCTGGTGCCTCTGGAGTCCCTCAAACCTCAAGGTGTAGGATCCTTCAAAGGCTTGCTTTGGTGCATAAACCTACTATTCGGCCACCCCTAAACAGTGATCACAAGCAGAAATGGTTGCAGTGGGCCCAGAGATACATGAAGACTATTTTTCAAGCAGTCTTGTTTACTGATGAGTGTCGAGCAACCCTGGAACGTCCAGATGGATGGAGTAGTGGATGGTTGGTGGATGGCCACCATGTCCCAACAAGGCTGCAACGTCAGCGAGGAGGTGGAGGAGTCATGTTTTGGTCCAGAACAGCTGGTAGGGCCCTTTAAGGTTCCTGGAGGTGTGAAAATGACCTCTGCAAAGTGTATAGAGTTTCTGACTGACAACTTTGTTCCATGGTATAAAAAGCAGAAACGTGCCTTCAGGAGCAGAAGCATCTTCATGCTGACAATGCCCCATCTCATGCTGCAAAGAAAACCTCTGAGTCATTGGCTGCTATGGGCATAGAAGGAGATAAACTCATGGTGTGGCCACCATCTTCCCCTGACCTCAACCCTATAGAGAACCTTTGGAGTATCATCAAGTAAAAGATCTATGAGGGTGGGAGGCCGTTCACATCAAAACAGCAGCTCTGGGAGGCAAAGAAATACAAGCAGAAACTCTCCAAAAACTCACAAGTTCAATGGATGCAGGAATTGTGAAGGTGATAACAAAGAAAGGTTCCTATGTTAACATGTAACTTGGCCTGTTAGGAGGTTTTGGAGTTAAATAGCTTTTTTGTTCTGTGAATGTGACCTCCTAATGCTGCAAATTCTTCAAATGAGCATTTTCAGTTCTTTAAAACAGATCAAATGTTTAGAAATTCTACTGTGCCTAATAATTTGGAACAGTGCATTGTGAGTTTTTATTATTTTAGAGATTATACTGTTATCATTGGGAGGTTTCTTCAATAAAATTCAATGTATACGCTAACGGGTGATGACTTTTATTAGACTGACTGTCATTTGCACCGACCATTTAGGACAATCAGAGAAAAATGTCATTTGCATAATAATATGGAACATAGTGTATAGGAGACAGTGATAGGAAAATGAAATGTTACCCGGGGTATCTAGGCCGCCATGTAGCAGCCTATGAAGTGGAGACGTATCACATAGTGCGGCACTTACTGTTCAGGTATCCGTGTCCTTGGTCAATGTTAAAGCCGGTGGTGATGAGCAGGTTGTCAGGTGTAACAGTCAGTGCGTCAACAAATCCAGAGCTGGAGTTGTGATTGGACAGACGGGTGAGACGATCTGTAAAAGATAAATGTGGATGACCTTATGGACAGGTCATGGTATATAATGGTAATCCCATATGACAGGGGATCCAAGATGCCATGCTTAGATGAAACTGTTGGCTTCCGGACCGCTTGCACATGGGCCCCATCATTATCCAGAGCCCGGGTGGATGTCACTGCCTCCGTATGTCTGAATCTCACCTTGTTTCCAGTTGACGGCTTTAATGCACGACCCCTGAGTTGCCAAGTAAAGTTGGTCTGTAGTGGCGCAAAGACTGTACAACCCCTTCAAAGAAAGTGCCAGCGGGTCACAGGAGTGCTGAAGACTCAGAGCTCCGGAAGAAGGGACGACTCTCCAGACCTTCAAGAAACCGTCTGATGATCCAGAATACAGCAACCCCGACTGGAACTGTAGGGAAACACGTAGATGTTATCTAATGGTCCTGTGATCATAGAGACTCACAATCCCCAAATGCACACACCCGAGGGCCAATATGGAAGGACCACGGGGGCCAATGCTATGGCCAGATTGGGAGAAAAACAGAAAACTGATGTAAACTCTGGGCAGATGTTGAAACCAAATCCTAAGTGATGCAGGGCAATGGTGACCCTATAACAGTGCTAGCAAAGCACCAGCGATCACCGGTCCTCTGTATACAGGTGAGCAGCCGGTAGACGGGACTCATGTCTTTTTTAAAGGCACCGATGCCTATGATCACTGCCAGGAAAGAACAGGTTGCGGTGTAAAGATGGCGCAGTGTTCGGAGGTGGCGGTCTTCATTCAGCTGTGCCGTTCTGTAGAATGCACCGCCGTTCCGGACTCTTCCTCCCCCCCTTTACCTGCAATGCTGACACCTTCTCATCGTGCACCCTCTCGGATCCAAGGCTTTCTTGTGTTTCCAGATCCCAGACGTCGATCTTTCCACCATCTGAAAGGTAATGAAAAATAATGTGGCGTTACTGTGGAAAATCCATCTCCACCATTCATGGGGAAAAGCAAAAAAAAAGTTTTATGTAAATAATCGAAACTTCTAAAACTTTCTAAACAACTTCATGAGTTAAATTCTCACTGTTTTCAAGGGGAACCCTGTTCTGGAGATAGATGAAGATCCCACTCGTGTAAACATCCTGAATATCTGGAGTCCTAATATCCATTTAATATCTCTGCTTGTTGTCAGTAGAAAAAAAAAAAAAAGAAGAAGTGGAGCAGATTTACCAATCGGAATCTTAGTTCGTGCCCCAGATTGGCATAGCAGGAAACACAAAGTTGCAAAAAGTTATACATTGATGAAACTAGAAGTAGAAATTTTCCTTATAATTTTGCATGATTATGGTGGGAATCTGACTTCAGGGACCCCCACTAATCTTGAGGATGATGGGGCTTCACTGTGGGGGACACTGCCTGTTCACATCCACAGACCTGTGCTATGGAGCGGGAACGGGGCGCTGATGTACAAGAAAACTCGGTGGTTGAAGATCATTTCAACTTGATGAATATGCGTTTTACTTGTTTGCAGGTGAAATAAAAGCAAAGAAGAAGTTGAATAGATTCATTAGCCGGTCAGGGTCTTCAGAAAGCCGGGTGACAGCCCCTATAATGACCTGTCAGTCGGGATCACCATCCAGTGCTTGATCCCTGTGTACGAGAACATAAAAGGAGGAATAGAACACCAGAAGCCGCCGCACTAGAGGAGCCCAGGGATTTATCTTTCTAGGTCATGTCTTTATTTTCGGGGGAAGACAAGTTCTTTAGGAAGGAATTTAGAGGTTAGTCATAAAGTATTAATACCGCCAAACACAGAAACAGCAGCATATAATGTCTGACAATGGAAAGACGACGACGCAAGGACATTTTATTCTTAAAGGGGCTCTCTGCCTTAAAGAAGAAGTTGATTATAAAGGGTCCTCCCTGCTGACCCCCCAGCGATCAGCTGTAATCTACAGAGAAACCTGGCAGTAACTGTTCATTTATTCCTGCAGTGCCCCCACAGGGGAACTGAGGTATTACACAGTGGCCATTAATATCAATGAATACAGGACAGGACGGGACCTCCAGAGCAAGTACAACCTAAATGGTGGCTCGGGGGGCGCACGCCTCATGAATACAGACGGAGGTTGTTTTTATGCGGGACAAGTTGACGTTTTGAACGACCCCATTCACTTTACCATATTAAGTCCTAAAAACAGGAAGAAAAAACTCCCTTATTTTGCTGAAATAGTAAAACAAAATACAATTCCGCCAATATATTTTTGAGTTTTGTTTTCATGATGTTTATTTTAAGGCAACATGAAAATGTTCTTATATTTTAGTGGTTAAAGGGGTTTTTTCATCTCCACGATCCTATCCCAATATGTAGTAGGTGTAATAGTAATAATATTAGCAAATGCCTCCAATTAGAAATGTAGTATAGTTCTTCTGATTCGCTATGTCGCTTACCCCATGTGCAGGGCATTGCAGAAGTGTAAGTAACTATGGTAACGACCACTCATATAGTGACAAACTGTTCGTTAGACAGCTCTTATCCATGGATACCTAAGCTACTGCAATGCCTGCACATGGGGTAAGCAACATAGCGCATCAGAAGAACTATACTACATTTCTAATTCAAGGCATTTGCTAATATTATTACTATTACACCTACTACATATTGGGATAGGATCTTGGAGATAGGAATACCCCTTTAAGGAAATTGGGTTTGTGTCGCCATTTGCTGAGAACCGTAACTTTTATTTTCTCCGTGTCAGGGTTTATTTTTTGCGTGGCGAGCCAATGTTTTTATTGGGATGATTTTAGGGTACATATGATATTTTCATCCCTATTTATTGCATTCCTGGGGGGAAAAGATGCAGCAACAAAAATCGTCATTTCTGTTGTTTCAATGTTTGTATCCAAAAGGTTACATAATTTTATACTTTGATAGCTCAGATTTTTGTAGATACAAAATAAGTTTATTTTTCTGTTTTATTATTATTTTTTTTGTATTGGGAAAATTGGGGTGAGTGAAACTTATAGATTTTTAAAAACTTTTTTTAATTACTTTTTTTTTATTTTACAAGTCCCCCTATGAGAACTGAAGCAGGGATCATTTGAAATTAACAACCTCCCATGAGGTCACAGGTTGGGTGGGCTTCATCGGAGTACAAAGATGGCGGCAACAGGGGCTTTCAGCAGCGTCGCAAGTGAAGGGTGATGGGAATCGGAACGGATCGAGCCACTTAAATGGCGCTCTCAGATATTGTGTATGGCGCAGGCTCAGTTCCATGTGACCGCACTCAACATCTGCGGGACAAAAACCGGGATTATCGTGAAGGGGTTAATGTCAACAGTCGAAAAAAAAAAGTTAAAATATTTCCTTCTATTCTGCAGGAGGCAGCGAAGCAGACACAAAGAAAGGGATCATACCGATAATTGTGTCCTTGTGGTTTCTTGAGTAATTGCAGAGCAGGTAAAGGATGAGTAAGAAGCCGTTTCTATATAAAGTGTTCAGAAGTTTCCTTCCTTCTAGTCCGTTCTTTTAAGAAGTGTTATTAAAGTTAAACTCCAAAATAATGATAAAAAAAAAAAATTCAAAAAGGCCTCAAATCGTCTTTTTTGAGAAAGTGGTGGAGAATACATTACTTTTTTTCTGCTTCTGGGACAGCTGCACCCAACTTTTCTGGACCCCTGAATGTAAATCTCCTTTATTGTGGCTGAAATGAACGGCCCATTGTGAAGTCTGATTTAAAGGGATCATGACGGACCAGTGACTGGCGAGACTCACCTGAGCCAGAAATCAGCAGCTTTGTATGTGGTATATGAGTGATGGCGGACACTGCAGAGAACGTGTATATACTGAGGAGAGGCTGACCTGGGAGGAAAGCAGACAACAATCACTGCTGGGTCACCCAAAGCATAGACATCGGCCTGCGGTATCTTCTGGACGTGACAATCTCCGGACACTTATCCCATGTGCACATTGAGTTCAAGAATTTGTCTACAATTAGAGAAAAAAGTGCCTGCTTTCTTCCAGAAATAGCGCCACTACGGACCATAGGTGGTGCCTGGTACTGCAACTTAGCCTGATGCCTTTGAATGCTGCAATCCCAGACACAGCCATAGACAAGAATGGAGCTGTTTCTGGATACAAAAAACCAGACACTTATTCTTAATCCTAGACAGCCCCTCCATTAAGCAAGCAGATCTACAAAACCAAACCCTCAAATGGTTATGTCGATGTAAAAAAAAAAAAAAATTGACTCTTGGAAGTGGAGGAAAAAACGAATGCTCCAAAATGGAAAAATCACCCAGGAAAGCCGCCATGCTGAAGCTGCTGATTTATGCCGCACAGCTAGCCATCGGGTGTCAGATGTTGTCTCACTTTGCTCTTGTGAAAACCCATGGACGCTCGGCCCGCAGACAGCGCTGACGTGTACGGAGGAGTTGGGATCGCCACCTTTACCTGTGCGCAGACTCCACACTTTGATGCTGCTGTCAGACGATCCGCTGCAGACAAAATGTTCTCCAGGAGGTAGAAGATCTGAGTCTAAAAGTAAAAAATAAAAATATCCTTCACTTTTTTGGTCCAGACGCCGCCCCATCATCTTGTCTAGGGGTCACTTACGTAGTTTGGTGTCATCCAGGTCGACCATGACCAAGCAGGTGATGGCTCCAGTGTGGCCACACAGCGTCCTGACCTCCGACCGGGACCGAATATCCCATACACGTACTGAGGTGTCCCAGCTGTCCCAAGAAGCAGGGTATAAAGGGATGGAAAAAAGGAAAAATGGAGGCAAAGGGCAAGAGATAAGTGGGGGAAGACAGCTTCCTATCACTGATGTGGATGAGTGTATAATACTGGGAAGAGTACAGGCGACCATCCCCTGATCCCAAAACACCCATCTTTAACCTCTTCCCACACATGACGTACATGTAGGTCATTCGCTGGGTGTGGGAGTTATGGAGCGGCCTCAAGAGCTGAGCCCGCACCATACAGGGCATCATGGTTCATGGTTGGGCTTCATAGCAGATCGTTATTTTTACTAAATACTGCAACATGCAATATTGAAGTCCACATGGGAACTAAGAAAAAGAAGTAAAAAGTAACTAAAAAAAAAAGTTTAAAAAAAACCCCAGAGACTTTTAAAGAAAGGTGTGCCGTGGGGCAGCACGGTGGCTCAGTGGTTAGCACAGCAGCCTTGCAGCGCTGGAGTCCTGCGTTCAAATCCCACCCAGGACAACATCTGCAAGGAGCTTGTATGTTCTGCCCGTGTTTGCGTGGGTTTCCTCCAGTTTCTTCCCACAGTCCAAAGACATACTGATAGGGAATTTAGATGGTGAGCCCCAAATGGGGACAGCGCTGCGGAATATGTTAGCGCTATATAAAGATTATTATTATTATGGCAGTTTCTGCACAGTGTGATGAGGCTGATGATCTGCGCGTCTCACCTCCCGGAGATCACGTATGTGTCATGTATGAGAACACTCGTCACTAGATCACTGTGTCCTTCCAAGCTGTCAACCGAGAATTGTGAGTTTTGCAGTGGATACCGATCTGGCAGATGGAAGAAAAGATAAAATGGTGAAAAATTTGGGTTAACACCGTGAATGTGTCGAAGCGGATGAAATGAAAGCAGAAGGAGAAGAACAAAGGGGGCAAGAGAAGTAAACATAAAGGGAAGATGTCCATTATCATCATTTACGCGGCTCCCGTTATACTCAGGGCTACACAAGGTGAGAAATGCAATTTACAGCTTTGTATTGAAAAACATTTACTGTCACCAGATTCCAAAATACAAACTGCACGTTACCAAACAGATCTGCTAGACCTGATAAAACTAGTGTACTTACTATGAAAATAGATTGGTCACTGCGGATTCTCCTGGATCTCTTTGCTGTGGATTACCAGCTCCTCCTCACTATGCTCCGCTCTATCGGTCTCAAGGACCCCGCTCTCTCCTGGTTCTCCTCCTACCTCTCTGACAGCTCCTTCACTGTATCTTTTGCTGGCTCCTCTTCCTCCCCTCTTCCCCTTACTGTTGGGGGTCCTGTCCTAGGCCCCCTCCTCTTCTCCCTATTCAACACCCCTATAGGACAAATCATCTTATGGTATCTGTCCGCCGTCTCTAACATCATGTCTCTATGTGAAACTAAATCTTCTGACTTACAGATTTGATCAGGTGTCATTTCTTTCATTGTTTTGCATTTTTTCACCCATTAACTTCAATGAAGTCAGACAACAGCGCTATAAAACCACAAGTTTAAAAATGATTTACTGCGTATTTGTTGCTTTTTTGTAGCATAAACATATTATGGTTATGTGTGGTTGTTATTTAATGTTGCGCCTTGATCTGCTCATTTTTTGTGAGATTCTAATCCTGTCGCACCTTGGAGCATTTTTTGGCACACTCTGCTTACTTTCCTTTGTCTTTATATATACATGATAGATCTATGTACTCTATGCATCACACCACCAGCCATTATTTAAATGTCATTTATATTCTGTGTGTGTATACCTTTCCATCTTATATTTACAACCAATATGGTGGTTTGATTCAGAAGACGTCGGGTATACAGTTGAAACAAGAAGTTTCCATCCACTATATAAAAACACATCTGCAGGTTTTTCTCATATCTGACATGAAATCAGAATAAACCTTTCCCGTTTTAGGACAATTAGGATTATCATAATTATTAATATTTGCCACATGCCAGAATAACAAGAGAGAATGTTTCAAGAAAAGTTTGCATCCAAATACTCAACGTGTGCACATACCCTTACTGTAGTTCATATTCATTCTCGCTTGGACTACTACAACTCTCTACTAATCAATATCCCGCTAACCAAACTTTCTCCTCTCCAATCCATCCTAAATGCAGCAGCTAGAGTTGTATTTCTGTCCAGCTGCTACACCGATGCCTCCACCCTGTACCAGTCATTACACTGGTTACCCATCCACTAGATAGTACAATACAAACAAACTTATCTCTCTCACCCACAAGGCTCTCCACAGTTCTGCACCACCCTACATCTACTCGATCTGTCTACCATGCTACCTGTGCAACTGATCTAAGACTAACTTCCTCCTTAATCCGAGCCCCCTACTTCCGTCTCCACGACTTCTCTCATGCTGAACCAGTTTTCTGGAATGCACTACCCCGCACGATCTTATACCTAGCCCCCACCTTTTAAGTGTCCTTTAAATATACCTAGCCCCCACCTTTTAAGTGTCCTTTAAATATACATCTCGTTAGTTTAGCCTATCACCTCAACTCACTAATCTAACTCCTCTGTTCCCGCTTTCTACATTTTCCTCGGGATCTGATCCCTCCTATTCATCTGTCTCCACATCCCACATGCACGCAATAGCACTGATAACTGCACTTAGACAGATCCCAGCTGATGAAGGGATCATACGGTTTATATGAAAATCCCTATTTGCTATAGTGATGGCCGGACCGTACATGACGAGCACATTCTACCCATTGTGTCCCCGTCAGTAAATGGCTGGATGGAAGGAGATCGAATACACCTGGACTCATGAGTTCTCCCACTCTTTAGCTGGTCTCATACAATTCTGAAATCAGGATTATATAGTCCTTCTGAAATGTATTTTCACAGTAAGTACATCGGCCCCATCAGGTCTGAGAGTTCTATTTAGTGCATGCGGTTTATACTGTACAATCGAATGACAGATCTATTTTAATCAGGACACTTTGTGAAATAATTTGGGATTACATCATGATCAAAAAAGTATATTTTCAATATTTTAGCACACAGTCCCTCGATGAAGACGGAAGGCAAAGATTGAAGTTGCCGAAAGGGGCTGTGGCAAACAACGAACACCGTGCCCCCTTCCTGTTTACCAGGCACAGTACTGTTCATGCAGTAGTGGCTGCAACCAGGTCCTACTCCCCTGAAAGAGACTGAGCTGCAGTGCCAGACACAGTGCTACCCAATGTACAGGTCTGTAATGGCGGCCATATTAACACCCAGCTTTCCCAGGTACTAACACAACTGGGAAAGCTGAACACAATTTTTAATAACTTGGCTGAAGACGTACAACCCCTTTAACTGAATATTTAACAAACCTGTCAGTGGTCCCGCGGGGGCCGGCGTCTCATCTGTAGGTGCTGTCTGTAGTTGTGTGACCGTTTTTTGCTTTTTCCGGTTAGACGCTGCGGCTGGTACAGGGGTCGACCGGATGTCAGGGTCCGAGGAGAATGAAGTGTCTCTGCAAGAGCTGAAGAAAGCACAAAGTGTGCATGTATGTATCAGGGTGGGGGGCCATGAACTAGGATCACAACCAAAAAGGAATGGCGGGATGCCCACGGGAACTTCCTGCGCCCCTTGTCCCTTCTGGGGTTAATGGCGAGAACAAACCGCCGATGTGATTACAGTGATAGTCGTAGGGATGGACGTCACTGCGACTTCACGCTGAAGCTTCCCGACGGGTAATATGGAGGAAGCAGCTGTCTGGCACGAGCCCCTGACTGCGCTAATGAAGGGAATCAACACCGGATTCCCTATACAGCGGGGGGCACAGGCTGGTAACAAATCCCAGTCCACGTGCATAATGATTATAGCCTGCCCACAGCACGCACCAGGACGAGAGTCACTGATACCGGATATATCCCCCCGCTGTCATTACATGGCTGCTGGATCCCGTAATCAGGGCTGATTCATTTACTAATATAACTTTATAGGGCTCGGATGGCATCTGATACAGAGCTCCAAACCTTCTACGTCTCCACATACAACCATGGCGCCAAAAGGATATGCCATAGATGTGGGTCTTAGCTCAGAGACGGGGGTCCTGCCTGAGGAGATGGCCACCGGCAGATAATGAATGGGAGTTACGGAAACAGCTGAGCATCTAACACATTTATGGGATACGGCCCAAATGTCGTCGATGGTAAAACGTCTGAAATTGAAAGAATGGACAGGAGACAACTTATTGATCACTGGGGCCTGACCAATGTGACCCTCAGCGATCCCAAGAAACAGAATCTGGATCTGCAAAGCCCCCTCTGAAGGACGCGGAGGTGCACATGCTCGCTCCACGCTCCGTATGACTGTCGGCGATGGCGGAGCGATGTTCCCAGTGTCTTCATGCACAACTGTAGAGTCTCATCCTCAGATCTAAAGCCCCCCTTTTTGGGATCACTGGGGGCCTGACCATAATTTTCACCCCTTTAATAAAATTGTGATTGCCAGCAGACATTCGCCTCCTTATGGGACAGTTGGACACTGACACTGGACTCAAAGTTGTCCGGATCCTCAAACCCTCGCTGACTAATGTGACCCTCATTCTGGATGACGGTACTTTACCCCCTGACGTACCTGCACTCTTCACTCGTCTCCACATCTTCCTCCTTGGGCTTCTCCTCCTCGATGATCTGAGATAACAATTCCTCTACATGTCTCCGCAGCTCGTGTTTTCGGGCAACCTAAATAAAGGAAGGGGTCATTGCTAATACCTAATAACTGGTGTTGATTTTGGTTTGTGGCCCACGGGATGCTGAAAAATGCACCAAATTTATTAAGAGGAAGGCTCCTGTTAAAGGGGTTGTCCAGGATGGAGATAGGACGTACGTTCAGAGCGGGTCATCAACATCCGGTTAGTCGGGGTCCTAATCCTGGCACCCACCAAACTTCTGAAAGTACAAAGTGTACGGAGCCAGGATAGCTCAGCAGCATACACCATGTAGTGGCCGTTCTCGGTACTGCAGCTCAGCTCCTATTGAAGTGAATGTGATCTGAGTGATCTGATTCATCTTGGGTAGATTCACTTTATTAGATAAATTGGTCCAAATGAAATGAAAAGTGCTCCAAAAAGACGTGTACCATGCTCTGAGGTCTCGCCAGACCCCAAAAGTAGAATGCTGTAAGGTGTTACTGGCCTGTCTTAGGCTATTTGTTCAGCTGTCGCAGCTTGCAGGCTCTTCCACACTGACTAGACCTCAAGTGGTCGTCAATTATGTCCGCTGCACCCCATGTGACTATGTATGGCCCAGATACTGCTGGAAGATCCAAAAACTGGAGTAATCGAGCAGAGGATGGGGCAGGGGATGAGGCAGAGAATGAAGCAGAGAATGGGGCAGAGGATGACGCAGAGAATGAAGCAGAGGATGGGGCAGAGAATCGGGCAGAGAATGAAGCAGAGAATGACGCAGAGGATGGGGCAGAGGATGACGCAGAGAATGGGGCAGAGGATGAGGCAAAAAATGAAGCAAAGGATGGGGCAGAGGATGACGCAGAGAATGAAGCAGAGGATGAAGCAGAGGATGGGGCAGAGAATGGGGCAGAGAATGGAGCAGAGAATGGAGCAGAGAATGGGGCAGAGAATGACGCAGAGGATGGGGCAGAGAATGAAGTAGAGGATGGGGCAGAGGATGAGGCAAAAAATGAAGCAGAGGATGGGGCAGAGGATGGGGCAGAGGATGGGGCAGGGAATGGGGCAGGAAATGGGGCAGAAGATGGGGCACGGAATAGGGCAGAGTGTTATGGTTCCCAATGGCAGGGGAACATCAGAAACATAGAAAAACGGACAAGCTCTCGGGTGATGGAAACTAGAGCTGACCGCGATGCTAAACCTATACACACAACTAATAGTAGCCAGGGAACGTGCCTACATTTTCGCTAGACGTTTCGCACCAGCCGGAGGACTAACTACCCCTAATAGATGAAACACAGTCCTGGCTTGCCTCCAGAGGAAAATTCCCCACAGGAGATAGTAGCCCCCCACATATAATAACGGTGAGTTAAGGTGAAAAGACAAACGTAGTATGAAAACAGATTTAGCACAGCGAGGCCCACTAACTAGATAGCAGAAGGATACAATAGTGGACTTCGCAGTCAGCTACAAAACCCTATCAAAAACCATCCTGAAATTACTTTAAACTCATGTGCCAACTCATGGCACCGGAGTGGCAATTTCAGCCCACAAGAGCTTCCAGCTGCAGAGAATCACATAACTGCAAACTGGACAAAACATACAAAAATAGACTAAGGACAGAAATGTCCAACTTAGCTGGTCAGCAGACTGGGAGCAGGTACATGCAACAGAAAGACTCTGGTTACATTGATGGCTGGCACTGGAATGACTGAGGAACAAGGCTAAATAGGAAACTCCCACATCCTGATAGAAACAGGTGAAAAGCTCACAAGACACCAGTACCATAAGCGACCACTGGGGGAGCCTAATAACCGAATCACAACAGTACCCCCCCCCTTAAGGAGGGGGCACCGAACCCTCACAAGAACCACCAGGGCGATCTGGATGAGCCCTATGAAAGGCACGGACCAAATCAGAGGCATGAACATCTGAAGCTGAAACCCAAGAATTATCCTCCTGACCGTAGCCCTTCCACTTAACCAGATATTGAAGTCTCCGTCTGGAAACACGGGAGTCCAAGATTTTCTCCACCACGTACTCCAATTCACCCTCAACCAGCACAGGAGCAGGAGGCTCAACAGAAGGCACAACTGGCACCTCATACCTCCGCAATAACGACCGATGGAAAACATTATGGATAGCAAAGGATGCTGGGAGGTCCAAACGAAAAGACACAGGGTTAAGAATTTCCAAAATCCTATAAGGACCGATGAACCGAGGCTTAAACTTAGGAGAAGAGACCCTCATAGGGACAAAACGGGAAGACAACCACACCAAGTCCCCAACACGAAGACGAGGACCAACACGACGATGGCGATTAGCAAAATGCTGAGTCCTCTCCTGGGACAACTTTAAATTGTCCACCACCTGACCCCAAATACGATGCAACCTGTCCACCATAGTATCCACTCCAGGACAATCCGAAGATTCCACCTGACCAGATGAAAAACGAGGATGGAACCCCGAATTGCAAATGAAAGGGGAAACCAAAGTGGCAGAACTGGCCCGATTATTAAGGGCAAACTCTGCCAACCGCAAAAAGGTGACCCAGTCATCCTGATCCGCAGACACAAAACACCTCAAATAAGTCTCCAAGGTCTGATTAGTACGAAAAAGACAAATCAATGCCCATCCTGGCACAAAACGCCCGCCAAAATCTGGACACAAACTGAGATCCCCTGTCAGAAACTATATTCTCCGGGATACCATGCAACCGAATCACATTCTGAAAAAACAGAGGCACCAACTCAGATGAGGAAGGCAACTTGGGCAAAGGTACCAAATGAACCATCTTAGAAAAACGGTCACACACCACCCAGATGACAGACATTTTCTGAGAAACAGGGAGATCAGAAATAAAATCCATAGAGATGTGTGTCCAAGGCCTCTTAGGAATAGGCAAGGACAACAACAATCCACTAGCCCGAGAACAACAAGGCTTGGCCCGAGCACAAACATCACAAGACTGCACAAAAGTACGCACGTCCCGAGACAGGGAAGGCCACCAGAAGGACCTAGCCACCAAATCCCTGGTACCAAAAATTCCCGGATGACCTGCCAACGCAGAAGAATGAACCTCCGAGATGACTCTACTGGTCCACTCATCCGGCACAAACAATCTACCAGGCGGACAACGATCAGGCCGATCCGCCTGAAACTCTTGTAAAGCACGTCGCAGGTCAGGGGAGACAGCAGACAATATCACCCCATCCTTAAGTATACCCGTAGGTTTGGAATCACCAGGGAAATCAGGTTCAAAACTCCTAGAAAGGGCATCTGCCTTCACATTTTTAGAACCTGGCAGATACGAGACCACAAAATTAAACCGAGAGAAAAACAACGACCAGCGCGCCTGTCTAGGATTCAGACGTCTGGCCGACTCAAGATAAATCAAATTCTTGTGATTAGTCAAGACCACCACCTGATGTCTAGCACCCTCAAGCCAATGACGCCACTCCTCGAATGCCCATTTCATCGCCAAAAGCTCCCGATTACCAACATCATAGTTTCGCTCAGCGGGCGAAAATTTTCGAGAAAAGAACGCACAAGGTCTCATCACTGAACAATCTGAACTTTTCTGTGACAAAACCGCCCCCGCTCCAATCTCGGAAGCATCAACTTCCACCTGAAAAGGAAGTGAAACATCAGGCTGGCGCAACACGGGGGCAGAAGAAAAGCGGCGCTTAAGCTCTCGAAAGGCCTCCAGAGCAGCAGGAGACCAATCGGCCACATCAGCACCTTTTTTAGTCAAATCAGTCAAAGGCTTGACCACGCTAGAAAAACCAGTTATGAATCGACGATAAAAATTAGCAAAGCCCAAAAATTTCTGAAGGCTCTTAAGAGAAGTCGGCTGTGTCCAGTCACAAATTGCCCGAACCTTAACAGGATCCATCTCAATAGAAGAAGGGGAAAAAATGTACCGCAGAAAATAAATCTTCTGAACCCCAAAAACACACTTTGCACCCTTTACAAACAGAGAATTGGTCCGCAAAACCTGAAAAACCTTCCTAACCTGTTGAACATGAGACTCCCAGTCATCCGAAAAAATCAAAACATCATCCAGATACACAACCATGAATTTATCCAGATATTCACGGTAAATATTGTGCATAAAAGACTGAAAGACCGAAGGGGCATTTGACAAACCAAAAGGCATTACCAAATACTCAAAATGGCCCTCGGGCGTATTAAATGCGGTTTTCCACTCATCCCCCTGCTTAATTCGCACCAAATTATACGCACCGCGAAGATCAATCTTAGAGAACCACTTCGCCCCCTCAATGCGAGCAAATAAATCTGTCAGCAATGGCAAAGGATACTGATATTTGACTGTGATCTTATTTAAGAGTCTATAATCAATACAAGGTCTCAAAGAACCATCTCTTTTGGCTACAAAAAAGAACCCTGCTCCTAAAGGAGACGAAGAAGGACGAATATGTCCTTTTTCCAAGGACTCCCTAATATACTCTCGCATAGCAGCATGTTCAGGTACAGACAGATTGAATAAACGACCCTTAGGAAATTTACTGCCAGGAATCAAATCTATAGGAATCAAATCTATGGCGCAATCACAATCTCTGTGAGGGGGAAGAGAATTAAGAGTAGACTCCTCAAAAACATCACAATAATCAGACAAAAAAGCCGGGATCTCAGAGGGAATAGATGAAGCAATGGAAACCAAAGGTGCGTCCCCATGATTTCCCTGACATCCCCAGCTTAGTACAGACATTGTTTTCCAGTCAAGGACTGGGTTATGAGTTTGCAACCATGGCAATCCCAGCACCAACACATCATGTAGATTATACAGTACAAGGAAGCGAATCACCTCTTGATGGTCTGGAGTCATACGCATAGTCACTTGTGTCCAGTATTGTGGTTTGTTACTAGCCAATGGTGTAGAATCAATACCCTTTAAAGGTATAGGAACTTCCAGAGGCTCTAGATCAAACCCACAGCGCCTGGCAAAGGACCAATCCATAAGACTCAAAGCGGCACCAGAATCCACATACGCATCCGCAACAATAGAAGATAACGAACAAATTAAAGTCACAGACAAAATAAACTTGGACTGCAAAGTGCCAATAGCAGAGGATTTAGCAACTTTGTTTGTTCGTTTTGAGCATGCTGATATAACATGAGTTGAATTCCCACAATAGAAGCACAACTTATTTTTGCGCCTAAAATTCTGTCGTTCGCTTCTAGACAGAAAACTATCACATTGCATACTCTCTGGTACCCTCTCAGAAGACACCGCCAAATGGTGCACAGGTTTGCGTTCCCGTAAACGCCGATCAATCTGAATAGCCATTGTCATGGACTCATTCAGACCCGTAGGCGTAGGAAACCCCACCATGACGTCTTTTACGGCATCAGAGAGACCTTCTCTGAAATTTGCCGCCAGAGCGCACTCATTCCACTGAGTAAGCACAGACCATTTTCGAAATTTTTGGCAATATATTTCGGCTTCATCTTGCCCCTGAGAGAGGGCTATCAAGGCCTTTTCAGCCTGTATCTCTAAATTAGGTTCCTCATAAAGCAACCCTAAGGCCAGAAAAAACGCATCCACATTGAGCAACGCAGGATCCCCTGGCGCCAATAAAAATGCCCAATTTTGAGGGTCACCCCGCAATAATGAAATCACTATTTTAACCTGCTGTGCAGGATCTCCAGCAGAGTGAGATCTCAGAGAAAGAAACAATTTACAATTGTATTTAAAATTCAGAAAACAAGATCGATCTCCGGAGAAAAACTCTGGTAAAGGAATTTTAGGTTCAGACCGAGGAGCATGTATAACAAAATCTTGTATATTCTGAACTTTAGCAGCAAGATTATTCAAATTTGTAGCCAGACTCTGGAGATCCATATTTCAACAGATAAAATCTGAGCCATTCAGGGGTTAAGAGGAGAGGAAAGCAGGAGACTGCAATTAGAGCTGGAGTACAACTTCAGAGAAAAAAAAAAAAATTCCACACAGTTCCTTTTTCTCTCCTGCTTCAGCCCATAGATTAAACATGTAGGCCGGCCATACTGTTATGGTTCCCAATGGCAGGGGAACATCAGAAACATAGAAAAACGGACAAGCTCTCGGGTGATGGAAACTAGAGCTGACCGCGATGCTAAACCTATACACACAACTAATAGTAGCCAGGGAACGTGCCTACGTTTTCGCTAGACGTCTCGCACCAGCCGGAGGACTAACTACCCCTAATAGATGAAACACAGTCCTGGCTTGCCTCCAGAGGAAAATTCCCCACAGGAGATAGTAGCCCCCCACATATAATAACGGTGAGTTAAGGTGAAAAGACAAACGTAGTATGAAAACAGATTTAGCACAGCGAGGCCCACTAACTAGATAGCAGAAGGATACAATAGTGGACTTCGCAGTCAGCTACAAAACCCTATCAAAAACCATCCTGAAATTACCTTAAACTCATGTGCCAACTCATGGCACCGGAGTGGCAATTTCAGCCCACAAGAGCTTCCAGCTGCAGAGAATCACATAACTGCAAACTGGACAAAACATACAAAAATAGACTAAGGACAGAAATGTCCAACTTAGCTGGTCAGCAGACTGGGAGCAGGTACATGCAACAGAAAGACTCTGGTTACATTGATGGCCGGCACTGGAATGACTGAGGAACAAGGCTAAATAGGAAACTCCCACATCCTGATAGAAACAGGTGAAAAGCTCACAAGACACCAGTACCATAAGCGACCACTGGGGGAGCCTAATAACCGAATCACAACAGCAGAGGATGGGGCACAGAATAGGGCAGAGAATGGAGCAGAGAATGGGGCAGAGAATGGGGCAGGGGATGGGGCAGAGAATGGGGCACAGAATAGGGCAGAGGATGGGGCACAGAATAGGACGGAGGATGGGGCACAGAATAGGGCAGAGGATGGGGCACAGAATAGGGCAGAGGATGGGGCACAGAATAGGGCACAGGATGGGGCACAGAATAGGGCAGAGGATGGGGCACAGAATAGGGCACAGAATAGGGCGGAGGATGGGGCACAGAATAGGGCAGAGGATGGGGCACAGAATAGGGCAGAGGATGGGGCACAGAATAGGGCACAGAATAGGGCGGAGGATGGGGCACAGAATAGGGCAGAGGATGGGGCACAGAATAGGGCAGAGGATGGGGCACAGAATAGGGCAGAGGATGGGGCACAGAATAGGGCAGAGGATGGGGCACAGAATAGGGCGGAGGATAGGGCATAGAATAGGGCGGAGGATGGGGCACAGAATAGGGCAGAGGATGGGGCACAGAATAGGGCGGAGGATGGGGCACAGAATAGGATGGAGGATGGGGCACAGGATGGGGCAGGAGGCTTCTGCATTGGGGGCGGGTGAAGGGCAGGTCTAGGACAGGTGAGGACTGCGGACGTCACCTTTGTGCTCTCGCTGGGGGTCAGATCCCGAGGAAGATGCTCTAAGGTCTCGATCTGTCTAAGCTTCTTACGTAGTTTTCGGAGCTCAAGAGCGGCCATTGTGGTCCTAAGAGAAGATTGCGAGGAGTAAAGATTGTATTAGACAATGGAGAATAACTGCGAAAGTGCAGAAATGACAGGAGTCTGCACATATGAATGACTATGGCTGGAGTTTTTCCCCTCTACTTTACACCACAGTGCTGCTCTTTTACACCAGTTAATGTGTATGAACACAGGTCCAGCAATAAATCAGTCTATGAGCAAATAGCTTTACGAAGACCACGTTCACACTGGATCATTCAATGCAGCTTTTAAATGCTATTTTTGATGGGGGGTTTAAACAAATCCTAAATAGGATGCAAATTATCCCTTTAAGGATGTTGCCTACTTTTAGCATTTAGGTAGCAGAGTCCAGGAAAATCACTGTGAAAACAAAATATTTATGTAAATGAGGTTGCAGGTGCACAAGGGGCGGGACAACACCTGGCAACGGTATCAATTCTCCTCACACACTGACCAACTGCTGATAACAGCGATGTAGTGGCACTGAGGTCAAACAAGCCCATTGGGGTGGAGTCAGCTTAGGAGCGATGGAGGATCGTCCCGCCCTCGGGGAACTTGCAGCCTCATTTACATAAAGAGTCAGAGTTAATTTTCTCAGTGACGGAAAATGCATTTTTGACCAGGAAGGTTTCGGTGGCCTCGCCTTTTACTACCAGCAATACGAGGAGGTTGGTGACAGTGAGGATCCCGACGGGGATGAAGCCCGGATCACACTGATGTAAGGCTTTGTGAATAAGAAGTCTCTAGAGGGAATCTGCCAGTCGGATCAACCCTCCTCTGCAGTCTATATGGGCATGAAGGTCATAGGAAGCTGAATACAATGATACCTTCATAAATGTGATACAATGTTTTATTCCAGAGAAATCCACATTTTTCTTAATATGTAAATGAACTGTTAAGATCTATGGGCCGGACATAGATCTTGCTGAGGATCTGCCTCCAGAGATTATTATAAATAAAACGGGCGTTACCAGTATGAGACATGTAGACCAGGAGCGCAGGCTGGCAGTCATTACATGTTCACACTGGTAATGCCTCCTTTCATTAAAAATAATCCCTGGAGGCAGATTCTCAGGAAGATCTATGTCCGGCCCGTAGATATTAACAACTAATTTGCATATTAAGAAAAAATTGGATTTCTCTGGACTAAGACATCGGATCACAGATATCAAGGCATCATTTTATTCAGCTCCCTATGACCTACATGCCCATATAGATGGCTGAGGAGGGTTGATCCTACTGTCAGGTTCCCTTCAAGATGCCGGCGAAGTTGCTGGATTTACCCAGGTGGCGCCGCTTCAGGAAAATGCCAGCAGTCGTTCTCCTGAGGAGACTTTGCTGCTGTTCTTTTGGTGGCTACATCGCTGGCGCTTTTTACTCTATACTGTGAATTATAGCGAGCAGGCGGCTTCCTATCAGTCACCAGAGAATGAGCAGCTCACTTCTAGTAATGGTTTCCAAACCTTGACGCAGTTAAAAGAAATAACACACGACGGCACGCGTGCACAGTAATGTCGCTTCTACACTGCTGTGCGCTACGTTCATTCCTGAGGCTGAGGCTTTACAGGTGGAATCTGCAGACGATCACATACTGCCGACTAGTGCTGCTTTCCAATTTGTCTTTTATTTAAATAGATGATAGACTGATAATTGATAGATAATAGATAGATGATAGATTATAAATAGATAATAGATAGATGATAGATTATAAATAGATAATAGATAAGATAGATAATTTATAGTAAGGGTACTGTCACACAGTGGCACTTTGGTCGCTACGACGGTACGATTCGTGACGTTCTAGCGATATCCATACGATATCGCAGTGTCTGACACGCAGCAGCGATCAGGGATCCTGCTGAGAATCGTACGTCGTAGCAGATCGTATGGAACTTTCTTTCGTCGCTTGATCACCCGCTGACATCGCTGGATCGTTGTGTGTGACGCTGATCCAGCGATGTGTTCGCTTGTAACCAGGGTAAACATCGGGTAACTAAGCGCAGGGCCGCGCTTAGTAACCCGATGTTTACCGTGGTTACCAGCGTAAAAGTAAAAAAACCAAACAGTACATACTTACATTCCGGTGTCTGTCCTCCGGCGTCTCAGCTTCTCTGCACTGTGAGCGCCGGCCAGCCGGAAAGCGAGCACAGCGGTGACGTCTGACGTCACCGCTCTGCTTTCCGGCTATGGCGCTTACACAGTGGAGAGAAGCAGAACGCCGGGGGACAGACACCGAAATGTAAGTATGTACTGTTTGGTTTTTTTTACGTTTACGCTGGTAACCAGGGTAAACATCGGGTTACTAAGCGCGGCCCTGCGCTTAGTAACCCGATGTTTACCCTGGTTACCCGGGGACTTCGGCATCGCTCCAGCGCCGTGATTGCAAAGTGTGACCGCAGTCTACGACGCTGGAGCGATAATCATACGATGCTACGACGTCACGGATCGTGCCGTCGTAGCGATGTAAATGGTACTGTGTGACGGTACCCTTAAAAGGGAACAGCACAATAGTTCACAGCGGGTGCCAAGCCTCCAGGCAAACAGTCCAATACTTGCCAAACTAAACAGAAGTAAAAACTGAAGGCAGCACTCCAATTGTTTCAGGTGGAAAAGAGTGAAAAAACTTTATTCTGCCCCACTCAACTTTATTCTGCCCCACTCATCCTGGACAACGTTTCGGCTCCTCCTGAGCCTTTGTCACGCCAAACGTTGCCCAGGATGAGTGGGGCAGAATAAAGTTTTTTCACTCTTTTCCACCTGAAACAATTGGAGTGTTGCCTTCAGTTTTTTCTTCTAAGATAGATAATAAATAGATAATAGTTCGATAGATAATAGATGATAGATAATAAAAATAATAGATAGATGATAGATAATTGATGATAGATAATAGATGATATATAGATAATAGATGATAGATAATATATAGATAATATAGATAATATATAGATAATATAGATAGATGATAATTGATGATACACAATATATAATAGATAGATAGATAGATAGATATATATAACAGATATATAATAGATAGGTAGATATAGAATAGATAGACAATAGATAATAGATAGATAGGTAGATATATAGAACAGATGTCAGCTATGAGCTAAATCCTCAGATATTGATAGATGATAGATAATTGATAATAGATATAGATAGATAATTGATAATAGATAGATATATATAGAACAGATGTCAGCTATGATGAGCTAAATCCTCAGCTGTTGGCTGTCTCCACCTTGTGTACTCCTATGCAGCAGATGTGAGGTGGTCCCGGACCCTGTAGACCCGCAGTCTGCTCGTACATGTGGCCGCACTGCTGTGCTCGGGTCTCGGCGCCGTTCACACGGTGACTCCGGGATCAGAGCGCACATGTCACAACAACCTGCCACATAGTTACCTCTCCCCGCGCCCCGGAAGGTAAATATCCACGTGACCCGGAAGTGCAGGCGGCTGCTGCTACGAGACTGACTGACCAAACCGCCATTTTGTCTGACCTGCTTCCTTGGGGGGCGCTATTGCTCGGCGTCCCTGCAACCCTCACCTTATCTGCCCCCGCGTGTTGCTCTAGAATTTAGATATGAAAATGTGCAGCACTAACTTGTCCAATTGTCAAATAATGGAGCCTCGAAAAAGTGGAAACCGTTGTTTCTACCTCTTCTGGGCTTTATTCTGGGAGATAGACGCAAAGTGCGCCCCCTAATGGTGTCTCTCCACAGCCCCTCTGTGACCACCAGGGAAGATGCAATGTAAAGCAGAGGCAAAAAAAAACAACTTCTAGAAGCTACAGCATCGCCCATGACCATTGTGTTTTTTTTTCCTGGAGCCCCTCAGAAGTTCTAGAAGAGGTGCCATGGATTAAAGGGGTATTCCAATAATTAAGAGTTAGCTCCTATCCAAAGACCCGGCGATGCCTGGCAGCTCGGTGACTCCTCGGCTACTTTGCCGTATGCACCACCGACAGCTCCATGACTAAAATAGTGACTTCAAGGCGCTCACAGCTGGATGGGACCTCCCAGTCATTTATGTGAATCTACCAGTTTTTGGATTGAGTCACGCTTAAATGGGTTTTCCAGTTTTAGAAAACCCATTCCCAGCTGAAATGTGTTTAAAAAACAAACAAACCCCAAATTGTGCATTTTCACCCTCCCCGGGTCCACCATTGAGTATCTGTAATACTGATGTCACATCAACAGCGCAGCAGCCAGGGGCATGCTTAGAAATCATGGGGCCCTGAAGCAGTAGTTCCAATTGCTCCCCCGTCTCCGCACAAAATAAAAAGTTTAATTTTTGGTGGGATCACACAAGAGCACGTCACAACTTTGCAGTCCTTAAAAAGTAATTTTCCTACTATCAAAGCCCCTTAGAGTTACTATGCATTAAGATAACCCTTTTATGGCCCCCATAAGTATGAGAACAAAAAAGTGCCCCCCAAACACAGTATGATACAGAGTGAATTCCTACACAACACCCTCCAGACGCATAGTTTGATTACCCTACATTACCTCCACCCTGCTAAGTATGACACATTGCCCCAACACAGTATGATGGCCCTCCATAGAGTATAAAGGCCCCGACACAGCCCTCCTCATTGTACTATGGCCTCCACACAGCATAATGGTCCCCACACAGTATGATAGCCCCCACACAGTATACTGGTCCCCACACAGTATAATGGACCTCACACAGCACTATAAACTGTAAAATGGACCCCATATAGCCCTGTAAAATGGCCCCCATGTAGCCCTGTAAACTGTATAATGGCCAACAAATAGTCCTGTAAACTGTAAAATGGCCCCCATGCAGCCCTTTAAACTGTATAATTGCCTCCAAATAGCCCTGTAAACTCCAGAATGGCCCCCATGTAGCCCTGTAAACTGTATAATAGCCCCCATATAGCCCTGTAAACTGTAAAATGGCCCCAATGTAGCCCTGTAAACAATATAATGGCCCCCATATAGCCCTGTAAACTGTACAATGGCCCCAATGTATCTCTGTAAATTGTACAATTACCCCCATGTAGCCCTGTAAACTGTATAATGGCCCCCATGTAGCCCTGTAAACTGTATAATGGCCCCCATATAGCCCTGTAAACTGTACAATGGCCCCCATGTAGCTCTGTAAATTGTACAATGGCCCCCATGTAGCCCTGTAAACTGTATAATGGCCCCCATATAGTCCTGTAAACTCTATAATGGCCCCCATTAAACTATTTTAGGGCCCCCCCACACAGCTCTCCAAACAGTATAATGGGCCCTTGTTATGCTGGCCATTCACACGCCTTCTAATGGCCGTCCTACTCACTGCATTTTTCGCTGTGCTCCACCCTGTTCCTGACCATCGCTCTGAGCTGCCTTGTGGGGTTGATTGTCCGGTGATATCAAGCTCTCGGGTTAGTAATGGTTAGTAATGGAGAGACCTCTATAAGACACTCATCCATTGCTAATCCTATACTGTAGTTATATTGTAAATAAAGACACAGCCAGAATAAAGTCCTTTATTCCTTTATTTGAAATAAAAAAAATTTACTTTTTTATTTAAAAATAAACAGTTATACTCACCTAACGCCCATTCCACTGAAGCCCTAGTCTCCTGTAAAAGTAAATTAATAAAAATAAACAACAATATCGTTCACTTGTCTGTCGTTCTATCCCACGCCATAATCCATGTCAGGGATAAATAGTTTTACACCTGGACAGTGCCAGGCTGAAAACCACTGAGAATGAGATAATAATTTTATTTATATAGCGCAAACATATTCCGCAGCACTTTACGGTATGGAGGTACATTATGAGATGCTGCGAGCTCAGCCTCAGTCACCAGCAGTAACCTCATCGAGGTTACCGCAGGTCACTGAGGCTGTGTTCCCAGCTGGGCCCCTCAATTGCGATGATCTCAGTCAGATCACCACTAGCACAGTGAAAAAAAAGTCTCACAGTGTAGTGCTGAGCTCAATGATTCACGGTGCTAGCGGTGATCTGACAAAGGTCACCGTAGTTCAGGGGTCCGGCTGGAAATATGGCCTCGGTGTCCTGCGGTAATCTCGATGATGTCACTGACGTTGTGCTCAAAGCAATTAATTCCTCAGTGATTCTCAGCCTGGGCAGTCACATCTTGGCACCATTCAGGATGAAAACTATTTATCCCAGACATAATTTACGGCGTGTAACAGAACGACAGACAGGTGAGGGATATGGTTGTTTTTATTTTATTACAGGAGACCATGGCTTCAATGGAATGAGCGTAAGGCTTCTTTCACACTAGCGTCGGGCTCGGCCCGTCGCAGTACGTCGGGCCGAGGTCCCCGACGCTAGCGCTGTCTCCGCCGCACAACGGGGGCAGCGGATGCATTTTTCCAGCGCATCCGCTGCCCCATTGTGAGGTGCGGGGAAGTGCGGGGAGGTGGGGGCGGAGTTCCGGCCGCGCATGCGCGGTCGGAAAAAGCGGACCGTCGGGAGCAAAAAACGTTACATGTAACGTTTTTTTGGTCCCGACGGTCCGCCACAGCACGGTGCAACCGTCGCACGACGGTTGCGACGTGTGGCAATGCGTCGCAAATGCGTCGCTAATGTTAGTCAATGCTGAAAAAACGCATCCTGCAAGCACTTTTGCAGGATGCGTTTTTTCGGCAAAACGACGCATTTGCGACGTATTGCAGTTAACGCTAGTGTGAAAGTAGCCTTAAGTGACTATAACTGTGTTTGTTATTTTTAAATTAAAAAAGTAAAAATATTTTTTCTATTTAAAATAAAGGACTTTATTATGTCAGTGTGATTATTTACAATATAACTCCAAAGCAACATGCCCGCTGCCTTGGGGTCATCCTTGATTCCGAGCTTTCATTCACCCCCCACATCCGATCACTGGCTCGCTCTTCTTATCTGCATCTCAAAAACATTTCTAGAATTCGCCCTTTTCTTACTTTCAACTCTGCAAAAACTCTTACTGTCTCACTTATTCATTCTCGTCTGGACTATTGTAACTCTCTACTAATCGGCCTCCCTCTTACCAAACTCTCCCCGCTCCAATCTGTCCTGAATGCTGCAGCCAGGATCATATTCCTCACCAACCGCTACACTGATGCCTCTACCTTGTGCCAGTCATTACACTGGCTACCCATCCACTCCAGAATCCAGTACGAAACTACTACCCTCATCCACAAAGCACTCCATGGCTCAGCACCACCCTACATCTCCTCTCTGGTCTCAGTCTACCAACCTACCCGTGCCCTCCGCTCCGCTAATGACCTCAGGTTAGCATCCTCAATAATCAGAACCTCCCACTCCCGTCTCCAAGACTTTACACGTGCTGCGCCGATTCTTTGGAATGCACTACCTAGGTTAATACGATTAATCCCCAATCCCCACAGTTTTAAGCGTGCCCTAAAAACGCATTTGTTCAGACTGGCCTACCGCCTCAACGCATTAACCTAACTATCCCTGTGTGGCCTAATAAAAAAACAAACAAACAAAAAAAAAAAAACAATCAGGTTCCTCGCATCATGTTCTCATACACTTTATGCAGTTAATAGCCTCTGTGTCTGTACTGCTACATACTTAGGCAGTTAACTGGTTCATGCAGCTTTACATGAACACCCGAGCCTTACACTATGGCTGGTCCAAATAACTAAAGCAATTGTTACCATCCACCTCTCGTGTCTCCCCTTTTCCTCATAGTTTGTAAGCTTGCGAGCAGCAGGGCCCTCATTTCTCCTGGTATCTGTTTTGAACTGTGATTTCTGTTATGCTGTAATGTCTATTGTCTGTAAAAGTCCCCTCTATAAGTTGTAAAGCGCTGCGGAATATGTTGGCCCTATATAAATAAAAATTATTATTATTATTATTAATATAACTATAAGATTAGTAATGGATAGGTGTCTAATAGACGCCTCTCCATTACTTAGCCATGGGCTTGACGTCACCGGACAATACAAAGATTACATCAACCCTACAAATATTAACCCCTATTGCCTTTTTTGGGCTGGCTGTGGACTGCTATTTTTAGGCTGGGGGGCCCTTACCAGCCCTCAGCTGTCTGCTTTAGGTTGGCTGGTTGTACAAAATGTAGGAGACCCCACGCCGTTTTTTTTTTAAATTAGTTATTTAAACAATTTAAAAAATGGTGTGGGGACCCCTATATTCTTGATAACCAGCCTTGCTAAAGCTGACAGTTGCAGCCCACCGCTGTCAGTTTTGACATGCTGGTTATCAAAAATACAGGGAAACCCATGTTGTTTTTTTTTAATTTATAGCGCAGGCGTGAGCTGATGAATACTTCCATCAGCTGCACCTGCTGTCGCTATTATTAGCGGCAGCAGGCGTAGGCTGATGGGAATAATAGTCCCATCAGCTGACGCCTGTGATTGGTACTGTCATCTGACAGCTTGGGAGCTGCGGCTCTCTGACTGGCGGTAATGATCTTACCAGCGATCAGAGGCAGTGTTTGTGCGCTGTCATGCACATTGTCACAAACACTGGATTTTCAGGCCCCCGTCTCGAGTGAATTGGGTCAGGGGTCGGGTACTGTTCTGGTACCTGAACAGAACTTTTTTGAACTACTTGGCCACACCCTCCAGACCCGAACATCCAGGGGTTCGTCTATCACTAATCATAATTCATCTATTCCTTTCGGTACCAGCTTCTTCTTTGTGACAAAGAACGATGGTTCCCTACGTCACTGTATTGACTATCGAGGCCTTAACAAAATCACCATAAAAAAACAAGTTCACTCTGAACTTGATTTCAGAACTTTTTGACAGAATCCACGAGGCTAAGATTTTCCCAAAATTAGATTTAAGAGGGGCTTATAACTTGATCTGGATCTACAAGAGCGACGAGTAGAAGACAGCCTTTAATACTTGTGACGGTCACTACGAGTACCTCGTCATGCCCTTTGGTCTGTGAAATGCACCCGCTATATTCCAAGAATTCATCAATAACATCTTCTGGGACCTTCTCTATGTTTCCGTGGTCGCATATTTGGACAAGATACTGATATTCTTTCTGGATCTACCCATAGAAGACACGGTCGTCAGGTTCTGCAGCACCTAAGGGAGAACAATTTATTTGCCAAGTTGTCCAAATGTGTCTTTGAATAGTCTTACTTGCCATTTCTTGGTTACATTGATTCTAGCCAGGGTCTTGAGATGGATACTGAGAAGGTATTTGCGGTTCTCTCCTGGCCTCGCTCTCAGGGCTTACATGCCATCCAGCACTTCATTGGGTTTGCCAACTTCTACAGGCAGTTTATCCCTCACTTCTTGTATCTCATGGCACCCAAGAAAGGGGCGCATGGCAGGATTTGGCCTTAGTCTGCCTTGTCGTCCTTCCATCACTTGAAATAAGCCTTCACGAAAGCTCCGGTGCTGCATCACCTTGTCCCTTAACAGTTTCTAATAGAAGTGGATGCCTCCTCTATTGGTGCTGGGGTAGGTCTTCTGCAAAAAAAAACCATCTTCTGGGAAATCTGTCTCCTGTGGTTTATTTTCTAATCCGTTCTCGCCGACTGAGAGAATTTACTCTTTTGGAGACCGGAAACTACTGAGCGCTAGAAGAATGGCGTTATCAACTGGAAGGCGCCAGCTCTCCAGTAATAATATACACTGATCATAAGAACTTAACCTTTCTGCAGTCCACCTAATGGTTAAATCCTCATCAAGCCAGGTGGGAACTCTTCTTCGCTCGTTTTGATTTTCAGCTGCACTTTCATCCAGCGGAGAAGAATGTTAAAGCGGATGCTCTGTCTCAATCTTTTGACGTGACTGATTCTGTGGAGGAGTTTCATTACATCATAGACCTGGCAAGGATTGATAAAAAAAACACCAGTACACAGGCAGAGATGCTTACCTGTCCAAGGCCTCCAATCAATTGCACTAGCCAAGGTGCAGCGGGCCCAAGTTAAGATGGCAGATACACAGGTGCAATAATACCGATAAGGCAGCCACTCTACAATCAGGAATTGGCCACTTGGTGCACCTGTGCAAACAAATAGTCTGTATGTGGCGTGTTCAAACAGGAATGCAAAGTATATGGCTCAAAGCCTATTAATGACGCCATGTAGCGGGCTCACCATAATGCATCCTGTGTGAACAGAAGTCACAGTATACAGACCCATCTAGGGCCCAGCCGCACCCTGGAAAAATATACAGTGCACCAAAAACATAACAATGTATGCAAGGTATTGGTTGATATTATGGCCACAATATTTAAGCTGCCAACCCGCGTCAAGGGTCCTTACAAATTGGCAGTCCTAATCTAAAAAAACACCATAAGAGGAAAGACCTCCACTATTCTAGACCAAAAAAACACCAGTACACAGGCAGAGATGCTTACCTGTCCAAGGCCTCCAAACAATTGCACTAGCCAAGGTGCAGCGGACCCAAATTAAGATGGCAAATACACAGGTGCAATAATACCGATAAGGCAGCCACCCTACAATCAGGAATTGGCCACTTGGTGCACCTGTGCAAACAAATAGTCTGTATGTGGCATGTTCACACAGAAATGCAAAGTATATGGCTCAAAGCCTATTAATGACGCCATATAGCGTGTATCTGCCATCTTAACTTTTTGGTGCACTGTATATTTTTCCAGGGTGCGGCTGGGCCCTAGATGGCTCTGTATACTGTGACCTCTGTTCACACAGGATGCATTATGGTTAGCCCGCTATATGGCGTCATTAATAGGCTTTGAGCCATATACTTTGCATTTCTGTGTGAACACGCCACATACAGACTATTTGTTTGCACAGGTGCACCAAGTGGCCAATTCCTGATTGTAGGGTGGCTGCATTATCGGTATTATTGCACCTGTGTATTTGCCATCTTAACTTGGGTCCACTGCACCTTGGCTAGTGCAATTGTTTGGAGGCCTTGGACAGGTAAGCATCTCTGCCTGTGTACTGGTGTTTTTTTTTTTTCTAGAATAGTGGAGGTCTTTCCTCTTATGGTGTTTTTTTAAGGATTGATAAAGCAGCCTGTTTTCCTGAAAAACATTCCTCCTGGGAAAAACCTTTATTCATACTGCTAAGAGAAGACGAATACTGTCCTGGGCATACAAAATTAAGCTATTCTGCCATGTGGGCATACACAAACTTACTGAGCTAATTGCTTGTTGTTTTTCAGTGGCCCTTACTGGTCAATGATGTTCGGGACTTTATGACCACTTGTCCCCAGTGCACCAGGAACAAGTCTCCCAGGGACAAGCCTGCTGGTCTCCTTTTGCCTCTGCCAGTTTCTTCCGCCCTCTGGCTACATATCTCCATGGATTTAATCACAGACCTGTCCCTCTCCGAGGATTGCAACACCATCTGGGTTGTGGTGGACAGATTGTCTAAGATGGCTCACTTTATCCCCTTGGTTGGTCTGCCTTCCCCTCCGAAGCCTGCCACACAGTTCTACCAGCATGTGTTTCGTCTCCATGGTCTCCCTCTCCACATTGTCTAGTGCAGTTTACACCTAAATTTTGGAGGGCACTTTGCAAGATGCTGACTGTCCAGCTCGATTTCTCCTCTGCTTCCTATCAACAGTCCAGTGGGCAAGTGGAACAGGTTAGTCAGACTTTTGAAAACTATCTTCGCCACTTTATTCCTGCCTGCCAGGATGACTAGGTACAACTACTCCCCTGGGGGAGTTCACCTACAACAACCACGTTGGGGAGTCTTCCATAGCATCTCCATTCTTCATTGTTTACTCCCAGCATCATCAAGTGCATTCTCCTATGTCTGCTGCATCTGGGTGACCAGCTGCTGATATCTCTTTTTGCGACTTCCTCCAGGTTTGGCAGGTCGTGTCTCAGATGACGACTAATATGGACAGGAGGCAAGGCATGCTATCTAAATACTTACCTGCAGATAAGGTTTGGTTGTCTTCGCAGAATGTTTGACTGAAGGTGCCCTCCTACAAGTTTGCTTCGGTGTCTTGGTCCGTTCACAATCATTAGGCAACTCAATCCGATGACCTACAGTCTTCCACTTTTGCCAAATCTACGGATCCCGAACTGCTTTCACGTCTCACGCTTGAAGCCGGTGGTCCTGAATCACTTCTCTAGGTCCATACTCCGGTCACTACTTCCTGTCATGATTCTCAATGGCGAGAGAACATAGCCCAGCATATATGAGAACTAGCTCTTGGAAGATGGAAACTATACTGACCATGAACTAAACCTGCCGCACAACTAGAAGTGGCCGGGTAGCATGCCTACGTTTTTTAACCCTAGATGCCCAGCGCCAGCCGGAGAACTACCTAATCCTAGCAGAGGAAAAGACAGTCCTGGCTCACCTCTAGAGAAATTTTCCCAAAAGGCAGACAGAGGCCCCCACATATATTGGCGGTGATTTTAGATGAAATGACAAACGTAGTATGAAAATAGGTTTAGCAAAATCGAGGTCCGCTTTCTAGATAGCAGGAAGACAGAAAGGACACTTTCATGGTCAGCAGAAAACCCTATCAAAACACCATCCAGAAATTCCTTTAAGACTCTAGCATTAACTCATAACACCAGAGTGGCAATTTCCGATCACAAGAGCTTTCCAGACACAGTAACGAAACAGCAGCTGTGAACAGGAACAAAATGCAAAAACACACAAGGACAAAAGTCCAACTTAGCTGGGAGTTGTCTAGTAGCAGGAACAAGCACAGAAGGCTTCTGATTACATTGTTGACCGGCAAGAAACTGACAGAGGAGCAAGGTTATATAGCGACTCCCACATCCTGATAGGAGCAGGTGAACAGAGGGGATGATGCACACAAGTTCAATTCCACAAGTGGCCACCGGGGGAGCCCAGAATCCAATTTCACAACAACTTCCATTCCTGAGGAACCTTTGGATGTGTTCAAGGTCAAAGACATTCTAGATTCCAAGAGGGTCTGCGGGAAGACATTCTACTTGATCAACTGGAAGGGCTTTGGCCAGAAGTAGAAATCTTGGGAGCCTGCGGAGAACAGCTGTACCCCTAACGTACTTGAAAGATTTCTCTGTCAGTCTAGCCAAAAAAAAGCTGTGTAAGGGGGAACTGCTACACCGGCTACTTGCACGCCTTCTAAGCGCCAACCTACCCATCTTGTGTTTCGCTCTGCTCCACCCAGTACTTGACCATCGCTCTGAGCTGCCTTGTGTTTCTCTTCCAGCTCTGCTGTTTTTGAGTCATAGGGTATGCATCCGAACTCTGCAGGAATGTGTATCTTTTCTGCCTTGCGGAGATCTGATTCCCCGGCCTATCACCGGCAGGTGATACAGTCATGGCCGAAAGTGTTGGCATCCTTAAAATTGTTCCAGAAAATTAAGTATTTTCCCAGAAAATTACTGCCATTACATGTTTTGTTATACAAGTTTATTCATTTTACGTGAATTTGAGCAACACAGAAAGCAGAGGAAAAAAAGGCAAATTGGACATAATTTCACACAAAACTTCAAAAATGGTCTGGTAAAAATTGTTGGCAACTTTCCAAAATTGTGGGTAAAAACATTTGATTCAAGAATGTGATGCTCATTGAAACTCACCTGTGGATAGTAACAAGTGTCTGCAATGTGAAAATCACACCTGAAACCAGATAAAAAAGGGAGAAGTTGACTCAATAGTTGTAATGTTTGTCTGTGTGTGCCACACTAAGCATGGAGAAAAGATAGAAAAGAGAACTGTCTGAGGACTTGAGAACCAAAATTGATGAAAAATATCAACAATCTCAAGGTGACAAGTCCATCACTAGAGATCTTCATGTTCATTTGTCCACGGTGCGCAACATAATCAAGAAGCCTACAACCCATGGCACTGTAGTTAATCTCCCTGGACATGGACAGCAGAGAAAAATTATTTAAAGGTTAAAACGCAGAATAGTCCGGATGGTTGATAAACATCCCCAATCAAGTTCCATAGAAATTCAAGCTGTCCTGCATGCTCAGGGTGCATCAGTTTCAGCTCAAACTATCCGTTGACAGACATTTGAATGAAATTAAATGTTATGGCTGGAGACCCAGGAGGACCCCACTGCTGACACAGAGACATAAAATAGCTAGACTGCAGTTTGGCAAAATGTACATGAGTAAGCCAAAATCCTTCTGGGAAAGAGTCTTGCGGACAGATGAGACCAAGATAGAGCTTTTTGGTAAAGCACATCATTCTGTTTACCAAAAACGTAATGAGGCATACAAAGAAAAGAACACAGTACCTACAGTCAATTAGGGTGGAGATTCAAAGATGTTTTGGGGTTGTTGTGTTGCTTCTGGATGCTTTGTGTGCAAGGCATTGTGAAATCTGAAAATTACCAAAGGATTTTGGGTCTCAATGTGGTGCCCAGTGTCAGAAAGCTGGGTTTGTGTCCTGGTCATGAGTCTTCCAGCAGGATAATAGCTTCAAACATACTTCAAGAAGCGACTGGAAATAGATGGAAACAAAATGTTGGAGAGTTCTGAAGTGGCAACAATGAGTCCGGATCTAAATCCCATTAATCACCTGTGGAAAGATTTTAAAATTGATGTTGGGAGAAGGCGCCTTCAAATATGAAGAGACCTGGAGCAGTTTGTGTTACACCTATACTTACCTCCGTCGGCGCCGCAGTCGCAGCTTCTTCCTCTTCGTTCGGCGATCTCGTGTCGCTCCCTGCTCCTTCCTGGTCTGGGTCCCGGCGCGTGTCTCTTCGGGCGCGTCGGCGCGCCTCCCCTCTGCTGCCTGTCACGCACTCGGTCTCCTCCCATCTTCTCCTTAGGGACCGGGCGCGCACACACTCCTCCTCTTCACTCCTGGCTGCGACCTGACCCGGCAGTATTGCTGGGCCAATAGGAGGCAGCCACTTGGTATTTCAGGCCACTCTTCCTTTGTGTAGGCGCCTGATTGTTAAGTTAAACTCTGAGTTCCTCTGTGTTTGGCTCTTCATCCAGGTCCATCTCTTCACTGTCTCCGTCTAGTCCTGTTTCCCTGCCCTCCTGCCCTGTGTTCCTTATCTCCTCATCCTGGGAGCTCATTATCCTGCTGCTACCGTTTCCGTGGATCTTCCCCACGTTTCCCTGTGTTCACTCTTGTGGTTTCCTATCTTCTCCTCTGGAGCCAATCCCTAGTCCTGGCATCCGTGGTACTAGTTACCTTCGAGCTTGCTCCCTAACTATCCCTGTATAGGGGTTGGTCTATCTGGTTCGCTCGCTCGAGGGAGGTTCGGTATTACGGTCCAGTGGGTCTTTTGCCCCTCAAGCGTAACAGTTTGCAAAGGAAGAGTGCTCCAAAATTACAGTTAAGAGTTGCAAGAAGCTCACTGATGGTTATAGGAAGCGATTGACTGCAGTTATTTATTCCAAAGGGTGCATCCAAATATGAAGTTGAGGGTGTCAACAATTTTGTCCAGCCCATTTTGGGGGTTTGCGTTTTTGTGTGTGTTTTTCCAATATACACAAAGGAAATAAACCTGGTTATAGCAAAACGTATGTTATCGCAATAATTTTCATGGAACAATTTCAAGGGTGCCAACACTTTCATCCATGACTGCATATCAGGAGACTTAATTCTCTATTCCTCCCCTAAACTCAGGATCTAGTAGCTCAGTCTCTAGCTTCTTGTATTGACGTATTCCTGTTTTCTTTCACCTGTTATCAACCAGGCTAGCCTTCCTGTTCGTCCTGAACTCTCCGCTACTGACCTTGGCTACGAATTCTGAACCAGTGCTGCCTGTCTCAACCCTGGACCGTCTGACTACGCTTTTGTCTGTACCCGAGTCTTTGACCCTCTGGTCACCTGCTGCAGTCTCTGGGACTGCCCTGGTGTCTACCGGCAGCCCAACCTATCCTCGCCATCAGAGGCACCAGTGCAGTGTTCCCCAACTCCGGTCCTCAAGAGCCACCAACAGGTCATGTTTTCAGGATTTCGTTAGTATTGCTCAGGTGATGGAATTATTGCCTGTGCAGGTGATGCAATTATCACCTGTGCAATACTAAGGAAATCCTGAAAACACGACCTGCTGGTGGCTCTTGAGGACCGAACTTGGGGAACACTGCTCTAGTGAATACTTGGCATTTAGTTACAACTTCCAGGGTAAGCCCATCCCCGTGGCCCAGTGGGTCCACACCCACCAGCATTACACCCACATTGATTTACAAAAAATAAAAATACTCACCTCTCCTTACTCCCCCGCTGCTCTGTTCTCATCGTGTGGTCTGTAGCTCTGCACTGCCCGGCATGAGAAAGGTTGAACTTGATGGACCTAGATTTTTTTTTCAACCTATATAACTATATATAATAATGTATGCTATATCGTCCACTGCACTGAGACGTCAGACGCAGAGGGAAAATGATGGGAGAGGGAGTGGATGGCCCCTTCATCCATCATTGCCTAAGTGCGATGCCAGGTGCCATTAGAGGCACGACACTGTCTGCAGCCAGTGAGATCACCAGCTCTTCCCAAGATTGGCTGCAGCGCTGTAGACAATAGCAGACACTGGGAGCTGCAGCAGCGGACCAGGTGAGAATGAGTAAAGCCAGTTTGTTTGTTTTTTTAACCTGTTTTATTATTTTATTCTGAAAAAAAAAAAAATTGGGGACTTTGGGCAATTATGTTCTCTCCTTCCCACCTTCTGACATTCTAGGAGCCTTGGCGAGTGACTAATCGTACATTTAACAGTTTTTATTGAAAATGAGAAGAGTAATCAGGTCTGGGGTAACAGCGGCCACGCGGCAGGAGACTATATGAAGTGAAGAAAAACTAAAAAATAACATATTTGGTCTCGCCGCATGCGAAACTGAGAATTTAAAAAAAATATCAGGATATTTATCCCGTACGGTGAAAGAAAAATCAAAGCAGGAGAATCGCCGTGGAACGGTCACTGCGCCTCCCCAAAAAGTGCTCTAAAAGGAGATCGGAAAGTCGTACGGACGCAAAAATGGCGACAATGAAAACTGCAGCTCGTAGCGGGAAAAAAACTATATATAGACCAGAAGAAAATAAAGTTATGGATCTGGGAACACAAGGACAAAAAGTGAGGAGCGGCCCCATAATTATGTGACGACCCCAGGACATATGTCAGCTGCTGACATCCCCAGTCACATCCCTGCTCTCTCCCTCCTCGGCCTCCTGATGATTCTGCTGCACTGTAAAATAAACAATTTGTCAATAAAGATAATTTGCTGCAAAAAAAAAATGGCGGCTAAAAAAAGAAGAAAAAAAAAACGCCCAGGTCCAGCAGGCAGAAGGCGGGGCTAAGACTGGCGGAATTCTCAGTCTACAGACGTCGCGTACATGACGTCACCGATCGGCTCCGACGGCCGCCATCTTGTTAGAGGGCAGCTATATTTTCCGCTGGCGAGAGCGTTCGGTTTACCCTGTTAAAACAGATCACAGTAAGCGGACCTTTCTCTATAAACTTTATACGGCATATTCTGGCGGGGTTATAATACTTCCCGGACACTTTCTGAATCAGAAACGTGCCCTTATGCAAGATGGCCGACGCTGAGGCCTGAGCGCCAGGAAACGCCGGGCGCGCGCAGATCGGGCACTCGCCTCTACTCCACCGCCGCTGAGTTGGGGGGGCCGGAAGCGGAAGCGGCGCCAGGAGCTGGGGGACCCGGAGGCTGAGAGGGAGCGAGGTGATAACGTGTGAGGTAATTGTGGGTCAGTACCGCGATCTGACGTCATGTTCGGCTCTGGGTCCAGTCAGTCGGGTGTAGAGGGGGTCCTGAGCGCTGCAGCCCCCCGCTGTGCCCGTGTGCAGCATCCTGCCCGTGCTGGGAATAGCTGTGGTCCTCCCGGCTGCCCCCGGGCCGGGGTCTCTGCCCGGCTCATACCCGCAGACCTCGTACAGCGCCCCCGCACGTCTGCCCAGGGGGCTACAGATGATTTATCCACCTGTGCCAGGAGAACTACAAGTCCCAGGCCCTCAGCACTTTCTAAGTTGTGTTTACAGATTCTTTTTGTACATGATGTGTAATATCTCTGTGTGCGGCCATTACTGTATATAACACCTCCCCTATATACAGGACTGCACAAAAGGGCAGGAAAAAATGCTGGAAAGTCAGAAGCTTCCGACCTACAAGAATAGATGATGGTAACAATAGCAAAATGCAAAGATGGCTACCAAGGGAAATGTGAATCCCATCAGTGTGTGGTGACTGCCCGTCGCCTCCATCATCAGTGTGTGGTGACTGCCCGTCGCCTCCATCATCAGTGTGTGGTGACTGCCAGTCGCCTCCATCATCAGTGTGTGGTGACTGCCAGTCGCCTCCATCATCAGTGTGTGGTGACTGCCAGTCGCCTCCATCATCAGTGTGTGGTGACTGCCCGTCGCCTCCATCATCAGTGTGTGGTGACCGCCCGTCGCCTCCATCATCAGTGTGTGTTGACCGCCCGTCACCTCCATCATCAGTGTGTGGTGACTGCCAGTCGCCTCCATCATTAGTGTGTGGTGACTGCCAGTCGCCTCCATCATTAGTGTGTGGTGACTGCCAGTCGCCTCCATCATCAGTGTGTGGTGACTGCCCGTCGCCTCCATCATCAGTGTGTGTTGACCGCCCGTCACCTCCATCATCAGTGTGTGGTGACTGCCAGTCGCCTCCATCATTAGTGTGTGGTGACTGCCAGTCGCCTCCATCATTAGTGTGTGGTGACTGCCAGTCGCCTCCATCATCAGTGTGTGGTGACTGCCCGTCGCCTCCATCATCAGTATGTGGTGACTGCCCGTCGCCTCCATCATCAGTGTGTGTTGACCGCCCGTCACCTCCATCATCAGTGTGTGGTGACTGCCAGTCGCCTCCATCATCAGTGTGTGGTGACTGCCAGTCGCCTCCATCATCAGTGTGTGGTGACTGCCCGTCGCCTCCATCATCAGTGTGTGTTGACCGCCCGTCACCTCCATCATCAGTGTGTGGTGACTGCCAGTCGCCTCCATCATCAGTGTGTGGTGACTGCCCGTCGCCTCCATCATCAGTGTGTGTTGACCGCCCGTCACCTCCATCATCAGTGTGGTGACTGCCAGTCGCCTCCATCATCAGTGTGTGGTGACTGCCCGTCGCCTCCATCATCAGTATGTGGTGACCGCCCGTCGCCTCCATCATCAGTGTGTGTTGACGGCCCGTCGCCTCCATCATCAGTATGTGATGACCGCCCGTCGCCTTCATCACTTGTGCTCGTCACTTGTACACCTGATATGGAGGACGTCCCCCCAGATCTTCTGTGTATGAGACTTGTGTGGATGCTTCTGTCTCTCCTTGTGATCCCAGACAGACTGGATGATGTGAGATCAGGGCTCTGTGTGGCCGGATCATCACTTCCAGGACTCCTCGGTCTTAAAGGGAACCTGTCAGCAGATTTTGCCGCTATAAGATGCGGCCACTGCCTTTCAGGGCTTATCTGCAGCAATCTGCAAGTGAAGAAAAATAAGTTATATTGTACTCACCGTGTGGGGGGAGTGCGGCGGTCCGATGGGTGTGTTTCGCAGGTCGGTCTGGGTCCGGCGCCGCCGTCCTGCTTCTTCACCGCTCCCCGGCATCGGTGCTCCTGCGCAGGCGCACCTCTCTGCCCTGTTGAGACGCCGGGAAAGGTCCGAAAGGCCAAGCTCCTGCGCACTGCAGTACGTAACTGTGCCCTCAACAGGGCAGATCAGTATGCCTGCGCAGGAGCACTGATGCCAGGGAGCGGCGAAGAAGCAGGAGGGTGGCGCCGAAAAAAGATGGGAGGTGCCGGACCTGCAACACCCATTGGACCGGACCACCGCCCCCCTCCCCCGTTTGAGTATAATAATAACTTATTTTTCTTCTCTTGCAGGTCGTATCGGAGGCTTTTATAGAATCCTGCAGATAAGCCCTGAAGCCGGTGGCGGCATCTTATAGCGGCAAAATCTGCTGACAGGTTCCCTTTAATGACATTGGCTGGATGTTTGGGGTCGTTGTCTCGCTGCAGAATAAACTTGGAGCCGATCAGACGCCTCCTGGTAGTATTACATGATGGGGGAGCATCTGTCTGGGTGTTGCTGGCCTTTTCCCGGCCGGCCCCTCTTCTGTCCTGCACTCGTCATCCTCCTGCCTTGATAAATGTGACTGATGACATGATCAGGGCCGGTTGCGCCTGCGCAGCTCTTGTTCCCTGCCGTACAGGCGCAGGATTTGAACAGTCTATATGACTTGGGAGACATCGGTAAAGGCAGAAGGATAATGACTGCAGGGACAGAGGACGCGCCGAGCTCAGACCAGCGACACCCAATCTGTTTAGATATGTGGAGGAAATGGGCCCTTATAAACCGGTTGTGGAGTGTAGAAAAGACGACATAGGCTATGTTCACATGTTGCGTTTTTGCTTCGTTTTTTTTTCTGCAGGCAAAACCTGCTCTCTTGGCAGTAAGGGTATGTGCACAAGTCAGGAATTTATGCAGAAATTTCCTGAACAAAACCAGAGATTTTCTGCAGAAAATCCGCATTCATTTTACTCGCGGTTTTCTTCCGTTTTTTTTGTGCGGATTTCTCACATTTTTTTCCCGGAGCTTCCCAATGCATTAAATAGCGGGAAATCTGCGAAAAATCTGCAAACTTAATGAACATGCTGCGTATTTTTCCGCAATGTGTTTTTATCGCAGAAAAATACGCAGCATGTGCACAAAAATTGCGGAATGCATTCAGAATGATGGGATGCTTAATGTATGCGTTTTTTAAGCGTTTTTGCCGCGGAAAACAAACCGCCGAAAAAACGCGCAAAAAATCTGGAACGTGTGCACATACCCTTAAGAAGCTGCTTACAAAAATCAGGTTTTGCTGCCTTTTTATTTATTTTTTTTGCTGCGTATTTGCTGTGTTTTTGTTGTCTCTTGTGCATGTTGATAAAGTTTAGTCCCCCTGAAAAATCATGATGCAAGTTAAGGCTCTTGCACTAAAACCTGATTGCTTTGTTTTTGCACTTAGTCATTGCATTCTATGGGTAAAAAAATGCCCGAAATTAGCGACGTGCTGCAGTTTGCAATAGCGCAGCAGTTTTCCAAATCGGTCAGTAATAAAAAGCAATATGTGTGCATGAGATTCTTGAAATCTCCTAACCTTTGCTGGTCCTGTAAAATGCAGCTTAACATTTTTATTAAAAAAAAGCCAAAAAAAAACCCCCGTAATGTGTCAACAACATAGCCTTACAGGTGGACTTGGCTGTAAGGAAAACCTGGTGACTGCTTCCCTGTAATAAAGCGCCCTTGAGGCATTTTGGAAAGTTGCAGAGCTTTTAATTATTAGGTAAACTTTTTACAAGTAACTCACATCTCATTAATGAGCAATTTATCAAAGACTTCAAATATGGGGCGAAATGTACATGTTATAACTCACAGATGTTTGCTGTGATTTTCATACTTTTTTGTCAGTGTTTTTAACAGCTTTGTTTTTTTCTGAAACATTTTAAAGTCTATTCTGAAGTACTGAGATGTCTAGGCACACATTGTTTTTCGTGTTTGCAGTTTTTATGCAGTAGGCTTTCACTATAATCTGGCGATTAAAAAAGGCGATGAAAAATTCTTGAAATTCATGGTATTGCTATTGTTTAAAAAAGACCTAAGGATGTACATGAGCCGACGCCATCGATTTATTGCTATTGGATACTGCGCTTCGATGAGTGTTGCCGGTGTCAATCGCTGAGTTGAGTTCATGGGCGCAGAGGTTCTCGTACACCTGAGGCTATGTTCACACAGATTTATTGTTTTTTGGGAGGTTTTAGAGGAAAAACTGAGCAGAAACTCTACAAATCTGTTTAAAAAAAACATTGATTTTTTTGCATAGCTTCTGCTTTGAAAACTGCAAAATCATCCCGTGAGCACATCGTCTAAGGTATCTTTTGATTCAGGGTACATTTTTTTTCATATTTCCATCTTTCCTGAACGTTCAGTCTAGTATATTTTCAGTGTACAAAACGAAGTAGGCTGCATCCAGACACCTCGGGCGGTCGCTCATCATCTGGGGAATCAAAAGGATTGGGGGTTGTAATTTTAATACGCCAAATTTTTCATATGTCTAGTGACAGTCCTACACATTAGACACTTGGCCAGTGCCTCCAAAATCGACAGGTGCCTCAGCCTTCGATCTAATGTGTTTGCGGACCTTAGACGCTGCGGTGGAAGCGGCTTGGCCACGCGCGACGTTTCGACAGTCTTTCTACTCCACACAAGTGCCGGCATGTATGAGGACGTTTGCTGCGATCCGGTCTTGTGGCTCTTCAAATTTTTTATTTTTGCTAAAATCTAGCATCTGAACGTGAGCCGACATTCTGATTCATCTCGTGCCCCTTAGATACATGTGCAGCATTTTCAGTCCGTCTGGTCACTGTTTACACTGCGAGCGCTCCGGTCATACACATTACACGTGTCTATAGGGGTCTACTGAAAGACTGAGACAAAAAATGGTGCCGAAAGAAAGCTGTATGGGGTGCATTTTTCCTCTGTTTGTTTTTATTTTTTTTACATAGAAGCCTAAGGGCACTATCACAGACATTTATAAAAATATTTTATGAGCTTTTCGTGGTGTAATTGCTGTTTGTTTGCCTTTTGGGTGCTGGCGACTACTGTTGGGTATCCATCACTATGTGAATTTAACATGTGGGACTGTGTTACATCGGCGCACTTTCTGCCTGTCTGGTCTAAGGTTTGGACAGCGCTAATAAAGTAGAAGATGAAGGACTCAGAGATGGGGTCATGTTTATGTGCTATAGGTAGTGGTTTTCCAGGCTTATTAATGACCTATCTATGTATATAATTGCCTAAGGGGTACTTCCGTCTGTCTGTAACGGAAATCCTGGGTCGCTGATTGGTCGCAGCCGGCCGGCCGCGACCAATCAGCGAGATTAAGGAGGGATTTAAACACCGCTTCACTTTTTACTATTGATGCTGCCTATGCAGCATCAATAGTAAAAGCATAGAATGTTAAAAATAATAATAAAAAAAACATTATATTCTCACCTTTCGGCGTCCGCGCCAGCCTTTCCCGCTCCTCGCGCTCCGGTCCCAAGAATGCATTGCAGCAATGACCCAAGATCACGTGGCGGTCTCGCGAGACCGCTACATGATCACGGGTTATTGCCGCAAGGCATTACTGGGAACGGAGCGTCACGAGGAGCATCACTAAAGGCCTGGGCTGGATCCGCGGGCCGACGGAAGGGGAGTATATAACTATTTTTTATTTTAATTGTTTTTTTAACAGGGATATGGTGCCCACATTGCTACATACTACGTGGGCTATGCTACATACCACGTGGGCTATGTTACATACTGTGTTACGGGCTGGGCAGTGGGCTGTGCATTCTAGAATACCTTATGCGTTCGAATTAGGCCACCATCTAGTGCTTTTATAAGCTCTATGGGTCACGTACCTGCACACACATCCCTGACGACTCTCCACAGCCTTCCAGCTCTCCTACCCTACACTGATCAGATAAGTCAGTTTCGGGCCGGAGGAGAGAGCAGATCTCTGTGAATGAGAAGGATTCTGTTTTGGGTTTATCCTCAGAGGATTGTGCCTCCGAACTATAAGATTTTTTTTCATTCTAAAAAGTGCATGTTACAGATTCCCCCCCCCCCCAAAAAAAAAAAAAATGGATAGGTGGAGCAAAGAAGGCTGTTCAGGCCCAGCTATTCTGTACCTCTTAATGATCAGTGTGCGGCTCATGACTTGCCGGGAAATGTGGTGTCAGCCCTCTAGTATACCGTACATTGCAGCCTTACATGGAGGAGGCTTCAGTTTTCTGTAAATGGAACAATCTGTAGCCTGCAATTATACCAGGGCTAGAAAGGTCCCATGAGCCAGGTAACCAAAGTGGAAAGAAAATTGTGTAATGGTCCTTAGGAAAAACACTTTTTGAATTAATTTCATTTGATTAAATGTTTATAAAGAAAGCTTACATTAATACTTTGAAATTTGCATTAATCCGGCACAGAAACAGAAGCATGGAAAACCTAATACAGCACTACTGAGCAGTGTAGCTGTTGATCCAGCACTAGGTTGAAAAGCTGCAGCATGGATAACATGATACATTAGTACTAAGCAGTGTAGCTGTAAATCCAGCTCCAGGGTGAGAAGCTGCAGCATAGAGGACATCCTACAGTAGCACTGAGCAGTCTAGCTGTTAATCCAGCACTAGGGTGAGAAACTACACCATGGAAGACATTATCCATCGGTACTGAGCAGTGTAGCTATGAATCCAGCATTAGAGTGAGATGTTGCAGTGTAGAGAACATTATACAGCAATTCTGAGCTGTTTACCTATGAATCCATCACTAGCGGTGACAAGCTGCAGCATGTAGCACATTATACAGTAGTACTGAGCAGTGTAGCTGTTAATAACACTATGGAATTTGATATAGCTCTTACTAAAAAATTCCAGTTGGTAGAAAATAATAGACCCACTGAGCAGTGTAGTTGTGAATCCAGCTCTTCTCTGATATAAAATATTTACTAGTAAGCTGCAGAACCATTTGTGTATGTCTGACTCATTTCTATCCAGAGGATTCAATAGGCAGCTGTAATATGATTCCTCAGTGAGTTGGCAGTCCGTTTTGTCTGGATTGTATCTACTTTTCAAAGTAAATATGATTCTGTGATAAATGTTGAGTTCAGGAGGCAGGAAATGGATGACGTGGTTCCCAAGATTCAGGTGACACCTTGTGGCCGCACTTCAGTGTGTGAATGTAGCCTTAGTCGGTCGCTGAAGATACCACCTGTTAAGTTTTGCGTTTTATTTGCAGGCTTAGGGTCAGTTTCCATAGAGCGGCCGCACAGAACAGCCTCTGATTGGTGATCTATCAGTCATTTAATAGCCTGATCGCACAGGTTGACCAAAGTAATCGGCTGCCATACTTCTTGGCACTACGACTCCTCATTATCACAGGATGATGCAGCGCCAAGAACGATGATCTTTCGAGCTGCACAAAAGATTATTTCACCCGATGAACAAGGGTTTTGTCCATTCATCGGGTGATCGGTGGCCTGTTTACAAGGCAAGGTAATGATGAAACGAGCTTCCCTAGAAAGGCCCTGCATGATTGTCTTCTAGGCTAAGTGCCCCTTAGTCTGCAAGCTTGAGTCACTTTGTAATTTTATTTAAGAATTCCTTATCGTCTCAGCCTGTATTATACTCCAGAGCTGTATTCACAGTTCAGCAGGCTCCAGAGCTGAAATTTCCCAGTTCTCCCTGCGTGTTTAACACATGCACTGAGCTAGTTAGGGTACGTGCGCATGTTAAGTACCTTATTTTTCGGACTATAAGACACACTGGACCATAAGACGCACCCCAAATTTTGGGGTGGAAAATAGCAGAAAAAAAGATTTTTATAAGATGGGGGTCCGTCTGATTGTCTGAATTAAAGGTATCTTAACTGAGAGCCGATGGTTTTACAGCGGGGTCACAGAAGGCAGGTCCCTTCCTCAGGAAGCCAGCGGCGGCAGAGGTGGGGCACTGCTGCAGTCCTGGGGTGCAATGCTGCGGGTCCGTTGTTGGCGGTGAGGCAGAGCTGGAGCAGGGTCCCATCCTCAGGATGCCGGCGGCGGCAGAGGTGTGGAGATGGGCGGTGCGGATTGTACCTGAGCAGGGTTCCTTCTTCAGGATGCCGGCGGCGGCGCTGCTCTGTGAGCATAGTGCGTCACCGGTTTCCCTGCGGCCATCTTTCTGAAGCCGAGTGCTGCTGAGATTTCAATCTGCGCACACACTGCCTCCGGCGGCCAGTTTCCGGAAGCCTCCGGCGGCCCACGTCTTCATGAAGATGTCCGAAGGGAAACCGGTGATGCACTCTGCTCACTGTGGACACCGAGCCGCAGCGCCGCCACCATCCTGAAGAAGGGACCCTGCTCAGGTGCACTCCCCACCGCCACAGCATCGCCACACCTCTGCCACAACCCCTTATAGTTCGAAAAATACGGTATTTGGTGCAGACATTTCTGCACTGTTTTTGTATCTCTTGGCAGGAAAAAACACAGCGGCAAAAAAAGTGTGTTTTTGTTGCAGATCTTTCCCTACTTATTGTTACAGGTGAAATCTGCGGCTGAAAGAATTGACATTCTCCAGGTTTAAATCTGCAATTAAAGTGGTTCTCCCAAGAGCAAAAGTTAATTTAAGCATCGTGCGCAGCATACTGATTGCAGTCTGGGAAGGGTCATGTGTACAGTTGTGATACAATAAAAGCGATTGTTCCCATGTTATATGGGTGGCTCATCAATTAGCCTAAACATGGCAGAAACAATGAATTTTTTTAAATTTTTTTTGTTTGAAAATCTGCACTGCAAAGTTTTTAAATATATTTTTTTACTGTCTGTTTTTGATGCAAAAACACTACGTTTAAAAAAAAAAAATCTATAAAAACTCACCCCCCCCCCAATCCTGCACTGGATAAGGGCTCTGTTCACATTTGTGACGTCGTTTCCATTTACAACAAACCACATCGCAGTGCCGCATCCATCACATGATGGGCCTGGGTTCAGTGGAGGCGTCCATCGTTTCGCTGCCCAGTAATATTCCCAATTGACAGGTTTAGTGGTCTCACCTTCTAAAGTGATGACGTGTCCCTTTATAAATAGTGGGGGTCTGACCACTGGGTCCCCACAGTTCCTGGGAATGAAGGGGGGTGCAGCGCAGCACCCCTGTCTTGGTTTTGCTTGTGCAACAGCACCCCTGCTGAGAGTGCAAGGAACTGCAGCACAACTACATTGATAAAAAAAAAAAAATGGGATGAAAGTCCGACACCAGCGCTGCATCCTTATTTTTCGGGACAGGTGCGGTTCCCATGACTTGGATTTGGACTGATCTTAAAAAGATGATGTTTTCCTTTTCCTCTATTGCACTTGTTTGGATTCCCCTTCCCCAAGAACAGTGCCACCTCTGACTGCGGTTTTTTGGGAGTATTGCAACTCATCACATTCACTTGAACTGAACTGCAATACCAGACAAAATCCACATCGTAGCGACTCTAATATAGGGGTCCTGAGCAGGAGACCCCCTGCTATGATTTCCTAAATCATTCTTAGGGGTATTCGGGACCTCCAGAATCGGACTCCTCTGTGCTGGCAATGATCTGACCCTCGTACCCAAGGCCGGCAGATCCGGGTTCTCTTCTAATTTGTAGACCCCACATGATGTCATCGTTGCGGTGTGCTTCTCGCGTGACATCACGCCGGGGCTGCCGGCAGGTAGCAGTTGGTTCTCAGACTTCCTTTCCGGCGGTCGCGGATTACTAATGTCCTGCAAAACGATTTGCTCATCTGCAAAAGTGCACAAGGGACCTAGACCTCCGCTCGGAGGAGCCAACAGCCGCCTTATTTTCTTTTCCATTTTTATTACATATATATTCTCCTTCGTCCCGTTTCTGAGGATTTCTCGTTTTGTTCCTCGGTTATTGGGCTCATGTTAAATGGCCGCAGCGTCCTCGCCGAAGAAACAAATTGCCCTTGTTATGGCTCCCCGTGTCATATGGAATAAATTACAGCGATGACTTTCCTCCAGACAGACGGCTCCTTTTACACCCAGATGCATTTTTTTGTCTAACCTGGGAAAATATCTGCGGCCGATCCTCCTCCCCTGCGAGGGAGCGGAGGCCTCCTGCGTCTGACTTTCTCATTCGAAGCTTCTCTTTTTCTTGGCGTCTGACCGGACGTGGAGTCTCCTACAGTTCAGTCCGGACACTGGAGAAACTTTGTAAACCTCGGCGAAAACTTCAGGGATCATTGTACATATCTGCGTAGGAGGATTCGGCCGTCAGGAGCCGCACTTTTATACATGGGTGCACTTTGCGGCTGCATTTAAAGGAAAGCTCTATTTTACAGCCATCATTTATCAATAAAATTTGTATAAAATGCATATTCCAAAGCGAGTTGCATTACGACAAGCAAGCCGCGGTCTGACTTCACACACTTGCGGCCATTTTTGTGCCGCTTAGTCAACCTAAAATCTACCGCTTGTTACCTAAAAAACACCCAAGCCCTCGCACAGGATTTTAGACAGAAAACGTAAAAAAGTTATGGAAGCAGGGGAGAAGTGAAAGCCTAAAAATTAAATGTAATCAGGCAGGGGTTCAAGAACCATTTTTCCTGTAGATCCGTAACATTTAGCACTCAGGATGCGGCCATTTATTCCACAGGACCCGGCATCTCCTCCATTAAAGTGACCATTTGGAGGCCAGGACGTAAAAATCAGCATCGTTAAATATTCATCCGTCTTGTGTAGAGACGACAAGAAATGTGAACGCTGGCGATATAACTTCCAGCACTATATGGCGGAGTAAATAATGGATGGCGCAGATATAGATGTGGCTGCTGCGAGGGATAATGTCACACGAGTGATTAAAGCGAGGGCTGCGGCGGCGGCGACGCTCCACTGCTGACATTTATAATAAATGAAGACTTGTGACTCGCTTATCCGCTGCTCAACCTGCAGATTTCTCCCCAGCGGAGAAAATGGGATCAAATGCAGTCTATTAAAGGGGAAGTCTGTCACTGGGGACTTTTTTTATTATAAAGTCTGAATCTTTATAATTGATCACCTCTCGCTCATGGTCGTCAGTGCGTCATCAGCAGAATGAAGGGACCACGTTTCTGCTCTCGATTTTTGGAGAGCGGGTTGCAGCCAATCAGCAAGTGATAACTTTTGAAGCCGGGACTAACCCTTTTTCTCTTTTGAGGGGTTGGAGCGGGTGACACAATGATCGGCATCACTTGCCCAGTATGAAAATACTCGTATATGTTGAAGGTCCAAATTGCTTTCATGTCTGATTTTACTTCTTCTTTCCCCCTCCCCTACAGATTTGGGATTTCTTCATGATCTGATCCAAACACTTCTCCCTTGACTGCTCTGCAGAGGCTCGACGCCAAGGAGTGTGCAGCGGTGAGAGCAGCCCCTCAACTCCCGGGATTCCTTCCCCACCTTTTTTACATTGCAGAGGATGAAATCAGCGGCGACATTGCTGCAGAATTAAAAATCCACCAGATCACTGCTGATTTTCTGCACAGTGAGAAAATAAGATTAAGCAAAATCTCGTTCTCCTTTTTGCTCCGCAGAGCATGCCCCTTACCTTGCAGCCGTGCCCTGAATGACCGCTCCATAGCTGCCATATATAATATTAAGGTCATTTTGTCCCATAATTAATCTTGCTCTTAGTCTATACTATATAATGCATCTCCATACATAGAAATATGTAGAACAAGAAAGTCTTGTGGAAACTGAAGTGTTTGGTAATTTGTTTGTTTTTTGTTATGAAAGGTATCACCTAATCTCTGCTGTCTCTTCACAGGAGCCATGGAGGAGTCTCATTTTAACTCCTATTTCTGGCCTGCTGTCCCGACGGTCTCTGGACAGGTAAGTGACTGATATATATGGCTAATGGGGAAAAATATGCATACTGTCACTAGGCGGGGGGCCCGACATTGGTGACCTGCGCTGATCCTGAAAACACAAAGGTCGCAGCACCGCAGGAAAGTGGGTCCTGTCCCATGAGTTTTCTCAAAATCAAATCTTCAGGAGCGCACCGCTTCCTTGCTGCCTTCCGGCTTGCTCAGGGGGGCAGTGCGCTCCTGAAGATTGACAGGTCAGGATGACTGCATGGTTGCTCCTCTGGCCTGATCTGTGCGCTCTCACGTGCTGCGAGCATCGGAGGATCACAAGGGGCTGTAATGATCTGTCCAGTTTCAGAGACGAAGCACTGACAAGTTGTATAACAAATGGCTTGTAAGCCCTGAGCTTGTAGCATAGGATTTGCTTTGGACAAAAAAAGGCAAACATTTTGTGGCTTCCTTACAAAAAACTGCTTCTGATGGAGGTCAAATAATAATAATAAAAAATTTTAAAGAAAGTCTGCCAGTCGCCTGCGTGGTGGAGCAACTTAGTGAGCGTCCTAGGATTGCAACCAAATGACAATAATTTTCCTTTCTTTTCTTTTTTAGCAGATTGATAACTCCATGTTCCTAAACAAAGTAAAAGAGCAACTGATCCAGGAGAAAGGCTGCAACCTGGGCACACACTACCCCACGCTGCTGACTGTACCCACATCCATGTCCCTACCTGCAGGCATCAGCGTAGATGGAGATAACAAGGTGGAGATCCATGGGATTCCTCACAGTCAGGCATCAGTCACACAAAACATCACCGTCCTGCCTGTGCCCACAACAGGGCTTATGACAGCAAGTGAGTGGCTTTACGTTGGGGGGTTACAGAGTCATCTGTCAGACTGTGTTCACTTGATGCCAGACAGATCATGTTTACTTACAATTAGGTCCATCAGGATTTCTGCCCTTCATGACAGCAGAATCAGTGACGCATGCTGCTCTTCCACTATCATCAAAACAGATCTTCAATTTCTCTTTTTCTATCTGCAATATTTTAGCACTTTCTTCCCAGCTCAGTTGACATATCGACAGGTAATGCCCACTAATCCAAAGCATGCTCTTCTGTGTAAGAGCATATCAGTCACTGAAATACAGGATGATATAATCACCCATCAGATCCCTCCGGGCAGCTTTCAAACATGTCTCTTCTATATCTATCCCATCCTCCTTGTTCTTCGGTATGTTCCTTTCCTCCTATCTGATCAAGGAATCTGATATAGTAAGTGAGTACATGGAGTGATTTGCTGCAGAAATACAGACTCGCTTTGCCCTCATCTGTAAGCACTTTGCGTGATCTCCTGCCTTTTATGTGTATGTCACTGCCTCCTGCTTGTGATAGGTTTCTCCTTGTCTGCTCTTATTACAAGCAGGAGGCAGAGGAAACTTGACTGAAGCTGCATATCATTGAACTCACTGGACCCTCTAACATAGAGAGACCTTGCAAGTTACGTCACTTTTATGTGCAAGTTCTGGGTCGTTAGAGCAAATGCAGTCTGAAGATGCAGAATCATATTGGGAAAAGTGAAGGCATAAGAAAAGGAATAAGGAGCCAAGATGGCTGCATATTGACTAAAAAGAGCTGCACACAAGAGCCTCTATGATGTTCTACAATAATAGCCTATACTGCTGGAGTGCCTCCTTAAATAAAGGGGCAGTGCCACAACAGGACTATATATTTATTTTTATCACCTTTTCATGTCATAAAAGTATCATAGGTGAAGGTCTGAGTTCTTGGACCCCCCTGCCATATCCTAGTACAAGAGGCCCCATATTCTTTGTTAGGGTGCACTTACATAGCCAAATACCCAAGCTGTGTGGTCACGTGTCTGACAGTGGGGTGCAGGTGACGCTCTGTATTTCCAGAGACGACCAGAAAACTTCTGAAAGCAGGTATGAATACAAATGAAAATTAAGATCTCAAAACTGGAACAAATTTAGGAAAAGTGCAGCTAAAGTTACCCCATGTTTATTGTTAATAATGCCCCATCCGCTCTCCTGACATGTCTCTGTGCTCTCTTTCTGCAGCTGGCCTGGTCATTACATCTCCTTCTGGATCTCTAGTGACCACGCCATCATCTTCTGGTCAGACATTTCCCATTTCTGCCCCTTCCACCATGATTGTGTCAACCCTGCCCGGCTCCCAGGCTTTACAAGTTGTGTCTGAACTCACCAAGGCGAGGATCCCAGAGATGGGAATTATAGGTATCCAAAAATCAGGCCGCGGGCGGAAGAAGAAGAGGATCCCAGAACCTTCACTACCGGAGCTGCACGACCCGTATGACTTGTCCAATGAAGACGATGAAGACCACCATAAAGATGGGAAGACCTACAGGTAATGATCACGTTGTAGTGTGTGACTAGTGGGCCACTAGGGAATATAAATGGCAAATAATGGCTTCTCCACAGGGGCCCATGTGGACTTCCCAGCAGCTGCATTGACCAGCGGTAAGAATCGCAGGCCTGAGACCTAGCCGCTGGACCCCTGGGGACTGGTTTAGCATCAGGGGACGTATCTGCCACCAAGTTAAGGGGGTTGGCCTTGTTGAACAATCCCTTTAAGCCATAATGCTATTTCTTAAAGTTTTGCACTTCTGTCTAAAAGATGTTTTCATTTTTTTGATTTTTGCTCTTGCAACTTATTGTGCGACTTTAAAACAAAACCTTATTTGCAAAACTATATGTGCGTGCTTGACGTTTTCCCTTATCACGACCACCTCTGGCTGCCGCATATGGCTAGGTATCCCCATCTCGGCCAGAAGTGATCCCTTTTGAGGCCCAAATTGGTCATCACTAGGACATTTTATTTATTATTTTTTAAGGAAGAAATGCCATTTAATACAGCAGGTTCTCATGTCTCCAGTAGCTTTGTGCACGTCGTCTGCTATTCCTCCATCATATTTTCCCCCCAACCGTATATTATAATCACCAGAGCTGACAATCTGTTTCAGATGCCGGATGTGCTCCATCACCTTCTACTCCAAGTCCGAGATGCAGATTCACTCCAAATCTCACACGGAGGCCAAGCCCCACAAGTGCCCTCATTGCTCGAAAACCTTTGCCAACAGTTCTTACTTGGCTCAGCATGTGCGGATCCATTCGGGGGCCAAGCCGTATACCTGCAGTTACTGTCAGAAAGCCTTCCGCCAGCTGTCTCACCTGCAGCAGCACACACGGTAAGAGGAGCAGGGACACATTGCAGGGTTGGACATGTGTGAACTGGGTGCAAACTGGATGAGGCTGCCACATTCATTTCACATTATCTACATTAAACTACAGGATGATGGATACTCCTCTAATAGGGGCTCTCTCGGACTCTGGCTGAGGGTCCCAGTTCTAGCGGCAGGTCGATATACGATGTGAATGTGATGATATTGCAGGGTGTGGAGTCCGCCCGTCTCACACTTATTTCCATTGATACCAGGGAGAGTTTCCATTCGGACATCGTGTCACGTGTTTCTTGCCTCCTCCATGTACACAGCAGTCATGTGTCCTTGTATACGGCGCTGAGACGTCGCCATCTTTCTGATCACACCACCATGTATTCTCACTTGTGCTCTGACATGTTTTCTGCTTCAGATCTCACTTTTGTGTCCCTTGTGTCGACTTTCACCTTTTATTTTCCATCGTTTCCACCATCTTGTCTACTAATATTCCTTATTAACTTCTTCTGAACAGAGGACACTTTACAATCTTAACATTTCCTCTGACTGCTGCTTCCAACTTTATCCATCCTCATTTTCCTTGCTTTTCTGATGCCTCCAGCCATTAGATCCAGTACTGAACTAGTTTAAAGGACTTATTTTTAGGATAGCTGATCAATATCAGATCGGTGTGGGATCGAAAGTCGGCGCTGCCAAGGACCATCGGTTTGCTGTTGCCAAGGTGGCCACCTGTAAACAGTGTAGAAAACCACATAGAACCGTTGTGGGTACTGCCGTTCAGATACCATTCACTTCAACAGGAGCTAAGTTGCAGTACCTGAGAACAGCCACTACACGGTGTACGGGGCTGTTGTGGGTTTCCATTGGTGGGCTCTAGAGTTTCGGACCCCCATCTATCTTGACATTGACGATCTATACCAAGTTCAGGTCCCCCATATAGATGTCTTGGACACAATCCTTTTTGGAAAGAGTCCTCTTAACAGGTCTGTGGTCCCATAAAAGTCAACAGTAAAGTTGTCTTCTGGGTAACTTTTCTTAAACTTTGCAGTAGCTCTTATAGCAAGATTTATTGTTAATGTGAAATCCCGTCCCCAAAACTCATGCAGACAATGTATCGGACCCAAAACCCTGTGTACTATCAGAACCAAGACCAGGCTGGTAAAATCGATCAGATCTTACATTAAGCCCCTAAATATTAAGACCCCGGACCAGATACAAATAATAATAATATAGTTATTGCTTCTGGGTGGCCACCACTTCCAACCCTAAGGCATCTCGATATTGGGCCAAACTGGGCCCTGACAGTAGATTTGCTTCTGACCTGCCATAGTGGATGAACTGGTGGATGTGGCTGTGATGGTGGGTCTGCAGAGAGCGGTCTGCATTCATCTCTGGGTCACATTCAGGCTGCGGCCCCCCGGCTTTAGCTCCCGCTGCCGTCTTTCTCGCCTCCTTGCAGCCGGTCTCCGGCTCTCTCCAGTTTCTTGTGCTCGCTGTCCTCTCTGGTCTATGGTTCTGCAGCCTCTATATTTCCATCAGGTCGATTTGCATTCTCCGCTCCCCATTACCCACATGCCCCTTTTTTTGTTTGCTCTGCCCCACATCAGCCGGTATCTTTTTCTCTCCCGTTGCTTCTTATTCACCCTACTTGTTGTTAACATCATGGACTTCGTTTCTTTGTGTTATGCTCATCCCTTGTCTGTTCCATTGACCTCTAATGCCAAACATTTCCATCACTAAGATCCTGTCTAGCCTTCCCTCCACCATGTTCACGTTTCATCCATATCTGCTCCACACTGGTGCCTTGTCTCTTCTTCCCGCTAACAGCTGCTTGCTCGCTCAGGTGCAGCACACGGCAGGCGCCCAGATCACCGCTCCATCGCCCCTACAGCAGTGAGGGCACGTCACGTCCCCCGCACCTCAGCGCCAATATTAGAAATGAGTGAACACATTCACAGGACCCAAGTCTCTACTCCGTAGCCGCTGGGCGGGAGCCCTCCTGTGTACTTGTACCGCCATCTCCTCTTTTAATTAGCCGACCTTACGTCGTGCATGTCACACCAACAATGACGACTGTGTTGAGCTGGCTAATCAAAATAGGCAATTTCCAGGGATCCCGTCCACGGCCACTGAATGGTCTCACAGCTGCTGGATCAGGGTCCCGCGAAGTGATCATTTGTTCATGTATACATTACAGCTCCATTTTGGTTATATATTTTTTAATTGCTCCATCTACAAGAATAGGTGATCCTGATATTCAACCTGTAAGGCTTTTGTGGGAAACAGATTCCCCGCTGCAGCCGAGTCCATCCTCCACAGAAGGTAGCCATTACACATTATCATTGCCACATAGTCGCTCCCCTCATATAATGGTCAAAGGAATACGCTGGACAGATTATAGGCAGTGAATTATGCCAAGTGTAGGGTGTAAGGGGGCACAGATTCAAAGACGGGTGAGCTGCAGTACCTGAGAACGGCCACTAGAGTGTAGGGTGCTGCGCTATTCTGACGCCGTACAACAAGAACATGCGGCCGCGGGATCTGCAATCAGCTGATACTGAGGACTTCTCCCGCTAGAAAACCCCTTAAAAAGGCTTCCAACCCTCCCAGGGTTTTATCCATCCAATATCTGAGTTTTCTACTTACAAAAGCGTCGGAGAAGAAAGCAAAGTCCAACCTGGCGTTCTGTAAATGCTATAGTAACGGATGCGTCCCACGATGTATCTGCACCTCCTACTACCTGTCGGGGATGCAGAGAGGAGGTGAGCAGGGCTGTACTCCGATGGTCCCTCGGTCATGGTCCTGCAAATCGATCCGCTCATCTATACAATGTACAGTCAGTTGATCGGTTAAGTATCTAATGTCGGACCCCCGATCTGAAGTTGATGACTTAACCTAAGGATTGAGCAAAGTCTTGGAAGCCCCTTTTAATTAATTTGGCTCATTTTTTTGGGCAGTCTCAAACCTCCAGTGTATTCTATTGTGGCTGTGCCAGGCTGCAATTGACCTTGCCCACTTTCACCAAGATGGTAAAATTTGGCCGAATCTTTGCATTTTTCCCTCCGATGTGTCTATTCCACCCTTTTGCTTTTGGTGTAGATCCTATCCTGACACTGGGAGTTGTAGTTCCACAAAGCTGGAAAGCCACAAGATTGAGACTTGTGGTATATAATGAATTAATGGAAGCAGCAAGCCACACATTGGGGTCGGGGAGTGAAAGGATACGTAAATCCCTTTAATGAGTTTCACATAGACCTCGCTTACTATCCGGGCCGCACAGTCAGGTGTGTTGCAGCAGCTCAGGTGTGTTGCAGCAGGTGAGCTCAGGCCTGATATATGTTATTAGGAGCGGAGTATTTTCACGTATTAGGACCCTCTTAAAGCAGCAGGATCACCCCCGCTTGCATACATATGACACCCGCATCACCACCATCATCTTCACCATGGTCGCAGACCCCAACCTTTGTGTTGTTCTGGCAGGATCCACACGAAGGTGCATAGTGCGGTCTCCAAGCCCCACAAGTGTCCGTACTGCTCCAAATCCTTCGCCAACCGCTCCTACTTGACTCAGCATGTGCGCATCCACTCGGGGGCCAAGCCTTACAGCTGCCGCTACTGTCTGAAGGCCTTCCGCCAGCTCTCTCACCTCCAGCAACATACACGGTAAGAGGGCAGGAGGAGAGAGCTGGGGGAGCCCCGACACCAGCATGTTCCCCACCCACCTAACAGTGTACGCACCATGTACATCTCTACATGCACACAGCCCATCCCCGGGCCCACCGCTCCTCTAGTGGGTTGGGGTAAAGCGCAGAACCCGTCAGCGGCAGTTTTAACTCTGCAACCAAATTGTCCGGCCCCACTTCTATAGTCAACGCTTACGTGTAGATAACGCCTTCAAAAGAAAAAGGGGTTCTCCTGAACTCAAACTTTATTTCCCTATCCATAAGGAGGACATCTAACCCTCCAGGACAAGAATGAGGGGGCTGCATCACTTAGCACCAGCACAGCCCCACTTATACGCCGGGTGTTGCAGCTCCGTCTCTTTCCGGTGTATGAGACTTAGCGGAGGTTCCCATCTAAAGGGGTGGTCTCGTGAAGACAACCCCTCTGTATAACCCACCGTGGGATACAGATGCCACAGAATTGTATCCCCCATTTTGACCTTCTCGAGACCCCCCATGTAGTAAATGGACTGGACACTGTGTCCTAAGACACTTCCGAATGGGTGCGGGAGCGGGCGACCTGCATGCAAGGGGTTTTGTCTGATGTGACGGCCCCTTTAATTATAGAATGGAAATTTCTGCAACCTTCTAAAGCTATTTGTACACGCGGCCACATCGCAGGTGAATGCAGCCCCAAACAAAGTTGCAAAAGGTGAGAACCGGTTAGATTCTTTTTTACAACTTTGGACTATTCACCTGCGATGCGGCAGCGATCTTTGGCTGCAGGACCTATTATGGCCGCAGACTTAGTTTGTCTTTGTTTTTTCGGTTTTCAAGATCTCTGCTTGCAGTAAGTGAATGAAGACCATTCTTGGCTGAAAGCCTGTACAGAGCTAATACATCTCACAGCTGAGGGTTTGCTACATGTCTACGGTATCAGCTGTGACATGTGCGGCTGACGTATTGATCTCACAGCATATAGTCTGGGCCATCAGCTGTGAGAAATATTCGGAAACCTGCAGAAGTTGGTGACCGTACCCTGCCATCCTAGTGTTATGTATAGACCCGTATTGCCCCATGCGCCCCCCAGCCGCACCATTGCCGCTGTTTTGCCCCCCACCGGCCTCGTGCTGATAATTGGCAGGCTGCATACACCATTCCCGTAAATGTTTTCTGTCCCAACCATTGTGTTGTTCTGGCAGAATCCACACGAAGGTGCATATTGTGGTGTCCAAGCCTCACAAGTGCCCGCACTGCTCCAAAACCTTCGCCAACAGCTCCTACCTGGCCCAGCACGTGCGCATCCACTCGGGGGCCAAGCCCTACAACTGCCGCTACTGTCAGAAGGCCTTCCGCCAGCTCTCTCACCTCCAGCAACATACACGGTAAGGGGGCAGGAGGAGAGAGCTGGGGGAGCCCCGACACCAGCATGCACCCTCCTTCCCCTCCACCAACCGCATGCACACGTGTCTGAATGGAAACCGGGTCAGGGGAGGGATGACATCCTGTCTGCTCATTCCAGCCCTCCTCCCATTAACATCCTCCTCCCCTCCCTGCGCCGCCGTCCCGCGCCTGCCGCCATTGCCAGTGTGCTTTATTCATGCCATTCTTTTTTTGTTTTTTTCTTCTCTGCAGGATTCACACAGGCGACAGACCCTATAAATGCGTACATCCTGGATGTGACAAGGCGTTCACCCAGCTGTCAAATCTGCAGGTAATGTCTCTTCCCACCTTTAGTTTGGTCTTTGTCGTATCATTGTGGTGCGGTCGTTATAAGAGGCTGTGACGCAAAGGTGGGTGACGGCATCGTACGTGTTACATCCACGGTACTTCTACTAGAACTACAGAAGACAGGGCAAGATAAGATACTGACAGCACCAGGATGTCCGACAAATGCAGACTGAGCAAGGGATCATGTAAAGGACGGCACGGTGACCGTGGATAGCAGCATACCGTGGAGCAATAGGGTCAGGGCAACATTTGTATGGAGTTTGCAATTTTCTGTCTAGGAAAAAATTCTATACTTCTGCAATTTTCCAGCAGAGAAGCGTTGCAATGTATGGTCGGCTCCTAAGAGCATCAATAAACCACCAATGTACGGCTTATTCCATGGTATCGGAGTAGTAACGATCTATGCACACATGTACGTAGGACATGATTAAAACCTCTTTATAAAGCCCTAGAATGTTTACATTCGCTAACCGGAAGCTGAGATCTATGGTCACCTTTACAAAATTAGTTAACTTTCTCAATAGTCTGCATTAAAAAACAAACACTTTCCTACAAATTTCCTTATGTAAGGTCTGCACAATTCCTTCACATATCTGGCTGTCCTGCTGAATCCGATAGCACTCGACAGCGCACCCCTCCGGGATCTGAAGGCTTTTCTTCTAGTGGTTTTAAAAATTGCAGCAAGGGGGGGGGGATGAGAAAAATGTACCCAGCAAATAATAAGATGGAGACTGGAGCAGGTCCTGGACGGTAGGGGGCGAATCACGCAGGCTATGTATTATAGATGGGCAGGGAGCACACAAGGCAGACTGCGGACAGGTTAAGTCGCACACTGCTCATCAGTGTTCATCTGCACAAGGGAGAGAAGATCCCTCATGGTCAGAAGAAAGGAAAATTGTTCCAGGAATGAAGCTGTGCTGATACAGAAGACCGCAGCACCCTGGATGCACAGACCTCACATCCAGCATGTATTACTGGGAGGGACACAGCTATAAGAGATGAGTAGGAATTTAGGAAAAGAATGCTAACTGCAGATCAGGGGGTCCGGAAATGAAGGATTAAGATTGCAGCCTGAAACTTAGTACAACTTTTTAAGTAATCATTTACTATCAGTAACATTTTTGAAGTGATTCCAAAAGTACACCATGACTTAGAAAATGGACAACCCATTTATAGGGCACATTAGTTATATGTGGTGTGAGTAGTGGGACCCCCATGGATCTCCTATGTCATCAGAGATGCATGATCCACTCGGTGGTCTCCAATTCTCTTTTCTGCCCCAGGAACTGAGACCACCCCCCAATGCTCCTTTTTTATCCCCTTAATTGCCGACCTAATCCTACAAGAGCTACATAGGGGAAAGTCAACAAAAACTGATGTTTCCTTGCCGCATAATTTTTGTGCTTTTTTTTTTCTCTGTCTCTTTATCTTGTGTTTTTTGTCTTTTCAGTCCCACAGGAGGCAGCACAACAAAGATAAACCTTTCAAGTGCCACAACTGTCACCGAGCGTACACCGACTCGTCCTCCCTGGAGGTCCACCTGTCTACTCACACCGTCAAACACGCAAAAGTGTATACGTGTTCCATCTGCAGCCGAGCGTACACTTCGGTGCGTGTTAATATATTTTATTATGACCATGTCCTATCACTATCCTTCAGTTGTCTGTTATAGTGAGTCTTATGGCTCTTAGCAGCCGCCTGCTTTCTCTAGTTCCAAAGGACTATTGTGTAAACAATGGATGCCCCGGGGGTCTGATAAAGTGATGGTATGTCCTAGGGTTTGCCATCACTTCATGATCTGTGGTGATCTGGTTTCCTGAGAATAAAAAGGACTTGCTTCATTTAAGTGAATGGTGCCCCCTATTCCTCCCTGCCCAGTTGGATGCATCGCTGTGCAGGGGGACTGAAAAGGGCCTCAGAACTGTCAGGTTCTTGGGGTTCAGATCATCGGACTATAAAAACAAATAATAAAATTATGCACTATCCTAGCAATATCTCAGCACCCACTGAATCACTTGATGTAATATAAAAAAAAGAAAATACCAATTGTTTTAAAATGATGGAAAAAAAGTAAACAACCCACAAATTGCGTCATTTTTCTAAATTACTTTAACACTTTTATTGTGCGGAGAACTTGACCTGCCAACTCTATTCTCCAGATCAGCATGATTACGGCGGTACCATAGTCCGTATAGTTTTACGATATGAAGTGGAAAAAAAGTCAGAACTTTGTATATAAAATATATATGTCATTTTATTATTTATTTATTTTCATTTTTTTGCGGCTTTTTCAGTACAGGTTAAATACAGTTACATATTGATAGATCGGACTTCTGTGGACAGGGCGATCCCAAATATGCTATTTTTTTTATTTTTATATTTTTTTGTGTTTTCAACTTCACCTCTTATTATAAATCTTCTTTGTTATTGAGAACGAAGACGTTTTTAATTATAGTTCACAGCTCGTTTAGATTAATAGCCACCTTTGCCGTCTCGGAGCTACCATGTACACGGGCAAGGAGCACAGCTTTTTGCTTTAAAGCTTGATCGCACTTCTCAGCCGATGCCGCTGGTCTGAACTCCCAATTTTTAGCCCCAAGAATTAGGAGGTAGATAGATTAGATCATTCCTTTAATGATCTCCTCAAAGTCTGGAATTAATAGGATTGTAAATATGGTGGTGATTGAGGGGGGATGAAGGTCTCCATCAGGTTCCCTTTAAATTCTACAGTCATTGGTTGACAGCAGCAATGGGAGCTAGCTCCAGTCGCTGCTGTTGGGGGCAGGTGCTAGTTGTGCAACCCAGCCGGCACACGACATCCGCCAGACAAGTACAGCTGGTGTCGTGAAAGTGGTTAAAGGGAAGTATGGTGGTAGATGACACACTCGCTCATTTTCTATTTGTTCCCTTGTCTCCAGGAAACGTATCTGATGAAACACATGAGGAAACACAACGCTCCAGATGCTTCGCAGCCTCCTACGCAGGTCCTAACTTCACAAGCGCATTTCACACCCGTGTCTCAGGCCCCCACGTCCGACGGTCCCCAGTGCTCCTTTGACATGAGTCCCTTCAAGACTGATCACCACAAGGACTTATGTTTGACCGTCGCCACCAGCACCATCCAAGTGGAACATTTAGCCAGCTCTTAGTTATACAAGAATTGGACACAATTATCCCTACAGGTGGGAGGGAAGACAAAATAAAAGGTCCTTGACCAGACACATGGGGGGAGGGGTATGTTAAAGGTCTGGAACCAGACTATTCTTGTTGGGTGGGATAAAATTCTCATCGTTGGCAGGAACTTTGGAGATAACAGACTCGTAATCAACCTCAGTATAACGGAGGTTTTTCATGCTATGAAATTGTTGGAGCCCTGAAAACAGGCGAAACTCATGCTGAAGTCTTGAAGTCGACACTTCTGCTGCTTGCTCATAGTATAAAATAACAGCACACGGAGACATGCAGTGTCCGAACAGTGTTATATCCAGTGCACTGCATCCCAATAATGACTTCATATAGGTCGCTGAACCGGAGGATGCCATGCACCGCTCGTGTTTTGGAAGAACTGCAGTTTATATCCAGCAATACTGGCCGTATGGGACACATGGGCGGGAGGGGTGGTTGTATGGTTTATGATTTATTTTTTTTTGTCTTTTATTTTATACCCTGATACATAAAATGGGGAGGGGGGAAATTCTGTATTATGTATTATTTTATCCATATTTTGCTCCTGATCTTCAGCTGACACCTTTCCTGACAGTGCACTGCATAGGATTAAGGTGCGGAGGCCATTTATTAGGACTGACAGTCTGAGGAGAGGAGGTGTCTGATGAATTAAAGGATCTATTAGTTAGTTCTGCTCATGTGCCAGGGAGGGGAGGTGATGCCTGTGTCCTGGTCAATACTACATATAAATATATACAGAACAAAGTGTGTATATCTATCCACTGCTTATTTACTGCTCTAGCTGATTAGGATTTTTTCGTTATGACGTCTGATACATTTTAACGTATTGGGGACCTTCCAGGTTGTGAGACCCCAACTGTCAAGTCAGGTCTTCTCAATTACTTGAGTTGTTTGTTTTTTCCAAAATTATCCTGGTTCTCTCCTGCTCTTTTACCTTCTCATCAGCCTGCTCCTGTCCTTCTCGCCATGCTGCTCCCATCATTCTCTTACCTTCCTGCCACCTTGCTCCTGTCCTGCTCTATTACCTTCTCTCCACCCTACTGTCATCCTTCTCTTACCCCCTCTCCACTCTGCTCCTACCTGTCCTCCTTTCTTACCTTCCACCACCCTGCTTCTTTCCTGCTTTTATTTTCTTGCTACCTTGGTCCTACCCTGCTCCTGTCTTGCTCTCACCTTCTCAACACTTTGCTCTCACATCTTCTTGCCACCCTGCTTCCGTCCTGATCTCACCTTCTCGACACTCTGCTCCGGTCCTGCGCGCTCACCTTCTCGCCACCCTGCTCCCGTCCTGTGCGCTCACCTTCTCGTCACCCTGCTCCCGTCCTGCGCGCTCACCTTCTCGCCACCCTGTTCCCGTCCTGCGCTCTCATCCCACACTCTCGCCCTTTTACCACCCTGCCCTGCGCTCTCGCCCTTTTGCCACCCTGTGCTCTCGCCCTTTCGCCACTCTGTTCCTGTCTTCCTGTTTTTCTACCATCTTAACACTCTGGTCTCTGTCCAGGTCTCGCACCGTTTTAGGCCTCACGCCTCTCTTGGTTCTTAGCCTTCCCCGACCTCGCCATCGCTATAATGCTCTTCCTTGATCTTGCTAATCTCTCATCATTAATTTTCTCCTGTGTTTTCGAACAGGGTACCATACCCATCATTTTGGCCCTTCTGAATCGCTATTTTTTGTTGTTTTCCTTCCCGTCACCTTGTTGGATCCATCAGTAATATCTTCACTTTCACTTCACTTCACTGAAAAAAATAAAATAAAGTCAGACTTGGGAAGAGACAAAACCCACCATGTGCATTCAGCTGTTGTGATGTGGGAGGCGGATGTAATCGTCACTACTGCTGTCATCTCCTGTTCCCATTTCTAGTATAATGTATAGAAATAAACCTTCATATACATTGTGTTATACATATTCTATGCAGCTGATGACAAATCCGTAAGTTAGAAGAGAAGAATCAGCAGTGGATGCGGAGCGCTGTATGTGTGCCCACAGAATATTGTCTGGTGCTGACGGGTTCCAGAGCAGTGAAAAACTCTGGACCAAGTGATGGCCTGTACCATGGAGCGAGCAGGAGCGTGCTGATTGCTGCTCTGTGTGTGGGTAGAGGGTGCAGAGAGCAGAACCTATAAAATAGTGTAAGGGTATGTTTCCACGTGGCTTATTGGCTGCGGATTGAACGCGGCGCACATCTGCAGCGTCCAGATGTTACTGCATAGTGGAGGGGATTTTATGAAATCCCATCTCCATTTTGCGTTCAAAGATGCAGGTGGCAGACCTGCGTATACGCACATGTGGCGTGTCTTTATACACCATGTTCCAAATTATTATGCAAATGACCTTTTTCTCGGATTTTCCTAAAAAGTCTGTGCAAATGACAGTCAGTTTAAGAAAAGTCATCACCCGTTAGAGCAGAGGTCTCCAACGTTTCTGACCTTGAGAGCCACATTCAGCTCTGAGAGAGGGTCGGAAGCCACATCCAGCCTTGAGAGAGGGTCGCGAGCCACATTCAGCTCCCGCCTCCCTCACAATAGTGGCAACCAAAGCCCCCATTACAGGCATAATGGTTAACCAAAGCTTTTCCACAAAAATCACGCCAAAGCAGTATACTAAGATCCAGGGGTTCCCACAATACCCCCATTCAGTATTCTCCTATAAAGCACTCCCAAGAGACTGTCCCATCCAGCTTCAGTCTCCTCTGACAGGTGGTATCATCTTGTTTCCAGCGTACCATACTTAAATCGTCTCAAAACCTCCAAGACCAGTATATGTGCGTCCAGATCTGCTCAAAAAATTCTCTATTTTCAGATTTGCTCTTCATACCTGATAGCTAGAACTGGAGCTAATTCACCAAGCTGACAGACAGCCAGGAGCCACAATTCATTGGACCGCGAGCCACATGTGGCTCCCGAGCTACAGGTTGGGGACCCCTGCGTTAGAGTATACATCGAATTTTATTGAAGAAACCTCCCAATGATAACAGTATAGTCTCCAAAATGAATAAAAACTTAAAACGCACTGTTCCAAATTATTAGGCACAGTAGAATTTCTAAATATTTGATCTGTTTTAAAGAACTGAAATTGCTCATTTGTGGAATTTGCGGCATTAGGAGGTCACATTCACTGAACAGAAAAGCTATTTAACTCCAAAACATCCCAACAGGCCAAGTCACATGTTAACATAGGACCCTTCTTTGATATCACCATCACAATTCTTGCATCCATTGAACTTGTGAGTTTTTGGAGAGTTTCTGCTTGTATTTCTTTGCATGAAGTTGGAATAGCCTCCCAGAGCTGCTGTTTTGATGTGAACTGCCTCCCACCCTCATAGATCTTTTGGTTGATGATAATCCAAAGGTTCTCTATAGGGTTGAGGTCAGGGGAAGATGGCGGCCACACCATGAGTTTATCTCCTTTTATGCCCATAGCAGCCAATTACTCAGAGGGATTCTTTGCAGCATGAGATGGGGCATTGTCAGCATGAAGATGATTTTGCTCCTGAAGGCACTTTTCTGTATTTTATACCATGGAAGAAAGTTGTCAGTCAGAAATTCTATATACTTTGCAGAGGTCATTTTCACACCTTCAGGAACCTTAAAGGGTCTCACCTGTTTCTCCATGATTCCGGCCCAAAACATGACTCCTCCACCTCCTTGCTGATGTCGCGGCCTTGTTGGGACATGGTGGCCATACACCAACCATCCACTACTCCATCCATCTGGACCATCCAGGGTTGCTCGACACTCATCAGTCAACAAGCCTATTTGGAAATTAGTCTTCATGTATATCTGGGCCCACTGCAACCATTTCTGCTTGTTAACACTGTTTAAGTGCCGAATAATAGGTTTATGCACCACAGCAAGCCTTTGAAGGATCCTACACCTAGAGGTTCAAGGGACTCCAGAGGCACCAGCAGCTTCAAATATCTGTTTGCTGCTTTGTAATGCTATTTTGGCAGCTGCTCTCTTAATCCAATTAACCTGCCTGGCAGAAACCTTCCTCATTATGCCTTTATCTGCATGAACTGTCTGTGCTCTGTTTCAGTCACAAATCTCTTCACAGTACGCTGATCACTCTTAAGTTTTCGTGAAATATCTAATGTTTTCATCCCTTGTTCAAGGCATTGCACTATTTAACGCTTTTCAGCAACAGCAAGATCCTTTCTATTTCCCATGTTACTTGAAACCTGTGGCCTGCTTAATAATGTGGAACATCATTTGTAAGTAGTTTTCCTTTAATTAGAATCACCTGGAAAACGAATTATCACATGTGTTTAAGATTGATTTCAGTGATCCATTGAGCCCTGAGACACAATACCATCCACGAGTTTATTTGAAAAACAATTAAATCTTTATGACACTTAAATCCAATTTGCATAATAATTTGGAACACAGTGTAGACCGCAGTATGTCTATTTATCTTGCGGAGACGCTCAGTCGTTGCAAGATAAATAGCACCATTCTATGCATAGGATACGGTGATTCCGCATGGTTCAATGAACACATGCGGAATCACCGCGCGTATAAAAGCCAGCAGCGCTTTGGACGGACCCTGCATTCAAAGCGCTGCCGGTACACTACGTGGAAACATCGCCTTAGAGGGTAGTGAATGGTGCATTGTGTGCTGGTAGAGGGTGCAGATTGCTTGACTGACATAATCTAAGGAGAGAGTAAAATCCTGTAAGGTGCTTGTGAGGGATGCTGAATACAGGTCCTTCTCAAAAAATTAGCATATAGTGTTAAATTTCATTATTTACCATAATGTAATGATTACAATTAAACTTTCATATATTATAGATTCATTATCCACCAACTGAAATTTGTCAGGTCTTTTATTGTTTTAATACTGATGATTTTGGCATACAACTCCTGATAACCCAAAAAACCTGTCTCAATAAATTAGCATATCAAGAAAAGGTTCTCTAAACGACCTATTACCCTAATCTTCTGAATCAACTAATTAACTCTAAACACATGCAAAAGATACCTGAGGCTTTTAAAAACTCCCTGCCTGGTTCATTACTCAAAACCCCCATCATGGGTAAGACTAGCGACCTGACAGATGTCAAGAAGGCCATCATTGACACCCTCAAGCAAGAGGGTAAGACCCAGAAAGAAATTTCTCAACAAATAGGCTGTTCCCAGAGTGCTGTATCAAGGCACCTCAATGGTAAGTCTGTTGGAAGGAAACAATGTGGCAGAAAACGCTGTACAACGAGAAGAGGTGACCGGACCCTGAGGAAGATTGTGGAGAAGGACCGATTCCAGACCTTGGGGAACCTGAGGAAGCAGTGGACTGAGTCTGGTGTGGAAACATCCAGAGCCACCGTGCACAGGCGTGTGCAGGAAATGGGCTACAGGTGCCACATTCCCCAGGTAAAGCCACTTTTGAACCATAAACAGCGGCAGAAGCGCCTGACCTGGGCTACAGAGAAGCAGCACTGGACTGTTGCGAAGTGGTCCCAAGTACTTTTTTCTGATGAAAGCAAATTTTGCATGTCATTCGGAAATCAAGGTGCCAGAGTCTGGAGGAAGACTGGGGAGAAGGAAATGCCAAAATGCCTGAAGTCCAGTGTCAAGTACCCACAGTCAGTGGTGTGGGGTGCCATGTCAGCTGCTGGTGTTGGTCCACTGTGTTTCATCAAAGGCAGGGTCAATGCAGCTAGCTATCAGGAGATTTTGGAGCACTTCATGCTTCCTGGCACCTGCTCACAGTGCCAAAACCACTGGTAAATGGTTTACTGACCATGGTATTACTGTGCTCAATTGGCCTGCCAACTCTCCTGACCTGAACCCCATAGAGAATCTGTGGGATATTGTGAAGAGAAAGTTGAGAGACGCAAGACCCAACACTCTGGATGAGCTTAAGGCCGCTATTGAAGCATCCTGGGCCTCCATAACATCTCAGCAGTGTCACAGGCTGATTGCCTCCATGCCACGCCGCATTGAAGCAGTCATTTCTGCCAAAGGATTCCCGACCAAGTATTGAGTGCATAACTGAACATTATTATTTGATGGTTTTTTTGTTTGTTATTAAAAAACACTTTTATTTGATTGGACGGGTGAAATATGCTAATTTATTGAGACAGGTTTTTTGGGTTATCAGGAGTTGTATGCCAAAATCATCAGTATTAAAACAATAAAAGACCTGACAAATTTCAGTTGGTGGATAATGAATCTATAATATATGAAAGTTTAATTGTAATCATTACATTATGGTAAATAATGAAATTTAACACTATATGCTAATTTTTTGAGAAGGACCTGTAGAGCAGATCACTGGCACATGTAGTGGAGGATGCTGAGCACTGTGAGGCTTGCAAGTGAGTAAAACCTATACAGTAGTGTTAGATGGTATTCTAGAGCTGGCAAAGCATTGTGGAGTGACAGAAGAGTACAGAATTGTATAATGTGCTGATGGAGCGTGCTGAATGCTGCACACTCTAGAGTAGTAGTGTGTTAGGTAAAGTACTTTGTGTAGGAGAGTTCAGGAGGACTGAGCTAGACTGCAACATGGAGCCTGCGTGTTGGGCGCAAAGCGCTGTAAGCGAGCAAGATAGCAGAACCCTAAATGATGCTGGTAGAGGATGCACAATACTGTCTGTAAAGAAGAGTTAAAAAGGCAGAGCAAAACCCTACAATATGAACCATACAGGAGAGGACGACGACTGCTGCAGTGTGCACAGAGCTCTGGAATTTTTTACTTCTTTAACTCACTTATATAGCGCCATTAATTCCATAGCGCTTTACATACATTATCGGCACTGTCCCCATTGGCTCACAATCTAAAATCCCCTATCAGTATGTCTTTGGAATGTGGGAGGAAACTCATGCAAACGGGGAGAACATACAAACTGTTTGCAGATGTTGTCCTTGGTGGGATTGAACCCAGGACCCCAGTTCTGCAAGGCTGCAGTGCTAACCACTGAGTGACCATACAGTGCTAACCACTGAGCCACCGTGCTGCCGTTTATTTTTGGAATAAGCAAACACATATCAGAACCCTGCAAAATGGGATGATGGAAGGAGCATGAGAATGCTGAATGTTGCAGTGTGCATGTAGAGGGCGCAGAGCACTGTTAAAAGCATGCATGTGTGGTGCGCGAAATGTGGGAATGCAGAGTACTGTGTATGCAGAAAGTGGTGTGGAATGCAGAGTGCTCCGAAGCGAGCAGGAGAAAACAGTGATGCTGTAGCAAGGGCTATGATGCAAGCAGTGGAACACAGTGATGCTGGAGCAAGGGCTCTGAAGCGAGCATAAGAGCACAGCAATGCTGTAGCAAGGGCTCTGAAGCGAGCAGGAGAACACAGCGATGCTGGAGCAATGGCTCCGAAACAAGCAGGAGAACACAGTGATGCTGTAGAAAGGGCTATGATGCAAGCAGTGGAACACAGTGATGGTGGAGCAAGGGCTCTGAAGCGAGCAGGAGAATACAGGGATGCTGTAGCAAGGGCTCCAAAGCGAGCAGGAGAATACAGCCATGCAATAGTAAGGGCTCCGAAGCGAGCAGAAGGAACACAGCGATTCTGTAACAAGAGCTTGGAAGCGAGCAGAAAAACACAGCGATGCTGTAGCAAGTGCTGCAAGCTACTTTTGTTTCAGGCAGTTATAGGGGGTCCTGGAGAACAACTTTTTATTAAAGGCTCCAGAATGTTCTGACACAATTCACAGGTAACAGGATTCACAGAATGATCACAGACAGTCTCACGTTATCAGTGATCGGCTCCAGGATGATCACAGACAGTCTCACGTTACCAATGATCGGCTCCAGGATGATCACAGACAGTCTCACGTTACCAATGATCGGCTCCAGGATGATCACAGACAGTCTCACGTTACCAATGATCGGCTCCAGGATGATTACAGACAGTCTCACGTTACCAGTGATCGGCTCCAGGATGATCACAGTCTCACGTTACCAATGATCGGCCCCAGGATGATCACAGACAGTCTCACATTACCAATGATCGGCTCCAGGATGATTACAGACAGTCTCACGTTACCAGTGATCGGCTCCAGGATGATCACAGTCTCACGTTACCAATGATCGGCTCCAGGATGATCACAGACAGTCTCATGTTACCAATGATCGGCTCCAGGATGATCACAGACAGTCTCACGTTACCAATGATCGGCTCCAGGATGATCACAGACAGTCTCACGTTACCAATGATCGGCTCCAGGATGATCACAGACAGTCTCACGTTACCAATGATCGGCTCCAGGATGATCACAGACAGTCTCACGTTACCAATGATCGGCTCCAGGATGATTACAGACAGTCTCACGTTACCAGTGATCGGCTCCAGGATGATCACAGTCTCACGTTACCAATGATCGGCCCCAGGATGATCACAGACAGTCTCACATTACCAATGATCGGCTCCAGGATGATTACAGACAGTCTCACGTTACCAGTGATCGGCTCCAGGATGATCACAGTCTCACGTTACCAATGATCGGCTCCAGGATGATCACAGACAGTCTCACGTTACCAATGATCGGCTCCAGGATGATCACAGACAGTCTCACGTTACCAATGATCGGCTCCAGGATGATTACAGACAGTCTCACGTTACCAATGATCGGCTCCAGGATGATCCCAGACAGTCTCACGTTACCAATGATCGGCTCCAGGATGATCACAGACAGTCTCACGTTACCAATGATCGGCTCCAGGATGATCACAGACAGTCTCACGTTACCAATGATCGGCTCCAGGATGATTACAGACAGTCTCACGTTACCAATGATCGGCTCCAGGATGATCCCAGACAGTCTCACGTTACCAATGATCGGCTCCAGGATGATCACAGACAGTCTCACATTACCAATGATCGGCTCCAGGATGATTACAGACAGTCTCACGTTACCAGTGATCGGCTCCAGGATGATCACAGTCTCACGTTACCAATGATCGGCTCCAGGATGATCACAGACAGTCTCACGTTACCAATGATCGGCTCCAGGATGATCACAGACAGTCTCACGTTACCAATGATCGGCTCCAGGATGATCACAGACAGTCTCACGTTACCAATGATCGGCTCCAGGATGATCCCAGACAGTCTCACGTTACCAATGATCGGCTCCAGGATGATTCCAGGCAGTCTCGCGTTACTTGGGAGGACTGTAACAAAATGCCGGTGTGACGCTAATCTATTAGCAAGAAGTCCCCGCAAAGTCCTACTGTTAAAAAAAAAAAAAGTACATGTCGGGGCGTGCGCAGCGCTCAGGAGCAGATGTCGGGCATCAACCGGCCTAAAGAGAAATGGAGAAACATTTTGTGGACTGATGAAAATAAACTTTCTCTTTATGGGTCCAAGAGCTGCAGACAATTCGTCAGACGACCCCCAATCTCTGCATTCAAGCCAAAGTACCCTCTGAAGACAGTGAAGCCTGGTGGTGAAGCATCATGATATGGGCAGGTTTCTCTACTATGGTGACGGACCTATTTACCACATACCAGGGATCATGGACCAGTCTGCAGATATTATAATACTTGAAGAGGTCACGTTTCGGCTTACGCTGAAGAGGATTTGCCCTTGAAATGTGGGTTTCAACAAGACAACGACCCTAAACACACCAATAAACAAGCAAAATCTGGGTTCCAGTCCAACAAAATTGAGGTTATGGAGAGGCCGGCCCAATCCCCAGACCTTAATCTGCTAGAACACTTGTGGGGTGACATAAAAGATGCTGTGTCTGAGGCAAAGTCAACAAATGCCAATAATATGTGTGATGTCGCCGAGCATCCTGGGCTGGAATCACAGGTGACCGGGCCAGAAGTTGGGTGACTCCATGCAACATAGATGTGAACCCGTTCTAAAAAAACTGTGGGAACAAATAAATATTTGGACAGTGAATCACAGGGATGCTAATTCCTCAAAAAAAAGTCCATAATGTGAGTTTGGAAAAACAAATGCAGACACTGCTATTTTTTAGAACAGCTCAATATTCATTTTTTGTTATTTCTGTACAGTAGTTAAAAATTCTATATATTTCTCTTCATGTTTTGAATTAAGAAACAGTGTGCAATGTCTCCAATGCTGGAATAAAAACTAGGATAAAGATTGTGATTAACTCGTATTTTGGAACACACTGCTATTATTTTGAACACTACTGTATATGCACATGTATACCCAACGCCTTCTGTACAGCTGTATATCGGAATGAGAAAGCAGCAGTGAACAGTCGGCTCTGTCACAGGACGCGCGGCTGCGTTTGTCGCTTTGTACGGCTGATGCGATCGGGCCTATAAAATCCTAGTCACACATTCAGCCTCACAAAAAGTGAATGTTGCCAATAGCAACCAATCAGAGCTCTGGTTTTATTTTTCCTGAGCACTGCAACGGATGAAAGCCGAGCTCTGATTGGTTGCTATGGACAGCAAGGCCATCTTCTTTTCTTTCTGGTAAATGAGTCTTTCTGTGATGGCGGCTGACATAACATGAGGGGGTAATGTTTGCTAAGCAAAGGGCACCTTCATCCAGACTGAAACAGAGAATGAGGCGTGTGCGTCACATAGTTTAACATACTTCCATAACGATGCCTAGAAAAAATAACGGGTCTGAAGAAAATCGCAGTCCGTCAAAATGACTGATGGTGCACGGTATTCCCAAGGTGAATAGCTCAGGCCGTACTATTAGCAAATCTCCACTTGGTTAATGTCTGTCAATAGATCGATGAGAACATATTGCATATGATAGATCGATAATAGATAATAGATAATGATAGATAGATAGATAACAGATAGATAATAGATAGATGATAGATAATAGATAGATAATAGATAATGATATATAGCTGATAATAGATAATGATAAATAGATAATAGATAATATATAGATGATAAATAGATGAATAATAGATCGATAGATACATAGATGATAGATAATTGATATATAATAGGTAGATAGATAATAGATAATATATGATGATAGATAAATAGATGATAGATAATTGATAGATAATGATATATAGATAATAGATAGATAATAATATATAGATGATAAACAGATGAATGATAATAGATCGATAGATACATAGATAGATGATAGATAATTGATAGCTAATATATAGATGGATAATAGATAGATGATAGATAATAGGTAGATGATAAACAGATGACAGATAATAGATATATAGATAGATGATAGATAATAGATGATCTATAGATAATATATTAATAGATAATTGATGGATAGATAATAGATCAGAGAAAGATACAATCAATACACATTAGGTAGATAGAGAAAAACTGAGATCATTTCTGGATTCAGTATCCAAAAATTAATTAAGAACAGTTGTCTGACCTAACTCTTAAAAAATTGTGTTCCCCAGTGTAATAGATATGAGATAAAAAAAGATATAATTAGAAGAATGATGAAATAAATAGATGTAAGATATATAAAAGGTTGTCAGAAATCACAGAAAAATAGATATTACGGTAGATTAATAGATGTACAGATATGAGACAGATATAGATAAATTAGATATGAGAAAAATAAGATATAAATAGAGCAAATGATTGACATTAAATATATGAATGTGAGAAAAATAGATATTAGATCAATATGAGACAAATATGGAATAGACAGATATGATCTATATAAATAAAAATTAATAGAAATATAGATATGTATAGAGAAAGGTAATAAGACTATGTAAAAAATACAAGATAGATAAAAGGTTGATTGGGGATAAAAATATGCTGGGGAATGAAAAGAATAGGGTCTTATCCAGAGTATAAAAGAGAGAAAGAGAGAAAACAGAAAAATTGGTTTCTGCTCACTTTGTGGGGTTGTGACAGTCACAACTCCTGTTTTTGCTTGCGACAGCAGAAGGTTGCTGCGGATCCATCCAGGCAGATAAAATGTATACAAATGGAAAGCTGGATCTGAAATCGTGCTGCCAATCTCCCACCAGACGAAAGAATAATGAAGGGTATTTGGAATAAAAAACGGTTCCAAATACCTTTCACTGTCCTTTCATCATCTGTTGGGAGAGTGGAAGCGTGATTTCAGGTCCATCTTTCCATTTGTATACATAAAAGGTTGATTGACAGATATTAAATGGAAAAATAGATGTTAGATTAATAGATATATATGGGAGAAATTTACAGCTGGCGAAATAAATATTGAACAAGTGACCAATATTTTTAGTAAATCTATTTCTAAAGGTGCTATTGACATGAAATTCTCACTAGATGTCTGTAACAACCCATCGAATCCACACAGGCAAAGAAACCAAACCATAAATGTCCATAAATGATGTGTAATAATGAGAAATGACACAGGGAAAAAGTATGGAACACATGAAGAAAGAGAGCTGCAAAAAGCTGTGGAAAGACATGAGAACAGCTGAAATCTATCAGTAATTAGAAAGCAATCCTGTCACTTAGTGAAAAATAATATTAGGTGGTTCAACTGATGGCCAAGAAAAAGGTGTGTCATTACCAAGATGCCACACAAGAAATATTTCATGATGGGTAAAAACAAACAAACAACATTATTGTTGCAAAACATACTGATGACATTGGTTACAGAAGAATTTCTAAACTACTGAAGACTGCAGTGAGCAGTGTTGGGGCCATAATCCAAAAGTGGAAAGAACAGGCCATGACCAGGTGCTCCCTGCAAGATTTCAGACAGAGGAGTGAAAATAATTCAGAAGAGTTGTTCAAGAGCCAAGGACCATCAGTGGAAAGCTATAGAAAAACCTGGAATCAAAAGGTGAAATTGTTTCACAGAAAATTGTAGGTTATGCACTCAACCTCCATGACCTGCATGCACGCTCATCACACAAGACTCTAACGCTGAACAAAAATTGCATGTTCAAAATTTGTTCAATAACATTTAGACAAGACTATGAAATAATGGAGAATAGATAAGACCAAAGTTGACTTCTTTTTAGCTCATTGGATGCCATAACAGACAACATGTTTGGAGGCCAAAAGGCACTGCATGTCACCCCCAAAACACCACACCAACAGTGAAGTTTGGAAGTGGGAACATCATGGTGTGGAGTTGTGCTTCCTGGTCAGGTCTGGGTTAAATTAGTCTGCCTCTCTTTGGTTCTGGGGCGGCTATTTAATGCTGGTAGTTCCTGGGTTCTGAGTCTGTATTACTTCCGTCTACTTGGTCTGAGATAGCTGACTCAGGTTATTCGTCTGTAATCATTGTACCTCTGTGCGTGTGTGCATTGCTGTGTATGACCCGGTTTGCCCGTTTTCTGCTTGGTACTTCTCTGTCTTTCCTGGCTTTCTGACCCCTTGGCTTGTCTCTGACTAATCTGCTGTTTTGCCCCTTGATACCTCGCTCACGACCCTCGGCTTATCCTTTGACTACGTTTCTGTCTTACTACTCTGTGTCCTGCGTTTTTTGGTAGATCCTCCGTTCTCGTGCGGTAGCTCTGCCCCCATCGCCCTGCAGTGATCACGTGACCTGCCTAGTTCAGGTCCTGTGTGCACTGCGTGCCTCATTCCTCCCTCTCCCTGCACTCCCGCTAGCGCCCCCTTAGGCTGCCTCTCTACAACACCAGGCATTGTCATTACAGATCAATGGACAAATGTACCGAGACATTCTTGATAAAAATTTACTGCCATCTACCAAGATGATGAAGAAATGAGGGTAGTGTAAGAGTCATGTCGGTCTGGTAGTCGGGGGCAGGTATATCTCGCCCAGGTATTTGTCCTATGTGAATTAGGCCGCTCAGTATCTTCAGGATACCGAGGGGTTAATAAGTGTAGGAATAAAGGCTGACCAGCTGGAGGTTTCAGGTGTCAGCCTGGGGCACACAGAATGCCTGTCTGTGTGAGACAAACGTGAGTGAGAGCTGTGCTCGTGATCTGTGTAATGTTAGCTGGGAGGGAGAAGCCCCCCCAGTTGTTAGATAGCAACGTATTTGTTTAGTTAGCGCTGGACAGGCTAGGATTTATTTTTATGTTTTGTTTTCTGTATTTGCTTTCACTTTAATAAACCTGACCTGAGGTCAGTTAACTTGGAAACCTGCTGTCGCCTCAGAGTTCAATGCACAAACCACGTGACCTTTGACCCCAGCAAAGGCGATCCCGGAGTGTTTTGTCACAGTAGATATTTCAGCAAGACAATGATCCCAAACACACAGCCAAGCAAACTCTCAATTGATTTCAGAGAAAGAATATAAATCTACTAGAACGGCCCAGCCAATCACTAGACCTGAATCCAAAAGAAAATGAATGGAAGGATCTAAAGTTCAGAGTTCATAGAAGGAGCCCACGGAACCCTCAAGATTTGTGTGGAAGAATAGGCCAAAATCATACCTGAGCAATGCCTGCGACTAGTTTCTCCATACTGGAGGCGTCTTGAAGATTCATCACCAACAAAGGCTTTTGTACAGTATTAAATACATTTCAGTGTGTTCAATACTTTTCCCTGAGTCATTTCTCATTATTAAACATACAGTGGGGAAAAAAAGTATTTAATTAGCCACCAATTGTGCAAGTTCTCCCACTTAAAAAGATGAGAGAGGCCTGTAATTGACATCATAGGTAGACCACAACTATGAAAGTCAAAATGAGAAAACAAATCCAGAAAATCACCTTGTCTGATTTGGCAAGATTTATTTTGCAAATTATGGTGGAAAATAATTATTTGGTCATTAACAAAAGTTCATCTCATTATTTTGCTATATATCCTTTGCGGCAGTGACAGAGGTCAGACGTTTTCTGTAAGTCTTCACAAGGTTGGCACACACTGTAGGTGGTATTTTGGCCCATTCCTCCATGCAGATCTCCTCTACAGCAATGATGTTTTGGGCCTGTTGCTGGGCAACACGGACTTTCAACTCCCTCCAAAGGTTTTCTATGGGGTTGAGATCTGGAAACTGGCTAGGCCACTCCAGGATGTAACAACTCTGCTGGCATCATGGCATGGCCTCTCATCTCTCACACTATCTTACCCACTGCTCCAGGTCATGATGTGGTTTCTGTTTCATGCCAGCTCCATATTCTGTGCCTCTGCTCTCTGCGTGCTTCCTGGCTGTGTGCATAGGGGGGCGGCGCCTGAACTCTCTGGTTCTTATAGGAATCAGGTGCACCTGTCTAATCTGTTCCTGACCAATTACCAAGAGACCTCCAGTATTTAGTGCAGCTCCACCCAGTGGACTGGGCCTGTGCAATGTGTTAGCTCAGTTTGTGTTTAGCTTCTGAGTTTGCCAGGCCTTGCTCTGTGCTACTCCCTCTCTAGAGGCTTTTCTCAGTGTTCTTGCCTTGATCTTGTTGTCCGCCTTCCAGGTGGCAGAATATCCTGGTCCCTGTGTCTTTGTTCTTGTTCCTTGTCTTGTTCCATTGCCTTATCTGAACTTAGTCCTATCTCTGTCTCCTTGTCTGTGGCTTCCTTTCCTGCTGTGTCTTTCCTTGTGTTCTCAGTCTGCTTATGCTCTTGCGGCTCTGCCTGCTCTGAACGTTTGTGACTTTGCCTGGGCTCCGCTCTCTTGCAGCTTTACCTCTGCTCCACACTCCGGCGGTTCTGCTCCATTCTGCTCTGCTGCTGCAGAGACCTCTTGCTGCAGCTCCTCTCCGCATTCCTTGCGGTTCCGCTCTGCTTAGCTTTTGCTGATGCAGAAACCTCTTGCTGCAGTTCCTCTCCGCATTCCTTGCGGTTCCGCTCTGCTTAGCTTCTGTTGCTGCTCCATCTCCTGCTGCTCTACCGCTCCTATCTGCAGCCTTGCGGCTCTCTTCCTGTGTGAACAGGTCCCAACCTGTTCCTTCACACTCCATTCCTTCCTGCTTGTTTCCATACCTGCATCTCCTGTGTGAACAGGTCCCAACCTTTTCCTTCCCACTCTATTCCTTCCTGCTTGTTTCCGTACCTGCATCTCCTGTGTGAACAGGTCCCAACCTGTTCCTTCATACACCGATCCTGCCAGCCCTGTGTCTCTGCCGTGCCTGCCAGCCCTGTGTTCTCTGCCGTGCCTGCCAGCCCTGTGTTCTCTGCCGTGCCTGCCAGCCCTATCTTCTCTGCCATGCCTGCCAGCCCTGTTGTCTGCCGTGCCTGCCAGCCGTGTTCTCTGCCATGCCTGCCAGCCCTGTGTTCTCTGCCGTGCCTGCCAGCCGTGTTCTCTGCAGTGCCTGCCAGCCCTGTGTTCTCTGCCGTGCCTGCTTGCCTACTCATCCAAGTTTCAGCAGTGCTCATCTGCCAGTCGCCCACACCAGTCCTAGTGTTCCTGTCTCCCAAGTGGGATCAGTAGCCACAGCCAGACACCACCCTGGAGTAGCACCTGGCAGCTGCCTGCTGCACAAGCCTGACCTCACCATCAGAGGCTCCAGCGAATTCCCAGGAAGCTGTCATAGTCACTCCCCTTCCAGGGAGGTCTGGTTTGTGGCACACACAAACCCCCCGAGCTCTCGCCCACCAGTCAGGGCGTGAGCGTGACAGGACCTTCATCTTCTTCTTATGAAGCCACTCCTTCGTTGCCCTGGTGGTGTGCTTGAGATCATTATCATGCTGAAAGACCCATACATGTTTCATCTTCAATGCCCTTGCTGATGGAAGGAGGTTTGCACTCAAAATCTCATGATACATGGCCCCATTCATTCTTTCATGTACACGGATCAGTAGTCCTGATCTCTTTGCAGAGAAACAGCCCCAAAGCATGATGTTGCAATCCCCATGCTTCACAGTAGGTATGGTGTTCTTTGGATGCAACTCAGCATTGTCTCCTCCAAACACGACGAGTTTTGTTTCTACCAAACAGTTCTACTTTGGTTTCATGAGACCATATGACATTCTCCCAATACTCTTCTGGATAATTCAAATGATCTCTAGCAAACTTCTGACGGGCCCTGACATGTACTGGCTTAAACAGAGGGACACGTCTGGCACTGCAGGATCTGAGTCCCTGGCGGCGTAGTGTGTTACTGATGATAGCCTTTGTTACGGTGGTCCCAGTTCTATGCAGGTCATTCACTAGGTCCCCCGTGTGGTTCTGGGATTTTTGCTCACCGTTCTTGTGATAATTTTGACCCCACGGGGTGAGATCTTGCATGGAACCCCAGATCGAGGGAGATCTTCAGTGGTCTTGTATGTCTTCCATTTTCTTACTATTGCTCCCACAATTGATTTCATCACACCAAGCTGCTTGCCTATTGCAGATTCAGCCTTCCCAGCCAGGTGCAGGGCTACGATTTTGTTTCTGGTGTCCTTCAACAGCTCTTTGGTCTTCACCATAGTGGAGTTTGGAGTGTGACTGTTTGAGGTGTGGACAGGTGTCTTTTATACTGATAACAAGTTCAACCAGGCGCCATTACTACAGGTAATGAGTGGAGGACAGAGGAGCCGCTTAAAGAAGAAGTTACAGGTCTGTGAGAGCCAGAAATCTTGCATGTTTTTAGGTGACCAAATACTTATTTTCCACCATATTTTGCAAAATAAATCTCATAGTTGTGGTCTTCTTATTATGTCAATTACAGGCCTCTCTCATCTTTTTAAGTGGGAGAAGTTGCACAATTGTTGGCTGATTAAATACTTTTTTTCCCCACTGTAATTTATGGCTATCAATGGTGATTTCTTTGCCTGTGAGAATTTCATGTCAATAGCACCTGTAATAGTTTTACTTAAGAAAAATTGGTGACGTGTTCAATACTTATTTCACCCGCTGTAGATACATTTTTAAATATAAGAAAAACATATATTGTTTGATAGAAAAAGAAAACACTCCGCAGCACTCTACAGGAGCCAAGATATACTGTATGCAAACTAACTGGGTTATTATTCAGTAAGATGAACATACAAAAAATTAAGGTTCTTAGCACATAAATTGGCCAATTCATGTGAGCCCATCAACGTGACCTCCCTCTGATGGGTCCCTATTCTCCTGTACATACCTCTCTTGAGTTATCAGCCTACAGTTAAATGTACAAAACATGTCTCTCCTGTGCCATGAGCCCACAATTCAAATGGGTAAGTAGAACTGATGAACATCCCCTGCTGGTCAATGGGAGGAGTGCGGAGTCAGGCTGGAGGCAGTCACACCTCCAATAGCAAAATATAAAGAAAAAACCTGACCAGCACCTCCTAGGTATGAACAGGTGCCAGCTGCTCAAGTGAAGTATGTACAGTGCATTATACTATAGAGTCTGCCTATGGGCGGGGTGCATTATACTATAGAGTCTGCCTATGGGGGTGCATTATACTATAGAGTCTGCCTATGGGGGGGTGCATTATACTATAGTCTGCCTACGGGGGGGGGGGTGCATTATACTATAGAGTCTGCCTACAGGGGGTGCATTATACTATAGAGTCTGCCTATGGGGGAGTTGCATTATACTATATAGTCTGCCTATGGGGAGTGCATTATATCATAGAGAGTCTGCCTATGGGGGTGTATTATACTATATACTGTAGAGTCTACCTACAGGGAGTGCATTATACCATAGAATCTGCCTATGGGGGTGTATTATACTATATACTGTAGAGTCTAACTATGGGGAGTGCATTATACTACAGAGTCTCGTTATGGAAATGCATTATACTAAATAGAGTCTCCCTAATGGGGGGCATTATACAATATAGAGTCTACCTATGGGGAGTGCAGAGTACTATAGAGTCTACCAATGGGGGGTGCAGTATACTCTATAGTGTCTGCCTTTGGGGAGTGCATTATACTAAATAGATTCTGCCTATATGGGATGCATTATAGTATAGAGGCCTATGGAGAGTACATTATACTATTTGGAGGCCTATGGGGAGTGTATTATACTATACTGAGAACTATCTGGTGCATTATACTATGTGGAGGCTATCTAGGGGGGGCATCATACAGTGTTGGAGCTATTAAACAGTTTGGTGGCTACTAAGGGGTCAGTATACTGTATGTGTGGTACTATACAGCGAGGGGTCATTACACTGTGTATAGAGGAGCTGTACAGGGGGGAGACTCACGACATTATTAAATGAAAAATGGGCACTTATTGTTATAGGGGAACTCAGGTTACTGTGACTATCACAGTCGTACACATTACTTTCTAGCTTTCTAGTGGGCAAAATGTAGGCACTGTTTTCTAGGGCACTTGCACCCGGCATTACTATATTATAGAGGGGTGCTTTAGAATTTAGAAGGCACATAGTACCACACAGCAGGTGCAGTAATAGGGTCACATACTGCAGCAGCGGCTCAGTATTGGAGTATCAGGTTCAGTAATAGGGTCACATACGGCAGCAGCGGCTCAGTATTGGGGTATCAGGTACAGTAATAGGGACACATACGGCAGCAGCGGCTCAGTATTGGGGTATTAGGTGTAGTAATAGGGTCACATACGGCAGCAGCGGCTCAGTATTGGGGTATCAGGTTCAGTAATAGGGTCACATACGGCAGCAGCAGCTCATTATTGGGGGATCAGGTACAGTAATAGGGTCACATTCGGCAGCAGCGGCTCAGTATTGGGGTATCAGGTACAGTAATAGGGTCACATTCGGCAGCAGCGGCTCAGTATTGGGGTATCAGGTGCAGTAATAGGGACACATACGGTAGCAGCGGCTCAGTATTGGGGTATCAGGTGCAGTAATAGGGATACATACGGCAGCAGCAGCTCAGTATTGGGGTATCAGGTACAGTAATAGGGTCACATTCGGCAGCAGCGGCTCAGTATTGGGGTATCAGGTGCAGTGATAGGGACACATACGGTAGCAGCGGCTCAGTATTGGGGTATCAGATGCAGTAATAGGGTCACATACGGCAGCAGCAGCTCAGTATTGGGGTATCAGGTGCAGTAATAGGGTCACATTCGGCAGCAGCGGCTCAGTATTGGGGTATCAGGTGCAGTAATAGGGACACATACGGCAGCAGCGGCTCAGTATTGGGGTATCAGGTACAGTAATAGGGTCACATTTGGCAGCAGCGGCTCAGTATTGGGGTATCAGGTGCAGTAATAGGGACACATACGGTAGCAGCGGCTCAGTATTGGGGTATCAGGTTCAGTAATAGGGTCACATTCGGCAGCAGCGGCTCAGTATTGGGGTATCAGGTGCAGTCATAGGGACACATACGGCAGCAGCGGCTCAGTATTGGGGTATCAGGTGCAGTAATGGGGACACATACGGTAGCAGCGGCTCAGTATTGGGCTATCAGGTGCAGTAATAGGGACACATACGGCAGCAGCAGATCAGTATTGGGGTATCAGGTGCAGTAATAGGGACACATAGGGCAGCAGCGGCTCAGTATTGGGGTATCAGGTGCAGTAATAGGCACACATACGGCAGCAGCGGCTCAGTATTGGGGTATCAGGTGCAGTAATAGGGTCACATATGGCAGCAGCGGCTCAGTATTGGGGTATCAGGTTCAGTAATAGGGTCACATACGGCAGCAGCGGCTCAGTATTGGGGTATCAGGTGCAGTAATAGGGACACATACGGCAGCAGTGGCTCAGCATTGGGGTATCAGGTGCAGTAATAGGCACACATACGGCAGCAGCGGCTCAGTATTGGGGTATCAGGTGCAGTAATAGGGTCACATATGGCAGCAGCGGCTCAGTATTGGGGTATCAGGTGCAGTAATAGGGTCACATACGGCAGCAGCGGCTCAGTATTGGGGTGTCAGGTGCAGTAATAGGGACAAATACGGCAGCAGCGGCTCAGTATTGGGGTATCAGGTGCAGTAATAGGGACACATACGGCAGCAGCGGCTCAGTATTGGGGTATCAGGTGCAGTAATAGGCACACATACGGCAGCAGCGGCTCAGTATTGGGGTATCAGGTGCAGTAATAGGGTCACATATGGCAGCAGCGGCTCAGTATTGGGGTATCAGGTGCAGTAATAGGGACACATACGGCAGCAGCGGCTCAGTATTGGGGTATCAGGTGCAGTAATAGGGTCACATACGGCAGCAGCGGCTCAGTATTGGGGTGTCAGGTGCAGTAATAGGGACACATACGGCAGCAGTGGCTCAGTATTGGGGTGTCAGGTGCAGTAATAGGGTCACATACGGCAGCAGCGGCTCAGTATTGGGGTATCAGGTGCAGTAATAGGGACACATACGGCAGCAGCGGCTCAGTATTGGGGTATCAGGTGCAGTAATAGGGTCACATACGGCAGCAGCGGCTCAGTATTGGGGTGTCAGGTGCAGTAATAGGGTCACATACGGCAGCAGCGGCTCAGTATTGGGGTATCAGGTGCAGTAATAGGGACACATACGGCAGCAGCGGCTCAGTATTGGGGTATCAGGGGCAGTAATAGGGACACATACGGCAGCAGCGGCTCAGTATTGGGATATCAGGGGCTGTAATAGGGACACATACGGCAGCAGCGGCTCAGTATTGGGGTATCAGGGGCAGTAATAGGGACACATACGGCAGCAGCGGCTCAGTATTGGGGTGTCAGGTGCAGTAATAGGGTCACATACGGCAGCAGCGGCTCAGTATTGGGGTGTCAGGTGCAGTAATAGGGACACATACGGCAGCAGTGGCTCAGTATTGGGGTGTCAGGTGCAGTAATAGGGTCACATACGGCAGCAGCGGCTCAGTATTGGGGTATCAGGTGCAGTAATAGGGACACATACGGCAGCAGCGGCTCAGTATTGGGGTATCAGGTGCAGTAATAGGGTCACATACGGCAGCAGCGGCTCAGTATTGGGGTATCAGGTGCAGTAATAGGGACACATACGGCAGCAGCGGCTCAGTATTGGGGTATCAGGGGCAGTAATAGGGACACATACGGCAGCAGCGGCTCAGTATTGGGATATCAGGGGCTGTAATAGGGACACATACGGCAGCAGCGGCTCAGTATTGGGGTATCAGGGGCAGTAATAGGGACACATACGGCAGCAGCGGCTCAGTATTGGGGTGTCAGGTGCAGTAATAGGGTCACATACGGCAGCAGCGGCTCAGTATTGGGGTATCAGGTGCAGTAATAGGGACACATACGGCAGCAGCGGCTCAGCATTGGGGTATCAGGTGCAGTAATAGGGACACATACGGCAGCAGCGGCTCAGTATTGGGGTATCAGGTGCAGTAATAGGGACACATACGGCAGCAGCGGCTCAGTATTGGGGTATCAGGTGCAGTAATAGGGTCACATACGGCAGCAGTGGCTCAGCATTGGGGTATCAGGTGCAGTAATAAGGACACATACGGCAGCAGCGGCTCAGCATTGGGGTATCAGGTGCAGTAATAGGGACACATACGGCAGCAGCGGCTCAGTATTGGGGTATCAGGTGCAGTAATAGGGACACATATGGCAGCAGCGGCTCAGCATTGGGGTATCAGCAGGATGAGGAGTTTGTGCAGGTTGGGAATACAGCTCTGGCAAAAATTAAGAGACCACCACAACAAATCCCTGTCATGGCCGCCCAATCTCCAGACCTGAACCCCATTGAAAACCTCCGGAATGTAATCAATAGGATGATGGATAGCCACAAGCCATCAATCTAAGAAGAACGGCTGATATTATTGCACCAGGAGCAGTGTGAAAGACTGGTGGAAAGCAGCCAAGACGCCTGAAGCTGTAATTACAAATCATGGTTATTCCACAAAATATTGATTTCTGAACTCTTCCTGAGTTAAAACATTAGTATTGTTGTTTCTAAATGATTATGAACGTTTTCTCCTCCACTATTAGGGCGCCTCACCCAGTTATTATCAGGGTTACCTGGTTAGGGGCCACTCAGAAGCTTCTCCCCCCTTAACCAAAACCCTAACTACTACTGAAAAATAGAGATTTGATGAATAGATGTGTAGGAGAGATATTGATACATGAGATATGAGAAAAGTAGATAATAGATATGAAATAAATAAAAATCGATATATAGATGGACAGATAAAAGAACTACACGTCCCAGCACAGACACACGATGCTGAGCGGCGGCAGCTGGCTGTGCTGTGCTCTCTGTCCCGCCCTCCTCCTCTCTCGGTGTCCGGGGAACTTTCCATCTTTCCTTTTCTATAACGTTTCCGTCGATGTTTTCCATCTTCAGAGCACAATCCCCGCACAGAGCTCTCGGGCTCCGCCAACATGGCGCCGGTCCTCCAGGACTGGAGACACACAGGCAGCGCTGGGCCCGGCCTCTAGTGTCCGCAGTGCTGCAGGTACCACACAAAGGATGAAGGGGGGATGTTGCGTTGTGCCCCGGCAAGATGGCGACTGGAGAGACACTGTAGGGTGCCAGCCTGGTCCTTGGAAGTTGGCGCTTTGTCGCTGAAGATGGCGGCCGGCATGTACCTGGAGCATTATTTGGACAGTGAGTGAAGTGGAGCGGGAGCGGGAGAGGAAGGAGGCAACGGGAGACGGGATTATGTTCTAGAGGAGCGGTATACAGGACTGGCCCAGGATAGGGGGCTTTATACAGGACTGGCACAGGATAGGGGGCGGTATACAGGACTGGCACAGGATAGGGGGCGGTATACAGAACTGGCACAGGATAGGGGGCGGTATACAGGACTGGCCCAGGATAGGGGGCGGTATACAGAACTGGCACAGGATAGGGGCGGTATACAGAACTGGCACAGGATAGGGGGCGGTATACAGAACTGGCACAGGATAGGGGGCGGTATACAGGACTGGCCCAGGATAGGGGGCGGTATACAGAACTGGCACAGGATAGGGGGCGGTATACAGAACTGGCACAGGATAGGGGGCGGTATACAGGACTGGCCCAGGATAGGGGGCGGTATACAGAACTGGCACAGGATAGGGGGCGGTATACAGAACTGGCACAGGATAGGGGCGGTATACAGGACTGGCACAGGATAGGGGGCGGTATACAGTACTGGCACAGGATGGGGGGGCGGTATACAGGACTGGCACAGGATAGGGGGCGGTATACAGGACTGGCACAGGATAGGGGGCAGTATACAGGACTGGCACAGGATAGGGGCGGTATACAGGACTGGCACAGGATAGGGGGCGGTATACAGGACTGGCACAGGATAGGGGGCGGTATACAGGACTGGCACAGGATAGGGGGCTTTATACAGGACTGGCACAGGATAGGGGCGGTATACAGGACTGGCACAGGATAGGGGCGGTATACAGGACTGGCACAGGATAGGGGGCGGTATACAGGACTGGCACAGGATAGGGGCGGTATACAGGATTGGCACAGGATAGGGGGTGGTATACAGGATTGGCACAGGATAGGGGGCGGTATACAGGACTGGCACAGGATAGGGGCGGTATACAGGATTGGCACAGGATAGGGGGTGGTATACAGGATTGGCACAGGATAGGGGGTGGTATACAGGATTGGCACAGGATAGGGGGCGGTATACAGGATTGGCACAGGATAGGGGGCGGTATACAGGACTGGCACAGGATAGGGGGCGGTATACAGGACTGGCACAGGATGGGGGGCGGTATACAGGACTGGCACAGGATAGGGGGCGGTATACAGGACTGGCACAGGATAGGGGTCGGTATACAGAACTGGCACAGGATAGGGGGCGGTATACAGAACTGGCACAGGATAGGGGGCGGTATACAGGATTGGCACCGGATAGGGGGCGGTATACAGGACTGGCACCGGATAGGGGTCGGTATACAGGACTGGCACAGGATAGGGGGCGGTATACAGGACTGGCACAGGATAGGGGTCGGTATACAGGATTGGCACCGGATAGGGGGCGGTATACAGGACTGGCACAGGATAGGGGTCGGTATACAGGACTGGCCCAGGATAGGGGGCGGTATACAGAACTGGCACAGGATAGGGGGCGGTATACAGGACTGGCCCAGGATAGGGGGCGGTATACAGAACTGGCACAGGATAGGGGGCGGTATACAGGACTGGCACAGGATAGGGGGTGGTATACAGTACTGGCACAGGATAGGGGCGGTATACAGGACTGGCACAGGATAGGGGGCGGTATACAGGACTGGCACAGGATAGGGGGCGGTATACAGTACTGGCACAGGATAGGGGGCGGTATACAGTACTGGCACAGGATAGGGGGCGGTATACAGTACTGGCACAGGATAGGGGCGGTATACAGGACTGGCCCAGGATAGGGGGCGGTATACAGTACTGGCACAGGATGGGGGGGGGTATACAGGACTGGCACAGGATAGGGGGCGGTATACAGTACTGGCACAGGATAGGGGGCGGTATACAGGACTGGCCCAGGATAGGGGCGGTATACAGGACTGGCCCAGGATAGGGGGCGGTATACAGTACTGGCACAGGATGGGGGGGCGGTATACAGGACTGGCACAGGATAGGGGGCGGTATACAGGACTGGCACAGGATAGGGGGCGGTATACAGGACTGGCACAGGATAGGGGCGGTATACAGGACAGGCACAGGATAGGGGGCAGTATACAGGACAGGCACAGGATGGGGGGTGGTATACAGGACAGGCACAGGATGGGGGGTGGTATACAGGACAGGCACAGGATGGGGGGCGGTATACAGGACAGGCACAGGATGGGGGGTGGTATACAGGACTGGCACAGGATGGGGGGCGGTATACAGGACAGGCACAGGATGGGGGGCGGTATACAGGACAGGCACAGGATGGGGGGTGGTATACAGGACAGGCACAGGATGGGGGGCGGTATACAGGACAGGCACAGGATGGGGGGTGGTATACAGGACTGGCACAGGATGGGGGCGGTATACAGGACAGGCACAGGATGGGGGGCGGTATACAGGACTGGCACAGGATGGGGGGTGGTATACAGGACAGGCACAGGATGGGGGGTGGTATACAGGACTGGCACAGGATGGGGGGTGGTATACAGGACAGGCACAGGAAGGGGGGCGGTATACAGGACTGGCACAGGATGGGGGGCGGTATACAGGACTGGCACAGGATAGGGGCGGCATACAGGACGTCCGGTAATGGGGAGAATAGGAGTATCTGTGGCGGGATCGGCATCTGCAGCACCAGAAGTGGTCGGGGATCTGCTGAGGATTTGTGCTTCTCCGGACCTCGCTGAAGCTGCACTGCTCCGTATTGTAGTTTTTATTTACTTACAGCAAACAGAGATCTTGAATACGGTGCAGAATTCAGACACGGAGTATATTCTGTGTGTAAAATTCTGCAATAAATCCACAATATTCTCGGTCTTCTTCTAACTCGTGGTTATTTTTCTTCCAGGTATAGAAAATTTGCCGTTTGAACTGCAGAGAAACTTCCAGCTGATGAGGGATCTGGATCAGAGAACAGAAGGTGAGAGCGGACATGACACGTGGCCTGTATACAGGAGGATATGACACGTGGCCCTCGGGGTCCTGTATGGGCCGGGGGTCCTATATGGTCCAGGGCCCGAATCACTGTGAAATACAGGAAAATTCCCTTCATTGTTTCTATATCTTCCATAATGCAGAGTGACCCTGCACGTGCAGTCTGAAACCCTTTTAAGTAGTGGCGGACATCAGTGGTAAATGTATAGGCTTTTTTTTTTTTTTTGGAAACTTAAAATATTTATTTTCTTCATTTGTTTCCTCCAGATCTTAAATGTCACATAGATCGTCTGTCCCGTCAGTATATGAGCAATGCCCGAACTCTGAGCTCTGAGGAAAAGCTGCAGCTACTCCGACAAGTCCAGGAGGCGTACAGTAAATGCAAGGAGTACGGCGATGACAAAGTGCAGCTGGCAATGCAGACATATGAAATGGTGAGTGACCCCGGCGAGAGACCAGATGTCCTTACTGATAACTGGACAGCGTGTAAAGCGCGAGTGCAGACACTGCTGTAATGTTCCCTCTCCCTTCCAGGTGGACAAACACATTCGGAGGTTGGACACGGACCTCGCTCGCTTTGAAGCTGATCTGAAAGAGAAGCATATTGAGTCCAGTGACTATGACAGCTGCTCCAGCAAAGGCAAAAAGAGTGAGGAGATGAGTTAGTTGCCCGGTCATTTAGTCTTTCAGCCCCTGGAAATCACTATTGTACAGTTTATATTCCGAATACATCTACATATGGAAAGTTTAGTCCCTTTTGTAAATATAACTATCCTGTACTGATTCTGAGTCACATCCAGTATTATACTACAGCGCTGCACTCACTATTCTGCTGGCGCAGTCACTGTGTACATACATTACATTACTGATCCTGAGTTACATTCTGTATTATACTCCAGAGCTGCACTCACTATTCTGCTGGTGCAATCACTGTGTATATACATTACATTACTGATCCTGAGTTACATCCTGTATTCTACCTCAGAGCTGCACTCACTATTCTGCTGGTGCAGTCACTGTGTACATACATTACATTACTGATCCTGAGTTACATCCTGTATTATACTCCAGAGCTGCACTCACTATTCTGCTGGTGCAGTCACTGTATACATACATTACATTACTGATCCTGAGATACATCCTGTATTCTACCCCAGAGCTGCACTCACTGTTCTGCTGGTGCAGTAACTGTGTTCATGTATTACATTACTGATCCTGAGTTACATCCTGTATTAGACTCCAGAGCTGCACTCACTATTCTGCTGGTGCAGTCACTGTATACATACATTACATTACTGATCCTGAGATACATCCTGTATTCTACCCCAGAGCTGCACTCACTGTTCTGCTGGTGCAGTAACTGTGTTCATGTATTACATTACTGATCCTGAGTTACATCCTGTATTAGACTCCAGAGCTGCACTCACTATTCTGCTGGTGCAGTCACTGTATACATACATTACATTACTGATCCTGAGATACATCCTGTATTCTACCCCAGAGCTGCACTCACTGTTCTGCTGGTGCAGTAACTGTGTTCATGTATTACATTACTGATCCTGAGTTACATCCTGTATTAGACTCCAGAGCTGCACTCACTATTCTGCCGGGGAAGTCACAGAATTATGATTGCAGCTCTGAAGTACCTAACAGGCTGTAACCTAAAGACATTTATGGCATATCCGCAATGAAATGCCATAAATGTACGATAGATGGGTCCCAGCTCTGGGACGATGTCAGATAACGTCGATCACTGGTTGCCCCTTATTTTCTCATTTTTAGTGTTCCTCCCCTCCAGCCGTGTGTATGGGCAGAGTTTTGAGCCTTGCTCCTCTTCTATTGCACTTTAATTCTGCCCTCCTTCAGCCGTAGATCCTTTCTTAGTCTGGACGACGATCTCCGGATCTCACTTCCTCCACGGCACTGATCACATTCTCACTACAGCAGCTAATAATCGTTTTCAGTAAATCGCCCCTTCTTTTATTTGACCTCCAGATTTGCCCCTCATCCCTTTTGTTTCTGCCCCAACATTAGGATAACACTCTGATTATCCTTCCTGCAGAAGGCAGAGGTCAGAAGGAGAAGAAAGCCCCGAAGGTCAGATCAAAGGTGAAGAACTCCGACGACGAGACGGCAAAGAGCGGACAGAAGAAGATCAAATTGGTTCAGACGTGAGTTTGGGGTGGGTTAAAGCAGATGTCCAGGAGCCCCCCGGTCTGTCGATCAGTTATTATGGGCAATTTAGTTGCTTGTAATTTATACTGCATAATTGTATCTGCTCCCAATGCTCTGAGCAGCCAATCAGAAAAAGCAGTGCTGCAGGGTAAAGCATGAGGGAGTGACCGGATGGCATCCTGATCGTCCAGTGAGGCAGGAAAAAGATTTCAGGCTCCCTCCGACTCCAGCAGTCCTCTGATAAGAATAGAACAACACACGGCAGTACACAGCCTGGGGGGGGCATATATAACAGCAGTAGATTATTCTACTAAAGTATATACATTTGTGAAATCCTTTGCAGTAATTCTGACCCTTATTACTTTTCAGGGCAGAATACGGCGCTCCTGCTACTAATTTTGGGAAAGTGCACCCTTCTGATGTTTTGGACATGCCCGTGGACCCCAATGAGCCCACGTACTGCCTGTGCCACCAGGTGTCCTATGGAGAAATGATCGGCTGTGACAATCCAGATGTAAGTGCCAACTTTAACTGTTTAGAGGTGTAATTAATGCCGTCGGATGGATCCACAGAGAATACTGATTAGCAAGCCTCGGGGGGCAGAACATAAGACCCTCCACTCCATCTGCGGGCTGCATGATGTATTCAGTACGGCTGAGAGGACTTTCCACCGTAGTGTATTGCATGTGTGGACTTCACTGCTACATATGGGGGACCTGGGACCTCTGTACTAAGGACTGATGAGGGTCTCAGCATTTATGGCACCATAGTATGTGCGGGGAACGGTGACCCCAGCGTGAGCGCCCAGTAACTGCTAGTTGCCCTGTCCTCCGTTATAATTTACCCCCTGCACATGTATAAAGCGCAGAGATTTAACCGCTGTCCGATCACGGGCACTGACGTGAGAGCCGTGTGTACATTCACCCTCGTGCTTTTGTTCCAGTGCTCCATCGAATGGTTCCATTTTGCCTGTGTTGGTCTCGCTACAAAACCTCGTGGAAAATGGTGAGTGCATCGTTCCCGTGTGGGCTGGTTCATGTTGATCTGTGGTGTCGCACTGTCCATCTACTGCCCCTTCAGTCCTTGCATTTTATCTCTGTGGCTTCCCCTACCTGCTCCATCCAGTGCAGTTGCTTGTGCATCTTGCTTTGCTTGCTCCTCTGTATACCATTTCTTCATCTTTCTTGCTTCTCTTCACTGCCACCATCTTGAGTTTTGTACTTCTTTATCCACATCATTATGATGCCACTTTTTTGCCTTCCCTAATCACTGCTCGTGGTTCCTAGCTCCTCACCAATGCCATAGACTTACAGTATATCCCTTTCTCTTCATTCTATGTCCTTTGTTGCTTTTTTCCGGTAGCACAATCTTCTTTTCTTTATCTTCTTTGCTGCTCCATCTGATTATCATCACTTTCCTTCCTTCCTCACTGCTCCTTCTCATTGCCACCACTTTCCTACCTTTCTGTTCCTAACTGCTCCTTTTCATTGCTACCACTTTACTTCTTTGCTCTTCCTCACTGCTTCTTCTAATTGCCACCAAACAACCAATGTAGCTGGCGCACTACAATAAGCAAAATACACAAAAGAAGGGGGTGCAGTGGAGTGGCTAAATGTGATAGCTAACTCAGGAAGAAAAGTAGCCACCCATGAAAACTGCACACCACCAATAATTAGTGAAAAAAGGAACAGCTTTATTGGTAAACAATATTAAAAACAGCGTAAAAACATTAGAAATACACATATCCACCCTTAGGTCTGCTCATAATGTACCATATATATGAATATAAATATAAATATCTGTCATAAGAAACCACCACCTGGCATGAGACAATAAAGCAATACTAGAAAAAATGCATGTTGCAATATGATGCTGGAGATAATAAGCATACACTTGCTAGCTATAAGGGGAGAAAAGAATACAGCCAAGGCCTAATGCTATAGATAGAATGGCAAGCAAACCCTGTATCCACGTAGGTAATGCCCCAAGACCAGTAAAGGGGGCCAAGAGACAATATACGTTGGCCACCAATGTACCCAAATACTCACAAGCAGTGATAATGCTGGAGGTCCTAACAAAGTCAAAACCCAAACGTGGGTAAACAAGTGTTCCAAAATAGGCTTACAAGCAAGTGGAGAGGCCTGAACAGCCGGTGGGGAGAGCCAGACCACCACTCTCCATCCTTGCTCTCCTTTGGTTCTGATCATTACCATCCCTTTCCCTCCGTCGTCTTCCTCGCTGATCCTTCTCATTGCCACCACCTTGCGTTCATTGCTCTTCCTCGCTGCTCCATCTTATTTTCACCACGTTCCTTTCTCACTCCTTCTCATTTCCACCACTTTCCTTCTTCTTCCTCACTGCTCCTTCTCATTGCCACCACTTTCCTTCCTTGCTCTTCCTCACTGCTCCTTCTAATTGCCAACACTCTCCATCCTTGCTCTCCTTTGGTCCTGATCATTACCATCCCCTTCCATCCGTCGTCTTCCTCGCTGATCCTTCTCATTGCCACCACCTTGCGTCCATTGCTCTTCCTCGCTGCTCCATCTTATTTTCACCACGTTCCTTTCTCACTCCTTCTCATTTCCACCACTTTCCTTCTTCTTCCTCGCTGCTCCTTCTCATTGCCATCCCTTTCCTTCCTTGCTCTTCCTCACTGCTCCTTCTCACTACCACCCCTTTCCATCCGTCGTCTTCCTCACTGCTCCTTCTCATTGCCACCACTTTCCTTCCTTGCTCTTCCTCGCTGCTCCTTCTCATTGCCACCACTTTCCTTCCTTGCTCTTCGTCGCTGCTCCTTCTCATTGCCATCCCTTTCCATCCGTCGTCTTCCTCACTGCTCCTTCTCATTACCACCCCTTTCCATCCGTCGTCTTCCTCACTGCTCCTTCTCATTGCCACCACTTTCCTTCATTGCTCTTCCTCGCTGCTCCATCTTATCACCACTTTCCTTCCTCGTTCCTTCTCATTTCCACCACTTTCTTTCCTTGCTGCTCCATCTGGTTATCACTACTCTCCTTCCTTGCTCCTTCTCATTGCCACCACTTTCCTTCATTGCTCTTCCTCGCTGCTCCATCTGGTTATCACCACTCTCCTTCCTTGCTCCTTCTCCTTGCCACCTCTTTGCGTCCCTAGCCCCTTACTAGCATTCCTGTGTTGTGTCCGTTACTCTTGTATACGGTGACCGCTTTGCCTTTCTTCTTTCCCACCGCTCTCAGCCCCGGCCGTCTGTCTTTCTCTTCTGCCTGGTTTGTATATACAGCATCTCAATGTCTTTTCTGCCTTCTTCCTGCAGGTACTGCCCCCGCTGCTCCCAGGAGAGGAAGAAGAAATAACCTTCTGCGCAGAGGCTCCCTGCGGCGAGAGGGCAGCGACTATGAGGGGGCGGGTGCCCCTGCTTCATTTTCTATACCCCAGGAGGACATTACCGATCCTTTCCCTGACAGTATTAGACTTTACCTCCAGGTGCTGTTGTATTGCTGTGCATGAGGGGGGAGCACAGCATTAGACGTACGACTGACCGAGGGTCACCAGACACCCCTGTACACACACCCTCGGCCTTGTCATTCTGCAACCCCTCCATGCTGGCTCCCGTCTCTTCTCCTTGCTGTTGCTTCAGACGTCTACTCTCCCCACTTTACATTTTAGTACCATCTCTAGGATTCGGTTTACCCCTGACGGTGACTCCCCATCCCTCTTCTTAATATTGATATATGAACTACCTCCGGACAGTGTTCGGTATCTGCCTACTTGCCCCATTTATTTGCTTTTTATTTCTTTTATAGTCTAATTAATTTTAAAAGTAAAACATAAAGTAGTAAAACACTACATAACTAACGGGTGCCAAATAGGTTAACGCTCCCCTCCTAATCTCTCCTGTCCTCCCATATTCCTCCTTCCAGACATCAGTCCTTATCCCACCGAACTTCACCTGGGCCTCCCCTCATTTCTCTCCCCTCCGACCACAAATCTGCCATCACCCCACCTGCCTTTTCCAGGACGTCTGCCATTATATTACTCACCTTCTTTTTGTATATTTACCGAGCCCATTCCACGAATCCCTTTAAGTCCTTGTAGCTGATGTCAGAACGGGGCAGACAGACCTTGTTCCCTTTAAGCCGGGCAAATACAGAACTGCATGAAAAAAATATTAATGTATAAGTGCTGCAATAATCAGATATTATTCAGGAAAATAGTATTAAACAGCATCCCGGCCCAGACGGGTATTGACTGTACCCCTGAAGGGGTTAATGTACAGATCCCTATTGGTCTGGGGAAATGAAAGCGTTTAAAAGGGTTACCAAAAAGAAGGCGTACTCATTATTTATATACTCCTCTGCACTGGTCTAGGTGTTCCTGGATTCACTGTGGACTAGGGCCCATGCTGTTTAATGGGGATCCATTGTGTTCCCCCACCTGTCGAGACTCCAGCGTTGTCCAGGCGGATGGCTCAGCTCTCTGTTTCCTCCCTGAACTGGTTATAGAGAGGAGCGCCGAGCCATGACTGTATGACTACACAATGATGGGGCAGAATAATTTAGGAGCGCTCTGCCTAATCATTTGCTCAGACACTTTCCCTGAATATCGGCCCATAGATTACGCTCTTCTACCTAGATGTCCACCCCTTTTACCTCCTCCCATCTCTTGTATTATCAGCCTATTTTCTCTCCATAGGGTCCCTGCCTTTTCCATTACTCCATTTTGGTGCTGAGTTCTTCATCTTCCTTTTTACTGGAAATTTCTAATCCCAGAGTTTACAGATGTCATACCATAACCCAGTGTCGGCTTGGAGCACGGTGGGCACATTCGTGTCTGACGCCGTACAGCGCAGCGTCGGCATTATTTATCCGGGACCTGAAGACTTTTGCACTTGGGGTTTGGCTGCGTTCCTCGCATCCGCCCCATATTCTGGACTATTACACGTTTCTCTGACGTTCACTAACTCTTAGGCCGGCGTCACACTGGCGAGTTTTACGGACGTAAGAGCGCAGAAAATACACCCGTAAAATACGCATAACACACGGCCCAATGATTCTCTATGGCCCAGCTCCTATCAGCCGTATTTTCCGGATCCGTATTATACGGTCTTCTACGGCCGTACAAAATCACAGCATGCTGCGTTTGTCACCATATTGTGCAAATATGAAAGTCTATGGGGCGAGAAAAAAATCGGATTCCACACGGACCAGCAGTGTGACTTGCGAGAAATATGCAGCGGTATTTTATAGAAAAGCCGGTAATTCAATTGCCGGCTTTTTCTTTCTCCTTCCCAAACCCGACATGATATGAGACATGGTTTACATACAGTAAACCATCTCCTATCCCTTTTTTTTTGCATATTCCACACTACTAATGTTAGTAGTGTGTATGTGCAAAATTTGGGCGCTGTAGCTGCTAAAATAAAGGGTTAAATCGTGGAAAAAATTGGCGTGGGCTCCTGCGCAATTTTCTCCGCCAGAGTGGTAAAGCCAGTGACTGAGGGCAGATATTAATAGCCTAGAGAGGGTCCATGGTTATTGGCCCCCCCTGGCTACAAACATCTGCCCCCAGCCACCCCAGAAAAGGCACATCTGGAAGATGCGCTTATTCTGGCACTTGGCCACTCTCTTCCCACTCCCGTGTAGCGGTGGGATATGGGGTAATGAAGGGTTAATGCCACCTTGCTATTGTAAGGTGACATTAAGCCAGATTAATAATGGAGAGGCGTCAATTATGACACCTATCCATTATTAATCCAATAGTACGAAATGGTTAATAAAACACACACACATTATTTACAAGTATTTTAATGAAATAAACACACAGGTTGTTGTAATATTTTATTATACTGGTAATCCACCTGATGACCCTCATCCTGTAACAAAGGAAAAATAAAAACTCAACAATATCTCATACCTTCCGTCGCTCAGGTCAAGTCCCACAAAGTAAATCCATCTGAAGGGGTTAAATCATTTTACAGCCAGGAGCTGTGCTAAAGCAGTGCTCCTGGCTGTAAAACCCCCGGGAATGAATGGATTGCATGGGAATGACCTGTAGTTACCTTGAGTTGCGGTGAGGCGCCCTCTGCTGGATGTCCTCATGAACTGGAGCCTTGGAAAAGTTCCCACGCTCGAGTTCATATGAGGACATCCAGCAGAGGGCGCCTCACCGTGACTCAAGGTAACTACAGGTCACCCCGCTTTCCATTCATTCCCCGGGGTTTTACATCCACGAGCACAGCTGCTTTAGCAGAGCTCCTGGCTGTAAAATGATTTAACCCCTTCAGATGGATTTACTTTGTGGGACTTGACCTGAGCGACGGAAGGTATGAGATATTGTTGAGTTTTTATTTTTCCTTTGTTACAGGACGAGGGTCATCAGGTGGATTACCAGTATAATAAAATATTACAACAACATGTGTCTTTATTTCATTAAAGGACTGTGTAATAATGTGTGTGTGTTTTATTAACCATTTCATACTATTGGATTAATAATGGATAGGTGTCATAATTGACGCCTCTCCATTATTAATCTGGCTTAATGTCACCTTACAATAGCAAGGTGACATTAACCCTTCATTACCCCATATCCCACCGCTACACGGGAGTGGGAAGAGAGTGGCCAAGTGCCAGAATAGGCGCATCTTCCAGATGTGCCTTTTCTGGGGTGGCTGGGGGCAGATGTTTGTAGCCAGGGGGCGTCCTATAACCATGGACCCTCTCTTGGCTATTAATATCTGCCCTCAGTCACTGGCTTTACCATTGTGGCGGAGAAAATTGCGCGGGAGCCCATGCCAATTTTTTCCGCGATTTAACCCTTTATTTTACAAGCTACAGCGCCCAAATTTTGCACATACACACTACTAACATTAGTAGTGTGGAATATGCAAAAAAAAAAAAGGGATATGAGATGGTTTACTGTATGTAAACCATGTCTCATATCCTGTCGGGTTTGTGAAGGAGAAAGAAAAAGCCGGCAATTGAATTACCGGCTTTTCAGATATCTCGCGCTGAATTAAAAAAAATAAATATATATATATATATATATATATATATATATATATATATATATATATATATATATATATATATATATATATATATATATATATATATATATATATATATATATATATATATATATATATATATATATATATATATATACTGTATATATGTTTTAACGAACATTTGAGCACATAAATCCATTAGATGTCGGTTTTGCAAGCCTGCGAGAAAATATTGCAGTACGGATGCCATACGGATTACATACGGAGGATGCCATGCGCAAAATACGCTGACACACCCTGCCTACGGATGACATACGGATCACTATTTTGGGGACATTTCTGCGTATTACGGCCATAAAAAACGGACCGTATTGTCTTACGCCTAGTGTGACGCCGGCCTTAATCGTGAAAAAACACTAATTTTCTGTATGATTTGGGTCATTCTGATGGTGCGAGGTCTCGTTCCTCCCCCAGTAACCTCCCGAGTGCTCCCACTCCGCAGCTAATACTGGTTATGTATTTTCTGATTTACTAGTGAAAAATAAATAGTAAATGTTTCCGTGTCGCCCGTCGTCTCATTATTACAGCGGCGGGATGGCTGGAGCAGGGACATTTTTGTTACGCTTATTTCTGGCTCATTACTGGATACCTCAACTTAGATGCAGTATATGGTGGACTCTGGAATCCATCTCCAATCATGGCGTTTGTCCACCATGCTTTACCTGACTTTCTGCTCCTGTACATGCACAAGGTCAACAGGGAATTACTGATCTCCATTACAGCAAGGAGAAAATAACTTTTTCTTTTTTAGCCCAATCATAAAAGGGGTCAAAACTCCTATATTTTTACAAAGAATAAAGCTCAGATGGCGACATTGTGCAATAACATCGAATGTTTGTCCATAGGGGTCGCATTGGGTGTAGTGAGACTGGTGCCAGAAAACAAAACCTGTTGGATGTTTAGTTGCAACTTTCATAGGACTTTGCAAATTCTAAGGCCATGTTCACACTGCAGTATTTGATCAGTATTTTACATCTTTATTTATAAACCAAAACCAGGACTGGGTGAAAAATACAGAAGTGATGACAGGTTTGTTATATTTCTCCTCTGATTGTTCCATTCTTGATTTTTTTTTGCTTCCAAATACTGATGTCAAATACCCAATGTGTGAATGTGGCCTAAAGCAATCTAAACACTAGTTTAATTACCCTTTCTTTCTGACACCCGTATTACCCCTTTCTCTTTCTGGCTCCCGTAGTAGCCCCTTCCTCTGTCCGGCTCTCGTAGTAGCCCCTTCCTCTGTCCGGCTCTCGTAGTAGCCCCTTCCTCTGTCCGGCTCCCGTAGTAGCCCCTTCCTCTGTCCGGCTCCCATAGTAGCCCCTTCCTCTGTCCGGCTCCCGTAGTAGCCCCTTCCTCTCTCCTGCTCCCGTACTAGCCCCTTCCTCTGTCTGGCTCCCGTACTAGCCCCTTCCTCTGTCCGGCTCTCGTATCACCCCTTCCTCTGTGCGGTGCCCGTAGTAGCCCCTTCCTCTCTCCGGCTCCCGTAGTAGCCCCTTCCTCTCTCCGGCTCGCGTAGTAGCCTCTTCCTCTGTCCGGCTCCCGTAGTAGCCCCTTCCTCTGTCTGGCTCCCGTAGTAGCCCCTTCCTCTGTCCGGCTCCCGTAGTAGCCCCTTCCTCTCTCCGGCTCGCGTAGTAGCCTCTTCCTCTGTCCGGCTCCCGTAGTAGCCCCTTACTCTGTCCGGCTCCCGTAGTAGCCCCTTCCTCTGTCCGGCTCCCGTAGTAGCCCCTTCCTCTCTCCGGCTCGCGTAGTAGCCTCTTCCTCTGTCCGGCTCCCGTAGTAGCCCCTTCCTCTGTCTGGCTCCCGTAGTAGCCCCTTCCTCTGTCCGGCGCCCGTAGTAGCCCCTTCCTCTGTCCGGCGCCCGTATTAGCCCCTTCCTCTGTCCGGCGCCCGTATTAGCCCCTTCCTCTGTCCGGCTCCCGTAGTAGCCCCTTTCTCTTCTTGGCTCCCGTAGTAGCCCCTTTCTCTGTCCGGCGCCCGTAGTAGCCCCTTCCTCTGTCCGGCGCCCGTAGTAGCCCCTTCCTCTGTCCGGCGCCCGTAGTAGCCCCTTCCTCTGTCCGGCGCCCGTAGTAGCCCCTTCCTCTGTCCGGCGCCCGTATTAGCCCCTTCCTCTGTCCGGCGCCCGTATTAGCCCCTTCCTCTGTCCGGCTCCCGTAGTAGCCCCTTTCTCTTCTTGGCTCCCGTAGTAGCCCCTTTCTCTGTCCGGCGCCCGTAGTAGCCCCTTCCTCTGTCCGGCGCCCGTAGTAGCCCCTTCCTCTGTCCGGCGCCCGTAGTAGCCCCTTCCTCTGTCCGGCGCCCGTAGTAGCCCCTTCCTCTGTCCGGCGCCCGTATTAGCCCCTTCCTCTGTCCGGCGCCCGTATTAGCCCCTTCCTCTGTCCGGCGCCCGTATTAGCCCCTTCCTCTGTCCGGCTCCCGTAGTAGCCCCTTTCTCTTCTTGGCTCCCGTAGTAGCCCCTTCCTCTGTCCGGCTCCCGTAGTAGCCCCTTCCTCTGTCCGGCTCCCGTAGTAGCCCCTTCCTCTGTCCGGCTCCCGTAGTAGCCCCTTTCTCTTTCCGGCTCCCGTAGTAGCCCCTGCCTCTGTCCGGCGCCTGTATGTAAGCTCTGTATAATTGGTCTGCGTTACTATAAACAGGAGTTTGTTGCTCAATTTTTAGCAAATCGTCTGCGATGCGCCAATTACTGTTATCTAGAAGTGGATTCTAAACAATAATGGGCTTGTAAGCGCTGCACTGAGGCCGGCCCGGATCACCGGAGAGCGCTGACGTCTTCTACCGTGCCACTGCTCTTCCAATACTGCACATAGCCGCAACAGGAGCACGCACATTTCAGGCCAGCGCTGCAACAATATCACTGGTCCAAGCCGCCAATCATTCAGAAGCACCTGACATTGGACATCCCCTTTAACCCCCTCCCCCTTTAGGCCATTTTTGCATGATCGAGTCTGAACTAAAATTTTCCAGGAGTATCCATAAAATATAAGGCTATTTACAGGAAATCTGGGAACTGAGGAACTGCTGTCCAATCCTGAGAAAAACTATGGGCCCAATTCACCGTTTGCGGAGTTTTTTCTAGGGCACTTTTTGTTTGAGGTTTTTTTTTTTTTTTTACATCAAATGCTTCAAAACGCACGTAAATTTAATCATTAGTTTTGCACAAAATAAAATAACGCCTTTTTTTTAACCTGCATTTAAGAGTAAAAAAATCACGTTTTGCTAAAATATTGGGGGCAAACAGAAAAGCAATTTGAGCAAAAATCTTTGCAAAGTAAAAAAAAAAAAAAAAAAAAAATCGATTTGGAAGCAAAATTCAGGAAAACAATAACCCTGCCACCAATGGCGAAAATATCAAACAATAATGCAGAAAAGGATAAAATACACAGAGAAATAAATAGTGAATCGAGTCCCAAGGACAAAGCTGATCTTTGTGTTTTTTCATATTGGGAAGTGACAAATTCCACAAAAAAACTGCTGAAATGGTGCGAAATGAACCCAAAAAACACCAGTGACGGACACAGAGGTGCACTGTAACCCTTCCTGCCGTAGGACATAAGGCTACGTCATGTGCAGGAGTGAAAAATAACCAAAAATGCCTAAATTGAAACCACCGCCAGTGAAAAATGTAGAAAAAAAAATGCTCAGGAAAAAATTCTAAAAAAAAAAAAATCTTGAAAATGTTTAAAGAAATTTTTTTTTCTGAAGTGCCGTCCTCTTAAAACTTTGTTGCACACGCCCTCGGGGGGCTGCAGACAATCACTGACTGCTGACAATCACTGACTGCCATCTGCATGGATTGGTTGCCAGGGAAGGAGGGGGATAAAACAAAGCAATTTTTTTTTTTTTTTTAGAAAAATAAAGGAAAAAAAATCTTGTGGAGTGCGTCAGTGACCGCCTCCATTGTCAGTCAGCAGTCTTCCCCATGATTGTGGAGCTATGAACTAGAAACTAAGGATCCCAACGCCTGGTTGTTTTCCCTCGTCTCCCCCCAAATCATGCAATAAAAAAAACTAAGTAATATGTTATTAATAATCAGGTGTTCCTCTGTCTGCAGGAAGGGGGGAGGGGAAATCGCCCAATATTGCTGGGGGGAGGGCTTGTCTGTCTATGAGCGTTTCCCATTGGTCGCTCTCCCTGTCAGTCATTCCGCTCTGGTTCACTGAGGCCTCTTATTCGCTGCTACAATCCTATTGCTTCACGTTCCTGTCAATCTCTCCTGTCGTGATGCGATTGGCTTATTTTCTTATACGCTGCCATTGGTCCGTTTTTCTTTTATAAGAGCGATTTGTATTGGTTGTCTTTGACCGCGACGTCATGAGGCGCGCGGCTCTCCGATTGGTCACATTTTGGCGGGAGGAGCGAATTTGAAGTCAGCGGGTGTTTGTCTGTTTCACGCCACCGGAAGCTTCCGGCTCCGTCCTCACTCCTCATCGGCCGCACCGCGGAGACCCCTCAGGTAGAGTACTCTGTGCTGGATTGTACTCGGAATGCGTGTGCTGGATCCTGGGGTGTGTCCGGAGGGAGCAGGCGCCGGATCCTGGGATCTGCTCTAGAGGATGAGGGGGGACTACAGGCGTCGGATCCTGGGATCTGCTCTGGAGGATGAGGGGGGACTACAGGCGTCGGATCCTGGGATCTGCTCTGGAGGATAGAGGGGGGGACTACAGGCGTCCGGATCCTGGGATCTGCTCTGGAGGATAGAGGGGGGGGGACTACAGGCGTCCGGATCCTGGGATCTGATCTGGAGGATGGTGGGGGGGGACTACAGGCGACGGATCCTGGGATCTGCTCTGGAGGGGGGGGGGGGGGACTACAGGTGTCCGGATTCTGAGATCTACTCTGGAAGGGGGATGCTGTCTGTGCACTATTTTTCTTGACACCCATGACCATCAGAGGTTGATTATACCTGAACCCATTTTCTTTTTCATGCTTCTTAGCTTTTTTTCCCCGTTCTATAGTTAATATGACAATTTCTTATGAAGCCCAGTTGCAGGTTGGGCTGGAGGACTAATGTGGCAGCTATGGGGGCCTTCAGCAGTCCCGGCTACCATGACACACAGCACATGTTGTGAGGGGCTGATCTGTGCTTGTAGACTGGTGATTGTGCTGTTTAAATGCAGCTGTCGGGGAGTGAAAATATTTAAATGGTTAAACAGCAGTGATGGGAGCTAGCTCTGCTCACTGCAGTTTATAGAAAGATATTTTGTGGGGCTACATCTCCTGCTCCGTACCCCGGCCCCCGACCTGGGGTGGACAATTGTCACACTTCAGTGAGGGGTTAAAGGGCTTGTCTAGGATGTAAACCACTAGTTTCCGTACTCTTCTGCTGTCGCCCCATAGAGCTAGTCCAGGCCTCTAGTCTGCATTGGATCTGATAAGTCGGGTGTCATGAGTAGCGCTCCTGAGAAACATGAGTAACATGATGTCTCTACTGTTGTCCAGGTCTCCACCATGACTCTCCAATTCAATATCCCCCTGGCCTTTAAGGACTTGCTGAAGAGTGGAGGAGTGGGCCAGTACGTGGTCCAGGAGGTGCTGCCTGTACGACAGCTGGCCTCCGACCTACACGGTGAGTGTTATTTTTCTTCTTTTTTAGGGACTGATTTACTAAAGCTTTTATGGCAGCATTGTGGTGTGGCAAAGCTTTTTTTTTTTTTTTTTTTTTTTTTTGAAGGTCGCAAATGTTTGGTGCGACTCGAGTCACACCAAACACTTTTTTGTGTTTTCACTCCATTTTTGCTCACCTCTGACAACGTGGCCTGACCTGGGACGCTGGCTACTGCTGCTTGTCAAATCCACGATGAGCATCTTCATTCACTACACCATAAATCTTCCTCCATCACGGACTGGAGTAAGGTTTGTTAGCTGCACGCCACTTGTCAGACGCTCCACCTAATCACTCGGTAGCCGTGCACTTCACCCTTATAAAGACTGGTGTGCAGATCACTGCTCTTGGTGAATCTGGGACGTGGTTTGCAGATCTGGCTAGCGACTAATCCAGTGCCGCTTGTGGCCGGCTTCTCCCTGCATCACTAGGTGACTGACAGATATCTCTCATGCGTATAGGGAGACTCCTATCAGCCAGCGAGGTTCAGAGAGAAGTCTGCTGGGGCAGCGCCCGAATGGTCTGGTCTCTGGCTATGGTCTCCAGCCAGATCTGCAAACTGTCTTCTCTGAAATGTTGACTCATCTCAAGAAGATCCCTCTGCAGCCCGGCTTGGTCACGGCTGTGGTTTGGGCAGCAGGAATCGACTGATTAGGTCTCTATTATAGTTTCACTGGGAATTTAAAGTGGGTTTTTTTTTTTTTTTTTGCAGCTCATATAATTATCTACCACTTGAGTGAGCGACTCTTCACAATATACATCCTGATGAATGTATACATGGTATAATTGTTGTGCATGTGGGTGACTTTTGTTGTTCTCTTTTTTTACAGCGTATAAAGCTGCTCTCCGGTCCCAGGGTCCCAAATCTGTTGTCCAGCACTTTGATCCACTCTACTGTATCATATAGTAAGTGAGCATCGAATTTTTGAAATAATCCATTTTTGCTTCTATTGCTTATGACCATTTTACCGCCTCGGCCACATGATGAGTCCAAGGCGAATGTGACTCCGGCGTCCTCTGGGTTTAGCCCTTCGCTCTTTGCCCTCGGTCTGTAATCTTGGTGGTTGTGGAGAAGCTTCTCGCTGCCGCTGTAAGGCCAGACCCACAGCAGCATTCATTGCTGGTCCTCCTCTGTCAATCTGCCCACACGAGTGTGTCGGCAGGGGATGAGCGGACCTACAGGATGGTTGTCTGATAGGGGGCTGGGCAAAGGGCGACACTCGTTAAGAGCCGCTGCGGAGACATGAGCACAGATCTTTGGTAATCTGATGGCTATTTGGGGGATGTTAGTTATTTTTTATTTTTATTTTTTTGCTATTGGGCTGTATTGACCATATTTCTCTTGTTTTAGCCATTTCCAATCTGTGTCTGTTTCCCTGAAAGAAGATTTACTTGAGCTGCTTGTGAAAGGTACGGGGCTCTGATACTAGTAGCTGTTTAATTTCAGGGATAAAGCTTAAAATTTTTCCTGAAATGCTCAATAGTCTGGATTATTTTCGATATTCTAATAATTAATTTACCTTTGTGGGCATCGACAATATCTAGGTATAATCACATGACCGTGGATGATCGTGCCACGGCTATTGGAAAGGCATTCATGCTTACCTGTCCATTTATTTTTTTTGTTAGCCAATTCTCAGCATGCGAGTGAGCTTCCCTCCGTCCTGGAGGATCTGTCTCTGGCTGCAGCGGAGCGTCATCTGCACCTGACCACCCTGAAGATGAACTGCTTTCTCCTCTTGCATCTCGTGGAGGCGTTTGAAGTTGAAACCTATAAAGCGGCTTTGGGAAATGTGGAGCCGAGTGGGAAGGTACTGAAGGGGGCTGTGCTTTAGGCACCGATTATAGGTACGCACTTTAGCTCACTTTTTTTTTTTTTTTTTTGCGCTATCAGGGGAGAAAAGCAAAGTCCAAAACTGATGGCTTTTTGTGGGAAAACGAGAGGGAAAATGTTCTGCAAACAGTCACCCATCTTCTTCAGCTGGATATTCGCCGGCTCTGGAACATGTCACTGATAGAGGAGGAATTCATCAGGTTTGATTTACTTTCCTGGACATCATGAAACCTTTGTCTTGCTATTTAAGTCCCAAGATGAATGGGGCTCTTAATCTTCTGGGCTTGTGCTTTGGTCTGAAATCTTGGTGGCTGTGCAGAAGTTTCTCGCTGCTGCTGTAAGGCCAGACCCACATCAGCATTCATTGCTGGTCCTCCTCAGCCATATTCTGTCTACAAGCGCATGTGGCAGAATCTGAGAGGATCTACAGTCTCCGCTGGGATCTAGGGAGCGCTGAGCAGTGGGAAACGTGGGTACATATCACTGGTAATCTTACAGCAAGATAGTGGGAATATTCTCTGACATTTATTGTGGTAATTTTTGACTTTCTCCTCAGTATGGTTACCGGCTGCTGTTACAAAATGATGGAAAACCCAAATATTGGGGCACAAAGGAACAAGTCCCTGTGGGAATCCTTATCGCACCTCCTTGGGGCAGCTGTGAAACGCTCAAATGACACCCTAAGTAAGTCACTAAAGGGGATCAAACCTGTAGGGTGAGAGGAACCACATGTACAGCTTTGTATGGTCACCCATATAGAGCCTACCATGGAGAAACACTTACTCTGCAGTTCAGGAATTAAAGGGATTATCTGGTGCCATCCAAAGCTGTTCACATCAGAAGTGAATGATGCCAACTATCCTACAACTCGCACATCTGCCAAGATGCATGCATTAAAATGGGACACGTGCCCAATACTTCCCAATCGTGTGCTTCTTGCAGGTCATAATGTCGTTGGCAGCACATGCTTCTGATATCGTTGGTTCCTGTCTAGATGCCTATTGTGTTGGCAATGTGTCTCCTGCCATGTGATGAGCTAAAGGCAAATGTGACTCCCTTGTCTCCTGGGTACGTCCTCTGCTCATGGCCCTCGGTCTGTAATCTTGGTGGTTGCGGAGAAGCGTCTCGCTGCCACTGTAAGGCCAGACCCACAGCAGCATTCATTGGTGGTCTGTCTCTGCTTATAATCCAAACTGCGCATCCAGGTGTGAGGCTGCAGTTAGAGAAGACCTACAAGACGGATCACGGCCGGAAAACATGGGGGCGAGCAGAGACTGTTACTCAAAGGGGATAGGGAAAAATGATTGAGTCTTTGGTAATCTGATGGCATTACTACAACAGTGATATGATCAAAGTTAATAAAACCTTGTTCTATGTCAAATTGCATGCCAGATATTAAGGGCAGACATGTTTATACATTCCGCTCCTCTTGGTGTGCGCTCTAAATGTGCTGTTACCGGACTCTGATACTTTGTTTTGCGGAGTTGGTGTGAGTCGAATTGCTGGACAGTCTGTGACCGTCAGCGTCGCCCTGAGAACTGATTTCTACCAACTGGTATCTGGAGCCCGTTTAATTAGTTGGCCTGACGCTGCGACATGGGTGAGTCAATGATGACGTAGTGCCAGGTCAACTGGTAAAAAAAATAAATGGATACCGGGTGGTTGACAGCCACAGATTCCTGATCTGCCCTCTGTATCGTGTCCTGCGAACCGATTCGCACCAACTCTGGTCTTGAGTCTTTTCTGTCTTTAGGTGTCAGTGTGAAGGTTATCCAGCTCCTGCAGCACTTTGATCATCTCGCCCCAGTACTCGTCCATGCTGTGACTCTTTGGGCAACAGAATATGGGATGAAGTCTTTGGTGGGTGAGATCATGAGGTGAGCGGCTGCACTTGTGTCTGGGACCTTTTCTTACTTTACAAGTGTAAATGTAGCAGACTTATGAATAATGTCTAAATTTTAGTCAGTGCAAACTTTGATTCGACCGTCTGGTAAATGCACCAAATTATCACAGGTTAATGCCGTTTGTTTCCGCTAATTGTAAGACTGGTCTTAGTTTACTTCTATTAGTTGACTGTGCCAGAAATGTGCCACTTTTTTTTTTTTGCACAATGTCTTGACAAATATGTCCCAATGTATAATAAATTATATATTTCTGTTGGTGAAATAAAACCTTTTTTAAGGTTCTGACCATTTTACCGCATCAGCCACATGATGAGTCCAAGGCGAATGTGACTCCGGCATCCTCTGGGTTTAGCCCTTCGCTCTTTGCCCTCGGTCTGTAATCTTGGTGGTTGTGGAGAAGCTTCTCGCTGCCGCTGTAAGGCCAGACCCACAGCAGCATTCATTGCTGGTCCTCCTTTGTCAATCTGCCCACGCGAGTGTGTCGGCAGGGGATGAGCGGACCTACAGGATGGTTGTCTGATAGGGGGCTGGGCAAAGGGCGACACTCGCTAAGAGCCGCTGCGGGGACATGAGCACAGATCTTTGGTAATCTGATGGCTGTTTGGGGATATTGTTGATGGTTTCTACTGTCGGCTTGTTTTTTATTTTTTGCTATTTATTACAGACCATCTTGATTAAAATTTACATTATTGGTTCTTTTTGCTTTTTTTTTTTTTTTTTTTGCTCTGTACCGGTTATGTAATGCCGGTTGATTAATCCACCTAACTTTAGACTCTGGTTTATATCACCTATTGGTTAACTGACTTGTGCCATAAATGTTCACCGCACTTTGGGTGTATTGCTTTGTTCACGGTGTCTTGATAAATATGCCCCAATGTATGTATATTAATGATGGTGTTAATGTTTTTTGTTTACCTTCTTATATACATTTTTAAATACAGAAAGATTGGACAGAAGTCATGCCAGGATCTCTCCCGGGAAACCTCTGCAGTGAAGACACTCCATACATTTATAACCCAGCTATCGGAGAGCATTCCTGCTATCATGATGCCTAATATTAGTGTTCTTTTGGATTACCTCGATGGAGAGGTAAAAGTTTTACATTTTATAAATAAAAAGGTCATTGTTTTGGTGAAAACCGCAGTAAACAAGCTTACTACTTAATTTTCCCTGCTTTCTCCTCAAACCCTAGCCATACATGATGAGGAACGCAGTACTGACTGTGATGGGAGAGGTTATTATTCGTGTCCTCAGTGGAGACAATCTGGACGAATCTGAGAAAAACACCAGGGACAGTTTTCTGGACACTCTGCAGGATCACATACATGATATCCACACTTTTGTTCGGTCTTGTGTGCTGCAGATTTACAATCGTATTGTGCAAGAAAAGGTGAGTGCCGTATTCTGCACAGACATGGGAAACCGATTAGTCTCAATGTGATGCTAGGACATTGGCGTGTCTCTTCGAGTGTGGACCAAAATGTACGGCAAGGCTGTGAATGTCCTTACCTGAACTCGAAGGCATCCAAGAGGCTGAGTCTGAGTTCAAGTCGGGAAACCCGCAGTCTGTCTTCGTATCACTGACCCTCGACACATGGACGTGTGAACAGTCTTGATGTTAGAAGCTTCATGATGTCTTTGGTCCCTGATATATTGCATTGATTATTGACGGCAAGCTTAACGTTCCACGGGTTTAACTTAATGCGATGTACATAACGAGACTTGTATTTTACCGCGCTGCTTTCATGTGGTCTTGCCAATCTTTGTCTTCCAGGCTCTACCGTTGTCTCGTTTCCAATCGGTAGTCACACTAGTGGTCGGTCGTCTGTTTGACAAATCTGTGAAGGTCTGCAAAAATGCCATACAGGTTCTTGCATCTTTTCTAGCTAACAATCCTTTCACTTGTAAGGTAAGTTTCCAATACATGAGCAACATATATCTTTTAGCTTGCAGCATAGGCTGTTAAATAATGTGGAGGCTGTGGTGTTTTGAGTAATAACCTGTTTTAGTTCGTCTGTGATAACTACTCCTTCACCTATGACGTGATCTCAGTAATGCAGTCAGTGACTTAGGCTACGTTCACATTTGCGTTCGGTGCCGCAGCGTCGGGCGCTGCAGCGTCGCCACATGCGTCATGCACCCCTATATTTAACATGGGGGCGCATGGACATGCGTTGCATTTGCGTTTTGTGACGCATGCGTCGCTGTGATGCATGCGTCAGGGCGCAGAGAACGCAACAAGTTGCAGTTTTTTTCTGCGCCCAAAACCATGCAAAAGTGGACGCATGTGTCAATTAACGCTGCGTTGTGCATTCGTTCACATTTGAAATGTGAACGTAGCCTAAGAGCTGCTGCCACCTGACTGCAGGGTCTGTATTGTATGAGATAAAGCTTCTGCCTGTGACGGGTTCCCCCCCCGTCAGCTCTGAACAGCAGGAGGCAGAGGGGATTGACTGAAACTGTAATGTGTAGGAATAAAATGGAGATTCTGCACACAGATGTAGACGTTGTGAGGCAGGAAAGCTTATTGTATGGTCTTCTATATCACTGCCCTCTTATAAAGCAGAAATTTATATCTTCTGTTACGTGGGGGATAGGTCCAAGATGTTTGGAAGGATTTCACGGATGTTCTGTAGTCCGGCTATCCTATTAATGCAGGAGAGCATGGGTAGACTGGCATCAAACTGGTGCCTATGAGGGTCATGATGTATTAATAAGCCGCCGGCATTTGGTGCTAAACTTTTCTTAAGGGGTCTATACAAGATCACGCACTGCTCAGTGGCGGTCTGTGTGTGCTTGAAGATTGACCGTTTTGGTTCAGCAGCATTGCTGGTCAGAACAAAGCTTGCAAAATGTTACAAGCGCGAGGCCGCTTTTCTTTGCAGCATGTTAGGAACTGGTCAGCATAAGAGCAGCGCGTTCAGGCTCTACAGGAAAGGGATTGCAAGCGTTGCACTCCTTGCCTGGGAGTCTGCCCACCACTAAAAAAACTAGTGGTGGCCATTTATGTAGCTTGTTCTACAGACTGAGCCAGTTACATTTATGTTTGCAGCTCAGCAGCGCTGACTTAAAAGCTCCTCTAGAAAAAGAGAGAATTAAGTTGAAGGAACTTCAAGACAAGCAAAGAAGAAAACCAACAGGTGCGTCCTCATCCCCAGGGGTCATAATGTGCATTCTCCTCCCCAGGGGTCATAATGTGCATCGAATCCGTTTCCATTTGCCACCTTGTCATTTCTGACCATCGCAGCTTCTCTGTTTATGTTTTAGTGGTGGTTATATCTGCTGAAGAGGAGTGGGAAGCCATGTTGCCTGAAGTGCAGGAGACGTTGGATGGTCCAGACCAGGAGGAGGAGGATGATGAGGATGCTGAGGTGGTCTCTCCCCAGCAGCTGTGCGAGCGTGTCTTCAGCCTCTTAAAGAACACCAGTTACAAGTTAGTGGCGCTGGACACCATATAGGCCTCAATAAGCTTCTCGGCATTTTACTCTTACATTGTTTGTGTTGCAGAAACGCCATCAGACTGGTGAAGAAGGGCATGCAGCTGTTCCCAGAAGACCCTTTGTTTTCAGTGGAACAGGAGGAAGACACAAAGCTGACGACTATTCTGGAGAAAATATTTACTGGTAATGTGTGGTGGTCTGTCTATGGTGATAGCGTTGCTGAACGCACATTACAGAATTGGGCAGGAAAGAAAAAATAAACGTACAGACAATCTGCAGGGACATGTCCTGATGGCTCTGACATTCTCCCCAAAGTATCTGGTGCAAAACTAATGCAGCAAAACCTGTGTCACACATACGTGGAACCTGCCACCTATTTCCAGATCCAGTTCTTCCAAAACGGAACCTACTAATCGCTCTAAGATTTTAATTGAAGATATGAAGGCTTGTAGTATTTGGAAGACCTATTCCTTAAAATTGATTTGCACTTGATTAATATTCAATGGAGGGGGGGCAGCTTACCTCTTAATGATGACCTTCAACCCCCCCAGTCCATGTTCTCCATGTGCCAGAACTGAAAGCTGTAATGTAAGAACAGCGCTTGAGCAGCTAATGGAAACCTGGTGTTACATGATGGGAGTTCAGATGATTGGCAGTATTGTACTACGAGTTTACCCCTGCTAAAAGTACTAGAAAGTTCTGAAACTTTATAATGTTGGTCCTGGATGCAGAACTTACATTTACTGTGTGCTAAAAAATGTTGGCTCTGTGTTCAGTCCATTCAGCTTCATCTAATCACTTGGAGAATTTGCACCTGGATCATGAGGCTCAATGCACAACCTTCCTCACTATGCTGCCATAATGTAATCAGTGGGTGTCTGGGGTGCGCTTGTTCTTGAGTCTTCCATTGATCGTAAATGACAGTGCATCCTAATAACATGTCTAAAACTTTCTTTATCGCTTCATTGGGGCATACAGGTAACCATGGGTGTATGCTACTATCGCTAGAAGGCTGACACTAGGCAATAAAAGGACAATGGCTCCCCAGCAGTATACACCCACTGACTGGCACAAAACACATCAGTGCAGAAACCCCCCCACTAAGGAAAACGTTTATTCCTGTCTCTTCAGCCAAGACTCCCGGCTCAGGTCCCAGGTATCCTTCAGTTCAGCCTATTCCTGCTTCGGACAGGAGTAATCATACCCGTTCCCTAGCACAAACCGTTTTCAGGATTTTACTCCTATCTTCGTGGTTCCGATTAAAGACTGGTCTCTCCATCCAATTCTGAACCGGTCACATTCGGATCCATCATTTCTGGATGAGTCCCTACGTTCGGTAATCGCCTCCATGGAGCCAGGAGAATTTCTCTGCTTTGTGGACATTCAGGATGCTCATCTGCACACTCCTGTTTGTGTTCAGCACCAGAGATTCCTCCAGTTTTGCGATTCAGGAGGATCACTATCAATTCACAGCTTTTCATTTCGGCCTGGCCACTGCCCCCAGTGTTTTCATGAAAGTCATGGCCATCCTTTGTTTCAAGGGTATACTCATAGTCCCTTACTTCAGGGGTGGGGAATTTTTTTATTTTTTTTTATTTTTTTTTTTTTCTGTCAAGGGCCATTTGGATATTTATACCATCCTCCGGGGACCGTACATGCTCCACCCACAAAGTACATCCTGGCACTGGTTTCGGGACATACTCTTTCATTGCATAGCGTTCAGTAGTGAACACTGCGTGTGTGTGCTAACAGAGCAAGAAGAAATTAATGAGCTTGTGGCAATCAAAATACAGCTCCCAAGAATCTGCTCGGGGACCTGGAAAAGGTCATCGAGGGCGGTAAATGGCCCTGGGGCGTGAGGTTCCCCACCCCTGCCTTACTTGGACGATCTTTTGATCAAGGGGCCATCTGGCTTCTCGTCCCCAGGTAAAGACTTTACTTCAAGGTGTCGCCCACTTGGCTCCTCCTTACTGTCCTCAATAGATCCATCACCTTGTTCTTGGCACACTCACTTTGAACCCATTCAGGATGTTCCGTCTTCTCTCCTGTCATGGAAGGTTGATTTTTTTTATTTTTTTTTTTAGTTGCTATTATGTCCATCAGGAGAGTCTCTGAGTGAGCGGCACAGTCCTGCCATTCCCCATTCCTTGTTTTGCATCCGGACAAGGTGGTTCTCAGACCCTTCCTTCCTGCCTAAGGTGGTCTCTTCATTTCATATTAATGGGGAAATTGTCCTTCCATCTCTCTGCCCCTCTCTGGTCCATTCCCTTGAAGTTCCTCCACAAGCTGGATCAGGTCAGAGCTAGCTAGCTGAGCCCATCTTTCAAGGACTGCTTCCTTTCATTATTCTGATGCCCTGTTCGTCATCACTGAAGGTCGTCGTAAGAGGCTCCCAGCTTCCAAGTCCACTATTGGCCTTTGGATTTGTTCTGCAATATTTGAGGTATATATCGTTCAGGATAAACCTCCTCCTTCATGGGTAGAAGCTCTCTACCCGGGCGGTGGGAGCTTCCTGGGCAGTTCGTCTCCAGGACTCTGCTTTGCAGATTTGAAAGGCTGCGACCTGGTCTTTGCAGGTTTTACAGGGTTCATACCCATGCCTCCTCTGATGCAGGTCTGGGGAAGAAGGTGCTGCAGGCGGCGGTTGCGTAGCGGCCGACTTGAGTCTCTTTGCCCCCCCCCCCCCCCCCAAATGTCGGCCTTCTTATCGACAGCAGTATACACCCATAGTTACCTCTGTCCCCCAGTAATGGCTCCAGGAAGGATTTTGCGATGCATACCAAAAATCCGTCGTCTTATGTTTTCTTCAGCAAAGGATAAAGATGCAGAACCTACGACTGAGGAGCAAGTTGCAGAAGTGGCTGCCGGGCAATTAGAGGAACAGAAGTGTGAGCTGAACAAGCAGGAGATGTTGGTGCAGTACCTGACCGACGCTCACCATTTTTCCGTAAAGATAGAAGAAGCCATTGATGTCATAAGCAAGATGATGTATGAAGCCGCGTCATCTGGTAAGTTTTCGCAAGATTTTGGTATTTTTATTTATTTTTTCCTGATTGGAATTGCCTCAAATCTTTTACAGTGGTACAAGAGGTTATAGAGTTCTTTGTGACAGTCTCACAATTTGGGGTGCCTCAGGCTGTGATTGGGGTCCGCCGCATGCTGCCCCTCATTTGGTCAAAGGAGCCTGGTGTTCGTGATGCCGTGGTCAGTGCTTACCGGCAGCTCTACCTGTGTGCCAGCTCGGAGACTGAAAGGTAACCCTGACTGCATGAGAACTTTTTTTTTTTTTTTTTTTTTTTAATGAACCACTGATTACCTTTTTTAGTCTGTAGGAAAGGCGAATCTTTATTTTGTCCGAAAGATTCAGCAGTTTTCTTTGGTTTTAGGTAACTGCGATGGTCGTACAAGGAAAGAACTGATATTAGCAATTAGTTCAAAGGGTTTTCTTAAACCTTTAATCGCTCCTAAACTTTCTCTGTAACTGAAGGATTTTTTTCTCCCCCTCTTTAGGGTGAAGGCTCAGAATTTGATCCATAACTTGTCTTTGCTTATGGTAGATTCCTCTGCGGGAGTTATCCAGTCTTTAGAAGAGATAGTAAGTGTCAGAGCTTTTATATATCGTGCTGAATTTAATTGCTTATGTCTTAACGAGAGTTTTGTACATAGAATCCCTTTGTCGTTGAATACATTGGGGGACACAGGATCGTGTGTATACATTGCTGCAGGTTGAATAGTATGTGAAATAAGTGTTGGCTCATCCATACTGGACTGAAAAAGGAAATGCTTGAGAGCCAAATCACAACCTCCAGGTACAATGGCAAATAGTGGCAGATGGTCAGATGAACCCTTAAAATTGAGGTTCTTAGATTTATCAGCCACATTAAGTACCTGAGGTAAAGTGGGATGAAGCGGTGGCCCTTATGCAAGCAGACTTGGATGAGGAGGTAAAGACCATGGAGCTCCTGCAACCAGCTGCATAAGGTTGACATACTGTGACTGGTGTCCAGAGCGATCGGGATCACTGGAATACCCTTAGTCTTGACCTGTTTGAGAACGTAGTGAAGCAGAAGATTAGGGCAGTCTATGAAATGGCCAGATCATCTCCTGTGCAGGACATAATGATGAAGATCAAATATACAGAGACCCATGGTGATGTCCCAGCAAAGGCATAGCTGGCTAGAAACCTCTGCAGAGAAAATTTGGAACTGTCGGCTCTCCTACCGTAGTCCGCAGTACCGTTTTCTACTGTCAATGTAGATCGTGGGGAAAGTTGGAATGACTTTTCTGTGCAGAATGATAATCCTGGTGGTTTCACTCTTAGCGAAAGGGCTCCTAGGTGCCCCTCTGAAGGATTGGGTAGGCCACTGCAGTCATGTTGTCTATCTGCACTTGAATAGGGAGACCCAGTGGGAAAGACCAGAATGAAGGCTCTGTTCCAGTAAGTTGACCCAGAAGCCGGATGCCTCACGAGCCCGTGGAGTGGGGTTATATCTGCCCATTCAATGTCTTCAGATGCCTGCAAGATCACCCATTCCGAGGCTTCACGAGGATCATTGAGAACCCTACCTGTGGGAATAAAACACTAAATGTAAAGAGTGCCGAAGATCAGTGCATGTCATGTCTGCCTGCTACAGAAACTAGACTGAGAACTGTCAGAGGGTAAAGCCCACCATATTGAGCCATGTGTTTATTCTTCCACCTAGTGTTTCCCCCATTGGCACATCGTATACCCTCGGACCTGCGTCCCCCGATGCTGTTAATGAGAGAAACATTAGAAATATTTTCAAATTTTAAATCCTTCGCTTTAACAACCTATCTACACCTGTTAACTTCACCCTTTCCTGCATTTTAGGTGTTGGAGTTTGTACAGAAAGGAGAAATTCGTCCCTCTGTAACACAGTTGCTCTGGGAGAAGTTCACCCTGAAAGTTCCCTGTTCTCACGCAGAGCGTCGCGCTGCCGTCATGTTGTTGGGTATGATGTCACGGTGAGTTGCCGGCTTCTCTAAACAGTCTCTATCGAAACTTTACATTTTCGATTTCAAGTTTAACAGCGTCTGTTTTCTATCTAAGGGGCGAACCAGAAATCGTACTTAGTAACTTGGAAACGCTGGTGACGGTGGGCTTGGGTCAAGAAGCGCAGAATGATTACCAGCTGGCTCGAGAAGTGTGTAACTGCATCTTGAAAATCACAGAGGGCCAGAAGTCCACTCTTGGGAAGAAATCACCATCTCTTAGTCTTCCAAAAGACCACTGTCTCTTCCAAAATCTGGCCGAAGCTGTGGTCGGAGGTAAGTGCCTGGATGTCATCGCTGAAATTATCAAGAAAGGAACTGCCAGATCCTGTCATTTCTGCCCTAGTAATTACACAGATTTTTTTTTTTTTCTTTACACCTCAGTGTTCTTGTCAACCAGACATGATTTGCGGTTTGTTTTTTAGGAATCACTCGGCAGAGCCTGCACTGGTTAACCTTCAAGGAGATTGTGATTAAGGTAGTGTATGAGATGGCAGAAGAACCGGAGGAAATTTGTGCCGAAATCCTCCACAGATGCAGCCAGCAGGTCCTGCAGGAACTGAGCAGCCAGGAGGAAGGTGAGCTGGAGGAGATTCACTCCAGGATGGCAGAAACTTCTAGTATTTGTACAGAATATGGGGAGATGTTGTAGCACAAGATTATTCTATATCATCAGTTACGGGGATAATGGCTTTCAATCTGTCACCCTCAGTAGCCACGTTCCCTGCTTTTCTCCTCACCCACCTGGTGTCGCTGGCCGGAGATATCGCGCTGCAGCTCGTGGTATACTTGGAATGTACAGTAAGTGCGGAGCTGAGGAGGAAGAGGGTCTTGAAGGAGGAACAAGAGGCAGAAAAACTGGGAAAGAACAAACAAGGGAAGAGTAAGGTGAGGATTGTACGGTGACTTTCTCGTCTCGATGTAAAAAGGCGCCAAAACACAAACAAGATTTCATGTAATCTCTGTGGCTGCCTTCTGTACAGGGGAACGAGAGTCTGGAGGAGGAGGACATGGGCTTGGTTGGTGCTTCTGCGGATGATGCCGAGGCTGAAATCATCCAGCGGGTCTGTGACAAAGAGCTGCTCAATGGTAAGTGACACAAACTTGTGATCACAAGAGTAATGTTGACTATATATATTATATTGTCCCATTTCCAACAGGACAACAATACCTTTCTGCATTTTTGCCTCTTGTTCTCCGTGTTTGTAAAAGTTCAGGAAAATACAACGACCCGGCCTTATGCACAGCAGCCACGCTAGCACTTACTAAGTTTATGATGGTCAGGTAACTGCGGTCTTCGTACTTTTTACATTTACACATATATAATCGCCCATCCCTTACTCTCATATGATAATTTTTTTTTTTTTTTTTTGACAATCTCCAGCTCCGACTTCTGTGACTCTCATCTGCGTCTTCTCTTCACACTTCTGGAGAAGTCTCCGCTGCCGGGGGTTCGGTCAAACATTATGATTGCTTTAGGAGACCTCAGCATTAGATTTCCGAATCTCATTGAACCATGGACCCCTCATCTCTATGCCAGGTGCATATTTCTAATATTAAACCTTGTAACTGTGCTACACTGTGCGGTAGAATTGGGCTTCATGGATTCACCAAGATGGCAGTGGGGGTCCTTCAGTAAGCCCCCCCCGGACTGCAATGTGGTTATTGTTGCTCCTTACATAGTTTTATTAAATGTCGCTTCTACAACAGGCTCCGGGACGAGTCTCTTGATGTCCGGAGGACTTCGGCCATTGTAATGACCCATCTGATTTTAAAGGATATGGTGAAGGTTAAAGGCCAGGTTAGTGAGATGGCCGTGCTGCTCATAGACTCGGACCAGGAAATAGCCGCCCTCGCCAAGAACTTCTTCACCGAGCTGTCAAACAAGGTAAACGGCGCAGCCTCTGAGTTGTATATGACTTTAGGGCCATTCTCAGGATTACTTTCTCCTGTTTTAGGGCAATGCGGTCTACAACCTCTTACCAGACATCATCAGCCGCTTGTCAGATCCAGACTGCGGTGTGGAGGAAGAATCTTTCCACACAATCATGAGGTAATATCAGAAAATAGATAAAACCCATCTGGGATCAGCTCGTCTGATAGGTTTTTATTTTAGTTGGAGGTGTTTAACGGTAACCTACCGGAGAATCTAGTAAAGGCGTTCTAGCACGTGACCCTACGACAACACTGCGGACCATCAACATCAATAACCAGGACCTGAACACTGCAGACTGTCCAGCACTAAGGGTATGTGTCCACGTTCAGGATTGCATCAGGATTTGGTCAGGATTTTCCTTCAGTATTTGTAAGCCAAAACCAGGAGTGGGTGATAAATGCAGAAGTGGTGCATATGTTTCTATTATACTTTTCCTCTAATTGTTCCACTCCTGGTTTTGGCTACAAATACTGATGAAAAATCCTGATGCAATCCTGAACGTGGACACATACCCTTACTGGGGATGCTGCAGATTTCCACTGGTTTTCATTTCAATGCAAAGTGAAATACTGGACTATCAGGTCTACAAATCCGCACAAGTTGCACATGGATTTTATTGCATCCTGCTGCAGTTATGCCATTGGTGTCTCGCATAGGAACACTCCTTCCTTTAAATGAGATTTTAATTTTTATACTTTAATATATTGTTTTTTAAATATTTTGATCTCTTTATACCCATTTATTTATTTTTCCACTTGTTCCCAGGCATCTCCTGTCGTACATTACAAAGGACAAGCAGACGGAGAGTCTGATAGAGAAAATGTGCCACCGCTTCCGAACGGCCAGGTAACTCTGCCTTCAAAATTATTTGGACATTGAGGTTCCCTTCTGGATGGAGAAGTAGTTGTCTGTCATCCATCAATCTTCAGATTCCCAGGGCTCTAAATTTTATATAACAGACTCCAATTTTCTGCAGAGGGCAATGCTGTCACTTTTTTTATTATCCTGGATATTTAATGTGAAGTAAATTTCTGTAACTTTTTTTTTTTCCTCCCCCACCCCCTAGAACTGAGCGCCAGTGGAGGGATCTGGCCCATTGTCTCGCCCTCTTGCCCTTTTCTGAGAAGGGTCTCGGTAAAATGCAAGATTGCTTTGACTGCTATGGGGACAAACTGAGCGATGATGCAGTGTACAACTCCTTCATCGCCGTCATAGCAAAGATCCGCAGAGGAGCAAAGCCCGAACTCAAGGTAGGTGGGGAGCAGAGGATATCCCTGCCCAGATTCTGGCGTTTTAATACATTCTGGTTGCAGGTGATTGATGGTCATTTAGTACAACAGGTTTTTGAAGACTTCTTCTTGCATAACAGTGGGACAGTGTCATGGGATACTTTGTGGGGTGCAGTGAAAGTTGTCTCAGGGGGCACTCACCCTAGAAGTGAGTAGAGTGAAGTTACACAGAAAATTTGGTGAATTCTTCAGTTGGAGAGTACATGACACTGGAACTTTGCGCTTCTAACGGAGAGCAGATCTGCAGAAGAAAGTTGCTCAAGATGCTTCTAATTTGAATTTATTAATTAGATAAACAATTATATTTCGCTGAAGGTGAGAAAGCGGGGCATGTTTAGAATGAACAGGATTGGCATATATTGCTGCACTAAATGTGGATAGAGAGGTGCTATACCACCTACTTCTAGGACGACCCCCCTAAAAAAAAAAAAAAATAAGCCTATACTGTGCTGTTGCCAGTCGGCAGTCGCTCTCATGCAGTGTTGTGATGCCGGTGGTGAATCTAACATGAAGAGGAAGTCCGATAGCTGATCCCTGACTGAGTTCCTTTTCATGTTCGATATTTGTCCAAAAGCAGGGACGATGACGCCAGCGCTGATTCGAGTGCTGGTGTCACATGCCACAAAACCGCATGAGAGTCCCGGGGGAGTGAGTGCCCACATCGCGGGAGCGACACCGCCACGGGATGTCATTGTAGGCTTTATTTTATCGGGGCGAAGCGTGTGGTGTGAAGTTGCCCACGTAATGGACACGTTCTGTAAAACAACTTAAAATATTCTATGGTTCCCTGTATATGGGCAGTTGGAATGGACCCACAAATGCAGGACTATATAAGAGGGACAGGTCTGCCTAAGATGTCAGATGCAGATAGGATAATCCGGTCATGCAGGAGGTAGTGGCTAATATGTCAAATACATCTCTGGGCACTGATGGGATACCTATAGAATTGTATAAAGCATGGAGGTATATTGTTACCTAAAATTTAAAATATGTATCATTTTATTATTTATTTATTATAGCGCAATTTATTCCATGGCGCTTTACATGTGAGGAGGGGTATACATAATAAAAACAGGTACAATACAAGTCACAACTGGTACAGGAGGAGAGAGGATCCTGCCCGCGAAGGCTCACAATCTACAAGGGATGGGTGAGAATACAGTAGGTGAGGATAGAGCTGGTCATGCAGCGGTTTGGTCGATCGGTGATGGCTGTAGGCTTGCCGGAAGAGGCAGGTCTTCAGGTTCTTTTTGAAGGTTTCAATGGTAGGCGAGAGTCAATGTTGTGGTAGAGGGTTCCAGAGTAGGGGTGATGTGCGAGAAATCTTGTATGCGATTGTGGGAAGAGGAGATAAGAGGGGAGTAGAGAAGGAGATCTTGTGAGGATCGGAGGTTGGGTGCAGGAAAGTACCGGGAGACGAGGTCACAGATGTATGGAGGAGACAGGTTGTGGATGGCTTTGTATGTCATGGTTAGGGTTTTGTACTGGAGTCTCTGGGTAATGGGGAGCCAGTGAAGGGATTGACAGAGGGGAGAGGCTGGGGAATAGTGGGGGGACAGGTGGATTAGTCGGGCAGCAGAGTTTAGAATAGATTGGAGAGTGTTAGAGGGGAGGCCACAGAGCAGGAGGTTACAGTAGTCGAGGCGGGAGATGAGGGCATGGACTAGGGTTTTTGCAGATTCTTGGTTTAGGAATGTACGGATCCGTGAAATATTTTTGAGTTGGAGGTGGCAGGAAGTGGAAAGGGTTTGGATATGCGGTTTGAAGGAGAGATCAGTGTCAAGGATTACCCCGAGACAGCAAGCTTGTGGGACTGGGGAGAGTGGGCAGCCGTTGACTGTAATGGATAGGTTCGTTGGGGGGGGGGGGGGGGGGGAGAGAGACAATGAATTCTGTTTTGTCCATGTTAAGTTTTAGAAATCTAGCGGAGAAGGAGGATGAAATAGCGGATAGACATTGAGGGATTCTGGTTAGTAGGGAGGTGATATCTGGTCCAGAGATGTAGATCTGCGTGTCATCAGCATAGAGGTGATACTGAAAACCGTGAGATTCTGAGCTGTCCCAGGCCAAAGGTGTAAATGGAGAAGAGCAGGGGCCCTAGAACTGAACCTTGCGGGACTCCGACAGATAGGGGGCGAGGTGAGGAGGTGGTGTGTGAGTGGGAGACGCTGAATGTCCGGTCTGTTAGGTATGATGAGATCCAGGATAGGGCCCAGTCTGTGATGCCAAGGGATGAAAGGGTCTGTAGTAATAGGGAATGGTCCACTGTGTCAAAGGCAGAGGACAGGTCGAGGAGGAGGAGGATAAAGTAGTGTCGCTTGCTCTTGGCGGTTAATAGGTCATTGGTGACCTTAGTTAGGGCAGTTTCAGTGGAGTGGTGTGACCGGAAGCCTGATTGTAAGCGGTCAAAAAGGGAGCAGGAAGATAGATGGGAGGACAGTTGAAGATGGACGTGTTCCAGTAGTTTTGAGGCATAGGGGAGAAGTGATATAGGGCGATAGCTAGATACAGAGGATGGGTCAAGAGAGGGCTTTTTTGAGGATAGGTGGTGAGAGATGAGTTAGAGTTGGGATAAAGACACTGGCGAGGTTTGGGATGAAGTGGGAAGGGATCGGGTCAAGTGCACAGGTGGTGAGATGCGATCTTGAGAGTAGAGTGGAGAGTATCTTCTGTAATGGTGAAGTTGGTTTTTGAGGTGGAGGGCTGGGTAGTTGGGAGGAAGGGCTCTGGGGGTTGTCGACTAAAACTGTCTCTGATGTTCTTAATCTTCTGCTTGATAAATGAGGCAAAGTCTTCAGCTGAGATGAGTGGGGAGGGAGGAGGTGCTGGGGGACGGAGGAGAGAGTTGAAGGTGTTGAATAACTGTTTAGGGTTGTGAGACAGGGAGGATATGAGAGATGAGCAGTAGGTTTGTTTAGCTGTGGCGAGTGTGGTCTTGAAAGTAGTGAGGGACTGTTTGAATGCGATAAAGTGCTCGTTGGAGTGGGATTTTTTCCATCTCCACTCTGCAGCCCTGGAAGCTCTCCTCAGTTCTTTGGTCAGGCTGGTGTGCCAGGGCTGTCTGTTGATTTTGCGAGCTTTGGTATGTGTGAGAGGGGCAAGAGATTCCAAAGCTGCAGCTATTATGGTGTTATATAGAGCGGCAGTGTCATACGCATTGTGTAGGGAACTTATGTCTGTGAGAGGGAGGAGGGATTCAGAGAGTGAATGTAGATCAAGGTGTTTACGATTTCTGCGAGGGTGTGCAAGTTTGTGGGGTGGGGATTGTAGACAAGGAGTGGAGAGGGAAGAGAATGTGAGTAGATTGTGGTCAGGAAGAGGTGAGTTAGAGAGGTTAGATAGGGAGCAGAGGCGGGTGAAGATGAGGTCCAATGTCTGACCATCTTTGTGAGTTGCTGCAGAAGACCATTGAGTGAGGCCGAAGGAGGAAGTGAGAAGTTTAGTGGCAGCTGAGAAGGAAGTGTCAATGGGGATTTTGAAGTCACCCATGATAGTGGGGATGTCTGCAGAAAGAAAATGAAGTAGCCAGGTGGTTGTGGTCAAAGAAGGTGGTGGCTGGCCCTTGGGGGCGGTAAATGACAGCCAGTTGGAGGTTGGTGGGGACATAGATGCGCACAGAGTGCACCTCAAAGGAAGGGAGGTTAACAGAGGGTGGCAGTGGGATTTAGGTGAAGGAGCAGTTATCTGACAGGAGAAAACAACTCCTCCGCCATGCTTGCTGCTGGGGCGGGGTGTGTGAGAAAGGTGGAAGCCACCATAGGAAAGTGCAGCAGGAGAGGCTGTGTCAGAAGGCGTGAGCCAGGTTTCAGTGATGGCGAGGACGGAAAGTTTGGTAGTAACAAAATGATCGTGGATGTATGAAAGCTTGTTGCAGACAGAGCGAGCGTTCCACAGAGCTCCTGTTAGTGGGACTGGGGAAGCGGGGGCTGGGCGAATGGGTATAAGGTTAGAGAGGTTAGGGAAGTTTGTGATGGAGCGTGAGTGGGAGGTAGAACTGACTGTGGTGAGGAGGACCAGGATTTGGAGAGATATCACCAGCAGTGAGAAGGAGCAGAGAAAGTGGGAGCAGGAGAGGGCATGAGGTGGCTGTCTGTGCTTGGAGACAGAGGATTGTATGTTAAGGGACAGTTCTGAGAAGGTGAGATGGATGGGGAGGATTGAAGGAGAGGAGATGAACACTTCTTTACTAGGAGTAGGGAAGCCATTAAGCCATAGTCTCATCCATTACCAAAAGTCCATGCAGGAAGCCATTATAGTGGTGATACTGGCCATTATCTTTACCCCAGAGGGATCTTCAATTGTTCATCAGATTCTGTCCAGGTAGATTGAAGCCAACTAATATCACTGGTTGTATGTGAACCTGCAATTACTGATTGACCATTCGGGGGACTGAGTTATTTCCTCCTTAGACTCTGCCAAAGCTTTTGACAGTGTGGAGTGGAATTTTTTTTTTTTTTTTTCCGTGGTTCTACAGGAATTTGGAAGACGGTCAAACTTTATAGATCGCAGGAAAATCTTATTCTCCAACCCTAGGGTAAGGGTGAATGGATCCTTTATCAGTGTTTTGCTCTGGGAAAAGTTACAAGACAGGTTTGCCCCTTGTCTGCTTTGCTCTTTGCGTTGGTTATTGAACCCAAGACTGTTTCTGTATCAGAACTTTCTGGGATAGAGGAGGGCTGGGAGATCAAACTGGGTTCTATGCGGATGACATGTTACACTTTTAGCAAAGGCTTCTAAAGCTCAACCCTCGGCAATGAAAGGGATTCAGTCTTTTTGAAATTGCTCTAATCTCGTTGTGAATTAGTCCAAGTCCGTACGGATGTCTGGATGAGAGGGGATCGGGTGGGCACTTTGACTCTGGACTATGGCAGGTATTAACATTGAAGTATTTGGGAGTTGAGGTCTCCTAGCCACTTACATTGTTTAGATTATGAAAAACTAAATTTATCTCCTGCTTGCTAAGTTTATGGAAAATGGACACCTGGTCCAAACTTTCAGTTGTGGGGAGAGCTAATTTAATTAAAACGCCAATGATGCCTCAGTTACTATATCTTCACAGTTCACCGATATGGACACCATTTCGGTTCTTTCAAGCTATTACTGGTAACTTCAGATTCTTGATGTTGAGGGCGGGCGGCCCATATTGGAAACTTTGCATACAGAAAAATCAGGGAGGGTTGGCGGTACCCAATCCTTGGCTGCGCAGGCTCAACATTAGAGGGGCTGGTAAAAATTCTATAAATCTTCTTGTGCAGCAGGTGGTAGATGGCCGCTCACTGTGCGAAGACCTGGAGAGTAATGCGTTCAAATCTTCTGAAAAAAGTCCCTACGTCATTACTAATGCATAAGAAATTGTGGAAAATGCAAGAACTGCAGCAAATAGAAAGATGTTTACAATTTACCTCAATATGGAGAAACTCCTTTGGTAGTCTCTCAAATCCAGGCAGAATTTTCAAGTGGAAGGAGAAGGGGTGAGACTGAGCTCAGTTACTTTCAGGCAATATGTTAAAGTCCTTCATGCAATTACAGCAAGAGTTTGATATTATCTTGAGACATTGGAAAGGATTCCCCAGTTATCATAGTGAAGCGCATGGACTTTCCCAACTCCACCTGATACATAATGTGTATAGGATCGGGGCTGGAGTAGGTGCGTACTGCCCTAGACGTGGTCCTGATGCTGCAGCCCTACATCATATGATGTGGTCGTGTCTTGAATTGGAGGAACATAACGGGGTTGCTTTTAGTCGAGTCTTCAAGGTGGTTTTGTAAGCAGCCCCTCTAGTTTGTGTCCTGGGGTATGGGGAAGACTTTGATATAACTGAGCCGAGTGAAGTGGCTATAGGTCGTATACTGTATTTAGCAAGAAAACTAATAGCACAACTGCGGATGGATACTAAAAGCCCAATAAAAAAGGAATACGTTGATAAAAAGAGAAGTAGTATTTTAGCTCATCTGATCCAGGAAGAGACCAGCACTCATATTATCCTTAATTAAGGCTTTTATTCCAATAAAGATAAAACCAAGAACAGGTCACAGAGCTGCTCCAAAAGGCATGGAGGGAAGCCATAAAGTGGAAAAGATTGCACTCTACGCAGGTGATGTTCTTATGTTTTTGGAGGATCCCCTCGAGTCATTGAGCCAGGCGGTAGTTATTGTCGAGCAGTTTGGGGTTATGTCGGGATTGCCATAAGATTGGATTTATCCAAATTTATCTTCAGACAGGGATAGATTGGGTGAGCTTGGAGAGATGGGATGAGTTTAAATATCTGGGAATACAGATTGCTTTACTGATCGAGGAATATACTGGGCTGAATGTGCTTCCGCTCCTGGGTAAATCGAAATAGAAGGCCCAGACTTGGTGCAAACTGTGTCTCGTTGGTAGGTAGGACGAACCTGTCTAAAATACTTATGCCGAAGCTCTTATATGTACTCCATAACTCACCGATGTGGCTCTCGTGGGGTTTATTCCAGAGACTTAATTCCATATTCAGAGACTTGCTCTGGGGGTGGTCATGAACCCAGGATAAAATTGGAGATCTTGCAAAGACCCAAGGATGGGGGGACTGGTTCGGCTAAATCTGTGGGTATACTTCCTGGCGTCCCAAAGCCAACATATTAGAGTTTGGGTATTGGGGGTCGGTGGGAGTTCTGTGCAGTCTATGCTTGGATATGTGGTTCAGAGGGTCTCTTTGGTGCCCCCGGAAGAAGCCCACGCGAAACGCGCGTTGGGGCTGCTGTGGAGCGCACACTGACTGATATTACTATGGGTAAGCTGAGCGTCCTTTAAAGGGGTCCGTTTATCATTTACCATGCTTAATTGAGTATTTGGAGACTAAGGAACTGTCTGCTGATGTCGGTATATAGAGGTTATGGTATATTCATAAATGTCCAGCCCTATTATGGGGTTTTACCTGTTGTAATGGATATTTGTGAATAAGGACTATACGCTGGCTAGGTCTGCTCACTTACTACTTCTGTCATTTTCAGTTGTCGTTCTTTTCCCCTCATGAGTTGTTGTCTGAGCTTTTCATGTCTGTTGTATATTGATTTTTACTGATTTTGTATTTATTAATAAAATATTTAAATAGGTTTACTGAGTGGGACATGCACTCCTTTTGGTCTTGTGTAGGATTTATGGTATTCGGAGTGTCCTGAGATACTTATGAGAAGTCTATCAATGGGGCAATTTGCCCCTTGGAGATATTTCTGTATGTTTCAGTGGATTGTTTTTCTATCAAGGGCTGGAGGATGGTAGTTTTGGGCGGTTGAGTAAGAAGTTCCTAACTTTGGATCTGGTGCAGAAGATGTGGTCCAGGATAAAAAAAAAAAAAAATAGATTTCTGAAATGACTTGTACTCCCGTTTGGGTGAATGAAAAATTTGGGCGAATTCTATAAATTGGGGGAACTTAAAGCTTGGTCGTGTAGGTGGGATATGCTATCTATCACAGCTATTGGTGAACCAGGGGTTAAGGTCATTTGAGTCCTTACAAGAAGAATTTCAGGTGCCAGAGACTGATCTGTTTCTTTATATAAGGGTTCAACATGCCTATGGGCTGCAGAGGCGGGTTAGTGGTCTAAGGGTCCAGAAAGATATTTTGTTAGACTATATTTGTATGGAAGGGACCATGAGAAGGTTATATCCACGATCAATGAAGACCTGTTAAACACCTTTCTTTATCGTTTCATTGGGGGACACAGGTAACCATGGGTGTATGCTGCTGACACTATGCAAAAAGAAAATGGCTCCTCCTCGGCAAGTATACACCCAACGACAGGCACAAAGTACCTCAGTTTAAGCTTCGTGTCTGTAGGAGTCAGACCTGGATCTGATCCCAGATCCATCTTTTCCTTTTCAAGTCACCTGTTGCGTTTTTATTAATCTTTTTCCTTTGTCTTTCAGGTTTCTTCATCTTCAGGGTAACAGGGTGTAATGTCTCACCCTGTTTTCCCACACTTATGCGACCGAGAGAGCAGTGTGGTGTCGCCCACTCTCGGACCCGCAGGCAGGACTTTATCCCCGGTCACCCTTACGGGTGTTTCAGGGCGATTCCTGGTGGCCAGTCCTCCTTTTCCCCTCCTCACCCCTCTCCTCAGAGAGGGCTGAGAGGAAGCAGGTGGTCACCAGCGGTGGCCTCCTCCCTTCTTGTAAGGGGTTGATGCCGTCTTCTACACAGTCTGGAGATGGTGCGGGAAGGAGGATCCTTTTCTACCAGTGACCCTCATCCATTCGAGGGCTCCTGATGTCCTCGTCAGCGAGGAGGGATTCGGGACTCTCCTTTACAGATATGTACTCTTCTGTTCCCGGCAGCTACCTGCCTGCCTAACTGTTTACCTGCGACAGGACTCCGCACAGAATATGGCACCACTGAACGGCTGCAGCCATGTTTTCCTTCATCCCGGCTAGTGCTTCTTTAACGCCCCTTTCCTGTAGCACGCGCTACTGTGCCCAATCACAGGGCCGGTTCTCTCCTTCTGTGCTGGCCATAACTACACCCCCCCCACATTAAGCGCGCGTGTTGATCTTGCACTTTCCCCCTATTACAGGGCCTTCTCTCCCTGCCCGGTGCCTACATCCGGCGGCATAGCCAATAGGAGGGGCCCCTGCTCCCTGACACGGCCGGCACAAATCGGCCAGCCAAGCTCTCCAATGTACAGATGCGGCCAATTTCATGCCTGGACTAGAACCTTCGTTAATTCCATTTGTTGGTCCTGTCACTGTGGGTGCCGAGTCATTGCAGCTAATTCCAGGTCCTCTGTTAATATAGTCCCCGGCTTTGGGCCTTCTTCCGGACTGTGTAGCCACGCCCCCTTACCGGGCCCTTGGCCAATCAGAGGACACCTTCCATTTAGCCACGCCACCTTACTGGAACCTCGGCCAATCACTGCAGCCCCCTCCGTTGAGCACGGTTTTTGGCCTAAGGGTTGAGTGTTTTCTCTATTCCCTCTCCCCCCAACCCCCCCCTTGGTGTGTCTGTCTAGCGTGTGAAGATTCGTGCACTCTCACCATCTACTTCCGTTTCCAAAGGGCACAGCAGGCATCATCATCACTAACCTGCACTGGATCTGGGGGACACTGCGCCATCTGTTATTTTCTCGCTTCACAAGGGCTTAGCTCCCCCTAGCAGTAGCCCTACTCCCTCTCTTATGCCCAATCTCAGAGAGTCCCATTCCTATCTTTCCTACAGCTCCTCCGTGTCTTCACAGAAGTCCTCTAACTCCCGGGATGAGAGCACTCCCTTCCCTATGGAGTGGGCCGTTGCCATGTCAGTCAGTCTCAGACCTGACAAGTTTCACAGTCCAGGTCCTGGAGCGACTTCCATACTTGGCTTCTGCCACCAGTGCTCCGAGTGCCTTTCACGGTGATTCGCCCGCACCTCACCGTGACCATCACAGGAACAAATTGGGTACAGAGGAAGCGAGCTATTTCCAGTTCTTCCTCTAGTTCTCAGGGTCCCTGCTCATCCTCCTGGATGCTTTCCTCACCCCATGCCCTTTCCTTGGAGGCGGCTTTTGGGTCGGATATGGATTCCCAGTCAGTCTGTCCGATACAGTCCAGGATAGGCTCGGTAGCCTCATCTTAACAATTGCCCAAATTCTGAACCCAAGAGGACGAGGCACCTGCTCAGGAGCACTCAGGAGTTTCCTTCAAATGGGTAAAATGTCCTTACCGGAATTTCCCTAATCACAGGGAATTTGTAAGGATGGAAGCAGTCATACATTCTCTATCCCTTTTAGCCCAGACTACGTTGATAAATGGGCAGAATCCCCTATTGTGGATCTGCCGGTGTCTTGCCGGTCTTCCAAGACAGTCTTCTCTACCGGACAGTGCATTTCTTAAGGATTCTACGTACGGACAGACAAATCGAATCCTTGGCTAAGTCAGACTTCGAAGCAGCTGGCACCTCCCTCTGTCCCATACTTGCCTTCACCTGGGTGGCAAAGTCCATGTCTGCCTGGGCAAGAATGTTTCGTCAGGGTATTCTAGCGGCAGTTCCTCCAGATGAGATGGCAGATCAGATTGTTTATGCCAGCAAATATCTAGTGACCGCTTACTTTGATGCGGCTGCTTGCTCTGCCAGGGCAACCAGCAACATTGTTGCTATATGCCGCATTCTCTGGCTGAAAGCATGGAAAGCGGATCCCTCGCTGGCTTTGCCTTCCAAGGCTCTAGACTTTTTGGGTCCAGGCTGGGTCAAAAAGTTTCCGATGCCACCGGCGGGAAAAGCACCTTGCTTCCCCGCCCTTTTAATTGGAGAAGGTTTAATCTCGAGAGAGACTTCTGGCTCCAAAATCGACTTTTCTTCTCCCCCAGGAAGATGTTTCCTTCTGTCTCGCCCGTCAAGACATATGTCGCAGGCCCCGGGGTTCTTCAGGCCATCTCTTCCTTACCACGCACAGGAGTAATCGTCCCCAGGAACTAATTTTTTTCGGGGTTCTACTCTATTCTTTTCATAGTCCTGAAGAAAGACAGATTGCTTCGTCTGATTTTTGGACCTCAAGCGATTGAACTGTCACGTTTGGATCCGCCATTTCAGGACCAAGTCCCTACGTTCGGTAATCGCTTCCATGGAACCAGGAAAATTTCTTCACATTCCTGTTTGTGTTCCGCATATAGGAGGATCTTACAGTTCACGGCCCTTCCTTTCGACCTGGCATCTGCCTCCACGCTATTCACAAAGGTCATGGCAGCGGTCATAGAGACCCTTCGCTCCAAGGGGAATCTCATAATTCCTTGCTTGGAATATCTTCTGATCAAGGGGCTGTACTGCCGAGACTGCGGCCAAAGTCTTCAGTTTTCTCTGGCCACTCTGATCCATCTCTGCACCTGCTGTTTCTGGGTATAAGGTTCAACACGACCCAAGCTCTGATCTTCCTTCCAAAGTAGAAGTTTTCATCCCTCTGCCATGGGATCCATACTCTAAAGCGAGCAGCTTCTCTCCCAATGTATTATGTATTCCAAGTAGTGCCATGTTACTTCTCTGTATCCACAATAATTGGTCTGAATGATGGCCAACTGTCCCATTTTTTGAGTAATGATGGTGCATTAGCAAGTGAAGCAGTTCTTTTCCCAGACCATTTTCCATTCAGCAATGCTATAATTTCAGTTAATGGCGGACATTTAGGATTTTTCCAATGACTTGCTATTCTAATTTAAGTAGCGCTGAGAATATGCACAATCACTGTCTGAAATTTGTGCGGCATGAAGTCCAGATCTTTGGTAAAAAATGCCTGCTGCTTGGTGATTGTCAGTGGGATGTTTCTAATCTGGGATATTAGATGTGGGATTGCATCCCATAGTTGCTTTACTTTATCGCAATTCCACCAGATATGCATCATATCTGCATCAGTGTCTCCGCATCTCCAGCACATAATTGGAGAGTAGCGGGAGAGCTGCGACCGTCTATATGGCGTGAAATACTACCTGTATAATGGGTTTTGTTAGTTGACATGCTGTAGAGGGAAAAAAAAAAAAAACAAAGTGTTTTCTGCAGCGTTTTTCACCCACTGACTTCAATTGAGTCAATCAAATCCACAGCAAAAACGAAGGTATGAAAAGGTTTGCTGATTTGCTTAGTTTTCGTTTTGCATTCTACTGGCTTCCTATGGTGTTTCCCATGCTGCCATCGCAAGGAAAACACCGGCGCGGTGGTTCGTATCAGCAGTAACGCAAATAAAAAAAAAATTATATATATATCTCCAAAAAGAATTAGGCAGAACATTCACAGTGAGGGAACAATGGTAGAGGTAAGACTTGTATCTTGTTCAGGTCCACCCCTTCCTCCAACGTCGGCATTTTTTTTCTTGGTTCACAGCGACCATCCCTGTAGCAGTCATAACCTCCCGGGGAATTGTCAGGACATGTGTGGCTCCATTTTAGGTGATCAGCTTCACTGGGTAGCCCCACTTGTACAGGATCCCATTGTCTCGTAGAATATTTGTTGCTGTTGAGGACTCCCGCCTCCTGTTCAGGGTGACAGCGGACAGATCCATAAGTGCCAGGATGTTCTTGAACTTGTCGGCGATCTCTGGGTTGCCGGCTGCCGCTTTGGTCACGCCGTCCTTGAAATGGAAAAATTACAGCCGGGCAATTGCATCGCAGGATGCAGAGTTGGAGGCACTTTTAAGTTTGGGGATCCTGTGTGCCCGATCTACTAGGAGGTCCCATTGCTCGGATTCGGGAATTAATGCTGTGAAAGTCTTAAGAACTTCTATGCGTTTGCAGTAATGCTTTCTGGTATCGTTTTGAACTGCAGATTTGTCTGGAGCGGTCCTTCAGGTCGGCCAGTTTCAAAGCTGTTCTCTCCTCGTCTGCCTTATGTTCATCCACCAAATTGTGTGCGCTAGTAAACTCCTCCAGCTTCTCAATATGTTGGCTCTATCGCTTATGTGCACACTGTCCGTCTGTAATGCAGTGATGGCTGAGGTGCTATCTACTTGTATAGCTTGCTTTAAATCCCCCCTAGAATATATTATGATTAGCTATACAAAAATTGAGATATGGCTGATAAACCCTCCATTGTTTGGCATACCGGAATAGTGACTCCATGTCACGGCTAAGCCATGAACAATTAGATTGATTCCAAAATATTCAATACATGTTTTGGTGTTTCTCAAACCTGGGTAATAAAGGTTGTAAAAGGGAATGCAATCATTGACACATTCTCATTCAAAGAACCGATTCCAGCCACAATGGGTCTCATGGATGGCGGGAATCTGTTCTTGTGCAACTTGGGTAAAGAATGAAAAATCTGGACTACAGGATGTGATATAAAATAATGCTGTTAGCTGATGGCAAGACCTTCGTCCAATAAGCATTTTAATTTCCTCTAAAAAAAAAAAAAAAAATAACGAGTGGGATTGCATGTTCATTTTGTGGGAGTCACTTAAAGGGATCCTGTCAGGTCCCCCCATGCTCTCCAACCCCGCAGTTTGCCGTATTTGCTCAGTAGATTCCCTGCCTAACCAGCCCTGTAGAACGTTTTTCTGGTCAAATGAGGTTTAAAAAAAAATAAAAAATTGCCCCCGTTTCCTATGCGAATGACTTCTTAGACTGGGGGCAGCCAATGCCCCATCAACTAAACTAGTCTGCCATATTTCCATGTTATCATGCCCCTGTGTGCGTGATGACTCCGCTCGTGCAAGTTACCGCCGCTCAAGGAAGTGTAGCGCATGCGCGCCGTTCATTCCGGCAGATGCGTATTGTGTTCCTCTGAAGCTGGGAAGCGCAAAGCGCACACCCGGACTGGCTTCAGAGACGCAATGACTGCCGAATTGAGCGGCAGGCATGTGCTAGATTTTCTCAAGCAACGATGACTCGTGCAAATTGTAATCGCACCCACAGAGGGGCATGATGACATGGAAAGAGGGCTGACTAGTTTGGGGGCAACTAAGGCTATGTGCACACGTTGCGGATTAGGCTTAGGAATTTCTGGTGCAGATTCTGCCTCTCCTGGCAGAAAAACGCACCTGTGCGTTTTTGCTGTGGTTTTCTTGCGGATTTGCTGCAGTTTTTACCCCTGCGGTTATCTATAATGGAGTGGGTACAAAAACACTGCAGATTCACAAAAAAGAAGTGACATGCTACTTCTTTTAAACCGCAGCGGATTTTCCGCAAAGTGTGCACAGCATTTTTTTTTTTTTTCTCATTGATTTACATTGTACTGTAAATCAATTGCGGATGTGCAGCGTTTCTGCACCTCCAAAAAACGCTGTGGATCTGCAGCAAATCCGCAACGTGTGCACATACCCTTATGGCCCACAAACTAGTTAAAGAAGTCATTCGCATAGGAAATGGGGGCAATATAAATGAGTGTTTTTACCTGATTTGACCAGAAACGTTGTACAGGGCTGGGAATTTACTGATAAATAACTGAATGCTGCTGGGTTGGAGGGAATGGGGGACCTGACAGGTTCCAATTAAAATGGCATTTAGTGAAACCTATAAAGATATATTGAGAATTACCAGTGATCCACCATTGTCCGCAGAGAACCGTCAAATCGGGGTGATTTTTATTTTTTATCCGTAATACAGCCGGTCTTTGTTGGGATGAATTGTAAGACGCTGCGGTCATTAGCTTTATGTAGTTTGCTCATCCTGTTCTGACTCCTGAAATTTGTCCGTAACCCCAGATCTAGATTGGACAGGATAAAATGAAGGGTTTTTAATTTAAAAAAAAAAAAATGATCAGGCTGACCACACATTTTGATCTTCTAGCTTCCAAATCCAAAACAGATTAAACTCCATGGACAATTTTGATCTCCAGATTTCACCACACGGTCATTAATATAAGACACCAGAGGTGAGGGAGGAAGAGATGAATACTCATCATTTATAAAAATGTAAAACTTTTTACTGTAAGATCTCTTAATATTAGTAATGGTATTATACAGGTCAGTGATGTGTGGGAGCAGAATTCGCACCTTCAGACAATTGAGCAAAACTCATGATGAATGATAAAGTTTATAACATTAAATTCCTCTTCCTGCTCGGGTATCTCCTTGTGATGTTCCCTCCTTCCCCATTTTCTGTACTCGCCGCTATAATATGAAGGCCACATAGTTAGTTTGGGTAAATCCTCGGTGGAGTTGTTACCAGGTTTAGCTGAATGTCAGAACGATCAATCTCCGAACAATAACTGACGTGTGTTGTCGGATTGTGATACAATCAGTATTGGCCCAGGAGATCCGTCCCACCTCCGCCCAATCATGAACTTTTTGTATTGGTCATTACTATCACGTTTACATCTTTCTTTCTTTCCGCACAGTATTGGTTCCCTCCAGTTTTCATACCTTGGACTTGACTTTGTGGTCCAGACCCTGTAACTCTCCGGAGTCCTTGTAGTAAGGTCGCAGGTTGTCCTGTATTTTAATGTCCCATTTCCTTGTGTGATCACTACATTCATAAGATGTAATGAACAGTCAGAATGGTGTCCACTCCTCCACACAGCTCTCCGTATAGATTGCTGTAGGGATTTTCTTGATGCTTAACCCTCTAGGGACCATATGTTTATCCATATACACTGTTGGGAGATCCCACCATGTTGGCATTTCACGTGTCATGAGCTTCTCCATGGAGGCCATATGCTCTTCATGTATCATCGCTGTGTGACTAGGAGTCTCCCTTAATGTTAGTAGCTTTATCCATTTGATCAGAATAATCATCCATAGCCTTAAAAAGCAATCTATGTGTGGGTTCCATCATCCATATCCAATATCAGAGGCAGGAGGCTGGAAACACAGCAGAGCAAATGCCACCGGGGAAAAGAGAAAAGTAGTAGCTCAGACAACTGCAGTTCTAGGTGTATTGTGCACACTGATTTATGTAAGCGTTCCTACCTGCACACCCTACACGCTTCTGACCCTGATCAAATCCGGCTGTGTCCAGGCACTGTTTGCAAGCGCTTTTTTTTTTTTTTTTTTTAAATTATTTATTTTTTGTACGTGCATTTTGTTTTTATACTTTTTTTTTTTTTTTTTTTTTTTTTTTCTGTCCATACACACATGCAGGCTAATCAGCCAGGCAGAGTGCATAGTCGTGTGATCTCGGGTGAACATATAGGTGAGAAATTAAGCAGCACACAGGTCAAACGCACGGCCTTACCTTTTCATGGCTTCCCGCCATGCCTCACGGAGCGGCTGTGTGACCTGTTCATTGGTTTCTTTATTGGAATAAAAGCCTTTATGGATGACACGAGTGCTGGACTCTTATTAATAAAATAAACTGGTTTTTAATATGGATAAAGGGCAATTAAGAATAGGTGACGATCCCCACAGCCCATAGTTTGGTGTTATGAATGGTGAGTCAGGGCTGGCGTCTGGGAACTAATGAGACTCGGATTAGGCTTTAATTTAGTGAGGCCTCCACCTAGGTATCGGACCCACGTGTACTTCAGGTAGTAGTAATGGGTCTATTAACATGACGCCCAAGGAGAAACTTCCATTCTAGGTCTGATCTGTAATGTGACTTAGTTCTTGTCTTCCTTTCCCTTCTATGTGGCTTCTTTATTTAATGTGGTTTTGATTGTTTAAAAACTGATGGGAAATGTCAGTAAAAATCCTTTTATTGAAAGCAGAAACTGAAAACGACGTATCCCTGTCACTGTATAGGTGATACGAGGTGTGCGAGTGTTGGATGCCGATTCTGGTGGGTTTCACCACTGAGCCCCCTATGATTCCCGAGGTTCCTTTGAATGTCGACATTTTCTTGCTCACACATCACTTCTATATGAAAATGAGATCAGAGCTCTGTTATTGGGATCAAAAGTGGGATTCCCAATGGTGGGAACAAAGGAATAAGTCATGTCTGACGGGGTAGTGATTGACGTCTGCTGATCGTCACTCTGGGTATGTTTGAGGCCACGATCACGTTACACCGTAACTTACAAGGCCACGATCACGTTATACCGTATGCTGACAATTTGCTTGTACAAGTTAAACCTGTCTATAGGGTATATTGTGTTCAGGTAGTATACATATATACCACAAAGGTGTGGCATAACATGGGGATTATGCTATTTGATGCAACAGTTACAGCTGGCATGGTGGTCACTAAAAAAAAAAAAAGTGTAAAAGCCATATGTACATCAGACTGGGAGTGCATTGGGGGGGTGTCCATGCAATATAACAACTCCAAGTGTCCTGGCACGCCCCTTAGTGCACTCCCAGCCTGATTTGCATATGACTTCTTTGCTAGATTTTTCATCAAGGTCACATCTGATCTCTACAAGAAAACTCAAGTCTATACAACCGTATGTGAATATGTGCTGACTGATTCCCTTTTATTGAAATTCTGATTTTGTGAAATCCACCAGAAATAATCCCGTATAATGCATCCGTAGGGTAACTGAATAGGGCTAAAAATGGTTAATCTTCTGATCTCCCCGATAGGTGCAGATTTCATTGCATGTTTTTTTGTTTTTTTTTTTTTTGTCTCCTGCAGACTCAGATTGACGAGTTCGAGCACAAGCTGATTGTTTGCCACAACAAAGGTTTGGAGAACATGGACGCCCCTGGAGAAACCATCCAGAACGGAGACGCCCCGCCGTTATCTGTGAAGAAGAATCCGCCTGGTAAGTGCCGAGCGACGGCATCGTCCTCATTCAGATTAATGTCTGACAACCCGTGGTCACGGTGACGCTAGATCCCCAGGAGGCATCTGACAACCTTTGTGATGGGGTAGGTCCATGCTGACGGCTGAGGTCACGTTTCCTTTCCAGGTAAGAGACGTCCTCTTAAGTCTGTGAACAACAAAGCCTCAAAAGTTACTGAAGAAAGTGACTTCCAGACTCCAAAAACTCGAGCCCCCAGAAAAAATGTCAGGAAGGTGACGGTGAAGTTCTCCAGTGATGAAGAGTCGGACGGTGAGTAATTCCAGGGTTATGTAATCCCCAGGAAGGTTTACCTCTAGTTCTCTTGTAATGGATTTGCTCAGATTTGATCTTCACATTTTTTTTTTTTCCTCCTTTCCAGATTCAGAAACGGAGTTCAGTGAAGCAGAAACTCCTAAAAATACTACCCCCATCAGACGCACCTCTACCCGATCCCGGGCCCGGTGACCTGCTCTGTGGGCGCCTCCTGTGTGACTGCACTTCATGTAACACTCGGCCTTTTTTAGGTGCTTCTTGTATAATATTAAATCTTTATCTTCTTAAACTTGCCGTTAGTGTGATCCATGCCCCCTGCAGAGCTCACAATGCTGCACCCTGCTGATAAATGTACTGAGGGCCATGATAGAAAGGTGCCGGGATATGTAGGTCGTCACCGCTCTGTTTATTGGGCTGTAGATGACCCGGTACACCTCCAAAAGAGCCAGTAATGGCCACTAAGGCATCAGAACTATGGAGCAATGGAAGGTGCCGGCTCGGGTCTGACCAAAGAGGCTTGGTTTTACATCTAGACGGCCAGATGCATCACTTAAGAGATGTACTATAGAGGCTGGCAGCGACACTGACGGGGCAGCGTTCTGGCATCACATGTGCCGCTACCTAAGCACTGTACACAGCCCCCCATCACAGCAGCGCTGGTCGTAATTTTAGCAGGTTGATATTGCCGCACTCAAATTGTTCAGGAAAAGTGATTTAAAAACATTGCGTGTGATTACGAGGCCCGGCACATTAGATCTGTCTGATGGCCGATTTGTTGGATGCAACATCGGACTGGAGCATTTTGGTCCCACCAAAGAAAATCATTCTTGGGGGGCCCACTATGTAGCTACATGGAAATAAATACAAGACCACCAATTGTGTGGTAAAACACGCAAATATCAGGGTATAATATAAGGTAGCACACGTCTTAATTATGTAGCAGGGGTTGGGGTAGCCCCCTAATGGAATATAAAGTAGCCCCCCTCATGCAATATAATGCAGCCCCCCTCAGAGGTGTATCTAGCCTTTCCAGCACCCGGGGCAAAGGATCAGTTTGGTGCCCCCCCCAAACCCTCCCCCATTTGAACCTTAACTCTATTGAAACAGTATGACCAAGCCAAGGTACGTTCCTGAATTTCCATAATGTTAAAATAGATACCAATAAAAGTAAAATTAATTGAGACATCAGTAGGTTAAGTGTTTTTGAATATCCATATTGAATCAGGAGCCCCATATAATGCTCCATAAAGTTCATGATGGGCCCCATTAGATGCTCCATACAAAAATATGCCCCATATAATGCTGCACAAAGGTCAATAATGGCCCACATAAGATGCTCCATAGACACATTTGCCCCATATATTGCTGCACAAACGTTATGGCCCCATAAGATGCTCCATACAGACACTTGCCCCATTATAGTGCTGCACAAACACTATGGCCCCACATATAGTGCTGCACAAACGTTATGGCCCCCATATAGTGCTGCACAAATGTTATGGCCCCATAAGATGCCCCACACAGATATTTGCCCCATTTGCTGTTACAGCGATAAAAAAAAAAAAATCACATACTCACCTCCGTCGCTCAGGCCCCGGCACTTTCAATATTCACCTGACTTCGTTACAGCTGCCGCTCCATCTCCCGCCTCCTCTGCACTGACTGTCAGGCAGAGGGCGTGCACTAACTACGTCACCGCGCCCTCTGACCTCAGCGTCACTGCAGAAGACGGACCGGCGGCTGTAACGAGGAGAGGTGAATATCGCGCAGCGCTCCCCTCCCCGTATACTCACCTGCTCCTGGCGCTGTGTTGTCCCTGCTTCCCTGGTGCCGGCAGCTACCCCCTGTACTGAGTCACCGTTACCGCTCATTACAGTAATGAATATGCGGCTCCACCCCTATTACTGTAATGAGCGGTACCATGTGGCCGCTCAGTACAGGAAGAAGCCTGGGCAGCCAGGGACCGCGCCAGGAGTAGGTGAGTAGAATTAGACAGCCCCCGCTCCCTGGCCCTGCCAACCCCCTCCTTGGACCGCCGCATCATCAGGCGGCCTGCTGGGGCCCCCCCTGTCGGCTGTGCCCAGGGCACATGCCCCGGCTGCCCCCCCCCCCCCCCCCTAGATACGCCACTGGCCCCCCTCAATCATTGTTCTCATTGCCACCTCCATCATTGCCTTCTCACCCACCACCCCTATCATTACCCTTTCCACCACCTCCATCATTACCTTTTCCACCACCTCCATCATTGCCTCCTCCCTCACCTCCATCATTGCACATTCCACCATCGTTCTTTCCTCCACCAACATTGCCTTCACCACCTCCATCACTGCTCTCTCCATCACCCCCATCATTGTCCTCTCCAATACACACACACCCCACACCACTCCCACTCATACACACAGTACCACTCAGGAGTACTGTATAATAAATGGTTATGTATTTATTTTTTTTCTCTCCCCCTCCTATTGTTCAAAGCCTGGCCTCTTTCCAGACAGTGGGGTGCTGGCAGGGAGCTCTGCCTGGCCTCTTCTAGCCTCCTTATTGCATCACGTGCTTTCCTCCCTGCCTATAGGCTGGCTTTTCTCTGCCCTCCCTGCGATGCTTTGCCCCCTCTCTGCTTTTGGAGATCGCTCAGCTAGATAAAAGATTTGTACCCGGCAGCAGCAAACTAGGAAATTTTGTAATGAAAACTTAATTTAGAAAGTTGCTAATTTTCATTTAGGAAACAAACCCTGTACAGATGTCTGTGGCCGCAGGTTACGTGGCTTATGGCTGTACTATAAGAGCAGCCGCTGAGTCCTGCAGCAGCGATGTGGGGGAAAAAAGTGCCACTTCTGCTCTTCTAATATGTGTATAATACCAGCTTTGTTTTCAGGCGTGCCCCATCGCTGGATCCTTTCCATCACTAATGGCTGGGCTGGCACATAGTCTGATGGTTTCTTGGCTGCCATCAATCACTGCGCTGCCTGGCTACCAGAAGATGCAAAGTCCTAAGAAGTTTTAGACTGAGCTGGTTAAATAGTTTGTGGCGTTGCGATCGGCTGCCGGACGGATCAACCACTTGTGTTTTTGCAGCTGCTCTCAGCAGTTGTCGTTGTTCACCTGGCGCGTCGTGTTCAGTCGCAGCTTTGGCTTCTTGGATTGTACGTCTCTGAGAAGCAGGATATCTTGGTAAATTGCGTAAAGACAACTGTTCCCCTTCCTCCTTATTATTATTTATTTTTATGTAGGTACAACATCCTCCATAATGAATGTAAAGCCTTCTGATAACTGTAGCGCTTGTGGGCCACTAGAGGGCGCAGTGATGGTAAAATAAAGGAATCTGGCAGATGGTGGGCTTCCTCTGCTGATCGCAGCGTGCCCCCCGAATACTAACAACGTGGGCTCATCTGCAGTCAGGAAACGAGCGCATTTCATGCCGGTTTTGATCTTGAAGCTGAACTTTATGTTGGAGACAAGTGGGTCATCAGGGATAAGAGGGGGTGTTTGTACAGCTTGGACCCCTGACGTGCAATGTGCTGTACAGACCTTGGGCAGCCATGACTTGCATGTTTCTTTCTAAAGGTGTCAGTGCAAAATCTGTATTTACTGCCAACAAGAGCATCACAATGTGTTCCACCTGGTCCCTGGGCTCTAGCAGTTTCTGATGGTTGCCCCTTACATGAGATTAAGGCCCCAATCAATCAATGATATTTTTTTACACCGTCTTGATGAATGTCATCCCTTGGCATCACAGACTTGGCCCTATCCTGGATCTCATCATACCTAACAGACCGGACATTCAGCGTCTCCCACTCACACACCACCTCCTCACCTCGCCCCCTATCTGTCGGAGTCCCACAAGGTTCAGTCCTTGGGCCCCTGCTCTTCTCCATTTACACCTTTGGCCTGGGACAGCTCATAGAATCTCATGGCTTTCAGTATCACCTCTATGCTGATGACACACAGATCTACATCTCTGGACCAGATATCACCTCCCTACTAACCAGAATCCCTCAATGTCTGTCCACTATTTCATCCTTCTTCTCCGCTAGATTTCTGAAACTTAACATGGACAAAACAGAATTCATCATCTTTCCCCCATCTCACGTGATCCCCCCAACGAACCTATCCATTACAGTAAATGGCTGCCCACTCTCCCCAGTCCCACAAGCTCGCTGCCTCGGGGTAATCCTTGACGCTGATCTCTCCTTCAAACCACATATCCAAGCCCTTTCCACTTCCTGCCGACTTCAACTCAAAAATATTGCACGAATCCGTTCATTCCTCAACCAAGAATCTGCAAAAACCCTAGTCCATGCCCTCATCATCTCTCGCCTTGACTACTGCAACCTTCTGCTCTGTGGCCTCCCCTCAAACACTCTCGCACCCCTCCAATCTATTCTAAACTCTGCTGCCCGACAAATCCACCTGTCCCCCCGCTATTCTCCGGCCTCTCCCCTCTGTCAATCCCTTCACTGGCTCCCCATTGCCCAGAGACTCCAGTACAAAATCCTAACCATGACGTACAAAGCCATCCACAACCTGTCTCCTCCATACATCTGCGACCTCATCTCCCGGTACTTTCCTACACGCAACCTCCGATCCTCACAAGATCTCCTTCTCTACTCCCCTCTTATCTCCTCTTCCCACAATCGCATACAAGATTTCTCTCGCGTATCACCCCTACTCTGGAACCCTCTACCACAACACATCAGACTCTCGCCCACCATCGAAACCTTCAAAAAGAATCTGAAGACCCACCTCTTCCGACAAGCCTACAACCTGCAGTAACCACCGATCGACCAAACCGCTGCATGACCAGCTCTATCCTCGCCTACTGTATTCTCACCCATCCCTTGTAGATTGTGAGCCCTCGCGGGCAGGGTCCTCTCTCCTCCTGGACCAGTTATGACTTGTATTGTTCAAGATTATTGTACTTGTTATTATGTATACCCCTCCTCACTTGTAAAGCGCCATGGAATAAATGGCGCTATAACAATAAATAATAATAAATAATAATAATAATGTCTCTTACTGAACCTGGCTCCTCTTCCAGCGGCCGTGCACAATGAATGTCAAAGACTAGAGTAAACCGGTCCTAATTTACTCACTTCTTTTACTCCTATTTTAATGAATTGTCAGTTGTGCTTGGTGACCCCCTTAGTTCTTTATCTAGACTCCTCATGTGCAGAATATCTGCTGCCCCCCTGCCGTGCAGTCCACCATCACTGATCGAAGCGCGTTCCTGTAATAAAGGCCACCAGGGTAACAAGTCCGTCTATTACATTTCTTCCCTCCTGAAATTTCTCCTATCTGTTGTGGGTGAGGGGAAGGAACCACCTCAACTCGGCCACGAAGAGGAGACCCCGTAACGTTACAGAGCGGGGGGCCGAGGGCAGAAAAGTCACCACCGCTCTGCTGACCCCATAACTGCAGAGTCCAGACCTCCTCTGGTATAACATCAGCACAAAGACAGCGCCCCCGCCAGGAGCTTAATGGCCGAGCAACCGTACATCAAGCATTGGATGGAGTGGTGTAAAGCCGCCATCACTGAATTCTGGAGGAGACGTGTTCTGTGCAGTGACGGATCACACTTCTCTCTCTGGTGTCTGATGGAGGAGTCTGGGTTTGGTTATTCCTGGAGAACATCGCCCCCTGTACAGATGGTGGAGGAGGATGATGCTATGGGCTGTTATCGGGGGGGGTGGCCTGGGACCCTTGGAGCCAGTGAAGAGAAATCTTAAAGCTTCAGCACAAAACATTGAGGACAATTGTAGCTTCAGCTCTGTGGGAACCGTTTGAGGAAGACCCTTACATTGTCATCTGTTGTGACACTACAACTCTCAGCATGCCCTGTATTTTAAGTGGTATTCCAAGGCATTGAGGGCATATTTTAAAAGACCTTTCAGTCTGGATGGTGGGGGTCTCGGTCTCCAAAACAAGGCTTCCAATCATCCCTTCTGTGCCAGTTTGTTGGAATCCAAAATTTGGTGCAAGAGTTACAAAAAAAAATTAGTGACGTTTTGGGTTCAGGATTTCTCCAGAAAATAAGCGGCTTTGCTAAACCCAGGTGATTCAGAGATGATGTGCCAGCGCTGTGTGGTCACTGATGAAATTGGAAAGTTGGGGTCTCACTCACTGTAGGTGATGTACCAGGGGCTACTCTACATTCACTTTGTCAATTTTTGTCTTTGTCTTGTCGTTTTTTTTTTTGTTTGTTTGTTTTTTTTTTCAAATTATTTTAATTTGCGCCCGATTTTGTCTGGGAGGTTTTTTTGTTGGTACACCGCAAATTTTAGTTTGTCATATTAACACTTTGGGGCTTCTTGCTTTAAAAAGGTGCAAAGAAGGTAAAAAAGCATTGTTATTTTGGTGCAGAATTCATGAACTCGCTTGTGGAATCTTGAAGAATTGGGTAAAAACTCCAATGTTGAATTGAGCCCTCGGAGCATCAGACGTGGCCCTTTGCACATGTAACGGAACTGATTTTCACTTGCTGAATCTCCTGCAATAATTCTGCCTTGTGTGAATACAGTCTCTGGTTTATCGTCACGTTCATCACTGCGGCTCCACTTGAGATCTGTGCTGCCTTTCCCCCCTCATTCACCGCAGACCCACCAGGCTCTGTCGCCTCTCGTGTGAACGTGCAGCTGGAATCGGGCCGAGTCCTCACCAGGGGCAATGTCATAAGAGGATGCACCGCTCTGCCCCACATAGGACCGGCTGGACCTGACCTGACCCTTCACCCTGCTGGGCGAGTTCAGTGATGGCTGGGACCGGAGCTGTAAGATTTCATGATCGCCAGTAGTGAGGAGCGAGTGCAAGAACTGCACCCGATAGACATCGAATATATGTAGCTGTTATATAACCTAGTGGAGAGACCACCTCTGTCCTTGTGACTCGGTTTTCCAGCATTTTCCCACTGATTGACCAGATTGAAATTTGGGAAATCGGAGACCCGACGTTGCCGTGATCTTTATCGTCCTCAAACAATTGCTGAACAATTTTTGCAGTGTTGCTAGGAAGTTGAAGAATCCCACTGCGGTGAAGGAGTGGGCTAGGTCTGTACAGTGTTTCTACAAGTTGTATGTGTTGCATCCACGGGATTAATGCCAGGACCTAAGGCATCATGTCTTCCTATAGTGCAGTCTGACCGTGGGTGTATGCTGCTGCCACTAGGAGGACACTAAGTGATACAAAGAAAGTTCTCCCCTCCCCTGCAGTATACACCCTCCTGCTGGCTCTCAGCTAACCATTTCTTGCTTAGTGTCTGTAGGAGGCATTTGGGTCTGTTTTCAGACCCCAACATTTGTTATTTTTGTTTTCTGTAAATTTTTATTTTTTAATTAACTGAGTGAAGGGGGCGACTGATTCCTTTCTAGGGTCCGCTCTCTCCCGAACCATCAACAGGCAAGCACGGCGAGTATACCTCCCCGTACCTTTTCTGCGACGACTGGGGCACGCCTAATCTACGCTAGGGCGACGGTTCCTATACAGTCCCGATCTCCCCCCTGTAAGATGGCGAGCACATAGAGTATACCTCTTATGTGCATCTCCCGGGCTCCTCCGCAATTAAGCCCTCACCTGTTGGCGTCATGTAGTCCCCACAGTAGCCGTAAGTCCCCTGCGGCAGGCACCGCCATAAGTCCCCTGCGGCAGGCACATATGAAGATGGACAGAGACTCTCCATCCCCTGGCCAAGGAAGGATCGATTAAGCTTATTCCCTCGCAATAGAGGCTGCATCTCTGCTCGGTGGTGGTGAGTAGTTTCCTTCCTCACGCTACCTGCATGGAAGGTGCGGTCCTGGTCCCTGGGGAGAGGTGCCGCTGGCCGGTACGCCAGTGGCAATCATTCGGCGCTACGTCGCGGCCCGCCGACGCGCTCCATAAATTTAGTCCCCGGCTTTTTCAGCCGGACTAGGCCGCAGTTGAAATTCCCGCCAACCGCCGGAGCCCCGCCCAGCTCACTTCAGGGGCGACGGTGCCTTCATGGTCCCGATCTCCCCACACCAGCAGCAGGCGACCACATGGAGTGTCTCCTCCATGTATCCTCTCCTGGAGCCAGGCCTAATGCCGGACAACTGGCCCTGTCCACCCGGGGGCTGAACTCCGTGGATGTACAGAGGCCCCTCTCTATGGCGTCCGAGCAGCCCCCACTGTCCCACCACTGTGAATGCGGATGGCACAAGGAGGCGGACGGTTCCTCTCCACCTCCCTAACAAAAGGGATGATGGATTGAGGTTTATCCCTCTATCCCTGCACCGTCCACGCTGCAATACCCGACATCCGCGTCGGCTCCATGCCGGGACGCGCACCGTTGGTGAGTGGATCCTGCCAGCGATGGGCTTCTGCAGCGGGATATTGACAGGCAGTCTCAGGCTTCCCTGTGGCCACCTCCCTGAGGTAACGCTCCAGCCGGCTACAAATTTTAGCCCCCGCCTTCGGCCGATGTGTAGGCCGCACCCCGGAAGCGCACTGTGGCGTCCTAAGGCAGCTCTGCCTTTTTTCCTGGCGCTTTTCGCCTGGCACGGAAGCACTCAATTTTCTCGAGCAACGCCCCTCACTTCTACGCTGGCACCGGCTGCAGAAATTTAGGCCCCGGCTTGGGCCTATTCATGGAAGTCTGGCTCCGCCCACGTCATGCATGTGGCTCCGCCCCCTGAATTGGCGCTTCTCGCTCGCTGCGAGATTTTACCTAAACCCGCATGACCAGTATTCCTGGTCTTAAAGGCACATGACCAGTATCCCCTGGTCTTAAAGGCACATGACCAGTATTCCCTGGTCTTAAAGGCACACGACCAGTATTCCCTGGTCTTAAAGGCACACGACCAGTATTCCCTGGTCTTAAAGGCACACGACCAGTATTCCCTGGTCTTAAAGGCACATGACCTGTATTCCTGGTCTTAAAGGCACACGACCAGTATTCCCTGGTCTTAAAGGCACACGACCAGTATTCCCTGGTCTTAAAGGCACACGACCAGTATTCCCTGGTCTTAAAGGCACACGACCAGTATTCCCTGGTCTTAAAGGCACACGACCAGTATTCCCTGGTCTTAAAGGCACACGACCAGTATTCCCTGGTCTTAAAGGCACACGACCAGTATTCCCTGGTCTTAAAGGCACATGACCTATCCGAAGCTGGTCATAAATGAGGAGCCCTCTGCCGCTGATCCCAGTTTATCCCAGTGTAACTAGTTCCCTCAGTGGACTTCGTCACTGCCGCAACCCATGGTTTTTCTGACCAAGAAATTTAATCCCTCTGTGGCTCGGAGTGCTTGCAGGACCGATATATCTGGTCCCTCTCCTACATGGGATCCGTCGGCTAGCAGGGGCCGCGAGTATTCTAGAAACGTACAGGCATCTACAAAAGGGAAGTTCTCATTTCATGATCTCTCTCCAAGGATTTGCTGACAACAAGACTCTGAATATGGATCGGATGTTGCCTTGGACCTGGACTTGCCAGAGTTTCAGTAAAGGATGACTCGCCTATTTATTATTATTATTATTATTATTATTATTTATTGTTATAGCACCATTTATTCCATGGCGCTTTACAAGTGAGGAGGGGTATACATAATAAAAACAAGTACAATAATCTTGAACAATACAAGTCACGACTGGTACAGGAGGAGAGAGGACCCTGCCCGCGAAGGATCACAATCTACAAGGGATGGGTTAGGATACAGTAGGTGAGGATAGAGCTGATCGTGCAGCGGTTGGTTGATCGGTGGTTACTGCAGGTTGTAGGCTTGTCGGAAGAGGTGGGTCTTCAGATTCTTTTTGAAGGTTTCGATGGTGGGCGAGAGTCTGATGTGTTGTGGTAGAGGGTTCCAGAGTAGGGGTGATACGCGAGAGAAATCTTATATACGATTGTGGGAAGAGGAGATAAGAGGGGAGTAGAGAAGGAGATCTTGTGAGGATCGGAGGTTGCGTGTAGGAAAGTACCGGGAGATGAGGTCACAGATGTAAGGAGGAGACAGGTTGTGGATGGCTTTGTACGTCATGGTTAGGGTTTTGTACTGGAGTCTCTGGGCAATGGGGAGCCAGTGAAGGGATTGACAGAGGGGAGAGGCCGGAGAATAGCGGGGGGACAGGTGGATTAGTCGGGCAGCAGAGTTTAGAATAGATTGGAGGGGTGCGAGAGTGTTTGAGGGGAGGCCACAGAGCAGGAGGTTGCAGTAGTCAAGGCGAGAGATGATGAGGGCATGGACTAGGGTTTTTGCAGATTCTTGGTTGAGGAATTAACGGATTCGTGCAATATTTTTGAGTTGAAGTCGGCAGGAAGTGGAAAGGGCTTGGATATGTGGTTTGAAGGAGAGATCAGCGTCAAGGATAACCCCGAGGCAGCGAGCTTGTGGGACTGGGGAGAGTGGGCAGCCATTTACTGTAATGGATAGGTTCGTTGGGGGGGTCACGTGAGATGGGGGAAAGATGATGAATTCTGTTTTGTCCATGTTAAGTTTCAGAAATTTAGCGGAGAAGAAGGATGAAATAGTGGACAGACATTGAGGGATTCTGGTTAGTAGGGAGGTGATATCTGGTCCAGAGATGTAGATCTGTGTGTCATCAGCATAGAGGTGATACTGAAAGCCATGAGATTCTATGAGCTGTCCCAGGCCAAAGGTGTAAATGGAGAAGAGCAGGGGCCCAAGGACTGAACCTTGCGGGACTCCGACAGATAGGGGGCGAGGTGAGGAGGTGATGTGTGAGTGGGAGACGCTGAATGTCCGGTCTGTTAGGTATGATGAGATCCAGGATAGGGCCAAGTCTGTGATGCCAAGGGATGAGAGGGTCTGTAATAATAGGGAATGGTCCACTGTGTCAAAGGCAGCCGACAGGTCGAGGAGGAGGAGAACAGAGTAGTGTCGCTTGCTCTTGGCGGTTAAGAGGTCATTGGTGACCTTAGTTAGCGCAGTTTCAGTGGAATGGTGTGACCGGAAGCCAGATTGTAAGCGGTCAAAGAGGGAGCAAGAAGAGAGATGGGAGGACAGTTCAAGGTAGACGTATTGTTCCAGTAGTTTTGAGGCATAGGGGAGAAGTGATATATGATATATTTATATCATCATCCAATCTCTGTACATTGACGAGGACTCCGGTCCTGCTCTAGACTACACAGTGTCCCTCATAAGGAGACTAAAATCCCTCGTAGAGCAGATTCACTGGACAGAAGCCTCTACGTGGGATGCCATGCCTGGTCTGATTTTTAAGGGCGACAGGCCCTTTAAAGGGCGCCAATCTCCCCACACCATCAACAGACGGGCACACGGAGTGTCGCCTCCAGGTATCCTCTTCTGCATCCAGGCCTAACGCCAGACAACCTGTCCTGTCCACCCGGAGACCTGAACTCTGTGGATGTACAGAGGCACCCTTTTCGGGCGTCTTAGCACCCCCCTCTGCATCACCACTATTTAAGGGTACCGTCACACAGTACCATTTTGATCGCTACGACGGTACGATTCATGACGTTCTAGCGATATCGTTACGATATCGCAGTGTCTGACACGCAGCAGCGATCAGGGATCCTGCTGAGAATCGTACGTCGTAGCAGATCGTATGGAACTTTCTTTCGTCGCTTGATCACCCGCTGACATCGCTGGATCGTTGTGTGTGACAGCGATCCAGCGATGTGTTCGCTTGTAACCAGGGTAAACATCGGGTAACTAATCGCAGGGCCGCGCTTAGTAACCCGATGTTTACCGTGGTTACCAGCGTAAATGTAAAAAAAACAAACAGTACATACTTACATTCCGGTGTCTGTCCTCCGGCGTCTCAGCTTCTCTGCACTGTGAGCGCCTGCCGGCCGGAAAGCGAGCACAGCGGTGACGTCTGACGTCACCGCTGTGCTTTCCGGCTATGGCGCTTACACAGTGGAGAGAAGCTGAGACGCCGGGGACAGACACCGAAATGTAAGTATGTACTGTTTGTTTTTTTTACGTTTACGCTGGTAACCAGGGTAAACATCGGGTTACTAAGCGCGGCCCTGCGCTTAGTTACCCGATGTTTACCCTGGTTACCGGGGACTTCGGCATCGCTCCAGCGCCGTGATTGCAACGTGTGACCGCAGTCTACGACGCTGGAGCGATAATCATACGATCGCTGTGACGTCACGGATCGTGCCGTCGTAGCGATTAAAATGGTACTGTGTGACGGTACCCTAACAGAAGATGCAAGAAGGCGGATGATCCCTCTCCACTTCCCTGTGAAGAGGATGGTGGATCGAGGGTTCCTAATTTTTAACTCTGCAATGACCTGCTGGAAGCAGCCGCGCATTCTGCCACTTGGCAGATTAACCGGGTACAATCTCCTGTGGTTTACCTACCAGTATCCCTGCCCGATGTGTCATCAATTAAAAATGCCACGATCTGTCAAATAGCAAATCTGGTTTGTTCCGTTTTGCGGCTACGGGTCCAGCCCTCTACCCTCCCTAGCCGCCGCATGGATTGCTAGAGCAGCGGTCTCCTGCCTGGAGACCTTAACTACTTTGATTCACACCAGTAACCCTTTCCTGAAGACAGTACAGCTGGTCAATCAAATCTTTTGAGCGGGAGACCAACGAAGGATCGTACGTTCCTACAGCCCCGACCAACAGTGAAAGGGTTGTCCGGGACAGTCTAGATCTAAGGGATCTTGGTTTCTAAAAGGGGAACGAGAAGTAGGACCGATCCCGGACCTCAAACTTCTAACAACCTTTCACAAGGTTCTTCTTCGAATGGAGTTCCTCCGCTCAGCCATTACTTCAACAGAAAAAGGTGCAGTTTCTGGCATCCATCGACATTCGGGATGCTTACCCTCTTCAAAAATTCCTTCGCTTTTCCATTTGTGAACAGCATTTAAGTTACGACCTTGTCCTTCGGCCTTGCTACCACACCCAGAGTGTTCGCAAGGGTCATGGCAGCTGTCATGTTCCTCTTGCACCTAGAGGCATGGTCGTCCTGCCCTGTTTGGCCGACTACCTGCCCTTGCTGGACTACGCTAAGTCGTCTATATCACTTGCGATACCCTCTCACCTGGGCTGGTGGCTAGACTTGGACAACTTCTCATTTCCATCCCAGCAGATATCCTTTTTGAGGATGATCTGGTACTCTTCCAGAAGGGTGGTATATCTCCCTCCAGACAAGGTCATGGTCCTTCAACAGGGAGCTCGCGCACTTGCTCACTCATCCCCTCATTTCATTCGATTTGCTGGGAGGGCTCTGAGGAAAAAATGGAGACAACAATGGAAGCAGTTTCCTTCGCTCCGTCTGCTTGACTTGCTGAAAACTGACTTTCAGACGATAGTCTCTGAGCTCCTTCTTCATCCAGGGCCTTTCTCCCGGTTCAATGGTTACTAGTAACTTCCAATGCCAGTCCTGTTCTCCCGATCATTGCTCTGGAGATCCGAAAGGTAGTCCTACAGTAGGTCCACTGCCTTATGGCGGGTCAACCCATCTGAATTCAATTGGACAATGCCACGGCTGTGCCATACGTCAATCATCTAGCAGGTACCCACGTTCAGGCACCATGACCGAGGTACCTCACATGGGCCGAGATCTATCACTCGGTGATCTCGGCAGTACATATCCCAGGAGTATAACTCTGGGCTGCGAACATATTCAGCCGTCAGGGTTTCGCCTCAAGTGAGTGGGAACTTCACCCGGAAGTCTTCCATCAGACCTGCCTTCACTGGAGCTCTCCAGTTGTAGTTCGGATGGCGTCCTGACTGATCGCCTGTGTACTCGAGTTTGTCGTTCGGCCTCGAGATCCAAGAGCCATCGCACTGCATGCTCTGGTTCTTCCGTGGTACCAGTTTCCACAACTCCCCGTTCACTACTTCCGAAAGCTTTTCAGAAGCAGAAAGGGCCCCAGTGATCCTCGGAAATCCGCACTGACCACGTCAATTTGTTTGCTTGCGGAGCTGGTAGCTTTCTGCCTTTCTGCAACAAAACTGCAAGTAGGGACCACCTCGCAGGAAGTTTTCACTTGTAGTTCTTCCCTATCGCATACCGTTAGATCATTGGGATCTATTCTATTACGGAAGGTTGCCCCTTTTTTCTCGGCGATATCCTCATCCTGACGAGTCTTCGGCGCTAACGGGTCCTTTCAGACTTTTTTCCCTTATTTCCTTCAAGGCAAGGTTGTCCTCAGGCCTTCCCCGTCCCTTGTTACCAAGGTGGTATTGTATTACCACTGTTATGAGGGCATAGTTCTTCCCTCATCTCTTTCGGCACCAGTCCACAAAATGGAATGAGTTCCCCATATTCCGGACTCTGAGTAGGTACGTCTCGAGGACGGCGTCCTTCCGAAGGTTGGACACTGTATCTTGGACTTCCTGACGGTAAGAGGAAGGCTTCCTGACGTTTACAGGAAGGGTTTCGCCGTCTTCATCGGCCATTTAGCCTGGTGTATTCCTTTCACCATCCAGGAGTCCTTCCGTGTTAGATGTCAGCCTATCTCCCTGTCTATCGTGGGTTCTAGGCACCAGGCGTCGACAAGACACGCCTGCAAGCTTGCGGATTCGTCCAGTCCGCATGCATTCTTCAAGCATTATAATTCCCAGACTTCCACAGATGTGAGTCTGGGCAGGCGGACTCTGCAGGTCGCGGTGGCGCACTTGTGAGTAGCGGTTACACAGGGCCTGATCTGATGTTGTCCCCACCCAGGGACTGCTTTGGTACGTCCCACGGTCTGTGTCCCCCAATGAGGCGAAGGAGAAAGAGGGATTTTTGTGTACTCACCGTAAAATCCTTTTCTCCGAGCCAATCATTGGGGGACACAGCTCCCATCCTGGTATTGGCTTATGCTTGTTTTTATAATCCGATATGCTATACTCTCATATATAATATGACATGCTGTAAGCTAATATGTTGTTACTGATCTACTGCTTTTTGCACCGAACTGGTTAGCTGAGAGCCAGCAGGAGGGTGTATACTGCAGGGGAGGAGCTAACTTTCTTTGTATCACTTAGTGTCCTCCTAGTGGCAAGCAGCATAACACTCCTCGGTCTGTGTCCCCCAATGATTGGCTCGGAGAAAAGGATTTTACGGTGAGTACACAAAAATCCCTCTTTTTGGTGCTTATAAAACGATCACTGTTTAGTCAGTTGCTGTTCTTTGGATCAGTTTTGGTAGGTTATTAACCACTGTACAGCCGGAGACCTGCCGTGTGGCAGGCGGGCGCCCCTAAAGACCTGCCAGGGGTTCCACAGTAAATGAAGCAGTTTAAGCATTTGCACCTCTGTTCCAGTTACGGATGCGGCTTTGCCCCGATCTCTGGATTGTGGGGGAATCTGTCAGGCTTTGTGTGTTTTTTGACTGCAGCTATGGCATTGTTATGCTGTTCCTACTACATAGATATTTGGAAAGCTGTAGACATTAAATATTTGTGTAATGAAAAGCCTTGCTACTTAACAAGCAAAAGCCCAGAAAGGCAGTGTTTGGTATTAACATGCGAGACTCGGCCGTATTTCTCACATGTGTGATCCTTATACACCGGCTCGCCATCATGTGTAGATTAACCGCTATTGCTTTAGGTCTTATGAGGTGACTGAATCTAATTAGATCCTAAACAAAGATATTTGCTTTTAAGAGACTCCTCAGAAAACTCCATATGTATGTACCCTTAGGCTATGTTCACAATGCATTTTTCCACCATTTTGTTCTGTTTTCTATTAAAAAAAAAAAAAAAAAAACACAGTAAAAAGCACTGCCCTAATGAGGTAAATGATTCTTTATTAATATCTTCCTGCTTTTGAGTCGTGTTTTTTTTTTTTTTTTTTTTTACCGCTTCAAATGCCAAGCTGCTAAATGAAGTAACCGGTCCACTCTTCAGGCTTCTTAGTCTAGGAAGTTGGTCAATACTTTTTGATAGACGTCGAGAGGAAGGCTAAAAAAACTCATAAACTTTTTTTTTTTTTTTGTATGTTTTGTAAGTGTTTCTGCTGCAAAAATAATCTTCATTGGTTACGGCATTTTCCGGACATTATTAGAAAGTGAATTTCGTGCTGGTTTTTTATAGACCTGCCTTTTTGTGTTTTTTTTTATTTTTTTTTGTATTTTTATCCAACAGTGACTACTTGGAGGAAACAGATCACATATAGAGTTTGGGGGGAGAAACCATGCACAAAAAGTGAAAAAGAAAAAAAACAACAAACCACTGCGGAGTGTTTCATATTTTCTTTGACTTGCAGCAATGAGGCCGAATCCTTTTGCTGCTGAAAAATAAAAGGCTGGGAATAAAAGTTAAGTTTTTCATGTAGTCAAATATCTCCTGCGTTTTATGGTTTTGAGATGCGGCTTTTGATAGAACTGTAAGTACAAGTTGCCGCATCAGGAAACCGCAGCAGGTCGCTGTATAACTCGTGAGCTGCTTGTGTGAACACGTCCTTGAGCGCACACAGTAGTGCGCAGGATTTATATTAGTACACAGCTATCATTTATCCACCATCCGTCCACGCACTGAAGAGGAAGCTCCTTCCTGGCAGCGCAGTCGTTGCTGCTGCAACAGAAAGTTATTGAGCTGTGGTGGAAAGTCGTAAAGCAACAAGGCATAAAAGCATCGAGGGATCAGGTGAACATTAAATATTCATCATTAGCAAGGTTAAAAGAGCAGCCGTGGAATTGTCCTTCCTGATTAACCCTGTGGTGCCGTCCATGAGACCCTCACTGCTCCGTGTAGAAAATTAGACTATTACTTAAGACTAAAGCAAATAAACTGCACGATTTTGGTGGAGTCAGAGTCAGTATAAAAGACTGACTCCTAAAATATGTAATAAATTGGGGTCCGTGCGGGATGTGCTGTAAATGTTTTCATAATCTGGAAAATTATGAAATGTCCTATAAATGTCTATTCTGTTCCTGATCTCAGGATCTCGGCTTTAGTGAGGCAGGGCTGTGGAGTTGGAGTGGAGGTGAATCTGCTGCACTTTATGCACATGCTCAGTAGTGAGGCAGGGCTGTGGAGGTGAATCTGTGCTGCACTTTATGCACATGCTCAGTAGTGAGGCAGGGCTGTGGAGTTGGAGTGGAGGTGAATCTGCTGCACTTTATGCACATGCTCAGTAGTGAGGCAGGGCTGTGGAGTCGGAGTGGAGGTGAATCTGTGCTGCACTTTATGTACATGCTCAGTAGTGACCGGTGCTGTGGAGTCGGAAGTCAGGGAAATGTCGGAGTCGGTGGTTTGGCTTACCAACTCCACAGCCCTGACTGTAACCACTATATTTAGTATTTTAGGTCAGTGGCAGTTGGGGTCCTAAGACCCCAGGAATTTCCTAAATTATGATGCATCAGCAGTCAGCTTATTTTCGAGTGTGAGAAGAGAAGGGTACGGAGCAATACACCGATCTGTTCACGGATAAGAGTCACAGGACTCAGATTATCACTGATTTAAACTATTAAACCGTGGCTATAATATGTCAAAATTTAGAAAAGTTTACTTTTTAATTTAGTTTGAATAAATAACTTGTATTAGGAGGTTAGGGTGGGGAAGAAGATAGAGGGGGGTCTTTCGGTATTCAGTGACAGAGCCAATGAAGGTGCCAACCGCAGATGTAGAAAGTCTCTAGGGTGGAAGAATTTGTGTGTTATCCTCAAAGATTTTACGTTTAATGCTATGTTCCTACTATCCGGATGGAGCAGTGCTTTGGACACTGTATTTTTGCTGTGTCCAAAGTGCTGCCGTCTATTGAACGCAGGTAAATCCGCGTGTGATCACTGAAACGTGTGGATTTACCACATTCAATACATTCTATTCATCTACTATTCTGTAACGTTTGGCCGCTGTGGTTTTGACACCGTATAAATACGCAGTGTCAAAACCACAGCAATTCCTGAACGTAGCAACGTACCTTTTTTTTTTTTTCTAATTCTTTAAGTTTTTCAATAAACAGAAAACGAGTTATAATAAACATTAGCTCACATGTCAAATTCAGATAATTTTTAGACCACAAGTCTCAAAATAATCAGGAAATCTATATAATCAATATAAACCTATTAGGAGAAAAAGGACAATTGAGCATTAAACATAAAACAATGATTCAGGTCCAGGGTGGATAGCCTTAGATACTATCATGGTCAATAAAGAAAATTATAAGGCTAGAAGATGAGACAGGAAGGACTATGATACAGCAAATTAATTTATTGACAATTGAGGACGAGTGGATGGCATAAAAAGACTGGAATAGGCTAGTATTGGGTATCGATGTGGAGGCAAGGTCGGCAGTCATGTCTACTTGAAAAATTTGAGTTAGGGGGAATGGAGAAAACTCATGTTCCAGAGCTAGAGGGAGAGGATAAAAATTCAACCCAAGGAAGGAGAAGCCACGAAGCACAGAATTTCTCGTGGGTACGTGTTTCCCAGCTAGACAGTTCCTCTAAGCGATATAAGTCTTGGACCTTAAGAGTCCATTCTTTTAGCGTTGGGGAGGCAGTTTTCATCCAATGCATTGAAATCAGGTGCTTTGCAGGTGCTAGTAAAATAGGTAGTAAGTCGTGTCTCCTTGGGTTAAAGGAGGAAGAAGGGAGGGAAAGCAGAACATCCTGGGGAGCAAGGTCTCGATCCATTAGGTTCATACTGTGGAGAGATTTGTTTATATCTGACCAAAATTGCACTACTTCCTGGCAAAACCAAAAAATATGTGCTAAGGAACCAACGGAGCGAGAGCATCTCCAACACAGCGGGGAGTCTGTTAATCCCAAATGAAACAACCTTTCTGGGGTCCAGTACCACCTAGAGAGAATTTTAAACGCGTTTTCTTGTAATAAGATACATCTGGAGAACCCGTGAGAGTTGGCAAGTACCTGTTGGGTTTCTTGGGAGGACAATGATATCTTTAACTCAGCTTCCCAGGAGGAGAGATATAAGGGTTTAAATTGAGTTGGGGCTTTGAGGAGGTTCGCGTATAATTTAGAAACCAATCTAGTGATTGGTGATTTTAGCCTCACTAGCAGATCGAGCCAGAGCCATTCTGAAGAGTGACCCACCCCAGAACTGAATTTCGTCATTATGCGGTTTATGTGGTATTTTTGGAGAAAATTTATAGGTTGTTTTGTGGCATTGATCGGCCAATTTTCATTGCAAGGAACTTGGTTTGATAGGAATTGAGAGATTGAAGCGTTTGGTAGGGATGTCCAAAGGCCATAGACATCCTCGTATGTAGGGTCCGACAACCATGGGATGATCTTAATCGGTATATTGTCGAGAAAATGGCAATATGGAAGTTGGTTTGGTATAAGGGAGCGTCTTATAGATAGTGTGTTATGTAGGATCTCATCAAATTTTCTATGTGGGCACTTGAAGGACGACCAAAGATAAAGATCAGCCTCATCACCCAGTAGAGCGAGTTCTAAGTTTGTGTTGACATTTTCTGGGTTAGGTTTTAACAAATTCATCCATCTGGCGAGATGTATAGCTTTGTAGTAAGTTTTGAGCAACGTACCTTTTGAGGTGTCTTCTATGAAGTTTGCTCTCAATTGTGTAGGTCCTTTACAGGATTACAAACGTTTTCAATCCTGTGAGTGTACTCGCTGTATCTTGGAAAATCAAAAGCTTCTTCCAATTCTTCCCTTTGAAAGAAATTTGAAGGCACACGTGGTCCCTGAGACATTATTGAGGTATGTCTGAAGGAGGATCGGGAGCATGAATTTGATCGAATTCTAGGATCCAGGCGGGTCAGGCGCCGTTTCCAGCATCTCGTCAAGTGAAAGGGTTATGGTCGGGAAGATAACTACTGGGTTAATTCGGTGGATTTTTATGGGGATCTCTTAATAAGAGAGTTCCATCATTGTCATCAGAGGATGAGGCTGTCTGAGGGTCTGCTGGCCCCTCGTAGAAGGGGGGGAAGGTACTGTCATGGCTCGACTGCAGGGCTCCATCTGGTGACCTCTGGCTGATGGTCGGTTTCCCTTTCTTTTGGACCACAGCCTGTGTTGTCTCTGTCCAACTGCTGATAATACTCTTGCCTTGCTTTGCTTCTATGCAAATCTTTTCACTTCTTCATTTGGTTTGTGCAATAACATCTTTGGGAGGGATTATTTATACTGACCATGAACTTGCAATCTTTTGCAAGTAATAATTCAAGACCGATGGTGTTTGGAGATCCAGCTTCTCCGCTATGGATTATCATGCCTGGTTAATCTCTGATATTTTTCCTGCGGTTTGTTTGTTAGTCTTCCTCCCCAGTACCCTTTCCTTTCTTTGGCGTTTGAGGTCTGGGAGGTTTTCTACATATTCCGTTTGTTGTGTGGTTCTTATTTTCTTCTGTCTTTCCTGTGTGACTGTCTGAACATGCCCTTATCCCTGCCTCTGTGTGCTACGTTCTGTTGTTTTGGGTTACACATTGTGAGTAGTTTAGGGTGCAGTTAAGGACCCTTATGGTCAGACTACATTGAATGGAGGCACCATTGCGTAATCTTAGGGTATGTTTCCACATGCCGGATTACATCTGGATTTGCTGCGGATTGGATGCTTTTTTACAGCCGCAGCATCCAGTCTGCAGCGTCCAGATGTTATAGCATAGTGGAGGGGATTTTCTGAAATCCCGTCTCCACTATGTGTGCACGGCCGCATCCGGCGGCCCTTCGTATCTGGACATACGGCGCGTCGTTATAGACTGCAGCATGTCTATTTATCTTGCGGAGACTCGTCCAATGTGCAGCCATTCCGTTATGTGGAAACATACCCTAAGGGTATGTGTCCACGTTCAGGTTTGCTTCAGGATTTTATGCAGGTAAAATCCTGACCAAAAATGCACCTGAGGTCACTGGCAGGTCACCTGCGGTGTACCTGCGTGTTTTGCTCATTGTAGCAACATGCTGCGTTCTGAAAAAACGCAACGCATGTGCGTTTTTGCGGGAAAAACGCATGCGTTTTTTAATGCACAGTGGAGACGGGGTTTCATTAAATCCCTTCCACTAAGCTGTAACATCTGGACGCTGTGTTTTTGATGCTGCGGCTCAGCGCTGCGTCAAAAACGCAGCGTTTCCTGAACGTGGACACATACCCTAAGGGTGCCAACCTCCGCGGTCAGGAAGGAACAAATCAGGGCCAGGTTAGGGATTGCCTAGTCTGAATAGGAACCTGTGTACAGGTTTACACCCCTCCTGGTTTGTACGTATCCGTGTTATTGTGCATATACGGTCATAACACCTGGATGCAGATTGTAAGAATGGCTGTTGGCTGAGAACCAAAGCATATGTTGAAGTCACCGTAAAAGGACATATACCTTTTGTGCTATGAATAAACCATGCAAAAATCCACTGCACATATACAGTAGACTGAAAAATATATCTAAAGGTATAACAAAGCGGAGAACTGTTAGGCCAAAGCTGGAAAAGAATGTTGTACAAGATGCACCCAATATTGTTCCCCAAACCTGTGACAATCATATCAATACCATAGATGAGGAATAGTAGATGGAAATACAGACTCCTACATCCCGTACTTTGTAATAGCTGATCTAATCCGGCTACTGTTTTCTCAACTTTCTCCATGAGTTTTTTTGCATGCACCCTTAAAAGTGTATACTGAATATAAATTCATTTTATCATATACCCATTACAGCCTGATCTCATTCATCCCAGAATCGGATGTTCCCGCTTACCTTTCTCCTCCATCTTTGAGAATGCGGGTGTCTGTTTAAATTTACCCCCAAAAAATGTGTTGACTTTACTGAAGGAGAGACTGGACTTTGACATGAAAGGTGTGAAGATTAGTATAGCATCGACATGTCTCAGGAGTATTGTGCAGTGAGGGGTTAACAAGGTGAATATAAAACCTGCAGTCATAGAAGGAAGCTGGAAGGGCCACCGACGTAAGAACGGCCACCGATGCAGGTAGGACCACAGATGCAGGAAGGGCCACTGACACAGATAGGACCACCGATGCAGGAAGGACCACCGACACAGGAAGGGCCACCGATGCAGATAGGGCCACCGATGCAGTAAGGACCACCGATGCAGTAAGGACCAGATGAAGATCCTACAACATGTACCCATCAACTGGACTGGCAAGTATCGGTCTGAGCAATGATCAGCTACTATCTCAATTAAAGGGGTTTTCCAGTTTTAAGTAAATAAAGCCTAAAAGGGTTTTCCTACCATAACAGCTTGTGCCCTATGTACAGTATAGGTGGTAAATTGCTGATGACCTGCAACTGTGCAATATACATTTTTTTTCTCAGTAGATTTCAGCAAAAAGCTCTGCAGGACCCTGGCCCGGCGGCAATGTCGGTAGTCTGTGGCCACCGGACCAAAGCCCTGCTATCGTTCTACTACATCCCTGTACTGAGCCTGGCAGCCTCCTCCCTCCACCTGTCTGACCTTTATGTAAAGGTCATGCCCACGACTGGGGCTATTTTAGAACCCTGCCCTTCAAACGGTGGCATTCCTTAGGGAGGCCAAGAATAGTGACTGGGTCCCTAACCGAGGTCATGTCGGAGGGTGTGAAGGACAGGAGATGCCTCAGAGCAGGGGGCAGGGCGGCTTTACAGTGAAACGAAAAATTATCTGCATCTCATACTGAGGCGGCCATTAACACATTGGGATAAGAGGAAGACGGCAGAAAGGATTGATCCTGCCATCGTAATCCCTGCTATTCCCTATAGGATCCAGGCTCTATGGTGATTCTACGCACTGGTTTTGCTCATTATCACCCCTGGTGTTATTCTACTGGGGCGTCAGAGCTCCATGGTGATGGATCGCACGGATTCGAGGGCCCCATTCAAATGTCCCTTTTTCACGTGCATGATCTATCCGTATTTTTTTTTATCGCGGATATAACATACTTATTGACTATGCCGCTGTTCATACATCAGTGGTATTTTTGCATATCAACTGCACGAAAAAATGACACGTCTGTCCCTGATCTATCACACCCATTCAAATCAATAGGTCTATAAAAAAAAGAAGGTAGTCCATGGGGGGCCATCAATGAGTTACTCTCATCCAAGTGTTGTACGTTTTACTTTTTACTGTTTAATAAGTGGAGGAAACTTGGATTATTTTTACAAGACAAATGGACACCACACTCATGTAAAAAACGGAGACGAAGACCAAAAATGGATGACAATTGTATCCAGCACACTGATGTACTCGGGACAAAACAAGGATGTGTTCATGATGCCCAATATTGCACATAATGTATTCCTACGGTCCCACAAAAAAATTGCAAGAGCTGTTGACAGTGCGCAATAATTTATTCCTATAGAATTTATGCAATATTGCAGTGTGATTTGCAGATTTTTTATATCCTAATAAATCACAGATAGTCACATTATACTAATTGTTGGTGTTTTTAAGGTGTAAATTCATAAAAGACAATGTAGCCAACAAATTCCAGGATAAAATGCCATGTACATACTGTATATAGCGGTAATAAGGCCCAATAAAAAATTGCAATAACGCTAAAGTTGCACAGTGACGTGTCGTTCAAGCCACAGCGTTGCATCACGCCATTGCATCGGATGATTCCCAATTGTGTCGCATTGCAACTGTGATACAAAGTCACAAATGTTTCCAAATCTGTTGGATTCTGTGTCACTGGTGGCAAGTAGAGATGAGCGAACGTCCTGGGATAAGGTGTTACGTGCTCAAAAAATATGTTTGAGTTCCCACGGCTGCATGTCTCGCGGCTGTTCAACAACCGCAACACATGCAGGGATTTCCTGCTTGTTAGGCCATCCCTGCATGCAGCCACGGGGACTCGAACATCGTATCCGAGCACATTCACTCAACACTCGTTTGCCATAGGCTTCAATGCAAGTCATGTGACTGGGACTTATCTGCGAATCACAGCTCTCAGATAGTCGCTCAATCGTAAGTTGCAGACAATTTTCAAAAGATGTTTTTGGTTTGCAACTGTCTGAAAATCACTGCTGTGCAACATATGTCGCAGTGCAGCGCCAGCTTAATGGTTTGCTAAGACCGTGTGGTGGGAACTGGGTTTTTGCCACGTGGAGCAGCAAAAAAATGTATACCATTAGCCATGTGAGCTGCAGAGCCTTAGCAATTCACAGTAAGACCACATTTTTTTTTTTACCTCACTGTTCTCAGCCGCATAGCGAGAACCGCTGCCCAAATGTTAGCTCTGAATGAACCATAAGTGTAGCGTGCAATACCTGTGCACATGTGCTGAGTTCCCTGTGATTATAGTAGATGTACTCATTAGATTTCTTGCAAAGGCGATATCGTATAATTATGGTATCACAAGTACACGTGCGACGTCATGTGACCACATAGCTGCACTTTGCATGTAATTTTGTGCAATGCAAATCAGCAGGAATATGCATGAGCAATAACTGCATGTCTTCAATGGCTGTGCAGCCCTGCTTAAAGGGGTTGTCCACTACTTGGACAACCCATTCTTAAATGCTAGAGTCCTTGAAGAACAATCTTAGGCTATGTGCACATGTTGCAGATTCGTGTGTGGATTTTTCTGCGCAGAATCTTAAAAACCCGCAGGTAAAACACAGGGTGCGGTTTTTGCGCGAATTCCTATTAAGGAACAGGTGTAAAATGCTGCGGAATCCGCACAAAGAATTGACATGCTGCGGAAAAAAACGCAGCATTTCCACGCGATATTTTCCACACCATGGTCACTGCGGTTTTCCATAGGTTTACATGGTACTATACACCGCATGGAAAACTGCTGCAAATCCGCAACGTGTGCACATAGCCTTATACTCAACTTCCACATTGGTGCCGTTCCGGCGCTGGGTCTGGTGCCGCTCAAGTGATATTATTATGTCACGTGTGTGCTGCAGCCAATGTCAAATGTTTTATTTTTTATTTTTTTGTGTTGTGAACCCTTCAATCGCAAAAAAAAACAAAACGCGGACCTGTAAACAGCCCTATGGACTATAATGAATACGCACTCTATCTGTGAAAAAGGGAAGGATGAATGAGGCCTAGTGCTGGTAGTCCATAGCCAGTTATTACATGCGCTAAATAGATTGGAAAAAAATAAAATGCAATTATTGCAAGATAAAAGCAATTATCGCAAAAAAACAAATGCAAGTATTGCAAAAAAATCGGACCTGTGAGATATTCCCTCATGATGGTCTCTTCATGGCTTTCATAAAATAATAGGAATCCAAATGCGATATCTCGCTGCAATCTGATGCGATAATGGAGACCTGGCCTCTATACACTAAGATGCTGCACATCAAGGAAAAAGCCAAGGACAAGATGCGAGGTATATGAGTCCTTGACTGGTAATGCGTACAGTCAGGCCGGTCTAACACACAGCGGCCGCGTTGTCATTTGCATTAAAAATGGATGAAAAGAGAAAATCGATTAAAGGAAGGGTAAAAAATGTCATGTGATCAATATGCTCCTGATGAACTGTTCAGCACATAAAGTGTTAATTAATCATCTTGGAGTTTAAAAAGGGTTAATTCTCTACGTCACACGTGCTGACGTCCTAATGGGGGGTGGCGGGGAGGATGGGCTGTGGGTGACATTGGCCACAGCTGAAGGGTGATGGATATTTCAATTATTTAATTTCTGACCAAAGTGGCTTTTGTAGGGGACTAAGAATTAACTCCTTCCTGGCCTTTGAGGCATCTTACACCGAAGGAATGGCCTGCGCTAAATGACATTGGGATTTCACTTGCCAATAACCCTTGACAGCGCGCGTCGTTGTGTCCGTCCATGTGATGTCGTGCACCAACAATTGTTTTGTGATTGGAGAAAGAAATACCATTTTACAATGTCAGCATCGAGCCCCGGCCTTAAAATGAAGCCACAGATTATGACAAGTCAGGTCAGAAGCCGCATATTAAAGCCAGGGTATGATAGTGATTACATGTGCCTGACCGTGGTACGTGTTCTTATATATTTCTATTATTTTGTATAACATCAGGTGTCTACCTTGATAAAACAAAATTAATGCCCTAATGTTTGTAAAAAAAAAATATATATATATATCAAAAATAAAATAAATCCATCATCTTGTCAAGGCCTCAATTAATAAAACTGCATCAGGGAAGAAGTAGGCCTCGTTGCCCTTAGCAACCAATCAGCATTCAGCTTTAATTTTCAAAATTGCTCTGGAAATATGAAACGTGTGCTCTGATTGGTTGCTATGGGAAACATGGCTGCTTCTTCTCTGGGACAGTTCTGATACATGAAGTCCAGAATATGACGAACGTGTCGTAATTTGAGCTCAGATCTTTAATCAGTCTATAAATGCCTACGACTAGACTTGGGATCTGATCCCGTCTCGCGTCTGCTTGTAATTTCCACCTTCTCCCTTTGTTCTATGTGACTGACTACAATTCACATATTACTTTGGGTGTGAACACTTTTACAAAATTGAGTGTGAATTTTCCTAGATGCAGTCATCATCAGACGCTGGATGAGGAACTGGTCATGAGCCTAAATGGGGGTTTCACTTTTGAAAGGACGTATGGGACAGACATTATCTTAGTGAATAAATCCCATTACGGCTTGCTGCGGATTTGCTCTGATTTTTCCATCCAAATTTGCGAATAATCTGCTGCGGAATACAGTAGCAGCAATGGAAGGCCTCGTCTAGACGTCCGCTTTTTCCATTTTTTTATTTTTTTTTACAGATTTTTTTTTTGATAGACCAGTATAAAAAAAAATGAATTTCTGACTTTTTGCACCTTACTTGAAAGTCACAGGGAGCCCCTACTCCCAGGCATTACTCTGTGAAGAAGCAGCGGTATACAGAAAACGCTGGCGGAATTTAACCCGTATTGGAGCCACAGTCGCCGTGTATCTCCAGTCTTAAGCTAAATTCACACAGGGCATTTTTTAAGCGTTTTTTTTTTTCCTGCAGCAAAGCCTGATCTCTTGGCAGGAAAGAAGCTGCAGAAGCAATACTTTTTTTTTTTGTGGCAGATTTGGCATGCTGATAAAGTTTAATGTTAAAAAAAAAGTCCTATTTTATAAAATCAGTTTCTGCCCCCCCCCCCAAAAAAAAAAAAAAAAAAAAAAACAAAAACCCTGCAGCAAAACCTGCTATGTGCATGAGATTTCTGAAATCTCAGACTTTTTTCAACGTATCCGCTGCCCCATTGTGATGTGCGGGGAGGAGGGGGCGGAGTTCGGGCTGCGCATGTGCGGTTGGAAAAGACGGTATTGACGCACCAAAAAACGTTACATGCAACGTTTTTTGGTGGCGACGGACCGACGCAACAGTCGCACGACGGTTGTGACGTGTGGCACTGCGTCGCTAATGCTAGTCTATGGAGAAAAAACGCATCCTGCAAGCAGTTTTGCAGGATGCGTTTTTTCTACAAAACGACGCATAGCGACGTGCAGTGCACAACGCTAGTGTGAAAGTAGCCTTAGCTGGTACTGAAAAACGCAACTGAAAATTTGCATAAAAAAGCATTTTAAAAAATGCTGCAAAAACGCCTAGTGTGAACTTAGCTTTACATCGACATGTGACGCATGTCTGGAATTTAGTGAAAAGTCGCAAAAAAATAAAAAATTGTGCAACCTTTCTGCAATTTGCAAGCGTGCAACTATTTTAGATGTGCAATTTTGCTATATAAAAAAAAAAGCAATTTGCATTGAAGTCTATGGCGAGTGAGACCAGCGACAAAAAAACGGGAAACACTTGTGACTGAGTGAAAAGTCATAATGCGACACTATATTCTTATATCTAAAGATCAGCCTCCTCCTCATCACTGTGCAGCCAGGGTCATAGGCTATCCTTGGCCATGTGAGCGAACTACAATGCCCAGCAGGCGCTCTCTCATCATAGTACTACATCCCCCATCAGTTCCATGGGTAAAATTCAGCCCCTGATGTGATCGTGCACTAGATATATAGTGCAGGGGACGCTAATATTTCACGGTACCGATATATAGTTATGTGCATCCAGGATTATGACTCAGATGATGAGGTTTGGAGGGCTGAATGGTGCAATAGGGTGAAAGAGATTCTGCTGCAATGTGCTGTGGGGGAGGGGAGGGAGCAGCATGGAGGAAGGTCTGATGTAGAGACTACACGAGATGGGAGTGAGCGCAGTGCCCACCGAATCACAATGTGGTCAGATCACAGGGGAAGCACATTACGGTAATTATAAATGAGGGGATCCAGAGGAATACGGGGCGCGTCTACTACAACTATTACGGTAGCACGTAGCCTGGTCTAGAAATGACAGAAGGTGCCGGTGACGCTGTGACTCTGCGGGCGGTGATTGGTGCGGAGCTGTTGGTGGGCGGAGCCTGCGCTGTCACTCATCAGGCTGGTATATAAGGGGGCTGGGCTCGCCGTTAGTCACTCTGCAGCAGGACTTGTGAGAGGTGGGTGCGGGCGCAGTTTGCAGGATTGCGGGTGGTCCTCTGTTACCGGCTCTGGTGTGTTATTGTTTAATCTGCTCTGTTTGTAGGAGCAGAAACTACAGGCAGCAATCATGGTGAAGATCGGCATCAACGGGTGAGCTTCCCTGGTGTTAACCCTGTGGGTGCATTATGTGCTCTGCATGCTTCTGTAGTGGGGGCAGGTTGGCCTGGCCAATAATTAATGGTGGAGGGGGATGGGGGCTGTTCTCCTATGTTGCATGGAGAGCAAGGGGTTAATGGCATTACTACCCAATGAATGATCTCCCTGCCCTGAGGTCCTGGTCACCACGGTGATGAGTGTGTGGGGTGGGTGTGACCTGCCCCTCCAGGGGTTAATGCTGAGGATGTAGGGGGCAGATATGCAGATGAGGAGACAGTGCTGCTTCTGGTCCATTGCATGTGCAAGATGGCTGCTGTTAACCCCTGCTGTTGCAGCTCTGGTCACACCCACCCTCTCTCCCTGCAGTTCCCCTGTGCGCCTCCCTCGTGCTCTGCAGAGATGCAGCATAATCCTCCACCTTCCACCCCTGGCTGAGGAGCCTCAAGGGCATCCCAAGGTCACTGTCTCATGCAGGACCTCTGTCTCCAGAAGTTGGGTGGGATTGGTGGTCCCTGTGCTCCACCTCATACCTGATCCATGTACAGGGTGTGTCTAGGGGGCTGGGGCATGGATCTGTTCTCTCCCCTCCTGCAGTCAGTGACTGGTGCTTGCACAAGAGCCTAGCTGACTCACGTCCTGCTGGTGCATGTAGCTGCTGTGATGGGGGCGGGGGTCTGTAATAAAAGAATCCAATGGCAAAAATCTGCTAGTAATGTGGAGCAGCCAGCCCCCTCCATCCTCCCCACTGCAAAGTAGGTCTCCTATTAATAGAGGAGCACCAGCTGCCCAGCGGAGGGGGTCGGTCTCCTGGTTACCGGGGTGTGTAGTTTGGCTGCAGGGCTTGTTGTCTCCTCTGGTGACCTGTCAGTCATTCTGTGACACTGGATCCTTACAATCCTGCATTCTTGCAGCCGGACTCTCTGTCCGGTCTTCCTGTTTGTTCACACTTTGCACACTCAGCCATGAACTTTGCTCCAGCGGGGGAGGAGGCGTTCTGCAGCCGGGGTTCATTGTTACAGGCCGCACAGAACAACCCTACAGGGCATTGCCCCGGAGTTGGGTTGCCAGAGAAACTTGTAGAAGGGGCTCTGCCCCCCAATGCTCGGTCCTACTAAGTGTACTCCCATGGCCTTAAAAGGACTCGACAAGATAAGAAAACGTCTGCTTTCTTCCAAAAATGGCCCTACAGGCAGTTCTTGGTACTGCAAGTGTGTCCTATTCACTTTATAGAGCTGAGCTGCAATACCAGACTCATCCTGCGGACAGATGTGGCGCTGGTCTGAATGTGCCAGTACTAGAACTGCATGGCGTTGTATCATTGTGGCAGAGCGACGTGAATAAAGGGGAAAGATGACCCTCGAGTCTATAATTGGGCACGCTAAGCCCCCCTAGCTCAGCTGGATCTATAGGGAGGGGTTATGTTTTCTGCTGAATGCACCCAGGGAGGCTTCAGGTTTGGCCTGGGGGATTTGCGCAAGTAAAATCTGCTGTACATGTTGCAAAACGATCTGTGCATGTTGGTTCTGTAAATCCTGCTGCAGATCTGCAATATTGCTCCTAGTGAGCTTAAAGGCCCCGTCTCACTAAGCGATTTACCAACGATCACGACCAGCGATATGACCTGGCCGTGATCGTTGGTAAGTCGCTGTGTGGTCGCTGGGGAGCTGTCACACAGACAGCGCTCTCCAGCGACCAACGATCAGGGGAACGACTTCGGCATCGTTGAAACTGTCTTCAACGATGCCGAAGTCCCCCTGCAGCACCCGGGTATCCAGGGTAAACATCGGGTTACTAAGCGCAGGGCCGCGCTTAGTAACCCGATGTTTACCCTGGTTACCAAAAAAAACAAACAGTACATACTCGCCTTTCGGTGTCCAGGTCCCTTGCCGTCTGCTTCCTGCTCTGACTGAGATCCGGCCGTACAGCGAGAGCGCAGCGGTGACGTCACTGCTGTGCTCTCACTTCTCACTGTACGGCGGCACTCAGAGCAGGAAGCAGACGGCAAGGGACCTGGACACCGAAAGGCGAGTATGTACTGTTTGGTTTTTTTTACATTTACGCTGGTAACCAGGGTAAACATCGGGTTACTAAGTGCGGCCCTGCGCTTAGTAACCCGATGTTTTCCCTGGTTACCAGTGAAGACATCGCTGGATCGGTGTCACACACACCGATTCAGCGATGTCAGCGGGACCTCAACGACCAAAAAAAGGTCCAGGCCATTCCGACACGACCAGCGATCTCGCAGCAGGGGCCTGATCGCTGGTACGTGTCACACATAGCGAGATCGCTATGGAGGTCGCTGTTGCGTCACAAAACTTGTGACTCAGCAGCGATCTCGCTAGCGATCTCGCTATGTGAGACGGGGCCTTAAGTGCTTGCATGCAGCGCGAGTCCAAGGTTAAGACAACTGCCCCCCCCTTCCTCAATGGCCCCCTCTTTAGCTTGCACATTGACTAGTGGTAGATATGTCCTTTATTCTGGAGTGCTGAGTCTTCTGCCCTTGGTTAACGCCATATCGTGACCAATTCATTTTTTTTTTTTTTTTTTCTCTCGGTAGATTTGGTCGCATCGGGCGTCTGGTGACCCGAGCTGCAATAGAGTCTGGAAAAGTAGAAGTTGTTGCAATCAATGATCCCTTCATTGATCTGAGCTACATGGTAGGTGGGCACAGCCTCGGGATGGGGGGGAACTGGATGTCTGTGTGGGGGTTTTTCTGGCATTCAGCTCTTGTAACTATTCTGCTTGTAGTTGGTGTTAGAGCAAGACACATTTCATAACTGCACTAGAAGTTTCAGCATGCCTTGCTAGTTTCCCAGTGCAGAAAAATGCAATTTATGGGCTGGGGTATAGTGGCAGTCTTTGCATATAGTAGGATTTCTAACACCAACCTTGTCTTCCTCAGGTTTACATGTTCAACTATGATTCCACTCACGGACGCTTCAAAGGAAAAGTCGCTGCTGAAAATGGAAAGCTGGTGGTCAACGGCCATCCCATCACCGTCTCTCAGGAGTGAGTATACATCAATGCCAAGCTAGAGACCCCACTAATGCCACTGGGGGCATCTTCCATTCCTAAAGCTTTATTAGCTGCACTGATCCCTCCCCATAGTGCACATGGCCGGCAGACCACCCATTAATAACTAAGACATTTTCTTCAGGCTATCAAATATGTAAAAGTCTGCGGCAATTAAATCTGTGGGGATCCATTATGTCCATCTAGACCATTGGGATCCGATTGCACAGGAACACTTGGACTGCAGCCACAGAGAAGGCTCTGGCCAAAAATCATTAATTGCTCTTGCTAGAGACGCTGCTGTCATACTGGAGTCCCAGCCGGTGTGATCTCCGATAACTGTTACCTTCTGCTGTCTTGTAGACGTGACCCAGCTAACATCAAATGGGCAGATGCCGGCGCCGACTACGTGGTGGAGTCCACCGGTGTCTTTACTACCACTGACAAGGCTTCTGTAAGTGTCCACCGCAGCCATTACTGATCTGATGCCTGTGGCCTGTGCCTCCAATAACTCACCGCCATCTTTCCAGGCTCACTTGAAAGGAGGTGCCAAGCGCGTCATCATCTCTGCACCATCAGCAGATGCTCCCATGTTTGTCGTTGGTGTCAACCATGAAACCTATGATAAATCCCACAAGGTTATCAGGTAACAATGGCCCTGGTGCCAGTCTAAAGATGCATGTGGTGGTAGAGGAGGGTGTACTGGTGGAGCGCAGGGTCCAGGGCTCGGTTACACTTGTGCTTTAAGGGTGTCAAGAGTTCCTGATGCTGGTGGGAATGGGGTTTGGAGATATCACTGCTGGAAATTGCATCATATGCAAGTCTGAGTTCTCAGATCTTGGTCCTATAGCTGCTTATAGCATATACATATGCCAAAACACTATAAAACAAAGCAAAATGAAAGGCTTTTCCATTTCAAGATGTTGACACCAAAAAAGTCCACCTGAATCCCAGTTCAGGATGCTATCCAATCACTGGTGGTAATGTCTGAGCCCATTTGGAGAGTAATTTCCTACAGCAGACATATTTCTGTAGCATGGGAAGGAGGATTTCTTCCATTACTGGGGTATAAAACTACATCTGCTCTTCCATCCACAGCAATGCCTCCTGCACCACAAACTGCCTTGCTCCTCTTGCAAAGGTCATCAATGACAACTTTGGCATTGTGGAGGCCCTGATGGTGAGTTACTACCCCCCCCTCACCCTCTCCAAACCATTGACTCGCTCACCCTTTGCTGATCTTCATGCTCTTTCCTTTCAGACCACAGTCCATGCTTACACCGCCACCCAGAAGACTGTAGACGGACCATGTGGAAAGACGTGGCGTGACGGCAGAGGCGCAGGACAGAACATCATCCCAGCATCAACTGGTGCCGCTAAGGCTGTAGGCAAAGTCATCCCTACCCTGAACGGGTAAGGCTCTGCTGTCCTGGGCAGCCATGTTGGTGCCACATCCCATGCCCATAGCTGTATATGGGGCTCCTAGCAGAAACTTGCTTGGTACAATACTCAAATCTTTTTTTTTTTTTTTTTTTTTTTTTTTCCCCCCAGAAAGTTAACTGGCATGGCCCTCAGGGTTCCCACTCCCAATGTGTCAGTTGTAGACTTGACTGCCCGCCTGGACAAACCAGTAAGTATGGGAAGAACCAACCTCTATCCTAAAGTTGTCCTGCAACTGAAGGGTTAATTTGACCTTTCTATATTGTTAGGCCAAATATGAAGACATTAAGGCTGCAGTGAAGAAAGCATCTGAAGGACCACTGAAGGGAATCCTGGGATACACAGAGGATGAGGTGGGTGTTGTGCCTTCCTGGGCTTGTAACCCTTATATAATATTTATTTTGCTCATGTATTCACTTATAACCCCCTCAGGTTGTCTCAACTGACTTCAATGGTGACACACACTCCTCCATCTTTGATGCTGGCGCTGGTATCTCACTTAACGATCACTTCGTTAAATTGATCGCTTGGTGAGTATAAAGAATTGTTAGGAACTCCTGGGTTTGGGTCACATGCACTGACTGTGTCCATACTGACAGGCGCTGTAGTGACTCCATTCCAGGGTCTTGGCCGAGTCTTACATGGATCTTGTCTTGCAGGTATGACAATGAATTCGGCTACAGCCACCGTGTCGTGGACCTCATAAATTACATTGCCACCAAGGAGTAAAGTCATCAAGTCATCCCACCTCTCCTGTCACTGCAGGGCCCGGCATCTCACCCAGTGATGTGTCCTGTCACTGAAGGGGCCCAGAGTCACCCCTACTAGTCTGTCTGTCAGTTTCTGTGTTAATAAATTGTGAAACACTGAACCCCTGTGTATAGAACTATATATAAAGTCAATGTCTGCAGTTAGAGGTCAAGAGAAACACTGGTCCCCTGGCAGTGCCCAGATAAGAGGTTCTCAAGGCTGAAATGAAGCCTTCAGACCAGACTGATCAGCTTGGAAAACTGTCCTCAGGATATTATACCCCCTAATGGCATGACCTGCCTAATGTAGCCCAGATTTTGCACAGGCTCAACCATTGCCAGGGGCAATGCATGCACAGTTCAATAACACAATTCTCATAACTTCAGGGACTTGTGGTGTGTGCTGGCCCCTATGGGATGATACTGGGAACTGTGGTGCCTACAATATCAAACATGAGAGAAACCAGAGTGACCTGGAAGTAGGCCGAGAGGTGCAGGGCCCATGTTAAAATTTTGTTGTACCACAAATGTTCCAACATCAACTTACAAGCAATATTCACACTACTGTCTTGCCTGCAGAAAATGCAAAGCTTCCTTTGTCTGCAGGACATGTGGTCAGTAAAACACATGGCTGCATTGACATTCTGCAGTTCTCCATGTCTGGGGAGTGTAAGCATGTGCATTGCATTAGACTAGAAAAAAATTGTTTTGATACTATAAACCACAACATTTGACCATGGTCTTGCACATGCTCATAAAGGGAATCTGTCATTAAGATAAACCCCCTGTTTGCATTCTTCATATTAAGTATCTAGTCTTACACTAGCAACCAAGCCCAGTTGTGTGGGAAGCAATCTTAAGGGGTCTGATATGAACAATGATCATTTGAAAAGGGGTATCTGGGACCCTTGTGATCAGTAGTAAAACTGGGGAAATGCAAGTCTGATCTCCCTGCAGTAACCCCTTAGGTGAAAAGTTACAAAGGACAATGGTGCTCTAGTCTAGCTGAGACATGACTCTAACCTTGTAGGAGGCTCTACATGCTTATTCTGCCAGAGGCTGTGAGTTGTCTGAGCCGGTTTAAAGGGATTCTCTTCTCTTAATCTCCTGCGGCATGTACAGGTGTTGGCTGCTGGCCGCACAGTGCTGGTCCTGTATTAGTCCTTGACCAGTGACCAAGGACACGCTGACAGCTATAGTCTAGGTTCTAAGGATAAATCCTAGAAGCTGGCTTATTGCCAAATATCACAGCATTCCGTCCTATGTTGCTAGTCTTTTATACTCGCTAATATAGCGCCATTAATTCCACAGCGCTTTAGACATCTACATCTCTATCAGAATGTCTTGGGGGGGGGGGGAGAGAACCAGAGTAAACCCACGCAAACACAGGGAGAACATACAACTCCTTGCAGCTGCTGGATTTGAACCTAGGACTCCAAGTCTGCAGTGTGAGCCACGTGCTGCCTAGTTGAGTAACTTCTCTCTGGAGGACCATGTTACAACATTTGAATCAGATGCAAGTCTTTACTTGACCTGTGGCGGTATGGCAGGGGACTTTACTTTTTGCTCCATGGGTCCTTTTAGATCAGCAGCGGGTGCAAGAACCTCCTAATCTGAGCACTGTCCTAGTTGTTAACATACATGTACACCCTGTGTCAAAGTCTTGCCCACCAGATCCAAGAAACTTCCACTATAGGGAGCTGCCGGGTATTGTCATAGGGTAGATGTCTTCTGTCATTATCCTGTGGTGGTGTGTGAGGAAGTGAGTGTAGAAAAAGGCACCGCAAAGGGGTCAAAATAAGCCCTTTAAAGATGTAGTCTATAATGAGCATCATAAATGGCACTTCCCAATACACCAGGCTTAGTGGTACAACTATAGTTGTTGGACTTGGGGCAAAGCCTCCACTGGTACATAAGTGTTGGGTATATTGTGTGCAGTTTCTTTGCATTAATTGTTTCGCCCCTGGTTGTTAGATGCTGTATTCTGGCCTCAGATCTTAATAGCTGTCTACAAATATCTCAAGGGCTGTCACACTATAGAAGGATCATCTTTATTCTCATTTGCATTAATTGTTATTTTTCGCCCCTGGTTGTTAGATGCTGTATTCCGGCCTTGGATCTTAATAGCTGTGTACAAATATCTCAAGGGCTGTCACATTGCAGAATATCTTTATTCTCATTTGTACAAGGAAAGACTAGAAGCAATGGGATGAAACTGAACGAGGAGACACCGATTAGATATTAGAAAAAACTTTTTGACAGGGTGATCAATGAGTGGAACAGGCTGCCATGAGAGGTAGTGAGTTGCCCTTCAATGGAAGTCTTCAAACAGAGGCTGGACAGACATCAGGGATGGATTAGTGACTCCTGCACTGAGCAGGTGGTTGGACCAGATGACACAGGAGGTCCCTTCCAACTCTACCATTCTATGAAGGTATAAACGGGAGTGTGGATGATGAGTGGGCACCTGGTCTCCCCTGTTAGAACAGCTCAGGCACAAGTATGAGACTATGGCCTGGCAGCAGTTGTCCTGCTGTGTGGCTGCACGTAGCTCCTGGTGACACAATCATTCCTGTCAGACCAGATCTTGCCTCTTCCTGTTTGCAGCAGTGAGGGAGGGGGTGGCAACATGAAACCCCTTGTGGTTTGCACAAGGCTGGGTTTTCTCCGTGCATGAAGGACGTGACGAGGCGCCATTTCCTTTTATGAGGTGTCACTGATGGAAATATTGTAAATGGAGCTACAATAGCAATGTGTGTGACTATATATGTGGAGTTGGTCCTTGCTCTGCACCTACAACAGCGCCCTCTCTTCTGCGAAGGATTTTGGAGTCTGGAAATTTCCACCCCTTAATCCAGAAGCGCATTTGTGAGGTCTGATGTTGGGGGGAGGCCAGGTTCACAATCTAAACTATAGGTATTGGATGAAGCTGAGGTCCAGGTTCTGTGTGACCGCTCATGTTCTTCCACTAAACTTCCCCTCCTTGTATGGAGGCTTGTGCACTGGGTACTGTCATGGGGAACAGAACAACGTCTTCCCAAACTGTAGACAACTTTCAGCTTTGCGGGAACAATGTCTTGTGAAGCATTAAAGGGGATATCCAGAATTTTGTAAAAAAAATAAAATGTTCCTAAGTACCAACAGGCAGGTAGTTGCCAACTACCTGCTTGTTGTGCTCAGCACCGTTCTTCACCAGACCGCTGCTGACGACAATTCAGCTACTCCCCGTCAACAGAGCAGCGCTGCTGCCTCCTGGATGCTGTGTTGACGGCATGACTGCTGACGTCATGCTGATTGACAGCTGGCTCTCCCAGTTAGGCTGCAAGAAGCCGTCTGTTAATCGGCGTGATGTCAGCATTCCCACCCTGTTCACAGAGCAGAATAGAAGCCACCGCTTTGTCGTAACTTCTCTGTGTTGGCGAAGACTAATGCAGAGCACAACAGGCAGGTAGTTTTTTTTTTTTACAATGAAGTTGTAATAGAAAGCGAAGGTACCGCTAGAAATCCTTGTTGGATGCGGCCATATTGAAGAAGGACCACCATCTAATGGCCAGGTGCAATCCGGTGGAACCAACTTGTACTGAAATGGTTTTGGGTGGGGCAGCTTCATGGGCTAGTCCTGGTCAGGTGACTCATGGGGCAGAGCTCTGGGATATAAAGACCTTGCACGCCAAACCAGATACTTGCCGATGGTTAAGCCTCGTGGATCTGTGCAGAGGGGACGTCACAGGATGAATGACTGAGATGGTGCAAGTAAACAGGGCCATCACTTCCAGCCTGGACATAGTGCCGGGGTTAGGTCAATAGGTTGGGAGGTGCCTATTTCGGTCTCGGGAGGCTCAACGTGCGTTAATAGACCACGTTACAGAGTGACTTGCGGCCTAGCGGAAAAGCCCAGTGACCCTCACTAGCCCCAGAATTCCAGTGAGTGAACGAGAGCACCTACATGTTAAATCCCGTGAATGGATGTGCCGTCTCTGCTCAGAGAACTTCAGTATCGCAATAGTGAAGAACTTCTGTTGCTAATTTATTCATAGCATTATCCAGTTTATTGCTTGATCTATCTTGTTGCTATTACTAACTGTCCAGGATTGCTGTAAATTACTGTTGCATTTAAACAAAGTTATATCATTCACTGACTGTCCCGCCTTGCATTTTCAGTGTGTTGCATCTGGTCACCTGCATTACACAGTCAGGGGGTAACGTCCTCCTGGAATCACCAAACCCAGACTCCTCCATCAGACGCAGAAAGAGAAGTGCGATCCGTCACTGCACAGAACACGTCTCCTCCAGAGTCCAGTGGTGGAAGCTTTACACCACTCCATCCGACGCTCAGCATTGTGCTTGGTGATGTACGGCTGCACGCAGCTGCTCGGCCATGAAGCTCTCAGCGGGGCGCAGTGTTTGTGTTGATACCAGTGGAGGTCTGGACTCTGCAGTTATGGGGTCAGCAGAGCAGTGCTGACTTTTCTGCCCTCTGCTCCTCAGCACTCGGCCTCCCACTCTGTAACATTATGAGGTCTCCATTTCATGGCTGAATTGCTGCGGTTCCTTCCACTTCTTACTATTATCAATCGCATGTGATGGGGGAAGATTCAGGAGGAAGAAATGTCATGGACGGACTTGTTGCCCAGGTGACTCCTAACTCAAGACTTCGCTTTGTGGGACCCAGTACAGGGAGGGTAAAAAAGAAAAGAGACTGGCTCCCCTGTTGTGGTCTGTACAGGATGACGCTTATCAGGCCTTGCTCATCAAAAGACTAAAACTCTCATTGTCAACCATAACAACCAATCGGAGCTCAGCTTTCATTTTACCTCAGCATCGAAAGAAATAATGGAGGCCGTTGTCGCCTTTCAGGAGTTTCTCTGTGGAGGGCAGTAGTGATGTGTGTGCGGCCAACATGGCGTATAGTGATAGCGGAGGCTGATGTACTGTACACACTGGATTATTCACAGAAACACCACGGTTCTGCTGGGCAATTTTCGCACCTTCCTGTTTCAGCATTTATCAGTATATTTGGTTTGGTTCAAATGTGTCGTAACACAGGAACCGTGGCCAACGTCTAAAATATTCAATGTCCACGAGTTCAGACGCCCGTCATTGTCACAGGCGTCCAGAGGGGACTATGGGAAGCCGAGGAAACCGAACATGACCCCAGTGGGCGCACATCAGCAGAACAACATGTCGCCACCGAGTGTCAGCAGTGCAAGGGGTATATGCGGGAGAGAAACAAGTGTGTGGCGTGTTGTCATCGGTTACCGGTAGTCAGCCATTATTAATGTACATAATGTCCGCGAGTGACTCCATATACCCAGGTGTTACCTCACAGAAAAGGGCACCTGCACCATTCATACGTGCCGCACCACTGATGTGGCTCATACACACGTGGCAGAAGGTGTGAGCTGCTCCCCAGGCAGCATTATGGCACATGCTCATTTCATCCTCACACTTTCATCATTTCCAGTTTAGGGTTTCGTCACCATTTTATAAGTGGCCTCCCTCCACCCTAACTGCCCTTTTGGGGATTGTTTTTTGGCGTATTTTTATTTTGGACTTTACGGCTCTGGACGTCGGTACGGAAGTATCATATGGGTTGCGGCTTATTGGGACATTTTGAGGACACGGACTTGTGTGCGTAAAATCATAAAATTCTGTTTTATGAAACAGCTACTTGGCCCGAGAGGCCTCCGCGCATCCTCACAGCCTCCCGCGCATCCTCACAGCCTTAATGTATATTAATTATCTATTTTATTATTGTTTTTTTTCCCCTCATTACTCCAATATAACTGAGGCAACTGTAGTAGGACCCCTAGTTACAGCTGAAAGTCCCCCGGGGTGATAGAAGTCACTGGCAGAGCTTATATGGGCCCACTAGGACCCAGCTATTTTGGTGTGACAGACGGCAACCAGAGATCATGTGTTACCTGGCGATCAAGTGTCTAGGCTAGTGAATTGGTTCCCGATAACATCCTTAGTCTCCTCGGGGCTAGTGAAGGGATTCAAGATAACAGCCGTGTGGGTCTAGGCTGGTTAAGCTGTTCATCATAACATCCCTGGTGGTCTACGGAATAATGCCGGGGATCATGATGACATCCCTGGTGGTCTAGTTACTAGTAAAGGTGTTCATGATAACATCCCTGGTGGTCTACAGCTAAAAAATGGTCAATTCTAACATTCCTGGTGGTCTAGGGGCTAGTAAAGAGGTCTATGATAACACAAATCTGGATGTCTGGGTAAGTAAGTAGCCATTTATCGACGTCCTGTCCAGGGTTTAATGGAGTATTGAATCTTCAGGATTTGGGCAGGGCCGGGTACGGGGTCCAGGTGATGAAATGGGCACTGGCTTTGTTTTACTAATTAATACTTAATAACAAGTTAAGCAGAAAAGCTCGTTAACGCCTTTTAAAGCCATTTCCCAGGACAGTCCCGTGTGTGCGCAGGTAGTGCACGTGGGAGGTTTGCACATGGATGTCGTCCTGTGCCGCCGTGACCAGCGCCACATCCCCGGAAACCGCACTGCACCGGTGTCTGCATCCTTGCAACGGGGAACACTTGCAGCAAACCGCTGCACTTGGATAAAAAATATATATATATTGCGTATATTTAAAGCAGGTATTAAAACCGCAGACATATTCCGGACGTCTGTCCTTAATCACTGCCAGTAACGCATTGCAACTTAGCGACTCAGTCTTCAGAGCTCAGTCCATTGGATTCCAGGGATAAAACCTGTTTGGTGACGATCTCCTTTCTTTATCTTATAGCTATATAAATCCTGCTGTCCTCCACCACCCCCGCGTATCCTGCTGTCCTCCGCCACCCCCACGCATCCTGCTGTCCTCTGCCATCCCGCGCATCCTGCTGTCATCCACTATCCCCGCGTATCCTGCTGTCCTCCGCCACCCCCACGCATCCTGCTGTCCTCCGCCACCCCCACGCATCCTGCTGTCCTCCGCCACCCCCACGCATCCTGCTGTCCTCCGCCACCCCCACATATCCTGCTGTCCACCACCCCCCTCGTATCCTGCTGTCCTCCACCACCCCCGCGTACCCTGCTGTCCTCCACCACCCCCGCGTACCCTGCTGTCCTCCACCACTCCTGTATAGGGTTAGATACACGGCTCAGCAGACAATATTACACAGGATAGGATTAGATACACAGTTCAGCAGACAGTATCACAAAGAAGAAGAATAGATACATGGCTTAGCAGACAGTATCACACAGGACAAGAATTAGATACACGGCTCAGCAGACAGTATCACACAGGAGAGGATTAGATACACGGCTCAACAGACAATATGACACAGGACAGGATTAGATACACGGCTCAGCAGACAGTATCACACAGGATAGGATTAGATACACGGCTCAGCAGACAATATGACACAGGATAGGATTAGATACACGGCTCAGCAGACCGTATCACACAGGATAGGATTAGATACACGGCTCAGCAGACAATATGACAGGATAGGGTTAGATACACAGCTCAGCAGACAGTATCATACAGGAGAGGATTAGATACATGGCTCAGCAGACAGTATCACACAGGATAGGATTAGATGCATGGCTCAGCAGACAATATTACACAGGATAGGATTACGGTAGATGCACGGCTCAGCAGACAGTATCACACAGGATAGGATTAGATACATGGCTTTAGCAGACAGTATCACATAAGATAGGATTAGATACACGGCTTAGCAGACAGTATCACACAGGAGAGGATTAGATAGACAGCTCAGCAGAGAGTATCACACATTAAACAAATATAAAAAGGTAAGAGATAAAGGTGACATTACATGGGGACATCTGACATTACTATGAAACACAGAAGTGCATGTGATGCGGCTCCTGATATATTATTGACCTTTGAAGATCTCTTTTATTCTGAAATTATTTTAAGTCTGATATTATAGAAATTTTCCCGCCTTCTTGTTTGTGCTGTCAGCATGGCCTTCCACATCCACACCACTGGGTGGCAGCATTGTCCTGTACATACTGCGCTGCACATATCTCCCGCCTAGTGTGATGTGACTCCTAATTATCTGCCGCTCCAACAGGAAATTGCCTCAATTACCCTATAGAATTACAGAAGGATTAGGGGGAAAAAAATAATTTAAAAAAAGCAACAATAAGCAAAAAAGGGTTTATTCGTTTACATAAATCACATTGTATAGGCAGGGTGGCTGGTAAGAGGCCTGGTGAGCATTGTGCGCAGCAATGACCGCACAATCCATTACAGACACAGTGGTAAAGTGCTGACTGCGTATCAGTCAACGTTCCCGAGTCATTATGGGCCATTACAGACACCACAGATCGTGAGCCTTTATTGTGGTTTTCCATCATTTTCAGTAAATTAGTTCAAAAAAATTGAAAGAAGTTTTTCAGGACTTAAAGGAAATGTTCACTACTTAGAAAGGTCATCAGTGTCCGATTACAGCAGGTCCGGTACTCCTCACACCCACTGCAGCTGGATGTAGAAAGTGAACAAAGCCTGAACAGCAGGGGACCATACACCGCGTAGTGGCCGTTCTCTGTAACTGCAGCTCAGATCACATTGATGTAAACAGGAGCTGTGATGCAGTACCAGTCCACTACATGGTGTATGGAACTGTGCTGATGTGACCAATGCATCCAATGTCACCGACATTGCAAACCGGATCAGGTGTCGGACCTCTGCTAATCTGATTTTGATGACCAATGCTAAGGATATGTCATTTATATCAAAGTGTCCTTAGGATAGACCTTAAAGGAGTGACTCCAAGGAAAATCATGATAGACTGGAAAAAGTGGATGACACCACAACCCTTTATTCTACTGTCACGTTACTCTCCAAACAGAACCTTGATGACTTATCTTAAAAGACATCCTGGAGAACTCAAAACCAATATATCTACCAACTATAGAAGTCCTCTCTGTGTACTTTCCTCACCTTCCTTATCCCTAAGGCACCATGCAGTAACCCTTAATTTGTCACAATACGATATTACCAGATATGTTTCAAGTTATCTGACAAGTTGTGGATTGCAACATGTGAACAGGATCAGAACCAATAACTGTACACGGATACATCACCAGGACCACAAACAGTACATGAATAAATCACCAAAACCACCAATGGTATATGAATACAGCATCACAACCACAATCAGTTCAGGAACACAGTACCAGAACCACCATCAATGCATCAATAGATCACTAGCACAATCATTACAAGAATTCTGCACCAAACCCCCCATCAATAAATGAATACAGCACCATAACCACAAACATTACAAAAATACAGCATGACAACAACCAACAAAAAAGGAATACATCACCAGAAGCATCAACACTACAGAAATACAGCATCACAACCACCACCAGTACAGGAACAGAATGCATCACCAGAACCACCATCAATATATGAATAACATATAAGAACCACCAATATTACAAAAACACAGCATCACAACCACCATCAGTACATGCATACATCATCAAGCTTAGTATAGGGATCAATTGCAGTATCAGGTCAGCCTCACATACAAGTGTATTGCAAGAATCTACAACTCCCAGGTCCCCCATGCCCTCCAACCAACCAGCATTTGCTTTTAAATATCCTTTATAGTCCTTTAGTGTTTATCACCTACATACATGTTTAAAAAAGTTTTTATAAAACTTTGCTTCTCATATGAAAAATAGCCCTTTGACTAATCAAATGGGCGTTATTTTCCCCAGACAAGTTGGCTCTCACAGCATGTTATCATGATTTGCAAGAAATTGCCAGTTCTCATCAGCAGCTCTAAAGCTGATTGTACTCTTCCCGGCTTCAAAGGTGGTCAGTGTATGTCCAGGAGTGAAGAAGATGTCTTCCTGGCTCTTGGACGTGAGCTGTGTGCCTCTGAAGCTGGGAAGCATACACCTGGCTTCAGAGGAACAATGACGTGGGTGAAGAAAGCCGTCATTTGCAGATTGGGGTGTATGTAAGAGTTATCGCTCTCACTTCTCAGTTTTCTAGCTGTCAACACCGGAGAAGAGAGAGCCGCACGTTGGCCAGTTAAATAGTTGTAAATTGAAGATGAAGATGAATATTCACTGCTCCCCATGCCCACCTCTCGGCGCCGCATCAGTAATAGTAAAAATCTACACAGGCGCCAAGAGATGGGAGGGATTATGGGCTTGGGGAGCAGGGAATATTAATTTTGAATTTACATCTGATTGATTGGAGCGGCTGAGCGCTGTTTCCATCCATTTCAGCGATTTTCCTGCCCCTCCAGCCCTCCTGTTAGGGTCTTCTGCAAAAATACTCGAGTTACCCATTGACTTCCATTGTACTCGAGTTGAACCCGTCCGAGCGTCAGACCTGCTCAATTCAAGCAGGACCGCCATCAGGGCATTACTATCATTAGTGTTGTATGGGGCCCGGACTGGGTGAGACATTCTGCGCAGGCTGCACTGCTGAGCCACTGTATAATGGACTGGCAGACTGCGTGGCACGCTGGGGTCCGTGCACTTACTCCCCCGTCCGACCTTCCATTACAGTCACCATAAAATAATAAACAGAAACTGCTTTTCTAATAGACTGACACGTCCAGAAGAGATCCCTTTTCAGCAGTCACCTCATTATCATAACAAGCAGGAATACAATGAGAGATAACAGAATCCACCATTCGCAGTAGGTAGTGTCACAGCTCACCTCTTCCCCTTTCCTGCACAATGACATCTGCATGTCACTAAACATGAGAACATGTATGGAAAACTCTCCTAAGAAAATAAATGTCTTGTCATATATACCGCATCTTTACAATGATAATATGCACTTTTCCCTCTAAAATTTGGAAGGAAAATGGAGGTGCGTCTTATAGTCCAAATGTAGCCTACTGGGAGGGGGTGGTGGAGCGGGGTCACAGGAGGCAGAGTCGGTGCTACAGGAAGCCGGCGGTGGCAGGAGTGGGATAATGCTGTGTGCCCTGCTCTGGGACGTGTGGGTGTCCCGGCGGTGTAAGGCTGTGGGCCCTGGGCCTCAATAAAATGGTGTAGGTGAGGTAGGAGCGGAGTCGGCACTCTGTACATTGATTTGCCAGCGGTGTGCTCCAGGAAAATGGCCGCCGGAGGCTGCGCATGTGCAGATTTGGATCTAAATTCAGACTAAAAGAAGGACCCCCATATTAACATTAATTTTTTCCACATTTTCCTCCTCAAAATTTTGGTTGTGTCTTATAGTCTGAAAAATTACAGACTTGTGTAACGTGCATCAGATGGTCGGTGCTTGCATGGACGTCTGTGATCTCACTATTATGACGCATACGAGCCTCCTCCACTGCCGTGTTTATCGGATGGACAGACATCATTTTGTATTCTTCCAATTGTCATAGTGCTCACATTTTCTTGGCCTACAGACTCCTATCAATGAGCTGGATGATGCTGTTTCTCTTTTCTTGCAAAATCTTCTTCATGGCGGCTCCTCAATTCAAACCAGTGACCCTTCACTTGGGAATCATCCTAATAACACACTGAGCTAGTAGCAAATGTGAGGACAGGTTGTATTTTCTTAACCTTATTCAGGAAGAAAAAGATTTTTCCACCACCAGCAAAACAGTAACAATGAAGTGACATGATGAGAATCTGCATTGTCTATAAAATGATGGTAGTTTCACGATCAAAGCATTAGTGGATGGTGAGAGGGGAGCCTGAGAGTCAAAGGTTCAAGACATTGTTACCCTTTTGCTCTTCAATGTATATCACATGTGAGTCACTGGGGCTACATCCTATACATAACATAGGAGTCGCTGGGGCTGGAGCATATACATCACATGGGAGACGCCGGGGCTGCAGCATATACAGCACATGAGAGACGCTGGAGATGGAACATATACATCACATGGGAGACGCTGGGGATGGAGCATATATATCACATGGGAGTCGCTGGGGCTGCAGCATATATATCACATGAGAGATGCTGGGGCTGGAGTATATACATCACATGAGAGATGCTGGAGTATATACATCACATGGGAGTCGCTGGGGCTGGAGCATATACATCACATGGAAGATGCTGGGGCTGGAGTATATACATCACATGGGAGTCGCTGTGGCTGGAGTATATACATCGCATGGGAGTCACCGGGGATGGAGCATATACATCACATGAGAGATGCTGGGGCTGGAGTATATACATCACATGGGAGTCACCGGGGATGGAGCATATACATCACATGGAAGATGCTGGGGCTGGAGTATATACATCACATGGGAGTCGCTGGGGCTGGAGCATATACATCACATGGGAGACGCTGGGGCTGGAGCATATACATCACATGGGAGACGCTGGGGCTGGAGTATATACATCACATGGGAGTCACTGGGCTGCAGCATATACATCACATATGAGTCGCTGGGGCTGCAGTATATATATCACATGGGAGACGCTGGGCTGGAGCATATACATCACATATGAGTCGCTGGGGATGGAGCATATACATCTCATTGGAGTCGCTGAGGCTGGAGCATATACATCACATGGGAGACGCAGGGGATGGAGCATATACATCACATGGGAGACACTAAGGCTGGAGCACATACATCACATTGGAGATGCTAGTGATGGAGCATATACATCACATGGGAGTCGCTGAGGCTGGAGCATATACATCACATGGGAGTCGCTGAGGCTGGAGCATATACATCACATGGGAGACGCTGAGGCTGGAGCATATACATCACATGGGAGACGCTGAGGCTGGAGCATATACATCACATGGGAGACACTGAGCTGGAGCATATACATCACATGGGAGACACTGGGGCTGGAGCATATATATCACATGGGAGACGCTGGGGATGGAGCATATACATCACATGGGAGACGCTGAGGCTGGAGCATATACATCACATGGGAGACACTGGGGCTGGAGCATATACATCACATGGGAGTCGCTGAGGCTGGAGCATATATATCACATGGGAGACACTGGGGCTGGAGCATATACATCTCATTGCAGATGCTGGGGATGGAGCATATACATTACATGGGAGTCGCTGAGGCTGGAGCATATACATCACATGGGAGACGCTGAGGCTGGAGCATATACATCACATTGGAGACGCTGGGGATGGAGCATATACATCACATAGGAGACGCTGGGGATGGAGCATATACATCACATGGGAGTTGCTACGTTTTGCGTAGTTTAATGCAACACTTCGTCAGTTCTCAAAAGTAGACAAGAATGATTTAGCTAGACCTCTGGGGTGATCACCATGCAAGAAATGAACACACTGGATTCACCTACATCTTTTATTCATCCATGGTCATACATGACGTTCCTCACACATCATCTCACGGCACGTCCATGACCTCGCTAACACGTTAGTACCCGGTCCTAACCTCATCACTCATCCATTGTCATCATTGGCTTATAATTTTACGTAACCCGGGGTCCATTTATCAGACTGTCTATCTTACATCCCTTCCAGAGGGGCTATGGCCTTACAATATAGATTTTTATTTAGAAAATAGTGATCCATCAAGACTTTCTTACGATATAGATCTGTATTTATAGCGATGATTATGTACAGGATTTATATAGAGAGCTCTGTGACCGTATATATAGCGGATCTATATACACATGCTGAATGTACATTACATCTGTACACATTTTACGATGGTTCCCATAAAACCTATAAAACCTTCCTCCTTATATATGTGAACCCCAATTGCAGCATATATATACATGAGATGTTCATAGCGTTTATCAAAGACCTTACGGCTTCTATAGATGTTACTCTATATGTAGCCTGGAGTGTGTTGCACTTCTATATGTTCCCAACATCGGTCTACTATATACAGATTACCTTCCGGCATAGGGCGGCGATGTATAATCACCTGTACATTCCCGGTATTCGTCCCAGGGGGCTATAGAAAATTCATGCCTAGTACTCACACCTATAGAGACGCTATCTACAGACAGTATAGCAGCTATACTCAACCAGCATCGGATAAAGCATCACACCTATATATAGACCCAGCAGCATTGCACCCCCAAAACATGGGGTATTGCACCCTTTATACACCCAGAGTCTGACTAGCATTTTGTAATATTGCGCCCCCTTGTGTACCCAGCCAGTTAGGTAACATATATACATCCAGAGTCATATTTCCAGAGGCAGTGGTGGCAGGTGTGGGACGACAGGCAGGTCATATATCATCTGGCCGAGCTGTCTGAAGATGCAGCGTCACGATCCGAGTCTTCAGGGTCTTCGTTACAGACAGATTCGCTACTGGGGGGAGGAGATCTGATGAAGAGAATAAATGATATGTAGAATGCGCACGTGTCTCTGAGGAATAACCCTACTTCTGACCATTAGTTAACTTGCGTCCTGCATATTTCACCAGTTTTTCCCTCTGCGGTACACATTTCTGATTTTCAGTTGCCTCTGGGCTAGTGGATGGAGGCTAGCTGCTAAGAAGTCTCCCCATATACAGTATGCACAGACATGAGGGATTCCTGCTCACCTGTTTTTATGTAGCGCATGTTGAGAGGTAACAGCATTATACAAAAAAATTGAGCAGTGTAGCTGTGACTGCAGCTCTGAGGTGAGATAATCACTTACTAGAAAGCTGCAGCAGCATAGAGGACTTTATACAGCAGAACTGAGTAGTGTAGCTGTGATTCCAGTAATGGGATGAAATAAACATTAACTTAAAAATAAACCGCAACAAAGAGGAAATTATACAGCTGTACTGAGCAGAGAAGCTGTGCTGTGAACAGAGTTCTGGGGATGAGACAAAACTCTTACTTGAAAGCTGCAGCAGCATTGAGAACACTATACAGCATTACTGAGTAGTGTAGCTGTGATTCAAGTAAATCTTAGTAAAAATCAACAGCAGCAAAGAGGACATTTTACAGCAGTACTGTACAGCGTAGCTGTGAATCCAGTCTTAGGGTGAGATAATATACTAATGAAGTGATCATAAGAACACTTCCTCTCTGTGATGCACAGGCTTTTCCAGTCCCTGACTCCTAGCGGAAGGGGAATGCAGACCCCAATATATGTGGTCAGCCTGTCATGTAACTGGCGCCCTCACCTCTCCTCTGATTGGGTGATTAGTCGCCGACATGTCTCCATCTGTACATCCAATCCTCTCTTCATGCTGCACATTTCCATGTATTCATGAAGATGCCGGGTCATGTCGTCTTTTGCCGTCGCCAATTCCAGCTGGAAGAAAGGATGAGCTTCATCTCCAAGCCCCATGATCACGGCCAGGCCTCCCTCCGAGCTTCTGCACCCATCTTACCTCTATCTGGTCTATGGTCTCCTGGTATTCCTTCTCCCGACTCTTGAAGAGAGACTCCGTGTCCTTTATAACCTCTTCTAGACTGTCGTCCTGGGTCTGAGGAAGAGAAGACTTAACTGACACATCAGTCTTCAAAACCGGTCCCATATGCCAGGTGACAGGCTCCTGAACTATCAGTGGTTGCCAACAAGAGCCTCCATCTCAGAGGGCTTCATTGCTGCAGAGTTTGGCCTAAAACTATTTTCCAGAAATAGCGCCACCCTTGTGCATGGCTGTGTCTGGTATTGCAGTACTTAAGTGGATGGGGATGAGCTGTAATACCAGACACAGCCACATGCACAGCAGTGGTGCTGTAAAAGAAAACAGGTCTTCTGCTCTATCACAGTCCTGTGTAAACGTTGTATGGTAAGAGCTTATTGTTATCAATTATCAAGACCCGAATTCAATGAAAAAAATAGAATTCTAAATCACATCGATATTGGGTGACCGCACGTTGCCTTCATCGGTTCTTTTAGGCTACACTTGCACAAAGTCAGAGATTTTGTAGGAACATAGTTGGGTGTTTGTATAACCAATGACACCAAACAGATGGCAATCATCATTATCATCATCATCATTTTCATATACAGGATGAAACATAATCATTAAATGAATCAGAAACAGCCGTGAAGGAGGCTTAAAACTGGGTGAGGAGCAGCGAAACTCTGCTACAAAGGTGAGGGTGTGGAAGACAGTTCCATGCTACAGGTCATACACCGTGGCGAGACTGAGCCCAGCAACAAGTCACAAGACAGTTCTACTGCATCAGCGAGGTCTGTCCCAGGAGAAGACTTCACAGCAGACGGGGGTCCAAGCTATATCGAGGAAGCCCAAGGAAATGGCAGCATTTAGGACTGTAGATGTAGCGGTCAGCAGAGGAATCGGTGCAGCATGAGGTGCACCTCATTTTATGGTGACTAATGATGGAGGTGACGGGCAGTCACCAGATACTGATGATGGAGGTGACGGGCGGTCACCAGATACTGATGATGGAGGTGACGGGCGGTCACCAGATACTGATGATGGAGGTGACGAGCGGTCACCAGATACTGATGATGGAGGTGACGGGCGGTCACCAGATACTGATGATGGAGGTGTCGGGCAGTCACCAGATACTGATGATGGAGGTGACGGGCGGTCACCAGATACTGATGATGGAGGTGATGGGCAGTCACCAGATACTGATGATGGAGGTGACGGGCGGTCACCAGATACTGATGATGCAGGTGACGGGCGGTCACCAGATACTGATGATGGAGGCGACGGGCGGTCACCAGATACTGATGATGGAGGTGACGGGCGGTCACCAGATACTGATGATGGAGGCGATGGGCGGTCACCAGATACTGATGATGGAGGTGACGGGCGGTCACCAGATACTGATGATGGAGGTGACGGGCGGTCACCAGATACTGATGATGGAGGAGACGGGCGGTCACCAGATACTGATGATGGAGGAGACGGGCGGTCACCAGATACTAATGATGGAGGTGACGTGCGGTCACCAGATACTGATGATGGAGGTGACGGGCGGTCACCAAATACTGATGATGGAGGAGATGGGCGGTCACCAGATACTGATGATGGAGGCGACGGGCGGTCACCACGTACTGATAGGATTTAGATTTCTCCTTTGTTCATTCATTTTGCATTTTATAGTTGTGTAAAGCATACATTCTGCCACAGTGTGAACTATTACCCCATTAGTGATCATATTGGGGTCTTCTTTGGGATCCCTGTGATTGTGGTCAGCGCTGGATGCAGTAACGTCCCTGGTGATTATGTAAAAGTCATCTTAACTTATTCCGCCCCCTTCTGGAAACTTGAAGGATTACCTCTCCTTGGTTGTCGACACCAGACATTGCGTACCCGGAGAAGTCTTCCCATAACAGCAAAGTTTCCTCCGTCTCCTCCCAAGCAAGACTGTCGCAGTCATCCTCAAAATCATAGTCACGCCTACGGAAGGAAGATCGTGGTTTAGAGGTGTTAACTATGAGTGGCTGAGAAAATGCTCATACACCTTATACATATGTCACATCTGCCATTTCTGATAGTTGCTTTTCAAATTTTGCTAAATTTATTTGCTCTTGCAGTACCGCTTTCCACCACTCCAAGTGCCCAATAGTCTCTATAGAGCATATGCAACAGCGCCCCCCCACCCACTACTGAACTCACTAAATGCAATTGCAAAAACTCTAGTTCTTCAGTTGTTGCAGAACTACAACTCCCATTAAGCCCTGCATAATGCATGGATGCTGGTAATTGTAGTTTTGCAACCTTTGGATAACAATAGTTTTATAGTAGCATCCTGTGTGACTATATTGGTAAAAGTGAAGGTCGTACAGCTGGTTGAGCATCTTCTGCATCTCCTCGTTGATGCTCAGCGCTGTACTCTCATCTTCCTCGCCCCCTCTTGCGCTCTCGCTGTCGCACACAGACGAATCGTCATCAGCCGCGGGTTTCCGCTCTTTTCTTCTTCCCAAAACCTTCATAGGAGAGAGGTGGACAGTCTGGAAATAAAGTGGAAGAAGAAAAATACGATAAAATGTACAAGTCCTATACACCTACCAACATTTCAGAATGGCTCTCGGCACAATTCTGCCAGCAGCGCATCCAATTAAATATAATGGGACCTTTAAAAATGGCCATAATGGCAAATAATTAAAACTGTTGTTTCCTGGAGAGGCCACTAGGGGGAGCTCACCGTATACGGATTTACACAGCATGTTTCCCCTAACGAAGGCTACGAGAAATGGATTTTACAGTCAGCACCAAAAATCCTGACCTGCAGCATGTTGATCATGTCCTCGCAGCTGCGCTGTTGAGCCACGTCGCACAGTTTGGCGGTGATGTCGATGCGCCGGCAGATGTCCATATCTACTCGCATGGCCTTCTCCTGGATCTTGGTGTCTAGGTCCGACAAGTTCTGGGTCAGAAGACGGAAAACATTTCCATTAATTTAGATAGAATTATCGTTCAGGTCTTTCACAATTCTCTAGAACTCTATGGAAACCGTCAACAAGGTGCTTTTATTGTTAGGATGTGTCAATTTTTGGCGCTTTCAGTGCATAACTGTGTCCTACCGTCACTGGGGAGCAAGTCTTAATTAATTAATTAATCCTCCCCCATAGGTCGTCATATGGTAAGGTGGTCGAGATAATCGTGCTCTGGATGACCCAAATATTTACATAGTGAGCATCAATAAGCTCCATCATGGAGCAGTAGTCAGCCTACTTACTGATGGTTTCCTTCATCTTTCAAAAAAACATTGTAAAGAAAAATACAAAAAAAAAAAAAAAAAAAAAATATAAAAAACTAACATTTTACATGTGTGCCTGATGTATAATATAAAATATTTGATGATAAACCAGATACTCACGTTGCTCATTAACCCCTTGAAGACAACCAGTTCCGCTTTGAGCTGCTTGACCTTCATCGCCAGCTCCTCCTGGTAAAGCGCCGACTCCTGCGCCTCCTGTGTAAGAAGAGTAGATGTGGTTGCCCAATGTAGTCAGACAGACTCCCCCCAATAGTGATTAATAAAATGTCTGAATAATTTCCATCTGCATCCGTAGATCATATATTTGTAGGTATGCATTTTTTTTTATGTTGCAGTACCGGTAATGATGTGGCAGACTGAGCCTTATATTGGCATGAGAACCTTGTCTTGTTGCAGTACTGGTAATGACCACCTTTTTGCTGACATCTTCACCGTGTCCATGGTAGATCTAATGCTCTGGAAATGTTTCTGCACCCTTCCTCTGACTGATGTCTCTCAACAATGAGATCCCTTTGCTTTGTAGTCAGCTGTTTACGGTCCATGTAGAATGCAACTAAGAAAATGCTGTGAAAATCCTCCTAGAAGAGCAAAACTTTCTCAGGAGTTCATCAGAATCCTTGTAAATGATGACAGCCGTGCACTTTCTACAATGTAACATGAGGATAAATGTGATTGGCTGATCCTGAACACATCCACATCCCTAATTATAAGAGGGTGTTCACACTTATGCAACCACATTATTTTGTTCAGTATTTTTTTTTTTTGCAACTTAAAATGAATTCAGTTTGCTTCTCATGTATTTGTACAGATAATGGGTGACATTAAGGGTGGAAAAAGTTCTGAAATGATTCGCAGGACTGGTAGTTTAACCCCTTAAGGATATTTTGCGCTATTGTTTTTTTGCTCCCCTTAGTCCAAGAGATATATATTTTTTATCTTTCCTTCCACATAGCCGTATGAGAGCTTGATTTTTGTGGGACGACTTGTACTTTTGAATTACACCATACATTTTATCATGTACGGAAAAAAAAAATCCAAGAGCGTCAAAATAGCAAAACAAGCGCAATTCTGCAATTTTTTTAAATTTTTATTTATTTATTTACAGCGCTTATTTTATGATACAAATCACCTGACAATACGATTGCGCAGATACCAAACATGGATAATTTTTGTTTTATTTACATGGTGGAAATACCGGTAAATTCAGAAATTTGTAGAAAAAACAAAAGAAAATTTAGCTTATGCCGCCTTAACGTTTTCAATTTTCGTGACATGGGACTGCGTGAGGACTGGTATTTTGTACCCCGAGCTGGTGTTTTTATTGATATAATTTTTGGGGGTAGATATGATCCTCTGATCGCCTCTCATTGCACTTTTTTGTGTTGTGGACAAAAAAAAAAAAGGAATGTTGTCATTTTGATTTTAATTCTCGTTTTGACGTTCGCCGATCGGATTAATTTATCGGATGTTTATTGACGCAGCGATACCAAATATGTGTTTTGTTTTTATTTGTATGTTTATATTTTAAAACTTTTTTATTTACTTTTCACTGCAGTCGTTAGTCCCCTTAGGGGACTTAAAGCTATAATCGCCTGATCGCTGACCCCTGGCCATCATGGCTATCCATGTCACATGAGCGCTGACGGGCACATAGAAAGGCGCGTCCCCTGCCGGTGCGCTGTCGATGCCGCTGTCACAGATTTGATCGGTTACCAGCCGCGGGCAGGGTATTATTCTAGGTTATATTTGTCTGTTACTGCCCACAGTGTGAATGTGCCACCTACACATTACACTTATACAGGTATCCTGACCCACTTTTTTCAGTTTTGCCCACTATGACGGACGGACGTGAAGTTTAGACCTCCTTTGTCTGTCTTTTCCCGAGCTCCTCTCAGTTGATTTATGGCCACAGACCACATCAAAGTGCCGGGAAACAAAAACCCTGTAAAAGCCAAATATTATTAATGACACCTAACTGCAAAAATAATATTTAGCCCTAAATCTATGCGTACACGACCTGATAACAAGGATATTGGGAAGTGGAGCTCGATGGTGACCGCAGTGAGGGAGGGAGTAGCTAACTTCTCCTCCAACGTGTTTTTTTTAGTATGGATGTGAATCCATTCAGTAAAAGCTTCGGCAGAACCTGAAGCCCCGAGGCCATGGACGTCCTGACCGCCACATATCTAGGTCACATCAGATCTAATTAGTATGAGAGAGGAACATATGCTAATCTCATCCATGCGTGAGGGACGGTCTACAGCGCCATATATTACTTTACATATAAAGACCCCATTATACCGCATGACGTGTGACATTACCTAACCTCATGTAACACCGGACAAAGCAGATGTGACCCCAATATCTGACTCCCCCATGTCACATTCACAGAGATCCAGGAGATGTGATGAGTAGTGATGACTGAACGTGCAGGGGCAAGGTGTTATCTGAGCATGCTCGGGTGCTAACTGAGTGTGTGCTCGAATACTATGTTCCAGTCCCTGCAGCTGCATGACTCACGGCTGTTTGACAGCCACAACACATGCAGGGTTTGCCAAACAAACAGGCTGTCGAATAGCCGCGAGACATGCAGCCGCAGGCACTCGAGCATATTATTCGAGTGCGCCGAAAACACTCGGTTAGCACCCGAGCATGCTCAGATAACACCTTATCTAGGCGCGTTCACTCATCATCACTAGTGAGGAGCTGTTTGATGGGGTCGTAACAAGTCCAGATGATACGGGCATATACCCAGAATCCACCCTCTCTCCGAGGTGGTATAAATTCTAATGCAAATCTATACTTACTTGTGGCTGTCGTAATATTGCTTTTCTGGAGGCAAATAATTAACCTCCAATTATATTTGTCGCATTTTATGAACAACCCATATAAAAAGTGTCACCGGCCTAGAAATAAGCATTAAAATCAGCAAGGGAATGTGTTTGACTACATGCAGATGTATCGGAATTGTCCAATTTACAGCAGAGTTCTGGAGCCGCAAAAATTAAGTTTATGGGTAAGTTTCCATGTAGCGTTAATGCGGCAGATTTTACAGAGCAGAAAATACATTCCTAAATGAAATTCACAGCAAAGAAAAACGTGTCTGTAGGACGATATAATGGAAGGGATAATCTCACCTCATCCATCTCGTTCACCTTCTGCTGCAGCTGAACGCGCGCCGTGTACTCCTCCTCCCACCTGCAAGAGACAGAGACTGGAACATCAAGAGCCAGACTAACGAGGAGGCTGCAATTATTAGTATTGTCATATTCTACTGCAAATCCTGTATAGATTTATAGAGAAACCATCATAATGGAGGTGTAATAAGCGCGGCTGCTGCATTTCAACTTTTTCTACACACAGGTGCACAAATGTAGCATAGCATTGTGTAGTAACATAATCCCCTGCACTATAAGTCAATAGGGGTCCTGATGAGTACCCTTTAAATGATAAGATTTTGCCTACCTGCAACCACCACTAGAGGGAGCTCAGGAGTATACAATGGTGTTATTTAGCATGCAGAGAGCTCCCCCTAGCGGTGGCTATAATAACAGCTAATCAGATATAATAGAATAATAAATGTATGGTTAGAAATATTTAAAAGAAAAAAAAACAGCAGCGAATCAGATTTCAGCTTTTCACTGATAAAATAATTCACCAGAGAAAAAAATCATAGAAATATCCTGTGTCATCATGGTTCAGCCAAAGGGGGTCATGTATTATTGCTTTTACTACTTTTATTTGGAGTAAAATGCAACATTTTATGATTTTTCTTTTATGTGCAACAAAATTACCGTAATAATATTTTGTCCCTTATTATTTAAAAAAAATTTTTACATTTAGACAAAGTGGGTGAGGGTTAATATTAAATGTTAATTTAGATTAATTTATCACTTGTGACTTGTTAAAAATCTCTCCAATACGAGGTGACGTAAAAAGTAGAGTGACGGTTCTAGAGAAGTGTTTTTTTCTTTTTATCTATCTATCTATCTATCTATCTATCTATCTATCTATCTATCTATCATATATCTATTATCTATCTGTTATCTATCTCTATTTATCTATTATCTATCTATCATCTATCTATTATCTATCTATCTATTATCTATATATCATCTATTATCTATCATCTATCTATCTATCTATCTTTCTATTATCTATCTATCTATATATCTATCTATATTATTATTACAGCTGTTGTCATGCTGAAAGGTAAGATTCCTCTTCATCTTTAGCTTTTTAGTAGCGTTCTAATGGTTTTGATGCACATTTGACTGATACTTGTAACTGATCATAATCCCCTCTACCTTGACTAAATTTGCAGTTCCAGCTGCCAAAAAAACAGCTCCAAAGCATTCTGTTGCCTCCACCATGTATCACTGTGGGTATGGTATTATTTTGGTGATGTGCACTGTTGGCTTTCCACCACACATACCTTCTGGAATTATGGCCAAAATGTACAACCCTATTCTCATCAGATATGACATATTTTCCCACATTCTCTTGGCAGACTTACTGGAGGTTTTGGCAAAACATAGCTGGACTTGTATTTTTTTTGTAAGAAAAGACTTTCATCTTCCCCCTATTGCACAGGCTGGACATATAAAGAACACAGGAGAATGTTGTCACAAGCAGTATGCAACCAGTACGTGCAAGAAATTTCTGCAGCTCCTTTAATGTTGCAGTAGGCTACTTGGCAGTCTACCGGATTAATTTTCTTCTTGTATTTTACAATTTTTTGCATTGTGGTTAATGTCACGGTTGTGCCAAATTTAAAGAAGCACTCCTCCCATTAAAGTTTTATCCTCTGTATTGCAGTCATCATAGTATATAGCACTGTGTACTTACAATTGCTCATTTTGCCTTTTTACCCAGTTAATTCGTCTCTTTGCTCTATGTAGAAACAAGAAGTCTCTTTTCCCTGCATGAGTCATCACTGGAAAAGTCCCTGGCAGAGGAGAGGAGAAGAGCAGCTGGATCAGGAGTTAAAGAGGGGGATCACTTATGTAGGGAAAAGAGAGTTACTGCTTCTACCTAGGGCAGAGAAAAGAGAAGAATTAGCTGGGTAGAGAGGCAAAATGAGCAATTGTAAGTACACAGTGCTGTATAATGTGATGAGTGCAATATATTAAGAGGACAAAAACTTTGATTGGAGCGCTTTTTTTCAGCCACTTCTTGATGACGTTTTCACAGTGTTCATGGTAGATCTAATGCAATGGAATTTTTTTGATCCCTTTGCTGTGTTGTCAGCTGTTTATGGCTTTTACTATAAGATGCAACTAAGAAAATGGCAGGAAAATCCTCCTAGAACAGAGAAACTTTCTATGAGGTTAATCAGAATCCATGTAAATGACGGCGGCCGTGCACTGACTGCTGCATAACATGAGAGTAGATGTGATTGGCTAATTCTGAGCACAACCGCATCCCCAATTATGCACGTATGCAAACACATTATTTTAGTATTTTTTTTTATTTTTACCCCCCTTAAAATGATTTCAGTTTGTTTCCTAATGGATCTGTACAGATTACGAGCGGAAAAAGTTCTGAAATGATTCTTCTTGGTGCAAAACATCTGGCATTTCACAGGGGTGTGTAAACATTTATATCCACTGTATGTATGTGAAATAAACATTTATCTTCTCTCATTTCTTCTTATCTCGTTTGTGACTCATCATAAACCCTATCAGCATTCTTGAGATAAAGGGATTTTTGCAATAACAACAGGACAGGTGATAAACACTCTATGGCCGGGGGCCCCACATTTAGAGCCCCAGCAATCACCAGTACAGAGGGCCGGAGTCCTTGGCTCCTCTTCTCCCGCATGTCGACGGCTGATGGACCCGATGCGCTGTTGTTCCGTGCGACTCGATAATCCATTATTCCCGATTGAATTATCAATCCTTGTGAAAGCCCAATGTTTTTCCTAATTCCTGCGAAATTTTAAAAAATGCCGTTTACACTGAATCATCCCTCCCCTGGGGGCCAGTTGTTCCGGCGTCTGTCCCCCTCCCCACACTTCGGCTGGGCCGCCTCCAGGCCCACTACGCAGCTGTATTGTGTGTGACAGTTGTGCTCGGGGCTGTGTATAACATGGACGATCTGCTGAGGTAGCAGCTATTTGTATATATCAGTATGGACGGGTCCCTGATAATGACGTAGGAAAAACATTGAAGCCAGTCATAATAATATTAAATGGACGATCTCATGAGGGAGATTTATCAAAAGTATTGAAAAGAAAAGCAGTTTATGACAGCAGCCAATCAGATTGCAGCTCTCATTTTCAAAAGGGCCTCTGAGAAATGAGAAGTGAAATCCTATTGGTTGCTATGGGCAGCCCTTCCACATAGGCCTCACATCCAGCCTATATTATCCTATATTACTAGGAAAGACTAACACAAACATTCATATCCAGCCTATGTTACTGGGAGAAATACACAGATCTCACATCCAGGTTACATTACTGGGAAAAACACACATCTGTCATGTAGCAAATATTACTGTGAGAGACACACACAGCTCATATTACTCAGAAAGAAAGACAAGTCTCACAAAAAGGCTATACTACTGAGAGATAAACAAACTTTACAGCCAACCTATATTAATGGGAGAGAAACACAGAGCTCACATCCAGCCTATATTACTGGGAGACACACACAGACCTCACATCCAGCCTATATTACTGAGAGAGACACACAGACCTCACATCCAGCCTATATTACTGGGAGAGACACTCAGACCTCACATCCAGCCTATATTACTGGGAGAGACACACAGATCTCACATCCATCCTATATTACTGGGAGAGACACACAGACCTCACATCCAGCCTATATTACTGGGAGAGACACACAGAGCTCACATCCAGCCTATATTACTGGGAGATACACAGATCTCACATCCAACCTTTATTACTGGGAGAGACACACAGACCTCCCATCCAGCCTATATTACTGGAGGGGACACACAGACCTCACATCCAGCCTATATTACTGTGAGAGACACATAGACCTCACATCCAGCCTATATTACTGGGAGAGACACACAGACCTCACATCCAGCCTATATTACTGAGAAAGACACACAGAACTCACATCCAGACTATATTACTGGGAGAGACACACAGACCTCACATCTAGTCTATATTACTGGGAGAGACACACAGAGCTCACATCCAGCCTATATTACTGGGAGAGAAACACAGACCTCACATCCAGCCTATATTACTGAAAAAGACACACAGAACTCACATCCAGACTATATTACTGGGAGAGACACACAGACCTCACATCCAGCCTATATTACAGTGAGATACTTTCAGACCTCACATCCAGCCTATATTACTGGGAGACACACACAGACCTCAGATCTAGCCTATATTACTGGGAGAGACACACAGACCTCACATCCAGCTTATATTAAAAAGAGAAATACAAACATCTCAGCCAGCCTATATTACTGGGTGAAATACTCACACATCACATCCAGCCTGCATTACTGGGAGAGACACAAAGCCCTCACATTCTGCTTATATACTTAAGAGAAACAAAAAAGCCTCACATACAGCTTATATTACTAGGAGAGCCAAACAGAAAACATATCCAGCCTATATAAACAAGATAGATACTGGAATAAAACCTTACATCCAACTTATATTACTGGGAGGGACACATAAACCTTACATCCAGCTTATATTACTGGGAGTGACACACAAATCTGACATTCAGCTCATATGATTGGGAGACTGACCTAGAGAAAACATCTAGTCTATATTACTGAGAGAGATTCACAGACCTCACATCCAGCCTATATTACTGGGAGAGACACACAGATCTCACATCCAGCCTATATTACTGGGAGAGACACACAGACCTCACATCCAGCCTATATTACTGGGTGACATACACAGACCTCACATCTAGCCTATTTTACTAGGAGAGACACACAGGCTTAACATCCAGCTTATATTACTGGGAGAGACACACATACTTCTCATCTAGCCTTTATTACTGGGTGAGGCACACTGATCTCACATCCAACCTATATTACTGGGAGAGACACACAGATCTCACATCCAGCCTATATTACTGGGAGAGACACACAGACCTCACATCCAGCCTATATTACTGGGTGAGACACACAGACCTCACATCCAGCCTATATTACTGGGAGAGACACACAGAGCTCACATCCAGCCTATATTACTGGAAGAGACACACAGACCTCACATCCAGCCTATATTACTGTGAGAGACACATAGACCTCACATCCAGCCTATATTACTGGGAGAGACACACAGACCTCACATCCAGCCTATATTACTGAGAAAGACACACAGAACTCACATCCAGACTATATTACTGGGAGAGACACACAGACCTCACATCTAGTCTATATTACTGGGAGAGACACACAGAGCTCACATCCAGCCTATATTACTGGGAGAGACACACAGACCTCACATCCAGCCTATATTACTGAAAAAGACACACAGAACTCACATCCAGACTATATTACTGGGAGAGACACACAGACCTCACATCCAGCCTATATTACAGCGAGATACTTTCAGACCTCACATCCAGCCTATATTACTGGGAGAGAAACACAGACCTCACATCCAGCCTATATTACTGAAAAAGACACACAGAACTCACATCCAGACTATATTACTGGGAGAGACACACAGACCTCACATCCAGCCTATATTACAGCGAGATACTTTCAGACCTCACATCCAGCCTATATTACTGAAAAAGACACACAGAACTCACATCCAGACTATATTACTGGGAGAGACACACAGACCTCACATCCAGCCTATATTACAGCGAGATACTTTCAGACCTCACATCCAGCCTATATTACTGGCAGAGAAACACAGACCTCACATCCAGCCTATATTACTGAAAAAGACACACAGAACTCACATCCAGCCTATATTACTGGGAGAGACACAGACCTCACATCCAGCCTATATTACTGGGAGAGACACACAGATCTCACATCTAGTCTATATTACTGGGAGAGACACACAGAGCTCACATCCAGCCTATATTACTGGAAGAGACACACAGACCTCACATCCAGCCTATATTACTGGGAGAAACACAGACCTCACATCCAGCCTATATTACTGGGAGAGACACACAGATCTCACATCTAGTCTATATTACTGGGAGAGACACACAGAGCTCACATCCAGCCTATATTACTGGAAGAGACACACAGACCTCACATCCAGCCTATATTACTGTGAGAGACACATAGACCTCACATCCAGCCTATATTACTGGGAGAGACACACAGACCTCACATCCAGCCTATATTACTGAGAAAGACACACAGAACTCACATCCAGACTATATTACTGGGAGAGACACACAGACCTCACATCTAGTCTATATTACTGGGAGAGACACACAGAGCTCACATCCAGCCTATATTACTGGGAGAGACACACAGACCTCACATCCAGCCTATATTACTGAAAAAGACACACAGAACTCACATCCAGACTATATTACTGGGAGAGACACACAGACCTCACATCCAGCCTATATTACAGCGAGATACTTTCAGACCTCACATCCAGCCTATATTACTGGGAGAGAAACACAGACCTCACATCCAGCCTATATTACTGAAAAAGACACACAGAACTCACATCCAGACTATATTACTGGGAGAGACACACAGACCTCACATCCAGCCTATATTACAGCGAGATACTTTCAGACCTCACATCCAGCCTATATTACTGGGAGACACACACAGACCTCAGATCTAGCCTATATTACTGGGAGAGACACACAGACCTCACATCCAGCTTATATTAATAAGAGAAATACAAACATCTCAGCCAGCCTATATTACTGGGAGAAATACTCACACATCACATCCAGCCTGCATTACTGGGAGAGACACAAAGCCCTCACATTCTGCTTATATACTTAAGAGAAACAAAAAAGCCTCACTTACAGCTTATATTACTAGGACAGCCAAACAGAAAACATATCCAGCCTATATAAACAAGATAGATACTGGAATAAAACCTTACATCCAACTTATATTACTGGGAGGGACACATAAACCTTACATCCAGCTTATATTACTGGGAGTGACACACAAATCTGACATTCAGCTCATATGATTGGGAGACTGACCTAGAGAAAACATCTAGTCTATATTACTGAGAGAGATTCACAGACCTCACATCCAGCCTATATTACTGGGTGAGACACATAGACCTCACATCAAGCCTATATTACTGGGAGAGAAAAACTGACCTAACATCCAGCCTATATTACTGGGAGAGACACACAGATCTCACATCCAGCCTATATTACTGGGAGAGACACACAGACCTCACATCCAGCCTATATTACTGGGTGACATACACAGACCTCACATCTAGCCTATTTTACTAGGAGAGACACACAGACTTCTCATCTAGCCTTTATTACTGGGTGAGGCACACTGATCTCACATCCAACCTATATTACTGGGAGAGACACACAGATCTCACATCCAGCCTATATTACTGGGAGAGACACACAGACCTCACATCCAGCCTATATTACTGGGTGAGACACACAGACCTCACATCCAGCCTATATTACTGGGAGAGACACACAGACTTCTCATCTAGCCTTTATTACTGGGTGAGGCACACTGATCTCACATCCAACCTATATTACTGGGAGAGACACACAGATCTCACATCCAGCCTATATTACTGGGAGAGACACACAGACCTCACATCCAGCCTATATTACTGGGTGAGACACACAGACCTCACATCCAGCCTATATTACTGGGAGAGACACAGACCTCACATCCAGCCTATATTACTGGGAGAGACACACAGATCTCACATCTAGTCTATATTACTGGGAGAAGCACACAGAGCTCACATCCAGCCTATATTACTGGGAGAGACACACAGACCTCACATCCAGCCTATATTACTGGGTGACATACATAGACCTCACATCTAGCCTATTTTACTAGGAGAGACACACAGGCCTAACATCCAGCTTATATTACTGGGAGAGACACACAGACCTCACATCCAACCTATATTACTGGGAGAGAAAAACAGACCTCACATCCAGCCTATATTACTGGGAGAGACACACAGACCTCACATCTAGCCTATATTACTGGGAGAGAAAAACAGACCTCACATCCAGCCTATATTACTGGGAGAGACACACAGACCTCACATCCAGCCTATATTACTGAGAGAGGCTCACAGACCTCACATCCAGCCTATATTACTGGGAGAGACACACACAGACCTCACATGCAGGTTATATTACTGGGAGAGACACACAAACCTCACATCCAGCCTATATTACTGGAAGAGACACACAGACCTCACATCCAGCCTATATTACTGGGAGAGACACACAGACCTCACACATCCAGGTTATATTCATGGGAGAGACACACAGACCTCACATCCAGGCTATATTAATGGGAGAGACACACAGACCTCACATCCAGCCTATATTACCGGGAGAGACACACAGACCTCACATCCAGCCTATATTACTGGGAGAGACACACAGAGCTCACATCCAGCCTATATTACTGGGAGAGACACATACCTCACATCCAGCCTATATTACTGGGAGAGACACACAGAGCTCACATCCCGCCTATATTACTGGAAGAGAAGCACAGAGCTCACATCCAGCCTATATTACTGGGAGAGACACACAGACCTCACATCCAGCCTATATTACTGGGAGAGACACACAGAGCTCACATCCCGCCTATATTACTGGAAGAGATGCACAGAGCTCACATCCAGCCTATATTACTGGGAGAGACACACAGAGCTCACATCCAGCCTATATTACTGGGAGACACACAGACCTCACATCCAGCCTATATTACTGGGAGAGACACGCAGACCTCACATCCAACCTATATTACTGGGAGACACACAGAGCTCACATCCAGCCTATATTACTGGGAGAGACACAGACCTCACATCCAGCCTATATTACTGGGAGAGACACACAGACCTCACATCCAGCCTATATTACTGGGAGAGACACACAGCTCACATCCAGCCTATATTACTGGGAGAGACACACAGACCTCACATCCAGCCTATATTACTGAGAGATACTCACAGACCTCACATCCAGCCTATATTACTGGGAGAGTTGCTTCCATGATAAAAAAAATCTGAAACTTTGATCAGGCTGCCGACTGCATATCAGGGGGTATGAAAAATGAATTAAGGTATAAAAATTTCAGTCTGAAACTTTGTAATTTTTGCCAAGTGAAAGGTGTCAATAACATTTAATTTTTCTGTGCATCAAGGTTCCACAACTCTCACATTTTGTGTATCCTCTCCTCACTATTTTCAAGATCTCTGTTTGCAGTCAGTGAATGAGAAAAGTCAAGCACAGTCCTGGTGCAGGATGACGAAAGACTGTAAGTGGCAGTGGTTGTTAGGAAAACTTCCAAATCCGCAGAAAGGAGACCATTGCCAGAAGCTTTATGATACCTCCAGCATCTCCAATGTTCAGATGACTCAGAGGTTATCCGGAGAAAAGACAATATCATGTACATCATCCACATATATGACCGCCATAGACTAAGACTTAAATAACAGGAATATCCCAGGGTCAGTAAGTAAATCTTCTTTGTAGAATATTTCTAAATCATTTTCTAATGTTGTCAAGATCTCTGCTTGCTGTCATTTACTAACAGTAACAGGATAGAGGTAATATTCAGGCACGGTGTGGTGGTAATACATGGTCATAGTGTGGCAGCATGACTATTATTACAAGATCATTTACTATCAGATTATTATACACTGTTCAAAAAAATAAAGGGAACAGTTAAACAACAGAATGTAACTCCAAATAAATCAGACTTATGTGAAATCAAACTGTCCACTTAGGAAGCAACACTGATTGACAATCAATTTCACATGCTGTTGTACAAATGGAATAGACAACAGATGGAAATTATTGGCAATTATCAAGACACACTCAATAAAGGAGTGGTTCTGCAGGTGGGGACCACAGACCACATCTCAGTACCAATGCTTTCTGGCTGATGTTTTGGTCACTTTTGAATGTTGGTTGTGCTTTCACACTCGTGGTAGCATGAGACGGACTCTACAACCCACACAAGTGGCTCAGGTAGTGCAGCTCATCCAGGATGGCACATCAATGCCAGCTGTGGCAAGAAGGTTTGCTGTGTCTGTCAGCGTAGTGTCCAGAGGCTGTAGGCGCTACCAGGAGACAGGCCAGTACACCAAGAGATGTGGAGGGGGCCGTAGGAGGGCAACAACCCAGCAGCAGGACCGCTACCTCAGCCTTTGTGCAAGGAGGAACAGGAAGAGCGGTGCCAGAGCCCTGCAAAATGACCTCCAGCAGGCCACAAATGTGCATGTGTCTGCACAAATGGTTAGAAACCGACTCCATGAAGATGGTCTGAGGGCCTGACGTCCACAGATGGGGGTTGTGCTCACAGCCCAACACCGTGCAGGACGCTTGGCATTTGCCACAGAACACCAGGATTGGCAAATTCGCCACTGGCGCCCTGTGCTCTTCACAGATGAAAGCAGGTTCACACTGAGCACAAGTGACAGAGTCTGGAGACGCCGTGGAGAGCGATCTGCTGCCTGCAAGATCCTTCAGCATGACCGGTTTGGCAATGGGTCAGTAATGGTGTGGGGGGGCATTTCTTTGGGGGCTGCACAGCCCTCCATGTGCTCACCAGAGGTAGTCTGACTGCCATTAGGTACCGAGATGAGATCCTCAGACCCCTTGTGAGACCATATGATGGTGCGGTTGGCCCAGGGTTCCTCCTAATGCAGGACAATGTCAGACCTCATGTGGCAGGAGTGTGTCAGCAGTTCCTGCAAGATGAAGGCATTGAAGCTATGGACTGGCCCGCCCGTTCCCCAGACCTGAATCCGATTGAACATATCTGGGACATCGTGTCTCGCTCCATCCACCAATGTCACGTTGCACCACAGACTGTCCAGGAGTTGGCAGATGCTTTAGTCCAGGTCTGTGAGGAGATCCCTCAGGAGACCATCCGCCGCCTCATCAGGAGCATGCCCAGGCGTTGTAGAGAGATCATACAGGCATGTGGAGGCCACACACACTACTGAGCATCATTTCCTTGTCTTGGCTCATTTCCACTGAAGTTGGATCAGCCTGTAACTTAATTTTCCACTTTGATTTTGAGCATCATTCCAACTCCAGACCTCCGTGGGATGTTATTTGTGATTTACGTTGAACATTTTTAGGTTTTATTGTTCTCAACACATTCCACTATGTAATGACTAAAGATTTACAATTGGAATATTTCATTCAGTGATATCTAGGATGTGGGATGTTAGTGTTCCCTTTATTTTTTTGAGCAGTGTATATTGTTAGCATTTTTTTGTGGGCTGCTAACACATACACTATCAGCTCTACTGGGGCCCAGCGTCTGATAACACGCTAGTGTGGGGGGACTGGTCTAAATTTTGCCTACAGGACTATTAGTCACTGCCTACAAGGTCAATTTGCAGTTATTTACCTACACAGAAACGTTAGGGCCGGGGGCCACGCTGACATTTTTGTGCAGTGACTAAATTAAAAAAGCTTGAAGAGGCGACGTTCTTGTCTGGACTCATCACATATCACAAATGTAGTAAAGAAGAAACACGATCTGTAGAATAAAATAATTAATATTCTGATTTGCAGCCTTCAGGGAACTCAGCTGTTTGCAAGCTTTTTTTTTAGAGGTTGTTGATGTTTCATCTCGTTGTGCGCAGGAATAAGCTTTGCTAATATAAAACATACTGTAAGGTCGCAGAGAACCCAAGGGCCCATGTCCGCACCTTTATAGACGCCGTAGCTCAGCTTTTCTGATGCAGAGATCCAAATCCCCTGCTTCTTGGGCCACAGCTATAAAAAGTTCTGTGTGTCTCCACTAGGGGGAGCTTAGGACTTACAGGTTATTGAGAGCTCCCCCTAGTGGTGGCTGCAGGCAGCAAAAATAGTATCCTGTGAGGATCACACTATATTAAGGCGAACTGCGGATTGTCTCTTAATGTTACAGCTATAAAATGAGTTGTATAATAATTGTATGATTACAGTGACTTATGAGTGTTGTTGTTTTTTTTGATAATCTATTTTATTCAGCTTTTATAGACTTTTGTCTATATGTTTATTATGAACACTAGTAAATAGTTTTTTTCAGCTGTACCTCCCCTTTGCTCAGCATCAAATTCTGGATCTAAAATGTAACAGTGCAGACTTATTATTATTATTATTATTATTATTTATTATTATTATGACAAAATAAATGATTTTTGCTAATGGCCTTGATATAAATTCTCCTGCTGTTTTGCGTATACAGCTCCAATGCAGACCAATGACTTACCATAAATACAGACTATAAACTATGTGTCCAGTAGTCTGATCCTGCAATCATTCTCTCTTCCACCCGATTTACCATCGCATGAAACGTAAACTATTATATTAGCTGAACCCCGACCCTCCCCCACTCGCCTCATCAGTCGTCATTACTGAAGGCCCGCGCTGCGCACAGTATCCTCATCACACAGGGAAACCGCCATTGTGTCCTTTATTCTTTAGATAACAGTCTATAAATGAACTAGGGATTGAGGACATCACTAAGGCACGCGCTGTCACTTTAAGGACGGACCCCGCTGATACAAATTATTAGTAGTCAACTCCCATCACCGACCAGAAATACTGCAGAGCCGGAACTGAGGAGGGGGAGACCACCGGACACCTTCACTCATCATCACTGTATAACACCAGGATCCCCCATAACAGTGCGTAATACACAGGTCCCCATAACAGAGCATCATCCTCAGATCCCCCATAACAGTGCGTCATCCACAGATCCACAATAATTTTGCGGGGCATTTACCTGTCATTGAGGGTCTCGGGAGAGCGGGTATCTACCTGTCATCGAGGGTCTTGGGAGAGCGGAGCATTTACCGGTCATTGAGGGCCTCAAGAGTGTGGGGCATTTACCTGTCATTGAGGGTCTCGGGAGTGCGGGTATCTACCTGTCATCGAGGGTCTCGGGAGCACGGGCATCTACCTGTCATTGATGGTCTTGGGAATGCGGGTTTTTACCTGTCACTGAGGGTCTCGGGAGTGAGGGGCATTTACTTGCCATTGAGGGTCTTGGGAGTGCGTGGCATTTACTGTATGTGGCACTGAGGGTCTCAGAAGTGCATGGCGTTAACAGTTTTGAGGGTCTCAGAGTGTGGGGCATTTACCTATCATTGAGGGTCTCAGGAGTGCGGGGTGTTTCCATAGTTTTGAGGGTCTCCGATTGTGGGGCATATACCTGTCATTGATGGTCTCAGGAGTGCGGGCATTTACCTATCATTGAGGGTTTCGGGAGTGCGAGGCATGTACCTGTCATTGAGGGTCTCGGAAGAGTGGGGCATTTGCCTATTATTGAGGGTCTCGGGAGTGCGTGGCATTTTTCTATCATTGATGGTCTCGGGAGTGTGAGGCATTTACCTGTCATTGAGGGTCTCGGGAGAGCAGAGCATTTACCTATCATTGAGGGTCTCAAGAATGTGGGGCATTTACCTATCGTTGAGGGTCTCAAGAGTGCGGGCATTTACCTATCATTGAGGGTTTCGGGAGTGCGAGGCATTTATCTGTCATTGAGGGTCTCGGGAGTTAGGGGCATTTACCTGTCATTGAGGGTCTCGGGAGTTAGGGGCATTTACCTGTCATTGAGGGTCTCGGGAGTTAGGGGCATTTACCTGTCATTGAGGGTCTCGGGAGTTAGGGGCATTTACCTGTCATTGAGGGTCTCGGGAGAGCGGGGCATTTACCTATCATTGAGGGTCTTGGGAGTGCAGGGCATTTACCTGTCATTGAGGGTCTCGGGAGAGCGGGGCATTTACCTATCATTGAGGGTCTTGGGAGAGCGGAGCATTTACCTGTCATTGAGGGTCTTGGGAGTGTGGGGCATTTACCTGTCATTGAGGGTCTCGGGAGAGCGGAGCATTTACCTGTCATTGAGGGTCTCGGGAGTGCAGGGCATTTACCTTTCATTGAGGGTTTCGGAAGTGTGGGGCATTTGCCTATCATTGAGGGTCTCGGGAGTGCTGGGCATTTACCTGTCATTGAGGGTCTCAAGAGTGCAGGGCATTTACCTGTCATTGAGGGTCTCGGGAGTGCAGGGCATTTACCTATCATTGTGGGTCTCGGAAGTGCGGAGCATTTACCTATCATTGAGGGTCTTGGGAGCGCTGGGCATTTTCCTATCATTGATGGTCTCAAGAGTGCAGAGCATTTACCTATCATTGAGGGTCTCGGAAGAGTGGGGCATTTGCCTATTATTGAGAGTCTCGGGAGTGCGGGGCATTTACCTGTCATTGAGGGTCTCGGGAGTTAGGGGCATTTACCTGTCATTGAAGGTCTCCGGAGTGCGAGGCATTTACCTGTCATTGAGGGTCTCGGGAGTTAGGGGCATTAGCCTATCATTGTGGGTCTCAGGAGTGTGGGACATTTACCTGTCATTGAGGGTCTTGGGAGTGCGGGGCATTTACCTGTCATTGAGGGTCTCGGGAGAGCGGAGCATTTACCTGTCATTGAGGGTCTCGGGAGTGCAGTGCGTTTACCCATCATTGAGGGTCTCGGAAGTATGAGGCATTTACCTGTCATTGAGGGTCTCGGGAGTTAGGGGCATTTACCTGTCATTGAGGGTCTCGGGAGTGTGAGGCATTTACCTGTCATTGAGGGTCTCGGGAGTGCAGGGCATTTACCTGTCATTGAGGGTCTCGGGAGTGCAGGGCATTTACCTGTCATTGAGGGTCTCGGGAGAGCGGAGCATTTACTTGTCATTGAGGGTCTCAAGAGTGTGGGGTATTTACCTGTCATTGAGGGTCTCGGAAGTGTGGGGATTTGCCTATCATTGAGGGTCTCGGAAGTGTGGGGCATTTGCCTATCATTGAGGGTCTCGGGAGTGTGGGGCATTTACCTATCATTGAGGGTCTCGGGAGTGTGGGGCATTTACCTGTCACTGAGGGTCTCGGGAGTGAGGGGCATTTACTTGTCATTGAGGGTCTTGGGAGTGCGTGGCATTTACTGTATGTGGCACTGAGGGTCTCAGAAGTGCATGGCGTTAACAGTTTTGAGGGTCTCAGAGTGTGGGGCATTTACCTATCATTGAGGGTCTCAGGAGTGCGGGGTGTTTCCATAGTTTTGAGGGTCTCCGAGTGTGGGGCATTTACCTGTCATTGAGGGTCTCAGGAGTGCGGGGTGTTTCCATAGTTTTGAGGGTCTCCGATTGTGGGTCATATACCTGTCATTGATGGTCTCTGGAGAGTGGGGCATTTACCTGTCACTGAGGGTCTCGGGAGAGCGGAGCATTTACCGGTCATTGAGGGTCTCAAGAGTGTGGGACATTTACCTGTCATTGAGGGTCTCGGAAGTACGAGTCATTTACCTGTCATTGAGGGTCGGGAGTGTTGGGCATTTATCTATCATTGAGGGTCTCGGGAGTGCATGGCATTTTTCTATCATTGATGGTCTTGGGAGCGCGGGGCATTTACCTGTCATTAAGGGTCTCGGGAGAGCAGAGCATTTACCTATCATTGAGGGTCTCGGAAGTGTGGGGCATTTACCTATCGTTGAGGGTCTCAGGAGTGCGGGCATTTACCTATCATTGAGGGTTTCGGGAGTGCGAGGCATGTACCTGTCATTGAGGGTCTCGGAAGAGTGGGGCATTTGCCTATTATTGAGGGTCTCGGGAGTGGGTGGCATTTTTCTATCATTGATGGTCTTGGGAGTTAGGGGCATTTACCTGTCATTGAGGGTCTCGGGAGTTAGGGGCATTTACCTGTCACTGAGGGTCTCGGGAGTGTGAGGCATTTACCTGTCATTGAGGGTTTCGGGAGCGCGGGGCATTTACCTGTCATTGAGGGTCTCGGGAGTGTGGGGCATTTACCTGTCATTGAGGGTCTCGGGAGTTAGGGGCATTTACCTGTCATTGAGGGTCTCGGGAGTTAGGGGCATCTACCTGTCATTGAGGGTCTTGGGAATGCGGGTTTTTACCTGTCACTGAGGGTCTTGAGAGTGTGGGGCATTTACTTGCCATTGAGGGTCTTGGGAGTGCGTGGCATTTACTGTATGTGGCACTGAGGGTCTCAGAAGTGCATGGCGTTAACAGTTTTGAGGGTCTCCGAGTGTGGGGCATTTACCTGTCATTGAGGGTCTCAGGAGTGCGGGGTGTTTCCATAGTTTTGAGGGTCTCCGATTGTAGGGCATATACCTGTCATTGATGGTCTCTGGAGAGTGGGGCATTTACCTGTCATTGAGGGTCTCGGGAGTGCGAGGCATTTACCTATCATTGAGGGTCTCGGGAGAGCGGAGCATTTACCGGTCATTGAGGGTCTCAAGAGTGTGGGACATTTACCTGTCATTGAGGGTCTCGGAAGTGCGAGTCATTTACCTGTCATTGAGGGTCTCGGGAGTGTGGGGCATTTATCTGTCATTGAGGGTCTCGGGAGTTAGGGGCATTTACCTATCATTGAGGGTCTCGGGAGTGTGTGGCATTTTTCTATCATTGATGGTCTTGGGAGTGTGGGGCATTTACCTGTCATTGAGAGTCTCAGGAGTGCGGGGCATTTATCTGTCATTGAGGGTCTCGGGAGTGCGTGGCATTTTTCTATCATTGATGGTCTTGGGAGTGTGGGGCATTTACCTGTCATTGAGGGTCTCGGGATTGTGAGGCATTTACCTGTCATTGAGGGTCTCGGGAGTTAGGGGCATTTACCTGTCATTGAGGGTCTCGGGAGTTAGGGGCATTTACCTGTCATTGAGGGTCTCGGGAGAGCGGGGCATTTACCTATCATTGAGGGTCTTGGGAGAGCGGAGCATTTACCTGTCATTGAGGGTCTCGGGAGTGCAGGGCATTTACCTTTCATTGAGGGTCTCGGAAGTGTGGGGCATTTGCCTATCATTGAGGGTCTCGGGAGTGCTGGGCATTTACCTGTCATTGAGGGTCTCAAGAGTGCAGGTCATTTACCTGTCATTGAGGGTCTCGGGAGTGCAGGGCATTTACCTATCATTGTGGGTCTCAGAAGTGCGGAGCATTTACCTATCATTGAGGGTCTCGGGAGCGCTGGGCATTTTCCTATCATTGATGGTCTCAAGAGTGCAGAGCATTTACCTATCATTGAGGGTCTCGGGAGAGCGGAGCATTTACCTGTCATTGAGGGTCTCGGGAGTGCAGGGCATTTACCTTTCAATGAGGGTCTCGGAAGTGTGGGGCATTTGCCTATCATTGAGGGTCTCGGGAGAGCGGAGCATTTACCTGTCATTGAGGGTCTCAAGAGTGTGGGACATTTACCTGTCATTGAGGGTCTCGGAAGTGCGAGTCATTTACCTGTCATTGAGGGTCTCGGGAGTGTGGGGCATTTATCTGTCATTGAGGGTCTCGGGAGTTAGGGGCATTTACCTATCATTGAGGGTCTCGGGAGTGCGTGGCATTTTTCTATCATTGATGGTCTTGGGAGTGTGGGGCATTTACCTGTCATTGAGAGTCTCGGGAGTGCGGGGCATTTACCTGTCATTGAGGGTCTCGGGAGAGCAGAGCATTTACCTATCATTGAGGGTCTCGGAAGTGTGGGGCATTTACCTATCGTTGAGGGTCTCAGGAGTGCGGGCATTTACCTGTCATTGAGGGTCTCGGAAGAGTGGGGCATTTGCCTATTATTGAGGGTCTCGGGAGTGCGTGGCATTTTTCTATCATTGATGGTCTTGGGAGTTAGGGGCATTTACCTGTCATTGAGGGTCTCGGGAGTTAGGGGCATTTACCTGTCATTGAGGGTCTCGGGCGTGTGAGGCATTTACCTGTTATTGAGGGTCTCGGGAGCGCAGGGCATTTACCTGTCATTGAGGGTCTCGGGAGTTAGGGGCATTTACCTGTCATTGAGGGTCTCGGGAGTTAGGGGCATTTACCTGTCATTGAGGGTCTCGGGAGTTAGGGGCATTTACCTGTCATTGAGGGTCTCGGGAGTTAGGGGCATTTACCTGTCATTGAGGGTCTCGAGAGTGCAGGGTGTTTACATAGTATTGAAGGTCTCAGAAGTGCGGGGTGTTTACATAGTACTGAGGGTCTCAGAAGTGCGGGGCATTTATGTGGCATTGAGGGTCTTTGGAGTGCACTTACTTGTCATTGAGGGTCTTAGCAGTGTGGGGCATTTGTATGGTATTGAGGGTCTCAGAAGTGCAGGGCAGTTATGGGGCATTGAAGGTCTCAGGGTTGCAAAACATTTACATGGCATTGAGGGTCTATGGGTGTGGGGAATTTATGTGGCACTAAGGGTCTCGGGGTTATGGGGCATTTACATGGCATTGAGGGTCTAGGAGCTAAGAACTTTTGTGTGCACGGTAATGGTGGTCACCTGTCATCCGTTGTTGGAGTTGCCCCAGCTCAGGATGAGTGCAGTTTGTAGGGATGTGACCACATCATGCCTGGGGATAGTTATGTGTCCATGTTGGGTGTCCGACCTTATGGACGTTGTTATAGGCGGCCATTGGCGGTTGTCACCCAGCGTATATAATATACTTTTAGTAATTATATGCATATAATGTACCGCTCATGTCCTTACCTTTGCTTGTAGGCATCTCGCTCCCTCTTGACCTTTCCCAACACATTGTAGAGAGCTCTGATCTCGGGGGTTATGGTATCGATCTGAACTCCGACCCCGTCAGCATGACCCCAATAAGCACTACATCCGGTGCCCACCGACCCCACGTCGGACCTGGTCACCAGCCTCCGTGTCCCATAGACCCACGGTTGAGGAGGCGGTGGAGTTGGTGATGGACGGGTGAGTCCCATAAGAGGCGGTGGTAAAATGGGCCCCACAAAGCCCGTCTGGATAGCTTGGTCCTTGGTGACGGGCCCCGCTCCTTGGGCTCTTTCCAGCGCCCTCTCCAGAGAGCGGTTTCGACGTTCCAGTTCATGAACCTTGGCCAAGAAGCAGCGAAATCTCAGGTTGAGGGTCTTCAAGACGCTGATGTTGGAACCAAAGTCATTGCGCAAAGCCGAGGCCCCCCCACCTTGAGCATAGGGGGCCCCGAGGAGTAGCGACGACTGCGGCGGTGATGGGGGGCTGTCCCCTGACTGCAGAGGGGAGTCCGACGAAATCAGAAGGAGATTGGGAGTCAATAGCGGATTCATAGCCGGGGCTATTCTGAGCACTGCGGAGAGGAGGGACAGGACCAGCAAGAGCAGGAGGATGATGGGGGTGGTGGTGGTGATGGGAGGGGAAGTCACATCATCTCTGTCCGAGAGATATTAGTGGAGAAGAGGGGGATGCAGAGCGATGATAGAGGGAAAAGGGAAGGAAGAGAAGAATATGATGACTGGAGGCAGAGGAATGGGCTGGAGGAACAAGACTCGGCTGTGACGTGGAGCAAGAGGGGGGGACATTCCTGTGTTCTTCACCGCAGGCAACACACAGAGCAACTGCAGAGAGTGGGGGAGGAATAGAGAAGAGAGAGGAGAAATAGGGGGGACGCAGCCATGAGCTGGGGGGCAAAAAGATCAAATCATGGACAAATAGGATAACAAAGTGGTGGTTCCTATGTACTAAAAATACTGCAAAAGAGAAAAGGAATCAACCAATCAGAAAGCAGCTTTCATTCAAAAAATGGCAGCAGAGGAATGAGATCTGGAAGACTATTGGTTGCTATGGGCAATTGCTCCACTGTGATTAATCACCGCCAAGACGCTCATCTACAAGGTGGCGATATCCCATAAATGTTGACACAATCCCAGAAAAGTCATGAAAGCCCTTAATAGAAACTGCCGTTTAAAGGGGAGGTGGACGTTATGGGCAACTGCTTCACTTTCCCTTTATAAATCAGCCCAATTATGGTCATCTACAATGTGGAGGACATCCCGTAGACGATAATATGAAAGCCCCCCGAATAGAAACCGCTGCTTAAAGGGGGAGTCCTTTATATAGCAAGATTCCTTTAGTCCGGCATCAAGTGTCGGATTATCGGATGTTACGTTTCATGAGGTGAGATCTGCTCTCCGTCTTTTACTTAATCCCAACAAGAAGTTCGGTGATGAAAACAAGCACCAGATTATCAGATTTATTGGATGATAGGACTCCGGATTAAAGGAATTTTGCTGTTAAATTTTTTAGTACAAAAGACCTAAATGACAGAAATCACCTAAAGATCTAAACCTAGTGAAACACAAAGGGTTAAAAGTCAGGTCCTGAGCGCAGACCCCACTGAGGAAGCCGTCCTAAAATGAAACACGAAGCTGTTGCCCATAGCAACCGGGTCCACGCTCTCCGCCATTTTGTAAATGAAAGCAGCCTAGGTTACCGGGGGCAAATGCTAATATCCCCCCACCAGTCTCATATAATGGAGCACTATAGAAAGGATAATCTTCCCTAATATTGCGAGGATTTACAGGGAGCTGTAATGGCGGCCATGTTACCCAGAGGGTCAGAAACCACGACAGCTCTAGTGTCATCCACCAAGGAAAATACATAGAAAAATGGCGCCTTTATGGGGATGTGATACCATACGCCCCTCTTCTGGCACAGGAGCGCACTTAGTATAATGGGGGACACGTACAAAACTGGGGTGTCGCATATCATGGTCTTACTACATGTGTATACAAGTCCTGCGCTTTCAGACAGCGCCCAAAGGGGGCTACAGTCATTGTGCGTCCCCTAAAAACATGCTATTAAAGGGGTATAGTCTACTATATGAATTTAGGGTGCAAGTTCTCAGTTTAACAGTGCACCATATGGCGGCACAATGTCCGACTCATATGTATGAACCCTTGGGGCGACCAAAGAGCCTCGGCCCCTTTAACAAATGTAGCTTATGACGGATGACTGACATTTGGTCTGTATGACTCACAAAAAAAAATAAAAATAGAAAAAAAAAAAGGAAACTCCCCGTACAGTTTCTTCTTAAAAAGTCTAATTACAGCTTCTGTAATCGCTGGGTGGAGGAGGTCGGACACAGAGATCCAGGCTGGAGAAAATAAAAAATGAAGCAAAAAAAGAAAAAAAAAAATAATCAGTAAAACCTGGCATTAGGTTCTCCATGTTGAACTTGCGGCACGTCCTCATCAGCTGGGGTTTAGTGTACGTTCTCACGGAGTATTGTCACTGTGGACCTTCCGCCATGATACCCACCGGTGTAAATAACATTTTCACGTACCGCTCCTAGTCCCTGCCATTATGGATAGGAGAGAATCCGCCTTTGCATTGAGCATCATTGCAATTACAGTTAATAAATTGTAGAGAGGAAAAAAAATCCCAAAAAACTATTTTTTTTTAAATAAAATCTTAGCTACCCCTCTAAATATAAGCAAATTCTGCAAAGCTCCGATTCTTCACATTGATGTCAAAATTGTGCAATAAACTAATGTGCTGTCATCTTCTATGACAAAATCTATGGTTGCTGTCAGTGAATGGATGCACAATTTTTTTTTCTTTTCTTTGTCACAACCAGAGCTTGAAGATCTGCTGTGATCAAGTCCAACTGATGTAGGGGCACAATTCACTACAAGATAGCCCTCTGAAGGGCCAGGCCTCACACCATGGCTGCCGTTTAACCACACAGTATCTGAAAACCACAACAATATGCATTTTTACTGCAAATTTGCAGAAATTTCCATAAATGACCATCTCTGATTTGAAGGTAGATAGCAGCATTATTTGTTAAATCTGTACAGACATTTATGTTCCCATTCACTAACAGCAAGTAGAGATCTTGAAAATGCTGAGACAGTCTAACAATGTGTATTATAAGATTCCTAGTCCGCTGCATGAAGGTAAAGGGGCAGACAATGGCCGTGTGCGGGGCAGACAATGGCCGTGTGCGGGGCAGACAATGGCCGAGTGCGGGGCAGACAATGGCCGAGTGCGGGGCAGACAATGGCCGAGTGCGGGGCAGACAATGGCCGTGTGCGGGGCAGACAATGGCCGTGTGCGGGGCAGACAATGGCCGTGTGCGGGGCAGACAATGGCCGTGTGCGGGGCAGACAATGGCCGTGTGCGGGGCAGACAATGGCCGTGTGCGGGGCAGACAATGGCCGTGTGCGGGGCAGACAATGGCCGTGTGCGGGGCAGACAATGGCCGTGTGCGGGGCAGACAATGGCCGTGTGCGGGGCAGACAATGGCCGTGTGCGGGGCAGACAATGGCGGTGTGCGGGGCAGACAATGGCGGTGTGCGGGGCAGACAATGGCGGTGTGCGGGGCAGACAATGGCGGTGTGCGGGGCAGACAATGGCTGTGTGCGGGGCAGACAATGGCTGTGTGCGGGGCAGACAATGGCTGTGTGCGGGGCAGACAATGGCTGTGTGCGGGGCAGACAATGGCTGTGTGCGGGGCAGACAATGGCTGTGTGCGGGGCAGACAATGGCTGTGTGCGGGGCAGACAATGGCTGTGTGCGGGGCAGACAATGGCTGTGTGCGGGGCAGACAATGGCGGTGTGGGGCAGACAATGGCGGTGTGGGGCAGACAGTGGTAGTGTGTGGGGCAGACAATGGCGGTGTGGGGCAGACAATGGCGGTGTGTAGGGCAGGCAGCAGAGGTTTCTTGCTTCGACCTCCGCCAACAATGGCCACATCTGTTCCCAGCTGGTATCCCCTCCCCCCCAACATAAAAAAAATCTGCAAGAACACCACACCACCCTTCACTTTACAGAGTTTCCTAAAAGTGAAGTTCCACCTTGTATCCAAGGTATTTAATCCCGAGGCCACTACATGGAGGCATTTACGCCACTTTGTTTTTTTGTTTTGTGCAGTATAATAATACCATAGTTAATTAATCCTATGGGTTGGCAGAATAATACAATTACAAAAAAAGTTGCTTGAGATAAAGGGGTTGCTTAAGATTAGAAAAACAAATGTAGCCTTCTTCCAAAACCTGGAGCCATGTTATTTAAAAAAAACAAAACAAAAGTGAAAAACCTATTCCTAATATCTCACTTCTGTTCCCTTTGTCCAAAGCCTGAGGCTGCACTACTGAGATCGTGACAACACGATTGTGTGGATCTAAGTCACCAAATTCAGCACCAAGTCCTGTGCACCTGGCTGGGGGGTGCACATGCCTGGGGGGTGCACATGCCTGGAGTGCGCATGCCTGGAGTGCGCATGGCTGGGGTGCGCATGCCTGGGGGGTGCACATGGCTGGGGGGTGCACATGGCTGGGGGGTGCACATGGCTGGGGGGTGCACATGGCTGGGGGGTGCACATGGCTGGGGGGTGCGCTGGGCATGGAAAATACCAAGCTCATTACCCCACTTGTCTGGAAATAAAGGAGCTCGACCCCCCCAGGTCCCAACTGTCAGAAAAGCTTACCCATTATTTATCTAGAGACTACCAGCACCTTCATTGTATACTCAGGGCCAGGCTGCCGCTCAGATTAAGATAAGGCAGACATTGCATATATTTATGTTCACACCCATGTTCGGAGCTTAAAGATGAAGACACTTAAGGCAAATTACTTACATTGATTTTTACGTAAGTGGCTCTTAGCTTGCAGGACAGCCTATTTAAAGGGGTTCTATGGGACCATCAATGTAGGATCAGAGGAGGTCCAGCTACTAGGACCCCCACCAATCAGTACAATAAAGGGTCCGTGGCGCTTACATATCCTTCACTTCTTACCCACAGCAGCTCGTCCATACAGGTGGCCAGAGGCCCCCAACCAATCATCATTGGCTTTTCTCATGGTTAGGGTAACGCGGCGCTCTTATTTATAGGATATGGGTGCCAGACCTGCACGAGTCAAACATTTATGGCCATAAATATTGCAAAACTGAAAAAAAAAACACCGTTAAAAAGATTGACATGTTGAACATTGTGAATTTACGCTTGTCTAATTGAAGCAGCCCGATGTCCATATTTTACGAGTGACGCCCCAGAATTCCACATTCTCCTATTTCAGGCACAGCTGCTGACTTCCATACATGAGGGTAAAGAGCAGCGACAGCTGCCGGGTAACACGCCCTGTCTGTACTCAGTATGGACTTCTATAATCTGTGACTTATGGCGGGATTAATACACAAGTGATTGCAGACAATGCTCTCAGTATCCTGGCATGGCACTGAGTGGGAGAGGATTAATAAAATAAAAAAAAAAATGGTTCATCTTTGAGCACAATTTCACATCCCAGAATAACATTTCTATATTTCTGCATGTATAACTTCGGTGCCCAGCATTCAGCTGAAAAGGAGATTTGGGAGGAGCATCATGATGAGGGCAGCCCTGTCTGTCAGACTGTCTCAGCCAATAAGCACTGCTTAGACCATCCCCGGTGATGCTGATTGGCTGAGGGTACTAGACTGACCAATAGAAAGATCTCTCAACTGTTTATTTTAAATCTTTCCAGCTGGATGCCAGACAGTAGACACTACTGCTTTTGGGAGCTGTATAGGAGGTTCACTGTTATGAATGCTTGTACTAAAATACCAAATTATTTTCCCTTAGTTGATAAAAAAAAGTCCTGCCCAGAACATCTGTCAGTGGAGAATGTCACATTTACAACACACGCAATCCATGTTTTTTGTTTTTTTTATACAATTTATAATAAAACAAGAAGGTCACAATTGACAAAATCAGCAGAGAGTCCATGGCATGGAGTTCATTGCCTGCAGAGCATCTCAGCCGCCCTAGACAGTCCAAGCTCACGCAGAGCATCTCTGGATCCCAGAGTCCACGTGTAGAGAAGACCTTGCACATATGGAGCCCACACTCTGGTCATATTGTGGAGTTGTGCGGGCCAGCTCGTTGTTCTCGATACATGGGGTAGGATGATAACTGATCAGGGGACCAGTGCAGAACAGGAGATGGTGGATGGGGTCTATGGTACTATTTACTCTTCTTTTTCTCTTTCTTCTTTTTTAATAAAAGCTTCTTTTTCTTCATGAACATCTTCTGCTGCTTTTCATCCACCAGGTTCTCCCGTTCCTCTGTTTTAGGAATTGACAGCTCTGGTTTTGCCGGAGGCGTTTTCTGGCCAGGTTTTGCCAGAGAAGCTTTCTGCCAAGGTTTTGTCAGTAGGGCTTTGTTCCCTGGTTTTGCTGGAGAAGGTTTCTGCCAAGGTTTTGCTGGAGAAGTTTTCTTCCCTGGTTTTGCAGGAGAGGCTTTTTGCCCAGGATTTGACGGAGAAGCTTTCTGCCCAGGTTTTGCCGAAGGGGTTTTCTGCCCAGGTTTTGCCGAAGGGGTTTTCTGCCAAGGTTTTGCCGAAGGGGTTTTCTGCCAAGGTTTTGCCGAAGGGGTTTTCTGCCCAGGTTTTGCCGGAGAGGCTTTCTGCCCAGGTTTTGCCGGAGAGGCTTTCTGCCCAGGTTTTGCCGGAGAAGCTTTCTGCCCAGGTTTTGCCGGAGAGGCTTTCTGCCCAGGTTTTGCCGGATAAGCTTTCTGCCCAGGTTTTGCTGGAAGGGCTTTCTGCCCAGGTTTTGCCGAAGGGGTTTTCTGCCCAGGTTTTGCCGGAGAGGCTTTCTGCCCAGGTTTTGCCGAAGGGGTTTTCTGCCCAGGTTTTGCTGAAGATGCTATCTGCCCAGGTTTTGTCGGATGGGCTTTCTGCTTCTTCTTCAGTTCTTGGATGGCTGGTTTGGGGCTTGCACCCTTCTGTCCGGCTTCTTTCTTCTCTGGGTCACTTTGTTCAGTCCGATCAGCATTGGATTCTTCTGCCACATTAATGGAAAAGATAAAAGGAATTAGAAATTTGCAAAACAAACAGAAGAACAACCCATTCAAATGATGACATTTTAGCCTCTTTAGACTTTTTCATTCACTGAGAGACATGAATTAATGATTTGCAACTCTTTTCCGTTACACATTGGATAGATCCCTGGTTGCCTCATTGTCCAGAAGGATGGAATGAAAAAGCCCCAGTCACCAACACACACTGTCCCCTGTGACTGTTCCTGCAGACCTTTTGGTGGGGGAATCAGTGATCAGACTACTATTCTAAAACCTAGCAAAAAAAAGGGGAACAGCACAACACTTCTATATATACTTATCTTCGGGTGCAAGGCCCCAGGCAACCAGTCCAACGATTGCACCAAGTTTACAAAAGCTCAAAAAAAAAAGAGGCAGCACTCCATTCCTTTTGTGAAAAATGTGGAAGATTTAATCAACCCACCTCACTGGGCGACGTTTCGGCTCCATCTGAGCTTTTCTCAAGCAGTGGGTATCTCTACTTAGTGCTTATTTATACGTGTCTCAACAATCAATAATTCCTCCCAATTACAATTTACATTAAATAAAGTGCGTTTTACTAAATAGTGCATTATTCAGTACTCAGTTGTAGCTGCCTAGAGTGTTCATATACAAAGTGCTCGGTGCTTATATATATTAAAATATATCATCTCCTTGCCTCTCCGATCTCAGATCTTACTAACTTATTGATTCTTGCAATCGCTGTATTAACAATTTATTTACATTGATTATGTTAATCGTTTTTCCACCTACCACTTGGAGACATGTGGGCTCATGGAGGACGCCATGTACGCTGAACGGCGTTCATTGCACTCCACTGCGCATGACACAAACGCATCACCGCCTTGGAATGCAATCCTAACCAATAGGACGCCTTGTGTGGCAATTTTCTCTATGCGCAGTAGCGCAAATAGACGCCATGCTTGTTGTGGCATCATTATCACCGCACATACGATTTCAAAATAGGAAGTATCCATTATATACTCATTTGCTATTCAGGCCATATATAGAGAAATATACTTATTATTTAAGAATATGATAATTTATCCATAATTAGATGATTTTAACATATATTACCCATATTTTTTTCAGTATCATATTGTTGTCAGCCATATTATAAGTACTCATATCGGACCGGTATGGACTATTAAAGGTGCCACGGCATATCCTGACACCCCAGACGACACCTTACTCAGGTTGTCTCCGAGGGCCACATAGGATCACAATGCCACAAAGTGGTCCCTCCGGATCAAAATGTAACAATTGCGACACCTATAAGACAGCCTGCACCATTGTCCAAGTCCCTTATTAAATGATATTCACATGAAATGGTTTCTTTAAATGCTTAATCTTTTTATTTTTATCTATATTTAATCAATGATATATCAATTTATATAGCCAAATAGCATAAAGAGCATAGATAAAAAACAAAATTATATAGAAATTTTTTTTTTTTAAATAATACATGTAAATATAGAAGGCAAAATATATATAGTATAAATATCTTTATCCTCCACGATACAACATCTCTCCGGGGCAAGTTTCTTCACAATATTACATTTCTAAAAGGCAAAGAAAAACATTTTTTTATTTAAAAACATTAGGGTATATAATGACCGAATGGTTCTGTCATCAACTCAAGCTCAATTATAAACATAGTACAAGGTCCGTACATACCCCTCTATAACACCGTATGAATTTTAAAGTCCACATTTAATCCGTTTGGTTTAAGTGTTTTAAGCTCATAAATCCACTTAAGTTCCTTCCTTTTTAGAATTTGTTCTCTGTCCCCTCCTCAAATTTGGGACCACATCTATAATTTTGCACTTAAGGTCTTTTTCAGTGTGATTATGTTCCACAAAATGTTTGGGGACTGGGAGATCCATTTTTTTTTCTTTCTAATCGTATAACGATGTTGGTTCATCCTGACCTTGAATGAGCATGTCGTCTCCCCGATATACCAAAGATTACAGGGACAGATCAAACGGTATATCACATGATCAGTATCACACGTATGATATAAAGGAATATCTCACACTTTGCCAGTTTTCGGGTGCTCAAACTTAGAGCCCTTCATCATGTGAATACAATTCACACAATTGAGACAAGGAAAGCATCCTCTTTTCTTTTTGCCTGTTAATATTAATTGGGGATTCTTTTTCAAAGACCCTATGTCTGATTTCACTAGATAATCCCCTATATTTCTGCTTCTTTTATAGGAGTATAACGGTGGCATAACAAACTCATTGATTTCTGGGAGACATCTACCTAGCATAGACCACTATTCTAAAACCTAGCTATTGATGTAAAATCCAAGAAAACATGTTGAAGCTATACTTCAACACTTAAGTTGGCTGGGAGTTGCAGTACTACACAATCAGTGATATCTGCTCACCCATGGCACTGGACTAGCGCTCACCTTCTTTACTAGATGGGATGGTATTTGCAAACTTTCTAAGTTTGGCAATGAAGAACCCGTCCATGTTGTGGGTGTGAGGATAAAATCTGCGAGTCAGGCGCAGAGACTGGTGGAACCGCCTCTCCTTATATCTAAAGGAAGGAGTCAAAAGAAAATGTATTATAAAATCACGGCGCCCCCCCCCCCCCCCCGATAAATTTCATCACAGACCATAAGAATAGTCCATTAAAAACAGATCTAACAAGACACTTACTTAATAAATCCTTCTTTGCCAAAGTCCAGACCTGTTGGCACAAGTTTTACATTTCTTTTGTTCAAGGCATAATCCACCACGCACTCGTTCTCCTCCACCTGTAGGCACAAAATGGCAAACTCTTGGCATACTTGCATCCCAGTGCCACAATGGATCCAGCATGAGCAGCTCGGGAGGTCAGTGCCGGCTCTGGAAATGATTTCTGGAAGTCATAAGGCACAGCTGCAACCTGTGCTTGGCTGCAGCGCTTACAGGAGAAGAATGATGGGTTCTTCTATTCACCTTACCCCTGCAGCCAATCACAGGCAGCAGCGGTGCTGTGACTTCTGGAACTGGGGCAGATCTCCGGAGCTACGAGTATGACTTAGATTATTATTTTAAAGTCATTCAAGGCTGACTTTTTTCATTTCAGGTGTTCAACAACCCCTTTAAAATGTAAGTTATTGCTGTCTGCCATCAGCCATTCTGTAGGCTAGGGGAAGGGGTGACTAGTGTTTGACAATGGGATAAGGGACAGGAAGCAAAAAAAACAAAAAAAAACTAAACAAAATAGTATTAGACCAAAATGCAATGACACTTACTGTGATAGAGCAAGTACAGTAGACCAGGAATCCACCGCTTGTAGATTGGGCATCGAGAGAGTCGATGGCGCTCAGGATCAGCTCCTTCTGGATGTGTGCGCACCTCTGGATGTCCTGTGCATTCTGCATATACACGAGAACCATGTCAGACTATATATCATTACACAGAACTCCCTCCAACGTGTGGGGGTCCACCTATTGCAAACTACAACTCCTGACATGCTGAGAGTTGTAGTTGACAAGCTTTGGAGACCACTGACCTTTATAATATACAAGCATTAATCTACCCAGCCAATCTCTGATGACCACATGAGAGCCCCTTCCCCTAATGTCACCCACCTTGTTAGTTTTTACAGAAGGATCTTTGCTGATGATCCCAGTTCCGCTGCACGGAGCATCGAGGAGAACCCGATCAAATCCTCCGAGAACCTGAAAACAGAGGGAAAAAATAATCAATATCCATAAAATAGGGGAGAACGTCCCGACTGCTGAGGGTTTGACCTTTGGAACCCCCCAGGAATCCAGAGAAGAGACCCATGTGAATGGAGCCATTGTGGGCATGATCGGCTACCTCTCCATTCATAGCCCCGATTCTTGGGAATAATGAGGGTCGGACGGAAGGTGATTGGGAAGTTCTGCCATATCCATTAGCTATGGTATAACTACCAAACATGGTACAACCCTTTAAATCTCTGCAGAGGCATGATGGAAAGAGAAGGCGTTCACTATGCCACACAAACGTCTGTATCTAAGGGAATCTCAGCCACATTCGCCGTGATTGCCCGGGTACGGCTGCTGAGCCCGCACAATCTGGGATGATACACCCACACCCCCGTTTATAACCTTCGGCCCCCTCCGTGTCGTCTGCTGTTACTAACATTATGCAGAGCGGACGGTGGTGCGGAGCTCACTGATACCAGTGTGGTCCTATAATAGGAGCCACCGGGTAACAAGTCTGTTCATGACATTTCTTCCTCCTGAATCTTCCTCCATCACTGGTGAGTGATATTATTGAGAAGTGAAAGGAACGGAGCAACTCGGCCACGCAGTGGAGACCCTGTAACGTTACAAAGTGGGGGGCCGAGTGCTGAGGCGCAGAGGGCAGATAAGTCATCAATGCTCTGCTGACCCCGTAACTGACCAGACCTCCTCTGGTATCAGCACAAATACTGCGCCCCTGCCAGGAGCTTCATGGCAAGCAGCTGCGTGCAGCCGTACATCATCAAGCACAATGCCAAGCGTCGGATGGAGTGGTGTAAAGCCGCCACCACTGGACTCTGGAGGAGACGTGTTCTGTGCAGTGACGGATCACACTTCTCTGTCTGCGTCTGATGGAGGAATCTGGGTTTGGCGATTCCAGGAGGACGTTACCCCCTGACTGCATTGTGCCCCCTGTACAAATAGTGGAGGATAATGCGATGTGCTGTTATTGTTATCAGGGGCGGCCTCAGACTCTTAATTCCACTGACGGAAAATTTTAATGCTTCAGCACCAGACATTGGGGACAATTGTAGCTTCAGCTTTGTGGCCTCCCCTCGAACACTCTCGCACCCCTCCAATCTATTCTAAACTCTGCTGCCCGACTAATCCACCTGTCCCCCCGCTATTCTCCGGCCTCTCCCCTCTGTCAATCCCTTCACTGGCTCCTCATTACCCAGAGACTCCAGTACAAAACCCTAACCATGACATACAAAGCCATCCACAACCTGTCTCCTCCATACCATCTGTGACCTCGTCTCCCGGTACTTTCCTACACGCAACCTCCGATCCTCACAAGATCTCCTTCTCTACTCCCCTCTTATCTCCTCTTCCCACAATCGTATACAAGATTTCTCTCGCGTATCACCCCTACTCTGGAACCCTCTACCACAACACATCAGACTCTCGCCCACCATCGAAACCTTCAAAAAGAACCTGAAGACCCACCTCTTCCGACAAGCCTACAACCTGCAGTAACCACCGATCGACCAAACCGCTGCATGACCAGCTCTACCTTCACCTACTGTATCCTCACCCATCCCTTGTAGATTGTGAGCCTTCGCGGGCAGGGTCCTCACTCCTCCTGTACCAGTTGTGACTTGTATTGTCAAGATTATTGTACTTGTTTTTATTATGTATACCCCTCCTCACATGTAAAGCGCCATGGAATAAATGGCGCTATAACAATAAATAATAATAATAATAATAATAACAACAGTTTGGTGAAGACCCTGTTTTGTTCCCATTAATGTGCCCAGTGCACAAGCTCCATACAGACATGGAGGGGAGAACATGAGCGGCCGCACAGAGCCCGGACCTCAGCCCCATCCAACACCTAGACCAGAGATTGTGAGCCCGGACCCCCCAACATTGGGGTGTGACCTCACGAATGCTCTTCTGCATTAAGGGACTAAAGTTCCCACATACTTTAGTCTTTAAGGTGGGCACAGACATATTCACTTTATGGAGAAAAGTACATGATTTTGTAGGAGGAGATTAACCTATATTAATTAGGTTATTCTAACATGGCGAATGTTGACACCTGGTACGTGCCCCCCAATGATCGCTCTATGAAGCGGACGCTAGATAAGGGTCTTCTACACAACAATGTGCTGGTTACACAGGAAACAAAAATAGTTTCAGAGGAATAAACCCGCGAGATCATTGTTCTCTCACCCGCTGGGGATGGTTAAGCCCATCACCTCCAGATCGGTGGAGAACCCTCCTGTCTATGCCCCGTTGTGGAGACATTACAGGATGTTTCTCCCTCACCTCAGAAAGCTTCCGACCATCATAATTGCAGATTATACAGTTGGTGACTCCCAGCCTGTGCAGGTTTCCCACCACACTACGAAGACGCTCAGTGTTCATGTCATTGGCGACAATGACCCCCGTGTTCTTCATCAGTTGGGCTGTGGAGACGGTAACATCGTCAAATAACCGTGAAACCACCGAAAGGGAAGACCCCAGAATATACAACATATCCATAACCGAAGCCCCCCGCTTTACTCACCCATATAACTGGTCTTCCCACCAGGAGCGCAGCACATGTCCATGACACGTTCATTTTCTTGAGGTGCTAAAGCGATGACGGGTAAGAGACTGGAGGCTCCCTGAAGCATGTAATGCCCAGCCAGATACTCCGGAGTGGCCCCTGGAAGGAGAGGAAGCTTTATATACCCCATCCCAAGAAAGACAGCTAGACAGTGTACCCCAAACTCACCTATTGGCACAGAGGAATCATAGATGACCAACCCAGTCTTTGACCATTTGCCCAATGGGTCCAAATTGACGCCACGGTTGATAAGAGACTAAAAAGAAAGTAAGAACATGGAGCAGTATTATAGTAGTTATATTCTTGTACATAGGGGCAGTATTATAGTAGTTATATTCTTGTACATAGGAGCAGTATTATAATAGTTATATTCTTGTATATAGGAGCAGTATTATAGTAGTTATATTCTTGTACATAGGGGCAGTATTATAGTAGTTATATTCTTGTACATAGGGGCAGTATTACAGTAGTTATATTCTTGTACATAGGAGCAGTAATATAGTAGTTCTATTCTTGTACATAGGGGCAGTATTACAGTAGTTATATTCTTGTACATAGGAGCAGTATTATAGTAGTTATATTCTTGTACATAGGGGCAGTATTATAGTAGTTATATTCTTGTACATAGGAGCAGTATTATAGTAGTTATATTCTTGTACATAGGGGCAGTATTATAGTAGTTATATTCTTGTACATAGGAGCAGTATTATAATAGTTATATTCTTGTATATAGGAGCAGTATTATAGTAGTTATATTCTTGTACATAGGGGCAGTATTACAGTAGTTATATTCTTGTACATAGGAGCAGTAATATAGTAGTTCTATTCTTGTACATAGGGGCAGTATTACAGTAGTTATATTCTTGTACATAGGAGCAGTATTATAGTAGTTATATTCTTGTACATAGGGGCAGTATTATAGTAGTTATATTCTTGTACATAGGAGCAGTATTATAGTAGTTATATTCTTGTACATAGGGGCAGTATTATAGTAGTTATATTCTTGTACATAGGAGCAGTATTATAGTAGTTATATTCTTGTATATAGGGGCAGTATTATAGTAGTTATATTCTTGTACATAGGGGGCAGTATTATAGTAGTTATATTCTTGTACATAGGAGCAGTATTATAGTAGTTATATTCTTGTACATAGGAGCAGTATTATAGTAGTTATATTCTTGTACATAGGAGCAGTATTATAGTAGTTATATTCTTGTACATAGGAGCAGTATTATAGTAGTTATATTCCTGTACATAGGAGCAGTATTATAGTAGTCATATTCTTGTACATAGGAGCAGTATTATAATTATATTCTTGTACATAGGAGCAGTATTATAGTAGTTATATTCTTGTACATGGGGCAGTATTATAGTAGTTATATTCTTGTACATAGGAGCTTTATTATAGTAGTTATATTCTTGTACATAGGGACAGTATTATAGTAGTTATATTATTATACATAGGAGCAGTATTATAGTAGTTATATTCTTGCACATAGGGGCAGTATTATAGTAGTTATATTCTTGTACATAGGGGCAGTATTATAGTAGTTATATTCTTGTACATAGGGGGCAGTATTATAGTAGTTATATTCTTGTACATAGGAGCAGTATTATAGTAGTTATATTCTTGTACATAGGGGGCAGTATTATAGTAGTTATACTCTTGTACATAGGAGCAGTATTATAGTAGTTATATTCTTGTACATAGTGGCAGTATTATAGTAGTTATATTCTTGTACATAGTGGCAGTATTATAGTAGTTATATTCTTGTACATAGTGGCAGTATTATAGTAGTTATATTCTTGTACATAGTGGCAGTATTATAGTAGTTATATTCTTGTACATAGTGGCAGTATTATAGCAGCTACATATGTAGATAATACACGATAAATGTTAAATATGAGATGAGGAGGTGGTTATACCTGTGCCAGGTCACGTCTTCTGGTCTTCAACGTGTTTGTTCTGATGGTTACTGGACGTTGAACCTCACAGGATTCCAGAAAGTCTACTAACTTTAAAAGAAGAAAGAGAAGTAATATTTGGTGCAGAAGACATTGTCCAGGACATCACTTCTTGCATTTTACAGCATTTCGATATAACTAAATCTTAATGGTAAATCTCACCTCTGACACTGGAAACAGGTCACTGAGCATTTCGATCATGTAGTCTCCATAACTGTAGTAGGTAGCGAGATCCCGCCGCAGCACAGTGATGTATTCCTTCCTCGTATGCTGTCCCCCTCGCTTGGCAAAATCTTGCAAAACAGCTACGATATCCTTAATCCGTTCTTGCACACTGGTGAGGTCCAGATGTGTGGAGACTAAATAGTGATGTAAGGAGGTGGACACGACATTGACGACATACTACTTATGTGTATGACGGAAGGAAAGACATACTTCTGACTAAAACCCCAATATGAACTACACCCCTAAATAGAGACCATCACAAACAAGGATACGTTCTTGCTCCATTTCCTCTGCAGTTGGCAGGGTAAAATGCTCATCACTGTCTACATTGAGCTGAATGTCTTCTTCATCCTCTGTCTCCTTCTCCCTGTATGGAATGAGACCATTTTATAAGCAATTGATTGGTTTAGTGAATGACATAGCGGAGCAACACCATGAAGCAGAGGGAAGAAAAGGAAAGGCAGTGACCTTCACTACAGAACAGGAGGCAGAGAAGGAAGAGCAGGGAGCAGGAGGCAGAGAAGGAAGAGCAGGGAGCAGGAGGCAGAGCAGGAAGAGCAGGGAGCATCACTACGCAACAGGAGGCAGAGAAGGAAGAGCAGGAATCACCAATACGGAGGCAGAGAAGGGCAGGGAGCAACACCAACGAAGGGCAGGGAGCATCACTATGGAGCAGGGGGCAGAGAAGGAAGGGCAGGGAGCATCACTATGGAGCAGGAGGCAGAGAGCATCACTATGGAGACGAGGGAGGGAGGGAAGGAACAGCAGGAAGCAATGTTATGGAGCAACACCAAGGAAGGGCAGGGATCATCACTACGGAACAGGAGGCAGAGAAGGAAGGCTATGGAGCAAGGGGAAGAAGCATCACCACAGATCAGGGGGAAGAAAAGGAAGGGCAGGGCAGGAAGTATCACTACAGAGCAGAGGGAAGAGAATGAAGGGCAGGGAGCATCACGACAGAGCAGGAGGAAGAGAAGGAGGGCTATGGAGCAGGGGGAAAAGAAGGAAGGGCAGGAAGCATCACTATGGAGCAGAGGGAGAGAAGGAAGAGCATGTAGCAACACCACTGAGCAGAGGGAAGAAAAGGAAAGGCAGGGAGCATTACTACAGAGCAGAGGGAAGAGAATGAAGGGCAGGGAGCATCACTACAGAGCAGGAGGAAGAGAAGGAAGGGCAGGAAGCTTGAATATGGAGCAGAGGGAGAGAAGGAACAGCAGGGAGCAACACCAAGGAAGGGCAGGGATCATCACTACGGAGCAGGAAAAAGAGAAGAAAGGCTAAGGAGCAGGTGAAGAGAAGGAAGGGCAGAAAACATCACTAGGGAGCATTACTATGGAGCAGGAGGCAGAGAAGGAAGGGCAGAGAGCATCACTATGGAACAGGAGGCAGCGAAGGAAGGGCAGGGATCATCACTACAGAGCAGGAAAAAGAGAAGAAAGGCTAAGGAGCAGGTGAAGAGAAGGAAGGGCAGAAAACATCACTAGGGAGCATTACTATGGAGCAGGAGGCAGAGAAGGAAGGGCAGAGAGCATCACTATGGAACAGGAGGCAGCGAAGGAAGGGCAGGGAGCATCACTACAGAGCAGGAGGTAGAGAAGGAAGGGCAGGGAGCAGAACAGTCTATAGGTTACCAAATTTGCTATTTTTACCTTTTACTCTTTTTCTTCTGTTTTTCAGCAGCTTTCTCAATTGGGAGAAGCTATAACAAGAAGGGAAATCACAGAGTGAATATATGAAATACAAACGAACATATGAAGAGTAAAGCAGGTGAAGAAGACAAGATGCTGAAGGACCTACATCACCACCATCATCATCCTCATCCTCCGAGGAAGCGCCAAAGTCATCCTGTAGGTCATCATCACTGTCAGAAAGCTCCAGCTCTTCAGCAGGTTCATCATTTCCACTCTCTTCATCATCATCATCATCATCTACTAGTTTTACAGGTTTCTCATCTCCGCTGTCCATCTCTTGATCACTGAAATCTTCATCCTCTTCCTCATCATCATCACTGTTCTTCTTTGCTCTCTTAACAGGTTTTAGCCACTCTGCGTTCTCATCGCTGAATCCTGACAGTTTCTTCTTCCCTTTCTGGACGGCTTGCGCATTACCTAAGGAACAGTGAGATGTCAGCGGCGATAACGTGCAAGACGCGAGTGCAGCCGGGACGCAGCTGGTGACTTCTTACCATTCTGCTTTACTTCTGGTTTACTCAACTTTACTTTCTTTTCTTCCACTTGCCGCCTTTTTGCTGCTCTGTGATGGGGATTAGAATAAGACGAATAATAAATCTAATAAAAAGGACCACAAGTCACACGCGGAAGACCCCCACAAGTCACACGCGGCAGACCCTCACCTCTTTCTGCTGCGGCTGGACAGGCGTTTTACTTCGGAGTCTATTTAAAAAAAATGGAAATCAACTGACTTTATCAATATTAGAAAATGCTTAAACAAGGAATATCAACATCAGAATCTATTAAAAATAAAAATCAGGATGAATAAAGGCTTTTGTAAATCTCCGCTTGCAGTCAGTGAATGAAACCACACACAATTATCTTACACCTCTCAGTCCACATTTGGGGCGTCCAGACACTCAGAATGGGAGGTGCGAGATCGCTTTTAGCTTGTTATATGTACAGATCATTAAATAATTGTCTCATATTGGCAACTAGCCAGAGCAGCTCTTCCCCCTACACCGTGGACTGGCCGGGCTCTGCAGCTCAGCTCCTATTACAGTCACTGTGATCTGAGCTGCAGTACCCCAGAATGGCCACTACACGGTGTACGGATCGGTGCATTTCCCGGGGCGCTCACTGCACTCTCTCCATACACCCACAGGACAGCTGATGGATCGGATTGCCGGGAATTGGACTTGCACCGATATATTAATGTGTTCTCCATCAATTTCTCAGTCCTGGACAACCCCTTTAATTAAGGTCCAGCACAGGTCTCATTCGCCGACACAGTGGTCCTAATGGGGGCATGTAGTAGATTTCACCCCCTTGCTCCTAACACACACTAGGCGTGTTGCTCATATGTTGCACTTACCACCGTCGCTCAGGATCTTGCTCAGCTCCTTTTCGGCTCCCGGTTGCTTTCTTGATTTCCTGCCGGGTCCTCGGGGCACTTTATTGAGCGGGTCTAACTTCCTTCCCATGATGAAATTTTAGGGATACGGCAGAGGTGTTTTATAAGCGACTGTGAGAGGAACAGAGAACGAATTTCAGGTCAAAGCAAAAGTACAAAACAACATTTTTATTGGGCTTTTAGTAACCCCTTCCCGTTGCAGCGGTAAGCCACTTAAAATGCAGCTGTTACTTTCTGCCGTTGACATTTAAGGCATGTTGTCCAGGTGGCTATTGCCCACCCGCAGAGCAATCGCGGGGAGCCGATGGACTGCCACAGACTGGGCCTCATAGGAGACTGGGATTTTACTTATATATTGCAATATACAGTAGCTGTAATGTAGTATAGTAGTATATAGCACAAGTGATCGAACAATCACAGGTTCAAATCTTCTAAGGGAGGAATGAACAAAAAAATATGCAAAAAAAAAATAAATTAAATATTAAAAAAATAAATAAACAAACATAGAAATGATTCCCTTTTCCTCCATTAAAAATAAACATAAAAATATAGTATATTGTTGCATCTCTAAAAGTCTGATTTATCAAAACATAACATTATTGTAAAGTTATGGCTCTTAAAAAAAAATTGCATACTGGCCGTGCCAGAAAAGGGATAAAAGTGTATTATTGACATAGACATTTATAGCATAATAGAATACCCCTAATGTAGACCCCCTCACCGGACTATTGACGTGAATACTGGATGCTGCGTCCAGGCTCAGAATAAATCTAGAGGCAGTCACAAGTGTGTGCACCGGCGTCTATACATTGTGAGCCTGCAAGCCGGAGCTGTCAGTCTCCTCTCCCAGGTACAAGTGCGATCTATGCAGCATCTAACACCATTCTGCTGGTGCAGACCAAATAAATGTCTGAGTGCAGCTCTGGAGTATAATACAGGATGTAACTCAGGATCAGTAATGTAATGTATGTACACAGTGACTGCACCAGCAGAATAGTGAGTGCAGCTCTGGAGTATAATACAGGATGTAACTCAGGATCAGTAATGTAATGTATGTACACAGTGACTGCTCCAGCAGAATAGTGAGTGCAGCTCTGGAGTATAATACAGGATGTAACTCAGGATCAGTAATGTAATGTGTGTACACAGTGACTGCACCAGCAGAATAGTGAGTGCAGCTCTGGAGTATAATACAGGATATAACTCAGGATCAGTAATGTAATGTATGTACACAGTGACTGCACCAGCAGAATAGTGAGTGCAGCTCTGGGGTATAATACAGGATGTAACTCAGGATCAGTAATGTAATGTATGTACACAGTGACTGCACCAGCAGAATAGTGAGTGCAGCTCTGGAGTATAATACAGGATGTAACTCAGGATCAGTAATGTATGTATGTACACAGTGACTGCACCAGCAGAATAGTGAGTGCAGCTCTGGAGTATAATACAGGTTGTAACTCAGGATCAGTAATGTAATGTATGTACACAGTGACTGCACCAGCAGAATAGTGAGTGCAGCTCTGGAGTATAATACAGGATGTAACTCAGGATCAGTAATGTAATGTATGTACACAGTGACTGCACCAGCAGAATAGTGAGTGCAGCTCTGGAGTATAATACAGGATGTAACTCAGGATCAGTAATGTAATGTATGTACACAGTGACTGCACCAGCAGAATAGTGAGTGCAGCTCTGGAGTATAATACAGGATGTAACTCAGGATCAGTAATGTAATGTATGTACACAGTGACTGCACCAGCAGAATAGTGAGTGCAGCTCTGGAGTATAATACAGGATGTAACTCAGGATCAGTAATGTATGTATGTACACAGTGACTGCACCAGCAGAATAGTGAGTGCAGCTCTGGAGTATAATACAGGATGTAACTCAGGATCAGTAATGTAATGTATGTACACAGTGACTGCACCAGCAGAATAGTGAGTGCAGCTCTGGAGTATAATACAGGTTGTAACTCAGGATCAGTAATGTAATGTATGTACACAGTGACTGCACCAGCAGAATAGTGAGTGCAGCTCTGGAGTATAATACAGGATGTAACTCAGGATCAGTAATGTAATGTATGTACACAGTGTCTGCACCAGCAGAATAGTGAGTGCAGCTCTGGGGTATAATACAGGATGTAACTCAGGATCAGTAATGTAATGTATGTACACAGTGACTGCACCAGCAGAATAGTGAGTGCAGCTCTGGGGTATAATACAGGATGTAACTCAGGATCAGTAATGTAATGTATGTACACAGTGTCTGCACCAGCAGAATAGTGAGTGCAGCTCTGGGGTATAATACAGGAGGTAACTCAGGATCAGTAATGTAATGTATGTACACAGTGACTGCACCAGCAGAATAGTGAGTGCAGCTCTGGAGTAGAATACAGGTTGTAACTTAGGATCAGTAATGTAATGTATGTACACAGTGACTGCACCAGCAGAATAGTGAGTGCAGCTCTGGGGTATAATACAGGATGTAACTCAGGATCAGTAATGTAATGTATGTACAGTGACTGCACCAGCAGAATAGTGAGTGCAGCTCTGGAGTATAATACAGGATGTAACTCGGGATCAGTAATGTAATGTATGTACACAGTGACTGCACCAGCAGAATAGTGAGTGCAGCTCTGGGGTATAATACAGGATGTAACTCAGGATCAGTAATGTAATGTAGGTGTTGAGGAGAGCCATAAGATCAAATACTTAATTAACCTCAACACATAAGACATAAGGTAATTGAGAGAAGCAACCCATAACATGTATTGTTAATGGTGGCCCAGAGCCATGTGCTAAATGTAATAGCTGCCATTTTGTTGATGGCAAATGTGTTAATTGTACCAGCAGCCATTTTGTGGATGGCAAATGTAATTCTGTAGCAACTGGACTAAAATATAACTTTTAATGTATACAATTTAAAAAAAGACTAACAGTGAAAACTTCACCACGTGATATGAACATACAGGGGACTTAAAAAAAGGGGGGATAGGCGTACCCCCTCAGGACACAAAAGGTACGTAGGAATAAACGAATATGAATGTGCTGATCCGTTCATATAGAGATCCAGCAACATGCACTGGTAACATGCGGTGAGAATAGCAATGCTAATGAGTCGAGCAGGCTCAAGTATCTGTGCACATTGGTGAAATATGTAATGTCTTATAATAAGTCACCATAGGGTTCCAGACCCCAATTGTCTTTGTACACACACAGTACCTATAACCAAAATGCTCATTCAGTCCTTTCAGACTAACGACCTAGCTATATGCTTTAAACCAGATGCAATCATAAATTCAGCAGCAAAGAAAACATGTTGCTGACTATAATAATCAAAACAATGCATGCATATTGTGGAATACTTGTATACCCATCTCATGGGTTTCCACCCATACCGCAGCAATATGATACTTCTAGTCAGTCACAATGTGCATATAAACATAGCGCCTATATTACAGGCGACTTGGAATAATCTCACCCATTCCATGTGTTATGGAGAGAGAATATGTAGGTGGCAGATAGCGTCTCCCGACGCGTTTCGTCCTATCCAGGACTCATCAGGGGAATGACAGGGAACCTGCAGAGCTGCGTTACCTAACGTCCGCTTGTGCCTCCCTTATATGCGGTATGATAGGGACCGCGATACACGGCACGCTGTTCTCGGCGTGCGCGCCGCTTCCGGTCCTCATGACCTCACTTCCGGTTTTGTTTGTGCATAGTTTGCGCATGCGCTGGCTTGGAACGCATCAGCGCCCCGCAATGAAACGCAAACATGATGTATTCTAATTATCATCCTAAAAGATGACCCGGGGCTTATTATAATGAGGACATAATTCTTGAAGGTAGAGCTCTCCATAAATGTGATTGCGGAGGAGTTTTACCCGTGAGGTTGTACATAGAGTATACATTATCAAAATTGAGACAACCTCACTTATTGGAATCAACTTGTTTTTACAAAAATTATGCAAAGTTGTTCCATTAATCCATGGGCATGGTCCGGTTTTTTACCCCGGTGCTAGACAAGTAGTTAAAGAATCGGGTAGAGAGGCCAAAATTAGAGGCAAAAAAAAAGGAAAAAAAAGAACGTAAAAATACCACACAACACGTTTTTGAAGGAAATTCCAATTTGGAAAAATGATGAGCATTTAGAGAAAAGAAATTTTACGACTAGTATAAATTCGTAATCAGGGACACCACGGACCTGTTTAAAGCCTGTACGCCCTATGAGGCCAGCTGCTCTGCTGTGCCCTACCTAACGCGGAGGTTGGCACCTCTACAGAACCTGCGCAAATGGCGCCCCCACTCGACGACGGCTATCCCTATCTATTCATCCCTACATGACCCTAAAAGTAGGGGGACAGGGGAGGTATGTAGTGCCTGAAGAGGATGTGGGGAATGAAAAGTGGGTGGCCACTGAGTTGATATTAACTAAACGTATGCCGTATAATAAACCTATAGAGAACTGCAACTTCTATGCTGTAATGCCTTTTTGCTGATATCCTACCTATAGCAGGGGTAGGCCCCCTAAGAAGTATACGTTTGGTGGCGCCCCCACTCCTCGGCGGCTTACCCTATGTTATCTCTGTTACCACCTAACTATTCAAAGGTGGAAAAAGAATTGTAAAACAATATAGGGATATGGGAGTTGAAAGGGGAGGGTTTAGGGTTTGGGGGGAGGAGACTGGGACTTATGCTGATTTAACCGTTGGAATACTTGCTAAGTTTACAAAAAACAGCCATATGACAGTTGCTCGTTTAGGCCATAGGGCTGTGTGGTTTTCAAGTTGAAGATCCATCTGCATTCTTTTTGCAGAATTTGTTTGTCCCAGTCGCCCCCCCTGGGTGATGGTACAATTTTGTCGATCCCGACAAATTTAATTTTCTTGGGGTCACCATTATATGTATTCATGTGATTCGCCACCGGGGTATCCCTTTTATTAAGGATATCCCGGACATGTTCGCGAATCCTTCTGCGGAATTCCCTTTTGGTTTTCCCCACGTACTCCATTCCGCACACACAGGTGGCCTTGTAGACAATCCCCTTAGTGCGACAGTTGATGAAGTGTCGGATGGAGTACGAGGTACCGCTGACATTGCCGCAGAAGGACCTGCTAGGAAGAATAGAGTCGCAAGCCCTACACCTCCCGCATTTGAAGCAACCTGTAGTTCGATTTGTCAAAAAATTGCCAGTCCCGATTGGACTGAAAGTGACTGTGGACAAGACGGTCACCTAGGGATCTTCCCCTTCTGTATGTGATCTGTGGTATTTCTGGGAGGAACTCCTTGATGTCATTGTCCATTGCTAGAACAGACCAATGTCGTTGCAAAATGGTTCTGATGTGATTAGCCCCATTCGAATACCTTGTGATGAAGCGAACCTTAGTGTCGGATTCTTCCCTCATTCTGGGCACCAATAATTCCCTCCTGTCTCTTGCTACAGATTCTTTGTAGGCCTTTTTCAAAATACTTTGAGGATACCCCCTTTCCAAAAATCTCATTTGTAAATCGTTGGCCTGTTCTTGGAATGTTTCAGGTTGTGAACAGTTTCTACGCATACGTAAGTATTGCCCTTTCGGTATCCCTCTCTTGAGAGGGACAGGGTGGTTACTCTCCCATCTCAAAAGGGAGTTGGTTGAAGTGCTCTTCCTGTGTGTTCTTGTTGCTAGAGCTCCGCTAGAGGTTTTTTCAATGCAGATATCTAGAAAGGACAATTTAGTGGGGTTCACTTCATACGTAAAGCTGAGGCCTATGGTGTTTGTATTCAGGCCTTCAACAAATGAGCCAAACTCCAAAGAGCTCCCTCTCCAAATTACCAGAATGTCATCGATGTATCGAAGCCATAATATGACTTTGTCATCGAGACACAACGTAGAATCACCAAAGACCATTGTTTCCTCCCACCAGCCCAGGAGCAAATTGGCATACGATGGCGCGCAGGGACTGCCCATTGCAGTGCCCCTGAGCTGGTGGTAGAGTTTCTGGTCAAAGAGGAAAATATTCTTTGTGAGGCAAAACTCCAAACTTTTCAATATAAATTTATTGTGTTTGTCAAATTGTATGCCTCTGGTGTTCAAAAAGTAACTGGCAGCTGTTATGCCTTTGTCGTGCGGAATGGAGGAATATAGGGCTTCGACATCTATACTTCCTATTACCATATCGGGGTCAAGAAAAACACCATCCAATTTACTTAGAAGGTCCGTGGTGTCCCGTACATACGAATTTAATGAGCTGACAAAAGGTTTGAGTACCTTGTCAATGTACATCCCCAGTTTTTCGGTCAAACTATTGTTCCCCGACACAATGGGTCTCCCCTTCAATGGATTGGTGCCCTTGTGAATTTTGGGGAGACAATAGAAAGTTGGCAAAACCGGAAATTTGGGAAGTATGAAATCCCTCTCCTCTTTCCCCAGAATGCCATCTGCGAAGCCCTGTTCAACAAACGTCCTCAATTCCCCCAGAAACCTGGTCAAAGGATTAGTTCTAAGGAGTTGATATTCTTCAACTTTTTCTAAGAGGCCCAGGCACAATAGTCTATAGTCTGTTGTGTTCATAACGACCACATTGCCCCCTTCATCAGAGGGCTTTATAGTAATGTTGGAGTAGTTTTCAAGGTTATTGAGGCAAGTAATCTCATCTTTAGTGAGATTATGAGTGTTTCTGCCTCTTGATCCTGATAATTTGACTATGTCCTCTGTAACCAAATTGAGGAAGATGTCCAAGGAGCCTATATCACTCAATGGTGGGGGCATTTTGGAACTTTTGTTCTTTAATTTAGTGAAAGGGCCTATACCTTCCTGATTAGGATCTGTATCTGCGAGATGAAACAAAAACCGTACATCACTTAGCAGGTCATCAGGTATACCCAAACTATCACATTGTTTTTTATCCTCCCTCACAAAGAATTTCTTCCATTTCAGTTGTCTGATGAAAAGGTTTAAATCTTTGATAACCTCAAAGGTGTCCATGTCGGACGTCGGGACAAATGAAAGACCTCTACTCAATAGTTGTACCTCTTCCTTGTTGAGGGATCTGGAGGATAGGTTAATGACCTGTGTGTCTATACTGGATTGTGTGCGTTGGTGCGGCTCCTGAGAGGGTAGCTGAGTTCTAAAAAACTGTTTTTGGGGGGGGATCTCCTGTTGCCTCCTCGACCCCTGCCGTTACCCCTACCTCTGCCCCTACCTCTCTGGTTATGAGTTCTCGTCTCACCATCAGAAGCTTCTGCCTCTGATGATGAAATATCTGTTTCAACTTTACGTTGAGATCTCGTTGTCAGGAAGGTATAGTCAGCAATATGTTTTCTTTGCTGCTGAATTTGTGATTGCATCTGGTTTAAAGCATATAGCTAGGTCGTTAGTCTGAAAGGACTGAATGAGCATTTTGGTTATAGGTACTGTGTGTGTACAAAGACAATTGGGGTCTGGAACCCTATGGTGACTTATTATAAGACATTACATATTTCACCAATGTGCACAGATACTTGAGCCTGCTCGACTCACTAGCATTGCTATTCTCACCGCATATTACCAGTGCATGTTGCTGGATCTCTGTATGAACGGATCAGCACATTCATATTCGTTTATTCCTACGTACCTTTTGTGTCCTGAGGGGGTACGCCTATCCCCCCTTTTTTTAAGTCCCCTGTATGTTCATATCACGTGGTGAAGTTTTCACTGTTAGTCTTTTTTTAAATTGTATACATTAAAAGTTATATTTTAGTCCAATTGCTACACTCAACAAGTATTTTCATTGGATTCTATCCCGCTAATTTCAAATGTAATTCTGACGGCAGCCATTTTGTGGATGGCAAATGTAATGCTAACGGCAGCCATTTTGTGGATGGCAAATGTAATTCTGACGGCAGCCATTTTGTGGATGGCAAATGTAATTCTAACGGCAGCCATATTGTGGATGGCAAATGTGCTGCTCCTGGTGGTGAACATCTCAGACTAAGGCTACACACCACATCACTAAATCCTTGTTACCCAGTAATGACCACTAACGGCCAATACTATATTCCTTCGGGAAGTGAACAGGCTTTACCCATGTTTTCTGTCTCAGTGGTTTCCAATGGGGCACCGACCCTTTCCACTATCACTCCTGTCGTGAATCCAGCAATACTCCCACCTGGATCGTCCCCGGCACCGACCCTTTCTACTGTCACTTCCACTGCCAATTTAGCTGCACACCCACATGAGATGCTCCAAGCAGCGGCCTCTCCTCCCAATGCTTCCGCTACAACAGCACTCTCACGCAGTCTACCTAACCCTATACCCGGTACCTCACAGGCTGTCTCGCAGCCAAGCGCACACCTGTATGGGACGATGGCAACTGTAACAAGGGGGGGCTCAATCTGGGAGGGGGATACCAATAGCACAGGAAGCACAAAGGGGCGGTGACTAAAGCTGGCAATCTCCCGTGTAGAATGATCATACACGCTGTGTGACCCCTACTTTATTAAATAGTAATGAGGACAGGACTGTTAAAGCTTTTAAGACTGCCTGTGTCACCTGGACCCCACACCATGATACTGGAGCTGCCCAAATAGAGCCCCTCATTCCAGGACTGTTACCTCCTCCGGCTCCTCATACACAAGGGACTACATCTATACTCCCGCCTCAGATGTCACCACCAACAGTGCCAATGCTCATGTCTGAGGAGCCCACCCTCTACGTCAAGTTTACACCCCAGCAAGCTGCTACTCTGTTGAACCAACTTCCAGATCCAGAAAAACAGCCGATGCCTTTCTACAGAAGCATGCTTCAAATCCAAAGTACTTAGCCAGCCAAGTGGCAAGATCTCATTTCCCTGGCAAATCTTAACCCCTTCATGACCCAGCCTATTTTGGCCTTAATGACCTTGCCGTTTTTTGCAATTCTGACCAGTGTCCCTTTATGAGGTAATAACTCGGGAACGCTTCAACGGATCCTAGCGATTCTGAGATTGTTTTTTCGTGACATATTGGGCTTCATGTTAGTGGTAAATTTAGGTCGATAATTTCTGAGTTTATTTGTGAAAAAAAACGGAAATTTGGCGAAAAATTTTAAAATTTCGCAATTTTCACATTTTTAATTTTTATTCTGTTAAACCAGAGAGTTATGTGACACAAAATAGTTAATAAATAACATTTCCCACATGTCTACTTTACATCAGCACAATTTTGGAAACATTTTTTTTTGCTAGGAAGTTATAAGGGTTAAAATTTGACCAGTGATTTCTCATTTTTACAACAAAATTTACAAAACCATTTTTTTTAGGGACCACCTCACATTTGAAGTCAATTTGAGGGTTCTATATGGCTGAAAATACCCCAAAGTGACACCATTCTAAAAACTGCACCCCTCAAGGTGCTCAAAACCACATTCAAGAAGTTTATTAACCCTTCAGGTGTTTCACAGCAGCAGAAGCAACATGGAAGTAAAAAATGAACATTTAACTTTTTAGTCACAAAAATGATCTTTTCGCAACAATTTTTTTATTTTCCCAAGGGTAAAAGGAGAAACTGGACCACGAACATTGTTGTCCAATTTGTCCTGAGTACGCTGATACCTCATATGTGGGGGTAAACCACTGTTTGGGCGCACGGCAGGGCTCGGAAGGGAAGGAGCGCCATTTGACTTTTTGAATGAAAAATTATCTCCATCGCTAGCGGACACCATGTCAGGTTTGGAGAGCCCCCGTGTGCCTAAACATTGGAGCTCCCCCACAAGTGACCCCATTTTGGAAACTAGACCCCCCCAAGGAACTTATCTAGAAGCATAGTGAGCACTTTAAACCCTCAGGTGCTTCACAATGATCCGTAAAAATGAAAAAGTACTTTTTTTTCACACAAAATTTCTTTTAGCCTCAGTTTTTTCATTTTCACATGGGCAACAGGATAAAATGGATCCTAAAATTTGTTGGGCAATTTCTCCTGAGTACGCCGATACCTCATATGTGGGGGTAAACCACTGTTTGGGTGCACGGCAAGGCTCGGAAGGGGAGGCGCGCCATTTGACTTTTTGAATGGAAAATTAGCTCCAATCGTTAGCTGACACCATGTCGCGTTTGGAGAGCTCCTGTGTGCCTAAACATTGGAGCTCCCCTACAAGTTACCCCATTTTGGAAACTAGACCCCCCAAGGAACTTATCTAGATGCATAGTGAGCACTTAAAACCCCCAGGTGCTTCACAGAAGTTTATAACGCAGAGCCGCAAAAATAAAAAATAATTTTTCTTTCCTCAAAAATGATTTTTAGCCCAGAATTTTTTATTTTCCCAAGGGTAATAGGAGAAATTGGACCCCAAATGTTGTTGTCCAGTTTGTCCTGAGTACGATGATACCCCATATGTGGGGGTAAACCACTGTTTGGGCGCACGGCAGGGCACGGAAGGGAAGGCATGCCATTTGGCTTTTTGAATGGAAAATTAGCTCCAATCATTAGCGGACACCATGTCGCGTTTGAAGAGCCCCTGTGTGCCTAAACATTGGAGCTCCCACACAAGTGACCCCATTTTGGAAACTAGACCTCCCAAGGAACTAATCTAGATGTGTGGTGAGCACTTTGAACCCCCAAGTGCTTCACAGAAGTTTATAACGCAGAGCCATGAAAATAAAAAATAATTTTTCTTTTCTCAAAAATGATTTTTTAGCCCACAATTTTTTATTTTCCCAAGGGTAACAGGAGAAATTGGACCCCAAAAGTTGTTGTCCAGTTTCTCCTGAGTACGCTGATACCCCATATGTGGGGGTAAACCACTGTTTGGGCACATGCCGGGGTTCGGAAGGGAAGTAGTAACATTTTGGAATGCAGACTTTGATGGAATGCTCTGCGGGCGTCAGGTTGCGTTTGCAGAGCCCCTGATGTGCCTAAACAGTAGGAACTCCCCACAAGTGACTCCATTTTGGAAACTAGACCCCCCAAGGAACTTATCTAGATGTGTGATGAGCACTTTGAACCCCCAAGTGCTTCACAGAAGTTTATAACGCAGAGCCGTGAAAATAATAAATAAGTTTCCTTTCCTCAAACATATTGTTTTAGCCCAGAATTTTTTATTTTTGCAAGGGTAACAGGAGAAATTTGACCCCAATATTTGTTGCCCAGTTTGTTGTGAGTACGCTGATACCCCATATGTGGGGGTAAACCACTGTTTGGGCACACGTCAGGGCTCGGAAGGGAAGTAGTGACATTTGAAATGCAGACTTTGATGGAATGGTCTGCGGGCGTCACATTGCATTTGCAGAGCCCCTGATGTGCCTAAACAGTAGAAACACCCCACAAGTGACCCCATTTTGGAAACTAGACCCCCAAAGGAACTTATCTAGATGTGTGATGAGCACGTTCAACCCCCAAGTGCTTCACAGAAGTTTATAACGCAGAGCCGTGAAAATAAAAAAATAATTGTTCTTTCCTCAAAAAATTATGTTTTAGCAAGTAATTTTTTATTTTTGCAAGGGTAACAGGAGAAATTGGACCCCAACAGTTGTTGCCCAGTTTGTCCTGAGTACGCTGGTACCCCATATGTGGGGGTAAACCACTGTTTGGGCGCACGTCGGGGCTTGGAAGGGAGGGAGCACCATTTGACTTTTTGAACGCAAGATTGGCTGGAATCAATGGTGGCGCCATGTTGCGTTTGGAGACCCCTGATGTGCCTAAACAGTGGAAACCCCTCAATTCTAACTCCAACACTAACCGCAACACACCCCTAATCCTAATCCCAACTGTAGCCAAAACCCTAATCACAACCCTAACCCCAACACACCACATCCCTAACCACAACCCTAACCCCAATTCCAACCCTAACCCTAATCCTAACCCTAATCCCAACCCTAACCCTAATCCCAACCCTAACCACAACTGTAACCCCAACACACCCCTAACCCTATCCGTAACCCTAACCACAAGCCTAATCTTAACACTATTTCCAACCGTAGCCCTAATTCCAACCCTAACCCTAAGGCCATGTGCACACGTTAAGTATTTTTCGCGTTTTTTTTCGCGTTTTTTCGCTATAAAAACGTGATAAAAACGCGAAAAAAAAACGCTTACATATGCCTCCCATTATTTTAAGTGTATTCCGCATTTTTTGTGCAAATGTAGCCTTTTTTTCCGCGAAAAAATCGCATCGCGGAAAAAAAGCAACATGTTCATTAAAATGCGGAATTGCAGGGGATTCCGCACACCTAGGGGTCCATTGATCTGCTTACTTCCCGCACGGGGCTGTGCCCACGATGCGGGAAGTAAGCAGATTATGTGCGGTTGGTACCTAGGGTGGAGGAGAGGAGACTCTCCTCCACGCACTGGGCACCATATAAGTGGTCAAAAAATAAGAATTAAAATAAAAAATAGTCCTATACTCACCCTCGATGTCTTCCCGCCTCCACTGCACGCTGTCGCTTCGGTTCCTGTAGCTGATGTGCGGCGAAGGACCTTGCCGATGACGTCACTGTCCTGTGATTGGTCGTGAGCGGTCATGTGACCGCTCACGTGACCGTGACGTCACGGAAGGTCCTGTGCGCACAGACCAGCTATAGGAAGACGAACGGACGCCGCTGATGAGATGTCTGGGTGAGTATAAGCATTTTTTTATTTTTTTTATTATTTTTAAACATTCTATCTTTTACTATAGATGCTGCATAAGCTGCATCTATAGTAAAAAGTTGGTCACACTTGTCAAACAGTATGTTTGACAAGTGTGACCAACTTGTCAGTCAGTTTTCCAAGCGATGCTACAGATCGCTTGGAAAACTTTAGCATACTGCAAGCTAAATACGCTTGCAGAATGCTAAAAAAAACGCAAAAAAAACGGAAAAATAACGCAAAACAAAAAATGCGGATTTCTTGCAGAAAATTTCCGGTTTTCTTCAGGAAATTTCTGCAAGAAATCCGCAACGTGTGCACATACCCTTAGGCTATGTGCCCACGTTGCGGATTCGTGTGAGATTTTTCTGCACGATTTTTGAAAAATCTGCAGGTAAAAGGCACTGCGTTTTACCTGCGGATTTACAGCGGATTTCCAGTGTTTTTTTGTGCGGATTTTACCTGCGGATTCCTATTGAGGAACAGGTGTAAAACGCTGCGGAATCCGCACAAAGAATTGACATGCTGCGGAAAATACAACGCAGCGTTTCTGCACGGAATTTTCCGCACCATGGGCACAGCGGATTTGGTTTTCCATAGGTGTACATGGTACTGCATACCTGATGGAAAACTGCTACGAATTCGCAGCGGCCAATCCGCTGCGGATCCGCGGCCAATCCGCTGCGGATCCGCAGCCAAATCCGCACTGTGTGCACATGCCCTAACCCTACCCCTACCCCTACCCCTAGTGGAAAAAGAAAAAAAAAAATGTTCTTTATTTTATTATTGTCCCTACCTATGGGGGTGATAAAGGGGGGGGGGGGTTATTTATTATTTTTTTATTTTGATCGCTGTGATAGGTTCTATCACAGCGATCAAAATGTACTTGTAACGAATCTGCCGGCCGGCAGATTCGGCGGGCGCACTGCGCATGCGCCCGCCATTTTGGAAGATGGCGGCGCCCATGGAGAAGACGGATGCACACAGGGAGCCTCGGTAAGTATAAGGGGGGGGGAGATCGGGGCACGGTGGGGAGATCGGGGCACGGGGGGGCGTCGGAGCACGGGGGGGTGGCATAGGTGCACGGGGGGAGCGGACAGGAGGACGTGGGAGCGGAGCACAAGACGGAGGGGACCGGAGCACAGATCGGTGGCTTGGGGGGGCGATCGGTGGGGTGGGGGAGTCACATAAGTGTTTCCAGCCATGGCCGATGGTATTGCAGCATCGGCCATGGCTGGATTGTAATATTTCACCAGTTTTTTTAGGTGAAATATTACAAATCGCTCTGATTGGCTGTTTCACTTTCAACAGCCAATTAGAGCGATCGTAGCCCAAGCCACCCCCCCCTGGGCTGAAGTACCACTCACCCTGTCCCTGCAGATTGGGTGAAATTGGAGTTAACCCTTTCACCCGATCTGCAGGGATGCGATCATTCCATGACGCCACATAGGCGTCACAGGTCGGATTGGCACCGACTTTCATGACGCCTACGTGGCGTCAAAGGTCGGGAAGGGGTTAAATCAGGTGATGCATATTGGCCTGTTATGGATATCGTGTTCAATGATGACTCACTTGCCAGTGACACTACATGGGACTCTGGTGTTGAGTTCTGCCAAGAACCTAAGACATTGGCCTCAGATGAGCTGGCTGACCTATCACTTATTGTCGCCAATGGATTCCGGACGCCTCCAAGCTGATGCAGCCATTGTATGATGACCTTAAGACGTCAGCGTTTCCACTATGTCCCAAATCTGTTGAAGCCTTCTACGCTCTTAAACAGGCCATACAGTCTGCACCAGCTCTTGGAATCCCAAATTATCAACTACCTTTTTACTTGTTTGTCAGTGAAGTAGCAGGACATGCTTCCGGAGTCCTAGCACAAAAATATGGGGGAAGAACAAGACCAATCGACTATTACTCTGCCCGCCTGGACTCTGTGTCTCAAGCTTCCCCGACTTGCCTCAGAGCCGTTCATGCTGCACATATCCTTCTGGACAAAACTTCTGATATCATCTTAGGACATCCGGTTCTCTTAATGGCTCCACACGACATAAAAGCTATTCTAGGCCAGACTCAACCTAAACACCTGTCGCTACAGCGTCATATGAGACTCCAATGTTCGCTCTTGGTTCCGGATAATGTCACTCTTGCCGGCTGCAGCATCCTCAACCCGTCCACGCTGCTTCCTCTTTCCAGGGGGGATGTGGATGATGATACTGATGCTCTCGGAGAAGATGCCTCTACACACAAAGGAGGATCATGACTGTCTCGAACAAATGCAGGAAGAAGCAGCCTCCAAGAAAAACGTGTCTGAAGACCCACTCCCACATGCTGACCTGACGTTCTTCACTGATGGTTCCAGATTTGCAGAAAACAGGAAGATTCCATACGGGATATGCCGTGGTTACACATGACCAGGTCATCTCAGCTGGATCACTACCACCGCACATGTCTGCACAAGAAGCGGAACTTAAGGCTTTGACGTTGGCTTGTCAGGAAGCGACGGAGAAGGTGGTCAACATCTACACGGATTCAAGATACGCTTTCGGAGTGGCTCATGACTTCGGCAGTATCTGGGCAGCCAGAGGATACCTAACGTCCAGTGGAGCTCCTGTAAAACATGCTGCTATCATACAAGAACTTGTGGCCACTCTAGATCTACCTTTGGAGGTTGCAGTGATCAAGATCAAAGCTCACGGGAGATTGGATTCTCCAGAAGCAAGGAGGAACTTCTTTGCTGACAAAACAGCAAAAACCTATGCTGCGGATCCATTTGGGAAAGAGAAAGCAGCGGTGTACGTGTCACAAGACACCGAAGAAGGGACTAAAGGCTCTCTTATGAGGATCATCCATCTACATCAAAACAAGGCATCAGATGATGAAAAGAAGTCATGGCAAGAAGGAGGAGCTAAAAAGGATGAAGATTGAGTCTAGAGGATAAACAAAGGTCTGTCTACCCCATAATCTGTACCCCTCAGTGACAGAATGGGCACACGGTATTACCCACAGAGGCAAGAATCAGATGAATGACCTAATTTGGAAGACTTATATGGCACCTGGGATCTCTACTGTCAACCAAAAATATTGCAAGTCCTGCCTTGTGTGAGCAACATGCAATCCAGCACCGACTCAGAAAGTTACTCAAACATTTGGCTAAACCACTTTATCCCTCTCAGAGAATTCAGATTGATCACATTCAAATGCCAAAAGTAGGGAAGTACGAGCATGCACTGGTAGTGACTGACATGTTCTCAGGATGGCCCGAAGCCTATCCAGTAACAAACATGACTGCCAGAGTGACTGTTAAGAGACGGATGACTGAAGTAGTCTGCAGATATGGGGTCCCAGAGGTAATTGAGAGTGACCAAGGACCTGCGTTCACTGCAGCACTGACTAAGGAACTATGGACACTGGTGGGAGCGGATTTGGGTTTACATACTCCATATCACCCACAGAGCAGTGGGAAAGTAGAAACACTGAATGGCACCTTGAAAAATAAAATACTGAAAGCCAGTCAGGAGGTCAGACTTCCTTGGACAGACATTTTGCCCGTTGCCTTATACTCAGTCAGAAACACTCCAAGGGGTTCTACTAAACTCACACCATACGAGATTCTTTTTGGGGGGCTTCCAAGGTTGGGTCAATATTTTCCACAACAGCTAGCCTTAGGAAGTGATACTCTTGTAAACTATGTCATTGTCCTTACTAAAGAACTGTCAGTAACACATGTACAAGTTTTATCATCCATTCCAGGTCCAGATTCCAGTGAAGGTACCCATGCTCTCCAACCTGGTGACTACGTGCTTGTAAAGAAGTTCATCAGAAAGACATCCCTGGAGTCGAGATTTGAGGGTCCCTACTAAGTGCTCCTGACTACTCCTACTTAAGTCAGGGTTGCTGTGCGCCTCCTGGATCCATCTCTCACATTATAAACTTGTTAGACAGTTAGGGACAGAGTAGGATCTGACCTGCTTGTCAAAGTCCAGCTACAAAGGGAGGTTTTCCACCAGGGAAAACTTGTCTCAAACTGGTGAAAACTCCAATTCCCCCTCCCGGGCAAGACGGTCAGATCTAGGATGTGTACATCAGGGTTAGTCGCTCATGTGTATTTTATGTAACCATGGAGATGGGAGACTGGAGAGTAATGGATCCAGCAGGTAGGGAAGTCCCGAGGACATGGGTAACGCGCTCCGATATACCTCCGCAGTATACCCATAATTAGTCACACATTCTCTGGTGTCTATAGCATCCATATTGTCATGAAGCCTCTGATGTCATAGTGACACTTAACACCGGTGGGTTAGGGAAGCACGGTGGGATCAAGATAAAAGAAAAAGGTTAATAAAGTATTTAGGGGGGACTGTTGAGGAGAGCCATAAGATCAAATACTTAATTAACCTCAACACATAAGACATAAGGTAATTGAGAGAAGCAACCCATAACATGTATTGTTTAACCTTACATAAGTTTCCTCAGATCAAAGTGAGATCCTAAAGATGGCCGCCATCTCCTGTACCAGAGCCATGTGCTGGTATCCAAGATGATCAATGAGACCCTAAAGATGGCTACCATCTCCTGTATCAGAGCCATGTGCTCTGGTATCCAAGATGATGCCCACCCTGATGACCTCATGGATCCACCCACAGTGACGCCCACCCTGATGACCTCACGGACCAACCCACCCCGATGACCTCATGGATCCGCCCATGGACTTGCTCATTGCCCAACCCACTAACCAATGAAATACATCCGATCACTCCCATTTTAGAGCTAACCGAGCCCCCTTACAGGAAATATATAAGCTTGTGTTTTAACCCAAATAAAGCCTTCTTGGAGCTGAGCCATACATTGATCAAGGAGAGTTACATCTGACTGTGTCTGGTGTATTTCTTTAGTGCACATGATCAATATCCATTAGGCCAGGAGTAGGCAACTAGAGAATTGAACATTATATTAATTGTTCAACCCAACATATGTACACAGTGAACTGCACCAGCAGAATAGTGAGTGCAGCTCTGGAGTATAGTACAGGATGTAACTCAGGATCAATAATGTAATGTATGTACACAGTGACTGCACCAGCAGAATAGTGAGCGCAGCTCTGGGATATAATACAGGATGTAACTCAGGATCAGTAGTGTATGTACACAGTGACTGCACCAGCAGAATAGTGAGCGCAGCTCTGGAGTATAATACAGGATGTAACTCAGGATCAGTAATGTAATGTATGTACACAGTGAACTGCACCAGCAGAATAGTGAGTGCAGCTCTGGAGTATAATACAGGATGTAACTCAGGATCAATAATGTAATGTATGTACACAGTGACTGCACCAGCAGAATAGTGAGCGCAGCTCTGGAGTATAATACAGGATGTAACTCAGGATCAGTAATGTAATGTATGTACACAGTGACTGCACCAGCAGAATAGTGAGTGCAGCTCTGGAGTATAATACAGGATGTAACTCAGGATCAGTAATGTAATGTATGTACACAGTGACTGCATCAGCAGAATAGTGAGTGCAGCTCTGGAGTATAATACAGGATGTAACTCAGGATCAGTAGTGTATGTACACAGTGACTGCACCAGCAGAATAGTGAGTGCAGCTCTGGAGTATAATACAGGATGTAACTCAGGATCAGTAGTGTATGTACACAGTGTCTGAACCAGCAGAATAGTGAGTGCAGCTCTGGGGTATAATACAGGATGTAATACATATAGATATCCATTCTCTGCCATGGAGACCAGTTTTGCTGTCACAGTCAATTATCAGTAAATGCTGCATCAAATGATTGCCTGTGATTACAATAAAGTTGTTTAATAACAGGAAATATTATAAAAACATCTACAATAAATCCTACTTCCTCTCTGTTACATAATATACATCCTTGATGTGACCGCTGCAGCAAATCACTGGCCTCAGCAATCAAGCACCCTACACGCATCACTGCTGAGGTCAATGATTGGCTGCAGCGGTCACAAGAGCGGTGTGTCCCTGCAGGATGGTCGGGGAGCACATGAGCAGCGGCGGGGGCTCAGTCACTATAATTACAGATCATCTCACACTTCCTCCTCTTCTAACATTTGACCTCACAGATACAAGTAACGTTTCGGGGATGAAGGAACTTGCGTCTCCACACAGGGGGCAATGATGGGGGGCGCAAAGATGGGGGGCGCAGAGGTGGTCATGGCACTGGGGGCCCGAAACCACCCCCTGCCCAAGGAAGGACTGTGCATCGTGGACCCGCAGCAACGCCTCGTCCTGCTCTAAGATTTGATCATATTTTAGAAAGAAAACAAATAAAAGTGAAGTTTTTATTAATAATAATAATAATAATAATAATAATAAAAAAAGTCCACCTTAAAAAGTTAATTTTCAAGGCTCGACCACGCACCTTCTAAATACAACAGACGTCGTATAAAGGGGTCTCTGCAGCGGCCCAGCACCCCCGATAATCAGGAAGAATAACGCTCCCCCTGCCCTCACCTGTGACCCGCAGCCCGGCTCGTCGCTCCTGCTCCCTCACGTGTTGGAGGAAAGTCGCCTGCCGATGACGTCACCGCCACGTTCCTTCCACAGGGATGACGCGTCCGATCACATGACTGAGACTTGGCAAAACGCGGAGATTTTTCTTTGCGGAATGTCCCTCTTCGGGAGCCGTAGACTCCGGTCTTCAGGAAAATGGCGGCGGCGGAAGGATCAAATAGAACAGTCCGACCTCTAGTGTGTGAAGCTGATGGTGGGACTTCTCTGGGTGACGTCACGTGCCTCTATTAACCTCTTGGCTCCCTTGTCGCTCTTTAGTTGACTTATTTTACAATCTTGATGTCCAATTTTTTTTAGGGTTTTTTTTTTTTAACACCTTAGGCGCTGGACATTTTTTGAATTGAGAAGAGGGGTTTAGAAGTTAAAATGTTTTGATATTTTTTAAAATATTTTACAGCTAGGAACCTGCTGACGTCCCCGGCGCCTCCATCTTGGTCTTCCGGTGAAGAGACCATTTTTGTCAATGTCATTTTCTGGAAATAGAGAAAGTGATCAGATCGGACGATCGAGCGCAGGTTCACGGCCGCAGGAGGCAACTCACAAAATATTTATAAATCTTTTTTCATTTTGTGAGTCGTCTTCAGCGGAGGACCAAGATGGAGGCGCCGGGGACGTCAGCAGGTTCCTAGCTGTATCGGTAATGCATCAGGCGCCCAGTGATGGCATCACTCAGGATGGGGGGCGGCTGACAGCGGCATTTACATGGTTAAGCAGCAGTGATCGGCGCTCGCTCAGGTCGCTGCTGCAGTATTGCGCCTCGTGACTGTAGAGTCATGTGAGAGTGTGCAAAGGGGGTCACAAAGATTGGGACCACGAACGCCTGCTGTGAGCTCTTAAAGGGAGTGTCCAGTGACATCATGTACATACCTGATAACTGATCAGCGGGGTCCGGCCGCACCCAGAGGGACACTTGTCGCTCCATTCATTCCCTGTGGGCTGCCGAGTGTTGTGCACACATTTTTATTTTTTTTGTGTGGGGTTCAGGTCCCAGCGTCCGACCCCCAGTAATCGGCGAGTGACCACTGATCACATCCTGTAATACTTTCTCACCCCTTTAAAGTGAGGGCCCTAACCACGCCCCCATTCAGAAGCCGCACCCTTCCAAATTTTCCGTTTGGATGCCGCACCTCAATGTCGCTTTGGATCTTCCCGGCGTCACATACAACAAACTTTCTGGACGTTTTCCCAACACTTCCTTTTTAAAAGTTCCCAGGTGTTGTCGGGAGACTTAGACGTGTGCAGACGGCTGAGGCGATCGCTTCTACAATTTTGTCAAACTTATCCCCGAGGCACAAAGTGCGCGGTCCCTGGAATCGCAGGCCGTTCTGTGGCTAAAAATCAGCTTTGCAATTGGATTTCATTAAACATTTGGCAGCTTTTGGCTTTTAGGAGCCTTTTCCCCCCCGCACCATTGATGCCATCTGTGGGCTTAAAAAAAAAGGAAAAGATAAGAGTCACACGCTTCAAATCTGACTGTCACTATGAGCTCAGCGCTGGATCATCTGTTACCTCATTTTGAAGCAAAACACGGAGGCCAGAGAATGCAAAAAAAACAAAACAAAAAAAACACACACTTTTTCCGCTCCAGGTGAACGCAAATGAAAAAAAGCTCCCCAATGTGAACAGAAAAATGTTTAGAATTGAGAGTCCTCAGTGGTTGATACCTTTTAATGGCTAACTGAAAAGATGGTAACAAATTGCAGCTTTCGAGACAACTCAGGTCTCATCAGGCATCTAAATATTTTTCTATCCGCTGGCTAACACGGTACCAAGCTATATATCTTTCCTGTACCAATGTGAACAAGCACTTAATGCTGCAACATGACGGCATCGGCTGCATCCACAGGCGCGGATGTATATTCCATACAGCGCGGAAGCTCTCGCTGGAATCACTTCATTTTTTGATGAATATTAAATTCAACTTCACTTCATTTTATTTTATTTAAATTTAATTTATTGAAAATTAATCCATCTCTGCAAAGTCTGTATTACACCATCTCCTCCGGTTGTGTCTGCAGCCCCGGATGTGTCCGAACGCCCCATGTGGTCCGATCCTGCAGCGTCAGCCATCGTCTTCCCCTCACTTACTGCTGCTATACTAATCGGTGTATTTGTAATGTTACCACGGTGACGCATCACTTACAGAGGAGCTGCAGCAACAGATCGTTTGAAGGCGAGCGACTGTGAAGTGTCACGCGTGCTCCGGTCAGAGACAAACTCCTGACAAATTCCATTTACCTTATACAATAAATAAAAACCCGGTGTGTGTGTGTGTGTGTGTGTGTGTGTGTGTGTATATATATATATATATATATACATATACACATTTTAAAAAAAGCCTGCAAAAGGTGCACATACTATAGTAAGTGTCAAAGACACCGCTCCACTCTCTCAATTTCACAGACTATTTCTGCCTTTCTTTGACCATTTTACACAAATATTATTAAGATGACGTTGATGTTCAAAGGGAAACCTGGCACCTCAAAACCCGCTATTAACCTGCAGCTATGGGGTTAATCTGCAGGTTAATAGCGTTCTGAACCAGCCCGCTGCCGGCGCTCAGACCCCGCTGCTGGGAGGAAATTCACTTTATTCTCCCCAGCAGTGTTCCGGTATCAGTCACAGCGGTCCCGGCCCTAATGTGGGGCGTCAGTCAGGGTCGAGTGTGTGCTTAATCCCTTCATGACCTTGTGATTATCCTTTTTTTTTTTTTTAATTTACCACTTTCACTATATGGTAAAACAGACCTAGCCATATGATTCTCCAGGTCAGTACGAGCACGCAGACACCAAACATGGATAGTTTATTTTTCAACTTAAATAGTGGAAAAAAAAAAAATGTAAAGACTACATTTTTTTTTTCCTAGTGGCACCGTTTTTTGAGACCTGTAAAGTTTTCATTTTTTGTGGTCTGGGGCTGAATAAAGGCTTTTTTTTGCTACTTCAGCTGACTTTTGACTGATACCATTTTGGAGGTAGATAACGATGGTTTGAGCGAATGTTATTGCAGTGAACGAAAGAAAAAAAATAAGGATTTTTGTGAACTCACCGTAAAATCCTTTTCTCCGAGCCATTCATTGGGGGACACAGACCGTGGGTGTATGCTGCTGACACTAAGTTGAGACAAAAAGTTAGCTCCTCCCCTGCAGTATACACCCTCCTGCTGGCTCCCAGAGATCCAGTCCAGTGTAAAAGCAGTAGGAGATCATTAACATATCAGAGTACAACACATCAAACGAAAGACAAACAGAACAAACGGAAAGGCTAACAGGGTGGGTGCTGTGTCCCCCAATGATTGGCTCGGAGGAAAGGATTTTACGGTGGAGTACACAAAAATCCCTATTTCTCCTTCGCCTCATTGGGGCACACAGACCACAGACCGTGGGATGTCCCAAAGCAGTCCCTGGGTGGGGACAACATAACAGATCGAGCCCCATGTACCAACTGATTAAAGAAGAGCCACCACCACTTGCAGAATTCATCTGCCAAGGGGCGGATGTCCAGGAGTCTGAGTGTGAATACTGTAGTGCTTTGAGAATGTGTGCACACTAGACCAAGTCGCAGCCTTGCATACCTGTTTTGCCGACATCTGATGCCGAAGGCTCAAGAAGCGCCCACCGATCGAGGAGAGTGCGCCTTACTCCCCACTGAGATAGGCTTACCTCTGATGACGTAGGCCTCCTGGATAGCCCAGTGAATCCCTCTGGCTATTGTGGCCCTAAAGATACTTACGGAAGGCCATCCTTGAGATGTACCTTCTTAGAGCCCTCACCACAAACTTTTGCTGAACCAGACGAAGGACGGACAATGTCTTCAATATGGTGAAAGACGAGATCATGTTGGGTAAAAAAGACGAAAATGGTCTGAGGACCACCTTGTCCTGGTGGAAAAAAAACTCATCAGGACAGAGCGGTCAGCTCCAAGACCCGCCAGACAAACGGCACTGCGACAAGAAGGCAAATAAAGACAGAACTGTCAGCGAGACGTCCAGCAACTGTTTTAAAAAGCGTCCCCTGAAAAGCGCCCAGGACCAAATTAAGGTGACAGGCCTTTGATGACACACTATGGGGGGGGGGGGGTACCATCTGGAAGACCCCCTGAATGAAAAAAGGAGATTTTTGTGTACTCACTGTAAAATCTTTTTCTCCGAGCCAATCATTGGGGGACACAGGACCATGGGTGTTATGCTGCTGCCACTAGGAGGACACTAAGTTAACAGAAAGATTAACTCCTCCTCTGCAGTATACACCCCTTCACTGTCTACAATTCAACCAGTTCGGTAGTAAAGCAGTAGGAGCATTAAACAAAAGACAATAAACTATGTCAAAACCAAAGAAGTAACAACAAGCCAAACAGGCTAACAGGGTGGGTGCTGTGTCCCCCAATGATTGGCTGAGAGAAAAAGATTTTACGGTGAGTACACAAAAATCTCCTTTTCTCCTATGCCTCATTGGGGGACACAGGACCATGGGACGTCCCAAAGCAGTCCCTGGGTGGGTAGCAACCATAGCTGCTAATACCCCATGTACCACTAGCTTACGGCTAAGGTACCGCTGATTGCAGAATGCGCCTGCCAAGGGCGGCGTCTGCAGAAGAGAGAGAATGAATGTGGTAATGTTTCGTAAAAGTGTGCAAGCTGGACTATGTCGCAGCCTTGCAGACTTGTTGTGCTGACGCCTGGTGCCGAATGGCCCACGCGGCGCCCACCGACCGAGTAGAATGGGCCTTGATCCCTGCTGGGATAGGAACAAATTTGACATGATAGGATTCCTGAATAGCCGACCGAATCCATTTGGCTAGAGTAGCTTTGGAAGCGGGAGAACCCCTCCTTGGTCCCTCTGGAAGTACAAATAGGACATCTGACGTGCGGAAGGGAGCCGTCCGAGAGACGTACCGTCGAAGGGCCCTCACCACATCAAGAGTGTGCAGAGCCTTTTCAATGCGATGGACTGGTACCGGACAGAACGAAGGCAGAATAATCTCCTCTTTGAGGTGGAAAGAAGAAACGACCTTGGGCAGAAAAGCAGGAGAAGTCCTCAAGACTGCCTTGTCAGAGTGAAAAATTAGAAACGGAGGTCGGCAGGAGAGTCCCGCTAGCTCCGAAACACGTCTGATGGATGTAATAGCCCCTAGGAAAACTACCTTCCAGGAGAGGAAGGTCAGGGAAACGTCCTGTAGCGGTTCGAAGGGGGTCTCCTGAAGAGCTCCGAGGACTAAATTAAGATCCCATTTTGTAGGGAGGCGCCACATGGGAAACTCCCTGAAAAAAAGTCTTCACCAGCAATCTATTGGCAATCTTTCATTGGAACAGGACTGACAATGCCAAAACCTGACCCTTGAGAGAGCTAAGTGCAAGACCCGACTCTAGTCCAGATTGGAGAAAGTCCAATATGGCAGGAATGGAAAATACCAGAGGAGATTGCCCTTGTGAGTCGCACCATGTGAAGAAGATTCGCCAGGTACGGTGGTAACTGCGCATGGACACAGGTTTCCTAGCCTTGATCATGGTGGAAGACACCTTGGGAGTGAAACCCGCTTGGCCTAGAATCCAGGATTCAACGGCCAGGCCGTCAAAGACAGGGCCCCTGAGTTATGGTGGTAAATCGGGCCCTGTGAGAGAAGATCTACGTGATCTGGAAGACGCCAGGGGACGTCGGCGACCAGCTGAACCAGTTCCACGTACCATGCTCGGCGCGGCCAGTCCGGCGCCACAAGAATCACTGGTACCTCCTCTGCCCTGATCTTCTTGATGACCCTCGGTAGCAGGGGAAGAGCAGGACGGTATTGACGCCACGGCAGAACCAGGGCGTCTACTCCGATTGCCCGTGGGTCGAGGGACCGTGCGATGAACTGTGGAACTTTGTTGTTCAACCTGGAGGCCATGAGGTCCACATCCGGGGTCCCCCAGCGATGACAAATCTGCTGGAAAACCTCCGGGTGAAGGGACCACTCGCCCGAGGCGAGGCCCTGGCGGCTGAGGAAGTCCGCAGCCCAATTCTCCACACCTGGTATGTGAATCGCCGAGATGGGCGAATGGTTGGACTCGGCCCAACGAAGGATGTGAGACACCTCGAGCATAGCCGTCTTGCGGTGGGTTCCCCCTTGACGGTTGATGTACGCCACAGCTGTGGCGTTGTCGGACTGGATTCTGAAGGGGTGACCCGCCAGAAGATGGTGAAACCTGAACAACGCTAGCCTGATAGCTCGTATTTCCAGGAGATTGATGGAAAGGCGAGACTCTCGAGAGGACCACCGCCCTTGTGCTGTGTGATGGTTGAAAACCGCCCCCCAGCCCATGAGGCTGGCATCGGTGGTCACCACCGACCACCACACTAGGAGAAAAGATTTTCCCTGGTTTAGGGAGGACTTCAGCGTCCACCACCTGAGGGTCCTTCTGACCTGTTGGGACAGAGTGAAACGGCGGTCGAGGGAGGACGGGTTCCCGTTCCACGCCAACAGCAGCGCATGTTGTAGTGGACGGAGGTGAAATTGCGCGAATGGAACCGCTTCCATGGCTGCTACCATCTGCCTGAGAATGCGCATGCTGAAACGAATGGAGTGGGAGACTGGACGGGAAAGACTCTGAGCTCCCTGCTCAAAGGCCAAGGCCTTGTCTTGAGGGAGAATGACCAGACCACGAGAAGTGTCCAGTGTCATTCCAAGAAAGGAGATCCGTTGAGCCGGACTCGGAGAGGATTTTTCGAAGTTTATCTTCCAACCCAAGCGAGAAAGAGTATCCACCATGAGAACGACGGACTCTTCGCAGGCTGGGTAACATGGACCTTTTATCAGTAGGTAGTCCAGGTACGGGAGTACCACCACTCCCCTGGAATGAAGAATGGCCATGGCGGCCGCCATGACCTTCGTGAAACGGTGGCGAGGCCGAAAGGTAAGGCCACAAACTGGAAGTGTTCCCCACAAAATGCGAAGCGAAGGAACTGCTGATGAGGAGGAAAGATTGGGATGTGGAGGTAAGCATCCTTGATGTCTATCGATGTCAGGAACTCTCCTTTTTCCATGGATGCGACGACAGAGCGGAGGGATTCCATTCTGAAGTGCCGAATTTTGACAAATTTGTTCAGAAGTTTTAGGTCTAGAATCGGGCGCAGCGATCTGTCCTTCTTTGGGACCACAAATAGGTTCGAGTAGAACCCTGTGAACCTTTGGTCTTCGGGGACAGGAATGATGACTCCGTCCCTTTGTAGTGCCCGTATGGCCTGGAGAAAAGCTGTTGTCTTCAATTTGGGAGGACAAGACTGGAAGAAGCGTGGGGGGGGAATTCTATTTTGTATCCGGTAAACACCAGTTCCCTGACCCACTCGTCGGAGACGACCGAGAGCCAGGCTTGACGGAATGAAAGTAGACGACCTCCTGTTGCAAGGAGTCATTGAGTGGAGGATCTAAGGGATCTGGATCCCTTAGACCCAGTTACGGTTAGGTCTGTAAGAGACCTGGGGGCCTCGGTCACCGCGCGAACCTCGTCCTGATACGGAGAAGGATGTAGATGGCCAGTTGGTATTGTTACGAAAAGGCCGGAATAGAGATTGTTGTTGATACCGAAACGGCCGGGTAGGCTTTTGTTGGAGGAGAAATTAATTTTTTCCCCCGATGGCATCCGAGATTATTTGGTCTAATTTTTCTCCAAATAAACAACCAGCCTAGTAGGGCAGAGATGTCAAAGAGCGCTTGGAAGCAGAATCTGCTCGCCAATCTGAGCCACAGGGCTCTTCTAATGGAGATTGCATTTGCGGCTGCCTGTGCAGCGCAATTGGCTGCGTCTATTGAGGCGTTGACTACGAAGTCCCCAGCCTGGGCTATCTGGTTAGCCAGGTTGATCGCCTCTGGAGGAAGGTTGCTGTCTTGGATGGTCGTGGTAAGCACCTCAGCCCATGCGACCATAGCCTTAGCCACCCAAGAGGGAGCGAAAGATGGGGAGAGGCTCCTGTGGCCTCGAAGACGGAGCGAGCCAGGTAATCAATCTGACGGTCAGAGGGGTTCTTAACTGAGGAACCATCTGACAGGGATAGGATAGTTTTGGAAGCGAGATGTGATACAGCAGGGTCCACTGAGGGGGACTGCAGCCAGTCCTTGATTAGTTCCTGAGTAAAAGGGTATTTGGCCTCGATGGGCTTTTGACCCATGAAACGTTTGTCAAGACGGTCCCTGTGTTTTTGTACAATCTCCTTAAACTCAGGATGAGTGACAAAAACCTTTTGGACACGTTTAGTCTTTTTAAACAACACCACGTGTTCAGGCGTATATACAGATTCCTCGTCCACCTTCAGGGTTTTGTTGACCGCTTCAATGAGAGAATCGAGTGTCTCTGGGAAGTGGAGGAATCCTGAACGTAGGAATCGGACTCATATTCAGAGTCGTTTAGGTTCTCTGGAGAAGGGGACCGGGAAGCTGAACTCGCAGACGCTGAAAAACCAACTAGTCTGTGGTCAGGGGATGGAACATGGGTACGTTTTCTGGAGCCCCAAGTAGTTAGTGACAGAGTACACCCCCTTCTGGTGGACGGATCTGTACCGTCGCCCTAGTCCTCCGTGGTCTGACTTGAAGGGGGGCCCCGGAGGGAGTCAATTGCCCTGACTAGGGAAGCCACAGATCGTGACAGAGAAGCTGCCCACTCAGGGGGGCTAGGCTCTACAGGGTCGGCGGCATCAGAAGGCGGCTGCACAGAGGCCGGGACACAAACCGCACATAACGGGGTACTGTGAGCTCGGGGCAGGGCCGTATTGCAAGTGGCACATGAAGTGAAAAACACTGTGCTTCTTGTTACCCTATTTAGTCTCCTTGGATTTAGGCATAGTGTCTTTAGAGACAGAGCAGGGCAGTATGTGCAAAGAAAGGGTTAAGCTTTCTTGAAGCAGCGTACCCACGGTCCTGTGCCTGTGTCCCCAGGGAGGAATGTAGCCGTGGCGGTTCCGGTCAGCGTGAGCCACCTTGCAGGAAGATGTGGCAATATCGCCCCCGAGATCTGCAGGGCGCCTCTCGTCCCAAACAAGAAGCGCCAATATAAGGGGCGGGGTTACGGCCGTGGGCAGATCTGCTCACTGCGGCCTACTCCGGCTTAAAAGCTGGGGACTAAATTTCTGGGCCTGCTCGGCGATGCGCGGCGGCGGACGCGACTGAGTGCCGCTGACCCCCGACGCCTCTCCCCAGGGACCCGGACCGCACCTCTGCCACAAGGATAGGAGCACAGGGTATATACTCACAGCCTCCGGTTGTGCAGGTCCTCCTGTCCCTGTGAGAGTGCACGCTCAATCCATGCACCCATGGGGGATGGAGAGGCCTCTGATGTTCTTTTTCCTTTCAAGGGGGGGGGGGCTTTCTGTGCAACGTCATTAGGTGTGGGCCTTGTCTGACGGGCCCTGGAGAGGTACATTAGAGCCAGGCTCTATGTGCTCGCCGTCTTGCGGGGGGGGGGGGGGAGGAGGGTAAGATCGGGACCAAGGTGCCCCGGTAAAATTTGGCGTGCTCTAGACGTCGCAGGAGAGGGACGAGGAGGTATACTTGCCGTGCTCGCCTGTTGTTGGTTCGGGGGACAGCGGACCCTATAAAAAAAAGGAATCCGTCGACCCCTTCACTCCGTTGGATAAAAAATAAAGACTTATAGAAAATTAAAATAAGAAAGTTGGGGTCTGAAACCAGACCCAAGTGCCTCCTACAGACACTAAGCAAGAACTGGTTGAATTGCAGCCAGTGAAGGGGTGTATACTGCAGAGGAGTTCATCTTTCTCTTAACTTAGTGTCCTCCTAGTGGCAGCAGCATAACACCCATGGTCCTGTGTCCCCCAATGAGGCGTAGGAGAAAAAACACACTTGCAGTTTGAAAACAATGCTGTGCTGGAATAAAAAAACAGATAAGGCCAAGTTCTGGCCCTTGTGGAAGCTAAGCGCCGAACCCGAATCAAGGCCAGTCTGGAGAAATTCCAAAATGGAGGGAAAGGGGAGACACGAGGACAACATCCGTGGACCCTGCAACAAAGGTTTCAGGTGCGGTGATAGATGCGAGCTGACGCAGGCTTCCGAGCGCTAATCATGGTGGGAATCACCTGTTGAGAGAACCTAGCTTGAGCTAGAACCGAGGCTTCAATGGCCAAGCCGTTAAACACAGGGCTCCCAAGTTCTGATGGCAAATCGGACTTTGGTAGAGGGGATCTCAATGATCCGGCAGTTGCTAGGAGACGACGACAATAATCTGCCCTAACTCTGCATACCACACCAGGCATGACTGTCCAGGGCGACTAGGACTATTGGAACCCCCTCTGCCTTGAGCTTCCTGATGACCGTCGGGAGTGAAGGAAAAAAAAAAAAAAAAAAACGGGGGAACCACGTACGGAAAACAAATCTGATGCCACGGAGTAACCAGTGCGTCCACCCAAGTCTTTGGATTGCAAGGTCAAACAATGAAATTAGATGCCTTGGCATTCACTCTTGAAGCCAACAGATCCACATCCGGAGTCCTCCGGAAATTACTGTTCCTCCCTGCCCATCGGGAAATGTGGGCTACCTCACAAATGGCCGCCCTGCTGCGGTTACCCCTTTAATGATTGCTATATACCACAGCCGTGGCGATATGCGATTGAATTCGGATGGCTGACCAGCCAGGGGATAAGGAACTGCTGCAGGGCCAGCTGGATCGCTCGAATTTCCAGGACATTGATTGGGAGGCTCGACTCCCGAGTAGATCTGCGTCCCTGAGCGGTGTGACGACGAAAGACCGCTCTCCAGCTAAAGAGACTTGCGTCGGTAGATGCCACTGGCCATTGAGCTGGGAGAAAGGATATTCCCTGCATGGAACCGCCGCGGATGACTGGGTTTCAGCGCCGAGGAAGATGTGCGCACTCTACTGTTCTGCTGCAGGTCAGGTATTGCAGTGTGGACGGTGCAGGGGAAAAAAAAACCTCCATCCACCATCCCTGTTAGGCTACGTTAACATTTGCATTGTTGGGGGCAGCGTTGTCGACGCAACGCACAACGCAGAGTTTTGTGACGCATGCGTTCTAATTTTACCTTAAATTTGACACGGAAAAACTGCATCATGTAGCGTCGCCTGAGCCCTGACTGTTGCGCCCAAATGACGCATGCGTCACAAAACACTAGACAACGCATACCGGCGCATGTCCATGCGCCCATGTTAGATAGGGGCGCATGACGCATGCGTCGGCGACGCTGCGCCCAACAATGCAAATGTGAACGTTACCTTAGGGAGGTGGAGAGGAACCGTCTGCCTCCTTCCATCATCCGTTTTCACAATGGTGATGCAGTATGAGCTGCTCTGTACATCCACGGAATACAAGCCCCCGGGTGCACAGGGCCAGATGTCCGGCTATATGCCAGGCTGCAGAAGAGGATACATGGAGACGATACTCTATGTCCTTGTCTGTTGATGGTGTGGAGAGATCGGTGCCCTTAAAAAGGGACCAGTCGCCCCTAAAATCAGCTCAGGCATGGAATCCCACGTTGCAGGAGAGGATACGGAGAGGCGACACTTCACGTGCTCGCCTGTTGATGGTTCGGGGAGATCGGAGCCTTAAAAGGTTCCGTCGCCCCTTCTTGCGAAGAAAAAGGGCAAAAATTGAAACATAAAATAAAAAGTATGGTCTGAATAGCAGAGCTGTCCGTGTGCCTCCTACAGACACTAAGCATGAACTGGATCTCTGGGAGCCAGCAGGAGGGTGTAAACTGCAGGGGAGGAGAGAACTTTGTAATACTTAGTGGCAGCAGCATACACCACGGTCTGTGTCCCCCATTGAGGCAAAGGAGAAAAAAAAATCCCGCATTTTGATTTTTTTTTTGCCTTTCCTCATTACGCAGTTTACCCATCAGATTAATTTACTTTATATTTTAAATAGATGAATTTTTTTTATAACCACAGCGATATCTTGTGTATTTTTTTTTTTTTTTTCAATAGGGCAAAAGGGTTTTGGGGGTAGGGATGATTTGAACTAGGTTTTTTTCATTTTTTTTTTAATTTAGACTTGAAGCCGCAATCATCTGTGATCTTCATAGCAGCGAGTCATGATGATCTATGAATGTTAACCACAAGCCGGTGTTCACCGAAGACTCACTGACAGTCACGGGGGTCTTCTGCTGATCCCCACCACCCCAGCTATCATGACAAGCCATTGGCACCCCATGATCACTTGACAGGATGTGGAAGGGCAGATTTAGTAATGCGCTTCTGGCCACCGTGTGTGAAATCCAGCTGTTGATCACAAGTTAAGAGGTGCGGGCAGAGCACCTCTCCACCCACAGCTGTTTAAATCAGCCAAGTGCAGGGAAACATGCGGGCTCAGCACCAGAGCCTGCAAAAAGGACAAACTTTGATGTAAATATGTCAAAAAGGTTGTCCACTAGTAGGACAACACCTTCTAACTAAATGTTTGGCCCTAATAAAATAAAACCTATATTCACCTTCCGTGCCGGCTCCGCTCCCAGTGTGACGGAGCTGTGATGCGGTGTTGTGACGCAATGCCTGGTTCGCAGGCAGCGCAGGAGACACCGTCTCCACCTTCAGACAATCTGAACATTAAGTGCAAGTACTGGCTGCAGCCGATATAGGGCTTCTTCATGTTCATTTCGACAGGATGCGGAGTCAGTGACGCCAGTGCAAATTGGGCGCCGGGCATCACAAGACCACGGCACAGGCCCAACACTGCGAGTGCAGGCACCACAGGAACAGGGACGGCACAGGGGTTTAATATAGGTTTATTTCTTTTATCTCGGCTGTACATTTAGTTTAAGAAGGGGTGGTACTAGTAGTGGACAACCCCTCTAAAGCCACCGCTCTCTATACACCGGGAGGGGACTGAACCCACGCTGCCATTACCGGAACCTGAATGCTACCAAGAGGAATAAAGTTAATTTCCTCCAGTGCCGGGCAGGATCAGAACACTTAACCTTCAGTTACGGGGGTTAAGGGTTTGTTTTTTTTCCAGGCAACAGGTTCTCTTTAACAACACTTTCAGATTACAAGAAAGCCGCGTGTCCACAACGACTCCCATCATTACAGCTCCGGAGGAATCACCTGCTGCTGGTCCCATGTCATCCACCTCCATAAGACAGAGCTGCAAATCACTGACAACCTATCGACACAAAGGGCCCTAAAGCTGGAGACCAAGCAGTTGTCCGAACGTGGCGGTCAGGGAGGACTGGCACGTTCTGACTTCCAGGGTAACTACTTTTACCAGGCGACGCAGCTGACATCTTGTTATTCTCAGTCTATTCCTGGACAAACCCTTTAAAATTTTTGCAGCCGGAGGCTTTCACTATCCCCAAAATTTTAACATCGTGTACAAGGTTTTTATTTTTGATTTGATCCAATACAGTACCTCCTTTTGTCTCTCCTGTGTTGGAAGGAGAGCAGGTTGTTACTCTGTACAAACCAAATATCTGATTATGTTTTTCTCAAAGAACTCTCCTCTCCCGACATACAGAACTCAAAGAATCTCTCTTAATAGTGTTTTGTGTTTTATTATACGACAACGCGTTCTGTATTAAAAAGGATGGAGGTAGGGTGTCTGTCCTGGATGACACCCCTCCGGGCCCCCTTGGGCAGCGCGAGGGGATTAGAGCAAATAAAATTAAAAGACAAAAGAAAAAAAAACAAAGTATTTCCTTCTGAAACCAGGATACAATTTGTCCTGTGCACAGGGTGAGTTTCTGGCCTTTGGGGTATTTGGTACAACCCTGAACACCCCACCTGGATGGACGGGGTGGACCCCATTTTATCAAGCAGCAGCACCATAAGATCTGCCCTCGGGCTAGTGCGGTCACAGTGACGCCTTGCGGGATCAGGATTCCTGTGGCCTTCCCCTTTGTTAATTGTTCCTGGGGTGGGGGTTCAGCTCTGCTGAGTCGTCTCCCTGGATGTCGATTTGGTGAACAGGTCCGGTTGCTGTTCCCCGGGTCGTCTGCTCTTAGGTGGGAATGTATGGGGTGGGCGGACGCTTTGTCCTCCTGACCAGAGGAGGGGGGATTGTTATTGCTGAGCCATCTGCTGTAAGAGAGATTTGAGAAATATTAAAAAATTCCACCAAATATTTAAAGAGTACTACCCAAAATTACTAAAGAAAAAAAGTGCAGATTTACTCACACGTACCTGCTGGGGTTGAGGTTCGCCGCTCCTGCTCGCCAGTCGACTCAAAATGTTGCGCTCTGACATTTGTAACCGGACGGCCACAGGAGGGATTCGGGCAATGGTGGCTGGAAGTCGGGTGACGTCGGCTTTCATATCGCTCAATAATTCTTCCAACTGTTTAAGTACTGAGGCGGATAGAAGAGAATATACAGGAGGTGTCAGGAGAAGAATGGATGAAGCGCTCGTCATGGGGCATTGCACTGCGTGTGCAGACGGCTCCTACCTTTGTGTAACACAGCGTTGGCCGGCTTGTTCCCTGCCATAGACTCTTTAGATAAGTGCTGGTGACTTTCGGCCAAACACTCCACCTCTGCAAATCGAGTATTCAGAGCCATAGACGGGTGCGAGGGGTCTTCAGACATGTTCAGGTAAGCGGCTCGTCTCAGTTGCTCTTCTATGACAAGCGCCTGCTCTAGAAGCTGTATGGAAAAATGGAAGATAATCAATAATGCGCACGATTATATTCTACAAGACCGCACCACCCCATCCATGAGCCGGGTCTGGTATCGTACTGCACTATGTCAGACATCAGTTACCCAGTATGCTGTCCCCATATAGAAAGGCTCAAAATAATAATAAATAATAATAATAATTTTATTTATATAGCGCCAACATATTCCGCAGCGCTTTACAACTTATAGAGGGGACTTATACAGACAATAGACATTACAGCATAACAGAAATCACAGTTCAAAACAGATACCAGGAGGAATGAGGGCCCTGCTCGCAAGCTTACAATCTATGAGGAAAAGGGGAGACACGAGAGGTGGATGGTAACAATTGCTTTAGTTATTTGGACCAGCCATAGTGTAAGGCTCGGGTGTTCATGTAAAGCTGCATGAACCAGTTAACTGCCTAAGTATGTAACAGTACAGACACAGAGGCTATTAACTGCATAAAGTGTATGAGAACATGATGGAGGAACGTGATTATGTTGTTGTTTTTTTATTAATAGGCCACACAGGGATAATTAGGTTAATGCGTTGAGGCGGTAGGCCAATCTGAACAAATGAGTTTTTAGGGCACGCTTAAAACTGTGGGGATTGGGGATTAATTGTATTAACCTAGGTAGTGCATTCCAAAGAATCGGCGCCGCACGTGTAAAGTCTTGGAGACGGGAGTGGGAGGTTCTGATTATTGAGGATGCTAACCTGAGGTCATTAGCAGAGCGGAGGGCACGGGTAGGTTGGTAGACTGAGACCAGAGAGGAGATGTAGGGTGGTGCTGAGCCATGGAGTGCTTTGTGGATGAGGGTAGTAGTTTTGTACTGGATTCTGGATTGGATGGGTAGCCAGTGTAATGACTGGCACAAGGTAGAGGCATCGGTGTAACGGTTGGCGAGGAATATGATCCTGGCAGCAGCATTCAGGACAGATTGGAGCGGGGAGAGTCTGGTAAAAGGTAGGCCAATTAGTAGAGAGTTACAATAGTCCAGACGAGAATGAATAAGTGAGACAGTAAGAGTTTTTGCAGAGTCGAAAGTAAGAAAAGGGCGAATTCTGGAAATGTTTTTGAGATGCAGATAAGAAGAGCGAGCCAGTGATCGGATGTGGGGGGGTGAATGAAAGCTCGGAATCAAGGATGACTCCAAGGCAGCGGGCATGTTGCTTTGGAGTAATGGTGGAACCGCACACAGAGATGGCAATGTCGGGCAAAGGTAGGTTTGTAGAGGGAGAGAACACGAGGAGTTCAGTTTTTGACAGGTTCAGTTTCAGATAGAGGGAGGACATGATGTTAGAGACAGCGGTAAGACAATCACTGGTGTTTTCTAAAAAGGTCGGCGTGATAACAGGAGAAGAGGTATATAATTGGGTGTCGTCAGCATAGAGATGGTACTGGAAACCAAATCTACTGATTGTTTGTCCAATAGGGGCAGTATACAAAGAGAAGAGGAGGGGGCCTAGGACTGATCCTTGAGGAACCCCAACAGTAAGGGGAAGGTGAGAGGAGGAGGAACCAGCAAAACAAACAGTGAAGGATCGGCCAGAGAGATAGGAGGAGAACCAAGAGAGAACGGTGTCCTTGAGGCCGATGGAGCGGAGCATAGTGAGGAGGAGCTGATGATCCACAGTGTCGAATGCTGCGGAGAGATCCAAGAGAATTAGCATGGAATAGTGACCATTAGATTTAGCTGTTAGTAGGTCATTAGAGACTTTAGTGAGGGCAGTTTCAGTAGAGTGTAAAGAGCGGAAACCAGATTGAAGAGGGTCGAGAAGAGAATTATCTGAGAGATAGCGGGTAAGACGGGAGTGGACCAGGCGTTCCAAGAGTTTAGAGATGAAGGGAAGATTAGAGACAGGTCTATAATTAGCGGCACAATTTTGATCGAGGGAGGGCTTTTTAAGTAGTGGATGTATGATGGCATGCTTAAATGAGGAGGGAAAAATACCGGAAGTGAGGGAAAGGTTGAATATTTTTGTTAGGTGAGAGGTGACAGCCGGGGAAAGGGACTGGAGGAGATGCGACGGAATGGGGTCGCTGGTGCAAGTGGTCGGGCGAGAAGATGCAAGGAGCCTGCTTACTTCTTCTTCTGTAACTGGTTCAAAGTCAGAGAGTGAACTAGATGCAGTGGGGGAGGGAGGACAGTGCATGGTATGAAGAGATTGGGAGATGATTCACTGTCGAATGTGGTCAATTTTTTCTTTGAAGTAATTGGCCAGATCGTCAGCGCGGAGATCTGTGGTTGGGGCCTGCTCTCTTGGGTTGAGTAGGGACCGGAAAGTGTCAAAGAGACGTTTAGGGTTATTGGACAGCGAGGTGATGAGGGTGTTGAAATAGGTTTGTTTGGAGAGGTGAAGGGCAGAGTTGTATGTTTTTAACATGAACTTATAATGGATGAAATCTTCGGGCAGATTAGATTTTCTCCACAGACGTTCGGCGCACCTGGAGCACCGCTGCAGGAAACGTGTTTGCAGCGTGTGCCACGGTTGTCGCCGTCTGTGCCGAGTTGTTCTATGTATAGGAGGTGCAGCTTCATCCAGGGCACTTTGCAGGGTTTCATTGTAATGCTTCAGAGCAGAATTAGGACAAGAGATGGATGAGATTGGGGCCAATGAAGACTGCAAGTTCTTCATAAGTTTCTGGGTGTTAATGGCCTGTATGTTTCTATAAGTGTGGAAAGTGGGGGTGACCTGAGCGGGATGGCAGTTCTTGATAGAGAATGAAAGAAGGTTGTGGTCAGAGAGCGGGAGAGGGGAGTTTGTGAAATCATCCAGTGAGCAAAGCCGGGAGAAGACCAAATCAAGGGAGTTTCCATCATCATGTGTTGGAGAGTTAGTATGCTGCGAGAGGCCGAAAGAGGAGGTTAGAGATAAAAGGTGAGAGGCAGATGGGGAGAGGGGAGAAGCAATTGGGATATTGAAATCACCCATGATGAGGGTGGGGGTGTCATAAGAGAGAAAGTGTGGAAGCCAGGTGGCAAAATGATCCAGGAACTGGTGAGAGGGGCCGGGAGGACGATACACCACCGCCACTCGCATGGAGAAGGGGACGTAGAGTCTGACAGCATGGACCTCAAAGGAAGGGAATACAAATGAGGGTACTTGGGGGATAACTTGGAAGGTACATTTGGGTGAAAGGAGCAGACCAACGCCTCCACCTGCTCTGTTGTCTGATCTAATCTAACTTGGCCTGTGTATAATGTCCTCAGAGACCTCCGTAAAGGCAATGGTGCTGCACTAGTACCTTAAACCGTCTTGCCAGAAACTTGTTTTTGATCTCCAGGAAGTTTCCTCTGTTCACTTCACCCTTGAACGGTTCATTGAGGATGGCGTACCGCACGTCGTTCTGAATATCTTGCCAGCGGGCATAGCCATGGCTGAAAGAAGACGCTAAGGAAAGTGTCTGATACAAGAATATTACATACAACACAAACCTATCCTGCGAGGCTGGTGTGGTGGGGCCCAAACTAGTCGGTCCACAAACTAATCCAACCCATGTAAATGCAGCCGTATTATTCTAAGTTTGCTCTCAACCAAAGGATACTTTATGATGCCAGACAGCAGCCAGTAGTCATGCCGCCGGTGCCAGATCTCATATGTTTTCTTCGTAACGGTTGCTGCTCGCTCTTCATTCTGCCACAATGAGTGTAGTTCTGGGGGAAGAGACAAGAGAAAGATTGATTTCCAGGTGGAATACACTGACAGTTTAGGGCATTGTTCACATTGGTGTCATGGCTTTCCATTTAAAGGAGCCATGATTGAAATTTGCCTAACGAGTATCAGCTCAGCCTTTCCCCTGACATACCATTATATCGCACTGCCCCCCTCTCCCTGTGAAGGCCCATTTCCCACCCACCACACTCTTTGTACCTAGGAAACCCCCCACTCTCTTCTGTACCTGTGAAGCCCCCCATCTGCCATCCTATCTCTGCACCTGTACAGCCTCCATAACATCCCCTCTCTGGGAACCTGTGACGGCCTAATCTCCCCCTCTCTCTGTACCTGCGATGCCCTCATTTGCCCCATCTCTGGGTACCTGCGGCGCCCCCATCTACCCCCCTCTGGATACCTGTGAAGCCCACCCATCTGCCCCTCTCTCTGTACCTGTAAAGCCCACCCATCTGCCCCTATCTCTGTACTTGTGAAGCCCCCCTCTCTCTGCCCCTGTGATGCCTCCGTAATATCCCCCTCTCTGGGTACCTGTGAAGCCCCCATCTGCAATGTTAAACATGAATCTCTGCTTGGTGGCCGCAGCCTTTTTCTTGATCTCCTCTGTGGTGTCTTTGGGCGTCTCTCCGTTCTGTAATGTGACCGGCTGGACGTCGTCTATAAAGGAAGAAGATAAAAGTAGTATGAGACAATCGTCCCCATACTCGGCCACCAGCTAAGAGGAGAAGTCGTGCTAACCCTTCTTATCATCCACAGTAATAACATCATCATTGGCTTTCTCAGGCTCTGGCTTCGGCTCTGGCTTTGGCTCTGACTTCGGTTCTAGCTTCAGCTCAGGCTTCGGCTCAGGCTTCAACTCAGGCTTCGGCCCAGTCACCTCCATGGGCTCAGCGGCAGGCGGCTTCTCCTGTTTCTCAGGCTCTTCTGCCTTTACCTCCATAGGGGTGGTCTCTGGCTGAGTGCGGGGCTCTGCCGCAGGCTGTGAGCTCTGGAGAATAAGATCAACAGAAATTTACAATTAAAAAAGTAACCAGTTTATGATGTTTTCAATAATCTCATAATGCAGCCGCCGGCTGATGCTCACCTCATTGTTCTCTTCAGGTGGTTTGGATTCTGGTTGTGCATTTTCCTCTTTTACAGGCGCCTCTTCGCTTTTTACACCTTCTTCTGCAGAGAGAAATAGATTAACACAAGTCATCCCCCATAAAAAAAACCCCTAACAAATGTTTAGCTGTCCTGTCGAGCCTTTAAGGGAGTGCGCCTTTCTGTGTGCAGCCCTCCTAAACAGACAGGGTTAATGTACGTCCAGCCATTGGTCTCCATATCATAGAAATGACATAAGGAGCTTGGTTACATGGCCAGACAACAGGAATGTTGTGTTATCTCTAAGGTCGGTCAGGTTTATGTTACCCATTGTCCAGTGCTGACCGCTACCACATCACCACGTGATCAATGAACTCGCGTCTGCATATATGTGCCCAGACCTGTGCACCACGGGCGGGTATCGTACACATAACATGACAGTGACATGCAGACTCGAGCGACGCTGGACATCTCCTCCTCCTCCCCCCCCCCATCTTTTGAGGTAGATGCCAAGATAGAAAGGACACCCCACTCATCGTACCGTTTGCTACAGCTGGGGCTGGGGTATTGGGCTGTGTATCCCCCGGCGTGGATGGGGTGGGAGTTTTCGGAGATGGAGAATCTACTGGGGAGGTCTTCTTGTTCTCTTCTTGTTCAGCGAGCTCTGGCATACTCCAGCGTCCGTTCACGTGCTCAAACTCTTGAACCTGGTGGAGACAATGCACATTTGTAAACCCAAATTACACCAGTATTTGTAATCTGGCGTCAGGTTGTTGGTGTAGATCCCAACAGCCGATATTACTGTATAGCCTACAGGCGACCCCCTCTATGTCCCGTTCCATAATCTCACATTACAGAGCAGCATGAACAATCATACCTTCTTTCGAATGAGAGACATGACTCCGATTCTCGTTAGCACGTGCTGGCGAGAGAGCCCTTCTCTGGGGACTCCATCTGCAAAAGTTTCTGCTCCATCTGCACCCGGCTCACAGAGATGGCGCATAAACAAGGAGACGTATGCTCTAGAGAATGAAGGGGAGGACAATGTGAGAAGACCAGCACAAACAACACTGCCAGAACAGATAGGGGAAATAAATGAAAAAACAAATAACAAAAACACAAATCTTACTTAAATTCTTTTTCAGATTTTCCACGCAGGTCTCTGACGAGCCATTGGGTGGTGAAGGCATCCTGCGGTGGCATGCCATAACGCATGATGGCATTCAGGAAAGCCTTGCGTTGACGGGCATTGAAACCCAACACCTGGGGAGACAAAAATAAAACACACTTTTACTGGTGCACTACAACACCAATAGCTTATCCACCCTGGTGTCCAACTGCATCTAACATGAAAAATTAAGCAACTTTGCAAATGTTCCGAATCAGAAATTGTTTTGTGTCCACAGCTCCTAGCAAGACTATCTGCAAGCAAACCCCGCAAGTAGGATCCTCCAGTCGTACGCCATCACCTTTTCCTTCAGGATAACCTTAGCAGTAGAAGGGGTGCAGACAAAATGGTAGTAGACTGCTAGAGAGGGTTTTAAGTCTGATATCAGACTAGTGGGGATCCAACTCCCAAAAGTGGCTAGACATACACCATGCACAGAGATGGAGCTGCATAGCTCTGTACACCGTGTAAAGGGCGCTCTCTAGTACGGCAGCTCAGATCACATTGCAGTAGAGGAGATCTGAAGCGTTTATCAAACGTGGCAAATGTCATTAAGAACATCCACACCAGTGCGATGACACCGCACACGTTACACGTCTTACCTCGATGTTGCCTCCAACACGAGCCAGCAGAGGTGGTAATGGTTTATCTTTATCATTCCTCAACCCTTTCCTGTTGGGTCGACGAGCAGCTGAAAAAATAAAAATAAAAAAAAAATGATGAAACATTAACATAAGTACTAGCAAAGACACTGAGGGTGAGGACATAACCATAGAAAAATCACAGCGTCTCACCTTCTGACCGCTCATCAAAGTCTTCATCTCCTTCCTCGGAAGCCACGGAATAATCAGACTGGTTATCCGACTGATCATCCTGCCAATCTGAAAGTGGGCAGAAGGAAAGGTTTAAGATAGAGAAAGCTACAAAAGCATCACCTTGTATATCGGGACACGTGGAAGGGACTCACCTCTGTCCTCCTGGCTGCCGTCATTATAGTTGACCTGTTTCCGGATTCGTTTTCCTTTGCCCAGATTACGAGCCAAGTCTTCCTGCTGCTGCTCATAATGGTGTCTGAGGAGTTTCTCCCAGTAATCTGGATCCACGCTCTCTTCCTGTTTGATAATTTCGCGAACAACTTCTTCTTCATCCTAGAAAAAGGAAACCCACAGACACTTGGATTAGCCCTAAACCTTCAAGCAATTACAGCTGCAGAAATACAGGCACATGGTTTATTTCTACTAGTAGAACGAGCATTAAATCCATGTTCACATCTGTGTTGTAAGCATTGCTACATGCAGCACTACTTTTCCTGTAAACCACGCCACACCCCCCCAAAAAAACACAAACCGCCTGCACTGGAACCAGACAGCCCCACTTATAAGCTAATGGAGCCCATAGGGCATCACTGGTGTTAGATCTGCGATGGCCTCAGCATTATAACCCAAGAGTGCACACCCCTCCTAAATTATCCAAATTGTGAAAAGTAAGTGGCACAATCTATGCCGGGTTCACTCACTCCCATCTCTTCTTCGCGAACCACATATTGCGCCACTTTAAAGGAGCTCAGATACTCGTTCATTCCTTGAATCTCTGTGTCTTCAATCTCATCTTGGTTCCTGTCCAGCAATCGGGCTATGGCTTTATCATCGTAGTGAATGACGCTGATGTCGTCACCTTCCTTGTTTTCTCCTGTGGTGATAAACCATAAGAGTCATGCAGCAATGGCATGAGAAGTAGTACATTACCAATTTCTGCCAATTCTGAAAGACCCTCTACCTTCTGTTGCTTCATCTTTGAAAAGTTCTTCTGTTCCAAACTTCAGGATGTCATCCAGTTCCTGCTTGGACATTGAACCCGTCTTGGAGCCAAGACCTGGCCTCACCACCAAATGGGTAAGCATCATCTTTTTCTTTGCTACCTGAGTTATCCTTTCCTCCACAGAAGCTCTAGTTACAAATCTATAAATCATCACCTTCTTATTCTGTCCAATACGATGGGCTCTGCTGAAAGCCTATTGGGCAAGGGGAAAAAAAATAAATAACCACTATCAGAAAGTGCACAAGAATGCAAGACCAAGGCAAACGACACTTTCCCTGCACTTACCTGAATATCATTGTGAGGGTTCCAGTCTGAATCGTAAATGACGACGGTGTCGGCTGTGGCAAGATTAATTCCCAAACCTCCAGCTCGAGTTGACAGAAGGAAACAGAACTGCTGAGCACCCGGCGCTGGAACACAAGAAGGGAAAAGTGTTAACTCGATACAACAATCTCCTGGATCTGAAGGGTAAAACTGAAAATATTAGTATCAGCTTGAATACCAAAAATGGTGAACCAGGGCTGAGATATTGAAGGACATATCCCGTAGTGATAGCTGTGGGCAACTTTTACAACTTCGTTTGTTTCATCTAATTTTGACTTTGCCATTTATTTCTAATTAAAATACTTTGCCTTTTTAAGAATAATTACTAAAGAAGCGATAGAAAATAAAAGCCATTACTGAGCCTAGTGGCACTGCCCGATTTGATCGTACAAGCCGCTCAGAGCTGCTGAGCTGTTATTGGCTGCAGTCCTGTCGATGGACCTGGGGAGGGTGGATAAAGAAGTTTTATTTTATTTTTATTTTTATAAAAACTTAAAAGCTATGGGACAGGGGTTTTCTAGAAAAAAAAAATGCTGCATGTGTAATTCTAAGACAACCCCCTTTAAGGCTGGGATAAAGGTTAATGTGCAAATAAATGAATTCTCCATTACACAAAATGTACCGTTAAAGCGATCTATGGCTTCTTGACGCATATTTCCAGTGATTCCTCCATCTATTCTCTCATACTTATAACCCTCATGTTCAAGGAAGTCTTCCAGCAAGTCCAACATCTTGGTCATCTGAAGCGAGAAAATAGGTCAGTACAGCTGCGATACTGGGCTCTCAACCAGCAGAAAAATTGACTATTAAAAGAATCATCAGCTGATAAGGGAATTTGAGTTACAACTTGCGGTGCATATTTGCAACATGTGAGAGAATCAGAGGCTCTTAAAAGACAAGTGAATAGAAGGATGGCCTTTGGAAGCAAAAAAGTAAAGCAGGATCTTGCTTATTTCTCAGTTTCATAAGTCAAACAAAAATCCAGAAGACTGATCTCTAACCTGGGAGAAAATAAGTACTCTGTGCCCGTCATCCTTTAGTTTTCTTAACATCTTCTGCATAAGTAGCAACTTTCCAGCTCCCTTGATCAGGGCGCTGCCATCATACATCCCATTGGGCATCTTGGGAGCCTCCTAAAGAACACACATAAGAAATGTATATTTAAATAAAAAAAAAAAAATGGAGAAAAAAAAAGTAATATTGCATATAAGTGTATATTAAGCTTGTGTCCTCTTTACCATGGCAGCCACTGGGAAGAGGTACGGATGGTTGCAGCATTTTTTCAGGTCCATCACTACGTTCAGTAAAGATACTTGATTACCGCCTCCTCGAGTATTAAGAGCCTCAAAATTTCTAGTAAGGATGAACTTGTAATATTTTCTGAAAAGAGAAGAGCGGATGAGTACAGAGAGTTGACCGGATGAAGAGAGAAAATAAGAGCGGGACATTGTCCATCACTCACTTCTGCATGGGGCTGAGCTCGACACGAACAATGAGCTCAGTCTTGGAAGGCATGTTCTTAAAGACATCAGCCTTCAATCTTCTCAACATGTGAGGTCCCAACATGTCATGTAGCTTCTTGATTTGATCTTCCTTCGCAATATCTGCAAATTCTTCCAGGAAACCTTCCAGGTTACTGCACGGAAGGGACACATTTATATGAAAAGCAGAAACGTAAACCTTTTACATAGAATACAGGTGCAAATATAAGAAAATTTATTACAGTCCAATATGTAATAGGACTACGTACTTAAACCGCTCTGGTGTTAGGAAGTTCAGTAAATGGAACAATTCTTCAAGGTTGTTCTGTAATGGGGTTCCTGTCAGGAGCAGCTTGTGCTGAAGGCTGTATCCATTAAGAACCCTGAAAAACTAAAAAAAAAAAAAAAAAAAAAAAAAAAAAAAGATATATAAATATATATTAATATACTAGCCATTGCAAAAGTGTACAGCTCAACACCTAGTGAGGGTCAGGGAAAGTTTTCCTACCTTGGACTGATTATTTTTCAGACGATGAGCTTCATCTACTACCAAGCAGGCCCAATCAATGGAGCCCAGAACAGCATTGTCAATGGTGATCAGCTCATATGACGTTAGCAAAACGTGGAACTTCACAGACGCCTCTTTCTATATCAGGAGGTAATAAAGTAACATGGGATAAGATGAATAATCACAAAATGAAAACAGTTTAAATCCCCCTAAAAAAAAAAAAAACAAACAAACAAACAAAAAAAAACAACACAGAAACCAACCTTCATGCGCGATGCCTTCTTGCCGCCCCGTATTGCATTGTTCTCGAACGAGAACTCGTTTTCTCGGATAACGGCGCGGCTGTCCTTATCTCCTACATATGTGACTACGTACATATCAGGTGCCCACATTTCAAACTCTCGCTCCCAGTTAATGATGGTGGAAAGTGGAGCACTGACCAAAAACGGACCTTTTGAGTGACCCTAAAAAAGATAATACAACCATAAAAGATAATACAACCATATGATAAATGCCAGCTATTTCCAAGATCTTACTAAAAGATTATATAACATGTCTTTCTGAATTTTCAGATACTCACCTCCTTATACAGAGAGTACAGGAAAACTGCTGTCTGGACAGTCTTTCCCAGGCCCATTTCATCTGCTAAGATGGTGTCTGTGCCTTGTGCCCATGAAAAACGCAACCAATTCAGACCTTCCAACTGGTAGGGGTGAAGGGTACCTCCAGTAGTATCCAAGTAATCAGGCTGGCGGTCATATTTTACTGTAGGCTGAGAGACACAAGGCTGTAAGAATCATTGCAGAAAACACTACGCATCTCCAGAAAGCGGATACAAAACATTAGGCAACTTACATCGACCACTGGAGTGTCGGGTGGTCTCTCAAGTTTTTTAAGTCTGATTTTCTTCAATTTTTTCCCAAGGCGGCCATCATCGCCACACATCAGCTCCCTGTACACATTACATAAAAAGTTTTAGCTGTGCTAAAAGTTATAAAAGAGGTTGTGTCAGGCCACACAGATGTCAACTAGCCAGAACGGACAGCTCTGCAGTAATTTACAATCCCCTTGCTGTTAGTTCGGCACATGTCCGCTTACCTGTGATTCCAGTACGCTTGCTTGTACGTGTCATAATCTTGAACATCTGAATCTTCCAATTCCCAGGAGGCCTGGTCATACGCAAGGTCTCTCCACTTGATCAAATAATGGATGTTCTGCTTCTTGTCCACACTGAGAGGAGAGTAGAAGGGATTTGGTTAACACTAATTAAATTTGCAGAAAAGCGATAATCGATAACAATTGCCAAGACACCAGTCTTAATGGCCTCCCCACACATTAGACTAAGGCTGACAAACAAAACCACAGATATCAGCCGACATGCTAATGTGTATCGGTGCTTCCTGAATCTTCCCCAAAACGTGTGCAAAACCCAGAACAGTATGAGGACATCCAATAAGACGGCAAACGTTTTATCAGCATCACCTGCTCTCCCGAAGATTACAGCACTTTCCTCTACACATGAACCCTTCTATGTGGCATCCCCGCCTAGCTTACCTGTGATTCAGGATTCTGTGAATCATCATCCATTCTGGTTTGATACCATAACGATAAAATTTCTCCTCCATTTCTAAATATTTGGGATCTTTGTTTTTCCTTTTGCGGCTTTTTTCTTCTTCGTCTACACCATACTCGCCGGGGGGAGGTTCGTCCATGTCATTCTTTCTCTGGTAGTTCCTAAACATCACCTGGCAGTGCATATCCAGCTGTTCCAAAAAAAATAAATAAATAAATAACAAATGAAGGTGAACTATGACGTCTTTGCAGCATATGATAACCTTTGCATAAATTCACGTACCTGCAGTTCTGACACCCAGGAACAGTGCAGGTAAGACATGCCTTGCCACTTGACGAAAAACTCCCGCTCCGCACGTCCTTCCAGAGGTTTGGGTGGAGGAACGCTGGTATCCGCGTTGGCTGATTTCAGCACTGATGTGGGAGGCGGTGGCTGCCCCCATTTCCATATCAATATTTTTTGGATTTTACCTTTCAGCTGAGGACACTACAGAGGGGAAGGAAATTAATTTTTTTTTTAAATATAAAATATATATATATATATATATATATATATATATATATATATATATATATATATATATATATATATATATATATATATATATATATATATATATTAGTGAGAGGTAGATAGATAGAGATACACACCCTACATCACCTCCCTTGTCTCAGTCTGCCACCCTACCCGTGCCCTCCATTCTGCCAATGACCAAAGATTAACATTCTCAATAATCTGAACCTCCCACTCCCATCTCCAAGACTTCTAGCGAGCTGCGCCAATTCTCTAGAATGCACTACCCAGAACAATTCAATTCCCAGTTTTAAGAATGGTCTTAAAACTTATTTTTTCCAGACTGGCCTACCGCTTCAACATATTTATCTAACAATCCCTTACCCAATTCACCTGTCCTCACTAGTGATGAGCGAGTGTTCTCGTTGCTCGAGATTTCCCCGAGCACGCTCAGGTGTCCTCCAAGTATTTGTAAGTGCTCGGAGATTTAGTTTTCATCACCGCAGCTGAATAATTTACAGCTACTAGCCAGCTTGATTACATGTGGGAATTCCCTAGCAACCCCCAAATGTACTTATGCTGGCTAACGGCTGTAAATCATTCAGCTGCCAAGAAGAAAACTAAATCTCCGAGCACTAAAAAATACCCGGACACCTGAGCGTGCTCGGGGAAAGCACGAGCAACGAGTACACTCGCTCATCACTAGTCCTCACACCTTTTATGCATTTAATAGCCCTGTGTCTGCACTGTACACATACTGGTTGGTTACCAGTTCATGCAGCATTACGTGAACACCCCATTACATTGATGGTTGGACCGTACAATACAAACAATTGTTACCATCCACCTTTTGTGTCTCCCCTATTTCCTCACAGATTGTAAGTTTGTGAGCAGGGCCCTCATTCCTCTTTTATCCGATGTGATTGTTATGCTGTAATGTCTTTTACTGTCTGTACAAGTCCCCTCTAAAACGTAAAGCGCTGAGGAATACATTGGCGCTATAGAAATAAAATTACTATTATTACAAGAAAGCCGCAAACACTGTGCAGAAGACAAGCAGACTAAGGACATGGCTTACTGCGACCATGTCCTGTGCTCCGATAAGACCAAGATAAAAACTTATTTGGCTCAGATGGTGTCAAGTGTGTGGCGGCAACTGGGTGAGAAGTACAAAGACAAGCGAGTCCTGCCTACAGTCAAGCACAGGGAACATCTCCAAGACCACCACTGCCTTGCTAAAGAAACTGAGTGTAAAGGTGCTGGACTGGTCAAGCATGTCTTCAGACCTAAACCCTATTGAGCATCTGTGGGGCATCCTCAAACAGAAGATGGAGGAACGAAAGGTCTCCAACATCCACCAGCTCCACAACATAATCATGGAGAAGTGAAGAGGATTCCAGTGGCGACCTGTGAAGCTCTAGCAACCTCCATGTCCTAGAGCAGTGTTCCCCAAGTCCAGTCCTCAAGAGCCACCAACAGGTCATGTTTTCAGGATTTCCTTGGTATTGCTCAGGTGATAATTGCATCACCTGGACAGGCAAGCATTCAATGACCTGTGCAATACTAAGGAAATCCTCAAAACATGACCTGTTGGTGGCTCTTGATGACTGGAGTTGGGGAACACTGTCTTAGAGTTAAGGCAGAAAATAAGGGTGGCAAAATATTCACACTTTGGGCACAATCTGGCTATTTTCACTTAGTGGTGTACTCACTTTTGTTGCCAGTGGTTTAGACATTAATAGCGGTTTGTTGCATACCAAAAGTTATACAAGTACAAGCCTTACACTGACTACATTACATAGTTTCAGTGTCATATCTTCAGTATTGTCCCGAGAAAATGATCGGCAATTAGCAAGATAACCCCTATAAAAGGAGTGGTTCTGCAGGGGGTGACCACAGACCATTTCTCTGTTTTCATTCTTTTTGGTAGGTACAGTAGCATGAGGCGGTGTCTATAACCCACAGAAGTTGCAGCTCATCCAGGCTGGCACATCAATGTGAGCTGTTAGTCAACAATGTCCAGATCATAAAGCAGATACCAGGTGACAGGCCAGTACATCAGGAGACGTGGAGGGGGCCATAGGAGGGCAACAACCCAGCAGCAGGACCGCCATCTCTTTCTTTGTCTAAGGAGGAACAGTGCCAGAGTCCTGCAAAATGACCTCCGACAGACCACTAACATCCATGTGTCTGCTCAAACTGTCAGAAAGACTCCATGAGGGTGGTATGAGGGGCCGGACGTCCACATTTGGCATTGTGCTTAAAGCCCAACACTGTGCAGGGTGACTGGCATTTGCCATAGAACACCAAGATTGGCAGATTCGACATTGGCACCCTGTGCTCTTTGCGGATGAGAGCAGGTTCACATTGAGCACATGTGACAAACTTGAGTGTGAAAGCTCTGTAGAGAACGTTACCTGCAAAATCCTCCAGCATAACCAGTTTGGCAGTGGGTGACTAATGGTGTAGGGAGGCATTTCTTTAGGAGGGCCATACATCCCTCCTTGTGCTAGCAAGAGGTATCCTGCCATTAAGTATACTGATAGGGATTCTAGATTGTGAGCCCCAATGGGGACAGTGACAATAATATTTGTAAAGCGCAGTGGAATTAATGACGCTATATAAATGAGTAAAATAAAATAGGTAACCGGATGAGACCCTCAGACCCATTGTGAGACCATATACAGGTGCAGTGGGCCCTGGGTTTCTTCTGATGCATGTCAGCAGTTCCTGCATGATGAAGGCACTGATATCATGGACTGACCTGGCCGTACTCCAGGCCTGAATCCAATCGAGCACATCATGTCTCATTACATCCAGTACTGCCACGTTGCACCACAGACTACCCAGGAGTTGACTAATGTTTTAATCCACGTCTGTGAGGAGATCCCTCAGAAGAACATCCATTGCCTCATCAGGACCATGCATTTTGATTTTCCACTTTGATTTTGAGTACCTTTCCAAATCCAGACGTCCAAGGGATATTATTTTGATTTACATTGAGAATTTTTATGTTTTATTGGTCTCACCATATTCCACTAAGTAATGAATAAAGATTTGCAACAGGAATATTTCATTCAGTGATATCTAGGATGTGGTATTTTCGTGTTCCCTTATTTTTTTGAGCAGTGTGTATACACACACACAAAAACCTGTCCAATTGGATCACACAAAGTGAATTTATGTACTTACTGTGCATCTAGGGCACAACCACTCTCCATTAGGTATCTCTGGTAGCGGTGGATTTAGACAGTGAATGTGGTAGGAAGAAGGGCAGGCATCACAACACAGGAGCTCTCCTCCATCCTTACAAACACGGCAAAACTCCATGTGGTGATCTTCTTCCTCCGGGTCACCCACAGTCTCATCTAAATCATCATCAATCTCCGAATTGTCTTCTTTAGCTTCCCATTGTACTCCTTCCTTCTCCTGTAATATAAAGATCAATTGAAAACAGCAGTGACGAAGACCCCAAACATGGCATTGTACATGCAGCGTCACTTACGCAGTGAGGACAGCTCCATTTGCCCTCAGGTGCTTTGTCCATGTCTGGATCCAAGCAAACCATGTGGTAAGCGCGTGGGCACGTGTCGCATAAGATTATCTCTCCTCCTTGTTGGCAAACCTCACAGTAGTCCTGGTGGTCTGTCTCGTAGCCATCAATGACACCTGTTGTGCCATCGTCTGCCAAGATTAGAACTCATCATTCAAAAAAAATAAAATAATTGTACCTATATAATACAGGCACCAAAGTCTGTACAATTTATATTTACCTTTCTTTTTCTTCTTTACCACTTTAATTTTCTTACGGCTTCGGCTGCTCTTGCTGGTCGACCCATCAGATACAGACATGCTATTCATGCTGCCTTCGTCATAATCTGAGTCCACATCAAGGTCCTCCTCCTCACTCTGGAGAGAAATGTAAGACGGAGGAATGAAGTCAAAACTGAATAGAACCATTAAAAAAAAAAAAAAAAAAAAAAAAGCCCACAAACTCCTAAATCCTAGTTTATATATTACTCACAGAAGAGCGCTTGCGTTTGGAGCCAAAACCCCCCAGCTTGATCTTCAGAGGAGCCACTTTCTTGGCTTTGTTTTTTTTATTTTCTGGTGGACGGACAATCTTTGGTTTCTTTCTTGCATTGGGTCCTTAAAAGTAAAGAAAAGAGAACTGTAGAGTTTTCTCAAATCCAAGTGAACTGTTAAAGTCTGGAGTTAAAGGAATTGTCTCGACACAACCAGTTTAATACAACAACCACTGCAGACCCCCACCTTCTCCCTGGAAAAAGCTTATTTTGTCAAAGAAGTAGTGCAGTTAGATTTTTTTCTGCACCGGCCGATACATCGAAATAAAATGTGTGGCCATTTAAATGAACGAACGAAGAATAAATGGGTCTGACAGAACTTCTCCTTAAATATATGGAAATCTAAGCAGAGGATAAACCCCCTAGGAGGTCATAGGTCTTCATATGGTATAAGGGTTGCAGAAACTTAACAGTCCCTTTAATTCTGCCTCCACGTTCTTGCATTCCAGTTCCAACAACAACAAGTATTCACCTTTTCCTTCCTTGGTCTTTGCTTTGCGCAGTGGAACCTCAACAGGTGGTGGTGGTGCAACAGGCTCTGTGGAAGCGACCATGCTTTCCACCACGGCTACGGCAGCGGCGGCAGCAGCAGCGACAGATGCTCCGGAACTTCCCTTCAATGGATTGTTGGTACTGAACTCTCTCCACTTTGCTCCGAGGACCATCATCATCTTAGAGACAGCAATTTTGGGATTCTTGGCAGCAATAAGTGGCCTAAACGGAAGGAAACAAAATGGAATCACCAAAAGGACAAACGTTAAAAGGATCCCCGCCTTTGGCATCAAATTAAGAAAGTACCATGGTCCTGTGTCCCCCAATGAGGCGACAGAGTAAGTACAAACCTGACGAACTGACTGAAAGCTTTATAATTGGTAAGTGTTCTGTAATCATCCTCTGTGAACACGTGATCGATGTCCTCCATGCCCCAGTCTTCCAGAAGCTGACCCGAAGACTTGGGTTCCTAGTAACAAACAAATATAAATCTTAAAACGCAAGCCACTCGCAGCAAGCGGGACTACAATAATTATTGCAAAAAAAATTAACCACAGGTCTGTTTCCTTTATGAAGGCAATTCAGCAGCAGGACCTGCAGTAATCAGACGAGCGCAGAAAAAGTGGGGCGGCCATGTTTGTGAATTTAGAAGGGTGCAAATCTCTCTAGAGGAATTTACAGTGTGGACCGAGGATGTCCCAAATGACATTGTATTCTTCAATGTTGGGAGAAGAGGACTTATTGTGAGACGACCTAAGGGTACGTAGTAATCCTGCCTTGCGTGGACACTAGGGCTTGGTACTTAATGTGGTGCGTCCCTGGGGTAAACATCTCCAGAGTCGCACCTTCGAATCATCGTCATCATCGTCTTCCTCTTCGCGCTTCGGCTTGGCTTTCTTTTCTTTCTTCTGCGTCAGCTTTTTCTTCTTTTTCTTCCCGGGAGTGTAATCGCTGCCTTCGCTGTCGGATCGAACGATGCCTCCGTCGTCCTCTCCAAAGTCATTGCCTTCACCAGAGCTGTCATCTAGTTCCTGGAATAATAGTAATAAAAAAAGAAGTCAGGAAACGTCTCTAAAGCATCTGCCTGGATACTGGGCACTCACAGAGCTGGACTTGGCATCCCATACCCACGGCCTGCCCACGCACTTTTGCTTAAGATTAGGGAGAAATCTGCTCTGTCTTGCTGTTTTTTGCTCACCTCCTTCTTCTGTCTCTTCCCTTTAGGAGTTTTGGTCTCCCGTGGCTTTTTAGGTTTCTTCTTCTTCTTGACTTTGGGAGTTTCCACCTCGGATAGGTCTTCATCCAGGTCATCATCGTCTGTAAGGGAATAATGCAGTGTTTAACAGATTAGACATTTTTTTATATAAGTTTGCCATGGGGAGGGTTTTAGGACATTGAGACAGAGCGATCCAGTAATCACATAGCTGAAATTGTCTGGATAATCAAAGGATCACCTCAATGTAAGAGAAGGGGGAGGGGGAGTGGGTGAACAAGATGAGGTGGGGGTGGGGCACGACGACATTATGAAGTAGCATTATGCACAGAATATATCCCGGCGTTGGCAGAGAACCCGATCTGCAGCTTGTGCTGTAATTGGACACGCAGGACGCTGGTTGGGGGCATTTCCTTGCAGCTCCGCAGCCATTTTGTTCATGTGATTTACTAGCTTGGGCTGCGTCGACCTGGCAGGAATCACCAGTGCGGATGGCAGAGCTGCACTATGCAATTTTTTTTTTTTTTGCAGGGCACAAAGAAAATCCCTGCTGTGTACGGCGGGAGCGGCGACCATATGCAATGGTATACGTGCACCACAGATACAGATCGCAGGACAAATATGGGTTACTTCTCGTAGAGAGATTAGGAAGATTAATCCTGCCACATCCTGACGTCGTCTCAACCTGCAGACATCACTGCTCAAGGCCACACACAGCGCGGTGGGCACAAGCCCCTCCGATCCACGACAACGGTCAGCGATCACATTATCCACCACAAATCGCTCAAGGTACAATTTATACTGAAAGATCACGGTGAAGGAGTTTTCCTAGGGACGCTCGTCATACAGCATCGTGCAGTGTGAACAGGCCGCTGGTCGCTCCATGATTGACGAAAACGCTTGTTCGCCGGGTGAAATTTTTTATCCTTGTTTATAAATCATCGTTCTTGCTGGCAGAGTCTTCTGCTACCGAGAATAACTGCGGCTTGTGCACACAATCATCTTTCACATATCCCTCAGCGCGGACCGCCTGTCTAAACAGACGCAAATATTTACTACAGAGACGTTTATTTACTCATTAGCAGAAATGTAGTAAGGCTATGTTCACACTTTGCGGTTTTTGCTGCGGATCCTCAGCGGTTTTGACGCTGCGGATCCGCAGCAGTTTTCCATGCAGGGTACAGTACAATGTTACCCTATGGAAAACAAAAACCGCTGTGCCCACATTGCGGAAAATCCCGGAAAAAAAACGCGCGGAATTGCTGCGGAAAAAAAGGAGCATGTCACTTCTTTCTGCGGATTCCGCAGCGGTTTTCAACATGCACCAATAGGAAAGTGCTGTTGAAAACCTGCAGAGGAATCTGCAGGAAAATCCGCAGTGAAAACCGCAGCGGTTTTGCACTGTGGTTTTTCCAAATCCGCTGCGGAAAAATCCGCACCAAAATCCGCAAAGTGTGAACAAGCCCTAATTGGACCCTTACATGTATCTTACACAAGCAAAGCAGTAGTTCGCCATTACTTACATGACCGGCCATCAAAACTAACAAATTATTCTCCAACGAGCATTCCATGAAGCCCCCATGTGGCACTATGGGGGGTGGGGAAAGACAACCAGCGCGATGTGGTGCCATTATGGTCAACAAACGTCAGAAGACGCCAAGTGTCCTCAGTAAAGCACCAGAGACAAAGAACAACAACTTTAGGTGCTATGCTAAATCATTCACTTGGGCAGGTCCATGATGCGACTAGATGTGAACCACCTTCATTCATGGAGGCCATAACCAGTCACACAAGAGGCCATGTAAGGGCAGGCACACTTCAGGGTCAGCATTGGGCAATGAAGACATGGGTGGTCCCAAAGCCATGACTGGCACCCACTACTATGGGGGACAGCAAGCCTGTAATACCCATGTAAACCTCTTCCCTCTGCCCCCCCACCCACCAACATACATGATCCAGCAGGAAAAGTGCCGAGCCACTGCACAACCCCTCTCGCAGATCATCCACGTTCCCAGTTGAGGGGGTGCCCCCATAAATATTAGATCCTCTAGGCTTCAGTCATGGTGGCCTTCATTTTATGGGATAATACTTTGATATTTTGGTGGAATTTCTGCAACAGAGGCATCAACCCAGATGTGAACAGCCCCTTAGTGGGGTGACAGCCGCTACACGTAGAGATGCAGTTACTGACCTACTCTGTGTATACCTGACTATACGGTCTTACACATGTACCTGCCTCAGCCTACAGCCCTGGAACCTCACAGCGGACACACAAGCACAAGTCACATTGCAGGAGCGACATATGGAGCGGCCGTCGTCACATGTGACAGCCCTAGGTCACCGATCAGTTGCTGGGTAGGAGAACAAAAGCCCGGGAAAGGCAGGAACTGTGGCTCACATGTGGGAGGGGGGCTGAGCGTGGCATGAGCGAGGAGGAGGAGGAGGAGGAGGCAGCACGGACAGATACCGGAGAGCAGCATGGGGACGAGGCGCAGCAGGGGACGAGGAGCAGCAGGGGACGAGGAGCAGCAGGGGACGAGGCGCTGATCCAGGCCTGTGGCCTAGGGTCCCTTATGGAGAGGAGAAGTAAAAAAGCACATGCAGAGGGGAGGTGGGGGCTTCCCGTGTCTGACAGCCCCCTCCCGCCCACGCTGCACATGCAGCTCTGCAGGGGGAGGGGTGGGGGGGGTGAGCTTTTGTTTCTTTAGGACAGGACAGTTAATGGCTGCTTTACTTTCTGACTTTGACAAGATGGCAGCACCCCAATCATCCAAGCTGTGCCTCCTAGTGGCCGGGGGGCTCAGGACGGCCAGCCATAGTCTCAGTGACACCACTACATCACCTGGCACTGCACGCATACGCCTCTGTCGGCCAGTAGAGAAAATATATTTTTATTACGCGCCCAAATGTATGAAGAATCTCGCGGTGTGACTGTACACAGGAAGACGCTACAGCTATAGGTTGATGGAATATTCCACAATGTAGGAGTCAAGCGGCCACCTCATGATTTGAACAGGGACAAACATTTAGGGTCTCGCTTACGGTCGTACCAATATCCATATCTTTTATTCAAAAGTCAGCATGTCAGTTTACCAGTCTGAAAGCGGCCCAAATACTGACATCACAGAGGCGCTCAGTACAGATAACATAGGAGGCATTAAAGTGAGATGAAGTGCACAACAAGCAAAGAAAGCCGAGCAGAAATCTGCCTGCGAGAATGGGGACGGCATAAAGGACCACACACTACTACTAAATGATGCCCCCGGTCTGGTCGCAGCCTCAGGAGAGACCCTCACTTGTATCAAGCCCTGATGTCTCATCTGTGCCGGAGAGACCTCCGCCTGGATGAGACCTCCGCCTGGATGAGACCTCCGCCTGGATGAGACCTCCGCCTGGATGAGACCTCCGCCTGGATGAGACCTCCGCCTGGATGAGACACGCAGGACGTGTATGGGAATATTGTATGCGACATCCAATGATACAAGATACCACAGAGGATGTTAATAGTGTGAACAGGACAACATATGACGAGGAGGAGCAGATGAGAAGTGGCCGGCCTGTGGGGTCTTAGGCTAGGTTCACATCGCGTTAGTGCCATCTGTTTAACGGAAGCAACAACGCTGATGCACAAAATCATTTTTTTCTGCGTTGGCACGCGTTAGCAATAGGGGCCTATGCACAGTGAACGCGTCAGTTCGCTGTGCGTTAGACCTAAATGTACCCGAAAACGCGGTAGACTGCATTCGAGGGTGCGTCACAAAGTAACCCATCATCGCCATCATGTCAATTTTGCATTATGATAATGGAAGTCTATGGGAGCGTTAACTGGTCCATTACATTGCTTTAGTGCCGCTATATAACAGATCCGTAAAACACAATGTGAACCTAGCCTTACGTATCTCTAGCTCTGCAGATGAGGACCACACAAGAACAGGTAACTATCCGGCTGATGGCAGGAGCACTCGCAGCATCGCTTGTATGCTCATTTTCTTTAGAGCGTATATGACGTACTCTCCACAAGCTAATAAAATGGAAACAGAGCCCAACCAGGAGGAACAAGGGTGTCCTCCCCAAAAAGGACGGTCACTTCTTTTCCATAGGAAATAAGACAGACACTTCACACCTTGTCAGTCAATACAACAATGGACACGTGAGCTGCCATACAATATTCAAAGCCATTGACCGCACTTGTGGCCATTCTTTACACCCCTCATATCCATTCACCGTCACCTGAGGGCAATAAGCTGATGCTGGCATGTCCGGTGGGCACTTGTCTCCTGAGCACAAAAGGATCAGCCATGTTGAAATGCAATAGCCCGATCCTTCTTCCACTTCCCCCACCGGCAGGGCAAAGCTAGCTGAACCTTATGCAAATTATCTTTAATTGTTCAGTCAATCACTGTATTGATTATCCAGTACTCCATCATAATATGGTGATGAGCGAACGTGCTCGGATAAGATGTCTTCCAAGCATGCTGGTGTGCTAACCGAGTGTATTCGGCGTGCTCGGAAAATATGTTTGAGTTCCCGCGCTGCTCGACAGCCACAACACATGCGGGGATTGCCTAACAAACGTCCTGTCAAACAGCCGCGGGGACGCGAACATATTTTTCAAGCACGCCGAATACACTCGGTTAGCACCCGAGCATGCTCATAACACCTTATCCGAGCACGTTCACTTATCACTGATAGTTAGTGCTCCTCACCAGTTTTATCTTTCTAAACTGGACGCCCCATCACATCTAGCAATAACCTCATGGGCATTTAAAGGGCTACTCCACAATGATCTGATATCACTGTCACGGAAGAAGTGAGCGAGATGAGCAGCCCTGGATACATCCGGATCAGATCTCTGAACACATTTACCTGCGGAAAACTTTCTGCACATTTCCTCTACAGCCACAAATTAAATCTCCAGTAACATACTAACATGCATAATCCTATAGGGTGCAGTCGTGAACAGAACATATCTAAGGGAGGACATAGGCCCTTTGCTACAAGCTGCGGTCCACCCTGGAGCCATGAATGATGTATAAGAAAACCAGACCAAGGCTGTGCTCAGGTGCTTTACAATTTATCTGCACCGTGCGAACGCAGCCTATGGAGGTGTGGATCAGGAATAATGCAGAATATATCCAATGTGTCACTTTCCAACAGTTTTTAACCAAATAAAATAGGATTTTCCAAGGTGATTGATGAATCAGCAACCAGATGGAAACCTGCGACGGATCCAGACTACCCCTCTACCATAAGTCACGTACAATCTACACATAATGCCGATGAGGCGACAACTAGGGAAACAAAATGACCCAAATGTCCATTTGTGAAAATCTTTGCTCAGTAATCAGCCGTATACTTATTTCTTTACTATGTTCTGGAGAAAAAAAAAAAACAGAAGCAACTCACTGACTGCTGTCAGCCAATGTGAACACTGAGAAGTAAACTTGTACAGGCTTAACATACAATCCTTCTCACAGGTGACAATGGTTTGTTGTAATGGTTTCCAGTCCAGACAAATCCTCCATGAACCAAAGCAGGGATCAAGCAGCTTGGCCAGCAGCAGCAGTCAGGGCATGCTGGGTGTTGTAGTTTCACATCAGCTGGAGTACCAACAGAACTAGCTTAAACACTAAAACTACCAGAACGTTAGAGAGATGTAATTCTGGTGTGTTTAAAGGAATTTGAGACTGGATAGAATTGTGAGAAACCTTTACAATTTTATCTACCTGTCAATTCTGATCTCATCTAGTAAGAAAAATAAATATATATAAAAAATAAATAAATAAAAAAAAAAAATCACATTTGAGTAACTGAAAAAAAAAAAAATTAAAAGGATTTGCAGGACTCTGCGGTCACACAGTTCTCCCGTGGCGCAGAGCCTGCGGTCACACAGTTCTCCCGTGGCGCAGAGCCTGCGGTCACACAGTTCTCCCGTGGCGCAGAGCCTGCGGTCACACAGTTCTCCCGTGGCGCAGAGCCGGCGGTCACACAGTTCTCCCGTGGCGCAGAGCCGGCGGTCACACAGTTCTCCCGTGGCGCAGAGCCGGCGGTCACACAGTTCTCCCGTGGCGCAGAGCCGGCGGTCACACAGTTCTCCCGTGGCGCAGAGCCGGCGGTCACACAGTTCTCCCGTGGCGCAGAGCCGGCGGTCACACAGTTCTCCCGTGGCGCAGAGCCGGCGGTCACACAGTTCTCCCGTGGCGCAGAGCCGGCGGTCACACAGTTCTCCCGTGGCGCAGAGCCGGCGGTCACACAGTTCTCCCGTGGCGCAGAGCCGGCGGTCACACAGTTCTCCCGTGGCGCAGAGCCGGCGGTCACGCAGAGCCGGGGGTCACGCAGAGCCGGGGTCACGCAGAGCCGGGGTCACGCAGAGCCGGGGTCACGCTTGCAAATTCAATGCGAGAAACTTGCGCATCAATTCCCGGCACTGCCACCGGCACTCAGGACCGGAGCGTGCGGCTGTACAGAAATCCATGCAGCCGCAAGCTATGGTCCCGAGTGACGGGAATTGATGCACGAGTTTCTCGCACTGAACTCACAAGTGTGACCCCGGGCTTAGGATGTATGTAAGATGCTCTCACTCACTGACATGACGCAGGGATCTTGGCGATATATTTAAGCACAGTACACTAGAAAGATGCTGAACCTTTTTTTTTCTTTTTACATTAAGGATCATCTCTTACCTTGATGGTGGCTATTCAGCATGACCTCAATTTCACAGTCACTACCTGGCGAGGAGGGTCCCATTCCAGAAGCCATATTGTTAACGGGGCCACGAGGCGGAAGTTAATATCCAAGGAATGTCGGGGCGGCCGCTTGCTGGCGCAGGAGAGGAGGCTGCAATGGGGGATTAGAGCAAAAAAACAAAATCAACGTTTATGTATATGAAAACAGATAACAGAGCAAAAAAGCATATAAGCCCATCATCCATCCTGACCAGTGGTCTCCAACCAAGACATGACGGGAGTCGTGGTTGTCCAGCTGTTGCAGAACTACAATTCCCATCATGCCTCGATAACCTTAGCCTAGCAGGGTATGATGGGAGATGTAGTATTGGGGGGGGGGGTCACAATCACTACTGCTGCGTCTCCTATCTCCACCATTGCCGGTGTCCTACAACCGCCAGGTGACCAGATACATAAATACTGTCCATCAGATGCAAAACCGAGCACACGACGTAAACGACCCGTCCGCCGCCGTCCGCCAGTCATCTATGTCTACGCTGAGCACTGCTACATCCAGGCGCAGGCTAAAGTTCAAAGCCGCTTTAACACTGCTGCCAGTGGCTAGCAGGCGAAATGCAGCTTCCGCTCCGGACGACGAGCCCTTTGTCAGGCCCGGCTGCTGGGGGTTGTAGTCCTCTGGTAAGAGCTGCATACTGGGGAGGGAGGAGGAAGAAGAAGGGAGGAGGAGCGGCCGGCAGGGGAGAAGAAGGTGCTGGGGTGATGATAATGACCCTAGGGTGAAAAGAAAGGAGGAGGGGGAGGAAGGGGTGCCGGCAAAACAATGACCACAATGCAACTACTACACCCCCCAGGAGGATCCGAAGGGCAGAGTGGGGTCTATACACAGAGGCTGGGCAGCTACACGGGCATACATGGGCTATAGCGCTCCTGTCTGGCGGTAACGCTGCGTGTGTACACGGACATGCCCGGTGTAGCCGCAGCTCCCTCTCCCGGGCGCCTCTGCTCCCTCTCCCCCGGTGTAGCCGCAGCTCCCTCTCCCCGGCTCCCTCTCCCCCGGGCGCCTCTGCTCCCTCTCCCCCGGGCGCCTCTGCTCCCTCTCCCCCGGGCGCCCCGGCTCCCTCTCCCCCGGGCGCCCCGGCTCCCTCTCCCCCGGGCGCCCCGGCTCCCTCTCCCCCGGGCGCCCCGGCTCCCTCTCCCCCGGGCGCCCCGGCTCCCTCTCCCCCGGGCGCCCCGGCTCCCTCTCCCCCGGGCGCCCCGGCTCCCTCTCCCCCGGGCGCCTCTGCTCCCTCTCCCCCGGGCGCCTCTGCTCCCTCTCCCCCGGGCGCCCCGGCTCCCTCTCCCCCGGGCGCCCCGGCTCCCTCTCCCCCGGGCGCCCCGGCTCCCTCTCCCCCGGGCGCCCCGGCTCCCTCTCCCCCGGGCGCCCCGGTTCCCTCTCCCCCGGGAGCCTCTGCTCCCTCTCCCGGCCGGGCGCCCCTGCTCTCCGCACACGCAGGACCCCGGGTCCCCGCACACAATAGGTGGTCGCAGGCCGGCGTCCTCGCAGCCCCCTCCGCTCTTCGCCCTCTCCCGGTCCCCGGCCTGCTCCCCGCCTCCCTCGCTCACCCGGGCCGGTACACGCACTGTCCAGACGCCTCCACGTTCCCTCCTGCTCGGTACACACTCCCGCTCCTCTCTCCTGTACACCGGCAGTGATGGTGGAGACCACACCCCTTCCCTCGTCCCGCCCCGTTACCATGACCACCAGCGTGTTGCCCTAGAGATGGGCCGGCCTGACATCCCATAATAAACCTGAGGGAGTCTGACATCCCATAATGCCCTCCTCCTCCACCACTGACCCCCCCTTTTTTTTCCACCAGCCATCCCATAATCATCATCATTACACACCAGCAAAAGTGTGACATCCCATAATAGTCCTAAAGCCTGGACATCCCATAATAAGTCTCCTCACAGTAGAGAAAGAGAGATTGACATCCCATAATAGTGCAGCGCACAGTGACATCCCATAATAACTTTAGGCAAAGCCTGGCATCCCATAATAAGTGTGAGGGAGAGAGAGAACATGACATCCCATAATAGGGCCTCCTGACAGCAGCCCATAATCAAGTATGAGAATGACAGGACCTCAGAGTGCCAGGTGCCATGGTGACAGCAGGGGCACACATCACCTGAGGGCCACCTCCTGCCATGTTATATGGCGGCCACCCAGCTGTCCCAGAATCCTGAGCAGTCGCCTCTCGGTCACCAATCAGAACAGCTGTTTGGGAGCCCTCACGGCGGCCATGTTAGTCCTCACCCAGCTTTTCCGCAGTGAATTTTTTGCGCAATCTGACAGGAATATATCGCGATACTCCCTGCTGTATAATAAAATATATCGTGATAATTCACAACCGTTCATCCACCGCGATATCAAACGTTTATTACGGCCATTTTTACGCTTAGTGCAGGGTCCCTATCCAACCATGACACCCCCGCCTTTGTTGTGGATCGATCTTAAATCACTATTAAACCCTATGGGGGTCAAAGTTCTGTGAACTATTGGGAGGGGGAATTATAGCAGTACCACAGGCAACAAATAATTATGATAAAATAAAAATGTTCGCTCACACGGGGGGTCTCCTCTGTCAGTAATGACCACCCCTTTCATATTGTTGTGGTAAACAAAATCTTAAAAACGTGTTTGAGGTGAATGAACCCTATGTATTGTGTACGGGGCAGGCGGACATCTTGGATGTCCACTTTATAGGTACATAGGCCTCAGTGCGCTGCGGGATGATGTCAAGGCCGTAACAGAGGTGGTCTGGTCCCCAAACTAGACAAACAGTGAAGTGGCGGACCACCGCTCTCCGTTGTCCCTTGTGTACACCTCTGCTTGCTGCCAGTGAATGGAAATGGTCTTGTTTTCATCCAGACGGCCTAAATCCTGTCCTGGCCTAGAGTTTACCTCACAGATACATTGCAGGAAAATATAAGAAATAAGAGCGGGGCAGAACATATTAGGATATATGGACATCATGGGGGGACGTCACTGCTCAGAGCCCCCGCTATTAACCAGAGAGCGGAGCCACCGGGCCGTGGTGTATTGGGGGCTACTGGGGCACGGCACGTTAGCCTGAGACCCTTGCACCAGTCCAGAAATTATACCTGCCCTTTGACCCTCTAGATTTTTTCTCCTTTTTTTCTGAAATCTGACATATTCTAAAAAAAATTTTTAAAAATTGTTTTACTCTAGACCTAATCCTTACCCCAGTCATAACCTTAGCCCAAGCCCTAATCTTAGTAGTAGCCCTAACCCTAACCTTAACGCTAGCCCTGAGGTCAGCCTAAACCCTGATCCTAGCCCCAGCACTAACACTAGCCCCAACCTCAATTAAAGGCCTTAACAGAGGTGGTCCCTTGTCTAGCCCCCCTACTAGACAAACAGTGATATGGCAGACCCCCGGGCTCTGTGCTTCCCCTGCATATACCATAAATCCCCAGCCCTAACCCTACTCCAAACCTTAGCACCAGACTTAACACTATCTGTAACCTTAGCCTCAATCTTAATCCTAGTACCAGTCCTATCCCTCGCCTTAACCCAAGCACTAACTCTATCCCCAACTCTAACCCAAGGCCTACCCTAAACCCTAGCCCCTGCCCGAATCTTATTCCCATCCCTAAAACTAACCCTAACTTTAGCCTCAGCCCTATTGCTAGCTCCAGCCCAAACTCTAGCCACAGCCCTAAGCTTACCTCCAGCACTAACCTTACCACTAGCCCTAACCTTTGCAGTTGCCCCACAAGGCCTAACCCTAGCCCCAATCCTAACCTTAGCCGTAGTCTTAACTCTAGCCCTAACTTTAACCTCTGTCCTAATCCTAGCCTAAACCATAGCCTTAACCCAAGCACTAACCCTAGCCCCAACTCTAAACCAAGCCTTAACCTCAACCCTAGCCCCTGCCCTAATCTTTTTCCCAGCCCTAAATCCAACCCTAACTTTAGCCTTAGCTCTATTGCTAGCTCTAGCTCAAATCATATCCCAAATTCTAGCCACAGCCCTAAGTTTATCTCAAGCACTAACCTTATCACTGGCCCTAACACTAGCCTTAACTCTAGCCCCAACCCAAACCATAGCCACAGCCTTAACACTAGCCATAACCTTAGCTTCAGTTCTAACCCTAGCTCTAAACCTAACCCTAGCTCTGAACCTAACCCTAGATCTAAACCCTAACTCTAAACCTAACCCTAGCTCTAAACCTAAACCTAGATCTAAACCCTAACTCTAAACCTAACCCAAGCTCCTCTAAACCCTAGCTCTAAACCTAACCTTAGCTCTAAACCCTAACTCAAAACTTAACCCTATCGCTAAACCCTAGCTCTAAACCTAACTCTAGATCTAAACCCTAACTCTAAACCTAACGCTAGATCTAAACCCTAACTCTAAACCTTACCCTAGCTCTAAACCTAACCCTAGATCTAAACCCTATCTCTAAACCTAACCCTAGCTCTAAACCTAACCCTAGATCTAAACCCTAACTCTAAACCTAACCCTAGATCTAAACCCTAGCTCTAAACCTAACCCTAGATCTAAACCCTAGCTCTAAACCCTAGCTCTAAACCTCACCTTAGATATAAACCCTAACTCTAAACCCTAGCTCTAAACCTAACTCTAGATCTAAACCCTAACTCTAAACCTAACGCTAGATCTAAACCCTAACTCTAAACCTTACCCTAGCTCTAAACCTAACCCTAGATCTAAACCCTAACTCTAAACCTAACCCTAGCTCTAAACCTAACCCTAGATCTAAACCCTAACTCTAAACCTAACCCTAGATCTAAACCTAACCCTAGATCTAAACCCTAATTCTAAACCTAACCCTAGATCTAAACCCTAGCTCTAAACCTAACTCTAGATCTAAACCCTAACTCTAAACCTAACGCTAGATCTAAACTCTAACTCTAAACCTTACCCTAGCTCTAAACCTAACCCTAGATCTAAACCCTAACTCTAAACCTAACCCTAGCTCTAAACCTAACCCTAGATCTAAACCCTAGCTCTAAACCTAACCCTAGATCTAAACCCTAGCTCTAAACCTAACCCTAGATCTAAACCCTATATCTAAACCTAACCCTAGCTCTAAACCTAACCCTAGATCTAATCCCTAACTCTAAACCTAACCCTAGATCTAAACCCTAGCTCTAAACCTAACTCTAGATCTAAACCCTAACTCTAAACCTAACGCTAGATCTAAATCCTAACTCTAAACCTTACCCTAGCTCTAATCCTAACCCCAGATCTAAACCCTAACTCTAAACCTAACCCTAGCTCTAAACCTAACCCTAGATCTAAACCCTAGCTCTAAACCTAACCCTAGATCTAAACCCTAGCTCTAAACCTAACCCTAGATCTAAACCCTATATCTAAACCTAACCCTAGCTCTAAACCTAACCCTAGATCTAATCCCTAACTCTAAACCTAACCCTAGATCTAAACCCTAGCTCTAAACCTAACTCTAGATCTAAACCCTAACTCTAAACCTAACCCTAGATCTAAACCCTAGCTCTAAACCTAACCCCAGATCTAAACCCTAACTCTAAACCTAACCCTAGCTCTAAACCTAACCCTAGATCTAAACCCTAGCTCTAAACCTAGCCCTAGATCTAAACCCTATCTCTAAACCTAACGCTAGCTCTAAACCTAACCCGAGATCTAAACCCTAACTCTAAACCTAACCCTAGATCTAAACCCTAGCTCTAAACCTAACTCTAGATCTAAACCCTAACTCTAAACCTAACGCTAGATCTAAACCCTAACTCTAAACCTAACCCTTGTTCTAAACCTAACCCTAGCTCTAAACCTAACCCTTGTTCTAAACCTAACCCTAGTTAGGACAGGAAAATATGTCAAAACATATTACAGTTACAGAACACACTTTAAAAATAAATTGTCTCTCATCTCACTAAATTACAAGTAAGAGGAAAGGTGGAGAGCTGCAGGAGAGTACAGCGCAGTGCGCATGTCTTGCTCAGCCTCTGTATGGCTGCCTATGCAGAGTGCAGCAGCTGGTTACAAATTCATCTCTGCTGCACTCTGCATAGGAAGTGGCAGCAGCAACCAAGATGAAAAACTTGCTACTGTTTACTTAGCACATATAGCTGCCATGGTGCCTCCAAGATGTACCCAAAAACTGATTAATGGGACACGTATTGACCTAATCCCCCATAATGTCTATTGGAATATTCTGCCACTTTCTCTTATACTGTGTCCCATTTCTTCCCTTTGTATGATCTCTGCCTGCTGTCAGTGAATGGACACATCCACTTCCCCAGCAGAGCTGACCCCTCTCCCTCCTGTCCTGATGGTTTCCTACAATGTATCAGGGCAGGTACAATGTATCTGTGACTCCAGACTGGATACAATTGTTGCACACTTTCAGCTGTGAGAAGTATCAGGTCAGGGAAAGCTTTTAACCCCTGGAAGTCTGAGAAGAAAGTTTCCATTCACCGACAGCAAGAAGAGGTCATGAGAATGATGTGAAAGGAAACTTATATTAGAAAGTTGCAGCATTAGAATATTTGGCATCACTGGCACCAAGAACAGAGCTACTGTCATTATGGGCTGTCGGGAGAACCTATTATGGGATGTCATGTTCGCTCTCCCTCACACCACACTTATTATGTCAGACTTCCCCAGCATTATGGGATGCCAGCGTGCACTATTATGGGCTGTCGATCTCTCTCGCGCTGTCTGGCTCATTATGGGATGTCGCTCTATTGCTCACCTTCTGGTTCATTATGGGATGTCTGTGTGGAGACTATTATGGGATGTGCGTTTCCCCTCATGTTATTACTGTGGGCTGCAAGGAGAGGATTATTATGGGATGTCTGCATAATGATTATGGGATAGCTGGTGGAAGCGGGGGCAGTATGCAGATGATCTTTGAATAATGCACAGGGGTCAACCAAATGTCCGCAGCAGCTCCTTGCTCTGGCTAAAAGACCCCTCAATTACCTCGATAAACCAGCATATGGATAGGTTACCAAAAGCAGATGACCCCTTAACATCATTTTGTGAGAGGGACCTACGTGGCGAAGGGTATGTACCCCTGCAGTGGACATCCATTAGCTCACTAATTGATTTGACCTTTGTTTAACCCTATGAGAGAGGACCCTGCCCATAAGAGCTGACACCCTACAGGAGAGAGACCCCTGTGCTTAGGAGCTGACACTCTACAGGAGAGAGGACCCTGCCCATAAGAGCTGACACCCTACAGGAGAGAGGACCCTGCTCATAAGAGCTGACACCCTGTAGAAGAGAGACTCCTGTGCGTAGGAGCTGACGCTCTACAGGAGAGAGGACCCTGCTCATACGAGCTGACACCCTGTAGAAGAGAGACCCCTGTGCTTAGGAGCTGACGCTCTACAGGAGAGAGGACCCTGCTCATAAGAGCTGACACCCTGTAGAAGAGAGACCCCTGTGCGTAGGAGCTGACGCTCTACAGGAGAGAGGACCCTGCTCATAAGAGCTGACACCCTGTAGAAGAGAGACCCCTGTGCTTAGGAGCTGACGCTCTACAGGAGAGAGGACCCTGCTCATAAGAGCTGACACCCTGCAGAAGAGAGACCCCTGTGCGTAGGAGCTGACGCTCTACAGGAGAGAGGACCCTGCGCATAAGAGCTGACACCCTACAGGAGAGAGACCCCTGTGCATAGGAGCTGACACTCTACAGGAGAGAGGACCCTGCCCATAAGAGCTGACACCCTACAGGAGAGAGACCCCTGTGCGTAGGAGCTGACGCTCTACAGGAGAGAGGACCCTGCTCATAAGAGCTGACACCCTGTAGAAGAGAGACCCCTGTGCGTAGGAGCTGACGCTCTACAGGAGAGAGGACCCTGCACATAAGAGCTGACACCCTGCAGAAGAGAGACCCCTGTGCTTAGGAGCTGACGCTCTACAGGAGAGAGGACCCTGCTCATAAGAGCTGACACTCTACAGGAGAGAAGACCCTGCCCATAAGAGCTGACACTCTACAGGAGAGAGGACCCTGTGCGTAGAAGCTGACGCTCTACAGGAGAGAGGACCCTGCTCATAAGAGCTGACACCCTGTAGAAGAGAGACCCCTGTGCGTAGGAGCTGACGCTCTACGGGAGAGAAAGGACTCTGCCCATAAGAGCTGACACCCTGTAGAAGAGAGACCCGTGTGCATAGGAGCTGACGCTCTACAGGAGAGAGGACCCTGCCCATAAGAGCTGACACCCTGTAGAAGAGAGACCCCTGTGCGTAGGAGCTGACGCTCTACAGGAGAGAGGACCCTGCTCATAAGAGCTGACACCCTGTAGAAGAGAGACCCCTGTGCTTAGGAGCTGACGCTCTACAGGAGAGAGGACCCTGCTCATAAGAGCTGACACCCTGCAGAAGAGAGACCCCTGTGCTTAGGAGCTGACGCTCTACAGGAGAGAGGATCCTGCCCATAAGAGCTGACACCCTACAGGAGAGAGACCCCTGTGCTTAGGAGCTGACACTCTACAGGAGAGAGGACCCTGCTCATAAGAGCTGACGCTCTACAGGAGAGAAAACCCTGCCCATAAGAGCTGACACCCTACAGGAGAAAGGACCCTGTGCACAGGAGCTGACACTCTACAGGAGAGAGGACCCTGCACATAAGAGCTGACACCCTGCAGAAGAGAGACCCCTGTGCTTAGGAGCTGACGCTCTACAGGAGAGAGGACCCTGCCCATAAGAGCTGACACCCTGCACAAGAGAGACCCCTGTGCGAAGGAGCTGACGCTCTACAGGAGAGAGGACCCTGCCCATAAGAGCTGACACCCTGTAGAAGAGAGACCCCTGTGCGTAGGAGCTGACGCTCTACAGGAGAGGACCCTGCTCATAAGAGCTGACACTCTACAGGAGAGAAAGGACTCTGCACAATAGAGCTGACACCCTACAGGAGAGAAGACCCTGCCCATAAGAGCTGACACCCTACAGGAGAGAGGACCCTGTGCACAGGAGCTGACACCCTGCAGAAGAGAGACCACTGTGCATAGGAGCTGACAATCTACAGGAGAGAGGGCCCTGCCCATAAGAGCTGACACCCTGCAGAAGAGAGACCCCTGTGCGTAGGAGCTGACAATCTACAGGAGAGAGGGCCCTGCCCATAAGAGCTGACACCCTGCAGAAGAGAGACCCCTGTGCGTAGGAGCTAACGCTCTACAGGAGAGAGGACCCTGCCCATAAGAGCTGACACTCTGCAGAAGAGAGACCCCTGTGCTTAGGAGCTGACGCTCTACAGGAGAGAAGACCCTGCCCAGCAGAGCTGACGCTCTGCAGAAGAGAGACCCCTGTGCTTAGGAGCTGACGCTCTACAGGAGAGAGGACCCTGCCCATAAGAGCTGACACCCTACAGAAGAGAAGAAACCCCTGTGCGTAGGAGCGAACGCTCTAGAAGGAGAAAGATTACTCTGCCCGTAAGAGCTGACACCGTACAGAAGAGAAGCCCTTGTGCATAGGAGCTGACGATCTACAGGAAAGACGACCCTGCCCATAAAACCTTCCCTCTACAGGAGAGTGGACCCTGCCCATAAAAACTGACACTCTACAGGAGAGAGGACCCCAGTGACCATAACAGCTGACACTCTACAGAAAAGAGCTTACACTTTACAAGAGAGAGGACAGTGCCTACAAAAGCTGACACTCTACAAGAGAGAGGTCTCTGACCATAAGAGCTGACACTCTACAAGAAATTGGACCCTGCCCATAAGAGCTGTCACTCTGCAGGAGAGTGGACGCTGTCCATAAGAGCTGACACTCTACAAGAGAGAGGACCCCACTGACCATAAGAGCTGACACTCTACAAGAGAGAGGACCCTACTGACCATAAGAGCTGACACCCTACAGGAGAGAGGACCCTGCCCATAAAAGCGGACACCCTACACTAAAGAGGACCCTGCCCATACGAGCTACACTCTACACTAAAGAGGAGCTTGCCCATACGAGCTGACACTACAGGAGAGAGGACCCTATCCATAAGAGCGGACACCCTACAGGAGAGAGGACCCCACTGCCCATACAAGTTAGCGCTCTAAATAATTGGTGGAGTAACACAATAGGTACACAGCATTATTTCGGCCTAGGGGACTGCCTGCCTTTGTTGGTAGAATGACACGTGTGATAAGGGAGGATGGCTGGCACATGGAGATGGATGATGATGCCGCAGTATGGAGAGCTTTATAGACTAGAAGATGAGTTAATTACTCCATTCATTGCATCTGACCATTGCCCCAGTGGACATATAATCCCTTCTCATGATAACTTTTTGATCCTTGGGGGTTCGGCCACAGTGGACCAGCAAAAGTCCCAAAACTCGCGCTCAGCTTTGCCTATTTTTGAATGAAGCAAAGGTTCCATTGTCCCCTTCTTGTCTAATATTGGATTCTTGCTGCTCCACAATTCGGGGTCTTTGCTGGATCTGTCGTTTTATAATGCGCCAAATGTTTTCTATTGGTGTCAGGTACGGACTGCAGGCGGCCAGATCATCCCCCCAAACTCTTCTCCTGCGACAGCTACACCATGATGTTGTGATAGAGGCAGCATGTGGTTTACCATTGTCTTGCTGAAATATACACGTCCTTCCCTGAAATAGACATCGTCTGGATGGAGCAGTTCTATCATCTCTATATAAGCCTCAGCATTGTTGGCAAATTTCATGTGTGCACTGGCCCTGCTATAGCCACTAATGTCCCCCATGCATCAGAGATGCAGAACTGTGCACTGATAACAAGCTGGATGGTCCCTATCCTTGATAACAAGCTGGATGATCCCGCTCTTTGATAACAAACTGGATGGTCTCTCTCCTTGATAACAAGCTGGATTATCCCTCTCATTGATAACAAACTGGATGGTCTGTCTCCTTGATAACAAGCTGGATAATTTATTTCCTTGATAACAAACTGGATGGTCCCTCTACTTGTTAACAAGCTGGATGATCCCTTTCCTTGATAAGAAGCTGGATGGTCTGTCTCCTTGATAACAAGCTGGATGATCCCACTCCTTGATAACAAACTGGATGGTCACTCTCCTTGATAACAAGCTGGATTATCCCTTTCCTTGATAACAAGCTGGTTGATCCCTCTCCTTGATAACAAGCTGGATGGTCCCTCTCCTTGATAACAAGATGGATGGTCCTTCTCCTCCTGAGTCCGCAAGACACAACGTCTGTGGTTTTCATAAAGAATTTGACATTTTGACTCCTCTGATCACAGAACACTTTTGCATTTTGCCTCTGTCCATTATAGAGGAGCTTCAGCCCAGAGAAGACAGCAGCGTTTTCTGGATTGTGCTGATATTTGGCTTCTTTACATGATAAAGTTGTAACTTGCATATGTAGATTGCACAGAGAGCTGTGTTTACAGACAATGATTTATGGAAGTTTTCTGGAGCCCATGCAGTGATTTGCATGACCAAATCAGGTGTGTATTTAAAGGGGTTGTCCACCACGTGGACAACCCCTTCATGATCAAAATGTTTGGCCCCATAAAATAATAAAGCCTTTACTCATCTCCTGTGTCAGCGCTATTCCCGTGGTGTCAGCACTCGCAGTCCAGGTTGTTGTGACACGTAATGCCACCAGTCAGCGCCGGCATCACTGTCTCCACCTTTGGACAAATCAAACATGAAACTGAAGCCGGCTGCAGCTTATTTCAGTGCCGGCGTCACCTGTCACAGCAACAGCAAGAGATCCCCAAGAGACAGAGTGCAGACACCGTGGGAACAGCTTCAGAAAGGGAGGTATCTGCTTTATTATTTTATGGGGGCCAAGAAGTATGGGGTATGAGAAGAAGTTGTCCAAGTGGTGGACAACTTCTTTAGTGCAATGAGACCTGAGTGTCCACAGATCACGAATCATTGACCATCGGCCTTGTCCCTTTGTGCACATGGATTTCTCCAGAATCTCTGAATCTTTTGATGACATTATGTCCGATAGATAGTGGATATTGAAAGCCTTTGCAATTTTCAGTTGAAGAACATTTTTCTGAAATTATTGCAGTTCACAGATTGATGACCTCCGACCATCTTTGCTTCTGTGAGACTCTGCCTCTCTACCATTCTCTTTTCATACAGTCGTCATTTAGTTATAAATTGACCCTATGGCTGTTTTTCCTTAGTATCACTTACTTTTCCAGCCTTTTGTTAACCCTGACCCAACGTTTTTTGTGATTTGTTGTCACCATCATTTTTTAAATGCGCAATTTTTTTTATGAAATGGAGACATGTCCAACGTTCACCTTCTGATCTGCTCTATGTTCTGTTGTGAATAAAATATGGTGATAAGAGATTCACACATTTTTGCATTCTTGTTTTCTTTTCCATTGCACAGTGTTCCAATTTTATTTTAATTAGGGCTATATTACTAAAGTAAACGTTGTTACCTGAAATTTAGTGAGCAGATGAATTCATATTGTGGAATTATTGTGATCAATGTGATTCACACATTCAAGAATGTGAACACGACAGAATGTTCCACAAAATATCTTTAGTGCAGTTTACATGTCAATCAACGGAGGCAGCCAATCAAAAGAGGAATGGTAGAAAACACTTCACTGTTCACTATTGGACCTCCTAAGCTGTCACTCAAACCCTCCTCCTGTCTGTGGGGGAATTACATAAATGATTGTACAATTCCTCCTGCAGAGGCCGCTTCCTGTAAAAAAGCAAGTGACGTGAGCGAGTCAGTCCAAATGTGACACATAAGATATGGGCAGTTACTCAAGTTCTGCTATTACCAGTTATCTGTTTTCCATCTTCATACAGAGGTGACTGCAGCCGTGCAAAGTGTAGGCTCTGCAATTCCTATTGGAGAATTGCATGTATAGCAATTCCATAATGCACTTAATATGAGTGCCAGAGATGGTGTCCCCCCATTAGAGTATAAACTACACATCCCCATTAACAAAACCAGCCACAGTGCCCCTGTAAGAAAGAAAATTACAGTGCACTCATAACAATGCCCTTATTCCAAAGCTATGGCGCCCTCATTACAGTACCTATATTCTGCAGTCAATGACAGTGCCCTCATAACAGTGCCCTTATCCCATGACCAGAATGCACTCATTACAGTACAATTATTCCACTCACAGCAACAGTGCCCCATAACAGTACCTATATTCTGCAGCCAGTGACAGTGCCCTCGTAACAGTGCCCTTATCCCATGACTAGAGTTACCAGTGCAATTCTACACCCAGCAACAGTGCCCCATATATTCTGCAGCCAATGACAGTGCCGTCATAACAGTGCCCTTATCCAATGACCAGAATGCACTCATTACAGTGCAATTATTCCACTCACAGCAACAGTGCCCCATAACAGTTCCTATATTCTGCAGCCAGTGACAGTGCCCTTGTAACAGTGCCCTTATCCCATGACCAGAGAGCACTCATAGCAGTGCAATTATTCCACCACTCCCCGCAACAGTGCCCCATAACAGTACCTATATTCTGCAGTCAATGGCAGTGCACTCATAACAGTGCCCTTATCCCATGACCAGAGTTCACTCATAACAGTGCAGTTATTCCACTCACAGCAACAGTGCCCCCATAACAGTACCTATATTTTGCAGCCAGTGACAGTGCCCTCGCAACAGTGCCTAAATCCCAGTTATAGTGCGCTCATAACAGTACCTATATTCTGCAGCCAATGGCCTAACAGTGCCCACATTCCATATTTAGTAATCATACTTCTATACCACTGTGCATTTTTAACAGTGCCTTTATTTCGCAGCCCATCTCAGTGCCCTCTTAGCAGTGTTGTTATTTTACAACCAGTCGCAGTGCCCCCATAACAGTGCCCATGCTCCATATTTAGCCTCAGTTCCCCCATAACAGTGCCCTTATTCCACAGTATGCCACATTTCTCTTATAACAGTGCCCCAATTCCATATTTAGCCACAGTGCCCTCCTAAACAGTGCCTATATTAAGCAACCAATGACTTTGCCATCATGACAGTGGCCTTATTCCACAGCCGGCCACATTGCTCTCATTCCATATTAGGCTCAGCGCCCTCACAACAGTGACGTTATTCCACAGCCAGTTCTCCTACTCCCATGTCCTGTAGGGGGCAGCACTGGGGAGGTCCACATTGTGGAGGTGTGCTCTGACTGATCAGTTTTGCCAGTATAATGGCGAGTGATTTTTGGGACAGTGTCATACTCGGCCATGTGTATCATATCCGTCATGCCCACTGATTCTGGGACTTTTGCCAGCTCTGAATAGTATGTCTTTCCCATTTCAAAACTAAAACCATAGTCCTCAACTAATTTAGAAATGATGTCACCAATAGCACCAAATCCCTAGTAAAACCCCATGAAAGTTTCTATCCGGGTGGGGGAGGGGGACAATTATCATTACTGAGGAGGGTGACGCATTTCCCTTCCCCCACCACTGTTCTGGGTAAACTTCCTGTTGTAAAGGTGTCGTATGGGCGGGAACAGTTCCTTATATCAAGGAGGAATCTGGATAAAATACCATTGCAGAAAAAACAAACAGTACTTGTATGTATCCGATGCATATACAGTCCACAGTTCCCAATGACGAGACAGGGATGATAATGTAATGCAGAGGCTGCAAAAGAAAGTTTGGTCCGTAGCCATCTTACCCACTTTGGAAATGCGTTCCTGTCTGGATCATAGGACCAGGGCTGTCCTTAAAGGGTTAATCCCATCTTCATGTATGGCTTTTGTCAGATAGAGTTTGTAAAAACAAGCACTTTTGTAATTTACTGCGTGTTAAAATTTTCAGCCGTTCTTGAGATATTAACACTTTTGTTTACAGCTCGTTGCCTAGGTGACCGACCGCCGCTGGTGTCTGTCTTGTAATCACTGGCCTGAATCTGGATTAGAAGGTAACAGCGGGCTCCAGCGATCCTGGCCAGCTTCAAGACAGTCCTACAAGCTCAATAGAAAAGTGCACATAAGTACTGTGCATGTTCTGCTGTCTGGCAGTGGTGGTCGGTCTCCAAGGCAATGAGTTGTAAACAAAAGAAACGTCTTGATATCTCAAGAACGGCAAAAATGTTAAAAAGCAGTAAATTGCAAAATTATTTGTATTTACAAGCACTATCCAACAATGCACATTTATGAAGATGGAGATAACCCCTTCACCCCCCGAGCTTGTTTTCAATGGAACCCAGTGTTTTCTTGTGACATATTGTTCTTCATGATAGTGGTAAAATGTGTTCGATAGAACTTGCAATTATTAGTGAAAATATCGGAACTTTGGCAAAAATTTTAAAAATTTCGCAATTTTCAAACTTAATTTTTATGCCCTTAAAATCAGATAGTTATACCACACAAAATAGTTAATAAATAACATTTCCCACATGTCTACTTTACATCAGCACAATTTTTGAAACATAATTTTTTTGTTAGGACGTTATAAGGGTTAAAAGCTGATCAGCGATTTGCAATTTTTCCAACAAATTTTACACAACTATTTTTTTAGGGGCCACATCATATTTGAAGTGACTTTGGGGGGCCTATTTGACAGAAAATAACGAAAAGTGAATTATTCTAAAAACTGCACTCCTCAAGGTTCTCAAAACCACATTCAAGAAGTTTATTAACCCTTCAGGTGCTTCGCAGAAATTAATAACGTGGAAGGAAAAAAATAAAAATGTAACTTTTTTCCACAAAAGCGTTACTCTATCCACATTTTTTTATTTCACAAGGGTAACAGAAGAAAATAGATCCCAAAATTTGATGTACAATTTCTCCTGAGTATGCCGATACCCTATATGTGGGGGAAAACTACTGTGTGGGCGCATGGCAGAGCTCGGAATCGAAGGAGCACCATTTGACTTTTTGAGCTAAAAAAATGTCTGGAATTGAGAGCGGACGCCATGTCGCACTTGGAGAGACCCTGATGTGCCTAAACAGTGGAAACCTCCGCAAGTCACCCTATTTTGAAAACTAGACCCCTCAAAGAATTTATCTAAATGTGTAGGTGCTTCACAGACGTTTATAACATAGAGCCATGAAAATAAAAAAAATCCCATTTTTCCCACAAAAATTTTCTTCCAGCTCCAAATTTTCACAAGGGGTAACAGTGGAAAATGGAACCCAAAATTTGTTGTGCAATTTCTCCTGAGTACACCAATACCCCTTATGTAGTCGAAAACTACTTTTGAGGCATAGTACAGAGCTCAGAAGGGAAAAAGCGCAATATTGGAGTTCAGATTTTGCTGGACTGATTTGAGGGTACCATGTCACATTGGCAGAGCCTCTGAGGTGCCAGAACAGCAGAACCCCCAATAAGTGACCCCTTTTTACAAACTATATCCCCCAATGAATTCATCTAGTGGTGCAGTGATCATATTAACACCACATGTGCCTTGCAGAATTTTATACCACTGAGCGGTGAAGAAAGAAAAAATTACATTTTTACCACTAAAATGTTATTTTAGCCTCAAGTTTTTAGTTTTTCTAAGGGCTGATAGGAAAAAATGGATCTCTCAGTTTGTTGTGCAGTTTCTCCTGAGTGCGCCAATACCAGCATACCCTGCACAGTACAAAGCTCAGAAAGGAAGGAGCGGACATATTATAGTGCAGATTTTACTGTTATGGTTTGCTGGTGCCAGGATCCAATGGGAGAACCCCTGGAGGTGCCAGGACAGCAGAACCCCCCATAAGTGACGCCATTTCACAAACTACCCCCCTCAATGAATTCATTTAGGGGTGCAGTGGTCATATCGACACCATGGGTGTGTCACAGAATTTTATACCATTGGGCAGTGAAGAAAACATAATTACATTTTTACCACAAAAATGTTGATTTAGCCCCAGATTTTACATTTTCACAGGAGGAAATGAGTAAAACTGCCACCAAAATTTGTCACACAATTTTTGCTGAACGTAGAAATACCCCATATGTGGCTGTACAGTGCTGCTTAGCTACATGGCGAGACTCGGGAGGGACGGAGCGCTATTTGCCTCTTGGAGAGCAGATTTTCCTAGAATAGTTGCGGATGCCATATACAGTCATGTCCAAAAGTATTGACACCCCTGCAATTCTGTCAGATAATTCTCAGTTTCTTCCTGAAAATGATTGCAAACACAAATTCTTTGTTATTATCTTCATTTAATTTGTCTTAAATTAAAAAACACAAAAAGAATTGTCCTAAAGCCAAATTCGATATGATTCCACACCAAACATAAAAAAGGGGGTGGACAAAAGTATTGGCACTGTTCGAAAAATCATGTGATGCTTCTCTAATTAGTGTAATTAACAGCCCCTGTAACTTACCTGTGGCACCTAACAGGTGTTGGCAATAACTAAATCACACTTGCAGCCAGTTGACTTGGACTAAAGTTGACTCAACCTCTGTCCTGTGTCCTTGTGTGTACCACACTGAGCATGGAGAAAAGAAAGAAGACCAAAGAACTGTCTGAGGACTTGAGAAACCAAATTGTGAGGAAGCATGAGCAATCTCAAGGCTACAAGTCCATCTCCAAAGACCTGAATGTTCCTGTGTCTACTGTGCGCAGTGTCATCAAGAAGTTTAAAGCCCATGGCACTGTGGCTAACCTCCCTAGATGTGGACGGAAAAGAAAAATTGACAAGAGATTTCAACGCAAGATTGTGCGGATGTTGGATAAAGAACCTCGACTAACATCCAAACAAGTTCAAGCTGCCCTGCAGACTGAGGGTACAACAGTGTCAACCCGTACTATCCATCGGCGTCTGAATGAAAAGGGACTGTATGGTAGGAGACCCAGGAAGACCCCACTTCTTACCCCGAGACATAATAAAGCCAGGCTGAAGTTTGCCAAAAGTTACCTGAAAAAGCCTAAAACGTTTTGGAAGAATGTTCTCTGGTCAGATGAGACAAAAGTAGAGCTTTTTGGGCAAAGGCATCAACATAGAGTTTACAGGAGAAAAAAAGAGGCATTCAAAGAAAAGAACACGGTCCCTACAGTCAAACATGGCGGAGGTTCCCTGATGTTTTGGGGTTGCTTTTCTGCCTCTGGCACTGGACTTTATGACCGTGTGCATGGCATTATGAAGTCTGAAGACTACCAACAAATTTTGCAGCATAATGTAGGGCCCAGTGTGAGAAAGCTGGGTCTCCCTCAGAGGTCATGGGTCTTCCAGCAGGAAAATGACCCAAAACACACTTCAAAAAGCACTAGAAAATGGTTTGAGAGAAAGCACTGTAGACTTCTAAGGTGGCCAGCAATGAGTCCAGACCTGAATCCCATAGAGCACCTGTGGAGAGATCTAAAAATGGCAGTTTGGAGAAGGCACCCTTCAAATATCAGGGACCTGGAGCAGTTTGCCAAAGAAGAATGGTCTAAAATTCCAGCAGAGCATTGTAAGAAACTCATTGATGGTTACCGGAAGCGGTTGCTCGCAGTTATTTTGGCTAAAGGTTGTGCAACCAAGTATTAGGCTGAGGGTGCCAATACTTTTGTCTGGACCATTTTTGGAGTTTTGTGTGAAATGATCAATGTTTTGCTTTTTTCTTCATTCTCTTTTGTGTTTTTTTCATTTAAGACAAATTAAATGAAGATAATAATACCAAAGAATTTGTGTTTGCAATCATTTTCAGGAAGAAACTGAGTATTATCTGACAGAATTGCAGGGGTGTCAATACTTTTGGCCATGACTGTACAAAGCCCCTAAGTGCTAGAAAAGCAGAATATCCATCTCAAGTGACAACATTTTGAAAATTATACCCCTTTGGGAATTTATCTACAGGTGTAGTGATGATTTGACTCCATGGGTGTTTTCCAGAAACTAGCAGCAGTGGATGTTGTGGAGTGAAAATTGCAAACTGCTATTGTAGTGCCATACAGTACGTTGTAGTGACCAGTACGTTGTAGTGACCAGTACGTTGTAGTGACCAGTACGTTGTAGTCACCAGTATGTTGTAGTGCTCAGCTCATGCTTCTGGAGATATGCACCTGGAAATCAAAAGGGTTCTCATCGCTACAGAAATGTGAAACATGTGGACCCTAAATGTTGTTTAGGTACACTGTGGGGCTCTGAACGGAGGGGAGCATTTACATTGGAGAATGCATAATTTGCCCCCAATTTTTTTTTTTTTTTTTGGGGGGGGGCGTTTTTCCAGAACCTTTACACTACCAGTCACGTGGAAGCCCCCTATATTTCCATTAACAGATGACGGACCTGAGTGGGGTCTTGCTTTTTTTGTGGACTGAGTTGAAGCTTTTATAGGGAAAATTTAACATAATATTTTGGATCACATTTATCCTGCGCTCCACGCTGAGCACTTACATCGATGCTTACATCTAAATATCCGCCTGATCGGTCCATTCATGTAATGTCCATTCAGGGGGGTTAAACGGTCGTGAGCAGTGTGAGCAGATGTGACCTTCACTTAACGCTCGGTGGCGATCATGCTGTGCGTGGGCGATTACCATGATGTATATATACTGCGTTGGTTGGAGCATCCTTCCCTTCAATGACGTATATAAACTGCATTGGTCAAGAAGTCCATCCCTTCCATGATGTATATATACTTCAAATGCCGTGAAGGGGTTTTCCAGACATCCACCCTCCGCCCCAGCACTGCTGCTCAATTTCTACCGAATCAGAACCAATGACGCCATGACCGCCCTTCACTTTCCTCCTGACTATGCTACCTAATATAAGAATATACCATTAGCTTTAATGAACAGGTCTGGGAAAATCTTAATTACCGTCCAATTTTTTGCATTTTTGCCTCTCCACTTTTCATCCGCTGTAATTTTTTTTTCTTTTTTGTTTTCACTAGGGTAGCTTCATGGGGCATGATTTTATGTGTATTACTTTACCGAACTGTTTGCGGGTTCATATAAATTATGGAAAATATATTAAACAATTGAATTAAACGAGCATATTGATTTATAGTAAATATCTAAATATCATCATTTTCTTTATTGTATTTATATTGACTATTTTTCTAAATCACTTATCGAATTAATCAAGTTATAATAATAATAGTTATTCAATAGTTATCAAGTTATTATAATAATTATTATTGTCTTGTGAATACATAATATATGCAGTTTTTTTTACATAAAGCATATACAATAAAAATATTTTTTTGTTTCTTTTTTTAACAAATATTCACCTTTTTTCATTGTTTTGGAGAGGCTTTTTTATTTTTTTCTATTACATTTTATATAGAATTATATTTCTTATATAACGTGTCTCACAAGAGGATATCAAAGATCACTGGAGACATTGACTTTTTATTTGTTTTTGTTCAGGTATTCACAACGATAATCGGCCAATTATCTGCCAGAGTAAATATGCCGATACTCACCCCGTGAACAAGCAATATGACCATTACTAGCGCATCCGGAGGAAATATCACGATAATCTACCAAGGATCAAGGATTCACTCTATATTTGTACGGCTCGCTTGTGTATAGGTTATGGAGCGCCCGCTAGGACCGTGGGGTACTCGGGCCGGGTCCGGCGGTACTTAAAGGGGATGTGTCACGGCAGCAATGACCTGGTCCGTGGCCCTGGGCGTCCAATAAAAGGTGAAATAAAGGAAATAAAGTTTATGGGATAAATGTTCGTGATGCCACCTGTGGTACTCGGCAAATGTGAGATGTTGCCGATGCTGCTTGGAGAGACTGCTGGGGCGGATGGTGATGCAGCAGAGTTGGTACAGCTCCCCACAGGTAGAGCTTTAGTCCCAGGGCACTTAGGTGAAATTGTGAGATGATGGATGTTGTAGTAGCTGTGGTGCAGGGTGGATGTGCAGTAAATAAATGTAAGGACAGAGCGGGGTGCAGTTTCCAATGCTTTACTCACAGTTCTTATTTGCCCCCCAGCCGGGGTGCTGTGTCCTTCAGGTTTGTGGTCCAGCCAGCTCTCAAGCAATTTGGGTGCACTTTCCAGAACCCTCTTTCATATGTCCTTTCCTGGCCGTCTTTCTGCGCTGGCTTCACCTCTCCTGCCCTGCGCCTGCCACAGTGTCCCAAGCCAGCAGCCGCGGATCTTGTCGGGCGGTGTGCACTGAATCCCCCTGTATCATATGTTGCTACTTTTTCAGCGAATGTGTGCAGATGTGGCTGTGGCACATACAGATACCACAGCCTCCGGTTATCTAGCTGAGTCCTTAGTTTCTCCACTAGAATGGGGTCGGTCCCCTGACTGCGACCTGGTCCCTCCACCTGACGATGGTCAGCGTGAATGCGAGCCCCACAGGTGGACTTCTCACTACCCGTGCCTTTAGGACCCCTTCCTTCTCTTCTTTCTTTAGCTTCACTTTCCTTCTGCTCCCTCTCTCTGGGAACTCCTTTCTGTCTGTTTCAGTCTTTCTGTCTGACAGGAGCTGCAGACCCTCACGTCTGCTCAGCTCCACTCTTCTCACCAACTAACTCACTTTCTAGATCTTTCCTGACTCTTGCTCACTAAGCTTCTCCCTTACTCTACCTACCCCACCACTCCTCCGACACCTTTTCCTATCCAGACTGGGATGAGGCCTTCCTCCCTTAGGGTGCACCCAGGTGCCCTGACTGAATTGTCTAGTGTTGGATGCAGGTGTAGGGTTCTGTGTAGTGCACCCTCCTTACCTGAGAGCAGAATACCACACCTCTGGGTGAGGTGCAGTACTCTGTGGCGACTGGGCTCTCAGGCACACCACAGTAACATCCCACAGGGAGATCTGTGTCTGACTTCACATTGGATCGGGTCCTGTGCGCCACGTCCTGTAGCTGCTCCCGCATGTGGGGCACTATGACGCAGCACGCCGCCTAACTTTTAAAGCTATGAAAGATGGACATATTCATTGGCGGCCATGACAATTTTTATTTTACCCTAAGCCACTTCCCTAGATTCATCCAGTTCTTTATATGTGCCTACACTGAAATATTTCTCCAAGTGAAACCTCCCACAAACAGTAGGATGTCCCTACAGCTCAACACATATACAGCACCCTCACCGCCACCAATACAGTATGATGCCCCCACAGTCCCCCAACCAAATAGTATAATGCTCCACACAATCTCCCCCACAATAGGATGTCCCTACAGCCTACCACACACAGTAAAATGTCCTCACAGCTCCCGATACACAGTATGATGACCCCACAGTCCCCAAACCAAAATGTATAATGCCCACCACAATCTCCCCCACAATAGGAGGCCCCACAGCCTACCACACATAGTAAAATGTCCTCACAGCTCCCGATACACAGTATGATGACCCCACAGCTCCCTTTACATAGTACAACACCCTCCCAGGCACCAACACTGTATGATGACCCCCACAGTCCCCCAACCAAAATGTATAATGCCCAACACAATCTCCCCCAAAATAGGATGCCCCCACAGCCTACCACACACAGTAAAATGTCCTCACAGCTCCCGCTACACAGTATGATGACCCCACAGCTCCCTCTACATAGTACAACAACCTCCCAGGCACCAACACCATATGATGACCCCCACAGTCCCCCAACCAAAATGTATAATGCCCAACACAATCTCCCCCACAATAGGATGCCCCCACAGCCTACCACACATAGTAAAATGTCCTCACAGCTCCCGATACACAGTATGATGACCCCACAGCTCCCTCTACATAGTACAACACCCTCCCAGGCACCAACACCATATGATGACCCCCACAGTCCCCCAACCAAAATGTATAATACCCAACACAATCTCCCCCACAATAGGATGCCCCCACAGCCTACCACATACAGTAAAATGTCCTTACAGCTTCCCATACACAGTATGATGCCCCCACAGCTCCCCATACACAATATGACACCCTCACAGCTGCTGACACAGAATGACACCCCCCAACCAAATAGTAGGATGCCTTATGCAATATGATGCCTCCCCAGCCTACAACACACCATAAGATGTACTCTCCACAGTACAATCCCTTCACAAAGTATGATGCTTCTACAGCAGCCCCAAACAGTATGATGTCTCCATACAGTATAATTCCCCCACATACAAAATGATAGCCCCCAGATTCCACCATGCAGTATGATATCCCCTCAGTGTCCAACTTGCAGCATGATGCCCCTACAAAGACATCCCACTTGATGGCGTCTCCTGCTCCTCTGGTCTCTGCCTCCAGCCACGTGACTTGAAGGCCGTTGTACTATAGGTCTTTCGGTATGTACTCGTAATGAAACAGTGGAGCAAGGAGCAGTCAGCTCTCTCCTCCATTATTATATAAAACTTTATCTGTGTCCTGAGGACGTACTGCCGACCTCCCAGAACCGCTCCCCATTTCTTATCACCACCAAAACTAATTGCCTTACCAGGAAGGAAAAGTCTTTGAATAATCAAAATAGACATGTTATCGATATGAAAATGATGAAAAAAATTGAAAGTAAAATATTCAAAACATCTGGATTTATTCAGTCTGGAGTCAGAGCCATGTGCAAAAATCCTGGCACTTCCATCCTCGACTGCTATCAGGGAGAAAGGTTCTGCGGCTGAATGCACTTGGACAAACCATCAAGATCCGCTGCTGGCGGCTCCTGTGCTTCACTGACCAATGACGTCTCAGATGTGCTCGATGGAGGACAAGTCCGGAGAAGCTGCAGCCATAGGAGCACGTCTAGGCCGCGCAGGCTGCTCACAGTAGCACAAGTGACATGCGGTCTGGAAATATTCTCTTGTTGAAAAATGGCTCCTGAGACAGTCACTTCAAGGCATTGCACATATGGTCTCCAGACCAATCTCCATGGCTGAAGACTCATGGCTGAAGAGGACAGACCTCCATTCCAATCTCCATTACTATTTTGCTCTGCATCGTGACAGACTTTGAGAGTGGTGGTGTGAGGTCAATGGCGTCACGCCTGTAGCTGGTTGTCCGGCCCAATATCGTGTAGACAGTGCGTGTCATATGTGAGGACATCTAATCTCACGTGCAGAGTACAGAATGAATCACTACGCGCCATTCTTCAAACATGGCGATGCCATGAAGAGGCCTTCATGAGGGAATATCACATCTGTCCAATCCTGAGATTATGGTTTGGGGTGGCATAATGTATGGTAGTCGGATCCTTCTAGTCTCCATTCCAGGTGCAGCAACAGCTCAGCTTTACATTGATTTGGCTGTGGAACCAGTGGTGCGGCCATTTCTCCAAAGTGTAACAGGAACCATTTTCAAAACAATAACACCTTAGGGTTAGGGTTAGTGTTAACCCTAACCCTAAGCCACATTTTGCTCGTGTTACTGTGAGCAGCCTGCGTGGCCTGCTCCCATGACTGCAGCGTCTCCAGACTTGTCTCCCATTGAGCACACAGGTGACGTCAATGATCAGTGATGGCACAGGAGCTGCCAGCAGTGAATGTTGATGATTTTAATGCCTAAGTACGTTCAGCGTGGCCGAACCTACCATTAATAACCTCACTAACAGCAGTTGAGGGTGGAAGTCCTGGGATTTCTGTACATGACTCAGACTCCATGACTTTTCCTTCTTGGTGTTGCAATTTCAATGTTGAAGATTGTAAATTTGTGCTTACATATAGTGCTGAAATAATGGCAATATATTACCGCCCAAGTAACAACTCCAATTTGTTGATCCATTCAAGATCTGGAAATCATCCTGGCACCTGGCGGCTCTTGTTGGGCTCCGAAGCGGCTCCTTACCCCCCTCCTGAGCCCAGCTGCATCTGGTAAGTTCTGTGGGGGTTGTGTTCACACTGGGTAATTGTTCTTTGTGGGGGCTGCGTGACTGTGAAGGGTGCATCACCTAACCCTGCAGTAAGGGGGTCTAGGCCAGATAGACCTCTGGAGGGGCTGGCCGGGGCAGGTAAGCAGAGCCGATCCGGGGTCAGCGCTCATTACATCGGTTACCTTCTTATTAAAGCTCAACCTAAGATCCTGTGGACTGCGGCTTTCCAGGCAGCCTACAGACGCTTGCACCAATGTGTAAAGATGTTCGGTTGCTGCTCTTTCATGTCGCCTCACGTTAGCTCTAACGTGCGCGCTCTTCTTCCTCGTCTGTGTGAAGCCCCCACAGCATATGTGGCTTTGGCACGAAGCCTGACCTCATTTTTTTTTTTCCTTTGTTGCTTGCGATCGGGTGCTAAATGCGCACATGCACATAGGACGGGTGTGTCTAGCCTGTATTGTGAGCAGGGCCGCGCAAATCGGGTGGGGTCACAATGACTCACAGACGATTATAGGTGGCTCCACCAAAAATATATAAATTCCCCAATTATTATTTTTTTTATTATATCCAAACGTTAAACTCTGAAGGTTTCTAAAAAAAAGTTAATTCCACCAACGTCGTCTCATCCTTTAGGCCAAATTCACTCTGAGTTCTATTATATTTCCTACTAATTTTGATTATGATCATGTCTTATGCTCCAATCACATCCAGAGCTGCGTACACCAATCTGCCGGTTGACCAGAAAGCAGTTTAGCTCCACCCCCACTCACAGACATGTGACCTAACAGCTTAGCTTTCATTGGGTAATAATTTCATAGGAAACCAGCAGAGGTCTGGATGCAGCTCTGGCTGTGAATGGAGTATGAGCTATGATATAAGGAAACCAGTACAAAAAAAGTAAAAGCATGGATGAAAAATAAAAACTATTTTTTTCTTCCAGGTTCTGACCCGTCACGTCATATTCATTCACTGAAACGGTTTCATAAATCAAAACTACGAGCGAATAGAAGAAACTTTTGTAATATGCGTTATCAGAGTAGTTCTGCTTCTTTTTCCACTCGTGAGACATTTTTTCTCTCGCTTATTCTGAAAATACAGCTCAAAGCTATCCTCCTCAAACCAAGACAGACCGATAATTCACTGAGGGATCAGATCACAAGTGCAGCAATGGGAGGAAGAGGCTGAGGAAGACTCAGGCAGATCATGCTTTCTAGTAAGTTGTTTACCACACATCAGAGCTGGATTCACAGCTGTACTGCTCAGTGCTTCTATATAGATATAGAAATGGCCAGGAATAGTGTTATTTCTCATATACACACATAGGAAACGTCAAAATCCAATCTCTAGTAAGATACCTAATTTAGATGCAGACAGAGAGGATAACTGCTCCATAGCAAGGACAAAATTGTAGTTTCTTTTTGCAGTTGCCCCACACTACCACTCTCTAAATTTGAGACATCATTTGCTGCTGTCTTCATTCCATTTTCATGACTCCGACCCAATCCTACCTGAAATGGGTCTTTTTTCTTTAGGGGTCCTCAAATCATCCATATAGGCTACCTCTATGGTGAGAACACCTAACCAACTTTATTGGGACACATCTAGTTTTTAGTAAACAAACAGACTTTTCCAATTACTATAGATATGTAGTTTTTTATTTATTGGTGTAAGTACTTCTGTTCTCGTGAATCCAGCGTGGTTTTTCCTGCGTTCCTGCACCTCTCTGCTCCAGAGATATGGCCCCCTTTCCCTTGTAGGTCAATCTAGTCTTGTTACAAAGTGAGAGTGGTCCTCATAAACACACTCACAGAGAAGAGTTGAAGATTCCACCTACTTGACTAACAAGACTAGATTTATATGGAGGAAAGAAGTGGCCATATCTCAGAAGCGGAGAGAAGACTGTGGAAAGGCAGCTGGAATGTTGGAAACTGCAGGCAGGCAAGAGACGTCCAGAAGACTGTGGAAAGGCAGCTGGAATGTTGGAAACTGCAGGCAGACAAGAGACGTCCAGAAGACTGTGACAAGGCATCTGGAATGTTGGAAACTGCAGGCAGACAAGAGACGTCCAGAAGACTGTGGAAAGGCAGCTGGAATGTTGGAAACTGCAGGCAGGCAAGAGACATCCAGAAGACTGTGGAAAGGCAGCTGGAATGTTGGAAACTGCAGGCAGACAAGAGACGTCCAGAAGACTGTGACAAGGCAGCTGGAATGTTGGAAACTGCAGGCAGACAAGAGACGTCCAGGAGACAGTAAACAAGAAGCTGAGACGCTTGAATCCGCAGGCAGGAAACGTACAGGAGACCACAGACAGGCAGCTCAGCAGGTCAAAGTGAATAGGGAAACTCAAAGTCTTAGAAATACTGAAGTCTTAATACCAAGACACAGGTGTGGGTGTTTGTGGGCCTTAAATATAGGCCAATGCAGATAATCACACGGGAGCACGCTGGGCCATCTTCAAAGCCCGACACAGAGCTAAGCAGAGTTCAGCAGACCTGAGTGAGGGGAGCAAAGCATAGATCTGGGACAGGTGTGTAACAGTTTGTACATAACGTGTGACCTCTGAGGCCAGGTGACTGGTGGATGGACATTGTCACTTTCGCTACCAATTGGGACTACCATAGTGGCGGCCTGGAATGATTAGAGCTTGTACCCAGAAAATCCTCTACGTATCAAACCCATGAAGGCATAACATAAATGACTTGTCCAACGAAGGAGATCAATCACTTAGAGCCACAGGTATCCCCACTAGAGTTGAGCAAAAACATTTGCAAGTCCCTGGTCCAGCAGCCATGTTGATAGTCCACTGACTCCTTGAGAACCTCCTCCTTCCTGCTGGAATCACTGGCTCCTGGTAAGACATTGTTATGGTGCGCTGCACGAATGACCCAATACCTACTAACCAGCAGAGGTGTTAGAGATGGCAGCAGGAAGGAGGACTCTCGTCTGGTGGCCACGGACTGCCTATGTGGCTGATGGAACAGGTTCTGAAACTTATTTTTCTGATTTATAATCTCTATGGATCGTCTCGTTCCTCCTCACGGCACGACCCTTGGGGGCTGACGACACCCACCACATATGACGTCCAGTCGCTTCTACCAGCTCCATAGACATTGCGCGACCACTGCTCTGTTCCAGTCACCTGGCTTCAGTGATTGATGGAGGGTCCGAACAATCAGACCTCTATCACCTATTCTGTGGATTGGCGATACGTGGCCTAGAAGGAATAACATCTGTAGCGTTTGGATTTATTCACACATCGATATGGTTATGGCTACACTAAGATTGCGGCGTCACATTGTAACACTGTAATGAGTGCCCATGGCTTTACAGGCTAAAGCATCTGCAACAAAGTCACAAATGTTTACAAACATGTTGGATTCTCTGTTGCACTTTGCTCAGACTTAGGCCGCATGTGTTTCGCAACCAAAAACATTTGTGCAACTTTTCTGCAACGTTTAAGTTCGTTAAAGCTTTCATTTTACTGTATAATCAGCCAAGTCGCCTGCAACGTTATGACGCAGTTTACAGCAAGGTAACGACAGGAAGGCAAACACTTGGAAACATCGGCAATTCTGTGATGTAGTTGCGCTCAGTCGCAGGTTGCAATGCAACAGCAATAATTAGATGCGATATTGCAACAATAAAGTCTCAATGTCTGGTGACAAATGTCATCGTGTAGCTCCAACCCAAGGAAAATGCGACAGATAATAGATAATGGCCGGCGGAGGTCGTCTGCGTCCCCAGGCGCTCACGTCACTTTTTTCTCCATGTATGCGGCATATATGTATATATTGGTGTTTCTTCCTCCCCGTATATAGCATTAATGATCATGTGACGCGTGAGCGACACAAAGGATGTCCCAGCATGCTTTGCAGCTGGATCTTGAAGATTAGTGAGGCTTTTCCTGCGTCGTCTCCTGTGGCCTCCGGGTAGACGCCCTCTGCAGACACATTTACATATTTCCCAGCTGTCCCTCCATGGACATAAATCATCTCTTTCCGCCCATGATCTCATTTTGTAGTTGTTACTCGCAGGAGATCTGCGGATTGGTGTCCGGATCCGTCCTGTCCGTTGTCAGTTGTCAGGGTGCAGTTGACAGACGCCATTGAAAGTTTGCACAGACGCCGCTGGCAGCAAGTTATCTTCCTTAGGGTTTATCGGCACGTGCAAATTGGTTTTGGGTTTGCGGAACAGGACGGTATTTTTTTTTTCTGTGATTCTCCAATTTTTATCCTTTTATGGTCCATTTTTCACATAAAAAAATAAAAAATGGAACTTGATATTCCGGAACATCTACAAGCGCCTGATCCAGGAAAAACGGACAGTAGGCGGGCAACAAATCCGGATGTCTGAATAAGGTCAAAGGGCATTGAAATTCAACATGGTCGATTCTTTGTTATATAGTTAATAAGATGGTCAGCCGATGCTGCCGAATTTGGTGGGCAAAAATCTCTTTAAGCCCCTGTTGTACACATACATCATGGTGCAATGGAGTGTATGGAGCGGGCTCAGGAGCTGAACTCGCTCCATACTGGAGAGGAGCCGACTGTGCTGTACAGCCAGCACCTGCCCCTAATGTCAGCAATCCCCGCTGTCAATCACGGACGGTGGCACTTAGATTGTTCCTCACTGTTTAATCGCCCATCTGGACCCCCCTAGAAGTGATCACGGGGTGCTGATGTATTGCCAAAAGCCCACCCATCAATGCCATCTTGGTCATCGTATGAAAACTGGACACAGATTGAGTGCCATTGGCTTTTTAGTGATATATTGCAATACTGATGTATTACCGTATATAGAACAAGCAGACGTACGAGTTGTCTAAAAGAAATATACAGGGAAAATAAAATAAAAACAATTTTTTTTTAAATAAAAGTATCCAATAAAAATGAAAATCCCAACGCTGCTCCTGTGACCTATCCAAATTGGGTCTGCTAAAGTCAGATGTATGAAAATCCAAAATAAATTGTAAATTAAATCAATTAATTGATAAATACTACAAGGAGAGAAAAAAAACAAAAACCAAAATTTGGAATTAAAAAAAAGGGAGAGGAAAAACAAAAAAATTGATCAAAACTTTGAATGTATCAGTAAGCTCTGACTCGGGTTAATCGATGGAAAAGTAAGAAAAAAAAAACCGACTGGTGTCACACAATGGCAACGCACACCTGATACTTCGTTGGTGGATGAGTTGTTTGAACTTTGTTATCATTTCGCCCTTTTTTTGTAATGAAAACCGGCTCTCGAAGTGGAGAAATCCTGCTGGAAACTAAGAAAGAAGAGCTGCAGTGTAAAGCATGCGGGATGGAAGTTTCTTGCAAAACTGTGTCTGACTTCACTTCCAACTTAGATTACGGTAGTGCAGTCACAGATCATAGCGGAGCACCGATGGAGCCGAGCTAAAAACAAGCAGTCACGATAATATCGGACGGTCTCCTCGGGTCCATGTGCGCCCGTCCTAGGACTTCATCTGACTTCATTATAGGCTTCTGTAACTTGTCAAAATCTCCCCCCAAAATTTGCCTTTACTATTAAAAAAAAGTAATAAACAGTGCTTACTTTAATGTTATTATAGAAAGCAATAGCTTTTTTTTTTTTTTTGGTGGAGGACAGACGGGGAGGAGGGCGGTAATTTTATCTAAAATTGATGATAAAGTGTAACATGTCTAATTATCTATCCAATTATCCCTCAATCCCGGCTATCCATCCCACCATGTTATCCATCCCAGCTATCCATCCCAGCTGTCCATCCATCCCTCCATCCAAGTTTATTCATCCATCCCAGCTATCTATCCATCCCTCCACCCTAGCTACCCACCCATCCAGCCATCCCTCCATCCCAGTTACTCATCCATCCATCCCGGCTATTCATTCATTCATCCATCCCAGCTATCCCTCCATCCAAGCTATCCATCCATCCCTCCACTACAGCTACCCATCTATCTGTCCCAGCTATCCCTCCATCCAGGGGTGTAATGTAACTACAACAGGTGCAGGGGTTGCAATCGCACCCGGGCCCTGGAGCCTAGGGGGCCCTAAAAGTCCCTTTGGCCAATAGAAAAAGACTACTGTATTGCTATTAAAGATTCAAAATATTTGGGGGCCCCGTTGGGGCTTTCACATCGGGGTCCATGAGTTTCAAGTGACGCCACTGCCCCGAACCTAACGGAGCATCTAATCCTCCATCATCATATTATTGCTAATCTATAGTGTGACATTTACAAAGGACATCACCGCCATCTGCTGTCCACACTCAGGTATTACATCCTAGCTAAAGAGAAGACTCTAATAATCCATATGAATCCCTGTTTATACAATTATTTATACAAATACATTACAGGTAAAAATAAAACTAGAACAGCTAGAACCTTTCATGTCCTCACAGAGGCATATAATATCATAGGAGGTAGATGAGAACAAAGTAAAACAGCTCCATAAGAAAACATGATGAAAAAGGGCAGGTTACAGTAATATATGCATACGTTACGCTCCGGGGCTCCGCTGCATGGGCGCATTACATATATGTATATGGCAGCACATAGGAGACGTGTATGACGTGATTACATAGGCAGATACTGGCATCGTTGCCTGCAAGTGTCTAATCTGTACATTATGTAAGAACAACCCCAAAAGTGATACCGTGTGCCCCCCAGTGTCAGTATGTGATTGTGCTCAGTGTCAGTAAGCCCCCTATAGTGGACTGGTGCAGCAAGTAGCATATAGCGCCATATTGTTATAGGACGTGCATAGACTGTAGTGACGTTTCAACATTCCCCCTCCCACCCAAAACGCTGTCCCCCCTCTTCATATATACCATGTAGCCCTTTGTTCTGCACCTCTGTCATCTGGAAGTCCTCACCCCTCGTACGGTGAAAGCGACATAACGTCTCACAGAGCGGAAATGGTTAAAATGAGCCACATGCTCAGCCCAATCGCTGCGCCCACAATGCACTCAATATGGACACTTAAAGGGGTTGTCTAACAACATATCTCCGAGGCACAGGATAGGTGATAAATCATGGGAATGGAGGTCTTAAAGTCCCGTGTGAATGGAGCCGTACTGAGCATGTGCAAGCGCTGCTCCATTATTTCTACCACACATGCTCTCTACCGCTCCACTCGCACAGAGGACTTTAGGACTTCCATTCTCAGGATCAGTGGGGGTCTCATAGGCCGGGCCCCCAGCAATCATGCATCTACCATCTTTCCTGTGGATAGGCGTTAAACAACATAAGTTATGGGACAACCCCTTTAATATGAATAATTAGATCCATAAGCAGAGGACCTGCTTGCTGATGGTTTCTGGTTGGAAACAAACTGTACAGAATAAAAAAAACCCATTATGCTGAATATTTACTATATGGTCAATGGTAATTAAAGGAGCACTCCGGGTAATAGTGATGCCTTGGGTTATGTCTATTGCAGGAGCTGAGGGGCTGGAGCGGAGATCTTCTTTCTTCATGCTCCTCAGCCGTGCGCTGGGCAATAAACGGTACGGGGGTCTTTTGAAGGTGGAGCTCCACTTTAAGATTAACTACAGTCTAAACTACAAAAACGCAGGGTCTTTAATACTGATAAATCTCCTGGAGCCGGTTTCACATAAGCCCCAGTGCAGACACATTTTTGCACCAATATTGAGACCAAGGGTCTGAACCAAACCAACATCTTCATAGGGACTTCTGATGCTTCCTGTTGGAGTCATTAAAGGGTTATTGCAGATCAAGAGCGCACCGCTCCGCTACCCTCCACTGACTGCTCTGCACAGATCGTGCGCTCCTCTGCCTCCCACCGACTGCTTTGCACACAGCGTGCGCTCCTCTACCCTCCACTGACTGCTCTGCACACAGCGTGCGCTCCTCTACCCTCCACTGACTGCTCTGCACAGAGCGTGCACTCCTCTGTCTCCCACCGACTGCTCTGCACACAGCATGCGCTCCTCTGCCTTCCACCGACTGCTCTGCACACAGCATGCGCTCCTCTACCCTCCACCGACTGCTCTGCACACAGTGTGCGCTCCTCTGTCTCCCACCGACTGCTCTGCACACAGCGTGCACTCCTCTGCCTCCCAATGACTGCTCTGCACACAGCGTGCGCTCCTCTGCCTTCCACCGACTGCTCTGCACACAGCGTGCACTCCTCTGCCTTCCACCGACTGCTCTGCACACAGCGTGCACTCCTCTGCCTCCCAATGACTGCTCTGCACGCAGCGTGCACTCCTCTGCCTTTCACTGACCACTCTGCACACAGCGTGCACTCCTCTGCCTCCCAATGACTGCTCTGCACACAGCGTGCACTCCTCTGCCTTCCACTGACTGTTCTGCACACAGCGTGCGCTCCTCTGCCTCCCAATGACTGCTCTGCACGCAGCGTGCTCTCCTCTGCCTTCCACTGACTGCTCTGCACGCAGCGTGCACTCCTCTGCCTCCCAATGACTGCTCTGCACGCAGCGTGCGCTCCTCTGCCTCCCAATGACTGCTCTGCACGCAGCGTGCACTCCTCTGCCTTCCACTGACTGTTCTGCACACAGCGTGCGCTCCTCTGCCTCCCAATGACTGCTCTGCACACAGCGTGCACTCATCTGCCTTCCACTGACTGCTCTGCACGCAGCGTGCGCTCCTCTGCCTCCCAATGACTGCTCTGCACACAGCGTGCACTCCTCTGCCTTCCACTGACTGTTCTGCACACAGCGTGCGCTCCTCTGCCTCCCAATGACTGCTCTGCACGCAGCGTGCTCTCCTCTGCCTTCCACTGACTGCTCTGCACGCAGCGTGCACTCCTCTGCCTCCCAATGACTGCTCTGCACGCAGCGTGCGCTCCTCTGCTTCCCGACTGACTGCTCTGCACACAGCGTGCACTCCTCTGTCTCCCACCGACTGCTCTGCACACAGCATGCGCTCCTCTGCCTTCCACCGACTGCTCTGCACACAGCGTGCGTTCCTCTACCCTCCACCGACTGCTCTGCACACAGTGTGCGCTCCTCTGTCTCCCACCGACTGCTCTGCACACAGCGTGCACTCCTCTGCCTCCCAATGACTGCTCTGCACACAGCGTGCGCTCCTCTGCCTTCCACCGACTGCTCTGCACACAGCGTGCACTCCTCTGCCTTCCACCGACTGCTCTGCACACAGCGTGCACTCCTCTGCCTCCCAATGACTGCTCTGCACGCAGCGTGCACTCCTCTGCCTTTCACTGACCACTCTGCACACAGCGTGCACTCCTCTGCCTCCCAATGACTGCTCTGCACACAGCGTGCACTCCTCTGCCTTCCACTGACTGTTCTGCACACAGCGTGCGCTCCTCTGCCTCCCAATGACTGCTCTGCACGCAGCGTGCTCTCCTCTGCCTTCCACTGACTGCTCTGCACGCAGCGTGCACTCCTCTGCCTCCCAATGACTGCTCTGCACGCAGCGTGCGCTCCTCTGCCTCCCAATGACTGCTCTGCACGCAGCGTGCACTCCTCTGCCTTCCACTGACTGTTCTGCACACAGCGTGCGCTCCTCTGCCTCCCAATGACTGCTCTGCACACAGCGTGCACTCATCTGCCTTCCACTGACTGCTCTGCACGCAGCGTGCGCTCCTCTGCCTCCCAATGACTGCTCTGCACGCAGCGTGCACTCCTCTGCCTTCCACTGACTCTTCTGCACACAGCGTGCTCTCCTCTGCCTTCCACTGACTGCTCTGCACACCGCGTGCGCTCCTGAGATGATTGACAGTTTAGCTCAGTGGCGTGGCCCTAATAGGGGGGCAAAAACGTGCTTATGTGAAACCGGTGTCCGTGTGATCACCTGCAGACACTTCTGGCCACTTCTTTGATCCTTTACTCATTTCGGATTGTGGGCTCTCGGCCTTCTCTTCTGCAGTCTCAGATTTCGAGACTATTGATCGTATCCGGGTCGGGATCCCCCTTTCTTAGCTTAGCTCTCCAGAGCAGCCACTTTTCTCTCTCTCTTTCTTAACAATAGATAAATTAAGTCCTCAATCTTCAGACATTTGGTAAAGTCCTTCATGTTCCTGTCCGGAGATCCCAGTATCCGAGTTTTCCTTTCGATTTCGGCCTCATATCTCAGATTCCTCAATCATCTTTCTTCTCTCTTTGCCATTGGAATGGGCGATCCGAACGTGTGGAAATTTGTGTCGCTCCTCTTTCTTCTCGGACTCTTTGTTGGACGCCTTATCAATGTCAAAGCTTTTGATCTCGGTGGTCACCGTGCTCTTGGAGGATTTTCCATTCTTACTGAAGTCCTTGCTAGCCCTGACCATTTGGCTTATCGTGTTGCGGAAACCTTCAGTACTGAAGTAGTAGACCAGAGGGTCCAGGGCGCAGTTGGTACTGGCTAGAAGAACGGTGACGGTAAGGATCTTCTTCAGGATGGGTCTGAGGTTCCAAAAGTCAGGGACAAGTTCGGCTCGGAGAAGCCCATAGGCCACAAGGGTTGCGTTATAGGGGACAAAGCAAAAAAGGAAGATGCTGAGGTTAAGGATGAGCAGTCGGATTGTTCTCCTGTGCCTATTTCTTCCCCCTTCTGATGCCCGGCATAGCTCCCAGAAGACATGGCAGGAGCCGTAGAGAACTGCCCCAAGGGGCAAAAGGAACCCGATGACTTCCGCAATGAAGAGCAAAGGCATCAGGTAGGTGCTCCAGCTGCTTAGTCCCTCAAAACAGCGGTGTATCACCTCCTCTCCATCCCGGCAGTCTCTAGAGTCATGCACAAGAGCCGCCGGTACCGACCCGCTCACGATGATCAACCAGACGCACAAGCAAGTCAGACGGGCGACTTTGCGCCGGCGAAGATGACGGAAACGTAGAGGGTGAACGATGGCCAAGTATCGGTCCACATTGATGCAGAAGAGGAACAGGCAGCTGCCGTACATGTTGATGTGGAAGATGGATCCGGAGAGTCGGCAGAGGAACTTGCCAAACGGCCAGTGGTTATTGGCATAATAATAAATCCGTAAGGGCAGCGAGAGCGAGAAGAGGAGATCACTGAGGGCCAGGTTACAGAGGAAGGTGCTGACAACGGTGAGGGGTCGCAGCCAGCGCAGGAACACCACCAGAGAGACGCCATTCAGTATGACCCCGAGGGGCATTAAGAGGCTGTATCCCACCAGGAGCACCATCCGGGACCGCGGAGGGGTATGTGCATCGCAGCTGTCCAAATCCGAGTGATTCATCACTGGAGACGCCTGAGGAGACAGAGACCGAATAAATGAGACATCCAACAGAAAGTGAAAAGCAATGTAAATATAATGGAGTCACCAATGGTGCCCCTCTAACCATGCCTGCCGGACCACCCTTATATTACCAGCCACACTGGCCATACAATATAGCAGGGCCAATTATACCTCCTCCACTAACAGGAGGTTACATATAACCGGCCAATCAGAAGGTGACCGCATGTTATGTCCACATGTGGATCCTGTGTATAGAGGTGTTATCAGTCATTGTACAGAAGGAGGAGGTGGTGAGCTGGGGGAGGGGGCGGAGGAAGAGGAGGTGGTGATCTGGGGGTGGAGGAGGAGGAGAAGGGAGAGGTGGTGAGCTAGGGGAGGAGGAGGAGAGCTGTGGCATCACCTATTGTAAATGGCGGATCAGAAGAGAAGTAAATGGTGGATCAAAGGAGGAGGAAGAGAGCTGTGACATCACCTATTGTAAATGGTGAAGAGGAGGAAAAGGAAGAGAGCAGTGACATCACATACAGAGCAGGAGTAGGTGAGCTGTGACATCACCTATTGTAAATGGATCGCAGGAGATTTGCGACATCACCTATGGTGGAGAGGAAGAAGAGGAGGAGAGCTGTGACATCACCTATGATGGCAAAAAGGAGGAGGAGAGCTGTGACCACCTATGTAGGAGGAGGTGAGCTGTGACATCAACTATTGTGAATGGTGGATCCTGTGTTATCTACTGTATATAGAGGTGTTATCAGTCATTATACAGGAGGAGGAGAGCTGTGACATCATCTATGGAGGAGGAGTAGGTGAGCTGTGAACACCAATTTAAAATAGTCGATCGGAGGAGGAGTAGGTGAGCTGTGACATCACTTATTGTAAATGGTGGAGAGGAAGAAGAGGAGAACTGTGACATCACCTATTGTAAATGGTGGATTGGAGGAGAACTGTGAGATTACCTATGGAGGAGGAGGTGAGCTGTGACATCACCTATTGCAAATGTTGGATTGGAGGAGCAGTAGGTGAGCTGTGACATCACCTATTGTAAATGGATCGGAGGAGAGTTGTGACATCACCTATGGTGGAGAAAAGGAGGAGGAGAAATGTGACATCACCTATGGTGGAGAGGAAAAGTAGGTGAGCTGTGACCACCTATGTAGGAGGAGGTGAGCTGTGACATCACCTAGTGTGAATGGTGGATCCTGTGTCATCTACTGTATATAGAGGTGTTATCAGTCATTGTACAGGAGGAGGAGGTGAGCTGTGACATCACCTATTGTGACTGGTGGATCCTGTGTTATCTACTGTACATAGAGGTGTTATCAGTCATTGTAATCCTGTCCTTGATGAGATGGCTAAAAAGCCTTCTGTACAAAATAGGAAATGTATTTCAGCTTTATATTCAGCGTAATGAATTGAATTTTAATATATAGTGATTAGGAAAATTGAAAAAAAAATGCACAGGATGCAGTGGACACATGTAGTTAAGATGGCGGCGACTCTCAGCCTGCCAATACATGGAGGGGGTGGTTGCTTGGTATATTAATACACAATTATGCATTAATATACCAAGCAACCACCCCATCCATGGCTTGGCAGGCTGAGAGTCGTTGTCTCATCGGTATTTTTGCGCCTGTGTTGCCGCCATCTTAACTACATGGGTCCACTGCATCCTGATAGTGCATTTGTTTGGAGGCAGCATGGTGGTTAGCACTGCAGCCTTGCAGCGCTGGGGTCCTGGGTTGAAATCCCACCAAGGACAACATCTGCAAGGGGTTTGTATGTTCTCCCCGTGTTTGCGTGGGTTTCCTCCGGGTTCTCCGGTTTCCTCCCACATTCCAAAGGCATACTGGTAGGGAATTTAGATTGTGAGCCCCATTGGGCACAGCGATGATAATGTGTGCAAACTGTAAAGCGCTGCGGAATATGTTAGTGCTATATAAATAAAAAATGTATATTATTATTATAAGAAATATTATAAGAGGCCTGGGCAGGTAAACATCGCTGCCTTTTTTTACTGCTGTTTTTTGAATTTTTGGAGGATTTTTAAGTCCTTTTTTTGTGGTTTTGATGTTTAGTATTTTGTAAAGACACATTCCCTCTAATACACCGACTGAACGCCCACATAGCATACAAAAGACTCTAGTCACCCATGACACACGGTAGGTGAGTGTGAAGAAAGCCCCTGTTCCTTCCACGTCACCAATCCGTGACGTCACTACACAGGCACAGCTCTCCGGCGCCCCCTTTGTCTCTCAGGTCAGTAAGGGAACTGCACCTAGAGCAAATGGCCGCCGGAATGACTGCCCTGTTACCCACACTGGGTATTCTAAGATTCGCAATCAGAGTAAAAGGATCAGCCCAAAATTAATTTATGATTTAATTGCCTTAAGGGCGCACTAGGTAATTACAAGAAATATACAATCACAATATATCAAGAGTTACAGTCAGAGTACAATATAACAACAATGATACAAGGCTTAAGGTATAAAGCTGGAGGTCACTTTACCAGGTTAGAGGTCGCTTGTGGAAGCCGGGGGGCGCAGCGTTCCGCAGGTCCAAAACTTTAGTTGCCGGGCAGCCCCCAGAAAGCGTGTGCTTGCCCCCTCTGGCTGGCGTATGCCCTGTTTCTTAGCTGGTCATCTTCTGAGTGTCACCCGCTCTCCACATGTTCCAGCTCTTAACCCTGCCGTGTCCCTCCCCCTGTAGCTGGGTGGGCTTAGCAATCTCCACCCCTCTGCCTCCCTGCGATATTTGTTCCAATATCTAATAAATGGGATAACTTCTCTCAGGATGATCGGATCAGCACACGGGCAGTACCAGCGCCTGTGGTTTGTTCTGCCGGTCGTACTGGGATCAAACCTGGACCCATTCGGTCCCTGTGGGAGGCTGATCTCTATATCTCGGGTTTCAGACCTCCCACGGATACAGGAGTCGCACCATTAGATGCACCATTTCTTTAGGACGAGGGGAATATTTTTTATGAGCCGCTACCTCGGACGATGCGTCCATAATTCACGATTCCATGTCAGAGACGGTTCGGCTGGACGACCATACTAGATGTGTATCCAGTGGCCCCTTGACATGCGTGGTTTAATTAAGCCCTTGAGCATTTCCAAGCCCCCTGCTGGTGTGGCTTCCTAACTGAGCTTTGAAGTACCTTCTGCAATCTCCTCTGAGCTCAGCCGATTACCATACTAATAGGCACTATGTTCATTAGAAAAGGTGGGGGCCAGGAGCACTCCTCTCTGCAGACCTGTGACCAGGAGGCAAAAATGGAGTCACGCCAATCTCTGTTAGTATGCCCGTCCAAGATGGCGGCTGTTCCCTCATCACACCTCCCTGCTTTAGAGGGCGCTAGGGGGCATCACATTCCTGTGTTCCCCCGTGCGCCCTTCCGCACTTTCTCCTTGCCGGGACAACCCATCAGCATTACCATGGTCTCTGCCCCCTCCTCTGTCTCTCTCCGAGGCTGTCTCTGCCTCCTCCTCTGTCTCTCTGAGGCAGTCTCTGCCTCCTCCTCTGTCTCTCTCTGAGGCTGTCTCTGCCCCCTCCTCTCTCTCTGAGGCTGTCCCTGCCCCCTCCTCTCTGTCTCTGAAGCTGTCCCTGCCTCCTCCTGTCTCGCCCTGAGGCCGTCTCTGCCTCATTCTCTCCTTCCCTGAGGCAGTCTCTGCCTCCTCCTCTGTCTCTCTCTGAGGCTGTCTCTGCCCCCTCCTCTCTCTCTAAGGCTGCCTCGGCCTTCTCTCTCTTTCGGAGGCTGTCTCTGCCTCCTCCTCGGTCACTCCATGAGGCTGTCTCTGCCCCCTCCTCTCTGTCTCTGAAGCTGTCCCTGCCTCCTCCTCTGTCCCTCTCTGAGGCTGTCTCTGCCTCTCCCTCTCTCTTTCTGAGGCTGTCCCTGCCTCCTCCTCTGTCTCTCTCTGAGGCTGTCTCTGCCTCCTTCTCTCTTTCCCTGAGGCTGTCCCTGCCTCCTCTGTCCCTCTCTGAGGCTGTCTCTGCCTCTCCCTCTCTCTTTCTGAGGCTGTCCCTGCCTCCTCCTCTGTCTCTCTCTGAGGCTGTCTCTGCCTCCTCCTCTCTGTCTCTGAGGCTGTCCCTGCCTCCTCCTCTGTCCCTCTCTGAGGCTGTCTCTGCCTCCTTCTCTCTTTCCCTGAGGCTGTCCCTGCCTCCTCCTCTGTCCCTCTCTGAGGCTGTCTCTGCCTCTCCCTCTCTCTTTCTGAGGCTGTCCCTGCCTCCTCCTCTGTCTCTCTCTGAGGCTGTCTCTGCCTCTTCCTCTCTGTCTCTGAGGCTGTCCCTGCCTCCTCCTCTGTCCCTCTCTGAGGCTGTCTCTGCCTCCTTCTCTCTTTCCCTGAGGCTGTCCCTGCCTCCTCCTCTGTCCCTCTCTGAGGCTGTCTCTGCCTCTCCCTCTCTCTTTCTGAGGCTGTCCCTGCCTCCTCCTCTGTCTCTCTCTGAGGCTGTCTCTGCCTCCTCCTCTCTGTCTCTGAGGCTGTCCCTGCCTCCTCCTCTGTCCCTCTCTGAGGCTGTCTCTGCCTCTCCCTCTCTCTCTGAGGCTGTCTCTGCCTCCTTCTCTCTTTCCCTGAGGCAGTCTCTGCCTCCTCCTCTGTCTCTCTCTGAGGCTGTTTCTGCCCCCTCCTCCCCCTTTCTGAGCGGATAGGGTACCCCTAACTGTCGGTCCCTGGGCCACGCCTCCGGTGAACCCTGCTGGACCGTTACCTGGAACAGCCATCCCTGGTCCCAGACCACCCGCTCGCGGTCTGACTCCCCAGGAGGCTGTGCCGCCTGCTCCTTGAGAGCTTTCAGGCTAGCATCAGCTTCCAACGCTGCCTGAAATCCCTGACTCGATGTGGCGAGAATGGACGACACTGCCACATCCGCTGTCAGCTCCCCGGGATCTGTCTCCTGGCCGCTGTCTGACTCGGCCGCCACTTGGTCAGAGAGGGGGAAGCCGTCGGACCTCTGCAAGGCTCCTTGGGCTCCGGCGCTCCCACTCCTGGTGACAGCGGCCACGACCGCTGTGCCCATGGGTAGCGCCTGCTTCCCCCCGGCTCCTGACCAAGTCGCCGGGTCAGGCAGACTTCCCTGCCCTCCTGACATCCCGGGTGTGGGGAACTCCTGCCCTGGGGTCTTACCTGGTGGCTCCTCTCCTGGGACGCCTCCTCCCCCCATGGCCTGTTCCTCTTCCTGCAGGGGCCCTAGACTCAGCAGGCTGGATTCACTTAGGGGCCCTACACTGCCCATAGCAGCCCCTCCCTCCACCTCTGTGCTTTCCCCTACAGTCTCCTCACCTGTCCTCCCTGTGAGCCCTGTGTGTGTGGTGTCAGTGTATGGATTACCCTCAGGTTTCAATCCCTCCTCCACTGTTGGAGGCACATTCAACACATCAACATTCACAGTAGAGTCATGACATTCTTGGGGAGCCGAACTTGGGGGTTCAGTGGCCACATACTGAGACACTATCCGCCCCAAATCGGTCCCAAGTAATACATTGGCAGGAATATTTGACGTTACTCCCACCTCCCGCACTCCCCTCCCGGCGCCCCAGTCCAAAAACACCTTGGCGACAGGCAGCGCTGGTTCCACGCCTCCAATTCCGGAGACGGAAAGGGTTTTTCCCGGTACCAAGTCTTGAGGGGACACCACCTCAGGACGTACCAGGGTTCGTTCAGCGCCTGTGTCCCGCAGTCCCATGACCGCTGTGCGGCCGATAGTGACGGGTTGGTAATTGTCCAGGGACCTCCCACCACCCCCTCCCACACATAAAACAGTGGACGGTTCCAGGGACAGGGATGGGGCCTTAAGACGCTGGGGACATGCAGACTTGAAGTGTCCCAGCTGGTTGCAGTGATGACAACGTCTGGGTTCTGCGCCTGGCCTGGAGAGGGCAGCAGGGGGGTACACCCCTTGCACTCTGGGGGCTGGGGAAACAGGGGCAGGATTGGGCTTACCCCCTCTCCAGGTGCTGCTGGCAGGCTTCTTCGGCTCAGGCGCCCTGTTATTGGCATACTCATCTGCCAGGGCGGCTGTAGCAGAAGCCCCCTTTGGTTTCCGGTCACGGAGGAACTGCTGGAGGTCCTCTGGGCAGTTCCACAAGAACTGCTCCGTGACGAACAGTTCCTGGACCTCCTGGCGGGTGGTGAGCGCTAGACCCGAGGTCCAGTGCTCTGCAGCTCTCAGCAACGCCCGCATGTGGTCGGTCCAGGTGTCCTTTGGGCCCCGCTGCAGGCTCCGGAACTTCTTGCGGTAGGACTCCGGGGCGAGGTTGTAGTGCTGGATCAGGGCCCGCTTGATGCTGCTGTAGTCCTGCTCCGCCCCGGCAGGTAAGTCCCCCAAAACTTCCAGGGACTTACCCCTCAAACGGGGGGTCAGGTATCTTGCCCACTGATCCGGGGCCAGATGGTGTTGAAGGCAGGTCCTTTCAAAGGCCAGCAAGAAGGAATCCAGGTCTCCATCCTTCTCAAGCAGAGGGAAGTCCTCGGCCCGGACTTTGGAAACCCTGGACTCTGGTGGTGCTGGGGCGTCCAGCGGGAGCCCGTGTTGAGCCATCTCCAGTCGGTGCTGGCGCTCCGCTGCTCTCTCTGCCGCCGCTTGCTCCGCTGCCCACTCTGCAGCTTTCTCTGCCCGCTCCGCTGCCTCACGGCGTTCTGCACGCTCGGCCTCCGCTTGCTCCGCTGCCCGCTCTGCAGCTTTCTCTGCCCGCTCCGCTGCCTCACGGCGTTCTGCACGCTCGGCCTCCGCTGCTTTCTCTGCAGCTGCCATGAGTCTCATATAGGCGTCTTCATTACCCGCCTCGAGACGTGCCACTGCCGCTGCAACAAGGGTCGCTGATGTGGACAGGCTGGGGCGGGTAGGTGGTGGGTAGTCCCTTGCCGGACTAAGCACAGGTGGCTGGCTCCTTGGGGAGTCTGGGCTGAGCTCCCCCTCACCTTGAACAGTACCATCCACCACCACCTCCTCCTCGACCATAGCACTGGCCTGCGCCCTCACTGCACTCCTGGTGCCCTCTGCCATCTTTGGAACCTCTGGTTACTGACACAGCTGTAACCCTGACCTTGCACACAACTTATTATATTTACACTCTGACCGTCTAGTGCTGGGCTGACCTTAAGACCCCAGCAGCGAAAGTTACCACTGGTAGTCTTTAGTGTCTGGGAGTAGGGGTCCCACGCACACTATTACTCTGATCCCACGTACGCTGCCACCACTGTGAAGAAAGCCCCTGTTCCTTCCACGTCACCAATCCGTGACGTCACTACACAGGCACAGCTCTCCGGCGCCCCCTTTGTCTCTCAGGTCAGTAAGGGAACTGCACCTAGAGCAAATGGCCGCCGGAATGACTGCCCTGTTACCCACACTGGGTATTCTAAGATTCGCAATCAGAGTAAAAGGATCAGCCCAAAATTAATTTATGATTTAATTGCCTTAAGGGCGCACTAGGTAATTACAAGAAATATACAATCACAATATATCAAGAGTTACAGTCAGAGTACAATATAACAACAATGATACAAGGCTTAAGGTATAAAGCTGGAGGTCACTTTACCAGGTTAGAGGTCGCTTGTGGAAGCCGGGGGGCGCAGCGTTCCGCAGGTCCAAAACTTTAGTTGCCGGGCAGCCCCCAGAAAGCGTGTGCTTGCCCCCTCTGGCTGGCGTATGCCCTGTTTCTTAGCTGGTCATCTTCTGAGTGTCACCCGCTCTCCACATGTTCCAGCTCTTAACCCTGCCGTGTCCCTCCCCCTGTAGCTGGGTGGGCTTAGCAATCTCCACCCCTCTGCCTCCCTGCGATATTTGTTCCAATATCTAATAAATGGGATAACTTCTCTCAGGATGATCGGATCAGCACACGGGCAGTACCAGCGCCTGTGGTTTGTTCTGCCGGTCGTACTGGGATCAAACCTGGACCCATTCGGTCCCTGTGGGAGGCTGATCTCTATATCTCGGGTTTCAGACCTCCCACGGATACAGGAGTCGCACCATTAGATGCACCATTTCTTTAGGACGAGGGGAATATTTTTTATGAGCCGCTACCTCGGACGATGCGTCCATAATTCACGATTCCATGTCAGAGACGGTTCGGCTGGACGACCATACTAGATGTGTATCCAGTGGCCCCTTGACATGCGTGGTTTAATTAAGCCCTTGAGCATTTCCAAGCCCCCTGCTGGTGTGGCTTCCTAACTGAGCTTTGAAGTACCTTCTGCAATCTCCTCTGAGCTCAGCCGATTACCATACTAATAGGCACTATGTTCATTAGAAAAGGTGGGGGCCAGGAGCACTCCTCTCTGCAGACCTGTGACCAGGAGACAAAACGGAGTCACGCCAATCTCTGTTAGTATGCCCGTCCAAGATGGCGGCTGTTCCCTCATCACAGTGAGGCCCTCTGCAGCTTTTGCATTGGGGCAGTTACAGAAATATTGCAGTATGAAAGAATGTAAAAAGCCCAGTGATGCCTTTCCTAGAAGAATATACTCCAGAGCTGCATTCATAATTCTGCCGGCGGTTACTGGAAACTCAATATTCCTGTCATTAAAAACAGCCAGAGTGCAAACCAAGCAATATGACCAAGATTATGATTTATATAGAATACAAAAAACCAACTGAACCAGCAGGGGGTGTCCGAAGATTTCAGCTCTGAAGCCTCCAGAATTGCATTCTGGCAGATAATCTGCATTTCTCCATTATTAGAAGTGTCCCTTTACTATTTAAAGCTGGAAGGTCGTCCTGGAAATCTCTTTTCCTTATTATAAGTGAGATACAAGTGGCGTTTGTCCTGATACAATCCATCAGGCGCTGGGGACAGTCACTTCCCTTCTCCTCCGGAGCAGACATCCAACATGCGGCGACATCTGCGGCAATCACACATCCGGTGTTTACACCACAATCGTCGCGGTACAGGATAACAATAAGCCCCATCCCCTTACCTGAGGCGCCGCGCTCGGGACGTGGGGGTCGTGTTTGCTGATGGAAACGAATAACACAAATATCCTGGAATCCAAGATGTAAACTCTGCAGCATTATGGGACGAGCGAGTCTGTAAAATAGTGCGAAGCGTCAGGGAGGCTGATAAGGGGCCGAGGCGGCTCGCCCGAGTACGTGGGAGGTCACTGGGAGCGACTGGTTCACGTGTAATTTCCAGTCTTCGTCTGCTTAAGTTATGGAACTTTTTTCTTACTATTTTTTACCACTATTTCCATAGTGCGGAGCCTCAAAGAAATGGCGAGCAAAACCCCAAAACGGCTCAGAACGGTCACATCCTCCTATATATTCAGTATACACACGCATCTCTATCATTTTGCAGAATTCGCTTCCAAAATTTCATAAGTCAGAGATGGCGGCCTCTGGGCAGCGCCTAAGGGTCAGGATGACGAAGGATCTTGGAGATGTTACATTTGGAAACTTCCTTCTATTCAATGGAAGCTTTGAGGAGCCCTGGGGAAGAACACTTTATAGGGCGCCCCTTCTCTTGGTTAAAAGGGAAGAATGAAAAAATAATAATATTTTTTTACTAACGGTATTAGATCTACAAGAAGGAGCGTTTTCAAAAAGTACAAAAACACCAATAATAGTTCCATACAGTACACCAATAATACCGTCATATGCTGGGTCCAGGAGTAGTTTTCAAAACAAGCATTGGATACTTAATATAAAAGGGCCCATATATCTTAAGACCCTTCATATGTTTGACTGACCGTTATCAAACACGTACAAAACCCAAGAAAAAAACATAAATACAACAAGCATATACCCTTCAGTAAGTAAACAGTAATCGTACATGTAAATAACAAAGTTCTTAATAATCGCTATTTTGATAAAAAAGCATAAAAGCCATCCCACCACGACAAGGTGCACCCAATCGGGATATTCCTAGTCTGTCTCTAGGTTTAATACCTTATCTTGTGTCAAACAACGTTAATGTGAATAAGGGCCGAGCAGGACAGGGGCACGACGGACACCGATCCATGGGGAAGCTACACGGATGAAATACAGGACCTGGTCCTGCTCGGCCTTTATTCACATTGAGGTCCTTTGATACAAGAGACAGGTTAGGACCATCCCGGTGGGTGCACCTTGTCACGGAGGGATGGCTTTTATGATCAAAATAGGGGAGTTAAAGTTATGTTGTGATTTCCATGTACTAACGCTTCTTACTTGCTGTAGGATATAGGCTCATTGCTTTTTTGTTGGGTTTTGTCTATGAAATGCACGTATACCAGCTTATCGTCCGGCTCATTTCTTTGGTTTTGCCATCTCCCACGTACACAGGGAACTCAACCCGGGCCGAACACCATTATGGGGGAGCCACTTCCAAACTACTGCAGAAGCAACTTATCTGTCTGAGAACAAAAAGATTGGCTGCAAGAAATCCAATATGTCGGATCCATCTCTCCATATAAAACAAAAACAATTTTAATGTAAAAAAACCCCAAACAATTAACTTGTGTAGTGAGATCCCCGCTACCACAGATTGATAAGCAAGTTATGTTCTGCGGTTAATATGTTTTTGTTTTTTAGGACATTCCTCAATTTGCTATTTTTTTTTTTATTTCCTCTTCACAGTTTGTCTAATCCTGGAGATCATATCACATCTTGTGAATCACTTTCGTTAACGGCCACATGAAGCCCCACGCGGTGGTAGAGATTTCTGGAAGCCAAATCTGAGCCTGAAAAGATAAAAACCTAGAGTTTGGCAAGAGGAAGCCAGCACGCAAGACAGCCCGCCGGTGAAAGGGCGCCAGGACGCAAGACAGCCCGCCGGCGAGAGGGCGCCAGCACGTAAGACAGCCCGCAGGAGATAAGGCGCCAGCACGCAAGACAGCCCGCCGGTGAGAAGGCGCCAGGACGCAAGACAGCCCGCCGGCGAGAGGGCGCCAGCACGTAAGACAGCCCGCAGGAGATAAGGCGCCAGCACGCAAGACAGCCCGCCGGTGAGAAGGCGCCAGCACGCAAGACAGCCCGCTGGCGAGAAGGCGTCAGGACGCAAGACAGCCCGCCGGCGAGAGGGCGCCAGCACGTAAGACAGCCCGCAGGAGATAAGGCGCCAGCACGCAAGACAGCCCGCCGGTGAGAAGGCGCCAGCACGCAAGACAGCCCGCTGGCGAGAAGGCGTCAGGACGCAAGACAGCCCGCCGGCGAGAGGGCGCCAGCACGTAAGACAGCCCGCAGGAGATAAGGCGCCAGCACGCAAGACAGCCCGCCGGTGAGAAGGCGCCAGCACGCAAGACAGCCCACTGGCGAGAAGGCGCCAGCACGCAAGACAGCCCACTGGCAAGAAGGCGTCAGGACGCAAGACAGCCCGCCGGCGAGAGGGCGCCAGCACGTAAGACAGCCCGCAGGAGATAAGGCGCCAGCACGCAAGACAGCCCGCTGGAGATAAGGCGCCAGCACGCAAGACAGCCCGCCGGTGAGAGGGCGCCAGCACGCAAGAAAGACCACCAGCGAGAGGGAGCCAGCACGCAAGACAGTCCGCCGGTGAGAGGGCACCAGCACGCAAGACAGCCCGCCGGCGAGAGGGCACCAGCACGCAAGACAGTCCGCCGGTGAGAGGGCACCAGCACGCAAGACAGCCCGCCGGCGAGAGGGCACCAGCACGCAAGACAGCCCGCCGGTGAGAGGGCGCCAGCACGCAAGACAGCCCACTGGCGAGAGGGTGACAGCACGCAAAAGACAGTCCGCCGGTGAGAGGGCGCCGGCACGCAAGACAGCCCGCCAGTAAGAGGGCGCCAGCACGCAAAACAGCCCGCCGGCGAGAGAGCGCCAGCACGCAAGAAAGACCGCCGGCGAGAGGGCGCCAGCAACAAAGTCCACCAGTAAGAATAGTACAATATGCTGATGATATATTGGGGGAACACCAGGTCGCCAGGCTGCTATTAGACGGGCCAATTTCTTGATCCATGTGCCGCTCACAGGTTATTAACAAAAGCTGAAAACGCAAATCCCGTCTGTCATTCATGGATCAGAGTTCACTAGTTTTTGCAGAAATGTGGATGCTTACTTTTACATCAGCCATAAGTAGTGACATCCATCACTGTGTCATACAGGTCCCTTCATTACTGAGGATATCTGGGCCTTCCTGGCTACAGTGCATGTGTCAATCAATTAATTGCATTGCAGACTGTTGTAACATGGAGGGGAGACGCCTGTCTGCCGAATAGCAGACCGCACGCAGTGCATCAACCAGACTACGTTAAAGGGACACCTCCAGCATATACCCTTCAGTAAGTAAACAGTAATTGTACATGTAAATAACAAAGTTCTTAATAATCGCTATTTTGATAAAAAAGCATAAAAGCCATCCCACCACAACAAGGTGCACCCAATCGGGATGGTCCTAGCCTGTCTCTAGGTTTAATACCTTATCTTGTGTCAAACAACGTTAATGTGAATAAGGGCCGAGCAGGACAGGGGCCCGACGGTCACCGATCCATGGGGAAGCTACACGGATGAAATACAGGACCTGGTCCTGCTCGGCCTTTATTCACATTGAGGTCGTTTGATACAAGACACAGGTTAGGACCATCCCGATGGGTGCACCTTGTCACGGTGGGATGGCTTTTATGATCAAAATAGCTTTAACTCCCCTATGTTGTGATTTCCATGTACTAACGCCGTTTACTTGCTGTAGGGTATAGGCTCATTGTTTTTTTTCTTGGGTTTTGTCTATGAAATGCACGTATACCAGCTTATCGTCCGGCTCATTTCTTTGGTTTTGCCATCTCCCACGTACACAGGGAACTCAACCCGGGCCGAACACCATTATGGGGGAGCCACTTCCAAACTACTGCAGAAGCAACTTATCTGTCTGAGAACAAAAAGATTGGCTGCAAGAAATCCAATATGTCGGATTCATCTCTCCATATAAAACAAAAACAATTTTAATGTAAAAAAACCCCCAAACAATTCACTTGTGTAGTGACATCCCCGCCACCACAGATTGATGAGCAAGTTATGTTCTGCGGTTAATATGTTTTTGTTTTTTAGGACATTCCTCAACTTGCTATTTTTTTTTTTATTTCCTCTTCACAGTTTGTCTAATCTTGGAGATCATATCACATCTTGTGAATCACTTTCGTTAACGGCCACATGAAGCCCCACGCGGTGGTAGAGATTTCTGGAAGCCAAATCTGAGCCTGAAAAAATAAAAACCTAGAGTTTGGCAAGAGGAAGCCAGCACGCAAGACAGCCCGCCGGCGAAAGGGTGCCAGCACGCAAGACAGCCCGCCGGCGAGAGGGCACCAGCACGCAAGAAAGACCACCAGCGAGAGGGCGCCAGCACGCAAGAAAGACCACCAGCGAGAGGGCGCCAGCACGCAAGACAGTCCGCCGGTGAAAGGGCGCCAGGACGCAAGACAGCCCGCCGGCGAGAGGGCGCCAGCACGTAAGACAGCCCGCAGGAGATAAGGCGCCAGCACGCAAGACAGCCCGCCGGTGAGAAGGCGCCAGCACGCAAGACAGCCCACTGGCGAGAAGGCGTCAGGACGCAAGACAGCCCGCCGGCGAGAGGGCGCCAGCACGTAAGACAGCCCGCAGGAGATAAGGCGCCAGCACGCAAGACAGCCCGCCGGTGAGAGGGCGCCAGCACGCAAGACAGCCCACTGGCGAGAAGGCGCCAGCACGCAAGACAGCCCGCTGGTGAGAAGGCGTCAGGACGCAAGACAGCCCGCCGGCGAGAGGGCGCCAGCACGTAAGACAGCCTGCAGGAGATAAGGCGCCAGCACGCAAGACAGCCCGCCGGTGAGAAGGCGCCAGCACGCAAGACAGCCCACTGGCGAGAAGGCGCCAGCACGCAAGACAGCCCGCTGGAGATAAGGCGCCAGCACGCAAGACAGCCTGCCGGTGAGAGGGCGCCAGCACGCAAGAAAGACCACCAACGAGAGGGAGCCAGCACGCAAGACAGTCCGCTGGTGAGAGAGCGCCAGCACGCAAGAAAGACCGCCGGCGAGAGGGCGCCAGCACGCAAGAAAGACCACCAACGAGAGGGCGCCAGCACGCAAAACAGCCCGCCGGCGAGAGAGCGCCAGCACGCAAGAAAGACCGCCGGCGAGAGGGCGCCAGCAACAAAGTCCACCAGTAAGAATATAGTCCATGAGCCAAGAACCAAATTTGACGATATCGGTACCAAGCGGAGTGACTAATTCTCTTTGGTATTTTTAGGTAGATGCATGTCTGTAGTTTATTTTTTGATATGATAGCCCTTACATATACGTAGCTTATTAACCCCTTCAGCCCTAGGCCTATTTGTACCCAAGTGCCTAAGCCAATCTGACCTGTGCCACTTCATGGGCTAATAACTTTGGAACGCTTTCACCTATCCAAGCCATTCTGAGATTGTTTTCTCGTGACATATTGTACTTCACGTCAGTGCTAAATGGGAGTCAATATATTTTACCTTTCTATATAAAAAAATGCTAAATATTCGGAAATTTTGGAAAAATCGGCAATTTTTTAACTTTGAAATTCTCTGCTTTTTACAAAAATACTGATACCCCCCATAATAGTTATTAATTTACACTCCCCACATGTTTACTTCATATTGGCATCATTTTGAAAATGAAACCTTATTGTTTTACGACGTAATAGGGCTTATAGTTTTATGCGCAATTTTTCACATTTACAGCAAAACCCACTTTTCAAAGGACCAAGTCACTTCTGAAGTCACTTTAAGGGGCTTACATAACAGAAACCACCCATAAATTACCCCATTTTGCAAACTACACCCCTCAAGCTGTTCAAAACTCATTTTTAAAAACTGTTAACCCTTTAGGTGTTCCACAGGAATTTTAGCATGAGCCAAGAACCAAATATGACGATATCGGTACCACCCGGAGTGACTAGATGTAGTATTTGTAACAAAATTTAATCCAAGTTATGTAAATACACACTGAACATGTCATGTGCATATATATATATATATATATATATATATATATATATATATATATATATATATATATGTTACTCCATAATATCTTCAACATCGGACTCTGAATCTGACTGTTGTTCTACTGGCTCGTCTTCAGTACCCTTGTTCTGGCATGTCTGTAATCTGCACATGTCTGTGCACTTCAGGCCATTGCTGAGGCAAGTACACTGAGGAAGTTCACATGACCGCACACACTTGCAGGACAGTAGCTGTATAATAGCTTCTGGTGCTGGTGCCCCTTGCATCCACTTGACAACAAGCTTTCCGTCGTTATCTATCATCCAACCGCAGTCTGTTGGGTTTGCAACCCATGGCTGGCTCTGCAGACTTCTCCTCCAGATCGCAGCCTGGTAGTTTGCACGCAGTGCATGCATGAAAAGGCAGTCCTGGCAAGGAGGGAGTTGACTTGACTCTACCACTCCACGTCTGGCACAGAACAGCTGATAACGGAGCCTGTTTACCTCAGTTGTTTGGGTAGTTGGCAGGTACATGTGGCAGGTGATTTCCTGTAACTTCTCAAAAAGTTCGGTAGACACTTCCCATGAACGACCAACTTCCTGAAAGGCATCCTGGTATGTCTTGTTCATCTTCAACTGCTTGAGTGTCGTCATCTTCCCACAGCCAGCGAATGCACTGACGGTGTCACAGCCTGTAAATGCATGCATACCAATCAATGAATCACATACGCTGCCTCCCAATGTTCGGCTCAGAGTGGTGATATCCAGGAATCTTGTCCGGTTCTGTGTACCGCATTTCTGGAACAGGTGGGATGGGATTTTGTGGCACATGCCCAGACACAGGACCATGACATCAGTATCCTCCGAAGTGATGATGACCGACTTGTAACCAGATTCTGCTGCATGAAGAGCATGGAGAAGGAGGCGTGTGTCTGCTTCTTCTTGATTTGACTTAAGGTCAGCAGCCTCTTCCCACTGTTCTTTGGTGATCTTAAAGCAGAGCTGCTCACATGTGACATACAGCTCCTTCTCCTCAAGCTTCTCCCTGTGGTGTTTCGCCTTCCATTCTTCTACCAGAAACTTTATGAGACTTGCCTTGTTGGAGGAACTACTTAGAAGCTTTTTCCACTGCTGGATGTTGTGCCCATGTTGAATGTTCTTGAAATGGATCCCTGTGCCTTCATATCTGTTGACTCTTTCTGTATCTTTGATGGATGTCTCCTTGTAGACGTCAAAGACAATATCAATGCGCTTGCTCTTAGCACCCTCATGGATAGCGCGACTCATTGCTGTGCCTGCTAGCTGGCCAAATGTTGCATTGTTTCCCTTCAGTTTCTGAACCAGGCTCATCCCATCAATGATGGTTGCAGAGGGCTCGGGGATCACTTCTGCAGGACGAGCATTCCTCTCCAACTCCCTTGCGAGGGCAGCCTTGTTGGTCTTGCGGATAGACCCATCACCATTGGCAAGTGCCCATGGCAATGGACCCAGGGGATGAGTCAAGACATCACTCATTTGTAGCTTTCTGTTCTCAGCTACAAGTATCATCTGGCCAAATAGGTTTCTGTCAGCCTTCAAAATTACCTCCTTGCCAAGACCTTGTCTGCGTGTCTTCATTTGGATGTTAGAGAACGTTTTAAGTTTGTTCTTCGTCATCTTGTCATGAAACAATGTAGTTGGCTTATCGGTACCCAAACGCTCATCCTTGAATGTTTGATATGCATCCTCTCCTATACTGTATGCCCCTTGAAGGTCTTTGGCTACATCTGGTGGTGCTACAGTCGCTGTTGACAAACTGATAAGTTCACCATTATGCTCTTTGTTGAAGGGGTTCACCCAACCTGTCTCCAGCAGTTGAACGAAAGATTGGACATCGGCTTCATCTCTTCTAATCCTAGACACCTGTAGGTCTGAATGGCTGAAGTCAGTATATTGTTGGCCTACCAGGGCCCTCAGCTGCCTCAAGTACATACTGCGGTACTCTGATGTCAGGTAGAACCTGGAAACAGCTCCAACTTTGAGGCTGAAGCCTTTTGTGCCCCCTGGTGTCTGGGTGTCTTTGTTGATTGTCTCTTCAATGGTCTGGTCCACAGGAATTCGTCCAAAAGGATTCTTGCTACCGATCTGGACCGAAAAGCCACCTTGCATGAAGTATTCATGGACCTCTGGGTGTTCTATGGGCAGCCGAGACATTGTGGCATAGTAATAGGTTAGGTATCGGGCATAGTTGACCTTGTCATAGGCAAAACACCATGGTATCATCTGTCGGATTGCTCCTAGGTGAAGCATCCAGTTGCCTTCTCTTGAAGCTCGAACCAGGGCCAGCATGGTCTCGACCATGTCCAAGTATGACATCCAGAATGCTGAGAGTTGTTCATTTCTGAGGGTCTCAAGATAAACTTGAAAGAGCTTCAGGGTAAGTGTGCAAGATTCATTATCCAAGAGCTTTTCGAAGGATCCCTGCGACACACTGATGCGAAAGTTTGTGATGTTCTTCAGTGTTTCATCCAGATGGTGAAGGTCCCTTGCATGGTTTTCTTCTAGCCATGGAAGGAAGTTTTTCCATGCAAGCAGAGGGAGATAGGAGCTCTGCAGAGAAGACCGGAGAGTCCTGTTCAGCACAGAACGTGTATGTGTCAGTGTGTGTGCGTGTGTTGGGGCACCTCAGGGTGTCTTCAAATGTGACATAGCCCCCTAGATTTCTTCCAGTAAAATTTGCACTCCAAAAGTCATTTGGCGCTCCTTCCCTTCCGAGGCCTGCCGTTCCCCAATACTGCAGTGTACGACAACATATCGGGTGTTGTTGTGTTCGGGAGAGATTGGTGAACAAATAGTGGGGTGCATTTTTTGCTGGTACACCTCTTAAAAATAAAAAAATGAGCCTAAAATGACACCTTCATGTAAAAAATGCACTTTTTCCATTTTCTCAACCAAGTGTTTCCAACTACTGTGAAACACTGGTTGGGTCAAAGTGGTCACTATACCCCCTAAAAGATTCCTTGGGGGTGTAGTTTCCAAAATAGGGTCACTTTTTGGGGTTTCCACTGTGGGTGTACCTCAGGCAGCCTTCAAATGTGACATGGCCCCCTAGATTTCTTCCAGTGAATCCGCCACCCAAAAACCACATAGCGCTCCTTCCGTGTTGAGCTGTGCTGTGTGCCCATACTTTAGTTTACGAGTACATGTGGGGTGTTTCTATAAACTGCAGAATTAGGGTAACCAAGTTTGGGTTTGCCGTTAACCCTTGCTAGGTTGCAGGTAAAATTGGATTACAATGTAATATCTGGAAAAAAAATGAAATTTTGAAATTTCGCCTTCATTCTGCTAAAATTCCTGTGGAACACCTAAAGGGTTAACAGTTTTTAAAAATGAGTTTTGAACAGCTTGAGGGGTGTAGTTTGCAAAATGGGGTAATTTATGGGTGGTTTCTGTTATGTAAGCCCCTTAAAGTGACTTCAGAAGTGACTTGGTCCTTTGAAAAGTGGGTTTTGCTGTAAATGTGAAAAATTGCGCATAAAACTATAAGCCCTATTACGTCGTAAAACAATAAGGTTTCATTTTCAAAATGATGCCAATATGAAGTAAACATGTGGGGAGTGTAAATTAATAACTATTATGGGGGGTATCAGTATTTTTGTAAAAAGCAGAGAATTTCAAAGTTAAAAAATTGCCGATTTTTCCAAAATTTCCGAATATTTAGCATTTTTTTATATAGAAAGGTAAAATATATTGACTCCCATTTAGCACTGACGTGAAGTACAATATGTCACGAGAAAACAATCTCAGAATGGCTTGGATAGGTGAAAGCGTTCCAAAGTTATTAGCCCATGAAGTGGCACAGGTCAGATTGGCTTAGGCACTTGGGTACAAATAGGCCTAGGGCTGAAGGGGTTAATAAGCTACGTATATGTAAGGGCTATCATATCAAAAAATAAACTACAGACATGCATCTACCTAAAAATACCAAAGAAAATTAGTCACTCCGGGTGGTACCGATATCTGGCCCGGCTCATGGACTAATAGTACAATATGCTGATGATATATTGGGGGAACACCAGGTCGACAAGCTGCTATTAGACGGGCCAATTTCTTGATCCATGTGCCGCTCACAGGTTATTAACAAAAGCTGAAAACGCAAATCCTGTCTGTCATTCATGGACCAGAGTTCACTAGATTTTGCAGAAATGTGGATGCTTACTTTTACATCAGCCATAAGTAGTGACATCCATCACTGTGTCATACAGGTCCCTTCATTACTGAGGATATCTGGGCCTTCCCGGCTACAGTGCATGTGTCAATCAATTAATTGCATTGCAGACTGTTGTAACATGGAGGGGAGACGCCTGTCTGCCGAATAGCAGACCGCACGCAGTGCATCAACCAGACTACGTTAAAGGGACACCTCCATCATTAAAGTAAATTAATAGTGTGGTTGGGGGAAGGGTGGGACTCAATCAGAAGAACCTCCATTACTTATTAGGAGCAGGGGGTAGCCGCAATGAGCATCTCCTTCTCTGGGAGACTGGGCTCATCCCTGCATTATGAGAAGCTAGCTACATCCTCCATCCCTCGTCTGACGCTGACATGATTGACTGGCAGGGATTGCCGAGAGAGGGTGATGGGAAGATCTCTGGGTGACCAAGTGGCAGAGAAGAGAACCCTACGACCGCCAATATGGCTGAACACGCTCACTGTCATTTTCTGGTAGTGGTTGGTGGGGTGGAGCAGGCTGCCTGTAAGGATTTATTAGTGATGTCATGCTTTCCTCTTTGACTGGAGATTACATCATAATCTGAATGATTAAAGCAGAGGAAATGGAGAGTAAAACCGCACATGGTGATCGGACCTAGTAGTATATTCAGAATAAGCTGTTCCGTGTCTACATTAAGGACAACCTCACAGTCATGGCCAAAAGTGTTGGCACCCTTGAAATTGTTCCAGAAAATGAAGTATTTTTTTTCCATAAAATTATTGCAATTACACATGTTTATTTCACGTGTGTGTGTGTGTGTGTGTGTGTGTGTGTGTGTGTGTGTGTGTGTGTGTGTGTGTGTGTGTGTGTGTGTATATATATATTTGTACAAAAAAAACAAAAAGAAAACACAACGGAAAAAAAGGTTAATTGGAAATAATTTCACACAAACCCCCTAAAATGGGCTGGATGAAATTGTAGATAAACAACTTTGTTTCAAGCATGTGATGCTCGATCAAACTCACCTGTGACAAGTAACAGGTGTGGGCAATATGAAAAATCACACCGGAAACCAGATAAAAAGGGGAGCTGAATCAATCTTTGCATTATGTGTATACTAAGTGTTGAGAACAGAAAGAAGAGAACTGTTTGAGGACTAGATAACCTTAATTGTTGAACAATATTAATACTCTAAGGTTACAAGTCCATCTCCAGAGATCTTGATGTTCCTTTGTCCACAACATAATCAAGAAGTTTACAACCCATGGCACTGTAGCTAATCTCCCTGTACGTGGACGGCAGAGAATAATTGATGAAATGTTGCAACACAGAATAGTTCGGATGGCGGATAAGCAGACCCAATCAGGTTCCAAAGAAATCCAAGCTGTCCTGCAGGCTCAGGGTGCATCAGTGTCAGCGTGAACTATCCATCAACATTAGACTAAAATGAAACGCTATGGCATTAAACCCAGGAGGGCCCCACTGCTGACACAGAGAAATAATAAAAAAAAAAAATCTAGGCTGCAGTTTGCCAAAATGTATGTCAGTAAGCCAAAATTCTTCTGGGAAAGCATCTTGTGGACTGATGGACCAAGATAGAGATTTTTTGTAAAGCACATCATTCTACTGTTTACTGAAAACAGAATTAGGCCTACAAAGAAACAAACACAGTACCTACAGTCAAACATGATGGAGATTCACAGATGTTTTGGGGTTATTTTGCTTCCTCTGGTACTGGGTGTCTTGACTGTGTGCAAGACATAATGAAACCTAAAAAGATTACCAACGGATTTTGGGTGGCAATGTAGTGCCCAGTGTCAGAAAGATGAATTTGCATCCTATGTCATGGATCCTCCAGCAGGACAATGACCCCAAAAATACTTCAAGAAGCCCCAAGAAATGGATGGAAAACACAGCGCTAGAGAGTTTTGAAGTGGCAGCGATGAGTCCAGATCTAAATCCCATTGATCACCTGTGGAGAGATCTTAAAATTGCTGTTGGGAGAAGGCGCCTTCCCATATGAGAGACCTGGAGCAGTTTGCAAGAGGAGAGCGGCTCAAAATTCCAGTTGAGAGGTGCAAGAAGTAATTGATTGCAGTTATTTATTCCAAAAGGGCGTGCAACCAAATATTAAGTTGAGTGTGCCAACAATTTTGCCCATTTTTGGAGTTGTGTGAAATTATGTCCACTTTGCCTTTTTTCTCTGTTTTTTTTGTGCTGTTCCAACACACAAAGAAAATGTAAATGCATTAATTTTATGAGAGAAACACTTCATTTACTGTAACAATTTCAAGGGTGCCAATACCTTCGGCCATGACTGTATTACTGGCCATTATATGACTTGTATTTTGCATTTTTCTACTAGTTTTCTCTTTGCCAGTGTTATCTATAAGTTCCAGTTGTCTCTGAGCTAGTGGGTTAAAACTAGCTATTATGCTGTCTCCTATGCACAGCACACACAGACATGAGGGATTCCTGCTCCACTGTCTCTCTATGGTACATGCTCAGAAGTAGCAGCAGCATGGAGTACAATGTACAGTAGTACTGAGCAGGGTAGCTGTGAATCCTGCTCTGGGGGTGAAATAAAGCAGTTACTAAAAAGCAGAAGAACATATGTATATCTCTGCCTCTCTCTGTTAGTTGTAATCCATCTTATCTTGAGTAGGATGGATTTTAGCAGTTCTTGAGAGTGAATGATGAGTTTAGGAGGCAGAGGAAGGAGAAATGACTTCTAAGTGGAGAAAAATATATTCCTGTTACAAGATAAAATATAAGAAATTTTAATCACCTATTTCCTACTCTTCGGCACACGGTGGTTATATCACGGTGACTCGCACGTGAACCGTTAATCGTACACAGGAAGATGTGGGCAGATAAAATTCTACCCAGATCGTGGAACGACGCGAGACATGAGCCCGCATATTTCCTGCACCACCCTTATGTACAGTTCTGGTACACCACCATAGACATCCTGTCATCTCCTGTCCGTCGGGGACACGAGAGGGAGTCTATCACCTAATGTTTAAAGTTGTGTTAGAAACAGTTTTTCTTTTTTTTTTTTCCTTCAGACTGATACATTAATAGGCTAACACCTCCTGTCGCTCGGATCTGTGCTGTGTACACCAGAGGCTGGGCAAGCGGTGACCTCATGGTCACATTCAATATGGCATCAGGTAACCCCCACACTTACAGCTTGGGCTGTATTCACTTAGGTTATTAATGGTCATCTTAGGAATTTTGGGCCGTGCTTGAATGCACTTGGGCAAATCATCAAGATCCGCAGCTGGCAGCTCCTGTGTATGCACTTGGGCAAATCATCAAGATCTGCAGCTGGCAGCTCCTGTGTATGCACTTGGGCAAATCATCAAGATCTGCAGCTGGCAGCTCCTGTGTAATCAGCGACCAATGGCGTCCTCAATGGAAACAAGTCTGGAGAGGCTGCAGCCACGGGAGCACATTAGGCCACAGTAGCACCAGAAACATGCAGCCTGGAGCTGTTGAGTTCAAAAAAGGCTCGTGGGACACTTTGGAGAAATGGCCACACCACTGGTTCCACCAACAAATCAATGTAACGCCGAACTGTTAGTGCTCCCAGAATGGAGACTCGAGGGAGATGGCTCTGGGAGGAGGACCAGGGTGACATTGCCCCTATGGCACCCGGACCATTTTCCGGTTATCACTGCATCTAGGGCTGAAGCAGGAATCATCGCTGAAGAGGTCAGACCTCTAAAAGATCCAAAAGGCACAAATCATTTGCAGAGTTTGTTGCAACGAAAAATTCACTAATTGATAGATGTTCATGCAAGTGAAAAAAATCTGGCAGAAAGGCAATCAAGAATTAGACCCGTAGTTCTGCATTAGAGCTGTATACACCAAAATGGTCACTTTTATTTTTTCTGTAAAAGGAGTGTGGTTTTACTTCTTATTTTATTTGCATTGGAGAAATAACACTTGCAATTGCATAAGTGACCCCATCCTTTAGGGTTTCTTTTGGATCACATTTTGGCGCTTTGTAATATATATTACACGGTTATAGGAAGTTTCGCCCCCAGGTACATTTCGCCCCGCACATTTCACCCCCAGGTACATTTCGCCCCGCACATTTCACCCCCAGGAAGATTCGCCCCCGCATATTTCGCCCCAGCATTTCGCCCCTGGATGTTTCTGTTCGGGGATGAAATGAGCGGGGGCGAAACATACTGAGGGTCAAATGCTGGGCATGAAATGTGGGGGGCGAAATGTACCCGGGGGCAAAACATCCAAATCCCATATTACACTGTGAAGTAATAATGATAGGCTTTTTTTTTTTCTGAATAAAGAATGTAGTTTTGACTCATGAGATGGAGATTTTGGGGTTTCCCCGATAGTGAAGTATCAGGAAAGTTTATCAGCTCGATGGTAAACCATTTCCTCGGTGGTCGGATCTTCACTGCCGAAGACGATTGTGATGAGTTTAGAATATCCGATCCTTGTATAATCTGCTTGTTAATGACTCATAGGACCCATGTGGGGGCTAAGGCAGGGGGCGATGCCCATCATTCCTTCCGTTAGGTCATGGATTTTATCAGTGGGTTCTGATATCAATAGGATGTGCAAGAGGAGAATAAAGCCACCGGTGGAAAAATAGGTACAGAGAGACAATAAAAGCTCTAAAGAGAGGTATTACAGGAGAGGCCATCATATTAAAAGGGATGTTTTGATCTAAGAAATGTTTCTGTTAAATGGATTAGCAGAACAGGTTTCACTGTGCCAAAAAGAAGTTGATGAACGGAGCTGCCGGTCGCCCATGCGTCCTGCTGCACTTGGCCATCTTCATCAGTGCCATAGACATGGGTGAAGCAGAGGCGAGCATGCTCAGTCCCATTGACAATGAATGGAGCAGAGGTTACGCACGCGCACCTTCATTCCATTCAGCACACATATTCTCAGGGTTCTGGAGTTGTATTTTTGAGTCCCCTTGTGATCAGAAAGTTGTCCTCTATCCTGAGCTTAGAGTCCCTTTAAAAGGATCTCAAGTTATCGTCTATTAAGAGGATCAACCCTCCTAAGCCGTCTCTATGAGCATGTAGGTCATAGGAAGCTGAATAAAACGATACCTTGATATCTGCCATCCGATGTTTTATGCCAGAGAAATCCAAGTTTTTTTTAATATGTAAATGAGCTGTTAAGATCTATGGGCCGGACATAGATCTCCCAGACAATCCGTCTCCACAGCTTATGTTAAATGAAAGCGGGCGTTACCAGTATGAGATATGTAATGACTGACAGTCTGCTCTCCTGAGCTACATGTCTCAAGGATAGAAACAATGATTGTTTTCCTCCCACTGACAGCAAGCAGAAATCTAAATAATGAAGAGCAATTGTAACGTGAAGTATATTAGAAAGCTCCAAAATGTTTAGGTTTTATTTAAAAATTCTCCTTTAAAAAGACGCTTGATATGCAGAAGAGAAGAAGATACAAAGTATCAGAAAGTTATAGAACTTTTTACTATAGAACTTTGTGCTACCTAAACAGTCTGGGGCAGATAACTCTATATGTGTAGGTCTCAGGGAGGGTTAATAAGGATCAGACAGTTAGGCTCATTAGGTGAAGTGGATCCTTGAAGCTCAAGGTCTGGGTGGGGTCATAGACCGTGTGCATAGGTGCAACAGGTAGTTGAGACATACAGGAAACAGGTAGCAGAGGCACTGGAAGCCGCAGGCATACCGGAGACGCCATAGAGACCGCAAACAGCAGAGATACTGGAAGCCAAAGGCAGTTGGGAGACATCAGATAGATGGTGGATGTATTGGAAGCTGCAGGCGGACAGGAGCTGTCCTGTAAGATGCAGGAAGACAAGCATTAGAATCCATAGAATACCAGGAACACGGAGAGGTACTGGAAGCTGCAGGCGGACAGGAGCTGTCCTGGAAGACGCAAGAGGACAAGCATTAGAATTCCTAGAATACCAGGAACAGGTAGGAGGGGTACTGGAAGCTGCAGGCAGACAGGAGACGTGCTGGAAACACAGGTGGACAAGTAGCAGAGCTCCTGAAAAGACCAGGAACAGGTAGCTGACAGAACTCTGGAGTAACTAGAAGGTCTGAATACCAAGACAGAGGTGTATGTCTTAGTGGGTCTTATATAGGACCAGGCAGATGATCACATGGGATCACACTGGGTCGTCTGCAAAATCTATCGTGGAGCACAACAGAGTTCATTGGACTGGAGTGAGGGGAGCACAACCCAGATCTGGGACAGGTGAGTAAACACATACATGCTGTGCGTTAACATGCTCAGTCCTTTGTTCTGCTGAGCGATAAGCAGCTGCCAGAGGCATCTGGCAGCTGCTTATCGCCCCTTCCCTTATTGAATAAACATGCAGATCGGGGGAGGTCGGGGATGAGACAGCCGGTCGTTGTATATTATATAACAAGGACAGGTTGTGACAGGCGGCATACCACATGTGCAACCCGTGCAGCAGTGGGCGAGGGGGGCGCTACTAACTAAAAGGGGTAATCCCATATTGGACATTTATGGACTGATTGTGTCATAGATATTCTGTAGACGTAGGTCCCATCGCTGGAGAACGGGCCCCCCCCATGGCCACCTGAGCGCACATGATCGATATATAGATACTGGTCAGAGGAAATTGACCTGCGGCGCGGATTTTAGTTGCTGTCGTGGAACTTTACATTTTGCAATATGAAGGTGAAGTTTGCAGGAAAAGAAATCTGCATTTGTGAACATAACCTAAAACAAATGAATGACGTCGCCTCCCATAAACTATTCATGCAGAATTCTGAAAGACCTTTTTACAGCAGTCTGACCTCATGAAGGGGTCACAACCTAATTTACAGCACGGTGTGAGGTCCTTCAGTTACACCTGGTAATCTCATGGTGGACCCTACTGTTTACTGGGAGTCTGTGGAGATACTCAGACGCTTTGATCTGAAAACGGAGTAAACTGTGGGAATTTATTGATGATACATTCCAAACCGATCTGCAACCAAAGCCAGGACCCTCCATCTTTAGAATCCCATAAATGCAATACCCTTTATTAAATGTAGCACTAAATGAGCAGGAATGCTGATATTTGTAGTCTCCCACATAGTCACAGATAAAAATTGATGGCGTTTATAAACAGTGGAATCCTAACACCCCCCCTCCCCGACCATTATTTCTACTTTTGCTAAAATCAGTCAATTAAAATTATATATATAGATAGATAGATAGATAGATAATATTTTTTTTTATATACATGTACTCTAGCTCTATCCCTGACCTCTTGTTAGGGTTAGAATAAAGGGTAAAAAATGTAAAAGCAGCTCTTAGTAATGAATGGAGACAGAGCTCAGCAGTTGAGGAGTTTGTCCTCTGCATAGGCAGCAAGCAAGAATGAAAAATGAAAAGTTCGGGGTCCTTGTGGGTTTACAAATCATATCGACGTGCATTGGATACAATGTGGCCACACAGGGTGACTGATCCCGAGAGACATTTCGGAGAACCTACGGTATATAGACGATTAATCTCCGACACAATTCTATTTTTATGAGTCAAAAATGGCGGATGATGCGGTAATCGCGGATGCTAATTATACCGAACGCCCGTCATTAAGCGAATTTATAGGCCAATTTGCAGAAGTCATTGTGTCTCTGGGATCCAGGATTCCAATCACGTGATCCGGGAGGAGGATCGGATAAATGGGCTCAATCCAAAGGAAATGAATTGGAAAAAGTTTTCAAAAAAGTTACTCTTTACAGTTTCCTAAAAGTGACCAAACTTTTTCATAACTTACAGAAGTTGTCGGGGACCGTCCGAGGCGTAAATAGGTGTCAGATAATAGCAGCTACAGGTGCAGTCCTATAAGCAGCGACATTTGCAATGTGACTGCAGCCATTGGGTCGCCCAAGTCTTAAAGAGACAGGTGCACTCACCTGGCTGACTGTATACATGATTTCAGCTCTGAAGGCTTCCCATTCCGCTGTATCTGGACTCAGGCTCTGGGCTGGGGGTTTGTGATGTTGTCTTCTTGCATGCTGCAGAGCCTTCTCAGCTTCCTATCTCCGCACACACCTTTGAGCTTTGTACTCTCTCTGCATAGAGAGATTTGTCCTCCAGCAGCTGAGAGCAGGGAGTGGCGGCAGCCTCCTCACACTGGAGGGTGGTGCAGGGGTCACATGGCTGCACTCACTCACAGGGTATGGCCCCTTTAAGAAAAAAAAAAGTTATTGTCTAGTCTTCCCATTCTGTTTTCTTCTGTCTCTGGGAAAGTTGGGTGATAATTAGTATGGCCACAATGGTTTATTAAAGCTAAGTTTTGTACTAGCCTTTTCAGAGTTTATATACATCAGGGTGGTGGAGTAGGCAGAATTACACAGATGGACACTCAGGAGTCTGGGAAAGCTGGATGACATGTCCACTATTACACAGTCACTCAGGAGTCTGAGAAAGCTGGGTGACAACATGTCTACTATTACACAGACACTCAGGAGTCTTGGAAAGCTGGGTGACAACATGTCTACTATTACTCAGACACTCAAGAGTCTGAGAAAGCTGGGTGACAACATGTCTACTATTACTACTATTACACAGACACTCAGTAGTCTGGGAAAGATGAGTGACAACATGCCCACTATTACACAGTCACTCAGGAGTCTGAGAAAGCTGGATGACAACATGTCTACTATTACACACTCAGGACTCTGGGAAAGCTGAGTGACAACATATCTACTATTACACAGACACTCAGGAGTCTGGGAAAGCTGGATGACATGTCCACTATTACACAGTCACTCAGGAGTCTGAGAAAGCTGGGTGACAACTTGTCTACTATTACACAGACACTCAGGAGTCTGAGAAAGCTGGGTGACAACATGTCTACTATTACTCAGACACTCAGGAGTCTGAGAAAGCTGGGTGACAACATGTCTACTATTACACAGACACTCAGGAGTCTGGGAAAGCTGAGTGACAACTTGTCTACTATTACACAGACACTCAGGAGTCTGAGAAAGCTGGGTGACAACATGTCTACTATTACACACTCAGGAGTGTGGAAAAGCTGAGTGACAACATGTCTACTATTACACAGACACTCAGGAGTCTGGGAATGCTGGATGACATGTCCACTATTACACAGTCACTCAGGAGTCTGAGAAAGCTGAGTGACAACATGTCCACTATTACACAGACACTCAGGAGTCTAGGAAAGCCGGGTGACACGTCCACTATATTACATATCCGATGGGATAGCATTATCAGGCTTCTTATATAGAGCAAGGAGAATACATTGCTGCATAATTACACACATTTACCATTCAGGGGTCTGGGAAAGCTGAGTGACAATTAATAAGTCCAATAATATATTTACAGTATGAGTTATTAGCTTTGCCAGACTCGTTATATTGTGAGAGGAAGATGTATTGCTATATAATTAGATATATTTGACATTCTGGGTTTGAGAAAGCTGGGTGACAACCTATATTTCCACTATTACATATCAAGCATGTTATATATTTTAAATAAATTAAGTAAATTTATCATTCAGGAGTCTGGGAAAGCTGGATAACACCCAACCATAACAGATCTAAAAGATACGCTCACTATTACAGATCTTGCAGCCGCTGTGTCATTATATATTGATATTGGTTAACAGAATTGCCATTCAGGAATAGGGGAAAGCTGGGTGACATCTAATATGTCAGTCTTTACATATATCCAACAGGAGTTATCTGCTTTCTGAGACTCCATATACAGGGAATGGAGGCTGTGTTACTAAATAGCTAGATGAGCCTTCCGTTCAGGAGTCTGGAAAAGCTGGGTGACAACCAATATGTCCACTATAACAAATCTAATGGGTCTTATCTAATAAACACATTGATTTAGGAAAAAAGGATAATTCATTACTTTATAAACATGGAAATTTACCATTCAGGAGTCTGGGAAAGCTGGGTCACAACCGATATGTTCATCATATAAGACGTAAGTTGTCTACTAGCTTTTTTGAGACATTTGCAGGCTAGAGGATCATGTACGGCTACACAACCAGACACATTTGTCAGTCAGAAGTCTAGGAAAGCTGAGTGACATCCCCCATGGGAGGTGTGCTGATGGCGACATTGGTTGTCACCCAGTTTTTAGGCAGCGCCTTCACATTAACCTTACATAAAAGCACAAGGTCAAGTCCCGGAGCTGTATTTATAATTCTGCCTTGTGGTGTAAACTGTGCACATCCGGCCAGGAGCAAACACTCAGCTTTACATGTAAACTGCAGGAGGGGAGACTGTGACTCAATGCCGGCTGGCAAAGGGTTAAGCTGGCACTGGGTGGAAGAGGACCTTCAAGATCAGACATGTCCTATGTGATGGTGCTGGAGGAGGAGGAAGAGGAGGAGGAGATGAGGACACAAGGATGTCCTGGAAGTTTTCTTCCCTTTGTACGTTTTCCTGCTACCAGTAATAAATGTGCACCTATCAGCCATAACATTAAAACCACTGATTATCTGGTGACAATGGCGTCTGTCATCACAAGTGGGATACATGGGCAAGGGTAAGGATCGGAGCGGCCAGGACCCGAGGGGTAGCTGGGGGTCCAGAACTGGGGGTCACAGGAGAACCGGGACACATCATGTTTTCCACCTGGCCCAGACCGACATGAAGGATTAGATACACGGCTCAGCAGGCAGTATCACACAGGATAGGATTAGATACACGGCTCAGCAGGCAGTATCACACAGGATAGGATTAGATACACGGCTCAGCAGGCAGTATCACACAGTATAGGATTAGATACACGGCTCAGCAGACAGTATCACACAGGATAGGATTAGATACACAGCTCAGCAGTCAGTATCACACAGTATAGGATTAGATACACGGCTCAGCAGGCAGTATCACACAGGATAGGATTAGATACACGGCTCAGCAGACAGTATCACACAGGATAGGATTAGATAAACGGCTCAGCAGACAGTATCACACAGGATAGGATTAGATACACAGCTCAGCAGATAGTATCACACAGGATAGGATTAGATACACAGCTCAGCAGATAGTATCACACAGGATAGGATTAGATACACGGCCCAGCAGGCAGTATCACACAGGATAGGATTAGATACACAGCTCAGCAGTCAGTATCACACAGGATAGGATTAGATACACATCTCAGCAGACAGTATCACACAGGAGAGGATGAGATACACGGCTCAGCAGACAGTATCACACAGGATAGGATTAGATACACGGCTCAGCAGATAGTATCACACAGGATAGGATTAGATACACGGCTCAGCAGGCAGTATCACACAGGATAGGATTAGATACACAGCTCAGCAGTCAGTATCACACAGGATAGGATTAGATACACGGCTCAGCAGTCAGTATCACACAGGATAGGATTAGATACACGGCTCAGCAGGCAGTATCACACAGGATAGGATTAGATAAACGGCTCAGCAGACAGTATCACACAGGATAGGATTAGATACACAGCTCAGCAGATAGTATCACACAGGATAGGATTAGATACACGGCTCAGCAGGCAGTATCACACAGGATAGGATTAGATACATAGCTCAGCAGTCAATATCACACAGGATAGGATTAGATACACGGCTCAGCAGACAGTATCACACAGGATAGGATTAGATACACGGCTCAGCAGACAGTATCACACAGGATAAGATTAGATACACGGCTCAGCATACAGTATCACACTGGATAGGATTAGATACACGGCTCAGTAGACAGTATCACACTGGATAGGATTAGATACACGGCTCAGCAGTTAGTATCACACAGGATAGGATTAGAAACACAGCTCAGCAGACAGTATCACTCAGGATAGGATTAGATACACCGCTCAGCAGTCAGTATCACTCAGGATAGACTTATTTTTGTTTCTTTATACGTTGCCCCCATCCTCGCCGCTCTCACTTGTTCTCTCACCATCATTGCTCGGTTTATACACTGAGGATGAGCAGGTGATGGATAACGAGCAGCAGAATCCCCCATATCTCCAGTAGAGGTGAAGATCTGTGCACACCCTCGGGGGAGCAGGGCTGAGGGTCTGGGATGGTGCCGTCACGTTAGGACGGCACCACCCACTGGATCCTGTCATGTGACACATCAGAAATTTATAAAGCTTTGTTCACACGCAGCATTGTTGCTGCGTTTTTTTTTTCAGCAGCCAATAGCTGCTCTCTTTACATTAAAACTGCTGTGTTCAAAACACTTGCTTTTTGTCATGTTCGTTTAACACCCCAGGTAACCGGTTGTTAGAGTAGCATTGCTTTCCTCACGGGGAGAGTGATGTCACGCTTGGAAGCGAGGAAGGATCCCTTTATCAGGTATCACAAACGCGCAACATGTTCTTACTCCAGGCCAGAAGGGGGAGCTCTGATCCAGCTTGTGGGTGGCTCTCCTATATATATTCTGGCTGGATGTAGAGTTAGTCAGTCTGTCTCAGAGAGAGGCAGGAAGACAGAGGGGCCTTGCAGCCACGTGAGGTGCTGCAGCTTCTGGAAAGGAAAGAAAGGAAGGGATCAGTTTGTAGTGAGCGTGAAAGGAGGAAGGAGCAAAGGAGAGTGAAGAGCTGAAGAGAGAAGCTGCGACTGAGCTTCCTCCACGCTGAGCGCAGATACCAGTAGCCTGAAGACCGAGGTTGAGGGGGTAACTTCATGCCCCACAGCAGAAACTGGCGGACAGCTGGATTTCAAGTCACCTGTCCAGCATTAACACCCGAGGACACAGTAGCAGATAGAGCAGAGTCATCCTGAGAGACCCTGTAAAAAGGCTCGAGTTACTTGTTATACGGGTAGTGTCCTACCTAAAGGGGGATAGGGAGATAACGTGAGGACCTTGTGTGAGGCCTAAGGCAGCAAGGAACTACAACACAGCACTAGAAGGAAGGCTTCCAACCCCCACCTGGTTAGGTGGGATTCCTGAGTCGCTTCCAAGCCGGCCGGACCACCACCAGCACCTGTGATCTGGTACTCTGGACTGTGGCTGTCTTAAACCAAGTAAATAGACTGCAACCCTGTGTCCTCTGTTTCTTTCTACACCACCTACTGTCTGTCCCTACTACACCGGGAGCCCTCGGGACCCAGCTTCACCTGTGGGAAGACATACCATCCCAGCTGCCATAACACAACCCCAGTGGACCCCTTTAAGCAGCGTCAGTCATCCCTGACCGAATACCACAGGTGGCGTCACAAACTTTTATTATTTCACAAACCCCTTTAAAGACCTTTCCTTTAACATGGGCGCCCAGGGCCACGGATCGGGTCACCGCCACCATGACACATCCCTTTAAGTACCGGACCAGGTACAGAGTACCCCACGGCCCTGGCGGGCGTTCCATTCGTATCAGTTTTTGCATCATTTTTTGGGTGTTCTATGTCTTCAGTGCATGTTTAATAAAGTTTGTTTTATTCACCAAAAAGGCAGCGAACAGCCCATAGCAACCAATCACAGTGCAGCTTTCTTTTCTTATAGTGCTCCTGAAAAATGAAAGCAGCTCTGTGATTGGTTGCTATGGGCTACAAAAACAGTATTATTTTTTGACAGATAAAGAACGTAAGGTCCTACATGAGGTGTGACAATATGGCGACGTGAGAATTATTTTTTTTTGTACAATGGTCTGAAATTTCTCGAGCCATTTAAAAAAAAAAAAAAGAAAAAGCATACCATATATATAATGCTGCAAATTTGGTATGATTGGACTGATCAGGAGATTTATATTGTCAGGTAATTTTCACCACACAATGAATGCTATAAAAACAAAACCCAAGAAACAATTGCGGGAATTGCAGTGTTTTTTTCACCAGTTCCTCCACTTGGAATTATTTTTTTTTTAATCTTTTTTAAAGTACATTATATGGTAAAATGAATGGCGTCATTCAAAACTAAATCTCATTCTGCAACCAAAAAAAAAAAGTCCTCATACGGCCACGTGGATGGAAAAATAAAAATGTCATGGCTCTTGGAAAAGGAGAGGAAAAAAAAACAAAACAAAGCTCGAAAATGAAAAATCGCCCAGTTGGAAAGGGTTAAATCTTTGTTGGAGGGGGGCAGCTTGGCACAAGGATTCTCATTTTGTGCTCAAAATGTGGCGATACATGACAAATCTGGAGAATACACCTACTGATCCGCAACAGGAAGGTGTCTGTGTAAAAAAACCAAAAAACATACATGGCTAATTTCTACGAGGAACAGCGCCCCTCTTGACTAGAGGCTGTGTCTGGTATTACCACTCAGTACTATTAAGGTGAAGTTTGCAATACCAGACAGGGCCGACTGAGATGAGTGATTCTTGAAGGAAGCGGCCATATTTTTCTAATCTCATACAATTTACGATGAGCAAATTGATTAAAAAAAATCTCTCCTGCCTTCTGGAATCCACAGGGCCTTTTCTGAACAGGAGCCCAGCCGCGATGTAATGCCACAAACATGACCTTGTGAAGGGCCTTGCAGCGGACTCCCATCCGGCAGCCACTGGGCCAACGTCCAGCAAATCGATCAGCTCATCTCTATGTGCAGCTCCTTTAGTTGTGTCATGCTTTGTGGCGGCCATTTTATCTGACCTCAGTTGTCGGTCCTAGGAGAATAGTGTTGCTGCTATGATGAAGTACCACAAAGATCATTGTACAGTTTATAATATATTTATTAATCTCCGCATTTATCAGCCGTATCCATATGTCTCCATATAGTTACACTCCATTACTTGATGTGTTATGGTGGTCGAGGTCTGGCACTTCTGTGCTGTTCTCGGTGTCTTTCCTCTTATGAAGCAAATCAGACACAACTGTGAGTCGTGGACTCTTCCCCTTCATATCAACTGACACCGGCGACTTATATTTCCTTGTTTTATTGTTTCTTTCTATTCCTTTTTTATATTCATCTTCCACCACGTCAAGGACGGTTTTGGATAGGCCTTGGGAGCCTTCTATGGTCTCGGGAGGAGGCTGCTTGCTCCTGCGGATGGGTTGCTGGTTACAGACAGTGAAGCTAAACTCCAGCAGCTTGTCAGTGAGGGCACGGAGATGAGACGACATCGCCACCACATCAGTTATATCTAAGACAGGTTGTTCCTGTGTAACGTGGAAGGTTGGAGCTGCAAGAATATAATTATCATAATACTTGCTCCTATGTACAAGAATATAACTACTATAATACTGCTCCCTATGTACAAGAATATAACTACTATAATACTGCTCCTATGTACAAGAATATAACTACTATAATACTGCTCCTATGTACAAGAATATAACTACTATAATACTGCTCCTATGTACAAGAATATAACTACTATAATACTGCTCCTATGTACAAGAATATAACCATTATAATACTGCTCCTATGTACAAGAATATAACTACTATAATACTGCTCCTATGTACAAGAATATAACTACTATAATACTGCTCCTATGTACAAGAATATAACTACTATAATACTGCTCCTATGTACAAGAATATAACTACTATAATACTGCCCCTATGTACAAGAATATAACTACTATAATACTGCTCCTATGTACAAGAATATAACTACTATAATACCGCTCCTATGTACAAGAATATAACTACTATAATACCGCTCCTATGTACAAGAATATAACTACTATAATACTGCTCATATGTACAAGAATATAACTACTATAATACTGCTCCTATGTAAAAGAATATAACTACTATAATACTGCTCCTATGTACAAGAATATAACTACGATAATACTGCTCCTATGTACAAGAATATAACTACTATAATACTGCCCCTATGTACAAGAATATAACTACTATAATACTGCCCCTATGTACAAGAATATAACTACTATAATACTGCTCCTATGTACAAGAATATAACTACTATAATACTGCCCCCTATGTATAAGAATGTAACTACTATAATACTGCTTCTATGTACAAATATATAACTACTATAATACTGCCTCCTATGTACAAGAATATATCTACTATAATACTGCCTCTATGTACAAGAATATAACTACTATAATACTGCCCCTATGTACAAGAATATAACTACTATAATACTGCTCCTATGTACAAGAATATAACTACTATAATACTGCCCCCTATGTATAAGAATGTAACTACTATAATACTGCTCCTACGTACAAGAATATAACTACTATAATACTGCCTCTATGTACAAGAATATAACTACTATAATACTGCTCCTATGTACAAATATATAACTACTATAATATTGCCTCCTATGTACAAGAATATATCTACTATAATACTGCCTCTATGTACAAGAATATAACTACTATAATACTGCTCCTATGTACAAGAATATAACTACTATAATACTGCTCCTATGTACAAGAATATAACTACTATAATACTGCCTCTATGTACAAGAATATAACTACTATAATACTGCCTCTATGTACAAGAATATAACTACTATAATACTGCTCCTATGTACAAGAATATAACTACTATAATACTGCCCCTATGTACAGGAATATAACTACTATAATACTGCCCCTATGTACAGGAATATAACTACTATAATACTGCTCCTATGTACAAATATATAACTACTATAATATTGCCTCCTATGTACAAGAATATATCTACTATAATACTGCCTCTATGTACAAGAATATAACTACTATAATACTGCTCCTATGTACAAGAATATAACTACTATAATACTGCTCCTATGTACAAGAATATAACTACTATAATACTGCCTCTATGTACAAGAATATAACTACTATAATACTGCCTCTATGTACAAGAATATAACTACTATAATACTGCTCCTATGTACAAGAATATAACTACTATAATACTGCCCCTATGTACAGGAATATAACTACTATAATACTGCCCCTATGTACAGGAATATAACTACTATAATACTGCTCCTATGTACAAGAATATAACTACTCTAATACTGTCCCCTATGTACAAGAATATAACTACTATAATACTGCTCCTATGTACAAGAATATAACTACTATAATACTGCTCCTATGTACAAGAATATAACTACTATAATACTGTCCCTATGTACAAGAATATAACTACTATGATACTGCTCCTATGTACAAGAATATAACTACTATAATACTGCCCCTATGTACAAGAATATAACTACTATAATACTGCTCCTATGTACAAGAATATAACTACTATAATACTGCCCCCTATGTATAAGAATGTAACTACTATAATACTGCTCCTATGTACAAATATATAACTACTATAATACTGCCTCCTATGTACAAGAATATATCTACTATAATACTGCCTCTATGTACAAGAATATAACTACTATAATACTGCCCCTATGTACAAGAATATAACTACTATAATACTGCCTCTATGTACGAGAATATAACTACTATAATACTGCTCCTATGTACAAGAATATAACTACTATAATACTGCCCCCTATGTATAAGAATGTAACTACTATAATACTGCTCCTACGTACAAGAATATAACTACTATAATACTGCCTCTATGTACAAGAATATAACTACTATAATACTGCTCCTATGTACAAATATATAACTACTATAATATTGCCTCCTATGTACAAGAATATATCTACTATAATACTGCCTCTATGTACAAGAATATAACTACTATAATACTGCTCCTATGTACAAGAATATAACTACTATAATACTGCTCCTATGTACAAGAATATAACTACTATAATACTGCCTCTATGTACAAGAATATAACTACTATAATACTGCCTCTATGTACAAGAATATAACTACTATAATACTGCTCCTATGTACAAGAATATAACTACTATAATACTGCCCCTATGTACAGGAATATAACTACTATAATACTGCTCCTATGTACAAGAATATAACTACTATAATACTGCTCCTATGTACAAGAATATAACTACTATAATACTGTCCCTATGTACAAGAATATAACTACTATAATACTGTCCCTATGTACAAGAATATAACTACTATAATACTGCTCCTATGTACAAGAATATAACTACTATAATACTGCTCCTATGTACAAGAATATAACTACTATAATACTGCTCCTATGTACAAGAATATAACTACTATAATACTGCTCCTATGTACAAGAATATAACTACTATAATACTGTCCCTATGTACAAGAATATAACTACTATAATACTGCCCCTATGTACAAGAATATAACTACTATATTTTTTATGCCAGAACACTGTGCGGTCATCTTACTATATAGGGGGGCTGTGAGGAGATATAATATTGTATGGGTGACTGTGAAGGGTCATCATACTGTATGGGAGGTTGTGAGGGGATATCATACTATGTGGGGGGCTGTGAGGAAACCGTATACAGTGAAGTGACATCATGCTGTCTGGGGGGATGTGGAGGCATCATACTGAATGAGGCTATGAAAGGGTATAACAGTGGGTGAGGTGCACTATTTACAGTATAGCATAAAAGTGAGTACACCCTCACATTTTTGTAAATATTTTATATCTTTTCATGAGAAAACACTGAAGTTATGATTATGACACTTTGATACAATGTACAGTAGTCAGTGTGCAGCTTGTATAACAGCGGAAATTTGTGCCCTCTAAATAACTCAACACACAGTCATTAATGTCTAAACAGCTTGCAACAAAAGTGAGTACACCCCTAAATGAAAATGGCCAAATTGTGTCCAAAGTGTAAACTGTTTATGTGGCCACCATTATTTTCAAGCACTGTCTTAACTCTCTTGGACATGGAGGTCACTAGAGCTTCACAGGTCGTCACTGGAATCCTCTTCACTTCTCCATGATGATGTTGCGGAGGTGGTGGGTGTTGGTGACCTTGCGCTCCTTCACCTTCTGTTTAAGAATTCCCCACAGATGTCAAAAGGGTTTAGGTCTGGAGACATGCTTGGCCAGTCCAGCACCTTTACCCTTTGTTTTTTTTTTAGCAAGGCAGTGGTGGTCTTGGAAGTGAGTTTGGGGTCATTATCATGCTGTAATACTGCCCTGTGGAACAGTTTTCAAAGTGAGGAGATCATGCTCTGATTCAGTATGTCACAGTACATGTTGGTATTCATGGTTCCCTCAATGAGCTGTAGCTCTGCACCACCTACAGCACTCATGCAACCCCAAACCATGACATTCCACCACCATGCTTGACTGTAGGCAGGACTCACTTGTCTTTGTACTCCTCACCTTGTTGCCGCCACACACACTTGACACCATCTGAGCCAAATAACTTTATCTTGCTCTCATCAGTGCACAAGACATGGTTCTAGTAATCCATGTCCTTAGTCGTCTGATAGTCTTCAGAAAACTGCGGGCTTTCTTGTGCATCATCTTTCGAAGAGTCTTCCTCATGGGATGGCAGCCATGCTGATCAATGTGATGCAGTGTGCGGTGGCTTATGGTCTGAGCACTGACAGGTGGACCCAACCCCTGTAACCTCTGCTGGCAGAAATCATACATACATCTATTCTGACTTCTGGGTATTACGCTGAGCATGCACATTCAACTTCTTTGGTCATCCGTGGCAAGGCCAGATCTACGTGAATCCTGTCTTGTCAAACCGCTGTGTGGTTTTGGCCAACGGGCTTCATCTCGGTGTCAGGGTTTTGGCAATCTTCTTATAACCTTGGCCATCTTTATTTAGAGCAACAATTCTTTTTTTTTCTGATCCTAGGAGAGTTCTTTGCCATGAGGAGCCATGTTGAACTTCTAGTGACCAGTGTGAGAGCGATATCACCCAATGTAGCACCCCTGCGCCCCATTCACACCTGAGACCTCGTAACATTAATGAGTCACATAACACCGGGGAGAGAAAATGGCTAATTGGGCACAATTTGGCCACTATCACTTAGGGGTGAACTCACTTTTGATGTCACGGTTTAGACATTAATGGCTGTTTGTTGAGTTATTTAGAGGGCACTAAATTTACACTATTATACAAGCTGCACACTGACTACTGTACATTGCATCAAACTGTCAGATCTTCAGTGTTGTCCCATGGAAAGAGATAATAAAATATTTACAAGAATGTGAGGGGTGTACTCACTTTTGTGACATACTGTATGGCTATATGCCGTAATACATGTCCCTTTTCCTGTGTTTAAATGTTGTGAAATGTGTGTTTCTGCAAATGCGCTTATGTGCTGTGACCCAACTTATTCCACCGATATGCCGTTTTCTTTTTTTTTTTTGCATGTGGGAGGGCCAGATATGGACCCTTGCTATGGGGCCCCATGATTTCCGTGTACGCCCCTGACAATTATTGACTAATTGTTTGGAGAATTTATGTGTCCAACGAAAGTGGTGAAAGACAAAAGATCTTTCCTTTAACAATGGAATAGAAAATATTCAAGGTTCGTGGTGATGTCCTCGTCATACCGGGTATGGTTGGAAATGCCTGTTCAGACAATTACTGGCCGAGGTGGAGACCGTGTCTGTGTGGACACTTCAGGCCATCTCCACAGAGTGACGGGAGAGGACTTGTTGGGATCAGGGAGGGCGAGCGTCATTTCTATTATTTTTCAACTGGTCTGAACCCTTTTAGGAATATTTCCACTTGCTAGAGATCCCCTTTAAACTAACCCAGGTCACTATGTGGCCATTCATGTGCAGTCACCTGGAATCAGCATGCCCCTGTTGATTCCTGGAGGTCTGAGCAATTCTGCTGGGAAACTAGTTTGATCTAGAAGTTCGTTTGAACATGGAATTCTCTGCAGGAGAAGGAAAACATTCTCAGAAGATGGAATATCAGAAATGACTACCGATGTCTATATGGGACCGCTTTTGTCTAAACTCTCCTAAGTTAGAATAGCTTGATCTGCAAACCTGGGTTAGAGGTCCGTGTCCCACTTCCTTTAAGCAGAACTGGAATGGGGGTCCATGTCCCTTACTTTTATATAGAACTGGACTGGTGGTCCGTCTTTGCCACCCTTATATAGAACTGAGGTGGTGGTCCATCTCTCCTACCTTTATGCAGAACTGGACTGGTGGTCCGCTCTCCTACCCTTTATGCAGAACTAGACTGCTCATCTGTGTCCTGTACCTTTTTATAGTTAACTGGACTGGTGGTCCGTATTCTCTATCCTTATATAGAACTTGACAGGTGGCCTATCTCTCCTTCCTTTATGTAGACTTGAACTGGTGGTCCATCTCCTCAAACTTTATCTAGAACTTGACTGGTGATTCGTGTCCCTTCCTTTATGTAGACCTGAACTGGTGGTCTGTCTGCCTTACCTATATGTAGATCTGGACTGGCAATCAGTTTCCCTTTTCTTTATGTAGAACTGGTCTGGTGGTCCATGTCCTTTCTTTTATGTACTGGTGGTCCATCTACCATTCCTTTTATGTAGACCTGACCTGGTGGTCTGTGTCCCTTACCTTTATGCAGCATTAGACTGGTGGTTTATCTCCCTTACCTTTACATAACCTTGTACTGGTGGTCCATGTCCCTTCCTTTTATGTAACCTTGGACTGGTGGTTCGTCTCCCCTTCCTTTATGTAGACCTGCCCTGGTGGTCTGTGTCTCTCACCTTTTATATAGCCTTGTACAGGTGGTTCGTCTCCCTTACCTTTATGTAGCTTTGGACGGGTGGTTCGTCTCCCTTACCTTTATGTATCCTTGTACTGATGGTTTGTCTCCCTTACCTTTATGTAGCCTTGGACGGGTGGTTCATCTCCCTTACCTTTATGTAGCCTTGGACTGGTGGTTCATCACCCTTACCTTTTATGTAGCCTTGGACTGGTGGTTCGTCTCCCTTACCTTTATGTAGCCTTGGCCTGGTGGTTCGTCTCCCTTACCTTTATGTATCCTTGGACTGGTGGTTCATCTCCCTTACCTTTATGTAGCCTTGTACTAATGGTTGGTCTCCCTTACCTTTATGTAGCCTTGTATTGATGGGTTGGTCTCCCTTACCTTTATGTAGCCTTGGACTGGCAGTTCATCTCCCTTACCTTTATGTAGCCTTGGACTGGTGGTTGGTCTCCCTTACATTTACCGTATGTATCCTTGGACTGATGGTTCGTCTCCCTTATCTTTATCTAGCCTTGTACTGATGGTTGGTCTCCCTTACCTTTATCTAGCCTTGGACGGGTGGTTCATCTCCCTTACCTTTATGTAGCCTTGTACTGGTGGTTGGTCTCCCTTACCTTTATGTAGCCTTGGACGGGTGGTTCATCTCCCTTACCTTTATGTAGCCTTGGACAGGTGGTTCATCTCCCTTACCTTTATGTAGCCTTGTACTGGTGGTTGGTCTCCCTTACCTTTATGTAGCCTTGTACTGATGGTTGGTCTCCCTTCCCTTTATGTAGCCTTGTACTGATGGTTGGTCTCCCTTACCTTTATGTAGACTTGTACTGATGGTTGGTCTCCTTTAGGCTAGGTTCCCATTGCGTTAATGGGATAGCGCTAACGGACAGCGTTGCACGGCGAAATTAACGCCGTGCACCGCGTCCGTTAGCGCTCCCATTGCCGGCAATGTTAGAGCGCATTGCTAGCGCGTGTCATTTTCGGCACGCGCTAGCGATGTGCCGGTCTTTTGTAGCGCGCCTCGGACGCTGCTTGCAGCGTCCGCGGCGCGCCAGAGGTCCGTTCCCCGCTCTCGCAGATCGGGGATCTGCGAGAGCGGGGACGTTAACGCGACCCCTGAACGCGGCCCCGAAAAAGACATTGCGTTAGCGCAATCCGCTAGCGCTCGCGCTAAACGGATTGCACTAACGCAATCTGAACCTAGCTTTACCTTTATGTAGCCTTGTACTGATGGTTGGTCTCCCTTACCTTTATGTTGCCTTGTACTGATGGTTGGTCTCCCTTACCTTTATGTAGCCTTGTACTGATGGTTGGTCTCCCTTACCTTTATGTAGCCTTGTACAGATGGTTGGTCTCCCTTACCTTTATGTAGCCTTGTACTGATGGTTGGTCTCCCTTACCTTTATCTAGCCTTGTACAGATGGTTGGTCTCCCTTACCTTTATGTAGCCTTGTACTGATGGTTGGTCTCCCTTACCTTTATCTAGCCTTGTACAGATGGTTGGTCTCCCTTACCTTTATGTAGCCTTGTACTGATAGTTGGTCTCCCTTACCTTTATGTTGCCTTGTACTGATGGTTGTCTCCTTTACCTTTATCTAGCCTTGTACAGATGGTTGGTCTCCCTTACCTTTATCTAGCCTTGTACTGATGGTTGGTCTCCCTTACCTTTATCTAGCCTTGTACTGATGGTTGGTCTCCCTTACCTTTATGTAGCCTTGGACTGATGGTTGGTCTCCCTTACCTTTATCTAGCCTTGTACTGATGGTTGGTCTCCCTTACCTTTATCTAGCCTTGTACAGATGGTTGGTCTCCCTTACCTTTACGTAGCCTTGGACTGATAGTTGGTCTCCCTTACCTTTATGTAGCCTTGTACTGATGGTTGGTCTCCCTTACCTTTATGTAGCCTTGTACTGATGGTTGGTCTCCCTTACCTTTATCTAGCCTTGTACAGATGGTTGGTCTCCCTTACCTTTATCTAGCCTTGTACTGATGGTTGGTCTCCCTTACCTTTATCTAGCCTTGTACTGATGGTTGGTCTCCCTTACCTTTATCTAGCCTTGTACTGATGGTTGGTCTCCCTTACCTTTATGTAGCCTTGTACTGATGGTTGGTCTCCCTTACCTTTATCTAGCCTTGTACTGATGGTTGGTCTCCCTTACCTTTATCTAGCCTTGTACAGATGGTTGGTCTCCCTTACCTTTATGTAGCCTTGTACTGATGGTTGGTCTCCCTTACCTTTATCTAGCCTTGTACAGATGGTTGGTCTCCCTTACCTTTATGTAGCCTTGTACTGATGGTTGGTCTCCCTTACCTTTATGTAACCTTGTACTGGTGGTTGGTCTCCCTTACCTTTATGTAGCCTTGTACTGATGGTTGGTCTCCCTTACCTTTATGTAGCCTTGTACTGATGGTTGGTCTCCGTTACCTTTATGTAGCCTTGTACTGATGGTTGGTCTCCCTTACCTTTATGTAGCCTTGTACTGATGGTTGGTCTCCCTTACCTTTATGTAGCCTTGTACTGATGGTTGGTCTCCCTTACCTTTATGTAACCTTGTACTGGTGGTTGGTCTCCCTTACCTTTTATGTAGCCTTGTACTGATGGTTGGTCTCCCTTACCTTTATGTAGCCTTGTACTGATGGTTGGTCTCCCTTACCTTTATCTAGCCTTGGACTGGTGGTTGGTCTCCCTTACCCTTATCTAGCCTTGTACTGATGGTTGGTCTCCCGTACCTTTATCTAGCCTTGTACTGATGGTTGGTCTCCCTTACCTTTATGTAGCCTTGTACTGATGGTTGGTCTCCCTTACCTTTATGTAGCCTTGGACTGGTTGTTTGTCTCACTTACCTTTATGTAGAACTGGTTCTCTGTGCAGCGGAACATTGCAAATTGACAGAAGGTGTTGAAACGAGGGAAAAGGCGCAATTGTGTACATATCGGTCCTGCAACATTAAGGGCAGTGTCACCGTGTGCTACATGTTCTCGATTGCGGCTCTAGGAACTCGCAGTCCATGCACAATATTCATAATCACCTTTGGGAATTAGTCCGTGGTTCTCGACCAAGTCATAACCATGAACTTGAGGATCATCACATCCGGCGACATGGCGGATATCGCAGAGATGCTTGGCTCTGCTATACGGCTGGATGAGCTTTATAAAATGCTCATACTCTTTATCAGACAGAGGAGAACCAGGCTTCACTGGGTAGGTGCCATTTACCACACTGCATGTCAAAATCGCTTGAATCCACCAGAAGGTGACGAAGGCTGTATAGAAGACACGTGGATACATCGACATATACGTTACCATTGATCTAAGTGAACATTGATGTGGATGGCGATTTGAATCTGCACAAAGTCCCTATGACAAGTCTGAAAGTTCATGCCAGAAAGTGTTGTCACCGGAACAATGGAGATGTGCCAGTGGGTGCGGAGAATGACATTGCATTCATGATGTCTCCATATGGGAAGAAGTTAGAAATGTATTCCGCATTGTTAATCAGCGTGACAAAACATTTACATATAGACAACATTACATGGGGTCCTCACTCAGACCCATCCCAATTTGACGCACTGATCACCTAAATGCATGGCAATTCATTTTAATATTGCTACATATAAAGTCCAAGACCATCATGGCATATATAAAATAATGGCAGTCTTGGAGTATAGAGGGCCATTACTGTCACTGGCAGACGCTTTTTGGGCAGCTAAGTTATGGCCAAAACAAATTCAAGCTGCTAATTAACGAGCAATGTGGCTAAAAGTTATTAATCTGAAAGTCCAAAAGACCTAACGACTATACAAAAAGTTATTATCCCTCTGAGTATGCCTGTAGCCACCACTAGGGGGAGCTTATTGAACACAGATTTATCAATGAGTGCCATGGGAGCTAATCCATATGTGTGAGCTCCCCCTAGTGGTGGCTGACAGTAGTCAGAATTTTATCACTTAATTCTATTGCTTTGTGGGAAATAAAGTGTAGGATTTGGAGCTCTGTATCAGAAAAGCACCGTTGTGACCCCTATATAGATATATTTTGAAACTATAATTAGGCCTAAATTTAAGAGCCTAGGTTAACATTATCATTACCGTTCTGAAAAGGAAAAGTCATCTTATCACCAAGTATCGGTATGTCCGCTGTATGTACAGGAGCCCGGAACGGTGACATCACAAAGAACTCTACAGAGATTCCAAGAAAAAGAGGCCTTGTTGTACTGCAGCCAATCAGAACGCAGGTTTAGTGTTCTAATCCATGCTGGAAATAAACCGCGCTCTCTGATTGGCTGCTTTGAGAAAAATTACTTTTGCTAAGACCTTTTAATGCTGCTTGAGGTATAACTGCCAACATTTACATAATCATTTGTAAGACATTAGTTCACCTCCAACGCCCACAAAACACCCAGAAATCGGGATTTTAGGATTTGTCTTCGTTCCACTCTTTATTTGAGTCATTTTTACTGGACAATCTGGTGAAAAACAGGGAGAGTCGCGAGGTGGTCCTGAGCGCCAGTGACTGAAATAGCGCCCCCTAGAGGAGTCATAAGGGATTTACAATAGATACTGCATACAAGTCTGAGCTGCGAGGGTCCGGTAAATAATAATTACTCCCATATACTAGTGTTCAGATAAAACCTCTATAAACTGCCCAAATAATACTCAGGATACAACTAATACTTGCTTAAAGGGGTTGTCCAGGACTTTTTTTTTTTACTATGGGACTAAGAACTAACTACCTGCCTGTTGTACCCGGCACCGGCTCAGAGAGGTCAAGGGAAAACTGCAAGATGGATGCTCCATGTCAAATGAGCAGCTCTTCTTCTTCTGGGCTGGTCTGTCAGAGGTCAGCATGAGTTCCCACATCATGCTGATTGACCGCTGGCTCCCCGCAGTTAGGAAGCAGGGAGCCAGCTGTCAATCAGCATGACATCGGCAGTCACGCCCCATCAACATAGCAGAGTGGAAGAGGAGCCACTGCTCTGTCAAAGTGACATCAATGAAAGCCACAAAATCAATGGTAGGAGCGGGCACAACAGGCAGGGAGTAAGCAACTGCCTGCACATTGTAGAAAAAAATAGGCCCAGTTAACCCCTTTAAAAGCCCACATAATGCTGCCATATAGTACCCAAATAATTCTCAGCATACAAATAATACCCCTTTAAAAATCCACATAATGCTGCCATATAGTGCCCAAATAACTCAGTATACAAGTAATACACCTTTAAAAACCCACATAATGCTGCCATATAGTGCCCAAATAATACTCAGTATGCAAATAATACACTTTTAAAAAGCCCACATAATGCTGCCATATAGTGCCCAAATAATACTCAGTATGCAAATAATACACTTTTAAAAAGCCCACATAATGCTGCCATATAGTGCCCAAATAATACTCAGTATACAAGTAATACACCTTTAAAAACTCACATAATGCTGCCATATAGTGCCCAAATAATGCTTCTTCAATAAGCCCACATCATGTCGTCATACAGCTCCTATGTAATACTGCGATTTCATTCCTATAAGAATAAGTTATATAGTCACACAGTACGCGTCACGTGTAGTTTTCCCCTGTGGCGCCCCCTAGTATACAAGGTTCCCTAGGCAGCTGCGTAGTTTTCCTCCCCATAAACCATCCGTAAAGAAACTAAATTGTGCTGTTGATGTATTTAGTTCACAGAGACGTGTTTAGACTGTAACAAACCATCAGCTGTAAGAATTATAACGTTTGGGAAATAGAATGTTTCTATTGACAGACAACAAGCATGCTTAGGTAACAATGTGATCAGATTGTATAGGCCACTGTCACGGCGCGGGCCTCGGCGCTCTCACTGGGTCCCTCATCATTTTCATAAACTTTGACGAGCAGTATTACATTAATGTATAACATTTGGATGAGCCGCAACTTATTTTTCTACACTTATGTTATTTCTAAAAGTTGTAAAACATTCTATGTACAATGTGTAACAAGTGACAGATCAGAGAAACCCTGTGTCCTGTGTCATCACCTCCGTCTTATCTCACAGGGAGGAAAAAGTCTACAGCTTATCTCCCCACAGCTCAGTGTTCATCTCAGACCAGAAATCCCCACATTGTACAATGTCATTATCACTTTCCACTTCTACCACTCAACTGGTGTTTCCAGTAATAACAACAGTGACTGAACAGAGTCATAATGAGGCCGACCCAGAAAATCGGGGATTTTCTCTGCAATATACATAAAATCTGCTACTTTACTACTGACCCCTCCAAAAGTATAACTGCTACAATAATAATATAATACTGCCCCTATGTACAAGAATATAACTACTATAATACTGCTCCTATGTACAAGAACATAACTACTATAATACTGCCCCTATGTACAAGAATATAACCGCTATAATACTGCCCCTATATACAAGAATATAACTGCTATAATACTGCCCCTATGTACAAGAATATAACTGCTATAATACTGCCCCTATGTACAAGAATATAACTACTATAATACTGCTCCTATGTACAAGAATATAACTACTATAATACTGCCCCTATGTACAAGAATATAACCGCTATAATACTGCCCCTATATACAAGAATATAACTGCTATAATACTGCCCCTATGTACAAGAATATAACTGCTATAATACTGCCCCTATGTACAAGAATATAACTACTATAATACTGCCCCATGTACAAGAATATAACTACTATAATACTGCCCCTATGTACAAGAATATAACTACTATAATACTGCCCTTATGTACAAGAATAAAACTACTATAATACTGCTCCTATGTACAAGAATATAACTACTATAATGCTGCTCCCTATGTACAAGAATATAACTACTATAATACTGCCCCTATGTACAAGAACATAACTACTATAATACTGCCCCTAGTACAACAATATAACTACTATAATACTGCCCCTATGTACAAGAATATAACTACTATAATACTGCCCCTATGTACAAGAATATAACTACTATAATACTGCCCCTATGTACAGGAATATAACTACTATAATACTGCCCTTATGTACAGGAATATAACCACTATGATACTGCCTCTATGTACAAGAATATAACTACTATAATACTGCTCCTATGTGCAAGAATATAACTACTATAATACTGCTCCTATGTGCAAGAATATAACTACTATAATACTACTCCTATGTAAAAGAATATAACTACAATAATACTGCTCCTATGTACAAGAATATAACTACTATAATACTGCCCCTATGTACAAGAATATAACTACTATAATACTGCCCCTGTGTACAGGAATATGACTACTATAATACTGCTCCTGTGTACAAGAATATAACTACTATAATACTGCCCCTATGTACAAGAATATAACTACTATAATACTGCCCCTGTGTACAAGAATATAACCACTATAATACTGCCCCTATGTACAAGAATATAACTACAATAATACTGCCCCTGTGTACAAGAATATAACTACTATAATACTGCTCCTATGTACAAGAATATAACTACTATAATACTGCTCCTATGTACAAGAATATAACTACTATAATACAGCTCCTATGTACAAGAATATAACTACTATAATACTGCCTCTATGTACAAGAATATAACTACTATAATACTGCTCCTATGTACAAGAATATAACTACTATAATACTGCCCATATGTACAAGAATATAACTACTATAATACTGCCCCTATGTACAGGAATATAACTACTATAATACTGCTCCTATGTACAAGAATATAACTACTATAATACTGCCCCCTATGTACAAGAATATAACTACTATAATACTGCCCCTATGTACAGGAATATAACTACTATAATACTGCTCCTATGTACAAGAATATAACTACTATAATACTGCCTCTATGTACAAGAATATAACTACTATAATACTGCTCCTATGTGCAAGAATATAACTACTATAATACTGCTCCTATGTACAAGAATATAACTACTATAATACTGCTTCTATGTACAAGAATATAACTACTATAATACTGCCCCTATGTACAAGAATATAACTACTATAATACTGCCCCTGTGTACAGGAATATAACTACTATAATACTGCCCCTATGTACAAGAATATAACTACTATAATACTGCCCCTGTGTACAAGAATATAACTACTATAATACTGCCCCTGTGTACAAGAATATAACTACTATAATACTGCTCCTGTGTACAAGAATATAACTACTATAATACTGCCCCTATGTACAAGAATATAACTACTATAATACTGCCCCTGTGTACAAGAATATAACTACTATAATACTGCCCCTGTGTACAAGAATATAACTACTATAATACTGCTCCTGTGTACAAGAATATAACTACTATAATACTGCTCCTATGTACAAGAATATAACTACTATAATACTGCTCCTATGTACAAGAATATAGCTACTATAATACTGCTCCTATGTACAAGAATATAACTACTATAATACTGCCCCTATGTACAAGAATATAACTACTATAATACTGCTCCTATGTACAAGAATATAACTACTATAATACTGCCTCTATGTACAAGAATATAACTACTATAATACTGCCTCTATGTACAAGGATATAACTACTATAATACTGCCTCTATGTACAAGAATATAACTACTATAATACTGCCTCTATGTACAAGAATATAACTACTATAATACTGCTCCTATGTACAAGAATATAACTACTATAATACTGCCCCTATGTACAAGAATATAACTACTATAATACTGCTCCTATGTACAAGAATATAACTACTATAATACTGCCCCTATGTACAAGAATATAACTACTATAATACTGCTCCTATGTATAAGAATATAACTACTATTAGGGAAAGTTCACACAGGGCGTTCTTGCTGCTGTTTTTCTACAGCAAAACCTGATAATAATAATAATCTTTATTTTTATATAGCGCTAACATATTCTGCAGCACTTTACAGGTTGCACACATTATCATCGCTGTTCCCGTTGGGGCTCACAATCTAAATTTCCTATCAGTATGTCTTGGCAGGAAAGAAGCTGCGTCAAAAACGCAGGTTTAGGTGCGTATTTGGTGCGTTTTTTTTTTCTCTTTGTCCATGCTAATGTCCTTGAATTTTCAGCACCAAAAACGCAGCAAATGGGGGGCGTGGCTATGTAGCTGAAGAAGCAGGAAGCACCTAAGGAGAGCTCCAAGTATCCTGACCTGATTTTGCCATAAAATAATGAATATAGCTGAGCGAAAATAAGCCAAACCTGAGCCCCATATAATAGAGAGCCCTGTGGACCTCCCGGGAGACCGCTGCGGAGATTCGTGGAGCCAGGAGCAGCGGGAGCTGAAGCGGGCAGGAGGCCCCCCACGTGTAACGGCGGCCATCTCTGGAGCGCACGCCGGGAGATACAGAGCGTGGCGCTGCTTCCGACTGGAGCCCCGGACCCTCTGCCGTCTTGGAAGCGGCGGTAACCGACCTCGCTGGTGAGAGCAGCGAGATACCTGCACGCGAGAGAGAGGAGGGTATACGGAGCGCGGCGCTGTTCCTTGCCGGGGCTGGGTCCCTCTCTCATTCCGGAGGGGGCGGCGGTGGACGGTACCGGTGGATGCGGTGAGGTACCTGCATGCAGGAGCTGTGGGGGCTGGCGCTCCGGACGGCTGCAGTGATAACCTGAGGCGGCGGGAGCTACGAAGACAGAAACACCAGGAAAGCCCACGTGCAGCGACGGCCATCTTGGGCGCGCGCGCTCTGGAATACAGGACGCGGCGCCATCATTCTCTGCTGGGACCAGACTTTTCTTTTGCTGGAGCTAACGGAGACAGGACCGCAGTGGTAAGAACGTGGACCGGTGTGCAGAGACTGGGAGACCTGAGGGGGATAGCGGTGCACGCGGGGAGCAGTGCCCATTAATATAGCGCGCTCCCTGACAGCAGAGGGAGCGGTGCCTTTCAAACCTGCGGTGCTGTTTGGGGGATAATTAAACTTTCAAACATTAGAGGGGTGGTGCGGTGAGCGCCCTGAAATATTGGGCCCTGTGCCCCCCCTGTCATACAGCCGCCTCATTGACAGCACCATAATATTGGGAGTTAACCCCTTCACCGCTGTTCCCCCCTATACTCATAAACTGAGTGCCTGGCCAGCCATATTGGACCTCAGTAATCACCCAGACAACTACCCTGTGATTCTCATTATTTGTCAAGTTTACGGAGACTTGGAACACAGTCCAGCACTATATATATAGGACCTGGGGTCAGAGTTCGATCCATTTAACATCATAACATTAGAGCACAGCTTATCTACAATTACTTTTGCGATTGTTCTGTGGGATCCCCCCTTGCGTATACCCGCCATGCAGCATCCTAGAGGAGCGACAGCGGCTGAAAAGCTTAAAAAATATGCCAAAGATGACTCTCATGATAATGTACGCAACCTTAGAAACAACCCTACATCATCTCAACGCAGGGGTCGCCCCTCTGATAGTACTGGGGAAGGGGAGGAGGAAGAATTGACCATTAAACAGGCATCGGAGCAGTTGATGCAGGCCATCTCCCTCACTAGATCATCTCTTACTGAGAAAATAGAGGATGTACATACGGAGGTGGGCCGTCTGCGGCATGACATGCAAACTATGAGGGGACGTATTTCTGAGGTTGAAACAAGGGTATCCCACATAGAAGACACTATCACTCCAATGGAGGCTAAACTGGCTAAAGCTACTGGATCCGTAAATGCGTGGAAGCAAAAGGCAGATGATTTGGAAAATAGGCTACGTCGCAATAATATCTGAATTATAGGCCTTCCGGAGCGGTCGGAGGGTCAGCGACCTGAACAGTTCTTAGAGGAATGGCTTAAATCTTCATTGGGGGATGAATTCTCCTCAACATTTTCGGTAGAGAGGGCCCATAGGGTACCAACGAGGCCTCTGCCTCCTGGGGCCCCGCCGCGACCTCTCCTGGCACGCCTCCTTAATTGCAGAGACAGGGATGCCATCCTCCGCTTGGCGCGGCAGAAGGGCCTTATCAAATTCAATAATGCCACCATATCAATTTTTCCAGATTTTTCTATGGAACTTCAAAAGCAGCGGGCGCGATTTATGGATGTTAAGAAACAACTCAGGGATAAGAACATCGTCTACTCTATGCTCTATCCAGCCCGGCTCCGTGTCGTCCACAATGGCTCTTCTTTATTCTTCACGGACCCAGCGGAGGCAATTGAATGGATGCGGTCTCACGGGGGCCCGAACGTAAAAGATCCCTAACCTGGACTCCTTGATCAAAGGCAACACACCTAGAGCTTTCTGTAGGGGTGCGGGAAAAAAGTCAACAATACCGGACACTGTATCCAGTGAGGGTATCCCCTTTTCAATCTGACTGTGGGAGAATGGAAATACTCTCCCCTACTGTTCAAGTTCTCTTGTTTCTTTTGGTTTTATGTACCAGTTTTGATTGTTTATTAAGTAAGACTGCCGCTGATACTAACTCTTTGCCCTGTATGATACTGCTGGAATGCACCCGAATAATAATGTTATGCATTAACTTTTTCTTTAAAAGTAAATATGGGGGCTGAAATTATATGTATGACATGGAATATACGAGGTATCAAAACCCCTAGAAAGAAAATTAAGGTATTTTCTCAGATAAAAAGGTGCCATCCCCACATTGTAGCACTAATAGAAACACACTTAACAAGAGATACGGCTAGATGTGTGCAAAAACCATGGGTACAATGGGCCTTACATGCCTTTCACACCAGTTATTCCAGAGGGGTTTCTTTACTGATACACAAGGAGGTCAGATGGGAGGCCAAGGAGGCGAGACGTGATCCCGAGGGTCGCTTTGTCTTTGTGCATGCATTCATCAACTCGCGAGAGTATGTATTGTTATGTATCTATAATCCCCCCCCTGCCAACATGTCAATTCTTCGTATGGCTCTAGGCTTCTCCTTAAAATATCCGGAAGCAAATGTTATCTGCATGGGAGACTTTAACTTAGTTATGGATCAATCTATGGACAGATTGAGACTAGATGACGTAGCATCAGGAGACACTTTGCCTCAACCCCCTTCTCAATTGGCACAGTTTATGGATGGTAGTGGATGGCTGGATTTGTGGAGAATGGGTCATCCAGGGGTCAAAGGGTACACTTGCCACTCATCTACTAGACAGTCACTATCTCGGATAGACTATATATTTGGATCGAGTGGATTGGCATTATGGATGGATAGTGTTGAACATGGTAGTCGGGGGATCTCAGATCACAGTCCAATTATTCTTAAACTTAAATTTGGACAATCCAATAATAATAGTAAGTCCTGGAAATTGAACCCCTTCTGGTTAAAATTAATAGACACTAGCGATAGGACGATTGATCAGTTGAATAGTTTCATTCTAACACACTCGGAACTCCAAAACCTCGGTCTATTTTGGGACACCCTGAAGGCATATTTGAGGGGATGTCTGTCCTCTACTATCTCCTATATTAAGAGGGTAACGGCGAAAGAGGATGAGGAGATGGAACAAAGATTAAAAGACTCAGAGGCCACTTACATAGCCAACCAGTCCAGCAGTAATAGAATTGAATGGCTTACTTCCCAGAGACTATACACCCAATATGCAGATGTTAAGTCAAAGCGCAAATTGTTTTTTACTCGTCAAGCCTATTTTGAACTGGGAAATCAGGCCAGTACACTTTTGGCCTTCTTGGTACGCCAACACAATACCTCCAACACAATATTGCAGATCCGGGTGTCTGATGGCTCTTTGGTATCCTCTACAGAAGGAATACTTCAGGGCTTCTATGACTATTATACCTCGTTATATAAATCTAGCAGTGGTTCTGGTATTGATGAATGCTTAGATTATTTATCAGATATAACATTCCCCTCACTGAGCCCATCTCAGCAAGCCCTTATGGAGGCTGAATTTACCCTGGAGGAGGTAGAACATGCTATAACAGATATGGCGGCTGGAAAGGCCCCGGGACCTGATGGGTTTCCCATTGAGTTCTATAGGAAATACCGTGACAAACTGGCACCTATACTGCTGAAGGTACTCAAAGGAATATGGGAGGGGGAATCTGTACCCGAAACGTTTTATGATGCTAATGTTGTAGTACTCAGGAAGGCGGGGAAGGATCCTTTAGATTGTGGATCATATAGACCAATCTCCTTGGTGAACGTAGATTATAAAATTTTCACTAAAATCCTAGCCACTAGATTGAATAAGATCATATTAGATCTCATACACCCGGATCAAACCGGTTTTATGCCTGGGAAAAATACTTCTATCAATATCAGACGGGTACAGTCGGTCATACAATATAGTTCTTTGGAACCAGACAATAAGTGGGCATTGGCTTCGCTGGATGCAGCCAAGGCTTTTGACTCCCTCGAATGGCCCTTCTTGATTGCATGTTTACGGAAGTATGGGTTTGGGAATACATTTTTGAGAGGGATAGGCACATTATATGCGAAACCTAGGGCACGAATGGTGGTGAATGGCTCAATGTCTGCACCGTTTTCTTTGCACAGAGGAACTCGACAGGGGTGCCCTCTCTCCCCAGCTCTATTCGCCTTGGCGATAGAGGCCTTGGCAATACGAATGAGGTCTTCTGTAGACATTAACCCCTTCACCCCCAAGGGTGGTTTGCACGTTAATGACCGGGCCAATTTTTACAATTCTGACCACTGTCCCTTTATGAGGTTATAACTCTGGAACGCTTCAACGGATCTTGGCGATTCTGACATTGTTTTCTCGTGACATATTGTACTTCATGATAGTGGTAAAATTTCTTCGATATAAGTTGCGTTTATTTGTGAAAAAAACGAATATTTGGCGAAAATTTTGAAAATTTCGCAATTTTCCAACTTTTAATTTTTATGCCCTTAAATCACAGACATATGTCACGCAAAATACTTAATAAGTAACATTTCCCACATGTCTACTTTACATCAGCACAATTTTGGAACCAAAATTTTTTTTTGTGACGGAGTTATAAGGGTTAAAAGTTGACCAGCAATTTCTCATTTTTACAACACCATTTTTTTTAGGGACCACATCTCATTTGAAGTCATTTTGAGGGGTCTATATGATAGAAAATACCCAAGTGTGACACCATTCTAAAAACTGCACCCCTCAAGGTACTCAAAACCACTTTCAAGAAGTTTATTAACCCTTCAGGTGTTTCACAGGAATTTTTGGAATGTTTAAATAAAAATGAACATTTAACTTTTTTTCACACAAAATTTATTTCAGATCCAATTTGTTTTATTTTACCAAGGGTAACAGGAGAAAATAGACCCCAAAATTTGTTGTGCAATTTGTCCTGAGTACGCTGATACCCAATATGTGGGTGTAAACCACTGTTTGGGCGCATGGGAGAGCTCGGAAGGGAAGGAGCGCTATTTTACTTTTCAATGCAAAATTGACTGGAATTAAGATGGGATGCCATGTTGCGTTTGCAGAGCCCCTGATGTGCCTAAACATTAAAAAACCCCACAAGTGACACCATTTTGGAAAGTAGACCCCCTAAGGAACTTATCTAGATGTGTTTTGAGAGCTTTGAGCCCCCAAGTGTTTCACTACAGTTTATAACGCAGAGCCGTGAAAATAAATTCTTTTTTTTTTTCACAAAAATGATTTTTTAGCCCCCAGTTTTGTATTTTCACAAGGGTAACAGGATAAATTGGACCCCAAAATTTGTTGTCCAATTTGTCCTGAGTATGCTGATACCCGATATGTGGGGGGGAACCACTGTTTGGGCGCATGACAGAGCTCGGAAGGGAAGGAGCGCCATTTGGAATGCAGACTTAAATGGATTGGTCTGCAGGCGTCACGTTGCATTTGCAGAGCCCCTGATGTACCCAAACAGTACAAAACCCCCACAAGTGACCCCATATTGGAAACTAGACCCCCCAAGGAACTTATCTAGATGTGTTGTGAGAACTTTGAACCCCCAAGTGTTTCACTACAGTTTATAACGCAGAGCCGTGAAAATAAATTCTTTTTTTTTTTCACAAAAATGATTTTTTAGCCCCCAGTTTTGTATTTTCACAAGGGTAACAGGATAAATTGGACCCCAAAATTTGTTGTCCAATTTGTCCTGAGTATGCTGATACCCGATATGTGGGGGGGAACCACTGTTTGGGCGCATGACAGAGCTCGGAAGGGAAGGAGCGCCATTTGGAATGCAGACTTAAATGGATTGGTCTGCAGGCGTCACGTTGCATTTGCAGAGCCCCTGATGTACCCAAACAGTACAAAACCCCCACAAGTGACCCCATATTGGAAACTAGACCCCCCAAGGAACTTATCTAGATGTGTTGTGAGAACTTTGAACCCCCAAGTGTTTCACTACAGTTTATAACGCAGAGCCGTGAAAATAAATTCTTTTTTTTTTTCACAAAAATGATTTTTTAGCCCTCAGTTTTGTATTTTCACAAGGGTAACAGGATAAATTGGACCCCAAAATTTGTTGTCCAATTTGTCCTGAGTATGCTGATACCCGATATGTGGGGGGGAACCACTGTTTGGGCGCATGACAGAGCTCGGAAGGGAAGGAGCGCCATTTGGAATGCAGACTTAAATGGATTGGTCTGCAGGCGTCACGTTGCATTTGCAGAGCCCCTGATGTACGCAAACAGTACAAACCCCCCACAAGTGACCCCATATCGGAAATTAGACCCCCCAAGGAACTTATCTAGATGTGTTGTGAGAACTTTGAACCCCCAAGTGTTTCACTACAGTTTACAACGCAGAGCCGTGAAAATAAAAAATCTTTTTTTTCCCACAAAACTTATTTTTTGGCCCCCAGTTTTGTATTTTCCCAAGGGTAGCAGGAGAAATTGGACCCCAAAAGATGATGTCCAATTTGTCCTGAGTACGCTGATACCCCATATGTTGGGGTAAACCCCTGTTTGGGCACACGGGAGAGCTCGGAAGGGAAGGAGCACTGTTTTCCTTTTTCAACGCAGAATTGGCTGGAATTCAGATCGGATGCCATATCCCGTTTGGAAAGCCCCTGATGTGCCTAAACAGTGGAAACCCCCCAATTATAACTGAAACCCTAATCCAAACACACCCCTTACCCTAATCCCAACAGTAACCCTAACCACTCCTCTAACCCAGACACACCCAACCCTATTCCCAACCGTAAATGTAATCCAAACCCTAACCCTATCTTTAGCCCCAACCCTAACTGTAGCCCCAACCCTAGCCCCAACCCTAGCCCCAACCCTAGCCCTAACCATAGCAATAACCCTAGCCCTAACTCTAGTCCTAACTCTAGCCCTAACCCTAACCCTAATGGGAAAATGGAAATAAATACATTTTTTAATTTTTTTATTTTTCCCTAACTAAGGGGGTGATGAAGGGGGGTTTGATTTACTTTTATAGCGGGTTTTTTAGCGGATTTTTATGATTGGCAGCCGTCACACACTGAAAGACGCTTTTCATTGCAAAAAATATTTTTTGCGTTACCACATTTTGAGAGCTGTAATTTTTCCATATTTGAGTCCACAGAGTCATGTGAGATCTTGTTTTTTGCGGGACGAGTTGACGTTTTTATTGGTAACATTTTTGGACACGTGACATTTTTTGATCGCTTTTTATTCCGATTTTTGTGAGGCAGAGTGATCAAAAACCAGCTATTCATGAATTTCTTTTTGGGGAGGCGTTTATACCGTAACGCGTTTGGTAAAATTGATAAAGCAGTTTTATTCGTCGGGTCAGTACGATTACAGCGATATCTCATTTATATCATTTTTTTTATGTTTTGGCGCTTTTATACGATAAAAACTATTTTATAGAAAAAATAATTATTTTGGTATCGCTTTATTCTCAGGACTATAACTTTTTTATTTTTTTGCTGATGATGCTGTATGGCAGCTCGTTTTTTGCGGGACAAGATGACGTTTTCAGCGGTACCATGGATATTTATATCAGTCTTTTTGATCGCGTGTTATTCCACTTTTTGTTCGGCGGTATGATAATAAAGCGTTGTTTTTTTGCCTCGTTTTTTTTTTTTTTTTCTTACGGTGTTTACTGAAGGGGTTAACTAGTGTGCCAGTTTTATAGGTCGGGTCGTTACGGACGCGGCGATACTAAATATGTGTACTTTTATTGTTTTTTTTATTTTATTTAGATAAAGAAATGTATTTATGGGAATAATATTTTTTTTTTTTTTCATTATTTTGGAATATTTTTTTTTTTTTTTTTTTTTTTTTTTTTACACATTTGGAAATTTTTTTTTTTACTTTTTTACTTTGCCCCAGGGGGGTACAATACAGATCGGTGATCTGTCAGTTTGCATAGCACTCTGACAGATCACCGATCTGCGAGAAGTGCAGGCTGCTTCACAGTGCCTGCTCTGAGCAGGCTTCTGTGAAGCCACCTCCCTCCCTGCAGGACCCGGATCCGCGGCCATCTTGGATCCGGGTCTGGAGCAGGCAGGGAGGGAGGTAAGACCCTCGCAGCAACGCGATCACATCGCGTTGCTGCGGGGGGCTCAGGGAAGCCCGCAGGGAGCCCTCTCCCTGCACGATGCTTCCCTGCACCGCCGGCACATCGCGATCATGTTTGATCGCGGTGTGCCGGGGGTTAATGTGCCGGGGCGGTCCGTGACCGCTCCTGGCACATAGTGCCGGATGTCAGCTGCGATATGCAGCTGACACCCGGCCGCGATCGGCCGCGCTCCCCCCGTGAGCGCGGCCGATCGCGTATGACGTACTAGTCATGACGGAATAGTACGTCTAATGACAGAAAGGGGTTAAGGGGATACACATCTCTGATAGGGTGGATGTCATCTGTCTGTATGCTGATGATATGGTGGTGTTCATGGATCAAACGGAGGACACATTACCGAAAGTAATAACGATGATAGATAGGTTCAGCAAATTTTCTGGCCTTTATATAAATTGGGAAAAGTCTGCCCTGATGCCTCTCTCCCATGCTCCAATGTCCTGCCTTGAAACCCTCTCACTACTACCCATTGTCTCCAAGTTTAAATATCTAGGAATATATATGTCCCAGAGTAGTCACCTAGACTTGCATCTTAATATATTTCCGTTACTAGATGTGGTTAAATCCAAATTTGCTACCTGGGACAAACTACCATTATCTGTGGCTGGACGTATTAATCTCATAAAAATGATATTGCTCCCAAAGCTGAGCTACTGTTTTCAACACAGTGCGGTTATAATTCCTAAAACTTTTTTTACAACCCTAAATTCCCTTACTACATCTTTCATATGGGGAAAGGCTAGGCCTAAACTTAAGTTATCCACCCTACAAAGACCCAAACAAGGGGGTGGGGCGGCCCTACCAGACTTCTACCTATATTACCTTGCTGGTCAGGCTAAAATGTTGAATATGTGGATGCCCGGGAAAACTCTTCCTAACTCTGAAAACCATATTCTGTACTCAGCTAAAATTGATTGTCCACTGGGATTTTTGGAGATGGAGAGAACTACTGTTCCTCATTTACTACCTTTGCTTCGGTTGGCACGATCAATATGGAGGCAAATTAAAAAGGTAACGGGATCTGCTGATATAGCAGCTGAGATGCCATTGTGGAATAATGGTTATTTTCCGGTATTACTGGGCCATCCGTCCACTGAATTCTGGATATCGTATGGTGTCCTTACAGTAAGAAATCTACATAATCAGGGGATTTTTGTTTCCTTCGAACAGTTACAAAATACCTACAACATACCAAAATCTCAATTTTTCCGTTACTTGCAACTAAGGTCAGCCTTCCAGTCACATATGCGGAGTGTGGGTAGGGGTCGAACTATCTCAGATCTACCGTTAATAGGTATCCTTAATTCGCAGGGTCCCCAGGGACTTATCTCCTCTCTATATACCTATCTGTTATCCATGGGTGAGGGATCTACCATAGATTCAATTAAGGGGAAGTGGGGACGGCTTCTGCCAGATACACTGGGAGAGGAATGGGAGGAAATCTTGGAATCCCCAACTAAAGTCTCCCCATCAGTTAATAACAAGATGACCCAACTATATATTATATATCAATCCTATTTGACCCCGATTCATCTTTTTAAAATGGGTCGTCTACACTCATCAGACTGCTTGAGATGCCATTCTAGCAATGCAGATTTTATCCACATGATATGGAAATGTCCTATTGTCTTCCAATATTGGAATGAGGTAACGACATTATTGGCATCACTGGTGTCGATCCCTGTCCCACTAGAACCCCTGGTGTGCTTATTTGGAGTATGGGAAGCAGGGGCTTGGGATCATCATACGGGAATTTTTCTGAGGGAGACGCTGTTTTTGGCACGAAAGGTGTTGGCTCTGAGATGGATGGGTGGTTCTTGTCCAACTCTTGGAGCATGGGTGGACTTGGTGAATTCCATTGTTCCGTATGAACGGGCACTGTACCAGAATAGAGGTAATCCAGCTAAATTTGAGAAGATATGGGGAAGATGGAACTCCTCCTGTCATACTGTTTAGGTTAAATAATTTAACAAATACACAGGGAAAAGGTGTAAGATTGTGGACATTATCTACTCACAGGGTAGAATTTATCTAGAATTCTCCTTTAAGCGGCAGCATGTTAGCTTTAGAGGTTTTGTTAGAAGTTAGTGTAGTTTAAGTTTGAATAGGATATAAACTAATGATTGACATGCATTGCTTGTAACCTTTACAATATTCCAGACATAGTTATGTGTGGTAATTCTATGTATCTAATGGATAATAATGAATATAAGCAAATGTATGTATGGTTCATGCTGTAATTAATAAACGAATTTAAAAAAAAAAAAACGCAGCAAATAACGATACCTGCGTTTTTGCTGTGTTTTTACTGCTTTTTTTTTCAACACCCATTCAAGTCAATGGGTGAAAAACGCAGAAAAAAACGCAGAAAAAACGCTGAAAGAAGTGACATGCTCTATGTCCAAAAAACACAGCAAAACACAAAATACTGATCACACAAGAAACCAATGTGTGTGCATGAGATTTCTGAAATCTCATAGGATTTGCTGGTACCGTAAAAAGCAGCTGAAAATTAGCATAAAAAAACGCAGCAGAAACGCCCTGTGTGAACTTACCCTAATACTGCTCCTATGTATAAGAATATAACTGCTTTAAGGGTAAGTTCACACAGGGCGTTTTTGCTGCTTTTTTTTCTGCAGGAAAATCTGATTTTCTTGGCAGGAAAGAAGCAGCGTAAAAACCGCAGGTTTAAGTGCGTTTTTGGTGTGTTTTTTTGTTGCGTATTTGGTGATTTTTTGGTGCTTTTTTTTGGGTGGCTTTTTTTTCTCTGTCCATGCTAATGTCCTTGAATTTTCAGCAGCAAAAATGCAACAAATAATGATACCTGCGTTTTTGCTGCATTTTTGCTGCGTTTTTTTCAGCACCCATTCAAGTCAATGGGTGAAAAAATGCTGATAGCAGTGACATGCTCTCTGTCCCAAAAATGTAGCAAAACACAAAATACTGATCATACACGAAAAACTAATGTGTGTGCATGAAATTTCTGAAATCTCATAGGCTTTGCTGGTACTGTAAAAAGCAGCTGAAAATTAGCATAAAAAAGCAGCAAAAATGCCCTGTGTGAACTTACCGTAATACTGCTTGTTATATATAGGAGGTGTAACTAATGTAAGTGGACGATTTGTTCAGCCATCCTCTTACAATAGTATCTGGCCCCTTTAAGGGAAGCAGAACATTACATCCTGCAGATCTCGCTGTGATCCCTTTTGCTTTGTATCATCATGTGACTTCAGCTAAACTGAAAGTGAAATCCAGCGCGGTGAATTTGCCGTTTGACATCGCTGGGTGCTGTGCGCGGTGTGGCGGTATTATGTGTGTCGGTCGTTGTGGCTCCGCGCAGCGCTCTCTGTGTGTGTGTACATGTATGTGGTGTGTGACCCGCTGATGTATTGTGTGCGCTGCTGTGAGTGATCGTATATAGCGGTATATTATATTACCGTGTGCCTTCTCTGCGGGGACAATCACCGACATGAAGACCAGTGGACATTTGCATCTGGAATTGTTCCTGACTCTAAACAGTAAGAAATATTGGGGGGGAAACGGACGGTTAAAGGGGTGGGTGTGTCATCGTAAAAAAAGATGGCGTCAAAGTTTCATGCAATACTACACATGGTCGATTCCGTAAAGGAACTTTAATTCTATACTCTTTGTTATCTTCATTTTCACGAGCGGTGGACTTCAGTCTATTGCTCCCTGTTATCAGCCATTTTCAAAGTGAGAAGTCTGACGTTAGAGGTACTTTCCATTGCAGGAAGATAAGTGACCTATAAATACTGCCGGCTGCTATCAGAGGTGTGATTACAGATTTGGGTGTGACTAGAGTATAACTGGAAAAGTCAGAGTCCCATAAGAAACTTTAGAACGCCCCCCCCCACGTGCCATCCGGTGCGGACACTGACGAGTGCAGTGCGGGGCGGGTGGTGGTGTAATAGGATGCTCCTTATTGTGAGACACACTCCAGATATAAAAAAAGTTTACAGTCTGCTTCTGTTAGTGTTTCTGTGCAACACGTGCATTATACACACACAACTCTGCTGCATCCACAACCTGTAACCATATAGAACAAACACAACACTGCTGCACGCACAGCAGAAACTCACACAGCTCTGCTACACGCTCAGCACTATGTCTACTGCATGAACACTACATACACGCACAGCACTATTAGGCACACTGCCTGCTGCACAAACACACCACATTGCTGCACGCACAGTAGATGCACATACAGCTCTGCTACATTTACATTATACTCACACTTCACTATCGGACACACACAGCTCTGCTACATTTACATTATACTCGCACTTCACTATCGGACACACACAGCTCTGCTACATTTACATTATACTCGCACTTCACTATCGGACACACACAGCTCTGCTACATTTACATTATACTCGCACTTCACTATAGGACACACACAGCTCTGCTACATTTACATTATACTCGCACTTCACTATAGGACACACACAGCTCTGCTACATTTACATTATACTCGCACTTCACTATAGGACACACACAGCTCTGCTACATTTACATTATACTCGCACTTCACTATAGGACACACACAGCTCTGCTACATTTACATTATACTCGCACTTCACTATAGGACACACACAGCTCTGCTACATTTACATTATACTCGCACTTCACTATAGGACACACACAGCTCTGCTACATTTACATTATACTCGCACTTCACTATAGGACACACACAGCTCTGCTACATTTACATTATACTCGCACTTCACTATAGGACACACACAGCTCTGCTACATTTACATTATACTCGCACTTCACTATAGGACACACACAGCTCTGCTACATTTACATTATACTCGCACTTCACTATAGGACACACACAGCTCTGCTACATTTACATTATACTCACACTTCACTATAGGACACACTCAGCTCTGCTACATTTACATTATACTCACACTTCACTATAGGACACACACAGCCTGCTACATTTACATTATACTCGCACTTCACTATAGGAACACACAGCTCTGCTACATTTACATTATACTCGCACTTCACTATAGGACACACACAGCTCTGCTACATTTACATTATACTCACACTTCACTATAGGAACACACAGCTCTGCTACATTTACATTATACTCACACTTCACTATCGGACACACACAGCTCTGCTACATTTACATTATACTCACACTTCACTATAGGACACACACAGCCTGCTACATTTACATTATACTCACACTTCACTATCGGACACACACAGCTCTGCTACATTTACATTATACTCGCACTTCACTATAGGACACACACAGCTCTGCTACATTTACATTATACTCGCACTTCACTATAGGACACACACAGCTCTGCTACATTTACATTATACTCACACTTCACTATCGGACACACACAGCTCTGCTACATTTACATTATACTCGCACTTCACTATAGGACACACACAGCTCTGCTACATTTACATTATACTTGCACTTCACTATAGGACACACACAGCTCTGCTACATTTACATTATACTCGCACTTCACTATAGGACACACACAGCTCTGCTACATTTACATTATACTCGCACTTCACTATAGGACACACACAGCTCTGCTACATTTACATTATATACTCGCACTTCACTATAGGACACACACAGCTCTGCTACATTTACATTATACTCGCACTTCACTATAGGACACACACAGCTCTGCTACATTTACATTATACTCACACTTCACTATAGGACACACTCAGCTCTGCTACATTTACATTATACTCACACTTCACTATAGGACACACACAGCCTGCTACATTTACATTATACTCGCACTTCACTATAGGAACACACAGCTCTGCTACATTTACATTATACTCGCACTTCACTATAGGACACACACAGCTCTGCTACATTTACATTATACTCGCACTTCACTATAGGACACACACAGCTCTGCTACATTTACATTATACTCACACTTCACTATAGGAACACACAGCTCTGCTACATTTACATTATACTCACACTTCACTATCGGACACACACAGCTCTGCTACATTTACATTATACTCACACTTCACTATCGGACACACACAACTCTGCAGCATCCACATTATGCACGCAAACAACAACTCTGCAACGCGCACTTACACGTAACACATCTGCTTGTACAGTAGATGCACACACTGCTATAGCAATCTGGGGTACTCATGGTACAACTCATTGGGTTCTCGCAATCATGTCTTGTGCCCAATGGAGGTAAACCAGAGTGCCTTTCCTCTTAACCACGTAGATGCCATAGTCCCTGCTCACATACTGTACAGCAGTACATACATAGTTCTGCTGCACACACACTCACAGCACTGCTGTACATACTGTGGTAGTTCAGCTCACTCAGCAGTACGTGGAGGTAGAAAACAGGAACACTGTCTCTTTAAATCTTCTGTTAGTTTATTAGATAGACGGCATAAACCAACACGAAGGAAAAATAAACACAGCCCTTTGGGCAAAACAAGGATACAAAAAAAAGAAAATGCTGTAACACAGTCCATACATTTGCGAGGAGCTGCCCGCTCTGAAGCAACACAGGTTTAGTCTTTCCTCCTCAGGACACAAACCGCTGGAGTTCCTCTCTCCAGCCCTACTGAATAATGACTGCCTCTGGAGGAAAGCTATTTAAGCCCAAGACCACACCATGGGGTGGAGATAAGGTGGACAACCTCCCACCCTTTTTATGGTTGTCCATAAAAACTCAGTCCTTTAAACAGTTTGGCTGTTAACCCCTCCGGCTGACTGTGCTGGAGGAAAATTTCTGGGTTTCAGATCATGAAGCCATTAGGCGCAGCGAAACATATCTCCCAACCAGCACTTTAACAGTGACTTTGTCACATATCCACTCCCTCTGCCCAAAGCTGGGGGTTTTGGCACCTTCACACGCTAAACAGGGGAGTCTGGACAGGGCATCTGCATTCCCATGCAGCTTCCCTGGCCTATGCTCGCCATGAAAAGTCCTGGAGCACTAAAAACCATCTAGTCACTCGGGCATACTTCCCTTCCTTTCCCTCATCCATCTCAAGGGTGCATGATTTGACATTAGCATGAACTTACGGCCTAACAGGTAGTATCTCAGGGTGTCAATTGCCCACTTGATGGCCAAGCACTCTTTTTCTACCATGGCATAATTCTTTTCATAAGAGGAGAGTTTTCTACTCAGATATAGGACTGGATGTTCCTTCCCATCTATATCCTGAGGCAACCTAGCTTCCACCACGACGTTGGAGGCTTCCATCTGGAGCACACACTCCTTAGTGAAATATGGTGCGACCAAGACCGGCTTTCTGCACAGGGAGAGCTTCAATGCCTAGTGTGCCATCTCTGCTTCTGAGGACCTTTTGGCCAGGAACGTCTTTGTGCCCTTTAGAAGATCAGTCAGGGGGCGGCTATCATGGCGAATTTCGCAATAAATCACCGATAGTATCCCACAAATGCCTTGACCTGTTTTTTGGAGACCGGTTGTGGTAACTTTTGGATTACCTCCACCTTGTCTATTTGCGGATTTATTTCGCCCATCCCAACAATGAAGCTCAAGTACTGTATATACTCGAGTATAAGCCGGGTATGCATGGTCCCCTCATCCCTATCCTGGTATGCATGGCCTCCTCATCCCTATCCTGGTGTTCATGACCCCCCTCATCCCCATCCTGGTATCAGGGCCTTCTCATCCCTATACTGGTATGCATGGCACCCATCAGAAAAACAAAACAAAAAAAAAATATCCTACTTACCTTCCCTACGTTCCCTCGCAGCATCTTATTCCAATGCCAGCAGCTGATTTATGCTTGTAAGCAGCACATGGTAGTGACTTCATGCGCTGCTTACAAGCAGAGGTCAGCTGCCAGAATGCTCAATGCTCTCCATGCCTGGGACTATAGGCATGGAGGGCAGTGAATATTCATTGCTCTTTTTTAATAGTGGGCACAATAAGTTCAGCTGCTGGCTTGCTGCAGCTGCCGGGTGATCATGTGTGCCCGCTTCTAAAGGGAATGAATATTCACTGCCCTCCATGCCCATCAGAGTGGAGGGCAGTGAATATTCATTCCCTTAAGTAGCGGGCACATGTGATCGCCCAGCAGCTGCAGGAATCCGGCGGCTGCGACTACTGTGCCCGCTATTAAAGAGAAATTAATATTCACTGCCAACGCGGTGAATATTAATTTCTCTTTGGTAGTGGGCACAGGCTTTAGCTGCAGCAGCTGGCTCTCTCCTGTGATCTGCTGCTCCACTGCTGCCACTCCCCCTCCATCTTGTGGGACCCTCACTCGAGTATAAGCAGAGGAGGTTTTTTTTTTCAGCATAAAAAACGTGCTGAAAAACTCGACTTATATTCGAATATATACGGTAATTTGCCTCTTCATTCCCCAGGGCGCACTTCTTTGGATTCATGGTAAACCCTGCTTCCTCAGTGCTTCCAGTACCGCCTGGACCTTCTGAAGGTGACTTCCCTAATCCGGGCTGAAGATCACAATGTCGTCCAGATAAGCGGCAGTGTACTTTTTGTGAGAGGCTAGGATCAGGTTCACGGCACTCTGGAGAGTAGCTGGTGCTCCTTGTAGTCTGAACAGCATCCGGGTATACTGAAACATCCATCAGGTGTAGAGAAGGCCGTCTTCTCCTTGGCACTCGGGAACTGGGGAATTTGCCAGTACCCTTTCATTAGGTTCAGGGTGGTAATATATTTGGCTGGCCCTAGCCTCTCAATGAGCTAATTTGACCCAGGACATCGGATATGCGTTGAAGTTGGATATCTCATTTAGCTTCTTATAGTCGTTACAGAAGCGCCACTGTCCATCCGGCTTCGGCACGAGGACAATAGGACTGCACCAGACACTCTTTGACTCCTCGATGATTCCCAGGCTCAACATTCTCCTCGCCTCCTTGGAGATCTTCTCGTGGCATGACATGCAGTTCAGTCAGGATTTCGTGTTCCACAACCTGTGTACATCCTGGTAACTCCGTAAACAGGTCCTGGTTCCGCTGAAGCAACTAATGGCACTGTTTCTGGGGTGGCGATAGTGTCTCTGCCACTGCGACATCCTCAACACTGGCTTCAGGATAGGCCCCCAGGCATGTAGCTTTCACTGGTTCCCTGTCTTGCCACGGTTTAAGAAGGTTGATGTTGTACACTTGGTATGATTTTCTTCTCCCTGACTGGTGGACCTTGTAGTTGACATCAGTTTTTCAACCACTTCGTATGACCCTTGCCACTTGGCCAGGAACTTAGTTTCCACACTGGGGATCAACACCAACACCCAGTCGCTAGGGCTAACCTGTCTCGGTCTCGCCGACCGATTGTAATCCCTTGCCTGGGCCTCTTGTGCATGAAGGATGCTCTCCCTCACAAGCAGCATCACCCTTGCGATCCTGTCCTGTATCTGGGCCACATGTTCGATAACGCTTTGGTGGGGTGTTGCCTCCACTTCCCAGGTCTCTGCAATGTCCAGAAGTCTCAGAGGGTGTCGTCCGTATAGCAGCTCAAATGGCGAGAACCCCGTAGAGGCCTGTGGGACTTCTCTAAAAGAGAAGAGTGGGCATGGTAACAGGCAATCCCAGTACCGGCCATCCTTCTCCATGACCTTCTTTAGCATAGACTTCAAGGTCCTGTTGAACCTTTCCACGAGTCCGCCCATCTGTGGATGGTACAAAGATGTCTTGAGTTGGGTAATCTGGAGGGCCTGATATAACGCTCTCATTACCTTGGACAAGCAAGGTGTTCCTTGGTTTATCAGAATCTCCCTGGGCAAGCCTGTCCCGGAGAAAATATGGACTAGTTCTCGGGCTATACTCCTGGCTGAGGAGTTCCTCAGTGATACCGGCTCCGGGCACCTTGTTGCATAGTCCATGATCACCAAGATGTATTGGTGACATCTGGCGGACTCAACTAAGGATTCTACAAGGTCTATGACAATACGGTCAAATGGGACTTCTATAATGAGTAATGGAACTAGGGGACTGCGGAAGAGGGAAACAGGAAGAGTTAACTGACATGTAGGACAGGACCAACAATAAGTAACAATCTCCCAGTGACACCCAGGCCAGTAGAACCTTTGAAGGACCCGCTCTTGGGTTTTATCTATGCCCAGATGCACACCCAAGACATGAGAATGCGCCAGGTCTAGTACCCTACGTCTATAGGGTCCTGGGACTAACAGCTGCTCTAATACTTTCCCTCGCTGTTTTGTGACCCGATAAGGCAATTCCTCATTCACTGCAAGTGGGATAAACATAGTATGAGCAGCACCTGCCTAGGATGCAGTACATCTTGTAAGGCCAAGTCTTGTAAGCCTTCTGGGGTTCGCCAGTCAGATAGGGAACCTACACCACCGCTCACTGCCCTGGGGGCAGCTTCTCCCACTCTGCTACCCGTTCGAACACAGTCAAAAACCCCTCAACATCATCGCCTGGTGTCATTTTCTGCATCGCTCGTCTTACCACCTTCCGGACGTATGTGTTGTCACCTGTACTTGGGGAACGAGCTTCCGGCCTCTCACAAACCAACTCTGCATGCTACTCAATCTGCTGCTGCTGTTGTTGGAACTGGTCCTGTTGGTCCAGTTGCTGTTGTTGGAGTTGCTGCTGCTGTTGCATCTGTTGGATAAGCAGCTTATTCATCTCCTGATGTGCCAGCTGTTGCTTTTGCTGTGTGTTCGCCAGATGCTTAATCAGGTCCTCCATACTACCTGACTTTGTCTCTTGGCTTGTGGCTGCTTTTACCCAGGACATGCTGTTTGTCCACGGCTGCTACTCGTGTTCTCAAACGTTGCGTGCATTCGAAACACCACCTGTGGGAGTTCAGCTCACTCAGCTGTACATGGAGGTAGAAAGCAGGAACACTGTCTCTTTAAATGTTCTGTTGGTTAATGAGATAAACGGCATAAACTAACATGAAGGAAAAATAAACCCAGCCATTTAGGCAAAACAGGAAAACAGAATAACAAAATGCTGTAACACAGTACATACATTTGAGGGGAGCTACCTGCCCTGGAGCAACACAGCGATAGCACAGGTTCAGTCTTTCCTCCTCAAGACAAAAACCACTGGAGTTCCTTTCTCCAGCCTTACTGAATAATAACTGCCTCTGGAGGCCAGCTATTTAAGCCCCAGACCACACCTTGGGGTGGAGATAAGGTAGACAACTGTTGTGAATTCTGCTCTTAGGCTCCCTCCGGTGGTTATAAGTGGTAGCGCTGCTGTCTTTGGATCGCAGCATTCATCAGGTGTGTCCACTTATTGCAATTCTGACTGGGCTATTTAGTCTTGCTTGGCCCTTTAGTTAGTGCCAGTTGTCCATTGTTTCCTGGAGGATTCACTTCCCTGCCTGGTCTCTCTTGCTTGCTGTTCATTTCAACAAAGATAAGTTCTGGCTTTGTTTTTTGCAGTCCAAATGCTGTGGGCCTGATCGTTCAAGTTATTTTCCATGTTTTATTTTGTCCAGCTTGGTCTGTATAAGGATTTGTTCAGCCAAGCTGGTATCTCTGGAGATGCAGATATACCCTCCATGCCTTTAGTTGGATGTGGAGATTTTGTATTTTCTGTGGTGGATATTTTCTAGTGTTTTAATACTGACCGCATAGTACTCTGTCCTATCCTTTCTATTTAGCTAGTATGGCCTCCTTTGCTAAATTCTGATTTCAGTCTACGTATGTTATTTCCCTCTCCTCTCACAGTCAATATTTGTGGGGGTGCTGTCTATCCTTTGGGGATTTTCTCTGAGGCAAGATATTATTCCCTTTTCTATCTATAGGGGTATTTAGTCCTCCGGCTGTGTCGAGATGTCCAGGGAGTGTTAGGTACATTCCACGGCTACTTCTAGTTGCGTTGTTAAGTTCAGGGTCTGCGGTCAGTACAGGTACCACCTTCTCCAGAGTACGTCCCATGCTGCTCCTAGGCCACCAGATCATAACAGACAACCTCCTATCCACTGTATGGTTGTCCACAGAAAACCTAGCCCTTTAAACAGATTGGCTGTTAACTCCTCGCAGCACTTACTGTACTGGATGAAAATTTCTGGGTTTTCCATCACTGAAGCCATTAGGCGCATCGAAACATATCTCCCCTCTAGAACTTTACCAGTGACTTTGTCACATTACACACAGCACTGCTACACACTCACAGCACTGATGCATACACACGTGAGGGGAGCCAGGGCCGTAGTCGTGGCCCGCAATGATAGCTGCTGGAGTGCACCCTGGCCACCCGACACATACATACAATGTCCCCTTTGCAGCGTACCTTCTATAACGCTTTCTATACCATCAGGGTCCCTTCTGGTCTGCTGTGGGTTCACTCCTTCTGGTTCCACACAAAGAGAGACAGAGTCCAGTTTCAACTTGTAACAGACAACTTTACTTGAATTCTTTCGCAGCACGTCCAGTTCAGTTTCAGCAATTTCACAGGGAACATCACAGTGCACATCTTTCTCTATTCCTGTGCTTTTCCCTACTTCTTCTAGAATGCTCCGAGGTCATACCATTTCGTCTAGTACCGCAGCATTTCCTCTGTCCAGCTTCACTACCTTTGGGAGTTCCCCTGTCCGTTTCGCACCAGACATAAGGGCATCTGCCCATGTAGTAAGCTGCCACATCTTGGTGCTGCTCTGCATTCCACTATTCCTTTTTCTTTCAGTTCCCAAGCCCTGGATCGCTGGGCTCCTAGCTTCAAACGTTACGGGGCCCACTGTGTTGCCCCGGCTCTAAGGCCCTGCTGGACTGCCTGGACTCCCTGGTCCCACTAAACTCCAATAAGGAAATACTCCTATCTTACCAACAGCTGGCCCCTCCTACATTAACTATTTACTATCGTATGTATGCTAAGGTGTCCCCATCTAGTGGACTAACTTACGTACTGCACTTTCCCTACCTGTACAATAGAAAGCATATACATTTAGGAACACAATATATACAGAATAAAACTACATAGCAATTCACATTTATACACTGCATTAACTTGTTCAAAGGGGAGGGGTACAAGTCAGTTCTGGTACACCCCTTACACACACTCACAGTATTGCTGCATATACATGCATTGTCCTTGTCATTCCCAGCCCTGCTGTCTTGTTCTGGACTTTTCCAGGATCTGCATCATGAGGGAGATCACTGTAGGTCCAGTTCAGCTTCTCCTCCTGCCCTGTACTGATAGATCAGTGTTGGGCAGGGAGAAAGAGAATTGTGCAGCAGCACAGCTCTCTCAGTATTCGGGAAATTTTTTGTTGTTGTGTGGTGTCCCGAGCCCCTCTGCATTCCCAAGCCCCTGTAGCAACCTACAGGTGTATTTCTACCCCTGACACATGGTTAGTACAAGCTAATATTTGCAGCACTCCTCATTATGATGTCTTTTTTTTTATAGGTTTTTTAGTGTGGGGTGCAGCTGTGCCCCAGACGCAGTACACTGCAGATATCGTGCTCCCCTGTGACTATGCACTGCTGGATTCTGGTATGGGGGGACTCGGGTTTACAAGGCAAAAGGTAACACTGGTCCTACAGAATGTGACGGTGATGGGAGAGGAGCCGGCGGATGCACCACCAGATTATCAGCCTCCGGAGAGCCCGGAGATGACCATCTTCCTGGCCACAGGTGACTTATACATGACTGCGATTATTTACCAGTTCCTCCTTATGCAGTTGGTGCCCCCAAGTGGTTTTTTGTAACTGTAATATTGATGGCCTGTCCTTGGGATAGGTCCAAATATATTGGTGGGGCTCCGTTGCTTTAGAATGACTGTGACGAGCAACAGCGCCATACATTTCCTCGTGGCCGGGACTGGGATTGCAGTTCTAGAATGGGACTGAGCTGTTTCTGAGCTGCAGAACTAAGCACGGTCACAATGGTATGCCCGGCACTCTACCTGGTATATAATGAAGTGGTTCCTGCATTCCTTGGGTCAAAAGCAGGAAGGATTTTGTAAACCTCACCCAAATGTTGGCATTCTGGGTTGGGTCAGGGACATCCAGGGAGAAGTCCTCTAACGTGACTCTAACGTGTCCCCTCTTCCCTCCCTGCAGTCGATCTCGCCGCGCTCTCATTTGCACAGCGCTTGCTGCACGTAGAATGCGAGGGAGGAGAAGTTGAATGCGAGATCTCGCCGCTCTATTCTCAGTTTTTTGCCGCTCACATCCGACTATCGGAGCTCAGCATTGCCGTCATTGCAGAAGCAACGATACCCATTGAGAGCACAGTCGAGCTGGCCAACGACAAGATTGTGGTGCCAATGACAGGTGAGACGTGATATCCCCCTCAATGACCTTACGTATACCCTGTAGCACTAGGCATAGAACGCCAGTATTAGGCCCAATCCTCGACGCTCCTCCGTCCTGCGGGCTGTGTCCTCTCCTCTTTTGGCTTGGAAGTCACTTGACTGCTGCAGACAATCACTGCATTTGCTGATTGTACACGTTGGTTACATGCCAACCACTCCAAAAGAGAGGAAGCTTTTATATCTATTTTTTTTTAGCACACGGAGGCCATAAGTCAAGTTAAAGAAAGGGGTTGAAACCCTTTACTTGGTCCATAGTGGAGGGTCCTCAGAAGTTCTTGGCCCCATTGCAATTTTCTTTTTACAAGACCCCCACATACCATGTACAATTTATAATACAGCTTTTTTTCTTTTGCGGCTGAAGTCCCAGGGCCTTACAGATTTCTAAGGCACTAGGGTCCAGGTATATGGCCCAAACTCAACAGCCTTATAAGCATATATGAAGCTGTGGAGTTGGGGGTCAGGAAACCGGTGGTTGGTCTGTGCATAGCGATCCATACTCGGATCACAAAACCAATATGTGTGAAACGCTGCCTCCTCTCTGCTCCCTACACCCCTGAATAGGTACAATTTATATGACAATTTGCAGCTCCCTTACAGTAACTGCAGCTCCTTTACAGTTGATTTTTGGACACCATTTTTAGAAGAAAAAATAACAAAAAAAAAAAAACTGTGTACCTGACAGTAATGTTAACAATACTATCATCACTAAGGCTTTAAAACAATAGAGCATAATGGACCATAAAACGTCACTTATCCCAATAGTTTTAATCAAGTAATACCAAGTTGAATGAGCCATTTTTGAGAAAACATTTTTGGATCACTTTTAGACTCAATTTGGCTGAGTATTTTTGTACTATGTCTAGTCATATTTTTAGGGATTACTTGCTGATGGTGAGTTAAGAGTAAGGTCCATGTTTAACAGTTTCCTCCCCAAAACCTATTGGTCAGACACAACATTCATTAAGGTTTTTGAGCACATGATTGCATCTGCCCGGTTGACCCAAATATTGTGGTACCTTCACACTCATAAATCTTTCCTTGGTGGACGTATCATACATATCAAGTGAAAGTAGCCAACGTAGTGGGAAAGAATGGCGGCGTACTCAAATACCCAAGTCTCCATGGTCCTACAGTCTGATAGACCTGTGTCCTTCAATCTTGAGTCTTCATTCTTCACATCTCTCTCACCTTGTTGCTTTGTTCGTTAGCGGACCTTCTTGTCTCATCCTCCCCACCATCACAAAGAGGTTCCCTCTCTGAAGAAGTGACATTAAATTGTGAGGTTTGGGGTGAGATGGAAGCAAGCATGGAATGGCATCTACAGAAGGATGGCAGCGGGCACAGACTAAACCTTGAGGACTCCCGGATCACCATACAACAGGGGCCACTAGTGCAGAAGAAGGCTGCCTCGTTACTGACCATAAGACAACTCAATGTCCATGATGAGGGCACCTATATTTGTGCCGTGACTGCAGGAAAGCACAGAGTCCAGCAGATTCTCCAAATGCATATCAGAGGTAATTCGGCACACTTTAACCGGTGAGACCTTTGGGGGCATTTTTGGAAAGAGAAGGTCTATGTGATCATCTAGCAGCCATGCTTGTTTAGAGCATCTTGCACCCTTGGGGTCTCATTTCATACACTGGCTCATAGCACCCCCTACCCACCCTTGTTCCCATCTTTTGGAATAACCCATCGTTTGGTCATCAGTTCTCTGCTGTTCAACATGTGCAATGCTGAACCTACATACCGTACCTGTAGTCTATGAACAGGATGAGCCCAATAATAAAGAATAAGTGGCGCCTAACATAGCGCCATTTCTTGTATTCTCAAGGATGTCTTTCTCCGTAGAGCCTCCTCAGGTTACAGCTTCTGTGAGTGGAAAACCAAAGACCACCGTGACTTGCCACACTGACCGATACTACCCACTGGACGTGGAGGTGTCTTGGCTGCTGAATGGCTCCCCATTAACCCACGTCTCCCCAATTACCTCCAGTCATCGGAGAAATAATGATGGGACCTACAGTGTCAGCAGCTTCCTTGAAGTTCCAATTCCTCAGCCGGGTGCCTCCCCTGATACGTACACATGTACCGTGACTCATGTCTCCATCACTGATCCAATAATGATCGAGGTTAATGTTCTTCCTGAAGGTAAGTGAAACTCTGTAAAGCTGGGGCAATAATCAAGGTATACTGCCATAACATTATTATCTTGGTTCAGTACTTGAAAGGTGGTCCTACCATCTGAAAATCCCCTTCTTAACCATCTACACTAAAATTCTAAGTCTTTCTGCCACCACTAGGAGGAGCTCACAGCACATGGATTCATTCGAGTACAGTATGCAGCTATACAGTGAGCTCCCCCTAGTGGTGGCTGCTGATAAACATCATGTAGGTGTATAGGGGAACAGGACTTTTTGCTCTTTATTAGGGCTCATTCACATGTCCATTTTTTACGAATTACAAAAACCGACTGAGCTTCATCAGTGATTTCGGTCAGAGTTTCATCAGTACTTGAATACAAAAAAGTTTATCTATTCCTTTAACATTTGATTTTAACAGTCCATCAAAATCAGACCTCACTAGGATGGCATCCATGTGCTGTCTGATTTTTTTCTCATGGTCCCATACACTTGCATTGCCAATTTTGATCCGACACTCAGATCAAAAACAGACATGTCTCCGTGATTTTGCATGGACTACTTCGTCCACGGAAAATCATGGACATGTGACTGACACTATTATAGGTACGAGTGCTATCCATGAAAACCTCCATTACCATCCTAAGCTTCCAGAAATATTAGGTGTTAAATAGGTTTCCTGGACAGTAAGAATATGGGTGAAGGCATCTTCCTGTTCTCAAAGTTTGTGCCAACCTGTTTAGAAACCCCCAAATAAAAATTAAATGGTAACTAACCTTTTTTTATCCTCCAGATATTGAAAAGTTATGAATTTTTGTAAATTTAATAACTTATTTTGCTTCCTCCTGTTTTAATATCCAGTTCATGTTCCTTTAGAAGATGCTTTCAACTGCTTCTCAGCAAAAATTCATACATTATATTGTAACAGTTTGTGTACAGGACTATCCCTATCTGAGCCTCTCTGCTCCCCACCTCTCTACTTAGTCCAGCGGACTTCCTGTACACAGGCTGAATATATTGTATGGACCTTTGCTGCGCAGCAGTTAAAAGCAGCTTCTAAAGGAACATGAACTGGACTTTGAAATATTACTGCAGCATGGTATTTGGGGGGGAAGGAAGCAAAATAAAGTTGTGAAGTATGATAAAAGAATGCATGACTTTGCAATATCTGGAGGAAAATTAAATAAAGAAAATTTTAGTGCAAATGCGTGTAGGGACTATCAGAATTTCTGATGCCATATTAAAGGAATTTCACTGTAATAATGAGGATAAAAAAGGATCTTATAAGTTGTATCCGATCCTCCCTTAAGGTAAGCAGCACAAGACGTGCCTGGCAGTCCATCATTTTGCTCTGATTCTTTATCCAAGGCGTCCAATAATCTAGAAAGTTTCATAATCTCATACTAAGTATTTTGCATGTCTGTAAATTATTCATTTCAGCTTGAATTTTGTAATGTCCTATTGGTAATGTTGGATTGTTCAGGGCGAGGGTTTTCCCATTCTAGACTTTCATCTATTAGATAAAGCGAAAAACAGCTACAAAGAGCATTTCTCTCCCTGGAGGACCCAACACATTTGTTAATTACAATAGCTTATTGATGGCAGTGAGAACTGTGTAATACTTCGTTTCTCCTGTGGAGGTGCTGTAGGAAAAATGAATACTTTCTTCTGAGATCCTCTGATAACAACTGATCACTGGGGGTCCAACTTTCATTGTTCAGGGAATCTTTGTAACAAAAAGACCGGATGATAGACAAAAGATCAACATAGAATTTATTTATTTGATGCAGACGAGAGAACAAAGGTTCAGAAACTAATCCTTCCATTGTCTTTTCTTTCTTCCCAGAAACTGATCTGCCCTTTACAGTGTTTCTCTCCATTGTGATCTTGGCCATTATGATCCCCAGTATTCTTCTATTACTATGGAAAAAATACGAACGAGAGAAGAAAAAAGCTGTATAACGATCACAAGCCAATAAGAACTGTCATAGGGTCAAGTTTTGTTTGTATATATTGGTAACAGTAAGAAAATCAAAGTGAATCTGTCTCACATTGGTTCATCTTTGTAATTTATCTATGTTGTGGGGTTTTCAATTGTTTGTGTAGAAAGAAAATCTGTTGCTACTTGGAACCATCAAAAAGCAGGTTAGCATCCTCTTAAAAATCATAATCTTGTCTATTCAATTCAACCACTTTAAGACCTAGTGTATCACAGGAAAAGAGTATAACCATCTGAAAAGATTACAATTGACAAATCACTGGAATTAGATTGCATACACCCCTGTGTTCTTAGGGAATTAAGTACCATGATAGACGGACTGTTCTGATTAAGATCATTCTAAACCTTTTCCTTACAGTGGATTTGATGTCAGATAATGCTATAGCCACATCTTCTTAATTTTTGGTGTTTTCATTTGTTTTCTTACAAAAAAAAAATCCTACTGGGAAATCATCAATAAGCAGGTTGTCAGCTTCTGAAAGATCATGTATATTTATTTTAACTTTTTAATGACCCAGTTTAACAAGAAAATTGTATAGCCACCTTAAAAAGATTATACTGTAAAAATCACCGGCATACACCCCTGGGCTCTTAGGGAATTAGGCAGTACACAGACCATTATGTCTAATATTACTCTAAACCATTGCCTTACATTGGCTCCGTAGTCAAGTAATACCATATCCATGTTTCTGTGAATGTTGGCGTTTTCAATTGTTAGTACCAAAAACAATCTCTTGCCACTGAGAAAACATCAATAAGCAGCTTAGCAGCTTTTTCGCATGACAAAGAAAGCCAGGATATTCCACAACTGCAGCAATACCGCAATCCTTTTTTCACATGACAGAGTTCCAGCTGCTGTTCAGCCTCCCTAACACTGTCGACCTTCATGCATTCCATATTGGCAGCTGATGGAGGGGGAAAGGGAACCATGCAGAGGTGTCATTAGCTTTACACAAGTCACTGGTGATAGATGGCATACATCCATGTGTTCTTAGGGAATTAAGTGCCGTGATAGACAGATCATTAACTCTAATATTTCTCAAAAGTTTTTGCTGTGATTATTTGTTTTTGGATCATTTCCTGTTGTGAAACTATCTTTTCAAAGGGGGAGAATACGACAGAAAGTAGTACAAGTCACTGTGGCTAGATAGCATTAAACAGCATACACCTCAGTGTTCTTAGGGAATTTAGTACCATCATAGACAGACCCATTTTTATTTACAGTTCAGCCTCACACAATGCTACAACTACGTCCATAATCACATGATGCTATGATGCTTGTTCATCTCTGTTCTGGCGATTAGGTGCAGGTCTCAGAGGACGCCCACATTTATAACATCTGTAAGTTGATAAAAATTATTTTTGTCGTGTAGATAATTTTTTTGGTTTGTTTGAGCTCTATTTATTAATCTACTCTCTCTTCTTTAAACCCAAACTGCACCCCATATTGAAGATCATGAGGGGGTGCAGGTCATTCTTGTACAATAAATGTGCACTTGAAAATAACGAAATCTGTTAACTGCAACTTGCAACAGGAAATGTCTGGACAACGTTAATAAAAGGTGGAGCGTCGATTTCTAATAAAATGTAGATATTTTCTTTTGAATTTTTCTTTGCGGCAAGATATTAATAATCAAAGTAAATGAGATTTTGACATTTTTGTTTTGCTTCTTTTCTGTCATTATGAATTCTTCATCTCATACAATGTATTTCACGTAACCACCACCAGGGGGCACCATGGGGAGAGAATAGAAGGTGTCAGCTGTTACGTTGGCGCCTGTTGTATCTGTATATACCTTATAATATAAGGAGGAGCAGGAGCCAGGGAGAGGGCGGAGGATGACTTCGTAGCGTTGGTAGGACCAGATCTTGGGGATCGATCAAGGCAGGATTCCCAGATAGTGAAGTCGGCGTCCTCTGCTTCTTATGCCAAGTAATAGACTAGAAGGGAAATAATAACTGAACAGGAATTTAACTCTTCCCATCCTGACATGTCCATGTTAATAGCAAATACATAGATGTTTATGCTGCCCCTCCATTATTCCTCCTGGAAATGAATGCAGAACCTGACAACTTCCACCAGACAGTCTGACAATGGAAGCCCTGATGGGATAGTGTCAGAGAATGTAGGGACAAGAGGAATGGAAGCATCCGGCATTCCCAGGAGGAATAACAGAGGGACAGCACAAATGTGCATATTTTATTGAATAATATAAGTCCGTGAAGCTGTGAGAGGAAATCCAATGCACGACAGATAGGCTTCATGGTACTTAAAGATAGGCTTCTTTTACTTAAAGGGGTGGTTGCCCAGAAAGGAGGTGAAGTTTTTCCTAGGCTGCCTGGACTAAAACCGCATGCATGACCCCCATCCGCCATATTGGTGTCCATAGTGTGAATATCATCAGCACTCACCAGATATAATGATCACCAGCACAATGCACATCAGTCCCAACACCGCCAGCACCTGGGGAGGAGAGGGTTAATAGCGATCAAAGACGAAAGCCGTCACAAGCCAGGATCTGGCCACCAATGGGGCGGTATAGGCTACCTGTACATATGGGGCGAGGCTGGAGGTCCCACAGACTATGGGGCTCCTGGGCCGAGGGGGTCCAGCATTGATTGGTCTCATCAAGTTTGTTACTTTGTGGCACGGAACTTTGCAGAACTCCATAGAAAGAAAGCAACAAGGAGTAAAGAATTGTCCTAAGGGTCATGGAGACCACCATGACAGGAGACCACCCAGAGGGCCCTTGAACCTAAAGGGAAACCAGTCAGCACTTAGCCCCCAATAAAAATGACACCTTCCTTGTAGAGATCCAACGTGCCAGCCATGAGAAATCTGGAGTAGAAGCCATAGGCAAATCAGGCTGGAAGCCGGTAGAAAAGTGTATGAGCTACAATGGCTGGGCCCCTTCAAGGTGTGGGGCCCCAGAGCAGCGGCTTGATTCTGGCAGACAAAACAATTCTTAGGTTTCCGTTCACATTCAATAAACTAAAATGTCCCTGCTGGCCTGAGGAAATTCCTCCAGGACCATGGGCTGATATCTCCCGGACACAGTACGGCAGACATTTGGGGTAACCGCTGGCTGCTGCCCCTCCGGGGTACACACCTTGTTGCTCCTTTGTTCCATTTTCATATAGTACTTGCTACTGTTGCACTTTAGGTCCTCATGAATTTCCACAGTGGCCGCTCCATCTTCAAAGGGGTTAATATCTTGGTCAATCACTTTCTCCATGTCTTCATTCCTAATGTTCACAACCTGGAAAAAACCAATACTGAGGCTGTGGGATGGGAAAAACTGGTGGAGCGGGATGAGGTGATGCAACTTATGGCGGTGAGAGGCTCATGGGTTCAGGGAGAACATCTTTGTGCTCATCTTCATCAGTAGAGGCATATCATCTGCCAGTAAAGCATGTTTTCTAAGACTCCTTAAAGGGGGTCTAAGAAATTATAAGTGTTTAAAGTAGCATCATAAGATACTTCAATAAATGCAGATCTTCAGATATTCTGCTCCGGTCCGGGGTCCCAACTTCTCAGCTTGTGTTCGACACAGGACAACAATTACTAAAGATCTTAAGGGACCACTCCGTGTCTTTTCGTATTGCCCCCTCTATTACCAATCAGTAACATATGTGTAGTGAGTGCAATATAATCCTTACTGGTTGTCGTCTGCTGCCGTTTTCTGCGCTGCTCCGGTCCTCTCCTGCATCGCGTGACTGCGGCGCTGACTTGCCGTTCTGAGTCTAATATAATTAGAATGAGAAATTGAAGACGGCTCCACGGAAAAGACGCTGTGCCACCTGGGAGGTTACAACTGTGTGCACGGGATGCAGTAGAGAACCGGAGTGGCGCTACAAACGGCAAAGGACAGCAATGGGTAAGTGTGTTCATGCACTCGTTTCACACACACTGCGGATTGGTAACAATGAAGACAATAAAGAAAAAAGCCGGAGTGGTCCTTTATCTACTGAAATAAACGGTCAAAAAGTCCCTTTCACACAGCCCTGAAGACGTCTTCCCATTTATAGGACACAAGCTGGAAGTGGAGCTGCAAGGACCCTTATATCTAGAGGTTGGGGCACCTTGTTAAAGGGGTTGTACTTTATTTCAGCAAATGTGTTAGGGACATAAATTTGTGGCACTGACTAATACAATGTTATGTAAAAGTTTGGGCACCCTTGGTCAAAATTATTGTTATTGTGAACAGATAAGAAAGCTGAAGATGAAATGATCTCCGAAAGGGCTAAAGTTAAAGATGACAAATTTCCTTTGTAATTAAGGAGATTATATATATATACATATATATATATATATATATATATATATATATATATATATAGTATTATCTTTTACATTTTAAAAATTAACAAAAATGAAATGGGTGGATACAAAAGTTTGAGCTCAGATAACTGTGACCAAGGTTTCAGACCTTAATTATCCTGTTAGGGTTATGGCTTCACTATCCTAATTAGGGAAGGTCAGGTGATGCAAGTTTCCCAGCTTTATTAAAACCCAGCCTCCTCTAACCTTGTGACAAAAAACAGCGGCCATAGGTTCTTCTAAGCAGCTGCGGAGCACTCTAAAAATGAAAATGGTGGAGGCCACAAAGCAGGAGAAGGCTATAAGAAGAGAGCAAAGTGTTCTCAAGTTGCCCTTTCCTCAGTTTGAAATGTAATTAAGAAATTGCAATTACCAGGAAGAGTGGAGGTCAAGATAAGGTCTGAAAGACCAAGCAAAATTTCAGTGAGAGCTGCTCGTAGGATTGCTAGAGAGGCAAATCAGAACCCCCACTTGACTGTAAAAGACCTTCAGAAAGTTTTAGCAGACTGTGGAGTTGTGGTACATTGTTCTACTGTTCAGAGACAACTGCACAAATATGGCCTTCATGGAAGACTCATCAGAAGAAAACCTCTCCTGTGTCCTCACCATAAAATTCAGCATCAGAAGTTTGCAAAAGAACATCTAAACAAGCAGTTTGCAAAAGAACATCTAAACAAGCCTCATACATTTTGGAAACCAGTCCTGTGGACCGATGAGGTTAAAATAGCACTCTTTGTCCACAATGATCAATGGTATGTGTGGAAAAAAAGGGCACAGAATATCAGGAAATGGACATCTCTCCAACCATTAAGCATGGGGTTAGATCAATCATGGTTTGGGGTTGTGTTGCCATCTATGGCACAGGGAACATTTCACGGGTAGAGGGAAGAATAGATTCAATGAAATTTCAACAAATTCTTGATGCAAGCATAACACCATCTGTAAAAAAGCTGAAGGTCAAAAGAGGAAGAGGATGGCTGCTACAAATGGATAATGATCCTAAATACACATCCAAATCCACAATAGACCTCAAAAGGCGCAAGCTGAAGGTTTTACAATGGCCCTCACAGTCCCCTGATCTGAACATCATTGATAATCTGTGGATAAACCTCAAAATAGCAGAGGATGCAAGACGACGCGGGAATCTGACATAACCGGAGGAATTCTCCAAGGAAGAATGGAGGAAAATCCATCAAACAAAAATTGAAAGACTCTAGTCTGGCTACAAAAAGCATTTACAAGCTGTGATACTTGCAAAAGGGGGTGCAACTAACTACTAACCATTAAGGGTGCACAAACTTTTGCATAGGCCCATTTTCCTTTTTAAAATGTAAAAGATGACAATATATATATATTTTTGCCTATGATACAAAGGAAATGTAACATCTTTAACTTTAGATCATTTCATCTTCAACTTGCTTAACTCTTCACAATAACAGTCATTTTGACCTGGGGTGCCCAAACTTTTACAGCCACTGTATATAAGAATTACAGATTTTCCTCCTCCTTCCTCACAGGCAGCACTGCTCTGCTGTTCTCAGAATGGCCGCCAGTGGAGGATCATGTGACCAGACCTGCCCATCAGCCTCCTCCAAAGGAAAAACACTGCACATTGGAATCTACCTTTCCATTGGAGGAGGCTGATGGGCAGGTCTGGTCACATGATCCTCCACCGGCGGCCATTCTGAGAACAGCAGAGCAGTGCTGCCTGTGAGGAAGGAGCAGAACTTGTAATACTGATATCACTAAGACTGATGTCAGTGCCACAATATCATGTCCCCGACAGATTTATTAACCCCTTCCCGACATTTGACGTACTATCCCGTCGAGGTGGGGTGGGCCCCCATGACCGCCGACGGGATAGTACGTCATACGCGATCGGCCGCGCTCACGGGGGGAGCGCGGCCGATCGCGGCCGGGTGTCGGCTGCATATCGCAGCTGACATCCGGCACTATGTGCCAGGAGCGGTCACGGACCGCCCCCGGCACATTAACCCCCGGCACACCGCGATCAAACATGATCGCGGTGTACCGGCGGTACAGGGAAGCATCGCGCAGGGAGGGGGCTCCCTGCGGGCTTCCCTGAGACGATCGGTACAAGGTGATGTACTCACCTCGTACCGAACGTCTTCTCCCTGCAGGCCCCGGATCCAAAATGGCCGAGGGGCTGTATCCGGGTCCTGCAGGGAGCACTTCCGGGTCGGAGCAGGCTGCAGATGAAAGCTGCAGCCTGCTCCGATGAAAGTATGATCGCAGATCTGATAGAGTGCTGTGCACACTATCAGATCTGCGATCTGTGATGTCCCCCCCTGGGACAAAGTAAAAAAGTAAAAAAAAAAAATTCCACATGTGTAAAAAAAAAAAAAAAAAATTCCTAAATAAATAATAATAAAAAAAAAAATATTATTCCCATAAATACATTTCTTTATCTAAAAAAAACAAACAAAAACAATAAAAGTACACATATTTAGTATCGCCGCGTCCGTAACGACCCGACCTATAAAACTGGCCCACTAGTTAACCCCTTCAGTAAACACCGTAAAAAAAAAAAAAAAAAAACGAGGCAAAAAACAACGCTTTACTACCATACCGCCGAACAAAAAGTGGAATAACACGCGATCAAAAAGACGGATATAAATAACCATGTTACCGCTGAAAACGTCATCTTGTCCCGCAAAAAACGAGCCGCCATACAGCATCATCAGCAAAAAAATAAAAAAGTTATAGTCCTCAGAATAAAGCGATGCCAAAATAATTATTTTTTCTATAAAATAGTTTTTATCGTATAAAAGCGCCAAAACATAAAAAAATGATATAAATGAGATATTGCTGTAATCATACTGACCCGACGAATAAAACTGCTTTATCAATTTTACCAAACGCGGAACGGTATAAACGCCTCTCCCAAAGGAAATTCATGAATAGCTGGTTTTTGGTTATTCTGCCTCACAAAAATCGGAATAAAAAGTGATAAAAAATGGTCACGTGTCCGAAAATGTTACCAATAAAAACGTCAACTCGTCCCGCAAAAAAAAAAAAACCTCACATGACTCTGTGGACCAAAATGTGGAAAAATTATAGGTCTCAAAATGTGGAGACGCAAAAACTTTTTTGCTATAAAAAGCGTCTTTTAGTCTGGTTTCACACTTGCGTTTTTATCTGCATGCGTTTTTTAAAAAAACCACGTGTGAAAAAATGCATGTAAACGCGGTAAAACGCATGCGTTTTTATAGAAAAACACAAGAAAACAAGAAAAAAACAAAAAACCCTAACCCTACCCCTAACCCTACCCCTAACCTGAAATACGTGGCACTGAAATACGTGGCACTGAAATATACGTTTATATACGTATATAAGTGCCACGATATTTCAGTGGCCACGTATTTAAGTGCCACGTATTTAAGTGCCACGTATTTCAGTGCCACGTATTTACGTGCCACGTATTTACGTGCCACGTATTTACGTGCCACGTATTTACGTGGCACTGAAATACGTGGCACTGAAATATCGTGGCACTGAAATATCGTGGCACTGAAGTATTTACGTGCCACGTATTTTTCAGTGCCTGAAATACGTGGCACTGAAATACGTGGCACTGAAATATCGTGGCACTGAAATATCGTGGCACTGAAATACGTGGCACTGAAATACGTGGCACTTAAATACGTGGCACTTAAATACGTGGCTCTTAAATACGTGGCACTTATATACGTGGCACTTATATACGTGGCACTTATGACTGTCAGAAAATGTTCAGTAAACGGTTAGGGGTGAGGTTAGGGGTAGGGTTTCAGGTAGAATTGGGGAGATTCCACTGTTCAGGCACATCAGGGGCTCTCCAAACGCGACATGGCGTCCAATCTCAATTCCAGCCAATTCTGCGTTGAAAAAGTAAAACAATGCTCCTTCCCTTCCGAGCTCTCCCGTGCGTCCAAAAAGGGGTTTACCCCAACATATGGGGTATCAGCGTACTAGGGACAAATTGAACAACAACTTCTGGGGTCCAAGTTCTCTTGTTATCCTTGGGAAAATAAAAATTTGGGGGGCTAAAAATCATTTTTGTGGGAAAAAAAATATGTTTTATTTTCACGGCTCTGCGTTGTAAACTGTAGTGAAACACTTGGGGGTTCAAAGTTCTCACAACACATCTAGATAAGTTCCTTGGGAGGTCTAGTTTCCAATATGGGGTCACTTGTGGGGGGTTTGTACTATTTGGGTACATCAGGGGCTCTGCAAATGCAACGTGACGCCTGCAGACCAATCCATTTAAGGCTGCATTCCAAATGGCGCTCCTTCCCTTCCGAGCTCTGTCATGCGCCCAAACAGTGGTTCCCCCCCACATAGGGGGTATCAGCGTACTCAGGACAAATTGGACAACAACGTTTAGGGTCCAATTTATCCTGATACCCTTGTGAAAATACAAAACTGGGGGCTAAAAAATCATTTTTGTGAAAAAAAAAAAAATAATTTTTATTTTCACGGCTCTGCGTTATAAACTGTAGTGAAACACTTGGGGGTTCAAAGTTCTCACAACACATCTAGATAAGTTCCTTGGGGGATCTAGTTTCCAATATGGGGTCACTTGTGGGGGGTTTGTACTGTTTGGGTACATCAGGGGCTCTGCCAATGCAACGTGACGCCTGCAGACCAATCCATTTAAGTCTGCATTCCAAATGGCGCTCCTTCCCTTCCGAGCTCTGTCATGCGCCCAAACAGTGGTCCCCCCCCCACAAATGGGGTATCAGCGTACTCCAGACAAATTGGACAACAACTTTTGAGGTCCAATTTATCCTGATACCCTTGTGAAAATACAAAACTGGGGGCTAAAAAATCATTTTTGTGAAAAAAAAAAATAATTTTTATTTTCACGGCTCTGCGTTATAAACTGTAGTGAAACACTTGGTGGTTCAAAGTTCTCCCAACACATCTAGATAAGTTCCTTAGGGGGTCTACTTTCCAAAATGGTGTCACTTGTGGGGGGGTTTAATGTTTAGGCACATCAGGGGCTCTCCAAACGCAACATGGCATCCCATCTTAATTCCAGTCAATTTTGCATTGAAAAGTAAAATAGCGCTCCTTCCCTTCCGAGCTCTGCTATGCGCCCAAACAATGGTTTACCCCCACATATGGGGTATCGTCGTACTCAGGACAAATTGCACAACAACTTTTGTGGTCTAATTTCTTCTCTTACCCTTGGGGAAATAAAAAAATGGGGGTTAAAAGATCATTTTTGTGAAAAAATATGATTTTTTATTTTTACGGCTCTGCATTATAAACTTCTGTGAAGCACTTGTTGGGTCAAAGTGCTCACCACACATCTAGATAAGTTCCTTAGGGGGTCTACTTTCCAAAATGGTGTCACTTGTGGGGGGGTTTAATGTTTAGGCACATCAGGGGCTCTCCAAACGCAACATGGCATCCCATCTTAATTCCAGTCAATTTTGCATTGAAAAGTAAAATAGCGCTCCTTCCCTTCCGAGCTCTGCTATGCGCCCAAACAATGGTTTACACCCACATATGGGGTATCGTCGTACTCAGGACAAATTGCACAACAACTTTTGTGGTCTAATTTCTTCTCTTACCCTTGGGGAAATAAAAAAATGGGGGTTAAAAGATCATTTTTGTGAAAAAATATGATTTTTTATTTTTACGGCTCTGCATTATAAACTTCTGTGAAGCACTTGTTGGGTCAAAGTGCTCACCACACATCTAGATAAGTTCCTTAAGGGGTCTACTTTCCAAAATGGTGTCACTCGTGGGGGGTTTCAATGTTTAGGCACATTAGGGGCTCTCCAAACGCAACATGGCGTCCCATCTCAATTCCAGTCAATTTTGCATTGAAAAGTCAAATGGCGCTCCTTCCCTTCTGAGCTCTGCCCTGCGCCCAAACAATGGTTTACACCCACATATGGGGTATCAGTGTACTCAGGACAAATTGCACAACAATTTTTGGGGTCCAATTTCTTCTCTTACCCTTGGGAAAATAAAAAATTGGGGGTGAAAAGATCATTTTTGTGAAAAAATATGATTTTTTATTTTTACGGCTCTGCATTATAAACTTCTGTGAAGCACTTGGTGGGTCAAAGTGCTCACCACACATCAAGATAAGTTCCTTAGGGGGTCTACTTTCCAAAATGGTGTCACTTGTTAGGGGTTTCAATGTTTAGGCACATCAGGGGCTCTCCAAATGCAACATGGCGTCCCATCTCAATTCCAGTCAATTTTGCATTGAAAAGTCAAATGGCGCTCCTTTGCTTCCAAGCTCTGCCATGCGCCCAAACTGTGGTTTACCCCCACATATGGGGTATCAGCGTACTCAGGACAAATTGTACAACAACTTTTGGGGTCTATTTTCTCCTGTTACCCTTGGTAAAATAAAACAAATTGGAGCTGAAATAAATTTTGTGTGAAAAAAAGTTAAATGTTCATTTTTATTTAAACATTCCAAAAATTCCTGTGAAACACCTGAAGGGTTAATAAACTTCTTGAAAGTGGTTTTGAGTACCTTGAGGGGTGCAGTTTTTAGAATGGTGTCACACTTGGGTATTTTCTATCATATAGACCCCTCAAAATGACTTTAACTGAGATGTGGTCCCTAAAAAAAAATGGTGTTGTAAAAATGAGAAATTGCTGGTCAACTTTTAACCCTTATAACTCCGTCACAAAAAAAAATTTTGGTTCCAAAATTGTGCTGATGTAAAGTAGACATGTGGGAAATGTTATTTATTAAGTATTTTGTGTGACATATGTCTGTGATTTAAGGGCATAAAAATTCAAAGTTGGAAAATTGCGAAATTTTCAAAATTTTCGCCAAATATTCGTTTTTTTCACAAATAAACGCAAGTTATATCGAAGAAATTTTACCACTAACATGAAGTACAATATGTCACGAGAAAACAATGTCAGAATCGCCAAGATCCGTTGAAGCGTTCCAGAGTTATAACCTCATAAAGGGACAGTGGTCAGAATTGTGAAAATTGGCCCGGTCATTAACGTGCAAACCACCCTTGGGGGTGAAGGGGTTAAAACCAAAGTAGAAAACCCCTTAAAAAAGAGCATTTTGATTTGTACAGTAACCTCAACACAAAATTATAAAAATAAACCTCCTTAGTGCATTCTTTGCCATAGTGTAAAATATTGGAATAAATTAAACTAATAATTAAAATAATAATTTTAAGATTTTTAATTTTTCCCTGGTGTAAAAGCCACAGTTCTCCAGAATCCGGCGATGTTTTTCTTTCGTTCCTGCGCCTCTCTGTTCTTTACATATGGCCCTCTCTTCCCTGAATATATATCCAGTCTTATTAGCCAAGTGGGCGTGGTCTTCACACAGAACAGTTCATGACCACATCCACTTCTTTAACAAGAGTAATTATATAATTAGAGAAGATGCTGCCATATCTCAGGAACGGAGAGGAGCAGGAACAAAAGAAAAACATCGCCAGATTCAGGAGAATGGAGGCATTTACACCACATTTTTTTAAAAATACATATTTACAAGTAATTGGACCCCCTTACTGAAAAATAAAAAAAATACATAATTGGTAAATAACTTATTTTTTATTATTCTTTTTAATTATGTCACACAAGCACAATAAGTCAAACGTTCCTTTCCCTCAATCATCCATTAATATCACTGCCCCGCACCTCCGTCACTCCGGTCTCCCCGGCTTTTTCCATCTCTCCTCTGCAGCCGGTTATATACGAAGCCGTGACGTCACTCCGGGATCAGCGCAGCCCCAGACCGCAGAGCCAGCGCCGGGGATCAGAGCGGACGCCCAGAGCTGCACTTCATCCATTCCCCTCACTGATTGCAGGGGGCAGCGGCGGCTCTTACAGCAGATTGAAGGACAGCGCCCCCTGCTGTAAAGACGGCGCTTCTAACAATGCACATTGTGAGATCAAGCTCTGTGGCTTCAGAGCTGAAATATGCAACCGTTACCTACCCTCCCTGCTCTCTAGGAAGGGTTAAATTTCATGGAAAGAAGAGGTGTATCTTACAGTAAACTTAACGACTGCTTCCAGTGAAAATAAATATAATGCAGGATGTAACTCAGGATCAGTAATGTAATGTATGCACACAGTGACTGCACCAGCAGAATAGTGAGTGCAGCTCTGGAGCATAATACAGGATGTAACTCAGGGTCAGTAATGTAATGTATGTACACAGTGACTGCACCAGCAGAATAGTGAGTGCAGCTCTGGAGTATAATACAGGATGTAACTCAGGATCAGTAATGTAATGTATGTACACAGTGACTGCACCAGCAGAATAGTGAGTGCAGCTCTGGAGTATAATACAGGATGTAACTCAGGATCAGTAATGTAATGTATGTACACAGTGACTGCACCAGCAGAATAGTGAGTGCAGCTCTGGAGGATAATACAGGATGTAACTCAGGATCAGTAATGTAATGTATGTACACAGTGACTGCACCAGCAGAATAGTGAGTGCAGCTCTGGAGTATAATACAGGATGTAACTCAGGATCAGTAATGTAATGTATGTACACAGTGACTGCACCAGCAGAATAGTGAGTGCAGCTCTGGGGTGTAATACAGGATGTAACTCAGGATCAGTAATGTATGTACACAGTGACTGCACCAGCAGAATAGTGAGTGCAGCTCTGGGATATAATACAGGATGTAACTCAGGATCAGTAATGTAATGTATGTACACAGTGACTGCACCAGCAGAATAGTGAGTGCAGCTCTGGAGTATAATACAGGAGGTAACTCAGGATCAGTAATGTAATGTATGTACACAGTGACTGCACCAGCAGAATAGTGAGTGCAGCTCTGGAGGATAATACAGGATGTAACTCAGGGTCAGTAATGTAATGTATGTACACAGTGACTGCACCAGCAGAATAGTGAGTGCAGCTCTGGAGTATAATACAGGATGTAACTCAGGATCAGTAATGTATGTACACAGTGACTGCACCAGCAGAATAGTGAGTGCAGCTCTGGGGTGTAATACAGGATGTAACTCAGGATCAGTAATGTAATGTATGTACACAGTGACTGTACCAGCAGAAGAGTGAGTGCAGCTCTGGGATATAATACAGGATGTAACTCAGGATCAGTAATGTAATGTATGTGCACAGTGACTGCACCAGCAGAATAGTGAGTGCAGCTCTGGAGGATAATACAGGATGTAACTCAGGGTCAGTAATGTAATGTATGTACACAGTGACTGCACCAGCAGAATAGTGAGTGCAGCTCTGGAGTATAATACAGGGTGTAACTCAGGATCAGTAATGTAATGTATGTACACAGTGACTGCACCAGCAGAATAGTGAGTGCAGCTCTGGAGTATAATACAGGGTGTAACTCAGGATCAGTAATGTAATGTATGTACACAGTGACTGCACCAGCAGAATAGTGAGTGCAGCTCTGGAGTATAATACAGGATGTAACTCAGGGTCAGTAATGTAATGTATGTACACAGTGACTGCACCAGCAGAATAGTGAGCGCAGCTCTGGAGTATAATACAGGATGTAACTCAGGATCAGTAATGTAATGTATGTACACAGTGACTGCACCAGCAGAATAGTGAGTGCAGCTCTGGGGTATAATGCAGGATGTAACTCAGGACCAGTAATGTAATGTATGTACACAGTGACTGCACCAGCAGAATAGTGAGTGCAGCTCTGGAGTATAATACAGGATGTAACTCAGGATCAGTAATGTAATGTATGTACACAGTGACCGCACCAGCAAAATAGTGAGTGCAGCTCTGGGGTATAATGCAGGATGTAACTCAGGACCAGTAATGTAATGTATGTACACAGTGACTGCACCAGCAGAATAGTGAGTGCAGCTCTGGAGTATAATACAGGATGTAACTCAGGATCAGTAATGTAATGTATGTACACAGTGTCTGCACCAGCAGAATAGTGAGTGCAGCTCTGGAATATAATACAGGATGTAACTCAGGATCAGTAATGTAATGTATGTACACAGTGACTGCACCAGCAGAATAGTGAGTGCAGCTCTGGAGGATAATACAGTATGTAACTCAGGATCAGTAATGTAATGCATGTACACAGTGACTGCACCAGCAGAATAGTGAGTGCAGCTCTGGAGGATAATACAGGATGTAACTCAGGATCAGTAATGTAATGTATGTACACAGTGACTGCACCAGCAGAATAGTGAGTGCAGCTCTGGGGTATAATGCAGGATGTAACTCAGGACCAGTAATGTAATGTATGTACACAGTGACTGCACCAGCAGAATAGTGAGTGCAGCTCTGGAGTATAATACAGGATGTAACTCAGGATCAGTAATGTAATGTATGTACACAGTGACTGCACCAGCAGAATAGTGAGTGCAGCTCTGGGGTATAATGCAGGATGTAACTCAGGACCAGTAATGTAATGTATGTACACAGTGACTGCACCAGCAGAATACTGAGTGCAGCTCTGGAGTATAATACAGGATGTAACTCAGGATCAGTAATGTAATGTATGTACACAGTGTCTGCACCAGCAGAATAGTGAGTGCAGCTCTGGAATATAATACAGGATGTAACTCAGGATCAGTAATGTAATGTATGTACACAGTGACTGCACCAGCAGAATAGTGAGTGCAGCTCTGGAGGATAATACAGTATGTAACTCAGGATCAGTAATGTAATGCATGTACACAGTGACTGCACCAGCAGAATAATGAGTGCAGCTCTGGAGTATAATACAGGATATAACTCAGGATCAGTAATGTATTGTATGTACACAGTGACTGCACCAGCAGAATAGTGAGTGCAGCTCTGCAGTATAATACAGGATGTAACTCAGGATCAGTAATGTAATGTATGTACACAGTGACTGCGCCAGCAGAATAGAGAGTGCAGCTCTGGGGTATAATACAGGATGTAACTCAGGATCAGTAATGTAATGTATGTACACAGTGACTGCGCCAGCAGAATAGAGAGTGCAGCTCTGGGGTATAAAACAGGATGTAACTCAGGATCAGTAATGTAATGTATGTACACAGTGACTGCACCAGCAGAATAGTGAGTGCAGCTCTGGAGTATAATACAGGATGTAACTCAGGATCAGTAATGTAATGTATGTACACAGTGACTGCACCAGCAGAATAGTGAGTGCAGCTCTGCAGTATAATACAGGATGTAACTCAGGATCAGTAATGTATGTACACAGTGACTGCACCAGCAGAATAGTGAGTGCAGCTCTGGGGTATAATACAGGAGGTAACTCAGGATCAGTAATGTAATGTATGTACACAGTGACTGCACCAGCAGAATAGTGAGTGCAGCTCTGGAGTATAATACAGGATGTAACTCAGGATCAGTAATGTAATGTATGTACACAGTGACTGCACCAGCAGAATAGTGAGTGCAGCTCTGGAGTATAATACAGGATGTAACTCAGGATCAGTAATGTAATGTATGTACACAGTGACTGCACCAGCAGAATAGTGAGTGCAGCTCTGGAGTATAATACATGATGTAACTCAGGATCAGTAATGTATGTACACAGTGACTGCACCAGCAGAATAGTGAGTGCAGCTCTGGGGTATAATACAGGATGTAGCTCAGGATCAGTAATGTAATGTATGTACACAGTGACTGCACCAGCAGAATAGTGAGTGCAGCTCTGGGGTATAATACAGGATGTAACTCAGGATCAGTAATGTAATTTTGCGGCTTTTCTGCTACACATGAAGCTTTGGACTTTTTTTTCTTTAATATTATGATATTGTTTATTATCTTTTTCATCCTTTCTGTTGTTCTCTTTCTTCCATTGCTGTGTCCATATATACTTATTGACAAACACAATCATGAACTGCAAAAAGGGCTGTAACATTTCCCATTAGACTGAGCAGACGACATGGATGAGACAGAGGAAGAGTCGGGCAGACGTGTCGGCAGCACCGGGATCACAGGGATCCGATGCGTTTTTCTTGCGGATGACGTCGCTGCTCCTCATGTGAAGCAATAGACTGGTAGGGAAACAGGCAATGAATAATAGATCTCCGGCCCAGATCCACCACTAGAGGGAGCTCAGGAGCTTACTGTAGTCTCACAGAGATAATCTGCATACATCTTCTCCCATGGTGCATTGCTGGTTAGTCTCATTACAGCCAGTCGTCCCCTGCCAAAAACTTTATTGGGTGTGAAAGTTTTCTGGGAGTTGAATATTCCCCACTAAACTGGCAAAGCGCTTCTGAAGGAAGGGGATTGTGCTCACTAGTTGGGTGTTTTCTTAATTGCACTCACCTGATCGATGCGGCACGCTGCTTAATTTCATGCAATATTTCTGATTTTTGGGCCTCTGGATTTTTAGGTACAGTATATGGGTCACAAAATGTATCTCGTATGGCTCAGATGCTGCTTGACAGGCGGCCGACATCCATAATAATGTCACTAGTGATGACAAGGAGGCTGACATCGGCCGGGGCACGTCGTGGGGGGACAGCGCCTATACTGAGGATGGAAGCCGGGAGGTTGGGTCACGTGATCTGCATCTGAAACGTTGGACTGGCAAGATCTTGTATCAGCCACAAGACCACCAGGACCAACATGGCTTTCATATTCCGTTCTCATAGCGGTAGGAGGTCCACTCTCCTGATACACAAATCCCCTGCATGGACATACAAATAAACTCTGTCTGCAGCCGGCTCCCGAGCTCCCCCTAGTGGACGATTCCCCCACATAAAGAAATGGTTAATAATCACTAATGTGGATGGAACGAAGAGACAAGAACTGGTGCAAGAAGAGATGAAGGACAGAAGAAACGACAGCAGATCATGAGAGAAATCTTCTGTCTGTAGAAAATTAGTTAAAGATTTCCTTACATGAAAGTCGTAGATAAAACTCACCGCAAATTATAATGAGCAGCGCTGCAGCGATCAGCCCGATCATCATCAGCATCTGGGGATGAGAGTGACACATTGTAACAGAAGACAAGTCCTGGATCCATCAATATCCATCTCATACCTTGGTATAACCTCCCCTGAATCTGGAGTCTGCTCCCTCCAGCTCCGAGACGTCCACCTCTACAACTCTGTGCACATTGGCCTCCATAATCCTCACAACCTGGAGAAAGAAGACACGTGGAGGGGTGAGACAGAGGAGGAGCGGGACATGGCGGCACAGGAGGAGCAGGACGAGGCGAAACGGGAGGAATGGGATTAGGGGATACAAAAGGAGCGGGATGAGGTAATAAGGGAGGAGACTATACGGAAGGAGCGGGACGAGGCGATACGGGAGGAGACTATATGGGAGGAGCAGGAAGAGGCGATACAGGAGGAGACTATACGGGAGGAGTGGGACGAGGCGATACGGGAGGAGTGGGACAAAGCCTCACGGGAGGAGGGGGATGTGACGACAACAGGAGTGTGACGAGGCGGCATGGGAAAAGCAGGACGAGGCGAAACAGGAGGAATGGGATTAGGTGATACGAAAGGAGCGGGACAAGGCGATACGGGAGGAGCGGGACGAGGCCACACGGGAGGAGCGGGATGTTATGACACAACAGGAGCGGGATGAGGCGGCACGGGAGGAGCGGAATGAGGCGGCAAGTGAGGAGCGGGACGAGGCTGCATGGGACGAGGCCGCACGGGAGGAGCGGAACGAGGCGGCCTGGGTGGAGTGAGAATAGGCAGCACAGGAGGAGCGGGACGAGGCGAAGCGGGATGAAGTGATAAGGGAGGAGCAGGACGTCGAGGTGATACGGGAGGATCGGGATGAGGTGATACAGGAGGAACAGGATGAGGTGATATAGAGAGGAGCAGCACGAGGTAATACAGGGGGAGCAGGATGAGGTGATATAGAGAGGAGCAGCACGAGGTAATACAGGGGGAGCAGGATGAGGTGATATAGAGAGGAGCAGCAAGAGGTAATACAGGGGGAGCAGGATGAGGTGATATAGAGAGGAGCAGCACGAGGTAATACAGGGGGAGCAGGATGAGGTGATATAGAGAGGAGCAGCACGAGGTAATACAGGGGGAGCAGGATGAGGTGATATAGAGAGGAGCAGCACAAGGTAATACAGTGGGAGCAGGATGAGGTGATATAGAGAGGAGCAGCACAAGGTAATACAGGGGGAGCAGGATGAGGTGATATAGAGAGGAGCAGCACGAGGTAATACAGGGGGAGCAGGATGAGGTGATATAGAGAGGAGCAGCACGAGGTAATACAGGGGGAGCAGGATGAGGTGATATAGAGAGGAGCAGCACGAGGTAATACAGGGGGAGCAGGATGAGGTGATATAGAGAGGAGCAGCACGAGGTAATACAGGGGGAGCAGGATGAGGTGATATAGAGAGGAGCAGCACGAGGTAATACAGGGGGAGCAGGATGAGGTGATATAGAGAGGAGCAGCACGAGGTAATACGGGGGAGCAGGATGAGGTGATATAGAGAGGAGCAGCACGAGGCCACACGGGAGGAGCGGGATGTTATGACACAACAGGAGCGGGATGAGGCGGCACGGGAGGAGCGGAATGAGGCGGCAAGTGAGGAGCGGGACGAGGCTGCATGGGACGAGGCCGCACGGGAGGAGCGGAACGAGGCGGCCTGGGTGGAGTGAGAATAGGCAGCACAGGAGGAGCGGGACGAGGCGAAGCGGGATGAAGTGATAAGGGAGGAGCAGGACGTCGAGGTGATACGGGAGGATCGGGATGAGGTGATACAGGAGGAACAGGATGAGGTGATATAGAGAGGAGCAGCACGAGGTAATACAGGGGGAGCAGGATGAGGTGATATAGAGAGGAGCAGCACGAGGTAATACAGGGGGAGCAGGATGAGGTGATATAGAGAGGAGCAGCAAGAGGTAATACAGGGGGAGCAGGATGAGGTGATATAGAGAGGAGCAGCACGAGGTAATACAGGGGGAGCAGGATGAGGTGATATAGAGAGGAGCAGCACGAGGTAATACAGGGGGAGCAGGATGAGGTGATATAGAGAGGAGCAGCACGAGGTAATACAGTGGGAGCAGGATGAGGTGATATAGAGAGGAGCAGCACAAGGTAATACAGGGGGAGCAGGATGAGGTGATATAGAGAGGAGCAGCACGAGGTAATACAGGGGGAGCAGGATGAGGTGATATAGAGAGGAGCAGCACGAGGTAATACAGGGGGAGCAGGATGAGGTGATATAGAGAGGAGCAGCACGAGGTAATACAGGGGGAGCAGGATGAGGTGATATAGAGAGGAGCAGCACGAGGTAATACAGGGGGAGCAGGATGAGGTGATATAGAGAGGAGCAGCACGAGGTAATACAGGGGGAGCAGGATGAGGTGATATAGAGAGGAGCAGCACGAGGTAATACGGGGGAGCAGGATGAGGTGATAGAGAGGAGCAGCACGAGGTAATACAGGGGGAGCAGGATGAGGTGATATAGAGAGGAGCAGCACGAGGTAATACAGGAGGAACAGGATGAGGTGATATAGAGAGGAGCAGCACGAGGTAATACAGGAGGAACAGGATGAAAAGATACAGAAAGGAGCAGCACAAGGTAATACAGGGGGAACAGGATGAGGTGATATAGAGAGGAGCAGCACGAGGTAATACAGGGGGAGCAGGATGAGGCGATATAGAGAGGAGCAGCACGAGGTAATACAGGGGGAGCAGGATGAGGTGATATAGAGAGGAGCAGCACGAGGTAATACAGGGGGAGCAGGATGAGGTGATATAGAGAGGAGCAGCACGAGGTAATACAGGGGGAGCAGGATGAGGTGATATAGAGAGGAGCAGCACGAGGTAATACAGGGGGAGCAGGATGAGGTGATATAGAGAGGAGCAGCACGAGGTAATACGGGGGAGCAGGATGAGGTGATAGAGAGGAGCAGCACGAGGTAATACAGGGGGAGCAGGATGAGGTGATATAGAGAGGAGCAGCACGAGGTAATACAGGAGGAACAGGATGAGGTGATATAGAGAGGAGCAGCACGAGGTAATACAGGAGGAACAGGATGAAAAGATACAGAGAGGAGCAGCACAAGGTAATACAGGGGGAACAGGATGAGGTGATATAGAGAGGAGCAGCACGAGGTAATACAGGGGGAGCAGGATGAGGCGATATAGAGAGGAGCAGCACGAGGTAATACAGGGGGAGCAGGATGAGGTGATATAGAGAGGAGCAGCACGAGGTAATACAGGGGGAGCAGGATGAGGTGATATAGAGAGGAGCAGCACGAGGTAATACAGGGGGAACAGGATGAGGTGATATAGAGAGGAGCAGCACGAGGTAATACAGGGGGAGCAGGATGAGGTGATATAGAGAGGAGCAGCACGAGGTAATACAGGAGGAACAGGATGAAAAGATACAGAGAGGAGCAGCACGAGGTAATACAGGGGGAGCAGGATGAGGTGATATAGAGAGGAGCAGCACGAGGTAATACAGGGGGAGCAGGATGAGGTGATATAGAGAGGAGCAGCACGAGGTAATACAGTGGGAGCAGGATGAGGTGATATAGAGAGGAGCAGCACGAGGTAATACAGGGGGAGCAGGATGAGGTGATCTAGAGAGGAGCAGCACGAGGTAATACAGGGGGAGCAGGATGAGGTGATATAGAGAGGAGCAGCACGAGGTAATACAGGGGGAACAGGATGAGGTGATATAGAGAGGAGCAGCACGAGGTAATACAGGGGGAGCAGGATGAGGCGATATAGAGAGGAGCAGCACGAGGTAATACAGGGGGAGCAGGATGAGGTGATATAGAGAGGAGCAGCACGAGGTAATACAGGGGGAGCAGGATGGGGTGATATAGAGAGGAGCAGCACGAGGTAATACAGGGGGAGCAGGATGAGGTGATATAGAGAGGAGCAGCACGAGGTAATACAGGGGGAGCAGGATGAAAAGATACAGAGAGGATATAGATATGATGAGGACGTCTCTTGTGAGGGCAATGGCGGCCATACTGCCAGTCACCCAGCTTTCCAGGCGCAGATATAAAGAATGCCGGTACACTACTCGGTCCTTCGCTCTTATCCACCTCATCTATTTGCTCCTGTGTAAGTCTGATCCTTGGATCGGAGGGGACGTCGGCCTCTGGGGGGCTGTAACATGGAGCATATTGTGGAGAAGCTGGAGGAGACCTGGGACACGCGGGGTAAAGAGAACTGATAAAACAAAACGTTCTGATTTCCTCTATATTGACCTCCTCACGGTATGTACTTTTATATCTAAAATCAAAGCCGACATAGCAGGGGTGCAGAGATATCAAACGTGATTGGTTCCTGGTACAAGATGGGCACAATAGCCTCCACTACAGAGCAAGTCACCGATATTATCAGTGACACATGGTAGATGGGCCCGGGAACAGTCACCCACATCTAAGACTAATATGGCAGCTACAGGCAGGAGAGAATGTGGAGCAGAAGCCCACAGGGGTCACACATTCTCTTATGGAATTGTCTTGTAAGCAATTGTCTCACATGTGATTATCATGGATCGATGTACAATGATGGCGTCCAGTTTGCACTGGTCATCATCATCCCAAAACATGCACAGATCTGAAACACATGAGGTCTGTATTACGAGGTGCAGCAGAAGCAGTAGCTGGCGTGTCTACTATGATGTTCTGCAGCAGCTGATATATATAAAATTCTGTGTCATAGAAAAAGAAATTTCCCCCAAAAGTGATTTACATCAGTCTGGGATCTCAGGGTGTCTGCGGCGCGGCTTCTCATCGTTATTAGAGGACGGCCAGTATAATCATTGTCACTACTCTCCATAATCCGTCGTTAGTGATGATACAATGTATCCGTCCTCTCCTGCCACAGTGTGAGCAATGAGCGACTGCCCCTCCCCCGCCCGGTGAGGATCAATCAATACAAATACTGTAAAACATGTCGTATGTAGTAAGAGTGATCGGACTCTGGAGGCGTCACCTCCGCTCCGTGTACAACTACAAATCCCAGGATCTAAAAACGTGACAGATAATGACTGCGAGCCATAGACGGCGATGTCGCCCGCTGGGTGATCGGTGACAGATCTAGTGCTGCGCTGTGTAACTCACATGTGTCCGGCTATCTGCAGGCGACGTCCAGCTCTGCACCCGGATCCATACACAGAGATGACGGCCCCCCACCCTGCAGAGCCAGAAACGTCAGAAATCAGGGCAGACATCCAAGGAGCTGCAAAGACAGCGACGACTTCAGAAATGTATTAGGCTATGTGCACACGATGCGGACTTGCTGCAGATACGCAGCGGATTTTTCCGCGCAGATCCGCACTGTGATTTACAGTACAATGTAAATCAATAGAAAAAAAAAATACCTGTGCAGATGGTGCGGAAAAATCAGTGCGGAATTGCGGCGGATTTAAAAGAAGTGCATCACTTCTTTTGTGCGGATCTGCAGCGTTTCTGCACCCCTCCATAATAGAAATCCGCAGTGGTAAAATCCGCACAAAAACTGCGGCAAATCCGCAGCTGCAGATTCTGCCGGGAGATGCGGATTTTGTGCAGAAAATTCTGCACCACTTTTCCTACGTGTGCACATAGCCTTAGGCTACTTTCACACTAGCGTCGTTCGACGCATGTCGCAATGCGTCGTTTTGGAGAAAAAAACGCATCCTGCAAAGTTGCCCGCAGGATGCGTCTTTTCTCTATTGACTTTCATTAGCGATGCATTGCGACGGATTGCCACACGTCGCATCTGTCGTGTGAAGGATGCGTCGTGTTTTGGCGGACCGTAGGCACAAAAAAACGCTACATGTAACTTTTTTTGTGCCGACGGGCCGCCATTTCCGACCGCGCATGCGCGGCCGAAACTCCAGCCCTTTCCTCCCAGCACCTCACAATGGGGCAGCGGATGCGTTGTAAAACTGCATCCGCTGCCCACGTTGTGCTTTTATTTCACAGCATGCGTCGGCCCGACGCACTGCGACGGGCCCGTACCGACGCTAGTGTGAAAGTAGCCTTAACGTATAATATTAAAGTTCTCCTATTGATCTTTGCAAAGGGATCCAAAACTGTTCTCCGATTAAATCCATAGTACCCTATATTGCAGATTATAAGATTCACCCCAAATTTTGTGGAGGAACATAGGAAAAAAAATGTTTTTAATAAAATTATGGTGGTGGTGGCTTTGGAGCAGGGTCCAAGGAGGACAGGGGCGCTGCTGCAGGAAACTGCAGGCGGCAGTAGTGGTACGATGCTGCGGGCCCCAGGCTAGAAGTAGGGGGGTGGTTAGAGGATGCAGCGGGCCCCAAGCTTTCACAAAATGCCACTGGAGCCCCCGCACTTCCCATGGTTTTCAAAACAGTAGACTTATGGAGAATGAAACCTGGAAGCGGCGCATCCCCCCCGGTAAGTGACGTTTGGATTATAAGACGCACCCTGTTGTGAAATTGGATTCTGGGCTCCCCCGGTGGCCACTGGTGGAATTGAACTTGTGTGCATCATCCTCTCTGTTCACCTGTTCCCATCAGGATGTGGGAGTCTCTATATAACCTTGCTCCTCTGTCAGTTTCATGCCGGTCAACAATGTAATCAGAAGCCTTTCTTTGCATGTTCCTGCTACTAGACAACTCCCAGCTAAGTTGGACTTTCGTCCTTGTTTGTTTTTGCATTTTGTTCCAGTTCACAGCTGCTGTTTCGTTACTGTGTCTGGAAAGCTCTTGTGATCTGAAATTGCCACTCTGGTGTTATGAGTTAATACTAGAGTCTTAAAGTAATTTCTGGATGGTGTTTTGATAGGGTTTTCAGCTGACCATGAAAGTGCCCTTTCTGTCTTCCTGCTATCTAGTAAGCGGACCTCGATTTTGCTAAACCTATTTTCATACTTCGTTTGTCATTTCATCTAAAATCACCGCCAATATATGTGGGGGCCTCTGTCTGCCTTTTGGGGAAATTTCTCTAGAGGTGAGCCAGGACTGTATTTTCCTCTGCTAGGATTAGTTAGTCCTCCGGCTGGCGCTGGGCGTCTAGGGATAAAACGTAGGCACGCTACCCGGCCACTGTTAATTGTGCGGCAGGTTTAGTTCATGGTCAGTTTAGATTCCATCTTCCAAGAGCTAGTTCTTATATATGCTGGGCTATGTTCTCTCGCCATTGAGAATCATGACAGTTTGACCGGACTTAAAGGGTTAAATTATTGGCTGAGAAAGGAGAGAAAAAAGAAGTCTGCTGAAAATTTTTTTTTTTTTTTTCTCTAGTTCTGAGTGTGCTCATAATTGAATCACTTGCTAGTCTGCCTATACTGCAGCCTTCCTCTCTTTCTCTCCTTCTAATCCTTGAATGGCTCTGTGTTCACCTGTTTGAAATGGATCTTCAGAGTGTAGCTACAGGTTTGAATAATCTCGCCACGAAGGTACAAAATTTGCAAGATTTTGTTGTTCATGCACCTATGTCTGAACCTAGAATTCCTTTGCCTGAATTTTTTTCAGGGAATAGATCTTGCTTTCAAAATTTTAAAAATAATTGCAAATTGTTTTTGTCCCTGAAGTCTCGCTCTGCCGGAGATCCTGCACAGCAGGTCAGGATTGTAATTTCCTTGCTCCGGGGCGACCCTCAAGATTGGGCTTTTGCATTGACACCAGGGGATCCTGCGTTGCTCAATGTGGATGCGTTTTTTTCCCCTCTTCCATCGAGATGGATCCTGTCAAGGTTCAGGCTATTTGTGATTGGACGCAACCCTCTTCTCTTAAGAGTCTTCAGAAATTTTTGGGCTTTGCTAACTTTTATCGTCGATTTATTGCTGGTTTTTCTGATGTTGTTAAACCATTGAGTGATTTGACTAAGAAGGGTGCTGATGTTGCTGATTGGTCCCCTGATGCTGTGGAGGCCTTTCGGGAGCTTAAGCGCCGCTTTTCTTCCGCCCCTGTGTTGCGTCAGCCTGATGTTGCTCTTCCTTTTCAGGTTGAGGTCGACGCTTCTGAAATCGGAGCTGGGGCGGTGTTGTCGCAGAGAAGTTCCGACTGCCCCGTGATGAGACCTTGTGCTTTTTTTTCCCGTAAATTTTCGCCCGCCGAGCGGAATTATGATATTGGGAATCGGGAGCTTTTGGCCATGAAGTGGGCTTTTGAGGAGTGGCGTCACTGGCTTGAGGGGGCCAGACATCAGGTGGTGGTATTGACTGACCACAAAAATTTAATTTACCTTGAGTCTGCCAGGCGCCTGAATCCTAGACAGGCGCGCTGGTCGTTGTTTTTCTCTCGGTTTAATTTTGTGGTGTCTTACCTACCGGGTTCTAAGAATGTTAAGGCGGATGCCCTTTCTAGGAGTTTTGAGCCTGACTCCCCCACAGGTATCCTTAAAGATGGAGTGATATTGTCTGCCGTTTCTCCAGACCTGCGGCGGGCCTTGCAGGAGTTTCAGGCGGATAGACCTGATCGTTGCCCACCTGGTAGACTGTTTGTTCCTGATGATTGGACCAGTAGAGTCATCTCTGAGGTTCATTCTTCTGCGTTGGCAGGTCATCCTGGAATCTTTGGTACCAGGGATTTGGTGGCAAGGTCCTTCTGGTGGCCTTCCCTGTCACGAGATGTGCGAGGCTTTGTGCAGTCTTGTGACGTTTGTGCTCGGGCCAAGCCTTGTTGTTCTCGGGCTAGTGGATTGTTGTTGCCCTTGCCTATTCCGAAGAGGCCTTGGACGCACATCTCGATGGATTTTATTTCGGATCTGCCTGTTTCTCAGAAGATGTCTGTCATCTGGGTGGTGTGTGACCGTTTCTCTAAGATGGTCCATTTGGTTCCCTTGCCTAAGTTGCCTTCTTCTTCCGAGTTGGTTCCTCTGTTTTTTCAAAATGTTGTTCGTTTGCATGGTATTCCGGAGAATATCGTTTCTGACAGAGGGACCCAATTCGTGTCTAGAATTTGGCGGGCATTCTGTGCTAGGATGGGCATAGATTTGTCTTTTTCGTCTGCTTTCCATCCTCAGACTAATGGCCAGACCGAGCGGACGAATCAGACCTTGGAGACATATTTGAGGTGTTTTGTGTCTGCGGATCAGGATGATTGGGTTGCTTTTTTGCCATTGGCGGAGTTCGCCCTCAATAATCGGGCCAGCTCTGCCACCTTGGTGTCCCCGTTTTCCTGTAATTCGGGGTTTCATCCTCGATTTTCCTCCGGTCAGGTGGAATCTTCGGATTGTCCTGGAGTGGATGCTGTGGTGGAGAGGTTGCATCAGATTTGGGGGCAGGTAGTGGATAATTTGAAGTTGTCCCAGGAGAAGACTCAGCTTTTTGCCAACCGCCGTCGTCGTGTTGGTCCTCGGCTTTGTGTTGGGGACTTGGTGTGGTTGTCTTCTCGTTTTGTCCCTATGAGGGTTTCTTCTCCTAAGTTTAAGCCTCGGTTCATCGGCCCGTACAAGATATTGGAGATTCTTAACCCTGTGTCCTTCCGTTTGGACCTCCCTGCATCTTTTTCTATTCATAATGTTTTTCATCGGTCATTATTGCGCAGGTATGAGGTACCGGTTGTGCCTTCCGTTGAGCCTCCTGCTCCGGTGTTGGTTGAGGGTGAGTTGGAGTACGTTGTGGAAAAGATCTTAGACTCCCGTGTTTCCAGACGGAAACTCCAGTATCTGGTCAAATGGAAGGGATACGGTCAGGAGGATAATTCTTGGGTGACTGCCTCTGATGTTCATGCCTCCGATCTTGTCCGTGCCTTTCATAGGGCTCATCCTGATCGCCCTGGTGGTTCTGGTGAGGGTTCGGTGCCCCCTCCTTGAGGGGGGGGTACTGTTGTGAAATTGGATTCTGGGCTCCCCCGGTGGCCACTGGTGGAATTGAACTTGTGTGCATCATCCTCTCTGTTCACCTGTTCCCATCAGGATGTGGGAGTCTCTATATAACCTTGCTCCTCTGTCAGTTTCATGCCGGTCAACAATGTAATCAGAAGCCTTTCTTTGCATGTTCCTGCTACTAGACAACTCCCAGCTAAGTTGGACTTTCGTCCTTGTTTGTTTTTGCATTTTGTTCCAGTTCACAGCTGCTGTTTCGTTACTGTGTCTGGAAAGCTCTTGTGATCTGAAATTGCCACTCTGGTGTTATGAGTTAATACTAGAGTCTTAAAGTAATTTCTGGATGGTGTTTTGATAGGGTTTTCAGCTGACCATGAAAGTGCCCTTTCTGTCTTCCTGCTATCTAGTAAGCGGACCTCGATTTTGCTAAACCTATTTTCATACTTCGTTTGTCATTTCATCTAAAATCACCGCCAATATATGTGGGGGCCTCTGTCTGCCTTTTGGGGAAATTTCTCTAGAGGTGAGCCAGGACTGTATTTTCCTCTGCTAGGATTAGTTAGTCCTCCGGCTGGCGCTGGGCGTCTAGGGATAAAACGTAGGCACGCTACCCGGCCACTGTTAATTGTGCGGCAGGTTTAGTTCATGGTCAGTTTAGATTCCATCTTCCAAGAGCTAGTTCTTATATATGCTGGGCTATGTTCTCTCGCCATTGAGAATCATGACAGCACCCCACCGCAAATTTCCCCTAAAATTTTTTGGGAAAAAATGTATTTTATAATGTGAGAAATATGGTATATTGTTATGGGATTCAGGGGGCCTCAAGTCTCCTGTACTATCTGATATAGCAGTATAGTTACATGATAAAATGATTTCAGCCTGCATCCACCACTAGGGGGAGCTCCCTGTATACAGAGATACATGATAAGATCCTGTCTGCAGCCACCACTAGGGGGAGCTCCCTGTATACAGAGATACATGATAAGATCCTGTCTGCAGGCACCACTAGGGGGAGCTCCCTGTATACAGAGATACATGATAAGATCCTGTCTGCAGGCACCACTAGGGGGAGCTCCCTGTATACAGAGATACATGATAAGATCCTGTCTGCAGTCACCACTAGGGGGAGCTCCCTGTATACAGAGCTACATGATAAGATCCTGTCTGCAGTCACCACTAGGGGGAGCTCCCTGTATACAGAGCTACATGATAAGATCCTGTCTGCAGTCACCACTAGGGGGAGCTCCCTGTATACAGAGATACATGATAAGATTCTGTCTGCAGTCACCACTAAGGGGAGCTCCCTGTATACAGAGATACATGATAAGATTCTGTCTGCAGTCACCACTAGGGGGAGCTCCCTATATACAGAGATACATGATAAGATCCTGTCTGCAGCCACCACTAGGGGGAGCTCCCTGTATACAGAGATACATGATAAGATCCTGTCTGCAGCCACCACTAGGGGGAGCTCCCTGTATACAGAGATACATGATAGGATTCTGTCTGCAGCCACCACTAGGGGGAGCTCCCTGTATACAGAGATACATGATACGATCCTGTCTGCAGCCACCACTAGGGGGAGCTCCCTGTATACAGAGATACATGATAAGATCCTGTCTGCAGCCACCACTAGGGGGAGCTCCCTGTATACAGAGATACATGATAAGATCCTGTCTGCAGGCACAGTAAAGGTGATATTTACAGGAGGAGGTGGTACATTGCACCAGGAGAAAGAACAGAAAACAAGGCAACAAATCAATAACTACAGAAGAAATAGAATTTATTGTGGGGGCAGCAGACGATGGGGTCAGCGGTGTTTCCCGTAGCGGTTGAACCTTTTGTACAAGTAGCTGATCCTTTTGTTCAGTTTGTGTCTCTCATCAAAGAACATGCGACTTCCGATCATCATCTTCTTCCTGATGCACCTCTGCAGCTCGTTCCCCCGCCAGCCCCGGAGCCAGGGGGGGCCGACGATCAGATGTTTGGGGTGCGCTTTAAAATCACCTGGAATTTATATGATAAAACATCAGATCGAATCTTTGAGACACTTCGTTCTAATTCCTGGTTCCCTCCACATCACCTTTTTTTTTTTTCTTTTCTACCTTACTCATTTCTTCTCGTCCTCGGAGATGTGTTACTGAGCGATATAGTAATTTTGTAATAGTAAATACAGTGGCATGTAAAAGTCTGTGCACCTCTGGGCAAAACTACTGTTATTGTGAACAGCTAAGTGAGTGGAAGATGAAATGATCTCTGAAGGTCTAAAAGGTAAAAGATGACACACTTCCTTTGTGTTTTAGGCAAAAATTAAAAAATAAAGTACAGTATATATAGTCATTTTTCACCAACTTTGGTGTTTCCAATTTTGAGTTTCCGTTTTTCACTCCCCTTCTTCCCAGAGCCATAACATTTTTATTTTTCCATCAATATGGCCATGTGAGGGCTTGTTTTTTGCGGGACACGTTTTACTTTTGAACGACACCATTAGTTTTACCATATCATGTACTGGTAAACTGGAAAACAAAAATCTAAGTGAGGTAAAATTACAAAAAACCTGCAATTCCACAATAGTTTTGCTTTTTAAAAAAATAATAACAGGATTTTCTGAGACCAGTAGCGTCTTCATTTTTCAGGATCTGGGGCTGGGTGAGGGCCTATTTTTTTGCACACCGAGTTGATATTTTTATTGATACTATTTGGGTGTAGATACACTGTTTTGATCGCCTGTTATTGCAAGGTTGCAGCAACCAAAACACATAATTTTGGCGTTTTTATTTTTTTTCTTGTTATGCCTTTTATTGATTGGATTAATTGGTTTTATATTTTGATAGATCGGACATTTCTGAACACAGCAAAACAATGTGTATTTTTAATTTTTAATGGGGCAAAAATCAGGTGATTTGAAGTTTTATATGTTCTTAAAAACATTTTTCTTTTTACTTGCTTCAATAGTCTACTCCTTAGGAGACTTGAAGCTGCGATCATCCGATCGCTTGTGCTACACATAGCAGGGCTTCAGCCCTGCTCTGTGTAGCAGAATTGCTCATGTGCTATGAACGCCAGCCACAGGCCCACGTTCATTTGACAGGCGCGCTGATAGGCGCCACTTTTACCCAGTGGTCAAAGCTAGTATTGCAAAGCAATTACTTAAAGGGGTATTTCCATCTCAGACAAGTATAGCAAATCCCAAGGATATTCCATACATATCTGCCGGGTGCGAGTCCACATTTCTGAAGAACAGGGTGCTATTTTACATCACCAGGAACGTAGCCCTGGCGGCAGATTCGCTGCTCTCTCCATTCACTTCTATGGGAGTTTTTAATAAAAAAAAAAATATCTAAATCCTTTCATGGCATTTTTTTAGAGCTCCCATTAAAGTGAATGGAGAGAGCTACAAGGTCACAGTTCACAGGGCCCCCCACGCGAGAGGTGCGAGGCTCAGAGCAGCTGTTTTGAGAACGAGGACATGCACAACTGTTTCTACCCATTTCTATAGGAATTCTAATAATTGGCGAGTACGCTTCTTTTCTGCCAAATGTCAGAATTCCCATAGAAGAGAACTGAGAAAGCTGCAGGAATGTCTCTCTATTCCTAGGAGCGCATTCCAGGAGAGAAGCAGCGGTTCCCAAGTCAGTACCCTCAGTTTTCCTAAGGATCAAGATTAGGGGTGAGCGGTCCCGTGGATGTTCGGGTTCATCAGATTCAAGTGAACTTTTGTCCAAACTTCAGGTCGGGGACCAGAACTCTACCCGAACCCCACAGAACTCAATGGAACCTGAACTTTAGTTCAGAGATCAGCAGTGGCACTTGGTGTCCATTACGAACTCTAAACTTTATAGTTCGGGTCTGCACATCTCTGCTGATGATCTACATTTTGGAGACCACCCATTTCTTTCACCACGTATCCTTGACTTACCCAGAATCCCGATATTATCATACACCCCAAACTGCGCTCTCTTTTGGTTCCAGCGGTCTACATTCTTTGGCTGCGGCAAACCGCTCCGATTCAGGGCGAGACTGCGGCTCCCTACAAGACACAGCGGAGAAAGAAAGGTCACACGGCCACATAATAAAATCCATAAATATCTGATTGCTGCAGCTCTATTTGGTCTACTCTTGTATGCAGCCGACACAGACCACCACAACCTGCAAACGGGATCAGCGGACCCCATTCTCCTGGTCATGCTTGGACGGCCCCTTAAATGCTGCGATCCCCCAAGTTAAAGAAAAAAAGAACAAAAAACCTTATACTCCAACTCCCACAATGGTGCAGCTCCAGCAATGTCAGTGCCAGGACTTGTGGGGCTTGTGACAGTGTTAAGTCACATGACTGCTGCAGCCAATCAGCAGGTGCTAGTGGGCTGCTTAGTTCATACTTCCCTTGGTAAACACTTAGGCCCCGTGCACACGCTGCGGAATCTGCTGCGTTTTTTTTCGCTGCGGAATTGGAAAATCCGCAGTGCAAAACCACTGCGGTTTTCCCTGCAGTTTCTTCTGCGGATTCCTCTGCGGGTTTTCAACAGCACTTTCCTATTGGTGCATGTTGAAAACCGCTGCGGAATCCGCAGAAAGAAGTGACATGGTCCTTCTTTTTTTCCGCAGCAATTCCGTGCGGCTTTTTCTGCATCGTGGGCACTGCGGTTTTGGTTTTCCATACGGTAACATGGTACTGTACACCGCATGGAAAACTGCTGCGGATCCGCAGCGTCGGATCCGCAGCGTGTGCACATACCCTTAGAGAACTGCAGACAATCAGCGTCTACCGACTGGCTGCAGCGCTCACGTAACATGTCATCAGAGTGCTTGGAGACCTGGTGCCAACATTGATGGAGCAGCTTAGTCTACGTTCACATTTGCGGTCTGCGCCACAGCGTCGGGCGCCGCAGCGTCGCCGCATGCGTCATGCGCCCCTATATTTAACATGGGGGTGCATGGACATGCGTCGCACTTGCGTTTTGCGCCACATGCGTCACTGCGGCGCACGCGTCCGGGCGCAGAGGACGCAACAAGTTGCATTTTTGCTGCGTCCAAAATCAATCAAATAAAGGACGCATGCGGCGCAAAACGCAGCGTTGTGCATGCGTTTTACTGCGTTTTAGTTTGCGTTGTGCGTTGCGGCGCCGACGCTGCGGCGCACAACGCAAATGTGAACGTAGCCTTAGTGTTATCCTGGGGGTCAGTATGATTTCTGCGATCCTAGATGTATAAAAATGTTTTTTAAATTTTGCTCCTCTAAAAAAAAAAAAACAAAAAAAATAAAAAAAAAATTTTAAAGTTAGTTTATGTCGCAATAATCTGAGACCCAGAATTTTTTCGATAATTAAGACTTGTTTTGTGGACAGAGCCTTAGTTTTTATCAGTACCATTTTGCGGCACATATAACTTTTTGGTTGATATTTTTTCTCAATTGTTTTTTTTTTTTTTTGGGGGGGGGGGGGGGGGTGCAGTAAAAACCACTTGGGTGCCACATCACTATTGATCACAGCATCCAAGAGGGCAAACAGCAGCGATGTGAGGTCACTCCGATCACTGCAGATACAGCCGGGCCCTGCCATATACAGAGCTGACTCAGTTTCTGGGTCCCCTCTATACATTGGCACCTGACTGTATGTACCTATATGTTACATGCTGGGAAGGGATTAATCCCGACTGGCAGGTGTGTATACAACGTGACTAAAAGGAGATGTGGCTGCACACGTTATGCTGTTGTTTAAAGGGGTGTTCTATTCTGATAACGCTATGAAATACCATGTCAATATGCCATAATATTATGATTAGTAGAGGAGGGTCTGACTTTTCGGACCCCTGCAGATCCTGAAAATGAAGGGAGTGAGATCTCAGCAGCATTGTCATTCACAGCAGCACTCACTCGCCCTGTGGTCCCACTGATGAAGTGATAATATCTCTATACAAACCATTGACCTTATTCCGCCATATTGCTTCCTGAAAAACTTACCTAAAGAAAATGAGCGGGACGATTGCGACACCAGGGATCCGCTCCCCCAGAGCAGCCGCGTCACAGCCCACATCTGTAACGACAAATGACTAATGGTTACGGGATCGTGAGACCTGACGAGGCAGCAGAATGCAAGAGAAGAAAGATTTACCTCCCTCCTCTGTGACCAAATGAGACCTCGAAGATCGGTCACACAACTTGAAAATCAAGCAAGTAAAAAACATAAAAAAGTAAAAAAATCCAACAGCAGTAAGTGTAGTGTCGGCAAAGCTGTACAATTTTCATTATGATGATGATTAAAATTCATTTTTACGGACATGGGGGAAAAAGGCCTCTAACAACTTCCTTAATTTTTTTGCTTTTCTCCTCGCCTTCCAAGAGACATAACATAGTTTGTTTGTCCACCAACATAACCGTACGAGGGCTTGTGTTTCATGTGACGACTTTGTAATGTCACCAACTTACCATAAATAGTAGCACCTAAACCAAAACATTCTTTGCAGGGCAGCAACTCCACTATTGATCTTAGGTTTTGTTTTTATATCGTTCACTGCGAGGTACAAATAATCTAATCAAGTTTTTATTTTGCAGATCAGTTCGATTATGGTTATACCAAATTTACAGATCTTTATTTTGGTTTTTTTAAGACAGACTCATAACACTTATTTTTGTCCATTGAAGTAGCTGTGTGTGAGCTAGTTCTTTTACAGGAACAGTTGTCATTTTAATTCGGAACCATTTAGGGATATATATATATATATTCTTTTTGAGTACTTTTAGGCTGTGTGCACATGTTCAGGATTTTTTGTGTTTTTTTCGCTATAAAAACTAGATAAACACGCTTTAAAAACGCATACATATGCATCCCATCATTTATAATGCATTCCGCAATTTTTGTGCATATGTTGCGTCATCGCGGTAAAAAACGCAGCATGTTCATTAATTTTGCAGATTTTTTGTGGATTTCCCACTATATTATTGCATTGGGAACCTCTGGAAAAAAAAACGCAAAAAATCTGCAAAAACAAAAAGTGCAAAAAAAGCAAAAAAAACCACGCATGCGGATTTCTTGCAGAAAATGTCTGGTTTTGTTCAGGAAATTTCTGCAAGAAATCCCGACGTGTGCACATAGCCTACGTCTTTTTTGGGGTAAGGAGGAGGCAAGATGAATAAAAAATGGCAATTCTGGTGTTATTTCTTTTTTTTTCAGAATGCAGGACAAGTAGCATGATAATTTATTAGATACAAAAAAGATGCGGCACTCAACCGTTTTTGCAGTGAAGATGTCTTTATTAAACCATTACAAGTTTTAACATAAACAGTCCATGGGAGCGGCAGGCGTGCAGAGGGATGCGGGGAAAACAAGGTGGACGACGGCCGTTTCGCGCGGTGTGCGCTTCAACGAGTCCAGGAGCTGTAATGGTTTAATAAAGACGTTTTCACTGCAAAAAAGGGTGAGTGCCGCATGTTTTTGTATCTATGCAAGATTCTTTGGACTGATAAATGCTGAGCACCAGTGCCCTTTGGTTTTTTTGCAACGCTGTTTACTGGTTTTTATGTGGATCTGGGTTTTTGAGGGTACAAGTTTCCCTGGTGCCGTTCGTTCATTTTTCTTCCACGAAGCATGATAATTTATTAGCATGCATTTTCATGGATACAGAGATGCCAAATATATTTTCATTATTATTTAGAGTCACATTCTTGACGACTTCTTGGGTAAGTAGATTTTAGCATCCAGTTTACAATTATGCTAATGGCTATATATATATATATATATATATATATATATATATATATATATATATATTTTTTTTTTTTTTTTAAAGCACCCCTGCAAACAACTAAAAAGGAAAACAAATGTGTTTTCATGATGGCACACCACAAACCTTGTGTAGTGTGCACATATATCACAAGATGTCACCTTCTGACACTTATGTGCAGGGATTTTCCCAGCCCCCCGCCAGTCTCTGTTCCATCAGCCAATCACAGGCTTCACTACAGAGGTCCCGTGTGCCGTGACAGGAGCCAGCAGTATTGGGTCCAGCCGAGGAGCAGCGACGCCGATATTTGGGGGATTTGATTTGCTTTTATTTCCTTTCCACATAAAACTGTTGTGGAAAAACATAGAAACAAAAATACATCCGCACCCAGTCCGGGGTGAATTTACTGGTGAATTTGAAAATCCGCCCCCTGAGAACTGACCCTAATCCTGCACATGGGCGACGCACTTTATATTAGAAATCAACAGGAAGAGTCTTCAAAACTGTGTTGTTTTTTTAAAAATTTTTCGGGGTGGACTTGCTGCAAAAACTCCGCAAGAACATCGCTTGACAAGACTGCGGGGTCAGAGGACACCGGGGCCTGTCTGTAACCATGGAGACACATAGGTCTGCGGAGGAGCTGCGCGCACAAAACGGCAGCAGAATTGTAAATCGCTTCACTTCTTATTGTATTATTAATATTACACAATGGGCTGCAAACTGTGGAGCTACAGCTGCCAGCAGGCTGTTAGTGCATGCTGGGAGTTGTAGTCCCACAATTACAGTAGAACCGGTCAACTGTGTAATAATAACAATAAAAGAACATAATATCCTATAAGAGCGGAGGCTACAACCTCCATCCCCAGTCCCAGAAATGTCCCCGCAACACGCCGCTACCTCTGCCTGTCACTCGTTTCTCATGGAAGTCGCCATCTTACCTTCCCAAGATGCACCGGGACTTCGAAGCCACGCCCATCCTTCAGTGGAGCGCTGTAATGACGTCACAGCTGCGGAAGGAAAACCGTATGTAACCACGCCTCCTGCCGCTGATTGGCCAATCACTCTGTCCATCGAGAGTTGCAGCGCCGAGTGACGTCAGCAGTCCACGCCCCTCCAGTCATGTGATATTTATAAAGTAGTCACTCACTGCAGAGAGTGTGTGGTGGTCACGTAGCTCCTGTTCCCATGTGTGGCCCCTTGTAATAGACTATGTGGCGGACCAGTGTAATGTCCCTGCACCAAGTGCCCATAATTTTGAGCCTCCCAGACTCATCTTTGCTTTTGCTCCTTTTTCTTCTAATTTTGTGAGTTTTTAGGCTTTTCTCATGTTTTTTTCTGATTTATCATATGCAACTTAAAAAGTTGCAAAATAATTTACTCCGATTTACTCCAGTCGTCCCCCACAGGGATTTTAGTTATATAAATTTTTTTGCCACATTTTGCAACACTTATTTTTTTTGTGTGATAAAATGGACGCAAAAATAAAGGCATTTGCGTAAAATCCATGGCACCTGAGCCACGTAGAAGGATTATTATTATTATAGCGCCATTTATTCCATGGCGCTTTACATGTGAGGAGGGGTGTACATAATAACAACAGGTACAATAATTTGAACAATAGAAGTCACGACTGGTACAGGAGGAGCGAGGACCCTGCCCACGAGGGCTCACAATCTACAAGGGATGGGTGAGGATAGAGCTGGTCGTGCAGCGGTTTGGTGGTTACTGACAGTTGTAGGCTTGTCAATTGTATGCAGGGCAGGTGTTAGGGGCAGGCAGACCAGTGCGCATCTACCCAACCTCCAACTGGCTGCCATTTACCACCCCCCAGGGCCAGCCACCACCTTCTTTGACCACTTCACCACCTGGCTACTTCATTTCCTTTCTGCGGACATCCCCATTGACACTTCCCTCTCAGCTGCCACTAAACTTCTATCTCTCACTTCCTCCTTCGGCCTCACTCAATGGTCTTCTGCAGCCACTCACAAAGATGGTCACACACTGGACCTCATCTTCACCCGCCTCTGCTCCCTATCTAACCTCTCTAACTCACCTCTTCCACTCTCTGACCACAACCTTCTCACATTCTCATCTCTCTCCACTCCATGTCTACAATCCCCACCCCACAAACTTGCACACCCTCGCAGAAATCTTAAACATCTTGACCTACACTCACTCTCTGAATCCCTCCTCCCTCACACAGACATAAGTTCCATACACAATGCGGATGATGCTGCCGCTCTATATAACACCACAATAGCTGTGGCTTTGGAATCTGCTGCCCCTCTCACACATACCAAAGCTCGCAAAATCAACAGACAGCCCTGGCACACCAGCCTGACCAAAGAACTGAGGCGAGCTTCCAGGGCTGCTGAGCGCAGATGGAAAAGATCCCACTCCAACGAGCACTTCATCGCATTCAAACTGTCCCTCACTACTTTCAAGACCACACTCGCCACAACTAAGCAAACCTACTTCTCATCTCTCATATCCTCCCTGTCTCACAAGCCTAAACAGTTATTCAACACCTTCAATTCTCTCCTCCGTCCCCCAGCACCTCCTCCCTCCTCACTTATCTCAGCTGAAGACTTTGCCTCATTTTTCAAGCAGAAGATTGATAGCATCAGAGACAGTTTTGGTCAACAAGCCCCAGAGCCCTTCCTCCCGACTTCCCAGCCCTCCACCTCCAAAACCAACTTCACCATTACAGAAGATCAACTCTCCACTCTACTCTCAAGATCGCATCTCACCGCCTGTGCACTTGACCCACTCCCATCCCACCTCATCCCAAACCTCACCACAGTCTTCATCCCAACCCTAACCCATCTCTTCAACCTATCACTAACAACTGGTGTTTTCCCCTCAAGCTTTAAACATGCCTCCATCACACCTATCCTCAAAAAGCCCTCTCTTGACCCATCCTCTGTATCTAGCTATCGCCCTATATCACTTCTCCCTTATGCCTCCAAACTACTGGAACAACACGTCTACCTTGAACTGTCCTCCCATGTATCTTCCTGCTCCCTCTTTGACCGCTTACAATCTGGCTTCCGGTCACACTACTCCACTGAAACTGCCCTAACTAAGGTCACCAACGACCTCTTAACCGCCAAGAGCAAGCGACACTACTCTGTCGTGACACAGTGGACCATTCCCTATTATTACAGACCCTCTCATCCCTTGGCATCACAGACTTGGCCCTATCCTGGATCTCATCATATCTAACAGACCGGACATTCAGCGTCTCCCACTCACACACCACCTCCTCACCTCGCCCCCTATCTGTCGGAGTCCCACAAGGTTCAGTCCTTGTGCCCCTGCTCTTCTCCATTTACACCTTTGGCCTGGGACAGCTCATAGAATCTCATGGCTTCCAGTATCACCTCTATGCTGATGACACACAGATCTACATCTCTGGACCAGATATCACCTCCCTACTAACCAGAATCCCTCAATGTCTGTCCACTATTTCATCCTTCTTCTCCGCTAGATTTCTGAAACTTAACATGGACAAAACAGAATTCATCATCTTTCCCCCATCTCACGCGACCCCCCCAACGAACCTATCCATTACAGTGCATGGCTGCCCACTCTCCCCAGTCCCACAAGCTCGCTGCCTCGGGGTAATCCTTGACTCTGATCTCTCCTTCAAACCACATATCCAAGCCCTTTCCACTTCCTGCCGACTTCAACTCAAAAATATTTCACGAATCCGTTCATTCCTCAACCAAAAATCTGCAAAAACCCTAGTCCATGCCCTCATCATCTCTCGCCTTGACTACTGCAACCTCCTGCTCTGTGGCCTCCCCTCTAACACTCGCACCCCTCCAATCTATTCTAAACTCTGCTGCCCGACTAATCCACCTGTCCCCCCGCTATTCCCCGGCCTCTCCTCTCTGTCAATCCCTCCACTGGCTCACCATTGCCCAGAGACTCCAGTACAAAACGCTAACCATGACATACAAAGCCATCCACAACCTGTCTCCTCCATACATCTGTGACCTCGTCTCCCGGTACTTACCTACACGCAACCTCCGATCCTCACAAGATCTCCTTCTGTACTCCCCTCTTATCTCCTCTTCCCACAATCGCATACAAGATTTCTCTCGCGTATCACCCCTACTCTGGAACCCTCTACCACAACACATCAGACTCTCGCCTACCATCGAAACCTTCAAAAAGAACCTGAAGACCCTCCTCTTCCGACAAGCCTACAACCTGCAGTAACCACCAATCAACCAAACCGCTGCACGACGAGCTCTATCCTCACCTACTGTATTCTCACCCATCCCTTGTAGATTGTGAGCCTTCGCGGGCAGGGTCCTCACTCCTCCTGTACCAGTTATGACTTGTATTGTTTAAGATTATTGTACTTGTTTTTATTATGTATACCCCTCCTCACATGTAAAGCGCCATGGAATAAATGGCGCTATAACAATAAATAATAATAATAATAATAGTGCCCCCGCTCCTCCAGGGGCCCCCAGCCAGTGGTGTGCCGCTAATAGCGGCACACCACACGGCTGCTATGGGGCCCGCAAGAGGGGACTGGCACCAACACCCCCATCGCTCATTCAACATATCGGCATCATAGATGCCAATACAGTTAAAAGCAGTGATGGAGGAGAGAGCGTCAGATGACGCTCCCTCTTCCGTCACTCACCCTCTACGTGTGACTCAGCGGACGCTCGGTAACGTCAATTCATTGTGCAGCACACTGTGCCAGCAGTGGAGCCAATGAGACCGGAGCAGAGCCTGAAGCAGCTCGGGGGACAAGGAGAAGGGGTCAGCATTGTGTGTATGAATGTATGCATTATACTGTGTGTGTGTGTCTGCACTATACTGTGTGTTGGGGGAACTGTACTGTCTGTGGGGGGAGCTGCACTATACTGTGTGTGTGGGGAGATGTATTATACTGTATATTGAGAGGGGCTGCATTACACTGTGGCTGGGGGGCTTCATTATACTGCGTGTGGGGGCTGCATTTTACTGCGTGTGGGGGGAGGGGCTTCATTTTACTGTGTTTGGGAAACTGCACTATACTGTGAGTGGGGGGCTGCATTATACTGTATGGGGGGCTGCATTATACTGTGTGTGGGGATACGCATTGTACTGTGTGTGGAGAGGGGCTGCATTATACTGTGTGTGAGGGGGCTGCATCATACCGTGTGTGTGGGGAGATGCATTATACTGTGCATGGAGAGGGGCTGCATTATACTGTGTGTGTAGGGGGCTTCATTATACTGTGTGTGGGGGGGCTGCATTATACTGTGTGTGAAACTGCACTATACTGTGTGTGGGGGGCTGCACTATCCTGTGTGTGAGGAGATGCATTATACAGTGTGGAGAAGGGCTGCATTATACTGTGTGTGGGGGGCTGCATTATACTGTGGGGGGCTGCATTATACCGTGAGTGGGGGCTACATTATACTGTGTGGGGGGGGCTGCATTATACTGCGTGTGTGTGGAGGGGCTGCATTATACTGTGTGTGGAGGGGCTGCATTATACTGTGTGGGGGGCTGCATTATACTGTGTATGGGGGGCTGCATTATACTGTGTGTGTGGGGAGGGGCTGCATTATGCTGTGTGGGGGCTGCATTATACTGTGTATGGGGGGCTGCATTATACTGTGTGTGTGGGGAGGGGCTGCATTATAATGTGAGGGGCTGCATTATACTGTGTGTGTGGGGAGGGGCTGCATTATACTGTGTGTGGGGATGCATTATACTGTGTATGGGGGCTGCATTATACTGTGTATGGGGAGGGGCTGCATTATACTGTGTGTGGGGGGCTGCATTATACTGTGTGTGGGGGGGCTGCATTATACTGTGTGTGTGGGGAGGGCCCGCATTGTACTGTGTGTGTGGGGAGGGGCTGCATTATACTGTGTGGGGGGCTGCATTATACTGTGTGTGTGGGGGGGGCTACATTATACTGTGTGTGGCTGCAGTATACTCTGAGGACCATTGGGAATGCATTATTGTATATGTACAATATGGGACGTGAATTTTACTATATCGAGGCCTATCTGTCCCCATCATTCTGAAAATGAAGAAAAGATTACACGGCACCACTGCTACTTAAAAATCAATGCCCACAGCTGTGTGCCGCTGCTATGCCATATATGCCTAAAAGACGGGCTCTCGGGTGCACTAGTAATGTATAATAGTCCAAATGAAGAAAAAATGAAAGTGCACTCACCAGTCCTGAAAACACCGATCCTTTATTTAGAACATGTGCAGGTAAGGGGCTGCATTTTACTGTGTGTGAGGGGGCTGCATCATACCGTGTGTGTGGGGAGATGCATTATACTGTGCATGGAGAGGGGCTGCATTATACTGTGTGTGTAGGGGGCTTCATTATACTGTGTGTGGGGGGGCTGCATTATACTGTGTGTGAAACTGCACTATACTGTGTGTGGGGGGCTGCACTATCCTGTGTGTGAGGAGATGCATTATACAGTGTGAAGGGCTGCATTATACTGTGTGGGGGGGCTGCATTATACTGTGTGGGGGGCTGCATTATACCGTGAGTGGGGGCTACATTATACTGTGTGTGGGGGGCTGCATTATACTGCGTGTGTGTGGAGGGGCTGCATTATACTGTGTGTGGAGGGGCTGCATTATACTGTGTGGGGGGCTGCATTATACTGTGTATGGGGGGCTGAATTATACTGTATGTGTGGGGAGGGGCTGCATTATGCTGTGTGGGGGGGCTGCATTATACTGTGTATGGGGGGCTGCATTATACTGTGTGTGTGGGGAGGGGCTGCATTATAATGTGAGGGGCTGCATTATACTGTGTGTGTGTGGGGAGGGGCTGCATTATACTGTGTGTGGGGATGCATTATACTGTGTATGGGGGCTGCATTATACTGTGTATGGGGAGGGGCTGCATTATACTGTGTGTGGGGGGCTGCATTATACTGTGTGTGGGGGGGCTGCATTATACTGTGTGTGTGGGGAGGGCCCGCATTCTACTGTGTGTGTGGGGAGGGGCTGCATTATACTGTGTGGGGGCTGCATTATACTGTGTGTGTGTGGGGGGCTACATTATACTGTGTGTGGCTGCAGTATACTCTGAGGACCATTGGGAATGCATTATTGTATATGTACAATATGGGACGTGAATTTTACTATATCGAGGCCTATCTGTCCCCATCATTCTGAAAATGAAGAAAAGATTACACGGCACCACTGCTACTTAAAAATCAATGCCCACAGCTGTGTGCCGCTGCTATGCCATATATGCCTAAAAGGCGGACACTCGGGTGCACTAGTAATGTATAATAGTCCAAATGAAGAAAAAATGAAAGTGCACTCACCGGTCCTGAAAACACCGATCCTTTATTTAGAATATGTGCAGGTAAGGGGCTGCATTATACTGTGTGTGTGGGGAGGGGCTGCATTATACTGTGTGGGGGGATGCATTATACTGTGTATGGGGGCTGCATTATACTGTGTGGGGGGATGCATTATACTGTGTATGGGGGCTGCATTATACTGTGTGTGTGGGGAGGGGCTGCATTATACTGTGTGTGGGGGGCTGCATTATACTGTGTGTGGGGGGGCTGCATTATACTGTGTGTGTGAAACTGCACTATACTGTGTGTGGGGGGGCTGCACTATACTGTGTGTGAGGAGATGCATTATACAGTATGGAGAAGGGCTGCATTATACTGTGTGGGGGGGGCTCAATTATACTGTGTGTGGGGGGCTGCATTATACCGTGAGTGGGGGCTACATTATACTGTGTGTGGGGGGCTACATTATACTGCGTGTGTGTGGAGGGGCTGCGTTATACTGTGTGTGGAGGGGCTGCATTATACTGTGTGGGGGGCTGCATTATACTGTGTATGGGGGGCTGCATTATACTGTGTGTGTGGGGAGGGGCTGCATTATATTGTGTGTGGGGGCTGCATTATACTGTGTGTGTGGGGGGCTGCATTATACTGTGTCTGGGGGGCTGCATTATACTGTGCGTGTGGGGAGGGGCTGCATTATACTGTGTGTAGGGGGGCTGCATTATACTGTGTGGGGAGCTGCATTATACTGTGTGTGTGGGGAGGGGCTGCATTATATTGTGTGAGGGTCTGCATTATACTGTGTGTGGGGGGAGGGGCTGCATTATACTGTGTGGGGGGATGCATTATACTGTGTATGGGGGCTGAATTATACTGTGTGTGTGGGGAGAGGCAGCATTATACTGTGTGGGGGGCTGCATTATACTGTGTGTGTGGGGAGGGGCTGCATTATACTGTGTGGGGGGGCTGCATTATACTGTGTGTGTGGGGAGGGCCCGCATTATACTGTGTGTGTGGGGAGGGGCCTCATTATACTGTGTGTGGGGGGCTGCATTATACTGTGTGTGAGAAGGGGCTGCATTATACTGTGGGGGCTGCATTATACTGTGTGTGTGTGGGGGCTACATACTGTGTGTGGCTGCAGTATACTCTGAGGACCATTGGGAATGCATTATGCTATATGTACAATATGGGACGTGAATTATACTATATTTTAGGCCTATCTGTCCCCATCATTCTGAAAATGAAGAAAAGATTACACGGCACCACTGCTACTTAAAAATCAATGCCCACAGCTGTGTGACGCTGCTATGCTATATATGCCTAAAAGACGGACACTCGGGTGCACTAGTAATGTATAATAGTCCAAATGAAGAAAAAATGAAAGTGCACTCACCGGTCCTGAAAACACCGATCCTTTATTTAGAACATGTGCAGGTAACAAACAGGGAGAACGTGGACAGAAAGGACGACGGCTGTTATGACCCCAATGGCGAGGGTCTCAGAGATATCAGCAAGTCTGCGAAGTACAAAAATCCAGCTCATAGGGCAGTGGTAACTGGGTTGACCATATATCTACTCCTAACGCCAACACTAGAAGTAGCCGGGGAACATGCCTACGTTGGTCGCTAGATGTCTCGCGCCAGCCGGAGAGCTAACTACCCCTAGAAGAGGAAAACAAAGACCTCTCTTGCCTCCAGAGAAAAGACCCCAAAAGTAGGATAGAAGCCCCCCACAAATAATAACGGTGAGGTAAGAGGAAATGACAAACACAGGGATGAACTAGGTTTAGCAAAGAGAGGCCCACTTACTAATAGCAGAATGTAGTAAGATAACTTATATGGTCAACAAAAACCCTATCAAAAATCCACACTGGAGATTCAAGAACCCCCGAACCGTCTAACGGCCCGGGGGGAGAACACCAGCCACCCTAGAGCTTCCAGCAAGGTCAGGATACAGATTAAATACAAGCTGGACAAAAATGCAAACAAAAACAAATAGCAAAAAGCAAGAAAAGCAAACTTAGCTTAATCACGCAGGAAACCAGGATCAGTAGACAAGAGCACTACAGATTAGCTCTGATATCAACGTTGCCAGGCATTGAACTGAAGGTCCAGGGAGCTTAAATAGCAACACCCCTGACCTAACGACCCAGGTGAGCATACAAGGGATGAATGACATACCCAGAGTCAAATCACTAGTAGCCACTAGAGGGAGCCAAAAGGTAGATTCACAACAGTACCCCCCCCCTTAGTGAGGGGTCACCGAACCCTCACCAAGACCACCAGGGCGATCAGGATGAGCGGCGTGAAAGGCACGAACTAAATCGGCCGCATGCACATCAGAGGCGACCACCCAGGAATTATCCTCCTGACCATAGCCCTTCCACTTGACCAGGTACTGAAGCCTCCGCCTGGAGAGACGAGAATCTAAGATCTTCTCCACCGCATACTCCAACTCGCCCTCAACCAACACCGGAGCAGGAGGCTCAGCAGAAGGAACTACAGGCACAACGTACCGCCGCAACAAGGACCTATGAAATACGTTGTGAATGGCAAACGACACCGGAAGATCCAGGCGAAAGGATACAGGATTAATGATTTCCAATATCTTGTAAGGACCAATGAAGCGAGGCTTAAATTTGGGAGAGGAGACCTTCATAGGAACAAATCGAGAAGACAGCCATACCAAATCCCCAACGCGAAGTCGGGGACCCACACCGCGGCGGCGGTTGGCAAAACGCTGAGCCTTCTCCTGTGACAACTTCAAGTTGTCCACCACATGATTCCAGATCCGCTGCAACCTATCCACCACAGAATCCACCCCAGGACAGCCAGAAGGCTCCACATGCCCCGAGGAAAAACGAGGATGGAAACCAGAGTTGCAGAAAAATGGCGAAACCAAGGTGGCAGAACTAGCCCGATTATTAAGGGCAAATTCAGCCAACGGCAAGAAGGTCACCCAATCATCCTGATCAGAAGAGGCAAAACACCTCAAATACGCCTCCAGAGTCTGATTAGTTCGTTCCGTCTGTCCGTTAGTCTGTGGATGGAAAGCGGACGAAAACGACAAATCAATGCCCATCCTACCACAAAAGGATCGCCAGAACCTGGAAACAAACTGGGATCCTCTGTCCGACACAATATTTTCAGGAATGCCGTGCAAATGAACCACGTTCTGGAAGAACACAGGAACCAGATCAGAAGAGGAAGGCAGCTTAGGCAACGGAACCAGATGGACCATCTTGGAGAAACGATCACATATCACCCAGATGACAGACATGCCCTGAGACACCGGAAGATCCGAAATGAAATCCATAGAGATGTGTGTCCAAGGTCTCTTCGGAACAGGCAAGGGCAAGAGCAACCCGCTGGCACGAGAACAGCAAGGCTTAGCTCGAGCACAAGTACCACAGGACTGCACAAATGACCGCACATCCCTTGACAAGGAAGGCCACCAAAAGGACCTGGCCACCAGATCCCTGGTGCCAAAAATTCCCGGGTGCCCTGCCAACACCGAGGAATGAACCTCGGAAATGACTCTGCTGGTCCATTTAGCAGGCACAAACAATCTGTCAGGTGGACAAGAGTCAGGCCTACCAGCCTGAAATCTCTGCAACACACGTCGCAGATCTGGAGAAATAGCTGACAAGATAACTCCTTCCTTAAGAATACCCACAGGTTCAGCGACTCCAGGAGCATCAGGCACAAAGCTCCTAGACAGAGCATCTGCCTTCACATTCTTAGAACCTGGTAAATACGAGACCACAAAGTCAAAACGGGAGAAAAACAATGACCAGCGGGCCTGTCTAGGATTCAGGCGTTTAGCAGACTCGAGGTACATCAGATTTTTGTGATCAGTCAAGACCACCACACGATGCTTAGCACCCTCGAGCCAATGACGCCACTCCTCAAATGCCCACTTCATGGCCAACAACTCCCGATTGCCCACATCATAATTTCGCTCTGCTGGCGAAAACTTCCTAGAGAAAAAGGCACAAGGTCTCATAGTAGAGCAACCAGGGCCTCTCTGCGACAAAACGGCCCCTGCCCCAATCTCCGAAGCATCCACCTCAACTTGAAAGGGAAGTGAGATGTCAGGCTGGCACAAAACAGGCGCCGAAGTAAACCGGCGTTTCAACTCCTGGAAAGCCTCCACGGCAGCAGGAGCCCAGTTAGCCACATCAGAGCCTTTCTTGGTCATATCCGTCAACGGTTTAACAACGCTAGAAAAATTAGCGATAAAACGACGGTAGAAGTTAGCAAAACCCAAGAACTTCTGAAGACTCTTAACTGACGAGGGCTGAGTCCAATCATGAATAGCTCGGACCTTGACTGGGTCCATCTCCACCGCAGAAGGGGAAAAAATGAACCCTAAAAAGGGAACCTTCTGTACACCAAAGAGACACTTTGAGCCTTTAACAAACAAAGAATTTTCACGCAAAATCTTGAAAACCATCCTGACCTGCTCCACATGCGAGTCCCAATCATCCGAAAAAACCAGAATATCATCCAGATAAATGATCAAAAATTTATCCAGATACTTCCGGAAAATGTCATGCATAAAGGACTGAAAAACTGAAGGTGCATTAGAGAGCCCAAATGGCATCACCAAGTACTCAAAATGACCTTCGGGCGTATTGAATGCGGTTTTCCATTCATCTCCTTGCTTAATGCGCACAAGGTTGTACGCACCACGAAGGTCTATCTTGGTGAACCACTTGGCACCTTTAATCCGGGCAAACAAGTCTGACAACAGCGGCAAAGGATACTGAAATTTGACAGTGATCTTATTTAAAAGCCGATAGTCAATACAAGGCCTCAAAGATCCGTCCTTTTTGGCCACAAAAAAGAATCCCGCACCAAGAGGGGAAGAAGAAGGACGGATATGCCCCTTCTCCAGAGACTCCTTGATATATGAACGCATCGCGGTATGTTCAGGTACTGACAGATTAAACAGTCTTCCCTTAGGAAACTTACTGCCTGGAATCAAATCTATTGCACAGTCACATTCCCGATGAGGAGGCAATGCACTTGACCTAGACTCGCTGAAGACATCCTGATAATCAGACAAATACGCCGGAATTTCCGAAGGCGTAGAAGTAGCAATAGACACGGGCAGGGAATCTCCATGAATTCCATGACAGCCCCAACTTGACACTGACATAGCCTTCCAGTCCAAGACTGGATTATGGGTCTGTAACCATGGCAAACCCAAAACAACCAAATCATGCATCTTATGCAGAACAAGAAAACGTATCACCTCCCGATGTTCAGGAGTCATGCACATGGTAACCTGTGTCCAAAACTGCGGTTTATTTTTTGCCAATGGCGTAGAATCAATACCCCTAAGAGGGATAGGATTTTCCAATGGCTCAAGAACAAAACCGCAGTGCTTGGCAAATGACAGATCCATAAGACTCAGGGCAGCACCTGAATCTACAAACGCCATGACAGGATACGATGACAGTGAGCAAATCAAAGTTACAGATAGAATAAACTTAGGTTGCAAATTACCAATGGCGACAGGACTAACAACCTTAGTAAGACGCTTAGAGCATGCTGAGATAACGTGTAGAATCACCACAGTAGTAACACAAGCCATTCTGGCGTCTATGAATTTTCCGCTCATTTCTAGTCAGGATTCTATCACATTGCATTAAATCAGGTGCCTGTTCAGATAACACCATGAGGGAATTTGCGGTTTTGCGCTCCCGCAACCGCCGGTCAATTTGAATTGCCAGGGCCATGGAATCATTCAGACCTGTGGGAATGGGAAAACCCACCATCACATTCTTAATGGCTTCAGAAAGGCCATTTCTAAAATTTGCAGCCAATGCACATTCGTTCCACTGGGTCAGCACGGACCATTTCCGAAATTTTTGGCAATACACCTCAGCCTCGTCCTGGCCCTGAGACATAGCCAGCAAGGCTTTTTCTGCCTGAATCTCAAGATTGGGTTCCTCATAAAGCAAACCGAGCGCCAGAAAAAACGCATCAATATCAGCCAATGCCGGATCTCCTGGCGCCAGCGAGAAAGCCCAATCCTGAGGGTCGCCCCGTAAAAAAGAAATAACAATTTTCACTTGCTGAGCGGAGTCTCCAGAGGAACAGGGTCTCAGGGACAAAAACAATTTACAATTATTCCTGAAATTTCTAAACTTAAATCGGTCTCCGGAAAACAGTTCAGGAATCGGTATCTTAGGTTCTGACATAGGATTTCTGGTAACATAATCTTGTATGCCCTGCACACGAGCAGCAAGCTGGTCCACACTTGTAATCAAGGTCTGGACATTCATGTCTGCAGCAATCACAAGCCACTCAGAGGTAAAGGGGAAAAGAAAAAAAAAAAAAAAAAATGAGAGAGAGAAAAAAAAAAACTCAGAACTTTCTTTCTTATAATCCCGCTTCTGCAATGCATATAACATTTAATACTGGCCTGGCAAACTGTTATGACCCCAATGGCGAGGGTCTCAGAGATATCAGCAAGTCTGCGAAGTACAAAAATCCAGCTCATAGGGCAGTGGTAACTGGGTTGACCATATATCTACTCCTAACGCCAACACTAGCAGTAGCCGGGGAACATGCCTACGTTGGTCGCTAGATGTCTCGCGCCAGCCGGAGAGCTAACTACCCCTAGAAGAGGAAAACAAAGACCTCTCTTGCCTCCAGAGAAAAGACCCCAAAAGTAGGATAGAAGCCCCCCACAAATAATAACGGTGAGGTAAGAGGAAATGACAAACACAGGGATGAACTAGGTTTAGCAAAGAGAGGCCCACTTACTAATAGCAGAATGTAGTAAGATAACTTATATGGTCAACAAAAACCCTATCAAAAATCCACACTGGAGATTCAAGAACCCCCGAACCGTCTAACGGCCCGGGGGGAGAACACCAGCCACCCTAGAGCTTCCAGCAAGGTCAGGATACAGATTAAATACAAGCTGGACAAAAATGCAAACAAAAACAAATAGCAAAAAGCAAGAAAAGCAAACTTAGCTTAATCACGCAGGAAACCAGGATCAGTAGACAAGAGCACTACAGATTAGCTCTGATATCAACGTTGCCAGGCATTGAACTGAAGGTCCAGGGAGCTTAAATAGCAACACCCCTGACCTAACGACCCAGGTGAGCATACAAGGGATGAATGACATACCCAGAGTCAAATCACTAGTAGCCACTAGAGGGAGCCAAAAGGTAGATTCACAACAGTACCCCCCCCCTTAGTGAGGGGTCACCGAACCCTCACCAAGACCACCAGGGCGATCAGGATGAGCGGCGTGAAAGGCACGAACTAAATCGGCCGCATGCACATCAGAGGCGACCACCCAGGAATTATCCTCCTGACCATAGCCCTTCCACTTGACCAGGTACTGAAGCCTCCGCCTGGAGAGACGAGAATCTAAGATCTTCTCCACCGCATACTCCAACTCGCCCTCAACCAACACCGGAGCAGGAGGCTCAGCAGAAGGAACTACAGGCACAACGTACCGCCGCAACAAGGACCTATGAAATACGTTGTGAATGGCAAACGACACCGGAAGATCCAGGCGAAAGGATACAGGATTAATGATTTCCAATATCTATAGTAGCCACTAGAGGGAGCCAAAAGGTAGATTCACAACAGACGGCCGTTTCGCGCTAACGCGCTTCTACGGGTCCTGATGGGGAAGCGCGAAACGGCCTTCGTCCTTTCTGTCCACGTTCTCCCTGTTTGTTACCTGCACATGTTCTAAATAAAGGATCGGTGTTTTCAGGACCGGTGAGTGCACTTTCATTTTTTCTTCATTTGGACTGTCCCCATCATTCTTCCTCAGTCGGTGTAAATAAACTATTCTATTATTGTTGATCACGCTCGACTAATGGCCTGAACTCTGCCACATGGGAGTATTTCACAGTCTGCAACTCCTGCACTGACTTAACTTAAGCCTTTTGTGTCTATGTGGCTGTAAGGTCAGGTGGTGAGACCTGTGGTCCGTCCAAGAATTTCGGGCCGTGAGACATACCTGTCTGAGCTTGGCCTATCCCTTTGAGTCGCACTTATCTTCTTCTTAGCCCCAAACCCAGTTACTGAACGATTCCTTTTTGTTTCCAATTTCAGAATAAGCGGATATCAGCTGGAAGAGTAAATCCCACTAGGTAAAACGTAACTTTTACTGAAATGTATTAAAATGGAAATAAACTATAACACAAACAAATAAGTGCTCACGCCGAAAACTGTGCTCAAGATAAAAAACTGGCTTGATCTCACCAATTACGGACAGGGGATCCCCAAGACGGTAAATCGGATGATCCCAGGGAGGGTCCACACGGTAGAGTAATAAAGGGGACAGGAACCTACTACCCTGTCGTGCCCCAGTATCAGACTCCTGTCCTCACAAGGACAGGCCCAAGTATGCTCTACTCTGGACACCCCCCACCACATGTATATGACGCCTCCCTACGCGTTTCTTCACCAATAGCGGAGATTCATCAGGGGAGATATTTGGGCCATTCAGGCCTGGACATCAATTTCCAAGTCCATAGATAAAGTCCACTCAAGCATTCAAAAATACAGGGTATACGCAGTGGCTGTATAGCATCCTGAAGGTAAATAATCTGGCACTCCACCCTGGTCAGTGAGTCAGCCCAGAGTGGTATAAACATCCCTTTATATATATAACCTCTTTGTAATGTCCCTCCTCCACCAGACAAGTATGTAGTGGCTAGTTCCCACCCCCATCCGGTTCCGTTGCTTACCAAGTACATGTATGCACCATTATCCGAGTGCCCGCCATCCCACCATGCGTTCAATGGCCGCCGGCATCCTCATAATGCGTGTCCCGCAACCGGAAGTGCCGGCGCCATGTTAGGCGCCTCACTTCCGGTGCGCGGTAGCCGCTATGCGCTTCAGCCTGGAACGCAAGCGGTTGAAGCAGCCTGGTACCAGTCTCCTCCCCAAAAGTGTCGCGCAGATGGAAGCGACCACGCCAACCCTGGTATCTCACGTCCGGTGCGCAGTAGCCGCTATGCGGTCCAATATGGATCGCAAGGCGGCTGCGCAAAACCCAGGACTGCAGGATGATAAGGTCCAATTCATATAGTGGTGCTGGGTTAGAGTGACAGAAGAACCCAACGGGCAAATATACAGTTCACAAATACATATATACCTACATAAAATGGACCATTTAAGGCAGAAAATTGTAATTAAGATAAATACCCTAAATCATTAAATATCTAAATGTCAAGTGGACCGTGTCAGACAAAAAGTTATCATTAAGGTAGGTACACCCTATACTGCTAGATATCCAGTGGGTAGACTATAACAGTAAAACCATATTCTATTTAAGGGAACTGGAAGTGTCCAGACCAAACATAAGATCATCCACACATTTCTTGTAATGGAGAGAAGTATCCCAACATAACTGACACAAAGAAAGGGTATAAATAGTACCATGCCTACTACAGTAGCCGGTATACTACCAAAACCTTATTTGATATAGGGAAGTATATAAACATAAGGGGGCTCAACCATTACAAAGAGGTTATATATATAAAGGGATGTTTATACCACTCTGGGCTGACTCACTGACCAGGGTGGAGTGCCAGATTATTTACCTTCAGGATGCTATACAGCCACTGCGTATACCCTGTATTTTTGAATGTTTGAGTGGACTTTATCTATGGACTTGGAAATTGATGTCCAGGCCTGAATGGCCCAAATATCTCCCCTGATGAATCTCCGCTATTGGTGAAGAAACGCGTAGGGAGGCGTCATATACATGTGGTGGGGGGTGTCCAGAGTAGAGCATACTTGGGCCTGTCCTTGTGAGGACAGGAGTCTGATACTGGGGCACGACAGGGTAGTAGGTTCCTGTCCCCTTTATTACTCTACCGTGTGGACCCTCCCTGGGATCATCCGATCCATATTGGACCGCATAGCGGCTACTGCACACCGGACGTGAGATACCAGGGTTGGCGTGGTCGCTTCCATCTGCGCGACACTTTTGGGGAGGAGACTGGTACCAGGCTGCTTCAACCGCTTGCGTTCCAGGCTGAAGCGCATAGCGGCTACCGCGCACCGGAAGTGAGGCGCCTAACATGGCGCCGGCACTTCCGGTTGCGGGACACGCATTATGAGGATGCCGGCGGCCATTGAACGCATGGTGGGATGGCGGGCACTCGGATAATGGTGCATACATGTACTTGGTAAGCAACGGAACCGGATGGGGGTGGGAACTAGCCACTACATACTTGTCTGGTGGAGGAGGGACATTACAAAGAGGTTATATATATAAAGGGATGTTTATACCACTCTGGGCTGACTCACTGACCAGGGTGGAGTGCCAGATTATTTACCTTCAGGATGCTATACAGCCACTGCGTATACCCTGTATTTTTGAATGCTTGAGTGGACTTTATCTATGGACTTGGAAATTGATGTCCAGGCCTGAATGGCCCAAATATCTCCCCTGATGAATCTCCGCTATTGGTGAAGAAACGCGTAGGGAGGCGTCATATACATGTGGTGGGGGGTGTCCAGAGTAGAGCATACTTGGGCCTGTCCTTGTGAGGACAGGAGTCTGATACTGGGGCACGACAGGGTAGTAGGTTCCTGTCCCCTTTATTACTCTACCGTGTGGACCCTCCCTGGGATCATCCGATTTACCGTCTTGGGGATCCCCTGTCCGTAATTGGTGAGATCAAGCCAGTTTTTTATCTTGAGCACAGTTTTCGGCGTGAGCACTTATTTGTTTGTGTTATAGTTTATTTCCATTTTAATACATTTCAGTAAAAGTTACGTTTTACCTAGTGGGATTTACTCTTCCAGCTGATATCTGTTAATAACCCCTAAGAGTTGGCAAACGGCTTGGTATATCCAAGTCGTAGCTTGTTTCACGATTATATGGTTTTGATATGGCTGGTTTTTTGGCAGCGGGGCCGGACACTAATCTATGGTTGACTGAAGCAAAAGACATTTTTTCAGAAAAGACCTTTGCCCAAAAAAAGTACACACCAACATATGGCACGGTGTTCAAGGATTTAACCAGAATCTATAAGGAACAAATAGTTTCTTGGTGGGAACTACAGAGCTTAGAAAATTATTTAGCTAACAGCATTGTACCCAGGGGTTTGCGTATCTCCCTGTTACCGGCTGTGCGGTGTAGAACACCACAGCTTATGAGCTTGTGGGAGAAGGAAGCTACCTCTAGTTCCCTCAAATTTATGCAAATTTTGGTTAGCGAAGAGAAGACCAATCTTGAAAGGCTTAATATAAAACTTAGGGAACAAATAGAGATCACCAAGAAGTTTAGTTCAGAAAGTGACTTTATTACTAAGGAAAGCCAGCTACAGAGTACTATTGAAAAATTTCAATACAACCTTAAAGAGAGGAAACATAAGCAATATTTGAGAGACCTCCAAGATTTTAAAGACAACAAAATCTATCAGGTGGTGGGAGACCGAAGAGAAAGGGATAGAGAGACTGATTTTTCTTCAACTGAAACTGACATATCTGACACAGAAAGTAGAGTGGGTTCCTTTAGAGGTCGACAACGAGGCAAAAATAGAGGTTACCAAAGGGGAGGAAGATACCATTCGTCCACCTCAAGGCCTGGTTTTTTAGACCGGCCCTACCAATTAAGGAGTCACAACAGTTAGAACTAGGAGTAGCCCCACAGGTTATCAATCTATCTAAGAGGCATCTCAATTCTACTGAAATGTCGGTTCTCTCAAAGGGACTGTCCTTTATACCAACTACAGACTTCGCCGTATTTGATATGGTGAAGGATTTACATTTATTTGTCAGAAAATTGAGGTGGCACAAATTGTTCCAACAAAAAGATAAAAAAATCGCGGCGGATCTAGGGATTCCTATGGATATGATGCAGGATGTTCAGTTATTGGCCAATCTAGACACTATACCCCAAACAGAGAGAGGCATGGGTCCATTTACGCAATTGAAGAACCCGAGCAAGAAAATGGCTCCCGTAGGAGGGGACGTCTCAGCAATAGACGTCTTCCTAAATTTGGTCACTAAGGAGGTTAAACAGCTTACGGGAACATGGTCTAGACATAATCTTAGCAAGGCACAGATTGCAGCACTCCACAATCTGGAAACTGATAAAACTATTATTCTAAAGCCCTCTGACAAAGGGGGCAATGTGGTTGTGATGGATGTTGAGGGGTATAAGGATATGTGCCTTGCTTTGTTAAATGATCCAACCACATATACCCGAGTGATGCATAATCCAATAACACCCTGCATAAAGGAGTTGGAAAATATACTTCAGCATGCTCTGATAGATAAACTTATCAGTCAAGAGGAATCCTCCTTCCTCCTCCCTCAGCACCCGGTTATGGCTACCTTCTATGCCTTGCCCAAGGTCCACAAGGGAGTCGAGCCTCTGAGGGGGAGACCAATTGTCTCGGGGATAGGGAGCATCTGCCATAATGCAGGAACATATATTGATCAAATTTTAAGACCGTTTGTGATATCGCTCCCATCCTACATTAGGGACACCATGGACCTTCTGCGGAGGCTCGAGGGAATTTCCCTGGAATCTGGTACCTTGTTGGCAAGTATAGACGTTGAGGCATTGTACTCATCGATCCCACATGAGTGTGGGATGCGAGGGGTACGGCACTTTTTGAGGACAAGAGGTCAACAATTTGGCCCTCACACCGAATTCGTTATGACACTCTTGGAGTTCGTTTTGAACAACAACTATTTTTGTTTTGATGGTAGGATCCTCCACCAGCTCAGGGGCACGGCCATGGGCAGTCCATGTGCGCCAAGCTACGCCAACTTGTTCCTGGGCTGGTGGGAGGACAACGTCGTTTTCTCGGAAGCGAATGAGATCTATACTGTCTATATCGACCTTTGGGTCCGATATATAGACGACGTATTCATATTGTGGAAGGGAACTAGAGATGTCTTCCATAAATTTGTATCATCATTAAATGTAAACGACATAGGTCTCAGGTTCACCTCTGAAATAGAGGAAAAAACTCTACCCTTTCTTGATATTTTGGTTTCAAAAAATGGCAATAACGATGGCCTCACGACCACAATCTTCAGAAAACCTACTTCTACAAATTCGGTATTAAGATGGGATAGTCACCACCCATATTCCCTAAAAAAAGGCATTCCCAAAGGCCAGTATCTCCGCCTGAGAAGGAACTGTTCCAATGATGCGGACTTTAAAATCAAGGCAATGGACCTCAGATCTAGGTTTTTGGATAGGGGGTACCCGGATCGGGTGCTGAGGGAGGCTTACCATCATGCTAGGGCCCAGGTTAGAAATAGCCTGTTGGTACCGCATAAGAAGGAGAGGGATAGCCACAAGGCTATCAGAATGATTTGTGCATTTGATAATGGAGCCTCTTCGGTGAGAACAATTCTTGAGAAACACTGGGGCATCCTCAGCATGGATGAGGACCTGAGGGAGGTTGTGGGCACACGTCCTCAGATAACATATAGGAAATGCAAGACGTTGGGAGATCGACTAGTGCATAGTCACCTTACTACACCCAATAAAACAACCTGGCTACCACAGAGACCGAAAGGATGCTATAGATGTGGAGGATGTGTGGCCTGTGAGTCAATACGGGTGGGTAAGGATTTCTATGACGCCCATACCCAAAGAACATATACCATCAAGGAATTTATCAACTGCAAATCAAAAGGGGTGGTATATAGAGCCGCATGTACTTGCGGTATGACATATATTGGCAAAACTGTCAGAGAACTCAGAAGACGAGTGGGAGAACATTTGGGGGATATCCGCAATGAGAGGGATACCCCAATTGCAAGACATGTGGTAATGAACCATGGGGGTGATGTGGGTGTCATGAGTTTCATGGGGATTGACAAGGTGTCTCCATCTCCCAGAGGAGGTAATTTTGACAAAGCCCTATTACAAAGGGAAACTAGATGGATCTTTATGTTGGACACCTGTCATCCCCATGGACTCAATGAACAATTGAATTTCGGTTGTTTTCTGTAACTTCGTGCCCCACCTAAAGTGGGACCCAGTACATGCCAAGCAGGGTTGTTTCCTGTATATTTTGATATTATGTCTCTGTCCCGTTTTTCCTTCCCTCCCTGTAATAGGCCTCTGCTATCTTTTTTTGTTCTTCTTCTCTTTTTGTTTCTTGTCTGATCTTATCTTCAATTAGGGCCTCTTCCTTAGATGGTCTCTGACCTCCGGTCCATTAGACCAGCTATAATTAACAAAACATGTTTATGCCTGCATATTTATGCACAGGGCTCTTATTCTTTATAGGGCCTTTTTTTTGACTATATCTCTGGTCTACTGGATCAGGACCCTACCTGTAAACTCTATTAGGTTCCAGAGATTGGGTTAATGGGTATTCAACTTTGAACAAATTAAGTATATACGCATACGGCACATAAGTGTAATAAGTGACTATTCCCCAAACCTCTCCACCCAACACCCCCCTACCCCCCCCCCCCCCCCCGGTTCTCACAATGCAGCATGTCCCCCTGTTTTTTCCATCTGGTTGGCACATAGGGGGGGTTGAGCCCCCTTATGTTTATATACTTCCCTATATCAAATAAGGTTTTGTTAGTATACCGGCTACTGTAGTAGGCATGGTACTATTTATACCCTTTCTTTGTGTCAGTTATGTTGGGATACTTCTCTCCATTACAAGAAATGTGTGGATGATCTTATGTTTGGTCTGGACACTTCCAGTTCCCTTAAATAGAATATGGTTTTACTGTTATAGTCTACCCACTGGATATCTAGCAGTATAGGGTGTACCTACCTTAATGATAACTTTTTGTCTGACACGGTCCACTTGACATTTAGATATTTAATGATTTAGGGTATTTATCTTAATTACAATTTTCTGCCTTAAATGGTCCATTTTATGTAGGTATATATGTATTTGTGAACTGTATATTTGCCCGTTGGGTTCTTCTGTCACTCTAACCCAGCACCACTATATGAATTGGACCTTATCATCCTGCAGTCCTGGGTTTTGCGCAGCCGCCTTGCGATCCATATTGGACCGCATAGCGGCTACTGCGCACCGGACGTGAGATACCAGGGTTGGCGTGGTCGCTTCCATCTGCGCGACACTTTTGGGGAGGAGACTGGTACCAGGCTGCTTCAACCGCTTGCGTTCCAGGCTGAAGCGCATAGCGGCTACCGCGCACCGGAAGTGAGGCGCCTAACATGGCGCCGGCACTTCCGGTTGCGGGACACGCATTATGAGGATGCCGGCGGCCATTGAACGCATGGTGGGATGGCGGGCACTCGGATAATGGTGCATACATGTACTTGGTAAGCAACGGAACCGGATGGGGGTGGGAACTAGCCACTACATACTTGTCTGGTGGAGGAGGGACATTACAAAGAGGTTATATATATAAAGGGATGTTTATACCACTCTGGGCTGACTCACTGACCAGGGTGGAGTGCCAGATTATTTACCTTCAGGATGCTATACAGCCACTGCGTATACCCTGTATTTTTGAATGCTTGAGTGGACTTTATCTATGGACTTGGAAATTGATGTCCAGGCCTGAATGGCCCAAATATCTCCCCTGATGAATCTCCGCTATTGGTGAAGAAACGCGTAGGGAGGCGTCATATACATGTGGTGGGGGGTGTCCAGAGTAGAGCATACTTGGGCCTGTCCTTGTGAGGACAGGAGTCTGATACTGGGGCACGACAGGGTAGTAGGTTCCTGTCCCCTTTATTACTCTACCGTGTGGACCCTCCCTGGGATCATCCGATTTACCGTCTTGGGGATCCCCTGTCCGTAATTGGTGAGATCAAGCCAGTTTTTTATCTTGAGCACAGTTTTCGGCGTGAGCACTTATTTGTTTGTGTTATAGTTTATTTCCATTTTAATACATTTCAGTAAAAGTTACGTTTTACCTAGTGGGATTTACTCTTCCAGCTGATATCTGTTAATAACCCCTAAGAGTTGGCAAACGGCTTGGTATATCCAAGTCGTAGCTTGTTTCACAATTTCAGAATAAGGCACAAAGATCGTTACATATGTTCCTAACTCGCCTTTTTTTATTCTTGACAGTACATTTTTTTTTAGGAATATGTGTTTTCACCTTCATTAAAAAATCCTCCATCATATCAAATCACCTATATTTATTTTATTGTGATTACCGGTGAAAGAAACTGGCAGAAACGTATAGAATTCAGCTGGATACAAAAATATACATCTACGTTCTTAAAAATATGTACATTGGATAGGGAGATTTTTACAGAGGTGATGCGTCAAGTAAAAAAGTCTTTAGAAATCTAAATCGAATGTGCTGAAAAGGAATCTATTCTGGTTCTCCACTTCCGACAATGCGTCCTCCTAGGTTGCATCCACATTTTCCATAGGCTTCGCAAGTTAGTTGCTTGTACTCCAACAGTTTTTTTTATATATGAGGAATGGAAAATGGAATGAATGGTGGAACCCAGGTGAAAACGGGAAACGATACAGCAGAGTAAAATCTCCATCAATGTGGAAATGAGTTCAGAATATAGAGATTCAATATCAGACCAAAGTCTATCATGATGGCTGGGAAATCTATCTTGGATGGAGACAATGAAGATTCCAGTCAACTTCACACCAAGGTTCTTCGAGATGGGTGGGAGATCTATCTCGAAAATTAGATTATTTGATACTAAAATGTCATCCTGCAACATGACCCATTGATCATCTGTTTAGATTGACCATGTTTCTTCTTTGAATTATGGGTTTACCTGAATGAAAGTTGACGCAAACAGGTACACAAAATGGGTTAATCGTGAAGACATGTCCATGTGCTGGTCCTTGGTGGAGCAAGTTATATCCCATTGATAAACTGATATGTAATGTAAAAAAAAATCTATTGAGCTTAGTATAGATACAGCCACAGATATAAGTCATGGGAATTTCGAGAAGGCCAGAAATATATGTCTCAGCTGTAATAAAAGATGATATATAACTTTGGCCTCTCGTGAAAATACAAAAAGTACAAGTAAAATGTTTTTCTTTAAGTCCTATATTCGTACATCCAGATTTAGCCAAGAGAATCGTCACCAGCTCTGCTCGATCCTCTCTATACAGCCTCCCAAGTTCATCTCTCTCAATACTTTGAACATTGAGTCTTTTGACTCTCTAGATGAACCAACGTTTTGGACCCAAAACGAGAGCATTGCATACTGAGCGTCCTTGCAATGTCGGTAGTCTTGTTCGGACGTCTCAATGACATGGTTAGTAACACCCAAACGGCGAATAAACTCCTTCCAGCGACCAAAGGGAATTAATTCAATGATTTTGTAAAGGACTTCTGGACCTAAAAGACAAAAATATAAAGTTGAAGAAACCATAAAAAAATATCAAAATGTTCATCTGTATGATCCAATTCTGCTACAGAAAAGTCAAAGAGTAGGTGGTAAAACAAGGATTATAGTAGAGAAATTCAATGTATCACCCCAGTGCCCTAACATAAGAGAACCTTTAAAGCACAACTCCCGAAATCTTGGCCAGATCCTAAACAAAAACAATATTTTTATAGTTTGCCTAGTTTTAACATCTATCTTCTCATTGAGAGTCCTCTGCACATTTCAGATCCAGTTTTATTTTCTCTTCTTGGTTCATCCTCTACTTGAACACAAAGTTCTTCTACCGGAATTTCCTCCAGATTCCAAATTCATAGCCTTGTCTTCCCTCTACCTGAAAGTCTTCCAGTTGTCATATTTATAACCCTGATGCAGTCCTCTTTCTGGTCCACCCTCTACCGGAATGTCCTCCAGATTCCAAATTCATAGCCTTGTCTTCCTTCTACCTGAAAGTCTTGCAGTTATCATATTTATTGCCCTAATGCAGTCCTCTTTCTGGTCCACTCTCTACCGGAATGTCCTACAGATTCCAAATTCATAGCCTTGTCTTCCCTCTACCTGAAAGTCTTCCAGTTGACATATTTACAGCCCTGGTGCAGTCCTCATTCTGGTCCACCCTCTACCGGAATTCCCTCCAGATTTCAAATTCATATCCTGTCTTCCCTCTACCTGAAAGTCTTCCAGTTGACATATTTATAGCCCTGGTGCAGTCCTCTTTCTGGTCCACCCTCTACCGGAATTCCCTCCAGATTTCAAATTCATAGCTTTGTCTTCCCTCTACCTGAAAGTCTTCCAGTTGTCATATTTATAACCCTGATGCAGTCCTCTTTCTGGTCCACCCTCTACCGGAATTTCCACCACATTCCAAATTCATAGCCTTGTCTTCCCTCTACCTGAAAGTCTTCCAGTTGACATATTTATAGCCCTGGTGCAGTCCTCTTTCTGGTCCACCCTCTACCGGAATGTCCTCCAGATTCCAAATTCATAACCTTGTCTTCCCTCTACGTGAAAGTCTTCCCTCTACGTGAAAGTCTTCCAGTTGACATATTTACAGCCCTGGTGCAGTCCTCTTTCTGGTCCACCCTCTACCAGTAAGCATTCTATATTACAGATACTTAGCCCTGATTTTGCTGTTTTTCTTGATTGATTGTCTACCTGGTCTTTTCTGACGTTCTATCTGCATGAGTTTTGACTGATTGTGTATGACCCAGACCCTCATATCTTTACTTACTGTATAGACACGGTGTTGTGGTCTGCAACGTGATGTCCGGTAATGGAAGTGTAGAGTTTTGAGCTTCGTTTAGTTGTTGAGGTGCCTCCTCTTCAACAGAAATTATGTGTCCCGGAAGATAATTTGATTTATTCACTGGCGTTGTGGTTTCCATCTAAAGAAAAAAAAGTAATGTTTTAGTTACTTTTGTTTTCTTTAAGCCTTTGATAGGTTTGTGATGGGGTAAGTAATGGTGGATATGGGCTGTGTGGTGGATATGGGCTGTGTGGACCTCTGTACATCTTATTCCTAAGGCATGGGCATTAATGTGGATGTGTCCCAGCACAGTATTCATTCTTCATTGCCATAGGAAGGATTTCTACAAAATGGGGCTTGGGCGCACAAAAAGACTAGTGTGATCAGGTGAGGACAGACATCATATTCCAGCCAAAACCGCCAAGTATGGCGCTCAGATATCTTCATCAGTACCATAAATAGAAAAACGAGCAGTAGCGCGCATGCATGACCATTGGTCTCATCATATGGGGGACTTAGGACCTTGACTTTATAGATTAGTGTGAAGGCCAGTGATCAGTAACTTATCACGTATCCTTAGGGGTTGTCCATCTTTGGGGACAATTTTTATTTTTAGCTTAAATTCATGCATTCGAGGCTAAAAAAAAAATAATTTTGTCAATTGGGATTCATTGATCATTGTGCAAAATTTTTAATGAAACCCAATTGAAATATGATTTTTAGCCAAAAATACATGCATTTAAGTAATAGTGAAAAAAATGCTCCTAAAAGTCTACAATCCATCGTGTTGCGAATTGGGGCAGTTCCAGGAGCTGAAACTTCTCGTGATCAATTGCTATTACTGCTGGAATCTTAACCTTTTCCCCGCAGTGACCTCTAGAGGAGAAGTGAGGTATTACATGGCAGTTATGTTGTAACATATAAATCCTGGTCGTGTTCAGTCCTCCAGAGAAGAAGACGCTCTTTATTAGAGGAGATCTGGCTTAAAAAGGAAGATATTCTAATGGGACAAACCCTATAATTCCAATAAGGACAAACATGTCATACATACCAGAGGATCTCTCAGTTGACCGGTTCCTAGAAAAAAAATAAAAATAAAATAAATACTGTACATCGTTATTAACTCTTTCTACCACAAATTCATGTTTCTGCACTTTCGTTTTCTACTCACCTTCTTCTAAGAACCATGACATTTTTATTTTTCTGACTACATAGCCATATTAGGGCTCATTTATAATGAGGTTGAGTTGTACTTTTGACACCATTCACTTTGCCATATAATGTATGAAATCACAGGATAAAAATTCCAAGTTCGGTGAATTTAAAAAAAGCCCCGCAATTCTGCCAAAGTCTTTTTTTTTTTTTTGTTTAACAGCGCTCATTGTTTGGTAAAAATAACCTGACAATATGATTCTCGGGGTCAGTATATTTTGGTGATACCAAACTTTTATATTTTTTTTATTACATTTTAGTGCTTTTGTGAAAAAAAAAATATTTTTGGCTTTTGTCACCATTTTTCGGGGACCTGTAACTTTTTAATTTTTCCATTGTTTGGGCTGTGTTAGGGCTATTTTTGGGTTCCAAGGAAACATTTTCATTGGGACTATTTTTGGGGTACATAGGATGTTTTGCTCGCTTTTAATGGCCTTTTTTAGTGGAGGTTCGGTAGCTGAATTCTAGATTTTTTAGTTATTATTTTTTTGCTTTATTGTTTTATTATTTGGATTAAATATTTTCATGTTTGGACAGAGTGAACTATTGTGGACAGGGCGATAGCAGATGTTTATTTTTATTTCTGTGTTCTGAGATTTTTTTTAAAGTTTTGATATTCTTAAAAATATATTTGTACTCTCCTTTATCATCCTCTTAGGGGTCTTGAACCTGGTTTGCTGTGAACTTGCGTAATCCTAGAAGTGGTTGTACCTGAAAATTAATATTACCACCAGAGAGGGCATCACTTTTACAGAACAGCCCTTCATTGTGGCGCATGGGAAAACAACCTCCCGTGCCACCACCTAAAAAAAAAGGTATTCAAGTGTTCCAACATCTTGAAGCACTAAGAACTTCCCATGCCGCCACCTAAAAATAGGTTTTCAAGTTTCCAAGAACTTGAAACACTTAAACCCTCCCGCGCCACCACCTAAAAAAAGGTTTTCAAGTGTTCCAACAACGTGAAACACTAAAAACTTCCCGTGCCGCCACCTAAAAAAAGTTTTCAAGTGTTCCAACAACTTGAAACACTAAAAACTTCCCGTGCCGCCACCTAAAAAAAGGTTTTCAAGTGTTCCAACAACTTGAAACACTTAAACCCTCCCGCGCCACCACCTAAAAAAAGGTTTTCAAGTGTTCCAACAACGTGAAACACTAAAAACTTCCCGTGCCACCACCTAAAAAAAGGTTTTCAAGTGTTCCAACAACGTGAAACACTAAAAACTTCCCGTGCCGCCACCTAAAAAAAAGGTTTTCAAGTGTTCCAACAACTTGAAGCACTTAAAACTTCCCGTGCCGCCACCTAAAAAAAGGTTTTCAAGTGTTCCAACAACTTGAAACACTTAAAACTTCCCGTGCCACCACCTAAAAAAAGGTTTTCAAGTGTTCCAACAACGTGAAACACTAAAAACTTCCCTTGCCACCACCTAAAAAAAAGGTTTTCAAGTGTTTCCAACAACTTGAAACACTAAAAACTTCCCTTGCTGCCACCTAAAAAAAGGTTTTCAAGTGTTCCAACAACTTGAAGCATTAAAAACTTCCCGTGCCGCCACCTGGAAAAAAGGTATTCAAGAGTTCCAACAACTAGAAGCACTAAAAACTTCCTGTGCCGCCGCCTAAAAAAAGGTTTTCAAGGTTTCCAACAACTTGAAACACTAAAAACTTCCCGTGCTGCCACCTAGAAAAAGGTTTTCAAGTGTTCCAACAACTTGTAGCTCTGATTACAGAGACCAATCTTCTCTACTATTTATTACATTCAATACCTGTTTCTTCGGTGATCGGGAGCGAGTTCTTTTTCTGTAAAATGGAGAGGACCTTCTTGCGATTCTTAAAAACAAGCACAGCTACCAAAGCCAGACAGGTGACACCCAAAACTCCAGCGAAGATCATCGATATAATGTTTGATTCTGAAATGTAACAATATAAAAGTAAAATAACATGCCGTGTCCCAGTATGGAGCCAGATTTAATGTAAAAACCCAAAATGGAAACCAGTACAGACCAAATACTAATCACAGCTGTGAACTGTAAGATCTGCTCTCTGAGTGATCTGCACTGATACATTGTAACAGCACTTTCAAGAGACAGATGTTACTGACAGCAAGCATAGATCTTCAAAATGTTGAGACAAAAGGTTGCAGGACATTTGATTAAACAATGATTAATCTTCATTTACGTAAAAACACTACTAAGCAATTTTTATTTTTTTAATTTAGTAAGTAATTTTAATTTTTATCCATTTTCAAAAGATTTAACATTTCCTAATATATATTGAATTTATAGTGGTGGGTACCAGATATATCACTGCATGATGGAATTCTGTCACCACCAGGGGGAGCTCACCGCACACTGTATATATGTCACTGTATGCATTGGACTCTTGAGCTCCCCCTAGTGGTGGTTTCAGGTAGTCATAACTTTTTATTATTTAGCAACTTAGGTAAGCAGGGGAATTGGAGCTTTGGATCACAAAATAGAAAATAGACAACAAAGACCAACGGGTTGATGATTAGTGCACATACAGATGTGATTTATCGCTTACCTTCTGGCTTTTTAACGGGCAAATGGCAGTGTTTCACACAGTCTTCTGCATTATCACACCTAAAATCATAAGTAATGTTTACTTAATGTGATATTAAAAACACAAATCCCACAAATATTGCTGAAATAGAAATTCTGCTTCAATTGTTCTCATTCTTCCTGCTACTATATGAAGTCTACGGCCACATTCACACTAATATAGCAGAATTTTCCAGCTGCAATACCAATTAGTGCCACTGGGTGGCGATATAAGTAAATAAAATTACATAATAGTCACTGCAGAAACTACCCCTGACCCCATGTGTCCCCTGACCTCTGGGTATACTTACTCCTCACACGGGCGACATTCTCCAGTGCGGTCCAGATAAAAGTGTATGTGGCATTGACACACAGTGTTACGGTCTGCCGTGCCTAAAAAGTGATTTTAGACACAATGTTAAAATTCCTTTAATCCGGCACCTAATAATTTAGAATATCAGAATCTAGAACACAATGGAAATCCGGAGTGAAATAGGGTGTGAAACTTACAGTGGTAGAGCTCCGTCCCGTTCTTACACACTGTGCACTGCAGACACGTGAATTTCCGCTCACTGCTAGACTTGTACTGACCGGCCGGACATCCGCAGACGGTGTCATTTTTCGTAGTGCAGGGTTGTGATAGAATTTGGCCAAACTCTGAAAGAAACACAATCAGTCCAATAACAGTCAGTACTGGGTAAATGAATAAGATGCCGCCTTTGTACATAGTGATTCATGTATATAGTGCCAAGTACAGCTCCTATAAGAGGGTGGCGGCCCACCGGAGGATTCCCCTGCTCTACTGCCGGCCAGTCCAAGCCTGTGTCGTCTCTCCTAACTTAAAAGTGCGGCTTTGTCTTATGAGAATATCGCTGTTTACAGAATTATTATGCAATTCAATAAAAAAAAAGAAAGAAAATTTTTATGCGTTTTTTTTCTTGAAGGCAAAACCTGCTCTTTGGCAGTAGGAAATTTGCTGCAAAAACGCAATTTTTGTTTAATTTTTGTTGCATTTTTTGCTGCGTTTTTGCCATGCTACATTTGTCTCTTGTGCATGCTGATAACGTTTAGAGCAAAATAAAAAAAAAATCTGATTCTACTTCATTAGGTTTTGGCACAAAAAAAATGCAGCAAAAACTGATACCTGCATTTTTTTTTGTTTTTTTTTTACCACCCATTGGTTTTAATGGGTGAAAAAAAGCTGAAGGAAGTGACATGCTCCATTCTGCAAAAAACAAGGTTTGGCACAAAATACTGAGGACAAAAAAAAAAAAAAAAAAGCTGGGCGCATGAAATCTCTGAAATCACATAGACTTTGCTGGTACTGTAAAACGCAGGTGAAAATTCGCATAAAAAAAATGCATGAAAAAAAACGCAGCGTGTGAACACAGCCTTAGTATATGCTGGCACACGATGAGAAAGAGTAAGAACCGCCGTAAAGCAGCACAATGTCCCCGTGGACTCTGCACTCACGGGATAAGCAGGGATTGCACTCGGAGCAGAATTTCGAGCTGTTGGGAGTTTTCCTGTAGCGGTCCTGTTCACAGGGGGCACATTCGGTTTTCATTCCTTCTCCTGAACAGTCGGTGATCACCCTGTAACCTGCAGAGATAAAGCTCCGTTATCTGGACGCACACCTGATACAGTGACATCATACAGCGAGGGCTGATATAATGGGGTCAGAGGGACCCTATATCTCCGCACTGATATCTGTGACTCGTCTTATGCCCCATCTTGATTAATCCTCTCCTATAATGAAAAATATCCGCAGCTCCATAATATATCTTCATGACCGTTTTGGATTTTTCGCTTATTTTAACGCAGTATTTAATCATTGATATTTGGAAACCGCTAACAAACTGCTGTTGACTGATCTGGCATCGCTTTCCGATATTTGGTAACTACTGCTGGGCTGATTAATCCATAAATACTTAATCAGAGATTTGTCCCCCCAACTTATGACCCCAATGCAAAATCTCAGAGACCCCAATGGCTACAGGTCGTTAATAGTTATGGTCTTCTGATCTTTTGGGCCCCTCTAGGCTCCAGTCCGAGGCATAACTGCAACCCCTGCACCCACTATTACACTCTGACATTTTTACTTTTTTAGTAATAATTTGTATTCCCGTGAAATACCATTTCTTTAAACCTTTTTTTTTCATATCTCTGTATTTTGCCGATCCTCTGTTATTCATCCTGAATATTCACAAATTAATTGACAGGGGTAGAAAAATTGTGACATGTCTCTCTCCATAGAAGCTTCTTAGTGTCCAGGAGGGTCCTCTACATGTGCCAAAAAGTGTTTGTTCTATATGGACAGTCCCGTAATAATATCACCAGAAACTCTCCCTTGTGCTGCAGCAGTTTACCCAGGCGACTGACTGCCATCGGAATAACATTCCAGACCTCTTCGTTGTGTTGTTGATGCAAGCCTTGAGGGGGCGCTCTGTGACACAGGGATGTTGTGAGTATGCTATGCCCTGCGAGGTTTTGTCCTAAGGGTATGTGCACATGTTGCGGATTTCCTGCGGATCCGCAGCGTTTTTTCCTGCGCGGAAATGCTGCAGATCCACAAGTGATTAAGTGTATCTATGTTGCCCATTAAAGCAGCCTGCGTTCTTGACCGGCTGACCCCGCAGGGAATGAGAAACTCGAGCGGCGCGGCAGGTTATGATCGGATCCTATGCGGTATCCCGGCAGGACCCCCTGGCCATTATCCTGTAGATATACGAGGTCTATGATGGCTCCTAATGATCATGTTCAGGTGTCTGGGTTGACGGGCGTAGCCCGATGTGTCATGAGGTGATATTAGGAAATCTTGGTGGGGGGGGATAATATTCACAGCGTGGCGCTCGTTAGCTCTTTGTGTTTTTATTATTTTTGCAGATTTCTGTTTGTTGTCATTTGCTTCTATCTGGCATTAGATCAAATGCCCGAGGGGCACTTACAGTCTCCCTCCTCCCAGTTCCCACTAATCTCCGCAATCCAGACGCATCCGGAGATGGGGCCAGGCATGTCGAAGAAAACACGTTCCTTGAGACGTCGTAGATGATTTTCTTGCGATACTTTGCTTCCCAGTAACTTTCCTGACCCTCTTTGTGACAATTACAGTGGGGCAAAAAAGTATTTAGTCAGTCAGCAATAGTGCAAGTTCCACCACTTAAAAAGATGAGAGGCGTCTGTAATTTACATCATAGGTAGACCTCAACTATGGGAGACAAACTGAGAAAAAAAAAATCCAGAAAATCACATTGTCTGTTTTTTTATCATTTTATTTGCATATTATGGTGGAAAATAAGTATTTGGTCAGAAACAAAATTTCATCTCAATACTTTGTAATATATCCTTTGTTGGCAATGACAGAGGTCAAACGTTTTCTGTAAGTCTTCACAAGGTTGCCACACACTGTTGTTGGTATGTTGGCCCACTCCTCCATGCAGATCTCCTCTAGAGCAGTGATGTTTTTGGCTTTTCGCTTGGCAACACGGACTTTCAACACCTTCCAAAGGTTTTCTATAGGGTTGAGATCTGGAGACTGGCTAGGCCACTCCAGGACCTTGAAATGCTTCTTACGAAGCCACTCCTTCGTTGCCCTGGCGGTGTGCTTTGGATCATTGTCATGTTGAAAGACCCAGCCACGTTTCATCTTCAATGCCCTTGCTGATGGAAGGAGGTTTGCACTCAAAATCTCACGATACATGGCCCCATTCATTCTTTCACGTACCCGGATCAGTCGTCCTGGCCCCTTTGCAGAGAAACAGCCCCAAAGCATGATGTTTCCACCACCATGCTTTACAGTAGGTATGGTGTTTGATGGATGCAACTCAGTATTCTTTTTCCTCCAAACACGACAAGTTGTGTTTCTACCAAACAGTTCCAGTTTGGTTTCATCAGACCATAGGACATTCTCCCAAAACTCCTCTGGATCATCCAAATGCTCTCTAGCAAACTTCAGATGGGCCCGGACATGTACTGGCTTAAGCAGTGGGACACGTCTGGCACTGCAGGATCTGAGTCCATGGTGGCGTAGTGTGTTACTTATGGTAGGCCTTGTTACATTGGTCCCAGCTCTCTGCAGTTCATTCACTAGGTCCCCCCGCGTGGTTCTGGGATTTTTGTTCACCGTTCTTGTGATCATTTTGACCCCACGGGGTGGGATTTTGCGTGGAGCCCCAGATCGAGGGAGATTATCAGTGGTCTTGAATGTCTTCCATTTTCTAATTATTGCTCCCACTGTTGATTTCTTCACTCCAAGCTGGTTGGCTATTGCAGATTCAGTCTTCCCAGCCTGGTGCAGGGCTACAATTTTGTTTCTGGCGTCCTTTGACAGCTCTTTGGTCTTCACCATAGTGGAGTTTGGAGTCAGACTGTTTGAGGGTGTGCACAGATGTCTTTTTATACTGATAACAAGTTTAAACAGGTGCCATTACTACAGGTAATGAGTGGAGGAAAGAGGAGACTCTTAAAGAAGAAGTTACAGGTCTGTGAGAGCCAGAAATCTGGATTGTTTGTTTCTGACCAAATACTTATTTTCCACCATAATATGCAAATAAAATGATAAAAAAAACAGACAATGTGATTTTCTGGATTTTTTTTTCTCAGTTTGTCTCCCATAGTTGAGGTCTACCTATGATGTAAATTACAGACGCCTCTCATCTTTTTAAGTGGTGGAACTTGCACTATTGCTGACTGACTAAATACTTTTTTGCCCCACTGTATTCATCCCCCACATGTTTCTGGTTAGACTGATTTCACTTTTAGGATTATATAAAGCTGGGGCCGGACCCCCGGGCAGCTGTAATGGCCGACATATTGTTTGCTACAAGGTTTCATGGAAGTAGCTGACAGAAGACAACGCAAACAGGACCCTGCGGGGTCTCTGTAATAAGGACCCTGTTATAGGGTCACTGTAGTAGAAGCAATGAGACTGTCTGTCTTATAGGGGCACTGTTATGGGGTGAGTGACTGTCTCTCTTATAGGGGCACTGATATGGGGTGAGTGACTGTCTCTCTTATAGGGGCACTGATATGGGGTGAGTGACTGTCTCTCTTATAGGGGCACTGATATGGGGTGATTGACTGTCTCTCTTATAGGGGCACTGATATTGGGTGATTGACTGTCTCTCTTATAGGGACACTGTTATGGGGTGAGTGACTGTCTCTCTTATAGGGGCACTGATATGGGGTGATTGACTGTCTCTCTTATAGGGGCACTGATATGGGGCGAGTGACTGTCTCTCTTATAGGGGCACTGATATGGGGTGATTGACTGTCTCTCTTATAGGGGCACTGATATGGGGTGATTGACTGTCTCTCTTATAGGGGCACTGATATGGGGTGATTGACTGTCTCTCTTATAGGGGCACTGATATGGGGTGAGTGACTGTCTCTCTTATAGGGGCACTGATATGGGGTGAGTGACTGTCTCTCTTATAGGGGCACTTATATAGGGTGATTGACTGTCTCTCTTATAGGGGCACTGATATGGGGTGATTGACTGTCTCTCTTATAGGGGCACTGATATGGGGTGAGTGACTGTCTCTCTTATAGGGTCACTGATATGGGGTGATTGACTGTCTCTCTTATAGGGGCACTGATATGGGGTGATTGACTGTCTCTCTTATAGGGGCACTGATATGGGGTGATTGACTGTCTCTCTTATAGGGGCACTGATATGGGGTGATTGACTGTCTCTCTTATAGGGGCACTGATATAGGGTGATTGACTGTCTCTCTTATAGGGGCACTGATATGGGGTGATTGACTGTCTCTCTTATAGGGTCACTGATATGGGGTGATTGACTGTCTCTCTTATAGGGGCACTGATATGGGGTGATTGACTGTCTCTCTTATAGGGGCACTGATATGGGGTGATTGACTGTCTCTCTTATAGGGGCACTGATATGGGGTGAGTGACTGTCTCTCTTATAGGGGCACTGATATGGAGTAAGTGACTGTCTCTCTTATAGGGGCACTGTTATGGGGTGATTGACAGTCTCTCTTATAGGGGCACTGTTATGGAGACACACTGGTTGTCTTTCTTAGGTAACGTTCACATTTGTGCCATGCGCCCCTACCTTTAACATGGGGGGCGCATGGACATGCGCCGGTATGCGTTGTAATGCGTTTTACGACGCATGCGTCATATTGACGCACAAGACAGGGCGCAGAGGACGCTACTTGTAGCGTTTTCCCTGCGCCGAAAGTCCTGAATCCTTACTATCTTATGACAACGCATGCGTCGCAAAACGCTGCGTTGTGTACATGCGTTGTTGGTTGCGTCGCCGACGCTGCGCCCAACAACGCAAATGTGAACGTAGCCTTAGGGGGGATTTTCACAGGAGCTCTCTGCCTTTTTTTATACAGGCATTATTATGGAGACACACTGGTTGTCTTTCTAACGGACAACTTTTACAGGAGCCCTCTAACTGCCTCTCTTATAGGGGCACAATTATGGAGACACATTGGTTGTCTTTCTTAGGGGGGATTTTCTCAGGACCTCTCTAACTGCCCTTCTAATATCGGCACTGTTGTGGAGACACAATAACTGTCTTTCTAAGGGAGGACTTTTAGGGTATGTTTCCACGTTCAGGAAACGCTGCGTTTTTGACGCTGCGTTTTTCCACAGCGTCAAAAACGCAGCGTCCAGATGTTACAGCATAGTGGATGGGATTTCATGAAATCCAGACTCCACTATGCGTTAAAAAACGCATGCGTTTTTGCCACGAAAACGCATGCGTGGTGCGTTTTTTCTAAACGCAGCATGTTGCTACTATGAGCAAAACACGCAGGAACACCGCAGGTGACCTGCCAGTGACCTCAGGTGCAGTTTTGGTCAGGATTTTACCTGCATAAAATCCTGACCAAAGCCTGAAGCAAAACTGAACGTGGAAACATACCCTTAGAGTAGCCCTCTGACTGCTTCTCATAGGGACACTGTTATGGAGACACATTGGTTGTCTTTCTAAGCGGGAACTTTTACAGGAGCCCTCTGACTGCCTCTCTTATACCAGCACTGTTATAGAGACACAATGGTTGTCTTTCTAGGTGGAAACTTTCACAGGAGCACTTTGTCTGCCTCTTTTATACTGGCACTGTTATGGAGACACTGTGGTCATCTTTCTTAGATAGGGGGATTTTCACGGGCGCACTCTGACTGCTCCTCTTATAGGGGCACTGTTATGGAGGCACACTGGTTGTCTTTCTAGGTGGGAACTTTCACAGGAGCAATCTGAGTTATGGGGCAAAGTGGCACTGTTATGGTGACACTGTGGTCGTTTTTCTAAGGGGGAACTTTTACATGAGCCCTCTAACTGCCTCTCTTATACCGGCACTGATATGGAGACACATTGGTTGTCTTTCTAAATGGGAACTTTCACAGGAGCACTTTGACTGCCTCTTTTATACTGGCACTGTTATGGAGACACTGTGGTCGTCTTTCTTAGGGGAGATTTTCACAGGCGCACTCTGACTGCTCCTCTTATAGGGGCACTGTTATGGATGCACACTGGTTGTCTTTCTAGGTGGGAGTATTCTGAGTTATGGGGGCAAAGTGGTTTTGTCTCTTATGGGAGCAGTACTACTGTAATTACTGTAGGGCCATTGTTATGGGGCCATTGCAGAGGTCTATCTTATGGGGGCACGTCTATGCTTTCGGGGGCACTTCTATAGGAGAATTGTGTCTGCCTCTTATATGGCACTCTTATGGAGTAAAGTGGCTGGCTCATTCGTAGCAACAGGGCAAAGTGTCATTGTGTCGCGTGACATTCAGATCACGTTAGCCTATTGCAACGTTGTATCTAATGATTTCCTATTGTGACCTGCGGCCCACCGTGACTGCGATACAGAGTTGCAAATGTTTCCAAATGTGTTTGATTTTCTGCCGCTGGTCACATGTTGCAAGCAACACACGTGCCATAGACTTCAATGCATGTTGTATGCGACTGCAACTTGAATATGACCACTATAGTCGTGCATGCAACAGCAAGCCTCGGACAAGTTGCACAAATGGTTTTGGTCATGCGACCCGTCTAAGAATTGCTGTTGTACCTTATCGGGAGCACCGTGGTTGATGCCCTTATGGTTACACTCTAGGGCGTCTCTGTAGGTGTTGTAGATGTCACTGGTGGTATATTGTCGCTGTGGTCACGGTTCTGTGGGCATTGTGGCATTTTGCTGCCATTTTGGTCACTGATACAGGAACACGGAGGTTGTCATTACTAGTTGTGAGAAATTGTGGTCGTTACGGGTGCCGTCACTGTTAGAGAGACACTGTGGTTGCCGTTATGGGGCACTGTAACTGGCATTGGGCACTGGCCATGAATCTTACGCCTCATCTATTGTGTCCTTCTGTTGTATTTTACCCATGAATAAATTCTGCTTTACCGTAACCGCAGATATCAAGACACTGAGATGAATTCTCATAACATACCATCGTTGACTTTCATTTTCGACACTCTGCCTTAGTCATCATCACAATGAAAAACCGAGTTACCAGCTCATCGCTCTGCTCTGATGACTACAGTGCAGCGAACCTCACAGGTGCGAAACCTCAGACCCAAGCCTCCATGTGATCGTCTGTGCACGACTGCTTTAAATGTGGTTGCACACAGAAGACCTTAGATCTGCCAGTGAAAATGGCATTGTGTGGGGTGTGATGATGGGAGGAACGTCTTACAAAGGGCAGGGTGGGTAGACAAGGAACTAGTTCTGGTCTCTCGGAGAAAATAGAGTGTGCTGGTCCTAAAAAGGTCTACAAAGTCGCACCCTTTAAGGGTTCCTCAAGCTACCGTACCTCTAAAACCTAAAAGATCACTCAACTGGTCAAGTGGAAATTTTACATTACAATAACTCAGAAATGCAAACTCTGGAATTTTAATTTGCAAAACCTTTCTCCTTTTCCAACAGATCATGTCACGTTCTTGACCCACTGAATAGTCCTCTGAACACATCAAAGAAAAAGTTGTCCTTTTCTCCTCGATGTCCAATTGTCTGTGACATCTTTGAAGTTTGTTGAATCTTTTTGGAGTTCAGTAGGTGTCACGTTTTTCCAAAAGTGAGACAGCAAAGAAAAAAGAAAAAGCTGTGCTTCTGTTCAGGAGGTCCTAATATGACATATAGCAAATTTCGCAAATCTTTTGCAAATCTATTAGGTCTCTACTTTCTCTGAGAGTGAAACACCAAAGAAAAAACTGTGCTTATTTCCGGGAGGTCCCAATGTGACAACCAAAAAATTTGTGAGCATTGTTGCAAGTCCATTATAGCACCACTTTTTCAAAAGATTGGCAAATATGTAAGACATAGATATAAAAAGGTTCCCCAAAGCTGAAGTCAAAATGGTGCACCCATCCGATCTTCTGCTAGTTGTCATCACTTCATCTTCCCTCCATCCAAGACCAGTATTTCACCATCTTCATTGTTCATCAATTCTTTATTGGAGAAAGGATCATCTGCCCAATATCTCCAACCTCCGGTGGTTTAGTTCTGTGTCTGTTTTTATAATTGGTCATGAAATAACTAGAACTTGACCAAGTGATGGGCACATCTCCAACCCAAAAATATTTTTGGCTTAAGATGCCAATAAGCTTGGATCTTTAGGTTTTCCGTGATCTACCTTCTCCCAATAATGCCATCTCAGTAGCTTCCTGACACATGAAGTGTGAACCAGAAACAGACCTAAATATTGAAGTAGACTTGACATTTGCACAAAAGCCATGGCCCCTATAAATAACTAAGGTGCAAAGTGTCGGATCCCCACTGATCTAACATCAATGGCCTCATTTAATTATAGGTAATTAATTTAAAGCTGGATGAACGCTTTAATTACCCCATCCTGCAGGTCCCGCATTAGATACCAAAATTTAAGAAGTCATTTTTACAACTGTCACATGACTGTTTTAAGCAGAGTAACCACACATACTCACCCGCCAAACACTTGTTGCAGCAGAAGTTGGCTTTTTTTGGTTTGTATTCATGGTCTTTGCAGGTCACAGTTTCATTTGATGTTTCTGATCTCTTGTGTCTGTGAGCAGATCTTGTGAAGCCCACCGGTTCACCTTTTATTAGCAAAGCCGCCTCTAAGGGAATGTCCAACGTGTAACATAGGGTGGGCAAAATCCAGAATAGGGAAATCTGCAAAGCAATAAGATAGCTGTCATTGATGAGAAATAATACATGAAAGCAATGCAAGAAAGGAATCTCTGGGGGGTTACTTAGTTGGAACCATTAGCTTAAAGATCTGACAACAGGATAAATCTACACCATAGACTGTCTCCAAGAGAAAACAGAAGATTTTTGAAACTGCTTTCTATATAACTAACCTTCCTAACCCCCATATATATGTACGCCTGGGGAAATAAGCCACTGCTGGACATCTCTACTTGCATTTATCTTATTTGGAACAAAGTATAGGAAACGTTGACTTCCCACAGTCTGATCTAATGAGATCAAGATGTTGGGAGAAAGTAGGTAGACCATCATACACATTAAAGGGCCACTGTCACCCCCCTCCAGCCGTTATAAACTAAAAGAGCCACCTTGTGCAGCAGTAATGCTGCAGTCTAACAAGGTGGCTCTTTTAGTTTTTGATTCATTTATTACCTCAATAAAGCGTTTAAAAAATTGGCCACAAATACCAGATATTGTATCTGGAGGCGGTCCGAATCGTCCTCTATGAATCTCCCAACTGCCGTCACTCTTCTTTTCAGGGGCGATGGTCGCCGCCCCCTTCGCGCTGTTGCTTCTTAAATCCGGCGCCTGCGCTGTGCGTGCCTGCCTGGGGCCTGCGCAGTGTTCATTGTCAGTCACAGCTCAGATGCAGGGTGCCTGACTGCGCCTGTGCGGGCAGTGCGGCCACCCTGTTCCTGAATCCCCGCCCCGCACTGTGTTATTCATTATGCACAGTGCGGGGCTGGGGTTCCTGGGCATGCGCGCTGCGCTAGTCAGACGCTCCCCCGGTCCCCCGCCTTCCAGCGTTGTTCTTTGTGGCTGTTCAAAACGTCGGCAATGAAACCTGTATATTCCGGCAATGCTGGAAGGCGGGGGACCGGGGGAGTGTCTGACAAGCGCAGTGCGCATGCCCAGGAACCCCAGCCCCGCACTGTGCATAATGAATAACACAGTGCGGGGTGGGGATTCAGGAACAGGGTGGCCGCACTGCCCGCACAGGTGCAGTCAGGCACCCGGCATCTGAGATGTGACTGACAATGAACACTGCGCAGGCCCCAGGCAGGCACGCACAGCGCAGGCGCCGGATTTAAGAAGCAACAGCGCGAAGGGGGCGGCGACCATCGCCCCTGAAGAGAAGAGTGACGGCAGTTGGGAGATTCATAGAGGACGATTCGGACCGCCTCCAGATACAATATCTGGTATTTGTGGCCAATTTTTAAAACGCTTTATTGAGGTAATAAATGAATCAAAAACTAAAAGAGCCACCTTGTTAGACTGCAGCATTACTGCTGCACAAGGTGGCTCTTTTAGTTTATAACGGCTGGAGGGGGTGACAGTGGCCCTTTAAGTATTCAGCCAGTTGGGCAAAAATTGTTAGGTTGAGCTGACATCAACTATGACCACTCTATCATTGGAGCCCTGTACCAAAACAAGCCAAAGGTTATAGCATAGAAGTCAACATTTCTGGGAGGGATGAGCATTTAATTCTTGCCACAAGCCCGTTCCTGTCCCAGGAATACCTCCACTGCTTTCAGGGAAGCCTCGATCCACTCTTGGAATGCCCACTTTTTCACCGAAGTGTCTTAGGGCCTACAGCCTCTACAGTTGACAACTATGGGAGCTGTAGGCCTTGCTCAAGGCTCCATTCGCCAGGTACAGACTCTTGAGCTTAGATGATATCATCTTTATCTGTGTTTACTGCCTCACCGCTTGTCTGTTGTGCCCTCTTTCTTTGGGGTTCTGCCACTCTTGATAAAAAACCTCAATGCAATGAAAATTTACCACATTATACATCTTTAGGGCCTCAAAAATATGCTATTACACATGGAATTGTGAAATTTGGGGGTCACCCTGTCCGTGGAGGTTGGAGGGATAACCTGCCTTCATCTGTATTAGTCTACTCAGAACACATATAAGGTTGAAATCAACGGTGGAGCAAGGAACAGTCAGCTCCTTCCTCCACTGTTCAGTCGGCATAGAGACTGTGGGTCCAACAAGAACTTTTAGGTTATGTGAGATTCTGAGGTCACATGACTGACAGCAGGGATGAGGAGCAGGACATAGGCAAGGGAATAAAAGGGCATGATACTGTGGGAGCATCATACCGTGTGTGGGAGGCTGTAGATACATCATACTGTGCGTGGGGGGCATTATACTGTGTACGGGGGATTAGGCTGTGTGCAGGGCATCGTACTGTGTGTGGGGGTTGGGGATGTATCATGCTGTTTGTGGGGGAATCTATGAGGGCATCATGTGTCAGCATGATTGTTGGGGCATTATACTGCATGGGGGCCTGTGTGGGAGCATAATACTGTGTTTTGGGCTTTAGGGGCATCATTCTGTGCTGGGGAAACTGTGGTGGGCATTATACTGCATGAGGATAGTGTGGATGCATAATACTGTGTGTGTGTGTGGGATTGTGGGGAATCATCCTGTGTTTGGGGGACTATGGGTGCTATGATACCATATATGGGGACTATGGGGGCATTTTACTATGTGGTGGGGGCATCATACTGTGTGGTGGGGACTGTGTGGGGATTATACTGCATGGAAGGCAGTGTCGGTTGTCATAGTGTTTGTTGGGGCATCATACAGTATGGAGGGCTGTGGAGGAATCATACTTTGTGTAGTGGGCTGTGGGGGCATCATACTATGTGTGGTGGTTTATGGGGGCCTCATACAGTATGGAGGGCTGTGGGGGCATCATACAGTATGGAGGGCTGTGGAGGAATCATACTTTGTGTGATGGGTTATGGGGGCCTCATACAGTATGGAGGGCTGTGGAGGAATCATACTTTGTGTGGTGGGTTATGGGGGCCTCATACAGTATGGAGGGCTGTGGGGCATCATACAGTATGGAGGGCTGTGGAGGAATCATACTTTGTGGTGGGCTGTGGGTGCATCATACAGTATGGAGGGCTGTGGGGCATCATACAGTATGGAGGGCTGCGGAGGAATCATACTTTGTGGTGGGCTGTGGGTGCATCATACAGTATGGAGGGTTGTGGGGGCATCATACTCTGTGGGGGCAATATTATATGGGGACAGTGTGGGTTCAATGAACATGATATTAGACTGTGCAGGAGCACTAATGGGCATCACTAGGAGCATATTTCTGTGTTGACATATATACAAGACAGGGCAAAGTTGAGGTACTATGTTAGCTAAAAATGGCTGCAGAGCACTAAACACTGGGTGTCCCTCTTTCTTATCTTTTAGATTTGAGAAGTATGATTAAATGGCTTTTATTCAGTAATCAAACAAGAAAAAATTGTGACAAGATCTAGACCTGTTTGGCATCCATGTTGTTTCTATGGCCAGGAAGGGGTTAAGCTCAGGCAACAGCTGAACTTAAAGGGGTTGTGTTTCACTTTTTACAAGAATGAAAAAATAGCCCATTAAATAGTCTCCATGACAACAGACCCAGAACCACTCACTCAGTAGTGCAGCCTCAGGCTTTCGGCCTATCACTTTACCTGTTCAGATCTCAGCAGAAAAAAAAGATATCGGCAAACGGTTTTCACATTTTCAAAGTGAGCGAAATAGTGAAGGAACCGCAACTGATGCCATAAAGAATCCATGTGCGATTATATACAGCTTGCACTTGTGGGCATCATGGTGTCTGTGGTACAATCATAGTCTACATGTAGCCCAAAGTCTGAGGAAAAAATCTTTCCATCCTGTTACATACATGCCACGGTTACACCAAAAAATGCCGCAGGTCCATAATGAATCTGTATGAAGCCACAATGAGGCCATTGCAGTTGTGGTGGAGGAGGGGAGTTGTAGTACAGTCTCAGTATTGTACAACCACGGCTGTGATTCTGCAGTTTCCCGTAACACAGGCGGCTTTCCTAATCCAGGAAACACATTCTTGTTCCTCCACTGCCGTCCAACTGGTCTGGAATGAACCTTACACTAGCACAAGGTGTAGCAGAGCTCAAGGTGCCACTAGAGTAACCCTTTATTGGCTGTGTATTTAATCTGTTGTAATAACCCGCAGTCCCATGCAAAAAAAATAAAAACTGCACATTGAAATTTTACAGACTCAGGTCTGCTATGTCTGTATGTAGAGCACAAAATGATGTAGCAGAACTAAACTTGTTTCCTTACTTCTTCAGAGCGTTGCAAAACTACCTGCTGTCATCTGGTATATTACAATAAAGTGTGCTTAAACGCAAGCTCACCTCTGCTTCATCTACGCGCCATTAATGTATACAGCATATGATATATTTTGTAGAGATGTAGCAGAGCTGGATTTGCGTTGTTCTTTCTACGCATAGTGCTAAGTGCACATTAGTATAATAATATGAGAAATTGCACCTAAATGCAAACTCACACTGCTACATCTAGAGCATACCGTGCATGTGCCTTTGTAAAAAATGCTGATGTAGCTGAGATGAATATGTAATTCACCTTTTTTTTCTGTGCAGAATAATCGGTCATTTTGCAGCGTTTTCATTGGCGTCAATTCTTTTGTCCTAAATGTACTTTTAAACTCTATAGGAAATTAATTTTAAAATATATAATACATTATTAAAAAAAGCATTGAAAAATGATAGCAACTCATGGCGCTTCATTAAAGAAGCTTTACAAACACTACAAAAGTTGTGAGAAACATTTATTTTTGAACTTGCTGCAAAATATCTGTGAAAATTGTGACATTTCATTGTTGTAAATGACTTTTCTAGGTTTAGCCATGTTTTAATACTCGTTTTTTAATACCTGCACCAACACTTAAAAATGTTAAGGAAAAGAGGTAGGAAATCCAATACATTTGCTGCCTTTAAAAAAAAAAAAAAAAAAAGCAAAATAAATGATTTATGTTGCATTTTTAGCAACCATAAAAATATAAAAATTTGCAAATTTTGCATTCATTTACGGTACGACATTAGACATTTTGATCTCCGGGTCTTATCTAACATTGGGAAGTGTACCACCTTGCTTAAAAAGTTCCGCTGGCATAATTTGCACCAAATGTATCATTAATGTGATTTGATAAAAATGGAGTTGCATAGTTGACGCGGGCTAGAGTTGAGCGAACATGCTCGGATAAAGTGTTATCTGAGCATGCTCAAGTGTTAACAGAGTATCTTCCGTGTGCTCAAATACTATGTACGAGCACACAGAAGAAAAAAAGCCTTTTATTGACAAACTCAAAATAAAAATGATGTAAAACGCATTACAAATGGCACACGATTTTTATAAAGGTGTCTAAAAGGTAAAAAAAAAAAAAAGTCTAGAAATATCTGCCAAAAAGGCAGAAAACAAATAATTTCTCTAAATTATACATTTCCTAAAAATCTTGCGCAAGTTCCATCTTTTTTGCTAAATGTTGGTCGGAGTGTACAGTAAGCGTCATTGATCTGATGACATCTCTGTGGTTCTCCTTCCACAAGCTCAGCTCAGCTACCTCTGTATGCACCTTCTGGTCTCTAAGTACCGTAAATAGGGACATTATTTAATAGTCCTAAACACGAGTCCGCCGTGGAAATATTGTCAGTAAAAGTCAAATATTCTAAACTTAAAAGGCAATTGTCAAAAATCATTGAAACAAGTGTCAGCCAGGCGGACAGCGTCTTATGTGATGGTGTCGTAGATCTATCTCGAGAGGAGATTTCGGCACTAAAGTTTCCCTTAATTTAGAGCGAACCATTGTAAAATAAGTGCCGTGACACGGCGGTGATACGTATACCCCCGACTACTCACCGCGTAGAAGAATCCGGCCATTTTTTGTTATTTCCGACGCACAGTTGGACAGTCAATTTTAGTCATCTTTTTCCGAGACTTGGAGACGAATATTATCCTTAGGGCAACATTGAGCTCCGGTCTTTGGTCTCCTAAAAAAAGTTAATTTTTAATATTTCGGAGAAGTGAACCTACTCGCTTTAACCCTTACAGTCCCAGGACCCCCCCCACCCTCTTGTCAGATCCTAGGAGAAGTCTGCCTGTGGCTCTCTTCTCTTTCCAGTATCCTGGTTCTTCCCCTCTACGTCACCTGCTCGCTCCCCTCCCTATCGCTCTGTATCCCAGAAACAGAGAAAATACAGAAGTCTGCAGAGAAACTCAGGAAGTGACAAAACTACAGAGTCACCAGATGTGGGGGCGGATGTGCTGCAAGAGAGAGCGAGAGGGTGCAGAGGAGTGGAGGAGAAGTAGAGCCCAGATTGTTAAAGTTCACTTAATTAAGTGAATTTTAACAATATATTTTAAGAATGGCAATGCGCAATCTTTGGCCTGTAGGCCACACGAAGCCCACACCACTGCCCACATCAACCTCCGGTGGAGAAAGAGATAAAGATGTACCCCACTCTACAGACTTACACTCGTACCCCACTCTACAGACTTACACTCGTACCCCACTCTACAGACTTACACTCGTACCCCACTCTACAGACTTACACTCGTACCTCACTCTATAAACTTACACTCGTACCTCACTCTATAAACTTACACTCGTACCCCACTCTACAGACTTACACTCGTACCCCACTCTACAGACTTACACTCGTACCCCACTTTACAGACTTACACTCGAACCCCACTCTACAGACTTACACTCGTACCCCACTCTACAGACTTACACTCGTACCCCACTCTACAGACTTACACTCGTACCCCACTCTACAGACTTACACTCGTACCCCACTCTACAGACTTACACTCGTACCCCACTCTACAGACTTACACTCGTACCCCACTTTACAGACTTACACTCGTACCCCACTCTACAGACTTACACTCGTACCCCACTCTACAGACTTACACTCGTACCCCACTCTACAGACTTACACTCGTACTCCACTCTACAGACTTACACTCGTACCCCACTCTACAGATTTACACTCGTACCCCACTCTACAGACTTACACTCGTACCCCACTTTACAGACTTACACTCGTACCCCAGTCTACAGACTTACACTCGTACCCCACTCTACAGACTTACACTCGTACCCCACTCTACAGACTTACACTCGTACTCCACTCTACAGACTTACACTCGTACCCCACTCTACAGACTTACACTCGTACCCCACTCTACAGACTTACACTCGTACCCCACTCTACAGACTTACACTCGAACCCCACTCTACAGACTTACACTCGTACCCAACTCTACAGACTTACACTCGTACCCCACTCTTACAAACTTACACTCGTACCCCACTCTACAGACTTACACTCGTACCCCACTCTACAGACTTACACTCGTACCCCACTCTACAGACTTACACTCGTACCCCACTCTACAGACTTACACTCGTACCCCACTCTACAGACTTACACTCGTACCCCACTCTACAGACTTACACTCGTACCTCACTCTATAAACTTACACTCGTACCCCACTCTACAGACTTACACTCGTACCCCACTCTACAGACTTACACTCGTACCCCACTTTACAGACTTACACTCGAACCCCACTCTACAGACTTACACTCGTACCCCACTCTACAGACTTACACTCGTACCCCACTCTACAGACTTACACTCGTACCCCACTCTACAGACTTACACTCGTACCCCACTCTACAGACTTACACTCGTACCCCACTCTACAGACTTACACTCGTACCCCACTTTACAGACTTACACTCGTACCCCACTCTACAGACTTACACTCGTACCCCACTCTACAGACTTACACTCGTACCCCACTCTACAGACTTACACTCGTACTCCACTCTACAGACTTACACTCGTACCCCACTCTACAGATTTACACTCGTACCCCACTCTACAGACTTACACTCGTACCCCACTTTACAGACTTACACTCGTACCCCAGTCTACAGACTTACACTCGTACCCCACTCTACAGACTTACACTCGTACCCCACTCTACAGACTTACACTCGTACTCCACTCTACAGACTTACACTCGTACCCCACTCTACAGACTTACACTCGTACCCCACTCTACAGACTTACACTCGTACCCCACTCTACAGACTTACACTCGAACCCCACTCTACAGACTTACACTCGTACCCAACTCTACAGACTTACACTCGTACCCCACTCTTACAAACTTACACTCGTACCCCACTCTACAGACTTACACTCGTACCCCACTCTACAGACTTACACTCGTACCCCACTCTACAGACTTACACTCGTACCCCACTCTACAGACTTACACTCGTACCCCACTCTACAGACTTACACTCGTACCCCACTCTACAGACTTACACTTGTACCCCACTCTACAGACTTACACTCGTACCCCACTCTACAGACTTACGCTCGTACCCCACTCTGCAGACTTACGCTCGTACCCCACTCTACAGACTTACACTTGTACCCCACTCTGCAGACTTACACTCGTACCCCACTCTACAGACTTACACTCGTACCCCACTCTACAGACTTACACTCGCATCCGTTACCCTAAGGGGTATACACACGGGGGCAATTGAGGCTGTCAAAAACAACGAGTTTACAAGTAGAAAATCAATTCAGAAAATGGTCTTTTTTGGAAGAGTTTTTTTTCACCTGAACAATTTTTTTTCCACCCTTCTGATTGGACAGTGTTAAGTCTGTAGCCACTTTTTCCTACCAGGAATTAAAAAAAAAATACCAATAAAATGCCCAAAAGACTCCAAAACCAAAAATACTTAATCCATAATTCCTCAACAATTTTAAGCCAATATTCTGGCAAAAAAAGCTTTGAAAAGACTCAAAAGTGTTGCGCAAGGCGAAGCTGCTCAAAAAGCAACTTTTGGCATTTTTACACCATTTACTCCCAGTTACGACAAAGCTGTCAGAGCTGGAGTATGATGGGGCGTGGCGACCTAGACTCGTGAAATTCATGATGACCTGTGGCATACGTCACACCACAGACCTTATTCAGTCACTGACTGGCAAGGCACATGGAGGTGGACACCACTTTACACCTCGTATGGTTCGTTAAGAGAAGTCCTCCTCTTAAAAAATTAGGGTCCTCAAACCCCATCCCGCTTCCTCAAGACCGGAGGGAAAAACACTTGTCTTGATGAATCGGGGCCATACTTTGTTGCTGGATACCATAAAATGGAATGCCCTAGTCTACTGTGCTATTCGATAGCCTATTACAAGGTATATCACTATATACTGGGCTAATAGAATCGGAAAGAACACTTTTTGGCCTCCTTCAGATTTTGGACATACTTGGGCCATTTTGACACATCCATGAAACGGATCATGTTGTCATCGCAACACCATGCCTGACTGCTGGATCTCCTGCCCATAGTAACGGCCTCTTATATGCCCATGAGACAGATCAGTCAGGATCCGGTGGTCAGGTCCGGTGTTGACCTGAAAGCACAAATCGTCTTTCATGGACATGTGACACCAGTGTCTTTCCTGATGTGCATGCTAACAGAGGCCATAAATACTGTATGAGGTTAGCAGGGCTATTTGTTCTGTGGCTGGCAGTTATGGTGGGACCTAGTGTTGTTGTGGGGGCACTGCGTGGTTTGTGGTTGGGAGCACTGTGGGATTAACAACTTTTATGGGCCACTTTGTGGCTGGTTATGTCATGAGGGGCATTGGGTGGCTGGCATTTTTCACTGTTATAGAGGCATTGTGGGATGAGCGCTGTTATGGGGCATTGTGGTTGGCCCTGTTATAGTGCCACTTTATAACCCACACTGTTATGGGACCACAGTGTAGCTTGCTACGGGGATGAGGTGTAATTTGGGTGCAGTCACTGTGTGGCTGGTACTTATGTGGTTGTGTTATGTGTCAGGCACTACTATGGGGACTATGTCTTACTGGTACTGGTTTGGGGGCACTTTGTGATCGGCGCTGTAATAAAAGCACCGTGTGTATCATGGTGAGAATGACTGGAGGAAATGTGTGTCTGGAATTGTTATTATGTGTGGCCAGCAATGTTTGGGAGGCATTATGTGGCTAGTATTATTAATAAGATTTGGCACTGTTTGGCTGGCACTGTTGTGTCACTCTTATGAAGGTGCTGTTTGGCTTGCAGCATTATAGGGGCACTGTGTGGTTGGTATATGGAGGGATTGCGTGGCTAGTACTAGTATGGGGGCACTGCGTGCATAGCATTGTTGGGGAGGCATTATATGGCTAGTAATAGCATGGGGGCTCTGTGTGTATGGCATTGTTGAGGAGGCATTATGTGGCTAATAATAGTAAGGGGGCACTCCGTGGCTGGTGATGTTATGGGGGCACTGTGTGGCTGGTGATGTTTTGGGGGCACTATGTGGCTGGTAATGTTATGGGGCACTCCGTGGCTGGTGATGCTATGGGGGCACTGTGTGGCTAGTGCTGTTATGGGGGCATTGTGTGGCTGGTGATGTTATGGGGGCATTGTGTGGCTGGTGATGTTATGGGGGCACTGTGTGGCTGGTGATGTTATGGGGGCACTGTGTGGCTGGTGATGTTATGGGGGCACTCTGTGGCTGGTGATGTTATGGGGCATTGTGTGGCTGGTGATGTTTTTGGGGCACTGTGTGGCTGGTGATGTTTTGGGGGCACTGTGTGGCTGGTGATGTAATGGGGGCGCTGTGTGGCTGGTGATGTTATGTGGGCACTTTGTGGCTGGTGATGTTATGGGGCACTGTGTGGCTGGTGATGTTATGGGGCATTATGTGGCTGGTGATGTTTTGGGGGCGCTGTGTGGCTGGTGATGTTTTGGGGGCACTGTGTGGCTGGTGATGTTATGGGGGCGCTGTGTGGCTGGTGATGTTATGTGGGCACTTTGTGGCTGGTGATTTTATGGGGCACTTTGTGGCTGGTGATGTTTTGGGGCACTGTGCGGCTGGTGATGTTATGGGGCACTGTGTGGCTGGTGATGTTATGGGGCATTGTGTGGCTGGTGATGTTATGCGGGCATTGTGTGGCTGGTGATGTTATGGGGCACTGTGTGGCTGGTGATGTTATGGGGCATTGTGTGGCTGGTGATGTTATGGGGGCACTGTGTGGCTGGTGATGTTATGTGGCATTGTGTGGCTGGTGATGTTTTTGGGGCACTGTGTGCCTGGTGATGTTTTGGGGGCTGTTATGATCTGGTGGCTTAGGAGCAGCATCAGATGTGCTCTGGAGGAGGTGGTACCTGTACTGACCGCAGACCCTGAACTTAACACCGCAACTAGTAGTAGCCGTGGGATGTACCTACCAGTCCTAGACACCTCGACACAGCCGGAGAACTAATTACCCCTATAGATAGAAACGGAAAACTATCTTGCCTCAGAGAAAATCCCCAAAAGATAGACAGCCCCCCACATATATTGACTGTGAGAGGAGAGGGAAAAAACATACGCAGGCTGAAAACAGGATTTAGCAAAGGAGGCCAATCTAGCTAAATAGACAGAAAAGGACAGAGTACTATGCGGTCAGTATTAAAAATCACTAGAAAAATCCACCACAGATAATACAAAAATCTCCACACCTAACTAAAGGCATGGAGGGAAAATCTGCTTCTCCAGAGCTTCCAGCTTGACTAAATAAATCCACACTGACAAAGCTGGACAAGAAAAACATAGAAATGCACTGAACAATAAAGTCCACAGTATGTGGACCGCAAAAACCAAGCCAGGACTTATCTTTGATGATTTGAACAGATAAGCAGGAGAATCCAGGAAGAGATGTGAATCCACCCAGGAACAATGGACAACTGGCACTAACCAAAGGATCTGGCCAGACTAAATAGCCCAGCCAGAATTGGTAATAAGTGAAAGCACCTGATGACTGCTGAAATCACTTATAACCACCGGAGGGAGCCCAAGAGCAGAACTCATAACATTACCACTTATAACCACCGGAGGGAGCCCAAGAGCAGAATTCACAACAGGGGGCACTGTGTGGCTGGTGATGTTATGGGGGTGCTGTGTGGCTGGTGATGTTATGGGGGCCCTGTGTGGCTGGTGATGTTATGGGGGCACTGCGGCTGGTGATGTTATGTGGGCACTTTGTGGCTGGTGATGTTATGGGGCACTTTGTGGCTGGTGATGTTTTGGGGCACTGTGTGGCTGGTGATGTTATGGGGCACTGTGTGGCTGGTGATGTTATGGGGCATTGTGTGGCTGGTGATGTTATGCGGGCATTGTGTGGCTGGTGATGTTATGGGGGCACTGTGTGGCTGGTGATGTTTTGGGGGCACTGTGTGGCTAGTGATGTTATGGGGGCACTCCGTGGCTGGTGATGTTATGGGGGCACTGTGTGGCTGGTTATGTTTTGGGGGCACTGTGTGGCTGGTGATGTTATGGGGCACTGTGTTGCTGGTGATGTTTTGGGGGCACTGTGTGGCTGGTGATGTTATGGGGGCACTGTGTGGCTGGTGATGTTATGGGGCACTTTGTGGCTGGTGATGTTTTGGAGGCACTATGTGGCTGGTGATGTTATGTGGGTACTGTGTGGCTGGTGATGTTTTGGGGGCACTGTGTGGCTGGTGATGTTATGGGGGCACTGTGTGGCTGGTGATGTTATGGGGCACTTTGTGGCTGGTGATGTTTTGGGGGCACTATGTGGCTGGTGATGTTATGTGGGCACTGTGTGGCTGGTGATGTTATGGGGGCGCTGTGTGGCTGGTGCTGACATGACGGGTCCTAGCCACAAGAGACATAATAAGACTGTGACATGAATCCACTCTAAAGATGTCTTGATCTACAATTAGTCCATGCTCCGTCTATGACAAGAAGACTCGGATTCTCCCATTTGGAAATAAAAGTGACAAATTAAGAATAAAAAAAAGTTATTTTACTGTAAAGGACTCTACATTTTGACTTTACCAATAGACATAAACATTTCTGTCCTGCGTTACCTCTTGTACAAGTTGCTATTTTGCTGCGTCGGCTCCAGGTATATGTGGACCCCTGTACTCCTTACTTTCTTTGGCCTCCCCCGCTCATCGCTGTGGAGCTCCACTTTTTGACTTTGAGAATGGCTTTGAAGAATTGACACACACCTCAATGAAAGCATTGTAGAGCGCCGTATCAGGGGGCAGGCGGCCCTGGCATCTTCCCAGGCTTGGAGAGTGTTCTTAATTAACTGGTTATCAGAAATTCTTACATGCTTTACATTTCGAGTTTTTCATCTCTTGCAGCAACAGGAGTTCACAAGGGTGTGAGTTTGTTTGGGATAAAAATATCTTGCGGAGAGCGATGACTGATTGTACTGAATCACCATCCATTACAGATACAATCCTCTCTAACAATATATTTCCAGTGTACGACCTGCGGCTGTGAAAAGATCGGCCATACGCGTTTGGTCATCGGTTGTTTAGACATGTAGATTGGTGATCGTTCAGTGCACATAGGCAGTCATTATCCTCGGCAGCACATGTCCTTTGTTCACAGGACAATCTGCTGCCGAGAATGCTGATTAAACTTAAAAATCATTTCACCCAATTAATGAGTGGTTCGCTCGTTATCAGGTGATCGGCATCTCAAGATTAATGCAGAAATACTTTATCCTTCAGTGTCCATTTTCCGGAATCTGTTTTATTTCTGAATGTCATTTCCTGGTTTTAACCCAAGAAGCCCTTATCTCATGGTTTCTTATCACTGATGAAAAAAAACAGTTGCCTACAAATGTATTTCTTGTGTTAACTATCTATTTTATGGACTTTTATAAAATACATCTCTTGTGACCGTTTGTGAGAGGTCGGTCATTTGTTTTACTAGATTTCTGCCAAGCTTGTCACGATGTGGGCCGTAGACATGAGATAAATGTCCTCTACGAACATCCTCCCTGACTCCACCAGCTTCATGTTTTCTTCAGTGAATGTGTTAAGCAGTTACCAGGCACAAGTTGCCTTCCCTTCATGCTGGAAGGTTAGGCACACACCAATCAAATGACATTGTTGGTGGATCTCTCCAAAATTGAAGGGCTCTATGAAGAAAATGCTCATGTCTACGAAAGGAAGCCTCACGGGTTAGTCATTTACTGCCTACAGAAGATCCAGTGGTTAATGATCTTCTCCAGAGTGACTGTAGGTCACAGTTCCTTAAAGTTTTTTTTTTCCATGGTAGTTCAATTTTATATGTATTATCCGTGTACATAAGGACTACACCAAATATAATGTATGCCTACATTTCAGCATGTAGATAATAGAGGCTTATACAGTTTTTTTCCCCATAGATTCACAATTAAACTGGCTATTCACAAACCAAGAAGTGAGAAAAAAGACAATTGGAACATCAGCATTTGGACATTGAAGGAAAGGTAATAGTTCAGCAGACAGAGGAACCGACCATGGAGCAACAAGTCAGCCGATCAAATCCCCAAACTGAGCCATAGCAGGCTGCAGCATACACATCACATAGGAGACACTGGGGCTGCAGCATATACATTACGCAGGAGACGCTGGGACTGAAGCATATACATCACATAGGATACGCTGAAACTGGGGCATATATAGTGGGGAAAATAAGTATGTGATACACTGCTGAATTTGCAAGTCTTCCCACCTACAAAGAATGGAGAGGTCTGTAATTTTTATCATAGGTACACTTCAACTATGAGAGACATAATCTTGAAAAATAATCTAGAAAATCACATTGCATTATTTTTACATAATTAATTTGCGCTGACTACTTTACATTGTATCAAAGTGTCATATCTTCAGTGTTGTCTCATGAAAAGATATAATAAAATATTTGCAAAAATGTGGGGGTGTACTCACTTTTGTGATCTGCTGTATACATCACAGGAGATGCTGGGCATTTACATTACTGGAGGAGTTTGTACATTACAAGAGACACTGGGGTGCATACATCACAGGAGACGCCGGGGCATATAAATTCCAAGTGGGGCTGGGGACATATATGCAGCGCCCCAGAGTCCTGGTCGTTGCAGTACTGTGGCTCTGCCACTAAGGGGAGCTATGGTACGTCTGATGGCACTGAAGGAGTTCATCTGATCAGGTATCACAGACACCAATACATTTCACCGCCGGGCCTCCAGGGGGAGCTAAGGGTTCTATTCATTAGGCCACTCCTCACACACTGGTAAAACTGGGGGTCAGGCAGGAAGTTAGACAGAAAGCTGACTGGGTTGGAACCAGGCAAAACCTTGTGGCAGAGGGTGTTGCGGGAGAAGATTCGGTAGGGTCTCTGTCAGGAGTGGGATCCTGGCAGAGACTTGGCAACTAGAGAGAAAGCAACGGGACCGTGCCTGCTCAGTATAGCGGCGGTACCCAAGGAGGGATTGGAAGCGAGATAGATTGTGCTGAGTGAGAAACGAGATCAAAGCGACAAGGAGAATACCAGTAGGGGTCGTGCTGTAAGATCGAGGCAACATTCTACTGAGGCGCATAACCGGCGGCCGGAACGCCGAGGGAGTATTACAATATTCAGCTTCAAGCAATACTCTAAACAGCGGCAGGACAGTCAGTCTAAGGCGGGCTGTCTCACTTAAATCACCTATGCAGTCTTGGGGGGCAACTTGTGGAGAGGGGCGACTCTAGGGTCCCGGAAGAGCTCCGAGCCTACCCGTCAAAGGGTGCCGTTCTAACCGCAACATCAGGGAGGAACGGAGGATTAGCAGAACATCATCTAATTGAGTTGTCAGGGAACTTAAGAAACGGACACAACAGTTGTGGGGACTTTCCGTAAGCACAGCAGGGAAGGACCGCAACACATAGCGCTAGAAGGAAGGCACAGATTTCCACCTGCTAAGAGAACTCTGGAGGTGCCATTGGACCGGCCGGACTTGCGCAGCCTGGCTATCTGGACTCCGGACTGAGGACCCAGAGATCTTCAGTAAAGAGGTAAAGAGACTGCAACCTGGTGTCCTCGTTATTTACTGCACCGCACCACTACAGCGTCACCATCATCACCACCACTATCTACATCTATCACTGTACGCCCCTCAGCAGGGTCACGGACCGGGCCTAGCCACCGTGACAACCCCAGAGCAGAGACTCAGAGGCCCGGTACCGGGTACCTCTCAGCCCTGCGGCAGTGGGGGCGCTACATATACATCACAGGAGATGCAGTGGCCTATACATTACAGGACATGCCATGGCACATACATCATAGGAGACACCATGGCATATACATTACAGGACATACAAAGGCCCATACATCATAGGAGACACCGGGGCATATACATTACAGGACATGCCAAGGGACATACATCATAGGAGACACCAGGGCTTGTAGATTATAGGACATACTAAGGCACATACATCATAGGAGGCACCGGGGCATATACATTACAGGACATGCCATGGCACATACATCATATGAGACACTGGCGCATATACACTACAGGACATGCCATGGCTCATACATCATAGGAGACACCAGGGCATGTAGATTACAGGACATGCCATGGCTCATACATCATAGGAGACACTGGGATATATACATTACAGGACATGCCATGGCTCATACATCATAGGAGACACTGGGACATATACATTGCAGGACATGCCATGGCTCATACATCATAGGAGACACCAGGGCAAGTGCAGCGCCCCAGAGTCCTGGTCGTTGCAGTACTGTGGCTCCGCCACTATGGGGAGCTACGGTGCGTCCGATGGCACTGAAGGAGTTCATCTGATCAGGTATCACAGACACCAATACATTTCACAGCCGGGCCTCCGGGGGGAGCTAAGGGTGCTATTCATTAGGCCACTCCCCACCATAGTGGGTAAACTGGGGGTCAGGCAGGAAGTTAGATCAGAAAGCTGACTGGATTGGACGAAGCAACACCTAGTGGCAGAGGGTGTTGTGGAGGAAGAGACAGTAGGGTCTCTGTCAGGGGTGGGATCCTGACAGAGGCTTGGCATTGGAAAGAACGTAACGGGTCCGCGCCAGCTCCGGGAAGCGGCGGGGCCCAAGAAAGGACGAGAAGCGAGATAGATTGTGCTGAGTGAGAAACGAGATCAAGCGATAGGAGAATTCCAGTAGGGGTCGTGCTGTAAGACCGGAGCAACACCCTACTGAGGCGCACTACCGGTGGCCGGAACGCCGAGGGAGTATTATAACATTCAGCTTCAAGCAATACTCTAAACAGCGGCAGGACAGTCAGTTTAAGGCGGGCTGTCTAACACATATCACCTATGAAGTCTTGGGAGGCAATTGCGGGAGAGGGGCGTCTCTAGGGTCCCAGAAGAACTCCAGGCCTACCCGACAAACGGGTGCCGTTCTAACTGTAACATCAGGAAGGGACGGACGATTAGAAGAACATCATTTAATCGAGTTGTGAGGGAACTTAAGAAACAGACACAACGGTTGTGGGGTACTTTCCGTAAGCACAGCAGGGAAGGACTACAACACATAGCGCTAAGAAGGAAGGCACCGATTTCCACCTGTGAAGTGAACTCTGGAGGTGCCATTGGACCGGCCGGACTTGCGCAGCCTGGTGAACCGTATTCTGGACTGAGGACTCAGAGATCTCCAGTAAAGAGGTAAAGAGACTGCAACCTGGTGTCCTCGTTATTTACCGCGACCTGCACCCCACAACTGCACCACCAACATCCACACCTAGCATTGACTGTGCGCCCCACGGCAGGGTCACGGACCGGGGCCTAGCCGCCGTGACAACCCTAGGAGCAGAGACTCAGAGGCCCGGTACCGGGTACCCCTCGGCCCTGCGGCGGTGGGGGCGCTACAACTTGGCGTCACGAACAGGATCTACTAAAGCCTGAAGAATCAGGTCATGTGTGCCTTAGAACTGTGATTTGTTGTGCTTGGACTGTACTTTATTGCAAAGACTGTGCTACGCCATTTACCGCCAAAAGTTCCCGCCAAAAACCGCCGCCATTGCTACGCCAGAGAAGCAGGAGGGCGTGCCATGGGAGGAGATTACCAAAGTGGCGCCAGAAGCGGTGATCGCCCCCTGCGCCTCTTGTTGCAAAGCGATGACCTGCCCCAAAGCAGAGGACCGCCCCCTGACTTGCGATGGCGGGAACAAGGTGAAGGAGGAGCTCGACCTTGGAAAAATGGCAGAGTCCAATACATGCCCTGCCCTCGAATGCCGGACAGTGACGATGAACAGCGGGGGCCCGAACAACGGCGAGGTGAACCCGGCTCGTCCTCATCCATCAGAAGAGGACCCGCGTCCGCCGCAGCAGGAGGACCTGAGTTCTTCGGAGCCGGTAGCGGAGCTGAGCCTACCTATCCCGATCTCGGAACTAGCCGAAGAGGAGCTATGGGGAGCGGAGCCGTATCCGGAGACTGCCGGGGAGGAGCCGCGGTCCGGGCTGCAGCCGACTCCAGCGTCCTCGTTAATGGAACGGACCGGCATCGGTGGAATCACATCAGGCGCAGGTATAGAAAGCGTCCCTGCTCCCCCGGCCGACCCCGATCCTTCGACCGATCCCCGCCCCCACAATAACCGTTTCCTCTTGGCGGGGCTAGGGGTATTATCCCCCGGCGCAACGGGGAGGCTGATACCTCTACCGCCGACCCAGACGGGGGAGTTCGTAGATGTGAGCCCGGAGGGAGTTATCCTCCGGTGGGAGGCCCCCCGAATTGGGCTGGATGGAGTCCGGCGAGAAGGTCACACCGTTGCCGTGCTGAATTGGGAACAATATAAGCGGTACTTGATTCTACAATGGAAGGACTGGAAAGAGAGGGAACAAACTACCGCCGCATCAGCCGTGGACCAAGGGCTGAAGCTTGCACGGTCGGGAGGTGTCCACCATCAGCTGATGTGTGGCAACCTACTAAGAGAATAAACCTCGATACCATGAATATGTAAATAGTTGCTGTTTTGCTGCTAAAACCCGTCCAGGGTAAACTCTTAAAGGGGTCCCTTCTGTTGACCCGGGATCCCTATTGTTTTTGGTTATTTTCTATTTTTCCTACGTTCTTCAAAAACTGAGAAATCATGAACAGTGCATGATCAGAACTTCTTTGTACATAGTTTGCACCTTATTAAAGGTGCTCCCTACTGGTTTTACTTAAAAAAGGACTCTTTGCGAAGATACCGCACTGGAACCTTTGCTGAGTATGGACTGGTAGCCTGAGAAGATACGCTACCTCACAGAAACTTGGTCCTCTCTTAAAGGGGATGTTCATTTGTCACGCTTCGATAGTAATATTGCTTGAGATGAGTAGCAATAATGTCTTGACCAAAGGAAATGATGATAATGTTTATATGAGAAAAGTTATATGTGTTTAACTGGTTAAATGTGAAGAAATATTGATAATGTGCTCTGAGAAGTAAAAGGTGAAAGATAGAAGAAGGATGCAGTGGACCCGTAGAGATAGACGTGGTGTCCAGCATGCATAGTAGACAGAAAGATAATGAGAAGGCTAATGTTCGATAGAAAATGTTTTTGATAATGTTGATGGATAGTTAATGGGGATAGAAGGTAAACCCTGAGTTCTCATAGGAGTCAAGAAGAGATGGCTCAGTGCTCTAAAACTGAAAGTAATGTTATGTTCTATACTGTGTATAGTAGTTGAAAAGGCAGTAGGCCCTGGCTGAATGGGGCAGTCCTGTAACTGAAAGGAGAGGCAGTAGGTCTGGTGCCGATAGGACAGGCGGTCCTGCAGATTTAAAGAAGGAGAATGAGAAAGTTAAAGTGCCTTATAATGTGATTATAGGAAGGTCTTTAGTGGATTAAGAGTGTATGTCCTTAAAGGCAAAGTTAAATTATTGTTCAACAATCTTGCACTTAGTAGAATACCCGGTTGGGTAACGGGAGTTATTTATAACCTGTAATTTATAATGTTAACCATGTTTGTAACGTTCAAGTGTCCTCACCTCCCATACAGGGAAGCTCTGTTCAAATATGCTTATTGTTATTGCACTCAACAAAATTGTATGTCTTTTTGCTAACTTGTATTGTTGTTTTCTTCCCAGTCCCGGAGTACTGTGTTTAACCAGGGGGGAGTGCAGCGCCCCAGAGTCCTGGTCGTTGCAGTACTGTGGCTCCGCCACTATGGGGAGCTACGGTGCGTCCGATGGCACTGAAGGAGTTCATCTGATCAGGTATCACAGACACCAATACATTTCACAGCCGGGCCTCCGGGGGGAGCTAAGGGTGCTATTCATTAGGCCACTCCCCACCATAGTGGGTAAACTGGGGGTCAGGCAGGAAGTTAGATCAGAAAGCTGACTGGATTGGACGAAGCAACACCTAGTGGCAGAGGGTGTTGTGGAGGAAGAGACAGTAGGGTCTCTGTCAGGGGTGGGATCCTGACAGAGGCTTGGCATTGGAAAGAACGTAACGGGTCCGCGCCAGCTCCGGGAAGCGGCGGGGCCCAAGAAAGGACGAGAAGCGAGATAGATTGTGCTGAGTGAGAAACGAGATCAAGCGATAGGAGAATTCCAGTAGGGGTCGTGCTGTAAGACCGGAGCAACACCCTACTGAGGCGCACTACCGGTGGCCGGAACGCCGAGGGAGTATTATAACATTCATCTTCAAGCAATACTCTAAACAGCGGCAGGACAGTCAGTTTAAGGCAGGCTGTCTAACACATATCACCTATGAAGTCTTGGGAGGCAATTGCGGGAGAGGGGCGTCTCTAGGGTCCCGGAAGAACTCCAGGCCTACCCGACAAACGGGTGCCGTTCTAACTGTAACATCAGGAAGGGACGGACGATTAGAAGAACATCATTTAATCGAGTTGTGAGGGAACTTAAGAAACAGACACAACGGTTGTGGGGTACTTTCCGTAAGCACAGCAGGGAAGGACTACAACACATAGCGCTAAGAAGGAAGGCACCGATTTCCACCTGTGAAGTGAACTCTGGAGGTGCCATTGGACCGGCCGGACTTGCGCAGCCTGGTGAACCGTATTCTGGACTGAGGACTCAGAGATCTCCAGTAAAGAGGTAAAGAGACTGCAACCTGGTGTCCTCGTTATTTACCGCGACCTGCACCCCACAACTGCACCACCAACATCCACACCTAGCATTGACTGTGCGCCCCACGGCAGGGTCACGGACCGGGGCCTAGCCGCCGTGACAACCCTAGGAGCAGAGACTCAGAGGCCCGGTACCGGGTACCCCTCGGCCCTGCGGCGGTGGGGGCGCTACACATATACATTACAGGACATGCCATTGCTCATACATCATAGGAGACACTGGGGCATATACAATACAGGACATGCCATGGCTCATACATCTTAGGAGACACCGGGGCATATACATTACAAAGGGGCTGGGGGCATATACATCACAGGAAATTCTGGGTCTTCTGCTGTTGCCTTTGTTGGTGGGACTGGAGTGCAGAATGTGCTTACTGGGCCCACATAGGACGTCCTGATGCTGGGACACATCAGGACGTAAGTCTTCACTGCACACTCTGCAGTGCTCAGTAGTGAATGCTGCATGCGCACAGTGTCAGGAGCAATTAAAGGCTCAGACAAAAGAACATTGCGGGCCATAAATGGACCGTGGGCAGGAGGTTCCCCACCCTTGCCTTATATCTACTGCTCTGTGAAACTTTCCAATCTTGGATTTGTCTGAGCTGTTCCAGGACTCGTGGGCACTCAAAAGAAAGCTTCTACCTTCATTTTTTAAAAGTTAGTATGAGATCGGAAGATTATTTTAGGCAGATGTCCCCTTTAAATATAAGACAAGATTACAGCACCACAAATCTATTAGTGGATTCATTGGTCAGATTTCCACTGATAATGAGTCTTTTTATAGCACAACTTTTTGACATTTGTTACAGACTGAGCCTGCGCTCAAGTTTCCAAATAATTTAATTCGACAAGTGAAAGCAGAGGGGAGTCATGAGAGCGCTCCACAGGCAACTTCCTATGGGAGAATCCAGCACTTAGTGAAGATGGTTAAATCTGATACTGTAGTTTTACTCCCCCACAAGTGTTTTTTTTTTATTGAGGGTTCATTATTCTTCTTAGAGGATATTTAGTTTAGCGCAACTATGTTTCCACATGTATCACCACCGGAGGTTTATAGTATCTCCTAGCCATGAGGGACAGCAAGATCTCAAGTTCACCCAAGTTTGAGGATCCATAGGCTCTTGCAGTCCTAGAAGATGTACTGCAGTACCAAGATTTGAACCTTGTCGTTTTTGGACATTTTTTTTTATGTATTTAATGTTTATGTGCAATTTTGGCTAGAACCAGATTTGATCTTCACAAATAGATCATTTTGGGACTTATCAAGTCTTTTGAGTATTATGTCATGAAAGAATACAATTTAATATGGTTTTCTGAAGAGGAGGTCAAGAAAAGCAAGTGCACACAAGGTCTTGAAGCAAATCAGTCTTCTGATCTTTGTATTTCTTTATGCTGGAGCTTTGAGCGTCAGAAATTTAGCTAATGGGAGACATTGGCTTAACCTGGCCACGCACATTAGGCTTAAGTCGAACGAACCCTCCGATATTGATGGGTTCGGATGGACGATTGTATAGTTGTGTTGGTCGGTAGTTTTCTTATAGAGAACACAGGAGTGTGCTGCCGAAATAGTTCTACTGTATATGGGAGAGTTGACCATGGTGTCTATCTGCTGAACGATCTTTCAGCCGACAGCCTTAGTCTTACAACATACACATTTAAAAATCTGTCGGCCAAAAGCTACCTCTCGCGACTTCTCCATAAGCAGGAACTTTTAGCTTGGCTGAGAACTTTGTGTTCTTCATAAGAGTGCCGCTTCCAGACTTCTCCGACTGTCACTTATCTCCCCAACCAACAAAAGGAAATTCCAATGGCTGGATCTTTCTCTTTCCCTGAAGTAATGTGTCTGGCAAAAGTTGGGAGGTCTTAAGGCCCCGTCTCACATAGCGAGATCGCTAGCGAGATCGCTGCTGAGTCACTAGTTTTGTGACGCAACAGCGACCTCAGTAGCGATCTCGCTATGTGTGACACGTACCAGCGATCAGGCCCCTGCTGCGAGATCGCTGGTCGTGTCGGAATGGCCTGGACCTTTTTTTGGTCGTTGAGGCCCCGCTGACATCGCTGAATCGGTGTGTGTGACACCGATCCAGCGATGTCTTCACTGGTAACCAGCGTAAACATCGGGTTACTAAGTGCAGGGCCGCGCTTAGTAACCCGATGTTTACCCTGGTTACCAGCGTAAATGTAAAAAAAAACAAACAGTACATACTCACCATCTGTTGCCCGTCAGGTCCCTTGCCGTCTGCTTCCTGCTCTGACTGTGTGCCGCCGTACAGTGAGAGCAGAGAGCAGCGGTGACGTCACTGCTGTGCTCTCACTTTCCGGCCGGATCAGTCAGAGCAGGAAGCAGACGCCAAGGGACCTGACGGGCAACAGATGGTGCGTATGTACTGTTTGTTTTTTTTTACATTTACGCTGGTAACCAGGGTAAACATCGGGTTACTAAGCGCGGCCCTGCGCTTAGTAACCCCATGTTTACCCTGGTTAGGCTACGTTCACATTTGCGGTCAGCGCCGCAGCGTCGGGCGCCGCAGCGTCGCCGCATGCGTCATGCGCCCCTATATTTAACATGGGGACGCATGGACATGCGTTGTGCTGCGTTTTGCGCCGCATGGCCGCAAGCGTTGGACGCAAGAAACGCTTCAAGTTGCATTTTTTTTGCGTCCAACTTTCGGCCAAAAAGGACGCATGCGGCGCAAAACGCAGCGTTTTAGCGTGCGTTTTGCCGCGTTTTTGTTTGCGTTGTGCGCTGCGGCGCCGACGCTGCGGCGCACAACGCAAATGTGAACGTAGCCTTACCCGGGTGCTGCAGGGGGACTTCGGCATCGTTGAAGACAGTTTCAACGATGCCGAAGTCGTTCCCCTGATCGTTGGTCGCTGGAGAGAGCGGTCTGTGTGACAGCTCCCCAGCGACCACACAGCGACCACACAGAGACGCTGCAGCGATCAGCATCGTTGTCTGTATCGCTGCAGCGTCGCTGTGTGAGACGGGGCCTTTAGATGGCAAGCAGATCCTTCCGAAATTGGCCGGTTTGGTAGACTTTTATCCAAAGTCTAATGCCTTTAGTGTCTTTTTTCATTAGAGGGAGGTTTCTGGTCCCAGCTATTGATAAATTAATTAAGTCTGTCTCCCTTTAGATAAGAAGAACATCCTACCAAATTGTAATGCTGAGCACAAGTGCCAAACTGTGAGCGAGAACTGTGCTGCACCCATGACAGAGCGCGCTCCTTACTGCATACTGTGTTATGGGAACTTCTCTCTGCTCCCTAAACCATAGCTGTAGGCTGAATGCTAATTCTCCTTGTGCCCCCCATGCACATGCATGCTCACTTCCACTGAGCATGCATGTGTTTTTATTAAGGAAAAGGGGCTAAAAAGAGCTAAAAAATCAGAGTTGAAACTTAACCTTCCAGATCCTTCTTTTCCACGACTGATGATCAGAGACCCTCCTATGTATAATATAGAGTTTATAGACGGATGGTCTAGAACTCGCATTTTCGCTAATTTTGCAATATTAGGCCAAGGACTGACCGTGAGATCTCGTTCATTTTGGATCACACATCTCATTGCAGACATGAATTAGGAATCTGGTTTTTTTTATTGTTTTATTTCAGTGAATACATATTCGTTGTACAGAAAATGGTTAAATTACTGTTTATTTGCAAATCGGATGAAAGAGGAGGAAATGATACTTGATTACAAAGGAAACCTCCACCCCCCTCTTCCCGTCCCCTGTTCTTCAGCACATACAGGGTCAAGAACCTCAGTGTTATTACAATCAGCCCCACATGTATTGTTTTGGAACGAGTTTACTAATCTGGATACAAGAACATGAGCGGATATAACATTAAATTCTCGCTTATTTCAGAATCATTAAAAATAAAAATTACACTCATCAAACGGAAAAGTATCATCAATACAAACGAATATCAATCATTGATTTAAAGGGATGATACAATCGGGATCGGTTCTGCTTCTATTAGCGCATGTGAACAATGCTCAATAAACTCGGAATTTTTTTTTTTTTTCCAAATGACCCTTTAATCATCTGGAAGGGGGCTGAAGTCCCAGTCCTGTGACCATATAAATCAGGGTTTATAGAGGCGGAGCTAAAGACGGGTGTGTCATATGACCACTCCCAGATCTGCTGATTGGCTGAAAGGGCTTACACAGGAGAGAGCATTTGTAAGGTTTCCTATCACTTATTTTCCTCAATAAACAAGTACATTGACACTAACACCACCTTATGACCATCCTAGATTTATAACAACCCTAAAATCCACTATTGATCCAGAGCTGTGTATTTTGATATTATGTATGCACTGAATGGCAGTATTATTTGGGCATTAGATGGCATTATTAATTGGGGGCTTTCTGGATGAAGGATTTAAAGTCTATCTCCATTGATAAGGTGATGGGGCAGGATGTGCTGATTCCTACTGTCCATTGTCGGCCCGTGCAAAATACCGTAAGATATTGATCTGGAAAAACAATTCCAATGCACTATAGTCATTTTTCTTTTATACTTGGATGCCAATGTTAATTGTATGGTGGTGTTATTTGGATACCGAATGGCAGTGACACTACATGCTGGTATTATGCGGGTACAGTATATCAGTAAGCTTTGAAAAATTATATGGTGGTGGTATTATTTGGGCATTAAGTGGCAGTATTATGTTACATATTATTATAACTCTGAATGTGTAAAATATGTAATTGACATTTTTATTCAATGATGGAACAATTCCAGTGATAGATTCCTTCATATCTTGATTAATGTTAATTTAGTAATATAAATTATCAGAATACGTATAACTAAGGAATGGATTTTTACGATTGATTTTTTTATTAAGTGGATTTTATGAGTTTTTTTAAAAATGCCTTTTGTCATGTATTAATCAGACATGTAAATGGTCCAGTGTACATAAAGCAGCTAGGTTACGTTTTTCCTGCTTTTTCTTTTATGGATTAAGTTCAGGAAACTTCTTCTTGACCACATTGTTCTTTCTTCCTGTCTCTGCAATCAAATTCCCTTTCCCGTTTCCCACGCCTCTGCTATTTGAAAATGCTTATTAAAAAGCAAAAAAATACTGTTTTGTTGATGGGATCTTCCCGGTGTAATGTTAATGCTGTGCTCAGTACTTTGAGCCAATCAGATGTTTCTCTACTTGTGCTCTTCCTCCCCCCTCTATAAGCATGCGATTCTCTGATCCAATCAGATGCCTCCCTTGTCCTGCTCTCCTCCACTCTCAAAGCATGTGACCCTCTCTCTGATCCAATCAGATGCCTCCCTTGTCCTGCTCTCCTCCACTCTCAAAGCATGTGATCCTCTCTCTGATCCAATCAAATAATGCTCCCCTGTTCTGCTCCTCCTTCTCTTTCCACAGTAAGACATTCTCTGATCCAATCAGATGTGTCCCCTCTTCTGCTCCTCCTCTCCTCTCACAGCATGTTATGCTCTGATCCAATCAGATTTCTCCCCATTTCTGCTCCTCCCGTCACAGCATGTTATGCTCTGATCCAATCACGTGTCCCCTCTTCTGCTCCTCCCCTTTCACAGCATGTAATGCTCTGATCCAATCAGATGTCTTCCCACTTCTGCTCCTCCCCTTTCACAGCATGTTAGGCTCTGATCCAATCAGATGTCTCCCCACTTCTGCTCCTCCCCTTTCACAGTATGCGATGCTCTGATCCAATCAGATGTCTCCCCATTTCTGCTCCTCCCCTTTCACAGCATGTAATGCTCTGATCCAATCAGATGTCTTCCCACTTCTGTTCCTCCCCTTTCACAGCATGTTATGCTCTGATCCAATCAGATGTCTCCCCATTTCTGCTCCTCCTCCCCTCTCAGAGCATGTTATGCTCTGATCCAATGAGATGTCTCCCCATTTCTGCTACTCCTCCCCTTTCACAGCATGTTATGCTCTGATCCAATCAGATGTCTCCCCATTTCTGCTCCTCCTCCCCTTTCACAGCATGTTATGCTCTGATCCAATCAGATGTCTCCCCATTTCTGCTCCTCCTCCCCTTTCACAGCATGTTATGCTCTGATCCAATCAGATGTCTCCCCATTTCTGCTCCTCCTCCCCTTTCACAGCATGTTATGCTCTGATCCAATCAGATGTCTCCCCGCTTCTGCTCCTCCTCCCCTTTGACAACATGTTATGCTCTGATCCAATCAGATGTCTCCCCATTTCTGCTCCTCCTCCCCTCTCACAGCATGTTATGCTCTGATCCAATCAGATGTCTCCCTGCTTCTGTTCCTCCTCCCCTCTCACAGCATGCAGCCTCATTGACACAGAGAGAGGAAAACTGCAGCCGCATCCCCCTCCTCATTCCATTTACTTTTTTACTCTACTTCACTAATTTATTTAAAGACTCAGAAGTTTTCAGCATAGAACTTGCAAAGAGGGAAAGAATAAATTGATTGCTAGAAGGTGAGAAAGATGACACTTTTACGTTATTTTTCCAAGTTATCTGTATTCTTATGTAGCATTGATTAAAAAAAAATAAAAGTTTAAAGTTTAACCAAATTAGGACAAGCTTTTGAGTTATTTCATCATTATAGGGTTTTTCTCAATACATTTTTTATAATAAAAGTGGGCTTATGGGAGTATTAAAAAAGCAGGGATGCTGACTTACTGGAGCCATTCTGCCGCACTGCTGACTGTGTTCCCCGCCAGTCTCCTGGCTTCTGCTTCCGGTTGGTGATGTCATGTGACTTCTGCTGCCAATAAGCGACCGCTGATAGTCTGCAGCCTCCATATTCTCTCTGAGCCAGAAAAGAAATAGTTTGTGATTATTTCTCCTGACTCGGACAGAATGTTAACGCTGCAGCCAATCAGTGGCCAACATTTGGCTGCAGTGTTCATGAGAAATCTCCCAGCTGGGAAGAAAAAAATCAGTATACCGGAAGGGGAATCAATCAATGGAGCGGTGGAATGTCAAGGGTCAGGTACGGGACTTTTTATTCTGTTTTGTTTTTATCATAAAAAAAGTAGCAGACAACCCCTTTAAATAACATTTGCTAGCATGATTTACCTTTTTTGGGGGGGTGATATTGTAGTAAATTTTCTTGTAGTTCTACTTATAAATGTAAAAGTCACTTTTTTTATTACCTTTTAAATCAAAACATTTTAGTGTCAGGAAATCGACATTTTAACTTGTTTTGGTGACTTTGATGACCTCAAACAAGAATTACGTCAAGTTATAGAAGTTAGGTCATCGTCACTATAAATTTCCATGTCCTATTTCATCTATTACCCCATTACCCTGCTCCTTTATATACTGATTCGATTCTATTTGGACTCCCTCTTTCTGCTCTTCTTATTCATCCCTCCATGGAGCTTCTGGACGGTACGAAACATGACTACGAAGACTGGAATTACGAGAGGATCCTCCACCCACGGATCTCAAGTCGAGACTATCATACGCCGGAGGAGGAGTGATGTCGGCTACGACTCTCATTTGACTGTGTGAGGGTACGTTGCTCAGATTCTGAGGGATTTGGTGTTCCCCATCTCCGTAGGAGGGGTCGGGTGTTGGTTCTCCTCCTGTCTCTTCCACGGACTTGTTTGTTTTGCTGAGGTAACGAGCAGCGAGGATCATCGCACTGATGGCGATGACATCAAAGACCAACTCTACCATCTCCACCACTGAAAGGACTGAGGAACCAAACCAAAGACTCCATTGGCTTCCCAGCAAGGATAAAAGCATCACCATCTGAGAAGAAAGAAAGATGGAAATCGTTATTGTTTCAGTATTGGTAATGGAGCAATGGTAACAAATCTCAAGTGGATTTATACGAGTTATCACAAGTATAAGAGTTATTGAATGCCACCAACTCATAACGTATCATGAAGACCAGCAGACCAAAGACACATACTTGGAAAATTTGGAAAATCATTGACATCTCCCCCCATAATAAAGTATCAGGTAAAGTCAACCACATGGATGAGCTGATGTGCTCGGGTCATCAATGAAGGACCACGATTGTCTTTCATGCCGATCAAGTCCTGCAAGTCCACAGTACAAGAATACATCATCAATGGTTACGTAAATCCTGGAGAACCTCTTTCATGATCATTATTTGTCACATTCAGGAGCAATCAAACTCACCAATTACCTAATATAATATTCGAAGACGTGACACAAAAGGGCAACCAAATTCTTATTCCTCCTTCCAAAGGAACAGACTAATCAGTGATCAGGTCTTTCAGGGTGAACACACCCAGTTTGATCGGCCTCCGGCAAAAAGTTGAGATTTATAGGTCAAGTAGCAATAAAACGTTCATATGACATATACGTCTATATTAAGAGACGTCTTTGTCATGTTGACTCGACAGGTTTCAGATCTGCAAAAGGACTTGCTTCCTCTAACCTTCCTCCGTAATGTGACAGTTCCTCTATGAACTCACTGATAATCATTAACAGAATTTTAAACAAGTTTTTATGTAAACTAGAAAATGAAACTTTTTTTCCTCCCAAGTCATTTTATTTTTTTTTCTATAATTTTTACCCTCTAAAATTATTCTGCAGCTACGTGAGCAGGTTTTTATTTTTTTATGCAGGCAAACTAGGCAATTGCCTGGTGTTTTACAGGTATAGAAAGTCAACCTCCGGGACCAGGTTTGCCCTAATGTTGCAGGCAACCTAGAACCCCAGACTAGACATGTAAATCAATTCAGACCCCAGACCAGACCCCTAATCAGATTCCCAGATCAGAGCTCTATGTCAGACCCCTAACTCAAATCCCAAGCCCGACTTTTAAATCAGACCTCCAAATTAAAGGGAACTTGTCAGTAAGTTTTTAGACCCCAAAGTAACACCATCACAGTAAACTACCTACAATGATTACTTCCATATCTGTATTTTATAAATCCATGCCTCCATTGTCTAATAATTCCCGTTCTTCCTCCCAGCTCCGGCCTCCTGCCAGTGATTGACAGGCCACTCTTTTCTATGACCTGCTCAGTTGGTTGACATCTCACGCAGGTGCAGTCATAGTGACATCCAGATCACTTTGCGAGTGCTGGACTACCAATCTACGCATGTGCTGCCTGCGGGAATAATATTATTGCCTGCACAAGATCTCAGGAGGAGGAGCAGGTCTTAGAGACTGACATTTCATGCAGGCGTCACAATCACAACTCCTTGGGCGACTTGTGCAGATAGATAGTCCATCACTCAAGTCATCGGGACATTACTGCCCCCGAGTCTCAGGAATAAAATTGCCTGTGTAAGATGTCGACCCGGAGAAGCAGGTCACAGAGAAAAGTGACCTGTCAATCACTGCCAAAAACCAACTCCGGCAAGAGAAATATGGAGCCATGCCCTTACCTAAGAATTTGCCAATGGATCACAAAAAACTAGAGACAGAGACTTATAATAAAAAGGTTTGGAAGTAATTATCATTATAGGTACTTTACTGTGTCGACGTTAATTTGGGGTCTAAAAACCTGCTGAAAGGTCCCCTTTAATCAATCCCCAAATAAAATAAAAAAAGGACACAGGTCCTGATGCCTACAGGGTCTGGATATTGTACGGAATGTAGCACACAATTTCCTGATGCCAGGCTTCTTTGCTAGTCCAGTAAGTCCAATTGTGGCACTGAACCCCTGTTGGTACTTTGCTGTACCTTAGGGTCCATGAAACTCAAGAATTAAACTCAAGGTTGGTAAATGCTGTCATACAATACCGAAGACAAATACCACTTCAATACAGTTGGCTAAATGAAAATCCTATAAAACGCAAACAAAATGTCTAAGTAGCAGCGCCACACAATGCCCAACTGCATACTGCCATACCACCTGAAAAAGTAAAATGGAATATAACAGCTAGGCAAAATACCTATTAGATGAATATAATGGTCACAAGACAGGAAAATTATGGTGCCCCCTTCAGAAGGAACAAATGATGAATTTTGAGCAAATGCCGAGGCTGCCCATCTCTAACACTGTACAGTACTGTCTAGAGAGTGTGTCTCGTATTAATGTTTCCTGTTGACTATCTCTCGTATGGAAACTGAGTGAGAACTAATAGGCAACCAGTTGGCTCTCATGTGAAGGCATGGGGAAATAGGAGCATGAGCAAGCACCAAAAGAGGGTGCCTATCATACACATACTTGTACAAATGTGATATGTATTTATGGCAGCGTGTAAAGGTCTTCATGAACCACTAGGAGCCTTGGACCTATTTGATGTCCGACTCTCAACTCAATTCCCATTTGTCGTGGGGCCCTTTTACAGTATCAGACTGGAGGATTTTCATTACTATGCATAGACTTGCTTTCTGACAGTGTTATTTCATTCTTTATCGCTCAGTCTATCACAGCCGGAAATCCTCGTCACATGCAGATAGCGAGGTCATCACCAGATACGATCCACACATGAAAGCTCTCTGCATCTTGTGGTTGCAGAGATGTTCAGTAAAGAGGAGAACCTGAGTGCAGACCACAAACCGGCTGCACAAGATCAATGAGATAAAGCTAAGAACTCACAATCTTATCGTCAGGAAAATGTTGTTGTTTCCCGGACATTAAAAGGGTTTACCATGCACCTGTTTAGGATCCAGGCACCATTCATATTGCATTTTGGCCCTTTCATAGACTATGCTCTTTTGCCCATTGGAAATGACAAGACACCATTAGAAAAAATTGCAAACGGAGGTCATTTGAATTCCGCTTGTCTCATTGCACTTTATAGCTTCTTTGGGGGTTCAAGTCTGAATTCCTGAAAAATGAGAACAGAACCCAACGTCCATTAGACAGACCATGGAGCTGCTGAAGACTCATGAAAAAGAGATTCTCATGTCCATTGCCCATAATTGGGGATAACCCTAGAAAGGCCTCGTCTCAACATGTCCACAATTAGAGCTAAGAAAAAGGAAATAACAACCTGAGAATCTCCCATAAACCGGCGCTCCCTCAGTGATTTATTTGCCGTGATACTGAGTCCTAGCGTCCAGGTGCACATTCAGGGAGCGCAGATCAGCATTCAGATGGGGTATGGTTATGCAAAAAAAAAGCACAAATCCCATATTCTGGAAAATAATTTTGAAAAGTTGACAAGTATGTCCATGAGGAAAAAATGTTCGTTATGTTTTTGGACTGGAAAACTCTTCTGGGCAGGATGGTGTATGGTATGGTATGGGGAAAACGAGAAATCAAATAAGGTGGTAAGAGCCATCAGGTAAGGTGGTAAGAGCCATCAGGAAAGGTGGTAAGAGCCATCAGGTAAGGTGGTAAGAGCCATCAGGTAAGGTGGTAAGAGCCATCAGGTAAGGTGGTAAGAGCCATCAGGTAAGGTGGTAAGAGCCATCAGGTAAGGTGGTAAGAGCCATCAGGTAAGGTGGTAAGAGCCATCAGGTAAGGTGGTAAGAGCCATCAGGAAAGGTGGTAAGAGCCATCAGGTAAGGTGGTAAGAGCCATCAGGTAAGGTGGTAAGAGCCATCATGTAAGGTGGTAAGAGCCATCGGGTAAGGTGGTAAGAGACATCAGGTAAGGTGGTAAGAGCCATCAGGTAAGGTGGTAAGAGCCATCATGTAAGGTGGTAAGAGCCATCGGGTAAGGTGGTAAGAGCCATCGGGTAAGGTGGTAAGAGCCATCGGGTAAGGTGGTAAGAGTCATCGGGTAAGGTGGTAAGAGCCATCGGGTAAGGTGGTAAGAGCCATCAGGTAAGGTGGTAAGAGCCATCAGGTAAGGTGGTAAGAGCCATCAGGTAAGGTGGTAAGAGCCATCAGGTAAGGTGGTAAGAGCCATCAGGTAAGGTGGTAAGAGCCATCAGGTAAGGTGGTAAGAGCCATCAGGTAAGGTGGTAAAAGCCATCAGGTAAGGTGGTAAGAGCCATCAGGTAAGGTGGTAAGAGCCATCAGGTAAGGTGGTAAGAGCCATCAGGTAAGGTGGTAAGAGCCATCAGGTAAGGTGGTAAAAGCCATCAGGTAAGGTGGTAAAAGCCATCAGGTAAGGTGGTAAGAGCCATCAGGTAAGGTGGTAAGAGCCATCAGGTAAGGTGGTAAGAGCCATCAGGTAAGGTGGTAAGAGCCATCAGGTATGGTGGTAAGAGCCATCAGGTAAGGTGGTAAGAGCCATCAGGTAAGGTGGTAAGGGTGACCTAGTTCTCCAGGGTACTGGAGGCCTCCAGAACTTGTGTCTTCCCTCTATACTCTCCCTATAATCCAGGCCTGTTGTCTTAGATTTCCAATTCAGATGCAACTTTTTGGATTATAATTTCTTTAAGACCCTAGTAAATATTTATTCCTTTGTCTTCTATAATAGCTTAGTATTCCGGTGTGCTTTGTTGCGAATCTTCTGATGTTTTGGATAGGTTGGATGACAGAAAATATGGCCATAATTATATATTCTACAAGGCAAGTGATTAAACTGATACATGTGGCATATAACAGTCTGGACTCACCTGGTAAAAATTACTGTTATTGTGAACAGTTTAACAAGTTGAAGATGAAATAATTTATGTAAATAAAGTTAAAGACACATTTCTTTGTATTTTATGCCAAAAAATAAAATATACAGTATATATTCATCTTTTACATTTTAAAAATTACAAAAAGGAAAATGGGTTGATGCAAACGCTTGGGCTCCCTTGGAGATTTGTGTGCTCAGATAACTTTCAAGTTGTCCTTAACTTAGTTTAATTTAATTAAGAAATGGCATTTACCAGGATCAGTGGAGGTCAAGATAAGGTCTGGAAGACCAAGCAAAATTTCAGTGAAAGCTGCTCGTAGGATTGCTAGAGAGGCAAATCAGAACCACCACTTGACTGCAAAAGACCTTAAGAAAGATTTAGCAGACTCTGGGGTTGCGGTACAGTGTTCTACTGTCCAGAGACACCTGCACAAGTATGGCCTTTATGTAAGAGTCATCAGAAGAAAACCTCTCCTACGTCCACACCATAAAATTCATCAGAAGTTTGCAAAAGAACATCTAAACAAGCCTGATGCATGTTGGAAAGAAGTCCTGTGGAGGTTGAAATGGAACTCTTTGGCCACAATGATCAAAGGTATGTGTGGAGAAAAAAGGTAACAGAATTTCAGGAAAAGAACATCTTGACAACCATTAATCATGGGGATGGATCAATCATGCTTTGAGGTTGTGTTGCAGCCAATGGCACGGGCAATATTTCACGAGTAGAGGGAAGAATGGATTCAATTAAATTTCAACAAATTCTTATTCATACATAACACCATCTGTAAAAAAGCTGAAGATGAAAAGATGATGGCTTCTACAAATGGATCATGATCCTAAACACACGTCAAAATGCACAATAAACGACCTCAAAAGGCTGAAGGTTTTCCAATGGCCCTCACAGTCCCCTGATCTGAACACCATTGAAAATCTGAGGCTAGACCTCAAAATAGCAGAGGATGCAAGACGGCCCAGGAATCTTACAGAACTGGAAGAATGCTCCAAGGAAGAATGGATGAAAATCCCTCAAATAAGAATTGAAAGCCTCTAGCCTGGCTCCAAAAAGCGTTTACAAACTGTGATACTTTCAAAAGGGGATGCTACTAGTTACTAGCCATGCAGGCTGCCCAAACTTTTGCATCAGCCCATTTTCCTTTTTGTAATTTTTAAAAGGTGAAAGATGAAAATGTATATATATATCTTTAACTGTAGACCTTTTAGAGATAATTTCATCTTCGACTTTTTGACCAGGGATGCCCAAAATTTTACATGCCACTGTACTAACTGACAAAGGCTTAGTATTGCAGGCCATGTAAGTAGGAAGAACTGCGGGGGAGAGATGGGTGTGGGACTCAGCAGCACATCCATGCCTGGATAATAAGTTACAGACAGTCATTTCAGGGAGGACAGGTTATACCACATCCATATGCAAATAATAATGGCCTTATTCTTCCAGACTCAGCTCCACCTCGCCTCCTCCCAATGTTCTTTATGACCCATCCAGCCGTGCACTTCCCTAATTATTCTCCTTAATCTTGTGTTACAGAATGCAAATTTACTGACGTGTTTACATTGTCATGTCTCCAAAATATTCATCCTCAGAAACTGTAAGGACAACACATTACCCATAACATACATTACTAAGTACTCATGGCTATTACACAACTTTTTCCTTTTGTCTGTTGTTTTAATATCACTATATTAGGATATGTATGTTGTATTATATAACCTTTATTAATTTTATTTTTTTCGGTGGGATGTGTTTGGAGGGCAAAAATTAAACTCACAGCAATTCTGTCATTGCGAGTTGGAATTTGTTTCTATGATCTTCAATATATGTTATAAATAACCCAACTTTGTTTTTTCAAGGTCAGAACTAATATGTAACATTAAATGTATATAGTCTTATATTTTTTACTTTTTCGCAATAAAACCAGTATATGTAATAATTTATTTTTGTGCTGCAATGAAAAAAAATAAAAATTCTTGATTGGAACTTTGTCAGGACTTGTTTTCTTGCCGGATGACTTGTAATTGTTATTGGAACCTTTTGGCGCAACTTTTATGACATTTTATTCTGTTTTTCATTAGCAGGATGCAGAAAAACGCAAATTCTTATGTTGTAATAGTTTGTCAGATGAGAATAAGGTTAATGTAAAATATTCATGACATAACATTAGTCAATAAGAAATACAAAACTGGTCCCGAACATGTCCCCAATAATAATAGAATGGTTGCTGCATGGTGGCTCAGTGGTTAGTACTAATGCTACAGGGTTTGGGGTCCAAACTTCATCAAGGACAATATCTGCGTTGTGTTACACACTTGTCCCGAGTCCAAGATGTGCTCCCTTAACCCTGGCCGACTAAGTTCTCTGATGCTCCATGACAGACTTTGCTGGTGGCCCGGCATGCTCCCATTTTGTCTACCTAAGCCTATATAGGGCCTACCAAGACACACATCTCTGTCTTGTATTAAGACTTTTATTGTTTCTGAGTCCTGTATGCATGCAGCCTGAGCCTGTTCCCGGTCTTCCAGGACCTCTGCTACATGTTCCCGGTCTTCCAGGACCTCTGCTATGTGTTCCCAGTCTTCTAGGACCTCTGCTACATGTTCCTGGTCTTCTAGGACCTCTGCTACGTGTTGCTGGTATTCCAGGACCTTTACTACATATTCCTGGTCTTTTAAGACCTCTGTTACTCGTTCCCGGTCTTCTAGGACCTCTGCTACATGTTCTCGGTCTTCCAGGACCTGTTCTAACTGTTCCTGGTCTTCCAGGACCTCTGCTACATGTTTCCCGTGTATCTCAATTGCCTGCTGACCTGACATGCATGGTCCGTGTACCCACCCAAACCTTGGGCTTTGAAGATCCACCTCACCTGGTGAGCCTAAAGGTACCTTCACACTGAACAACTTAACAACGATATCGCTAGCGATCCGTGACGTTGCAGCGTCCTGGATAGCGATATCGTTGTTTGACACGCAGCAACGATCAGGATCCTGCTGTGACATCGTTGGTCAGAGCTAGAAGGCCAGCACCTTATTTCGTCGCTGGATCACCCGCTGACATCACTGAATCAGCGTGTGTGACGCGGATTCAGCGATGTCTTCACTGGTAACCAGGGTAAACATCGGGTTACTAAGCGCAGGGCCGCGCTTAGTAACCCAATGTTTACCCTGGTTACCAGTGTAAATGTAAAAAAAAACAAACACCACATGCTTAAATTCCAGTGTCTGTCGCGTCCCCTGGCGTCCGCTTCCCTGCACTGTGTCAGCGCCGGCCGGCCGTAAAGCAGAGCACAGCGGTGACGTCACCGCTGTGCTCTGCTTTACGGCCGGCCGGCGCTTACACAGTGCAGGGAAGCGGACGCTGGGGGACGCGACAGACACCGGAATGTAAGCATGTGGTGTTTTTTTTTTTTTTACATTTACACTGGTAACCAGGGTAAACATCGGGTTACTAAGCGCGGCCCTGCGCTTAGTAACCCGATGTTTACCCTGGTTACCCGGGGACTTCGGCATCGTTGGTCGCTGGAGAGCTGTCTGTGTGACAGCTCTCCAGCGACCACACAACGACGAAACAGCGACGCTGCAGCGATCGGCATCGTTGTCTATATCGCTGCAGCATCGCTTAATGTGACGGTACCTTAACACATTGAGTTTGTATGTTCTCCCCATGTTTGTGTGGGTTTCCACCTGGTTCTCCGGTTTCCTCCCACACTCCAATGACATACCGATAGGGAATTTAGATTGTGAGCCCCGATGGAGACAGTGAGGGTGAGTTCTGTAGAGCGCTGCAGAATATGATAGCGCTATATAAGCGACTAACACAAATAAAAATACTAACAAAATTGTATTTTTCACAGCCTAATGAAAAGCTTACATGGGGGACATGGGACTTTTACTAACATTTGATGGCAGGCCAATTACCCACCACGTAAAGCAAATATGGATTCCGTATAATGGTATTTCACTCTATACCCCTTTAAAGGTCATTGTACTGATATCCTGTTATATTGAACTTATAGGCACAATTGCACTAAATACGTAAATGGTCCTTTGAAAAGTTGACTGTGGGTCTTGAAGATCATTTAATGTATATGAAAATGATCATACAGGGCAGAATGGAAGGTTCCATCATTAATATTTATCTGTTCTCGAATTATTAAAAGGAGCCATCAATGACTCTACTTTCCATCACCCACCGCCTCGGCTTCATGACTTCTGAAGTCCTTCCACCTACTCTATTTCCACTACGCACCTCTCTCGGTAAATGACTTATAGAAACCTTTTATCTAGTAGCTGGACGCTTGCATGGCTATCCATGATCCAATTAAAGCCTGAATGGCTGTTAGTGACAACGATGTATCTGCATTAAGAATTAACTTTGTCAATTAATGGGAAACTCCTTTGCTACAAATTAGAACCCTGGGGATATTCAGTCCACTGCCTAGATGAATGGTCCAAATAAAACCAATGGTTCTAATGGGAAACACCAATGAGGTCTGCAATGGTCATAAATTCATGACCTTTGCTGCAAGACGTAATAAGATAAATTAGGGTATTAGGCCGACGTGAGTCTATAATGGAGCATTTCTACGTAGAGAGGATGGCCAAAAATAATTCGATTCATCAGTGACATCTAGACTGCTTGTTGATAGTTCCCAGGTATCAACAGGAGAATTTTTTGCCATTGTTCTAGGTCGCACAGAAGGTCCACTTGATCTCTGGTTCTTGAAGGCGCCCAATAAACTGTATTTTATATTTGTAAATTGGGGGCACCCCTTAAAAGTTTGGGATTGGGGCCATTATCATCTATTCTGCATCCATTCTGTTGGTTTTATTTTCTGCTTTATTAAACATTGTTTGTAAAGTGATGGAGCAGGAGTGAGCAGAATCACATTTGGAAACTACCTTTCATTGTTTATTGCATGTAAACAGTCCGTGTCTTTAATTTAACTTTCCCGGAAGTAGGGGAGACTTCTCCTTTTTTTTCGTGAGTCTCCCGAATTCCCGGAATAGTTGGCAAGTTTCCTGGGTGCCGTACGAAGTTCTTGCAAATCAGCCTTCAACCAAAGATATAATTGTGGCCCCCAACACCCATACACAAACTCAGAACATACAAAAGGGCATGGCCTAGGACCAAGGTGAGGTCAATGACAAAGGGAAGTGTTTATGGCAAAACATTTTTTTACATGATTCTCATTAAAAACAATTTTGAAAAGTTGGAATTGTGACACATGTAGCAGGCTCACATGGTAAGATGGATCCTCTAAGCCCAAAGTCTGGGTGGGTACATGAGCCACAGCCGCCGGTGCAGCAGTTGGGTTTAGCACATGGGAAGCAGATTCTAGAGTTTCTCAAGACTCCAGGCAGATTGCAGTTACTGGAAACCACAGACAAGCAGGTGAGGTCCTCCACTGACAGGTAGCAGGGTCACTGGAAACCACACACAAGTAACTCATGGAACCACAGACAGCAGACATCCTGATGACTGTGGACTGGAACTGTGTACAGACAACTGAGTTACTAGCAAGTCGTCGAGCCATACCGAGACACGTGTGTGAGTCTTGGGAGTCTATAAAGGCCCAGGAATACAAAACATGGGAGCATGCCAGACTACTTACAAAGCCTGACATAGACCACAAGAAAATGGGGGCAGGTGGGTAGCAAGAATTTACACTGTAAAACCATAAAGTAGTGACCCCAATTCCAGCACTGTACTACTTACAGTACTTTTTTCATACCACTATTTTTCTGAAATTATCTGCTATCTCTCTCTACCTAATATAAACTTCACACATTAAGATACTTTAAAGTATTTATTTTTATTCTTAATGCTTATATATATTTACAGAGCCTGTGCGACTTTATTACCTATGGAGGTGCACAGCCTCCATCTGCTGCCGTAAAGGCTCCTTTTTTATGTCTGAAAAACAATGCTCCTTTATACCTCAGAACGTATGTGGTGTGCCTTGATTTTTTATTTTTATTTTTTGTTTTGTATTTTCTATCAACTTACATTAATTGTAGCAGATTCCTGGATGGTTTTGTAGTTCATTTCTTCAAAGTAAATGTTGAGTTTTGCTACTCCGTCCCTGTGAAAATGAGAAACAAAAGATGAAACTCGAGCAAGTGAAAACTCTGAAACCAACAGAAGAGCCCAGGTGATAGTGATGTGGTTGAGAAGTGAATGACTTCAATAAAACTCCCATTTAGAGACACTAGAAGTATGAAAATGATCAACAACTACAGTGCTTTCTACTTCAATCTCTACGTCAAGCTCCATCTACGTGAACATGTGGAATGGTGGTTGACACCAAATTGATCTGTCATCAATAGCTGATAATTTTCCAAAGCAACATCCAGGCAGATCCTGACCAGTCTCTCCCAGGGTTAAGCAGAGTACCGCACACAAGAAATCCCATTAGTATTACTATTAACGGCCTTCAGCTTGATCTCGAGCCATGGGTGCCTTGATGGATGGATGCTCTGTGGGAAGATCGATCTTGTACAAGCCTAGACAGGTCCACCAGAGTCTTCTCTGCCATTATCTTGATACTATTAAGCCATCCGGTTGCTGGTCTTCCTCTTTGCCTTGTTCCTTCTATTCTTCTGACCATGATGTCCTTCTCCATTGATTGCTCTCTTCATATAATGCGTCCAAAGTAGGCAAGTCATAGCTTGATGATCCTTGTTTCGAGTGACACGTCTGACTTGATTTGTTCCAAAATTGATTTGTTTGTTCTTCTTGCCATCCATGGTATTGAAAACCTCCTCCTCCAGCACCAGATTTCAAAGGCATTAATTCTTCTTCTCTCTTGTTTCTTTATCGTCCAGGTTTCACATCCATATGTTACTACAGAAAATACCGGACTATGTACGAGCCTTGTCTTCGTCATCAGTGAAATGTTCCTCGATGTGAAGACCTTGTCCAGTGACTCCATTGTTGATTGGCCCATAGATATTCTCCTATTGATTTCCGGTGTCATCGCTGCATCTTGATAAATACAGCCGTAGGCACAACTATTGGTTGTGGTGTTCAAGTAGGTGCCCAAACCATATAATATTAGAGATAACTTGGCACACACGTAGTGAGATGCAATAAAGATTTAATCAGTAAAGGAGAGTACATACAATAGACGTTTCGGTCAAAATTAGACCTTCATCAATCTACCTCTTTTAGAGCACAAGTGGAAGATAGGATGGACGCGGTATCCACCGCTCCACACACTGGACGAGCGGTGGATACCGTGTCCATCCTATCTTCCACTTATGCCGGATTTGGCCAATTCTCAATTGACTCTCTACTAGGAGTGGGGCTTAACCCTTTTGTGACCCATAAGCTTAAAATGCTCTAAGAGAGGTACATTGATGAAGGTCTAATTTTGACCGAAACGTCTATTGTATGTACTCTCCTTTACTGAATAAATCTTTATAGCATCTCACTACGTGTGTGCCAAGTTATCTCTAATCGTTGCATCTTGAGTGATCATTGGTCCGAGCCGGTTGAAGTCCTTCACAACTTCCAGTTCGTCACCGTCCATCTCAAATGTCTCCCGTATGTACCTGGCAGTAGTCAATATTTTTGTCTTCTTACTTCCCTCTAATTACGCAGCAACCAATATACTTAATGTAAATTTTCATGCCATATGCAGTTTACACTTCAAACATTGAGTCAATACTTTTGCTAAATATATTTACATTCCTAAATATCCCTCCCAAAAATATCTCACCTGGAAAAGGTTAATCATGCATGATCCTGTAACTCCCTTCTGGCACATTAAACACCTGCCTCTCCAAAAATTTGTTCCCGTCACCCATAACATGTTTTCACAGGAGACAATTATTAATCTACTCATTTATAGCAAGGGTGGGGTTTATGGCATAGCAAGAGAGAAATCCCCCCTCCAGGGAAAGCAATGCTGAGTCATAACTACTGCATAATAAATGGGTTAAAATAAATTTTTAACTCTATAAATTTTCATTGGTGTTCAAAAGTTAGTAAGACTTTATTAATTTCTGCAGAGATTTGGTTTGAAAAGTGATTAAATAAAAAAATGATATAAAAAGGTATTAGAACATATCCAGGTGAAGTGTCACTGGATGCGCTGCTGATAATTGAATTAAACGAATATTATCCTATGAAACTTTATTTTAACAGGTTTACAAAGTGAGCCCGTTTCGAGGTCAACGCAGGACCTCTTCTTTAGGACAAAAACCTAGTATTTTTTTGTCCCGATTGAAGAAGTCCTGCGTTGACCTCGAAACGCGTTGCATTTTTAAATCTGTTAAAATAAGGTTTCATTGGATTATATTCGTTTAATTCAATTATCAGCAGTGCATCCAGTGACACTTTACACGGATATGTTCTTTCTCAAAGCCCTTTGGACTCATGTCTTGCTTCAGCTGGTATATGCGTTTACTACATGTTGCTTTGTTGCTACACCACGAGGTGAGCAGATCCATGTTGGTTTATGTGTTGTTTTAACATTTGGAACCCTGTTGTGCGCTCTTCCTTTTCCCAGTTTGCCTTACTACTATAAAAAGGTATTGTAGCTCAGCTCCATTCAAATTAACTGGCCACAGATGCAATACCATAGGCAACCTGTGGACAGTTGTGGTGCTGTTTGTGAAGCAAGAAGCAGCTGTGTTTTTCTATTCTGAGACAATTCCTTAAATCTTCATACCCCTATTTCCATCCTGTTAAACCCTCTTTTACTGTGAAAGTGCTATCATACTTGGTGGCTCAGTGGTTAGCACCGTAGCATTGGGTTCAAATCCCACCAGGGACGACATCCACAAGAGTTTGTATGCTCGAGGACGACATCTACAAGGTGTTTGCGTCGTTTTGCTCCCGGTTTTCCAGTTTTCTTCGAGACACCAAAGAAATACTGATTGCGAGCCCGAATGGGGACAGTTATGATAATGTCTGTACAGCACAGCGGAATATGATGGTGCTATATAAGCGAGTAAAATGAATAAATGTATTAATAAGTACTGATGAGCAAATCAATTCGGAGGACTCTGGTCCATTGACCATGTCAGTAGTCTGTCACATGCCGGAAGGGAGCTCTAGGAACCTTGTCTTACCTACAATGACACTGTATTAAGCCCACAAATCAGTAGAGGCTCCCAGGAATTCCAGAGATTACTGAGATGTGCTCATCTATACTATTATAGGGGTTGGCCACTTCATCTTTTTAGTATAGCTTTCTTCTAAAACGGACCAGCAATTTTGCTCATAAAATGGCTACTGATGGAGGGACATGTGACCAGCAGGTCTTGTCACATGCTCTTCCACCAGCAGCCATTGTATGGACAGAGGTGCTCTGAAGTGTATGAGGAAAAGTGCACTAACAAGAGAAAGCCAACCTCAATAATATATCCTAATTTAGCCTTCGTTCCATTTTCCATTGGTTAGAAGCGTTATAACTGTTCTTTTAAGTTGTCCATGCACTTCAGATTAAAGGTGACCCTGTAAACTAATCTTGATGGATTACTCCCTCGATTTAATGTATGTAGGGTTAATCTATATACACAGTCCCTAGAAGTGTAATATCACAATTCCGCCACTCGCTGTATCCTGGGGACACAGTGAGTGACAGCTCAGCCGCCCTATGGATAACAGGGGAGGGTTGGGCTGTCAGTGCTGTGAGTGGCAGCTGAGCCTCCCTATGGATAGCAGGGAAGTGCTGGGCTGTCAATGCTGTAAGTGACAGCTCAGCCGCTCTATAGATAACAAGGGAGTTGTCACGCTGAAGTACTTAGGGTTAATGCAGAGTAACACAGACTCCACTAGATGCCAACAGAGTGGATAGTGAGCTGAATATCCTGCTATGAAGCAGACCCACAGTAATACAGCGAAGCTATCACTAGGTGGCAGTTGAGTAGTCAGAGAGCCGAGTCAATACCAGGAGAAAACGCAGTATCAAGGGAAAACCAAGGAGCAGAGTCAGATGAGAGCAAAAGATCAGTAGTGGTCAGTAGGAGAAACACCAGAAGGGAGAGACAGAATCAGGACAGAGCCAAGCTAAAGTCAATACCAGGGAATCCAAACACACAAGGGAAAAGGGGCAGGAACGGGTAGGTGGAAGGTCAACAGACATGGGTCGGGTCATAAAAAGCGCAGCAGTACAAATCAGGAACTCACAAGAGGCAGCTAGCACGCCGAAGACAAGCAATATAACTGGCACTGCACATAGGTTGCAGCACCAAGATATAGCAGACCGGACATGGGAACGAGGCAGGGAAAGTTAACCCCTGACATGATCAGATCGAGAAAGGAAAGACAAAACCAAAACCCAGCCTGGATCATGACAGGAGTGTTGGGCTGTCAGTGCTGTGGGTGACAGCTCAGTCGCCCTATGGATAGCAGAGGAGTGCTTGGCTGTCAATGCTGTGAGTGACAGCTCAGCACTATGGATATCAGGGAGGCATCGGGCTGTCAGTGCTGTGAGTGACAGCTCAGCCACCCTATGGGATAGCAGGGGAGTGTCGGACTGTCAGTGATGTGTTTGGGCTTCATCCAGGTGTTTTCCTTTCCATAACATAGTAACATAGTTAGCAAGGCCGAAAAAAGACATTTGTCCATCCAGTTTAGCCTATATTCCTTAAGAATAAATCCCCAGATCTACGTCCTTCTAAAGAACCTAATAACTGTAAGATACAATATTGTTATGCTCCAGGAAGACATCCAGGCCTTTCTTGAACCCCTAACTGAGTTCGCCATCACCACCTCCTCAGGCAAGGATAATTACCAGGCTATTTAACTGGCTGTCAATGTTAGATCATTGTAGCGTTAGCTTAGTGGTGTGATTACTCTGTGCTCTGTATTTTGATATTTTGATCTTTTGTTGCCAGACCTTGGATTTGCCTTTCGACTACCCGTTTGTATAACCCCTTTTGCCTTTGACGTATTCTGACTTTAGTTTCCAGACCCTGGACTTTGCTCCTGCCTATCTGTTTGTCTTATCCCTCTGTCTTTGACGTTCCTTCCTGGCTTTTGATCTTGGACCTCTTGACCACTCTGACTCATGGTTAATCCATAAGTAGTGACTAGCATTACATCTAAAAGTCCCTATATGTCTGATAGAAATGGAAACCAGTAGAAGCTTATTGAATTGAGATATGTCTAAATTTAGATGTGCCTGATCCTGTTTATTCTGGTTGACAGCACTTTTCCACAGGTATCTGGCATCCCCTGTTTCCTTTCTCTTCACTGTAATAAACATGCATAGCTAATAGTGATGAGCGAATATACTCGTTGCTCGGGTTTTCCTGAGCACGCTTGCGTGGTCTCCGAGTATTTATGACCGCTCAGACATTTAGTTTTCATTACCGCAAGCTGGATGATTTACGGCTGCTAGCCAGGCTGAGTACATGAGGGGGTAGCCTGGCCTGGTTGCTAGGGAATCCTCACATGTAATAAAGCTGCCTACTAGCCGCAAAGCATCCAGCTGAGGCAAGAAAAACTAAATCACCGAGCAGTCATAAATACTCAGAGACAACCCGAGTGTGCTCGAGGAAAACCCGAGCAACGAGTATACTTGCTCATCACTAATAGCTAAGCAAATCTTGCATATTTATGAGGGACTGAAGCTAAAAATGTTAGATCCATGCTCATTTGCATATGGCCAGCCTTTTTATCAGTACTATTCTAAAATTTCTCCTGCATAGATAGCTGTTTGGATCTGTTTAAAGTAGCCGCCATGTGGGACCGTAGAGGGGTCTACATAGACACCAATAGCAAACCAAACCAGATTAATATATCCTAATTTGTCTTTCATACTCTTTTCAATTGATGAGAAACATTATAAATGTTATCTTTACATTTTATATTAAGGTGAACACTGTCCACTTATTTTGCTGAGGTAAGCCCATAATTTAAGGGGGTTAGCATATCGAATTTAGATACTATATGTCACATGCTCTTTCTCCCAGTTGACAATACATTCCTAGAGGTTTATAACATTGTCTGTTTCTCTTTTTCTCATTGCAAACAAACATGCATAATTCAGCAAATTGTGCAGGTTCATGAAGGACTTTGAAGCCCAAACTGTCAGATCAATGCTCATTTGCACATGTTTAACCTTCATCACTGCGATTCTATAATTTCTCCTGCATGGATAGTTATTTGTATCTTATGAAATTACCCAGCATGTGGAACCCTAGTGGATGCTTAGTACATGCCTGTTTAAATATTTATAGAGCCTGTATAATCTTCAAAGATTTATTGACTTCAGAATAATTAATAAGTACTTCCTCTTTATCAAACATCAGTCAATATAACAATAATAAAGGAGTACTTAAAGTAAGAGGAATATCTCATGAATATAAAATGACTGAATGTCCTCAAAGCACAAGGAAAGTACTTTGAAATAGGTTTTTCTGATATATAAAGCTTGGTAAGGCTAAGACTCAGAAATATCTGTTGATTCCATCATGCTGATCATGGGCCTCTTCCACAGTTCACAATTGATTTAAAAACCTACATTTTGAATTAGACCCATTTATTTTATTTCTATGTTGACCAGATCGCTATAATTACTGATATGACTTCCGACAGATGGCCTCTGCTAGATGAAATGTCAAAAAGAATAGGGGGTACACCAAAACATAAATGGGGAATTCCATTGTTAAAGGAGCCAAATTTTAGAATGAAAATAGTGGCAAGACTTAATAACGTCTTAGCAAGACACCATGAGACTTCTATAAGATCGTCTTACCTTTTGGTTGTGTTGGAATCTGACAATGTTCTAAGCACCCAGTTCTGCAAACAGGAAACATTTTGGTTGTTATGATACATAAAAAATATCACATGAGGCAAATGGTTCATTTGTAGCTTGAAATCATGAAGACACATAAATTTGCATGGAAGCAACATACAAGAACACTAAGGAATGATTATAATAATTGTCATCTGTAAATACTAATCTACAGCAATGGGCAGTAAATCTAATACAAGACTTGAGTCACAGTTTTTGCATCCAAGGGTTCTAGACTTCATTGAGCACCCACATCCAAGATCATCATTACAGGGGGAGGTAAATTCTATGCTGTGAGGCAGCATAATCTTAGCCGGTGCTATGATAACAGCTATCATTCCATTCAGTGAATCACTACAGAGATATAATATGTGAGGCAGTGACAGGTGTTATATGTGAGGGTCGCTATGTGTCCCTCTGGATGTGAATAGAAGCGTATTAAGACCGCTGGAGTGCATTGCAGTCACAGATATAGCTGTGATTGCAGACTAAAAGTAAGTTTGGTCTAGGGAAAGCTATTTGCCCAAGGCAGATTTGCTAAAATCTGGCATGGGCCTTTTTTTTTTTTTGCAGCGATCTACAGGATGGTAGTGGGGATGTTCGCTCTCTCCAAGCCGGGTCTTACAAGTGGCCTATGGCCATAGATTCCACTTTAAAAACCCTGTAGCAAAGGATTGGGTGTGTCAGTTTTGGTTTGCTAACTGCAGAGCAGTAGGCTCTGCAACGCATTAACCTAACTATCCCTGTGTGGCCTATTAAAAATAGAGAAAAAAAAAACAAAAACAAAAAAAAACACATAATCAGGTTCCTTGCATCATGTTCTCATACACTTTATGCAGTTAATAGCCCTCTGTGTCTGTACTGCTACATACTTAGGCTGTTAACTGGTTCATGCAGCTTTACATGAACACCCGAGCCTTACACTATGGCTGGTCCCAATATCTAAAGCAATTGTTACCATCCACCTCTCGTGTCTCCCCTTTTCCTCATAGTTTGTAAGCTTGCGAGCAGGGCCCTCATTCCTCCTGGTATCTATTTTGAACTGTGATTTCTGTTAGGCTGTAATGTCTATTGTCTGTACAAGTCCCCTCTATAAGTTGTAAAGCGCTGCGGAATATGTTGGCGCTATATAAATAAAAATTATTATTATTATTATATTATTATTATGTGAAGTAACACTGAGACAAACAGAGCCAAAAGGCTTGGCACCCCTCAGCGTGACACGGCAGTGCAGTCGCCCACGGCAACCGGTCTCAGATACGGACTTTCTTGTTTCCTGGCTGCGATCCGGAGGATACCATGTGCTGTTTATTTTGTGAGTGTTGGACATTAAATACTGTACGTTTACTTTGAACTTTCCTGGGCCACTGCCTCCTCACTGCACAGTGTGAATACCGCTGTACTACAAATACTATTTGCCACAGCGGAGTGACACCTGGAACAGGCTTAAACTGCCTGCCATGCAGGTAGTGTTCCATTTAATGGACAGACTGAGAGAGGGACTTGAGTAGAGCACAAACATCAGGAACCCAGAGACAGCGCAGTAGGGAGGCCTCCAACCCCACCTGGCAAGGTGGATTCTGAATTGCTTCCAGGCTGCCCGGATCTCCATTACTACTTGTTACCTGTGCTCCGGACTGCACCTTCAACCAGGAATTAAAGGTAAAGAAAACTGCAGCCCTTGTGTCCTCTAGTCCTTTCCCGCACCCTCAGGCCTGCACCCCAACACCCACGATCCCTGATAGACTGTGCTCGTAGCCCCGGGGCCTTGCTCCACCTGTGGGGAGCAGAACCATCTCATCTGCGACACCATCGGCCTCAGCAGTCCCTTTAAGCAGCGTCGGCTACCCATTGCCGAACACCACAGGTGGCGTTATGTGAAATCCCCCTACAAACATTCTCTCATCACTTTTATTGCACGCCCAGGGCCACGGAGCGGGTCACCGCTGCTGCGACCACCCCTTTAAGAATCGTCCGACCCGGTTCCAAGTACCCCACTGCCCTAACGGGTGTCGCACTAAAAACTAGAATTCTTGTAATTAGCTGACCTTCTGAAGTAACTGAATAAATGCAAATATAATGTTAAATAAATGTTATATATTCCATCAAAATTAGAGAAATTGAAAGGAAATTTTAATTTAAATCACAGGCAGAAGAGAAAGCGATGAGCAAAATATGTAGCAAGTTACTTAATAAGGAAGGAAATATTAGTAAGGGTTTCTTATTTTACATAATTCCTTCACGTCAGTCAGACGGCCATATTACTCACATGAGGATTGCATCGCAATCTTTAGGCTGGCCTGACCTGAGCGTGACAGCATGTGTCCCGTGTGGTGCAGTATATAGAGGATGTGTCCCGTGTGGTGTAGTATATAGAGGATGTGTGGTGTAGTATATAGAGGATGTGTCCCGTGTGGTGTAGTATATAGAGGATGTGTGGTGTAGTATATAGAGGATGTGTTCTGTGTGGTGTAGTATATAGAGGATGTGTCCTGTGTGGTGTAGTATATAGAGGATGTGTCCCGTGTGGTGTAGTATATAGAGGATGTGTCCCGTGTGGTGTAGTATATAGAGGATGTGTCCCGTGTGGTGTAGTATATAGAGGATGTGTCCGGTGTTGTGTAGTATATAGAGGATGTGTCCCGTGTGGTGTAGTATATAGAGGATGTGTCCCGTGTGGTGTAGTATATACAGGATGTGTCCCGTGTGGTGTAGTATATAGAGGATGTGTGGTGTAGTATATAGAGGATGTGTCCCGTGTGGTGTAGTATATAGAGGATGTGTCCCGTGTGGTGTAGTATATAGAGGATGTGTCCCGTGTGGTGTAGTATATAGAGGATGTGTCCCGTGTGGTGCAGTATATAGAGGATGTGTCCCGTGTGGTGTAGTATATAGAGGAGGTGTCCCGTGTGGTGTAGTATATAGAGGATGTGTCCCGTGTGGTGTAGTATATAGAGGATGTGTCCCATGTGGTGTAGTATATAGAGGATGTGTCCCGTGTGGTGTAGTATATAGAGGATGTGTCCCGTGTGGTGTAGTATATAGAGGATGTGTCCTGTGTGGTGTAGTATATAGAGGATGTGTCCCGTGTGGTGTAGTATATAGAGGATGTGTCCCGTGTGGTGTAGTATATAGAGGATGTGTCCCGTGTGGTGTAGTATATAGAGGATGTGTCCTGTGTAGTATATAGAGGATGTGTCCCGTGTGGTGTAGTATATAGAGGATGTGTCCCGTGTGGTGTAGTATATAGAGGATGTGTCCCGTGTGGTGTAGTATATAGAGGATGTGTCCTGTGTGGTGTAGTATATACAAGATGTGTCCTGTGTGGTGTAGTATATAGAGGATGTGTCCTGTGTGGTGTAGTATATAGAGGATGTGTCCCGTGTGGTGTAGTATATAGGGGATGTGTCCCGTGTGGTGTAGTATATAGAGGATGTGTCCCGTGTGGTGCAGTATATAGAGGATGTGTCCCGTGTGGTGTAGTATATAGAGGATGTGTCCCGTGTGGTGTAGTATATAGAGGATGTGTCCCGTGTGGTGTAGTATATAGAAGATGTGTCCCGTGTGGTGTAGTATATAGAGGATGTGTCCCGTGTGGTGTAGTATATAGAGGATGTGTCCCGTGTGGTGCAGTATATAGAGGATGTGTCCCGTGTGGTGTAGTATATAGAGGATGTGTCCCGTGTGGTGTAGTATATAGAGGATGTGTCTCGTGTGGTGTAGTATATAGAGGATGTGTCCCGTGTGGTGTAGTATATAGAGGATGTGTCCTGTGTGGTGTAGTATATAGAGGATGTGTCCCTTGTGGTGTAAGATATAGAGGAGGTGTCCCGTGTGGTGTAAGATATAGAGGATGTGTCCCGTCTGGTGTAGTATATAGAGGATGTGTCCTGTGTAGTATATAGAGGATGTGTCCAGTGTGGTGTAGTATATAGAGGATGTGTCCCGTGTGGTGTAGTATATAGAGGATGTGTCCCGTGTGGTGTAAGATATAGAGGATGTGTCCCGTCTGGTGTAGTATATAGAGGATGTGTCCTGTGTAGTATATAGAGGATGTGTCCAGTGTGGTGTAGTATATAGAGGATGTGTCCTGTGTGGTGTAGTATATAGAGGATGTGTCCCGTGTGGTGTAGTATATAGAGGATGTGTCCCGTGTGGTGTAGTATATAGAGGATGTGTCCCGTGTGGTGTAGTATATAGAGGAGGTGTCCCGTGTGGTGTAGTATATAGAGGATGTGTCCCGTGTGGTGTAGTATATAGAGGATGTGTCCCGTGTGGTGTAGTATATAGAGGATGTGTCCCGTGTGGTGTAGTATATAGAGGATGTGTCCCGTGTGGTGTAGTATATAGAGGATGTGTCCCGTGTGGTGTAGTATATAGAGGATGTGTCCCGTGTGGTGTAGTATATAGGGGATGTGTCCCGTGTGGTGTAGTATATAGAGGATGTGTCCCGTGTGGTGCAGTATATAGAGGATGTGTCCCGTGTGGTGTAGTATATAGAGGATGTGTCCCGTGTGGTGTAGTATATAGAGGATGTGTCCCGTGTGGTGTAGTATATAGAGGATGTGTCCCGTGTGGTGTAGTATATAGGGGATGTGTCCCGTGTGGTGTAGTATATAGAGGATGTGTCCCGTGTGGTGCAGTATATAGAGGATGTGTCCCGTGTGGTGTAGTATATAGAGGATGTGTCCCGTGTGGTGTAGTATATAGAGGATGTGTCCCGTGTGGTGTAGTATATAGAAGATGTGTCCCGTGTGGTGTAGTATATAGAGGATGTGTCCCGTGTGGTGTAGTATATAGAGGATGTGTCCCGTGTGGTGCAGTATATAGAGGATGTGTCCCGTGTGGTGTAGTATATAGAGGATGTGTCCCGTGTGGTGTAGTATATAGAGGATGTGTCCCGTGTGGTGTAGTATATAGAGGATGTGTCCCGTGTGGTGTAGTATATAGAGGATGTGTCCTGTGTGGTGTAGTATATAGAGGATGTGTCCCTTGTGGTGTAAGATATAGAGGATGTGTCCCGTGTGGTGTAGTATATAGAGGATGTGTCCTGTGTGGTGTAGTATATAGAGGATGTGTCCCGTGTGGTGTAAGATATAGAGGATGTGTCCTGTGTAGTATATAGAGGATGTGTCCAGTGTGGTGTAGTATATAGAGGATGTGTCCCGTGTGGTGTAGTATATAGAGGATGTGTCCCGTGTGGTGTAGTATATAGAGGAGGTGTCCCGTGTGGTGTAGTATATAGATGATGTGTCCCGTGTGGTGTAGTATATAGAGGATGTGTCCTGTGTGGTGTAGTATATAGAGGATGTGTCCCGTGTGGTGTAGTATATAGAGGATGTGTCCCGTGTGGTGTAGTATATAGAGGATGTGTCCCGTGTGGTGTAGTATATAGAGGATGTGTCCCGTGTGGTGTAGTATATAGAGGATGTGTCCCGTGTGGTGTAGTATATAGAGGATGTGTCCGGTGTGATGTAGTATATAGAGGATGTGTCCCGTGTGGTGTAGTATATAGAGGATGTGTCCCATGTGGTGTAGTATATAGAGGATGTGTCCCGTGTGGTGTAGTATATAGAGGATGTGTCCTGTGTAGTATATAGAGGATGTGTCCCGTGTGGTGTAGTATATAGAGGATGTGTCCCGTGTGGTGTAGTATATAGAGGATGTGTCCCGTGTGGTGTAGTATATAGAGGATGTGTCCCGTGTGGTGTAGTATATAGAGGAGGTGTCCCGTGTGGTGTAGTATATAGAGGATGTGTCCCGTGTGGTGTAGTATATAGAGGATGTGTCCCGTGTGGTGTAGTATATAGAGGATGTGTCCTGTGTAGTATATAGAGGATGTGTCCCGTGTGGTGTAGTATATAGAGGATGTGTCCCGTGTGGTGTAGTATATAGAGGATGTGTCCCGTGTGGTGTAGTATATAGAGGAGGTGTCCCGTGTGGTGTAGTATATAGAGGATGTGTCCCGTGTGGTGTAGTATATAGAGGATGTGTCCCGTGTGGTGTAGTATATAGAGGATGTGTCCCGTGTGGTGTAGTATATAGAGGATGTGTCCCGTGTGGTGTAGTATATAGAGGACGTGTCCCGTGTGGTGCAGTATATAGAGGATGTGTCCCGTGTGGTGTAGTATATAGAGGATGTGTCCCGTGTGGTGTAGTATATAGAGGATGTGTCCTGTGTAGTATATAGAGGATGTGTCCCGTGTGGTGTAGTATATAGAGGATGTGTCCCGTGTGGTGTAGTATATAGAGGATGTGTCCCGTGTGGTGTAGTATATAGAGGATGTGTCCAGTGTGGTATATAGAGGATGTGTCCCGTGTGGTGTAGTATATAGAGGATGTGTGGTGTAGTATATAGAGGATGTGTCCCGTGTGGTGCAGTATATAGAGGATGTGTCCCGTGTGGTGTAGTATATAGAGGATGTGTGGTGTAGTATATAGAGGATGTGTCCCGTGTGGTGTAGTATATAGAGGATGTGTCCCGTGTGGTGCAGTATATAGAGGATGTGTCCCGTGTGGTGTAGTATATAGAGAATGTGTCCCGTGTGGTGTAGTATATAGAGGATGTGTCCCGTGTGGTGTAGTATATAGAGGATGTGTCCCGTGTGGTGTAGTATATAGAGGATGTGTCCCGTGTGGTGTAGTATATAGAGGATGTGTCCCGTGTGGTGTAGTATATAGAGGATGTGTCCTGTGTGGTGTAGTATATAGAGAATGTGTCCCGTGTGGTGTAGTATATAGAGGATGTGTCCCGTGTGGTGTAGTATATAGAGGAGGTGTCCCGTGTGGTGTAGTATATAGAGAATGTGTCCCGTGTGGTGTAGTATATAGAGGATGTGTCCCGTGTGGTGCAGTATATAGAGGAGGTGTCCCGTGTGGTGTAGTATATAGAGGATGTGTCCTGTGTGGTGTAGTATATAGAGAATGTGTCCCGTGCGGTGTAGTATATAGAGATTACACCGGATGATATCAGTTTTCTTACCTCACTGACTTTGGTCGGCCAGCGGGAATATCCGGCGTTAATTTGATAGTCCGTCAACCTGATGGGAACAAAACATTTAAAAGTATTGGAGTTTTTTTTTCAGCAAAAACTGAATGATAAAATGGCAGATCTTGTTTTATGTACACAGTGACTGCATCAGCAGAATAGTGAGTGCAGCTCTGGAGTGTCATACAGGAAGAGGCAGAGCCTGCTTGCCATGTGCTCTGTGTGTGCTGCCTAGAGAGAGCTCCTGGGAAGGAAGGTAAAGTTTTTCATCCAGGACTTTTTGTCTGCCCCCTTCCCAGGAAAGAAGGCTCATTTTGGGACTGACCTCCGGGGCTGGGCCCCCGGCTCCCACCTCCCGGTCCAAGCTGGCGGGAGTGGGAGGACTCCCACTCCAGCTAGGGTCACAAGATCTGGCCAAGGATCAGGCAAGGGATCCAGCATGAAGACCCGTAGGCATAGCTCCCAACCGTCCCTCATTGTGCGGGATTGTCCCGGATTTCATACTTTGTCCTGCTGTCCAGCGCAGGACGCTGTGATTCCGGGAGACAGCAGGAGACCTCCCGTCACGCCCCCTTTTGTTAGGCCACGCCCCTTCCAATGTATGTTCTTGAGTCTCCCAGCGTCACTGTTCAGAGAGGGAGAGAGGGGAGTGACTCACTTCTAGTTTCAGTTTGAGGTACGTAATTAGTAACACAGCCTGGGTGCCAGCGGCAATGTAAGCAGCAGACCAGAGTGTGAGTGGACTGCTGGAGCTGCTAATTATAATGCCTGGCTAACAGGGCCGCCATCAGGGCATGACAGCCATGACTGGCGTATGGGGCCCAATGAGCAGAGGGGGCCCACATCGGGCCCCGTCTAATCTGCTCACCGGGCCCCCCCCGCCGGCGCTGCGGGCCCCCCCCTGCCGGCGCTGCGGGCCCCCCCCTGCCGGCGCTGCGGGCCTGCGGGACACTATTGACGTGCGGGCCCGCCCGTGCCCGCACGTCAATAGTTAACAGCCGCCGCCAGCCAGTCGGAGGCTGGCAGCTGACTTGAGCGGCCGCAGTGCGCAGTCGCACTTCGCCGGCGTCTGACGTCATTGTCAGCCGCCGGCGAGTGCGTCCTTCACCTGCGTGGAGGAAGTGAGGTTCCCCGCCGCAGGAGCGCACGGCAAGGTAAGAACTCGTTTTTTGTTTTTTTTTGAGAGCGGCGATCCCAGGGGGGTGGGGCCCGGGGCCCGGGGCAGAACGCTGGACACGCTGGGGCCCGGGGCAGAACGCTGGACACGCTGGGGCAGAAAGCTGGACACGGGCAGTATGCTGGACACAGGGGCAGAGATGCTGGACACAGGGGGCAGAGATGCTGGACACAGGGGCAGAGATGCTGGACACAGGGGGCAGAGATGCTGGACACAGGGGCAGAGATGCTGGACACAGGGGGCAGAGATGCTGGACACAGGGGCAGAGATGCTGGACACAGGGGCAGTATGCTGGACAAGGAGGCAGAATGCTGGACACGGGGCAGAATGCTGGACAAAGGGGCAGTATGCTGGACAAAGGGGCAGGATGCTGGACACGGGGCAGAATGCTGGACACAGGGGGCAGAATGCTGGACACGGGCAGAGATGCTGGACACAGGGGCAGAGATGCTGGACACAGGGGCAGAGATGCTGGACTTATGGTGATAGTGTGGTGCTTTTTTTTTTATTACTGATCAGAATTGTAGTATTCAGTAACTATGTGGTGGTAATATGTGGTCTGGACATGGTGTTGCGGTATTTGTTCCTTGTATGTGATATTATTCGATCACTGTGGTGGTAATATGCGGTCTGGACATGGTGTTGCGGTATTTGTTCCTTGTATGTGATATTATTCGATCACTGTGGTGGTAATATGTCATCTGGTCATGGTGTAGCGGTATTTGTTCTTTTTATGTGATATTATTGGTCATTTTAAAAATTGAAAAATAAATAAAAATATACCTAAATTGTATTGCATATTTTAACAAATATTTAATAGGTTGCAGCAGAGTAAGGCCTCACCAAAAGAGTCTACCGTGTTATGGTGGCGGCTTACAAAATCTTTTGGCCAAAACAAAAGCTGCCGGCTATATGTGTGATCTGGTGATGGGAACTGTTAGGGTATGTGTCCACGTTAAGTAAACGCTGCGTGTTTGACGCTGCGTGGGGCCACAGCGTCAAACACGCAGCGTCCAGATGTTCCAGCATAGTGAAGGGGATTTTATGAAATCCCGTCTCCACTATGCGTGGTAACACGCACCCGGCGACCCTGCGACTCCGGACATGCGGCGCTTCTTTTAAGATCACAGCATGTCCGTGTTCCTTGCGGCAGCTGCGCCGCCGCAAGCTATAACACACGGCCCTATGTGTGGGGTGCGATGATCCCGGATGTGTGCAATGAACACACCCGGCATCATCGCGTCACAGTAGGGGGCGGGGCTTAGCACCGAGCGGGTTTGCCGCTCCGACGCAACCGCCGGCCATCCTGAAGGTGGATACGTACCCTCAATGTGTGATTGGTGAGAAGTGGAGTTTTTCCAAGAGAGAGCGGTGGGACTGTGGACAGTTTGAGGGGTGGAGCGTGGAGGCGGGGCTGGGGTGGAGCCTGGGCGGAGTCTCAAGGGGGCCCCGAAAATTTTGCCAGTATGGGGCCCCGAAATTTCTAGTGGCATCCCTGCTGGCTAATAATAATCGTGCGGAATGAGAGTGGGGCTGAGCAGGGACTCACAGCCTCCCTCTTGGCTGCTCAGTGCTCACTGCTGTGTTCTTATTGCAGAGCGCCCAGTGTGAGTGAGTAGTCGATGTCACAGATCGATGACTCACTGACATGTCTGTCTCCAGTTAGTGGCATTTGAGGAGGAGCAGCTGCAGCTCCCACGCAGAGGGTGACGACACGACACTATTGTGGCTGCTATTTCCCCACGCATAAAAGGGCTACCAAAGCCCCTGTGACAGTCTGACACTGTATCATCATGTGCTATGAGACAGCAAATCATGGCACAATTAATTCATTGCTCTACACAAAAATTACAAGCAGCTCCGCTCGGTACACACTCTGCTCCGCTCGGTACACAGACACACACGTGGCTCCACTCGGTGCACTTCGTACACACACGCGGCTCTGCTCGGTACACCTCGTACACACACACGCGGCTCCGCTCGGTACACCTCGTACACACACACGCGGCTCCGCTCGGTACACCTCGTACACACACATGCGGCTCCGCTCGGTACACCTCGTACACACACAAGCGGCTCCGCTCAGTACACCTCGCTCACACACACACACACACGGCTTCGCTCGGTTCACCTCGTACACACATGTGGCTCCGCTTGGTACACCTCGTACACACACACACACACACATGCTTCGCTCGGTTCACAGACACACACGTGGCTCCACTCAGTGCACCTGGTACACACACGCGGCTCCGCTTGGTACACTTTGTACACACACGCGGCTCTGCTCGGTACACCTCGTACACACACACACGCGGCTCCGCTCGGTACACCTCGTACACACACACACACAAGCGGCTCCGCTCGGTACACCTCGTACACACACGCGGCTCCGCTTGGTACACCTCGTACACACACACACACGCGGCTCCGCTCGGTACACCTCGTACACACACACACACACACGCGGCTTCGCTCGGTTCACCTCGTACACACACGCGGCTCGCTTGGTACACCTCGTACACACACACACACACACACGCGGCTCCGCTCGGTACACCTCGTACACACACACGCGGCTTCGCTCGGTTCACCTCGTACACACACGCGGCTCCGCTCAGTACACCTCGTACACACACGCGGCTCCGCTGTATAGATCAGCTGAAATACTCAGTTCAGAGCGGGCTCAGCGACGGAGCCTGCGCTGAAACAGGGTTTATTACCTATGTCGCACTATTACGGCATAGGTAATAAAGCAGTTAAAGAACAGCACCAGAATGGGGGGGGGGGCATATACCAAGATAAGGGATATATATTACCAGGATGGGGATATATACACCAAGATGAGGCCCAGTATAAGGGACATATACCAGTGTGTGTATATAGATAGACTAGCTATTGAACCCGTTCTACGCCCGGATGGCGAGCATTTATATTGGTATATGGTCTCAATCCTGATATGTACTGCTTCCATCCTGCGTCCCAATCCTGTCATTTGCTCCCATCCTGCGCCCCCATCCTGTCATGTGCTGCTCCCATCCAGCGCCCCCATCCTGTCATTTGCTCCCATCCTGCGCCCCTATTCTGTCATGTGCTGCTCCTATCCTGCGCCCCATTCTGTCATGTGCTGCTCCCATCCTGCGCCCCCATTCTGTCATGTGCTGCGCCCCCATCCTGTCATTTGCTCCCATCCTGTGCCCCTATTCTGTCATGTGCTGCTCCTATCCTGCGCCCCCATTCTGTCATGTGCTGCTCCCATCCTGCGCCCCCATCCTGTCATGTGCTGCTCCCATCCTGCGCCCCCATCCTGTCATGTGCTGCTCCCATCCTGCGCCCCCATTCTGTCATGTGCTGCTCCCATCCATATGCCCCGTATGCTGCTCCATGAAGGTTGATGGCCCCCATAAGATGCTCCATAGCATAATATGCCCCGTATGCTGCTGCGATTAAAAAAAAAAATGGCTCAGGCCCCCGACACTTGCGAAATTCACCTGTCCCCGTTCCACCGCTGTGCTCCAGTCTGTCTTCCGGGTCTCTGGCTGTGACTGTTCAGTCAGATGGCGCGCACTAAGCACGTCATCGCGCCCCCTGACCTGAACGTCACAGCCAGAGGACGCGGAAGCTGTAGCCCAGTGGTTGAACGGGGACAGGGGAATATCGCATACTCGCCCTCCTGGCACGTCCGTGCTTCTCCGTCAGAGATCTCAGTATACGTTCAGTGCTTACGCATACTGCGATCTCCTGGGCCACAATTCTCATCCCCGGATGCATAACTCTGTGGAGTCCAGACTGCGCAGGCGCTTGCTCAGTTTATAAAGGCTTCGGACACAGTGATGCTCCCAGTGTTATATTATAGATAGATATGATGCGGGGGTCCGGTTCAAATCTTTCACCACAACCCATCACACTCTATTTATGCCGCTGTTCTCGGTTGCTCTATGTGACTGTAGACATTTGAATCTTCACAGCGTTCACATCGCACGCTGTGAGGATTCTCCAGACACGGCAGCAGGCGGTTATATGACTTTGAGTATGTGACTTGCATACTCCTTTAAACATTCTCATACCTCCCAACCGTCCCGGATCCCGCGGGACTGTCCTGATTTTGACAGTCAGCCCCGGGATCCCGGACGGGACATTAGTTGCCCCGCATTACGTGCCTAGGGCGGGAACAATGCAGCAGGGGGCGGCATCTGAATAAGGTTTGTGTCTGTTTTTTTTTTTTTATAAAAGCTGGGTCTCACCTCCCGACCGACCCCCCCCCCCCCCGCCCCCTGTGCGGCGCTGCCACGCTGAGGGAGAGAGCCAGCAGCATCATGTGCGGTCATTATACAGTATGGAGCATCATGTGCGGCCATTATACAGTATGCAGCATCATGTGCGGTCATTATACAGAATGCAGCATCATGTGCGGACATTATACAGTATGGAGCGTCATGTGCAGCCAGTATACAGTATGGAGCGTCATGTGTGGTCATTATACAGTATGGAGCATCATGTGCGGCCATTATACAGTATGGAGCATCATGTGCGGCCATTATACAGTATGCAGCATCATGTGCGGTCATTATACAGTATGCAGCATCATGTGCAGCCAGTATACAGTATGGAGCTTCATGTGTGGTCATCGTACAGTATGGAGCATCATGTGTGGCCATTATACAGTATGGATCATCATGTGTGGCCATTATACAGTATGGAGCACTGTGTGGCCATATTTTTTTGTTTATAATTATTGTATATGAAACAGTGTGATCGGCAGTGCTAAATGGGTGTGGTTGGGACGTGGATATGGGTGTGACTAATTATGAATGGGTGTGGTCAGAGGCGTGGCCTAAAATTTGCCGCGGCGCGCTTTGCGCGCCGCAAACTTTGTCCCTCTTTCCCGTCTTCAAAAGTTGGGAAGTATGCCGTAGGACCCCTGATGGCCTGGTAAGAGATCTCCAGGCGTTGCATAGCAGGATAGCCCCCCGCAGCAGGTGGCTCTCCCGTCAGATTCTGGCCCTTCAGGGGGCAGCGGGAGTGAGGGGGAGGATGAGGATGGTGGTAGTAGTAGAAGTGAGGGGGGCTGCCTCATCATGCAGCAGATCCCGCAGTTCAAGTCCCCGGTCTGTTTTAACCAGCTGAGGTTTGGGGATGAGATCTACGAGGACGAGGCAACCAGGAGGGGGATGAAGAGAAAGGCTAAGAAAAGGAATAAGGCCATGTGCACACGTAGGAAAAGTGGTGCAGAATTTTCTGCACAAAATCTGCATCTACTGATAGAATCCGCAGCCACGGTTTTTATGCAGATTTTTGTGCGGATTTGCCTCGGAATTGATGCGGATTTTCTGCAGTTTTTGCCACTGCGGATTTCTATCATGGAGGAGTGCAGAAACGCTGCAGACTCGCACAAAAGAAGTTACTGCAATTCTGCACTGATTTTTCTGCACCACCTGCACATCTTTTTTTTAGACATTGATTTACATGGTACTGTAAATCACAGTGCGGATCTGCAGCATCTCTGTGCAGAAAAATCCCCTGCGGATCCGCAGCAAATCTGCATTGCGTGCACACAGCCTAAGGCCAGTCTCAAACGTCCAGATAATTCCGGTACCGGAGAAATCGGTACCGGAGTTATCCGTGTCTGTGTGCTCACGTGGCACATCCGTGTGCTGCCTGAGGACCACACGGACCATGCAGGAAAGACAGTGCTACAGAAAGTGCTGTCCCCCCTGCGTGTGGTGCTGAAGGTGGCATTCATCTCTTCTACCCTGCAGGAGAGAAGAGATGAGAAATCAAGTTGTTTTTTTTTTGTTAAAAATAAGGTTTGGGGGTCACCTCCCGCCTCCCACCCCCGTGCGCCCACCCGCTTCAGAGAAATACTCACCCAGCTCCCGCGATGTCTCCTCTCAGCGCCGGCAGCTTGTCCTGTGTGAGCGGTCACGTGGTACCGCTCATTACAGTGATGAATATGCGCATATTGCGGGCGGTGTGTGCATACGGAGGAGAGTGCACACTCTTCTCCGTGTGCACGTGTGCGGGACGCTTTGTGGACCGTGCTGCTGGAGAAAAACGGACACGGTCCGTGAAAACACGGAGACATGTGCATAGACCCATTCACTTGAATGGGTCTACGTGTGTCAGTGTCTCCGGTACGTGAGAAAACTGTCACTACATGTACCGGAGACACTGACGTGTGAAACCGGCCTAAGAAGAAAACATCTACTGTGCAGAAATTTGTGTATGTCCCCCTCTCTGGGGCCCCCAGGTCCCGCTGTGTGGCACCCGCTACCCACCCCAGCTCGGCCTCTGTTGTGGGTCCGCAGCAAGGGAGCCAGGAGATTACAGGCCATGACACGCAGGGTGCTGCCTCTGTTTGTGGTAATGGAGGGGGTAGTGATGTGTCTGATATGTAGCATCATGTGGAGGGTGGCCCAGTGGTGGGCAGGAGAGTGACAGCCAGGACCGCATCTGCGGCGGTGAGCGCTGGGGTGTCCCGGTCCCCCACTTACAGATCTGTTAAAACTGGATCGCTTCTGGGGACCCAGGCACCTAGTAAAGTAAAGGGGGAGGGGCCTGTGGCTCCGGCAGAACAGGCTCATAAAAAGAAAATGGTGGGGGCACCCCTGGCGGGGTCTGCGGTGAAGTTGGGGTCTCCTGCATTGGGGGCACTGCCACTGGTGGATGCTGAGGGGGAGTGGCCTAACCTGGGGCCAGCCGCTGGAGTTACTGTGGCCAGGCTGTTTGTGGCCCAGGGTGTGGTGCTGGGGGGCGCTGTGCCTCAGGGGACTGGTACCGCCGGTGGATCCAGCTCTGGGTCGGCTCTGGGGGTCCCGATGCGGCTGGTCTCAGGGGGCGTGGCCTCCTCGGCACCCGCTGCCCATGTAGGTGCAGCTTTGGAAAGTTGTGCTGTGCGGCTGGAGGCTGGGGGCGTGGCTTCCCAAGGAAAGGAAAAAAAATGATCTTAGCTATTGTCAGAGATGGAGCAGGGACTGCAGCAAGGGCGCCTGCCTGACGGGGTCTCCTGAGTTTGGGGGCTTACCTGCGGAGGGGGCTCCGGTGACAAGGCAGGATGGAGCTGGAGGCAGGTCTGCTCCTGGCTTTCTATCTGCCAGTGAGGGAGGAATCTCTGTGCCTACTGTGGTGGAAAGTAAATAAGGTAGCACACTGCAGCGCTGAAACATGCAACCATGAAATATGAAAACTGAACTGCATTACTGCACTAGAAATATGAAAAATAAGAGCGTTTAGCTCATAAAAATGGCCAATTTTATGTGTACCTGGTAGCCACTTTACGGCATCTCTCGTATACCAGGTCCTGCACTTTCCTTTCCTCGCTGAGAATAAACGTCTCCATCTGAATGGGTGCCTGTGAAAACCTCTTTCATGTTTGCATGTTTCAGCGCTGCAGTGTGCTGCCTTATTTAGGCTACTTTCACACTAGCGTCGTGCACTGCACGTCGCTATGCGTCGTTCTGGAGAAAAAACGCATCCTGCAAAAGTGCTTGCAGGATGCGTTTTTTTCTCCATAGACGTGTATTAGCGACCCAGTGCGACGCATTGCCACACGTCGCATCCGTCGTGCGACGGTTGCGTCGTGTTGCGTCGGACCGTCGGCACAAAAAAAGTTACATGTAACGTTTTTTTGTGCGTCGTTCCCGTCTTTTCCGACCGCGCATGCGCGGCCGGAACTCCGCCCCCGACTCCCCGCACCTCACAATGGGGCAGCCGATGCGATGTAAAACTGCATCCGCTGCCCCCGTTGTGCGGCGCTTTCAACGCTAGCGTCGATGCGCTGCAACGTCGCATAGCGACATGCAGTGCACGACGCTAGTGTGAAAGTAGCCTTACTTGACTGTATATGGGTTGGTTACTCTAGGTTCAGCACCTGTTCACACTTAGTCTATGTTTGGATGTGACGGTCAGTTTTTTGAAATGTACGGTGGTGGAAAGTCAGACAGTGCTGCTTAAGCCCTATGGCAGCACGACTCTTAAAGGGACAGCAGCGCTGTGGGTTCCAAACCCCCCAGCAGGGAAGATGCCACCAGTAGGTGGCGGTAGCAGTGTGGAAACAGAACCTGGAAATTCCCAAAAGGTGAGGCAAAATAATACTGACCCCAGTGTGCATGTGAGTGAGAGTGGGGTGACTGATGGAGTGGATGAGGAGGGTGCGGGTATGGAAGTGTCTGTGGTTGAGGATGTGAGTGGCAGTGCGTCTAAAGTGCCAAGTGTGAATAGGGTGGCAAGTGTGAGTATGGTGTCTGATGGTAGTGGGAGAAGGGGGGAGGGGGCCAGTCCATCTGCCCCCCCGGCCACAGGTTCTCTGAGTTATTCAGGGGTGGTGGCTGGAGCCTCGGGGTCCAGTCAGGAAGTTTCCTCGCCTCTGGACCTCAGGGATACCATCTTGTGGCGCCGTTTCCTGGAGGCCCTAAAAAAGGGAGAACGGATGTTCGAAGTAGAGGGAAGAGAGGTGGACTTAGCCTTTTGGCTGGATAGACACAGCCTGGCTGCCTTCCAAGATAAAAGGGAAGGGGAAATGGTTTGGTCCCTCCCGACAGCCGGGCAGGGGGTGGCCAGGCGGAATGTGGTCCATCTTCGGTGGAGGGGCAGTGAAGTGTGCCTGCCAAGGGCAAGGGTTGTGGAGCTCTTTCTGAAGATGGACTTCAGGGCGACGGACATCTTTGCCCTGATTCATCCGTTTGGCATCTGCTTCTTCGATGTCAGTTTTGTTCGGCCAGAAGGCTTGGAGCTTTTCTGGTTGAATTTCGAATTGACAAAGGGGGAGCCCGGCTGGCGAGACTTTGCCGTGCAGGCGGTGTCTCGCCAAAATAGTGTAAAGAGGGTGACCGTTGTGACAAGTAACGAGTCACTCTCTGGGGTCGACATAATGAAGTGGCTTTCCCGTTATGGGGAAGTCACCGAGGTCCCTAAAAAAAAATGGGCATGAGTTTGGCATTTGGTCAGGAGTCTGGACCTTCATTGTAAAGTTGAAGGTTTCAGGAGGTACGAACACCCACATCCCCTCAACATCATTTCTGGGGAGGGACAGAATCCAGATCTTCTACCAGGGGCAACCGAAGGTCTGCCACAGGTGTGGAAATCCCTGCCACTTCAGCGCAGGCTGCAAGGTGCAGAAATGTGCCTTGTGTGGCAGGGTAGGCCATCTTGCCGTGGCCTGTGGTGACATTAGGTGTCACCTGTGTGGTGACTAAGGTCACCCATATAGCCGCTGCCCCCGTTCCTTTTCCAGCACCATCTCTGGCCCGGCAGGGGGAGCCAAGTGGGGTCCTCGGTGGTGCAACTTCTGCTGGGGCTGAGGGTGCAGGCATGAGGGGAGCTGAGGGGTCAGTGAGGAAAGGCGAGGCTGGTACATCTGCCCACCAGTGGCAACTGGTGAGACGCTGTAAGGGCAGGGGGCAGGAGAAGTCTCAGGCAACTGGGGTGATGACTGCCCCCACCCTGGAGGCGGCAGCCGAAGCCTCTGAGGCCCTGGGGGAGAAGGCGGTGAGCGAGGAGATCCGGAGGATGGAGAGGGAGGAGTTGGCTGCTTCTGATAACTCTTCCCAGTATGAAAGTCTGGACGAAGAGGTGGTGGAGCAGCCTAAAAAAACGGGTGACAATCGTAGCGGTAAGAGTCGGAAGAAGAGGAAGAACAAGGCTAAAAAAATCTAATACCCCACCACTGGCCACTAGGGTGCCTACGGAAGGGCTCACCGTCTCCCCTCTGATCCCCCTCTCCAATCGGTTCCAAGCCCTCGATGACTCTGCTGTGTCGGAGGTCGAGGGTGAGGGGCCGGACGCAACATCTGGGGTGCTTTCGGGGAGTGGTGAGTTTTGTCCTCCGGGGGATTCACACTCCTCTGGAGGGGGGACTACCTTGGGGTCCAGGGGCGAGGAATCTATTTATGGGAAGCCCAGTGCTGTAAAGGAGGATATGGACACCTCGGTGTCTTTAAAGAGGAGGGGTGAGTCGGGCTCCTCCTCAAAGGGGGAGAGGAAATCAGGGGGTACAGTTAAAAAACAGGCCATCTAACTCAATCACCCATGATGGCGGAACCTACCCCGTTGACTCTGGCGTCTATTAATGTCGCCAGCATAAAGTCAGATATGGCTAGATTTACAGCCTTTGATTTTTTCACCCGGGTTGAGGCTGATATTTTATTTTTGCAGGAGACCAGACTAACGGACCTGGGGTCCATCTGCAGCGCCCCAGGGTCCTGGTCATTGCAGTAATATCATTCTCCTCTAGGGGGGAGTGATGTTACGTCTGAAGGCAATAAAGGAGATCTCTTTACCAGGTATCACAAACATACAACACACTTCATACTCCAGTCCACCAGGGGGAGCTATGCTCCTATTTATTAGGGCACTCTTCACAATTAGGTAAAGCTGGTGGCCTGGATAGGAAGTTAGGCAGATGCTAGCTGAGCTTTGCTCAGGCACTTGCTGGCTGAGCTTCGGCTCAGGTAGTTGGTCCCTGACAGGGGTAGGATCCTGTCAGAGGCCTAGACAAAGTCACGGAGCTGCGCCTGCCCCACTTGCGGCAGTTCCCAAGAACGGACACCAAAGCGAACTGTATTGTAGAGAGAATGAGAAACTAAGTCATAGCAAAAGGAGAGGAAAACCAGAAGGAGTTCTGCCCTGCACAAGCTGCCTCCTTCTGAGGCGCAGGATCCGGTAGCCGGAACACCGAGGGAGCAACAGTCCTTTATGCCTTGCTCCAGAGAATGGCAGGAAAGCTAATTTCACGTTACTGATCTGCGCCATACCCAGGAGGCAAGGTGGCACCCATGAGAGGCCGGGGCGTGCTAGAGTCCCTGTAAAAAGCCTCAGGCCACCGGTCATATGGGTTTGTCCTATCCTATTCATCAGGGGGACAGAGAAAGAGACATAACATCTAGAACATCTACAACAGTTGTGAGGACCTTATGAGAGACTCAGCAATAAGGTACTACAACACCCAGGCGCTAGAGGAAGGCTACTGATTTCTACCTGGATAAGGGGACTCTGGATTTGCCTTCAGACCGGCCAGACTCTGCCTGCCCTGTGATCTGGTGCTCTGGACTGTGGATGCTGAAGCCTTCAGTAAAGGTAAAGAGACTGCAACCTTGTGTCCTCGTTCTTCACTGCACCTCTCACCATCCACCATCTACACTCTGGGAAGCCCTGGGGATACACTTCACCTGTGGGAAGGTATACCATCTAGCTGCCATAACATCACCCCAGCGGACCCCTTAAAGCAGCGTCGGTCACCCTGACGGAATACCACAGGTGGGGTCATGAACACTTTCCCTTTAAAGACCTTTCCCCCCTTTTATTACGGACATCCTTAGGGCCACGGACCGGGTCAGCCACCGTGACATCCCCCTTGAGAACTAAAGGACCCGGCACCGAGTTCCCCACAGCCCTTGGGGGCACTCCAATCCTTTAGCATCACAAACAGGATCTACTTAAGCCTGAAAATCGGGTCATGTGCGCCTAAGAACTGTGCCAGAATTGTGCTTGAACTGTTTTGTGCTACAAGACTGTGTATTGCCATTTGCCGCCAAAATTCCCGCCAAAACTGCCGCCATTACAGCGCCACGAGGAGCGCAGGAGAAGAAGAAGGGCGTGCCATCGTGGGCGTGAACTGACTGAGAGCGCGAAAAATAATGGCCGCCCAATCCAAATTTCTCTGTACCTTGAGGACGTGTCCGTCAGCAGCTGAGATCTGCCTCCTGATCCTCAATGGCGGGTGGAGACAAAGAAAAAGAAACCGCCCCCGGAGGAGAGAGCGGGAAAAGGATGAGGAAGGAGCAAAGATGGTGACCCACGGGCCTTGAGAGGAAACGATCCGACCCAGCGCGGACCTCAGTTGCCGGAAGAGTACCCGGGCCTGCCGCCGCTGGAGGGTGTGGACCTCTCGGGGCTGTCCATGGAGGAGTCGCAGTCTATGCCGCCGCTGATCCTAGTGCCCTTTTTGGCGGAGTGGAACGGCCTCGGTAGTGTCGCATCCCGCGCAGGTACCGGTGACAGCCACATCCCGGGGATCTACTTGCCCCCCGTGACCGCTCCTTCCCCCGCTATGGCTGCTGGAACCTAGACAGCCCCTCTTCAGGCTCCAGACTAAAGGAGCACGACATTAGAGTCCTCCCCTGGGGAGAATACCAACAATATTTAATATCACAGTGGAGGGAGGAAGCGGAACAAGAGGCCCGGGGTGACCTGCAGGACAGCCTCTCACTGAAATGGGGTGTCGTGGTGTTTTTCCATCTCCAGAAGGTGAAGGGTTTCATCCAGGAGATTGGATTGCCAGTGAGGGTCCATGTCACCAGGGATGAAGAGGAGCCCTTGTTTAAGGGGGGTCTGTTGTGAATTCTGCTCTTGGGCTCCCTCCGGTGGTTGTTGGTGGTAGTGCAGTTGTCTTGGGGTTGTAATCCAGGGCAGGTGTTTCTGCTGATTGCAGCTCTATTAGGTATTTAGGTGTGCAGGATCCATGAGTCAATGCCAGTTGTCCATTGTACTTGGAGGGATTGCATCTCTCTCTGGCTCCTCATGCCCTGCTGCCAATTCAGCTAAGATAAGTGTCTGGTTTTTTGTCTCTGTGCACACATGCAGTGTGCTTTGCAATTCAGTGCAATTCATAGTGTTTTTGTCCAGCTTAGACTTTGTTTGGATTTTTCAGTCATGCTGGATTCTCAGGAGATGCAGATATACTTTCTATGTCTTTAGTTAGATGTAGTATATTTGTATTATCTGCTGTGGATATTTTTAGGATTTTAATACTTGTTGTGAATTCCGCTCTTTGGCTCCCTCCGGTGGTTGTAAGTGGCACTTTTGTGAGTTCTGCTCTTGGGCTCCCTCCGGTGGATTTAAGTGGAACTGCTGCTCCTTGGATTTAGCAGTCAGCAGCTGCTTCCACTGATCGTCTATTCTGGCTCGGCTATTTATCCTGGCTCTGTCCTTCAGCCAGTGCCAGTTGTCAATGGTTCCTGCTTGGATTCACATCTCTGCTTGGATTTCCCTGATATTCTGACCAGTTCAGCAAAGATAAGTCCTTGCTTGTTCTTTTGCTGACCACATATTGTGGACTTAATCGTTCTGCACATTCTATGTTTTTTCTTGTCCAGCTTGTCACTATGGATTTATTCAGTTAAGCTGGAAGCTCTGGGTAGCAGATTTACCCTCCACACCTTTAGTCAGGTGTGGAGATTTTTGTATTTTCTGTGGTGGATTTTTCTAGTTTTTAATACTGACCGCACAGTATTCTGTCCTGTTCTATCTATCTATCTATCTATCTATCTATCTATCTATCTATCTATCTATCTAGCTAGATTGGCCTCCTTTGCTACATCCTGGTTTCATTCTGCGTATGTCATTTCCCTCTCCACTCACAGTCAATATTTGTGGGGGGCTGCCTATCCTTTGGGAATTTTCTCTGAGGCAAGATGGCTTTCCTGTTTCCATCTTTAGGGGTAGTTAGTCCTCCAGCTGTGACGAGGTGTCTAGGGAGTGACAGGAACATCCCACGGCTACTTCTAGTGTTGTGCTAAGCTCAGGAACTGCGGTTAGTACAGGTACCACCTCCTCCAGAGCTCGTCCCATGTTGCTCCTAAACCACCAGATCATAACAGTACAACTGGCCAAAAATGAATTAAATGCATCTCAAAAGAAGGAAAAAAAAGTTCTGAACCATTTTTTTTTCTGCAGTCTGTTTTGTCTTTTTTTTTCCTCTTAATCTCTGGGTGGTTCAGGATTTTAGCGCTGGCATGGATGTTCAGGGTTTGTTTTCTCGTGTGGATCAACTTGCTGCAAGAGTACAGAGTATCCAAGATTATGTTGTCCAGACTCCGGCTTTAGAGCCTAAAATTCCTACTCCTGATTTGTTTTTTGGGGACAGATCCAAGTTTTTGAACTTCAAAAATAACTGCAAATTGTTTTCTGCTTTGATCCCATTCAGCAGGTTAAGATTGTCATCTCTCTGCTGCGTGGTGACCCTCAGGACTGGGCATTCTCCCTTGAATCAGGGGATCCGGCATTGCTTAATGTAGACACATTTTTTCAAGCACTCGGATTATTGTATGACGAACCTAATTCTGTGGATCATGCACAAAAAACCTTGTTGGCCCTATGTCAGGGTCAGGAAGCGGCAGAATTATACTGCCAGAAATTTAGAAAATGGTCTGTGCTCACTAAATGGAATGAGGATGCTCTGGCAGCAATTTTCAGAAAGGGTCTTTCTGAAGCCCTTAAAGATGTTATGGTGGGGTTCCCCACGCCTGCTGGTTTGAGCGAATCTATGTCTCTAGCCATTCAGATTGATCGGCGCCTGCGCGAGCGCAAAGTTGTGCACCATATGGCAGTGTCCTCTGAGCAGAGTCCTGAGCCTATGCAATGTGATAGGATTTTGACTAGAGCAGTACGGCAGGGATTCAGACGTCAGAATAGGCTGTGTTTTTACTGTGGTGATTCTGCTCATGTTATTTCTGATTGCCCTAAGCGTACTAAGAGGGTCGCTAGGTCTGTTACCATCAGTACTGTACAGCCTAAATTTCTCTTATCTGTGACCCTGATTTGCTCATTATCGTCCTTTTCTGTCATGGCATTTGTGGATTCAGGCGCTGCCCTGAACTTAATGGACTTGGAATTCGCCAGGCACTGTGGTTTTTCCTTGCAGCCTTTGCAGAGCCCTATTCCTTTGAGGGGCATTGATGCTACACCGTTGGCCAAAAATAAACCTCAGTATTGGACTCAGCTGACCATGTGCATGGCTCCAGCACATCAGGAAGATTGCTGTTTTCTGGTGTTGCATAACTTGCATGATGTTGTTGTACTGGGTTTTCCATGGTTACAGGAACATAATCCGGTGCTGGATTGGAAATCTATGTCTGTGACTAGTTGGGGTTGTCAAGGGGTACATTGTGACGTTCCTTTGATGTCAATTTCCTCTTCCCCCTCTTCTGAAGTCCCTGAGTTTTTGTCGGATTTCCAGGATGTATTTAATGAGCCCAAGTCCAGTTCCCTTCCTCCACATAGGGACTGTGATTGTGCTATTAACTTGATTCCTGGCTGTAAGTTCCCTAAGGGTCGACTTTTCAGTCTGTCTGTGCCAGAGCATGCCGCCATGCGGAGTTATGTCAAGGAGTCTTTGGAGAAGGGGCATATTCGGCTGTCTTCTTCACCATTGGGAGCGGGGTTCTTTTTTGTTGCCAAGAAGGATGGCTCCTTGAGACCCTGCATTGATTATCGCCTTCTTAATAAGATCACGGTCAAATTCCAATACCCTTTACCTTTGCTTTCTGATTTGTTTGCTCGGATTAAGGGGGCTAGTTGGATTACTAAGATTGACCTTCGAGGGGCATATAATCTTGTTCGTATTAAACAGGGTGACGAATGGAAAACTGCATTTAATACGCGCGAAGGCCATTTTGAATACCTTGTGATGCCTTTCGGGCTTTCTAATGCTCCTTCTGTATCTCAGTCCTTCATGCATGATATTTTCCGCAATTATCTTGATAAATTCATGATTATGTATTTGGATGATATTTTGATTTTTTCCGATGATTGGGAGTCTCATGTGAAGCAGGTCAGGATGGTATTCCAGATCCTTCGTGATAATGCTTTATTTGTGAAGGGGTCTAAGTGCCTATTTGGAGTTCAGAAGGTCTCTTTTTTGGGGTTTGTTTTTTCTCCCTCGTCTATAGAAATGGATCCTGTTAAAGTCCAAGCCATTCATGACTGGATTCAACCCACATCGGTGAAGAGCCTTCAGAAATTTTTGGGCTTTGCTCATTTTTATCGCCGTTTCATTGCCAACTTTTCCAGTGTGGTTAAGCCCCTGACCGATTTGACGAAAAAAGGCGCTGATGTGACGAATTGGTCCTCTGCGGCTGTTGAGGCCTTTCAGGAGCTTAAACGCCGATTTACTTCTGCCCCTGTGTTGCGTCAGCCGGATGTTTCTCTTCCTTTTCAGGTTGAGGTTGACGCTTCTGAGATTGGGGCAGGGGCCGTTTTGTCACAGAGGAATTCTGATGGTTCTTTGATGAAACCGTGTGCTTTTTTTTCCAGAAAGTTTTCGCCTGCGGAGCGCAATTATGACGTTGGCAATCGGGAGTTGTTGGCTATGAAGTGGGCATTTGAGGAGTGGCGACATTGGCTTGAGGGAGCCAAGCACTGCATTGTGGTCTTGACCGATCATAAGAATCTGATTTACCTCGAGTCGGCCAACCCTAGACAGGCTCGATGGTCCCTGTTTTTCTCCCGTTTTGATTTTGTGGTCTCGTATCTTCTGGGATCTAAGAATGTTAAGGCTGATGCCCTCTCTAGGAGTTTTTTGCCTGATTCTCCTGGAGTCCTTGAGCCGGTTGGCATTCTTAAAGAAGGGGTGATTCTATCTGCCATCTCCCCTGATTTGCGGAAGGTGCTTCAGGAATTTCAGGCTGATAAACCTGACCGCTGTCCAGTGGGGAAGCTGTTTGTTCCTGATAGATGGACTAGTAAGGTAATTTCTGAGGTTCATTGTTCAGTGTTGGCTGGTCATCCTGGGATTTTTGGTACCAGAGATTTGGTTGCTAGGTCCTTTTGGTGGCCTTCCTTGTCGCGGGATGTGCATTCTTTTGTGCAGTCCTGTGGGACTTGTGCCCATGCCAAGCCTTGCTATTCCCGCGCTAGTGGGTTGCTTTTGCCCTTGCCGGTCCCTGAGAAGCCCTGGAAGCATATTTCCATGGATTTTATTTCTGATCTTCCTGTTTCCCAGAAGATGTCTGTTATCTGGGTGGTTTGTGACCAGTTCTCTAAAATGGTTCATTTGGTACCTTTGCCTAAATTGCCTTCCTCCTCTGATTTGGTTCCATTGTTTTTTCAGCATGTGGTTCGTTTGCATGGCATTCCGGAGAACATTGTGTACGATAGAGGTTCCCAGTTTGTTTCTAGGTTTTGGCGGGCCTTTTGTGCTAGGCTGGGCATTGATTTGTCTTTTTCTTCCGCATTTCATCCTCAGACAAATGGCAAAACCGAGCGAACTAATCAGACTTTGGAAACTTATTTGAGATGCTTTGTGTCTGCTGATCAGGATGATTGGGTGGCTTTCTTGCCATTGGCCGAGTTTGCCCTTAATAATCGGGCTAGTTCTGCTACCTTGGTTTCACCCTTCTTTTGTAACTCTGGTTTTCATCCTCGTTTTTCTTCGGGGCAGGTTGAGCCTTCTGATTGTCCTGGGGTGGACTCTGTGGTTGACAGGTTGCAGCAAATTTGGGCTCATGTTGTTGACAATTTGGTGTTGTCTCAGGAGGGGGCTCAGCGTTTTGCTAACCGTCATCGGTGTGTTGGTTCCCGGCTTCGGGTTGGGGATTTGGTCTGGTTGTCTTCCCGTCATGTCCCTATGAAGGTTTCTTCCCCTAAGTTTAAGCCTCGGTTTATTGGCCCTTATAGGATTTCTAAGATTATCAATCCAGTGTCTTTTCGTTTGGCCCTTCCAGCCTCTTTTTCCATCCATAATGTTTTTCATAGATCTTTGTTGCGGAAATATGTGGTGCCCGTTGTTCCCTCTGTTGATCCTCCTGCCCTGGTGTTGATTGATGGGGAGTTGGAGTATGTGGTTGAGAAGATTTTGGATTCTTGTTTTTCGAGGCGGAAGCTTCAGTATCTTGTCAAATGGAAGGGTTATGGCCAGGAGGATAATTCTTGGGTTGTTGCCTCCGATGTTCATGCTGATGATTTGGTTCGTGCCTTTCATTTGGCTCGTCCGGATCGGCCTGGGGCTCTGGTGAGGGTTCGGTGACCCCTCCTCAAGGGGGTGGTACTGTTGTGAATTCTGCTCCTGGGCTCCCTCCGGTGGTTGTAAGTGGTAGCGCTGCTGTCTCTGAATCGCAGCATTTATCAGGTGTGTTCACTTTTTGCAATTTTGACTGGGCTATTTAGTCTTGCTTCACCCTTTAGTCAGTGCCAGTTGTCCATTGTTCCTGGAGGATTCACATCCCTGCCTGGTCTCTTCTGCTTTGCAGTTCATTTCAACAAAGATAAGTTCTGGCCTTGATTTTTGCTGTCCACATGCTGTGGCCTTATTGTTCAGTTCTTTTCCATGTTTTTGTCTTGTCCAGCTTGGTCTGTATAAGGATTTGTTTAGCCAAGCTGGTATCTCTGGAGATGCAGATATACCCTCCATATCTTTAGTTAGCTGTGGAGATTTTGTATTTTCTGTGGTGGATATTTTCTAGTGTTTTAATACTGACCGCATAGTACTCTGTCCTATCCTTTCTATTTAGCTAGAAGTGGCCTCCTTTGCTAAATTCTCATTTCAGTCTGTGTATGTTTTTTCCCTCTCCTCTCACAGTCAATATTTGTGGGGGGCTGTCTATCCTTTGGGGATTTTCTCTGAGGCAAGATAGTTTTCCCTTTTCTATCTCTAGGGGTAATTAGTCCTCCGGCTGTGTCGAGATGTCTAGGGAGCGCTAGGTACATTCCACGGCTACTTCTAGTTGCGGTGTTAAGTTCAGGGTCTGCGGTCAGTACAGGTACCACCTTCTCCAGAGTACGGCTCATGCTGCTCTTAGGCCACCAGATCATAACAGTGGCTTTCTTGCCATTGGCCGAGTTTGCCCTTAATAATCGGGCTAGTTCGGCTACCTTGGTTTCGCCCTTCTTTTGTAATTTTGGTTTTCATCCTCGTTTTTCTTCGGGGCAAGTTGAACCTTCTGATTGTCCTGGTGTGGATTCTGTGGTTGACAGGTTGCAGCAGATTTGGGCTCATGTGGTGGACAATTTGGTGTTGTCTCAGGAGGAGGCTCAGCGTTTTGCTAACCATCGTCGGTGTGTTGGTTCCCGGCTTCAGGTTGGGGATTTGGTCTGGTTGTCTTCCCGTCATGTTCCTATGAAGGTTTCTTCCCCTAAGTTTAAGCCTCGGTTTATTGGTCCTTATAGGATTTCTGAGATTATCAATCCTGTGTCCTTTCGTTTGGCCCTTCCGGCCTCTTTTGCCATCCATAATGTTTTCCATAGATCTTTATTATGGAAATATGTGGTGCCCGTTGTTCCCTCGGTTTATCCTCCTACTCCTGTGTTGGTTGATGGGGAGTTGGAGTATGTGATTGAGAAGATTTTGGATTCTCGCTTTTCGAGGCGCAGACTTCAGTACCTTGTCAAATGGAAGGGTTATGGCCAGGAGGATAATTCTTGGGGTTTTGCCTCTGATGTCCATGCTGCTGATTTGGTCCGTGCCTTTCATCTGGCTCGTCCTGATCGGCCTGGGGGCTCTGGTGAGGGTTCGGTGACCCCTCTTCAAGGGGGGGGTACTGTTGTGAATTCTGCTCTTGGGCTCCCTCCGGTGGTTGTTGGTGGTAGTGCAGTTGTCTTGGGGTTGTAATCCAGGGCAGGTGTTTCTGCTGATTGCAGCTCTATTAGGTATTTAAGTGTGCAGGATCCATGAGTCAATGCCAGTTGTCCATTGTACTTGGAGGGATAGCATCTCTCTCTGGCTCCTCATGCCCTGCTGCCAATTCAGCTAAGATAAGTGTCTGTTTTTTTGTCTCTGTGCACACATGCAGTGTGCTTTGCAATTCAGTGCAATTCATAATGTTTTTTGTCCAGCTTAGACTTTGTTTGGATTTTTCAGTCATGCTGGATTCTCAGGAGATGCAGATATACTTTCTATGTCTTTAGTTAGATGTAGTATATTTGTATTATCTGCTGTGGATATTTTTAGAATTTTAATACTGACCGCTTAGAATTCTGTCCTATCCTTTTCTGTTTAGCTAGAAGTGCCTCTTTTGCTAAATCCTGTTTTTCTGCCTGCGTGTGTTTTTCCTCTTATACTCACAGTCAATATTTGTGGGGGGCTGCCTATCCTCTGGGGTTCTGCTCTGAGGCAAGATAGAATTCACATTTTTATCTATAGGGGTATTTAGTCCTCCGGCTGTGTCGAGGTGTCTAGGACGTGTTAGGTACATCCCACGGCTACTTCTAGTTGCGGTGTTAGTTTAGGGTTTGCGGTCAGTACAGGTACCACCTACTCCTGAGAAAGTCTCTCATGCGGCTCCAAGGTCACCGGATCATAACAGGGGTCACCCGGACCCGGACCTTTACCCTGGGGATGCCGTAACCTACACCCGGCACCGGGATGGCGGGCTTGGGATGTCAGGAAATGCGCAGCCCTTATAGCGTCACCTAGGGCCCAGGAAAATGAACTCACCACTGAGACAGCAGCCGCAGCCCCTGTTGTAGCAAATGCCCATACCCAAGCTACGCAGACTTCCATCGCTGCCCATGATCTAACAATTCACGAAAGACAGACTAACCTTGGATCCAACCCTTCCCAGGCCAGGAAGGATTCAGTTCCAAGTGAAGCCCTGGAAGCCGTCTGATTAGAACAACCAAAAATCTCGAAAACTGATTGTATATAGTTCTTAAACTTCCTTTTGCTGCTAATTTCCCAAGTATAAACCTGTCCAGGGTTATTCCTTAAAGGGGTCCTGCGTTAAAGGGGTCCTGCGTTAAAGGGATCCTCTGTTTACAGAGTTCGTTTTGCCTTAAGAACTGCAGAATCATGAACTGCGCATGATCAAAGACTGTCATTGTAAATAGTTCACACCTTCTTAAAGATGCTTTCTACTGGTTTTACAACGGAGGCTTTTACAGAGACTGCCTCCAACAGAAACTACTGTTAATTTTGTTATGAGAATTGCTTTATTTTTCAGACCTGAAGAAAAACCCATTGGTGTGGCAGAATTCTGGGTCAGGATACACGTCTCGTAGCCCGCCCAAGACCAACGTTGGGGGTTCATAACGGGTCCCTCGCATCACGTCACCTTTGTTGCTAAACTGACTTGATTGATGATGTGATTAATACTTTGCACTACCTCAGAAAAGACTTGAGTTCGCCCTTAAGGGAAATGTTCTATTATTGCACTTTGCCAGATTAAAGTTGAGATTAGAATTGTGTTTTACATAGCCTTAGTATGTAGCTAATATTGTGGAGTTAGAGTTAGATAGTTTAATATGATGTACTTTAAATAAAATTGAGGTTAAGATAAATGATAGGTTGAATAAAAAGAAAAGAAAATACAGTGAGCCCGTGAGTGATTGATAGACTGATCTGCATTTGAATAAAGTAGACCCGTGGGGGTTGGTTGAAAAATTTGCACATAGAGAGGAATAAGGAAAAAAAAAAAAGAACTTGTTCCAGCTCCATATCTGTAAAATTCAGGCTTGAAACTTTATTTTGCCAATTTAAAAGCAGTGGAAATATGCTCTCCAGAAGCATAGCGGGACAAGAGCGACGCGTTTCGATCACTAAAGATCTTTATCAAAGCTATATACAAATAGTTCAATGCACAGTATATAGATCCCACAGACCATTGAGAAACAATTAGATAGTCACATGATTAACCAAAGGTCCTTCAGATGTAAAAGAATCATAGTAAGTGGCATAATAGCATGAAAGAAAAAAAAAACAAAAACAAACAATTATTTGCAAATACAAGACTACAGACCTCCATATGAAAAACAGGAAAAAAGACAATAAAACAACTAATATATTAGAATTAAAAGCATGCTAGACAGGTGCATATGACATCAATAGTGATACATCAATTCATTACGTTTGTTGAGACCTGTTGGAAATCGAGTGTTAAGATAATAGATCCAAAAGGCTTCACGTGTGAGAAGAAACCGTCTGGCATCCCCACCACGTAAGGGTCTATTCACACGTTCTGTACTTGAAAAAACTTTGTGCTGCGAGCATGTTTCATAAAGAAATGCTTAGAGGCTGCAGAAACAGTGCGAGTTGAGTCCCCAATGTAACCTATGTCATATAGGTATTCGCTAATGCGAACCTTCAGTTTCACGTCTTATTTCTATGTCTATCTGCAGAAAACATACTGGGCGAAATTTTGTTACCTATGGATGGGGCTTTTCTGGCTACTACATTGATACCAGCTTTCAAAATTTTGGCCAGATTCTCATCTTCATATAAAACCGGAAGAAATTTATTAACAATTCCCTTGATTTGATAAAACTGTGTACTGAAATTTTGAAAGCTGGTATCAATGTAGTAGCCAGAAAAGATCTTTAGTGATCGAAACGCGTCGCTCTTGTCCCGCTGTGCTTCTGGAGAGCATATTTCCACTGCTTTTAAATTGGCAAAATAAAGTTTCAAGCCTGACTTTTACAGATATGGAGCTGGAACAGGTTCTTTTTTTTTTTTCCTTTCTCATATGACTACGTTGATCAGCGTGGAGTTCCTTGCACCTGCGGTGGTTACTCGGTGAGCTGGCTTTACTTACAATTGTTGTGTCCTACTTAGAGAGGAATGACAATAATAAAAATGTTTAAATTTGCACTTTGAAAGTTCTACGTTAGTATACCCTTAGAGGGTACTTGCACTTAGTAGATAGTATACCTGTATGGGTAATTGCGTTTCATAGCTAGTTAATAACTGTTTTTCTACTTAACTTAAAGTCGCGCGCAAAATGTAAATATGTTACTGTTATGCAACTTTCAAGTGTCCTCACCTCCCATAAAGGGAAGCATAGTTAAATTAACTTGTGTTATAGCATTTTAAAAATTTGCATGTCTTGTTGCTAATGTATTGTTGTTTTCTTTTCCCAGTCCCGGATTACTGGATTTAACGGGGGGAGTGCAGCGCCCCAGGGTCCTGGTCGTTGCAGTAATATCATTCTCCTCTAGGGGGAGTGATGTTACATCTGAAGGCAATAAAGGAGATCTCTTTACCAGGTATCACAAACATACAACACACTTCATACTCCAGTTCACCAGGGGGAGCTATGCTCCTATTTATTAGGGCACTCTTCACAATTAGGTAAAACTGGTGGCCTGGATAGGAAGTTAGGCAGATGCTAGCTGAGCTTTGCTCAGGCACTTGCTGGCCGAGCTTCGGCTCAGGTAGTTGGTCCCTGACAGGGGTGGGATCCTGTCAGAGGCCTAGACAGAAGGTCACGGAGCTGCACCTGCCCCACGTGTGGCAGTTCCCAAGAATGGACACCAAAGCGAACTGTATTGTAGAGAGAGTGAGAAAGGAAGTCATAACAAAAGGAGAGGAAAACCAGAAGGAGTTCTGCCCCGCACAGGCTGCATCCTTCTGAGGCGCAGGATCCGGTAGCCAGAACACCGAGGGAGCAACAGTCCTTTATGCCTTGCTCCAGAGACCGGCAGGACAGCTAATTTCATGTTACTGATCCGCCCCATACCCAGGAGGCAAAGTGGAACCCACTAGAGGCCGGGGAGTGCTAGAGTCCCTATAAAAAGCCTCAGGCCACCGGTCATACGGGTTTGTCCTATCCTATCCATCAAGGGGACAGAGAAAGAGATATTACATCTAGAACATCCACAACAGTTGTGAGGACCTTATGAGAGACTCAGCAATAAGGTACTACAACACCCAAGCGCTAGAGGAAGGCTACTGATTTCCACCTGGATAAGGGGACTCTGGATTTGCCTTCAGACCGGCCGGACTCTGCCTGCCCTGTGATCTGGTGCTCTGGATGCTGAAGCCTTCAGTAAAGGTAAAGAGACTGCAACCTTGTTGTTATGATCCCAATGGCAGAGGATCTCTGATATTCCGGCAAGATAAAAATATAAATACTGCTCTAGGGAGGTGGAAACTGGGCTAACCGCATACCTGATCCTGACACAAACAACTAAAAGTAGCCGGTGAACTTGCCTACGTTGGTTCTAGACGTCTCGAGCCAGCCGGAGAACTGACTACCCCTAGAGGGAAAAAATAAGACCTCGCTTGCCTCCAGAGAAATTGAACCCCAAAGATATAGAAAGCCCCCAACAAATAATAACGGTGAGGCAAGAGGAAAACACAAACGTAGAGATGAACTAGATTCAGCAAAGTGAGGCCCAATAGTCTAGATAGCAGAAAATAGATAGTGGACTATGCGGTTAGCAGAAAACCCTACAAAACATCCACGCTGAACATTCAAGAACCCCCACACCGACTGACGGTGTGGAGGGAGAATATCAGCCCCCTAGAGCTTCCAGCGAGTCAAAAATCAAATGTAAAGCAAGCTGGACAAAAACACTGAATAATGCAAACGATCCAAATTGTACAAAACAGACTTAGCTTTTCTTGCATGAGGCAGACTGAAAGGAATCCGGAGGAGACCAAATAGGTCTGGATACAACGATGCCAGGCAAGAGACTGAGTCCAGAGGAGACTCAAATAGGAAACACCCGCTGCTTAACGACACAGCTGGAGCTCAGGCCTGCAACAAGACATACCTAACACAATACCGTTAGTGACCACCAGAGGGAGCCCAGAAACACAGTTCACAACAGTACCCCCCCCTTGAGGAGGGGTCACCGAACCCTCACCAAGACCCCCAGGGCGATCAGGATGAGCAGCGTGAAAGGCATGAACCAAATCAGCCGCATGAACATCAGAGGCGACAACCCAGGAATTATCCTCCTGACCATAGCCTTTCCACTTAACTAAATACTGGAGTTTCCGTCTAGAGATACGAGAATCCAGAATCTTCTCCACCACGTACTCCAACTCGCCCTCAACCAAAACCAGGGCAGGAGGCTCAACAGCAGGAACCATAGGCACCACGTACCGCCGCAACAAGGACCTATGGAACACATTATGAATAGCAAAAGACGCTGGAAGATCCAAGCGAAAAGACACCGGGTTAAGGATTTCCAAAATCTTATAAGGACCGATAAAGCGAGGCTTGAACTTAGGAGAGGAGACTTTCAAAGGAACATGCCGAGAAGACAACCAAACCAAATCCCCAACACAAAGTCGGGGACCCACACCGCGGCGGCGGTTGGCAAACCGCTGGGCCTTGTCTTGTGACAATTTCAAATTGTCCACCACATGGTTCCAAATCCGCTGCAACCTATCCACCACAGAATCAACCCCAGGACAGTCAGAAGGTTCAACCTGACCCGAGGAGAAACGAGGATGAAAACCAGAGTTGCAGAAAAAGGGTGAAACCAAGGTGGCAGAACTAGCCCGATTATTAAGGGCAAACTCGGCCAGTGGCAAAAAGGTAACCCAGTCGTCCTGATCAGCAGAAACAAAACATCTCAAATAAGTCTCTAACGTCTGATTAGTTCGCTCGGTCTGGCCATTAGTCTGAGGATGAAAAGCCGACGAAAAAGACAAATCAATACCCATCTTAGCACAAAAGGATCGCCAGAATCTGGACACAAACTGGGATCCTCTGTCAGATACAATATTCTCAGGGATGCCGTGCAAGCGAACCACATTCTGAAAGAACAAAGGAACCAAATCAGAAGAGGAAGGCAACTTAGGCAAGGGCACCAAATGGACCATTTTAGAAAAACGGTCGCACACCACCCAGATGACAGACATCTTCCGAGACACCGGAAGATCCGAAATGAAATCCATGGAAATGTGCGTCCAAGGCCTCTTTGGGATAGGCAAGGGCAAAAGCAACCCGCTGGCATGAGAACAGCAAGGCTTAGCCCGAGCACAAATCCCACAGGACTGCACGAAAGAACGCACATCCCGCGACAAGGAAGGCCACCAAAAGGACCTGGCCACCAAATCTCTGGTACCAAAAATCCCAGGATGTCCCGCCAACACCGAAGAATGAACCTCAGAAATAACTCTGTTGGTCCATCCATCAGGGACAAACAATCTCTCTGGTGGACAACGATCAGGCCTATCAGCCTGAAATTTTTGCAGCCCTCGTCGCAAATCTGCGGAAATGGCAGACAAAATTACTCCCTCTCTGAAAATACTGTTATGACCCCAATGGCAGAGGGTCTCAAAAGTACATACCAAGTCTGCAAACACAAAAAACCAGCTCATAGGGCAGTGGTAACTGGGCTGACCATATATCTAATCCTAGCACCACAAATAGCAGCAGCCGGGGAACGTGCCTACGTTGGTTCTAGACGTCTCGCGCCAGTCGGAGAACTAACTAACCCTAGAAGGGAAAAGATAGACCTTTCTTGCCTCCAGAGAAAAGACCCCAAAAGTTGGATACAAGCCCCCAACAAATAATAACGGTGAGGTAAGGAGAAAAGACAAACGTAAGAATGAACTAGATATTTAGCAAAGAGAGGCCCACTGACTAATAGCAGAATATAGTAAGATGACTTATATGGTCAGCAAAAACCCTATCAAAATTTCCACGCTGGATATTCAAGAACCCCCAAACCGTCTAACGGCCCGGGGGGAGAACACCAGCCCCCTAGAGCTTCCAGCAAAATCAGGAATCACATTTAGTACAAGCTGGACAAAAAATAAGAGCAAAGCAAAAAAACAAAAAACAAGGAAGCAGGACTTAGCTTAATTTAGCAAGATCCAAGACCAGCAGACAGGAGCAAACAGAAAGGAACTGATTACAACGATGCCAGGCACTGGACTGAGAAACCAGGAAGTTTATATAGCAACACCCCTGGACTAATGACCCAGGTGGGTGCCAAACTGAGGAAAGACAATCCCAGAGTCATATCACTAGTGACCACAAGAGGGAGCCAAAAAAGTCTAATTCACAACAGTACCCCCCCTTTAAGGAGGGGTCACCTAACCCTCACCAAGACCACCAGGGCGATCAGGATGAGCAGCGTGAAAGGCACGAACTAAATCGGCCGTATGCACATCAGAGGCAACCACCCAGGAATTATCCTCCTGACCATAGCCCTTCCACTTGACCAGATACTGAAGCCTCCGCCTGGAGAGACGAGAATCCAAGATCTTCTCCACCACGTACTCCAACTCGCCCTCAACCAACACCGGAGCAGGAGGCTCAACAGAAGGAACCACAGGTACAACGTACCGCCGCAACAAAGACCTATGGAACACGTTGTGAATGGCAAACGACACCGGAAGATCCAAGCGAAAGGACACAGGATGAAGGATTTCCAATATCTTGTAAGGACCGATGAAGCGAGGCTTAAATTTAGGAGAGGAGACCTTCATAGGAACAAATCGAGAAGACAGCCATACCAAATCCCCAACACGAAGTCGGGGACCCACACCGCGGCGGCGGTTGGCAAAACGCTGAGCCTTCTCCTGTGACAACTTCAAGTTGTCCACCACATGATTCCAGATCCGCTGCAACCTATCCACCACGGAATCTACCCCAGGACAGTCAGAAGGCTCCACATGTCCCGAGGAAATACGAGGAGGGAAACCAGAGTTGCAAAAAAAATGGCGAAACCAAAGTAGCGGAACTAGCCCGATTATTAAGGGCAAACTCAGCCAACGGCAAGAAGGTCACCCAATCATCCTGATCTGCAGAAACAAAACACCTCAAATAAGCCTCCAGAGTCTGATTAGTTCTCTCCGTTTGTCCATTAGTCTGAGGATGAAAGGCAGACGAAAATGACAAATCAATGCCCATCTTAGCACAAAAGGATCGCCAGAACCTGGAAACAAACTGGGATCCTCTGTCAGACACAATATTCTCAGGAATGCCGTGTAAACGAACCACATTCTGAAAGAACAAAGGAACCAGATCGGAAGAGGAAGGCAGCTTAGGCAAAGATACCAAATGGACCATCTTGGAAAAGCGATCACATACCACCCAGATGACAGACATGCCCTGAGACACCGGAAGATCAGAAATGAAATCCATGGAAATGTGTGTCCAAGGCCTCTTCGGGACAGGCAAGGGCAAGAGCAACCCGCTGGCACGAGAACAGCAAGGCTTAGCTCGAGCACAAGTCCCACAGGACTGCACAAATGACCGCACATCCCATGACAAGGAAGGCCACCAAAAGGACCTAGCCACCAGATCTCTGGTGCCAAAAATTCCCGGATGCCCTGCCAACACCGAGGAATGAACCTCGGAAATGACTCTGCTGGTCCACTTATCAGGAACAAACAGTCTGTCAGGTGGACAAGAGTCAGGTCTACCAGCCTGAAATCTCTGCAACACACGTCGCAAATCCGGAGAAATGGCTGACAGGATAACTCCCTCTTTGAGAATACCAACTGGTTCTGCGACTCCAGGAGAGTCAGGCACAAAGCTCCTTGAAAGAGCATCAGCCTTCACATTCTTTGAACCTGGTAAATACGAGACCACAAAGTCAAAACGGGAGAAAAACAATGACCAGCGGGCCTGTCTAGGATTCAGGCGTTTAGCAGACTCGAGATACATCAGATTTTTGTGATCAGTCAAGACCACCACACGATGCTTAGCACCCTCGAGCCAATGACGCCACTCCTCAAATGCCCACTTCATGGCTAACAACTCCCGATTGCCAACATCATAATTCCGCTCAGCTGGCGAAAACTTCCTAGAGAAAAAAGCACATGGTCTCATTACAGAGCAACCAGGGCCTCTCTGCGACAAAACGGCCCCTGCCCCAATCTCAGAAGCATCCACTTCAACCTGAAAGGGAAGTGAGACATCAGGCTGGCACAAAACAGGCGCCGAAGTAAACCGGCGCTTCAACTCTTGAAAGGCTTCCACGGCTGCAGGAGCCCAGTTAGCAACATCAGAACCTTTCTTGGTCATATCCGTCAAAGGTTTAACAACGCTAGAAAAATTAGCGATAAAACGACGGTAGAAGTTAGCAAAACCCAAGAACTTCTGAAGACTCTTAACTGACATGGGTTGAGTCCAATCATGAATAGCTTGGACCTTGACTGGGTCCATCTCCACCGCAGAAGGGGAAAAAATAAAACCCAAAAAGGGAACCTTCTGTACTCCAAAGAGACACTTTGAGCCCTTAACAAACAAAGCATTCTCACGCAAAACCTGAAACACCATCCTGACCTGCTCTACATGCGAGTCCCAATCATCAGAAAAAAACAGAATATCATCCAGATAAACAATCATAAATTTATCCAGATACTTCCGGAAAATATCATGCATAAAGGACTGAAACACTGAAGGAGCATTAGAGAGCCCGAAAGGCATCACCAAGTACTCAAAATGACCTTCGGGCGTATTAAATGCAGTTTTCCATTCATCTCCTTGCTTAATGCGCACAAGGTTGTACGCACCACGAAGATCTATCTTGGTGAACCACTTGGCACCTTTAATCCGGGCAAACAAGTCCGACAACAGAGGCAAAGGATACTGAAATTTAACAGTTATTTTATTCAGAAGCCGATAGTCAATACAAGGTCTCAAAGATCCGTCCTTCTTGGCCACAAAAAAGAATCCCGCACCAAGAGGGGAAGAGGATGGACGGATATGCCCCTTCTCCAGAGATTCCTTGATATACGAACGCATTGCGGTATGCTCAGGTACAGACAGATTAAATAATCTTCCCTTAGGAAATTTACTACCTGGAATCAAATCTATAGCGCAGTCACAGTCCCTATGAGGAGGAAGAGCACTGGACCTGGACTCACTGAATACATCCTGGTAATCAGACAAATACTCAGGAACTTCCGAAGGAGTAGAGGAAGCAATAGACACCGGCGGGGAATCACCATGAATTCCCTGACAGCCCCAACTTGACACAGACATTGCCTTCCAATCCAAGACTGGATTATGGGTCTGTAACCATGGCAGACCCAAAATGACCAAATCATGCATTTTATGCAGAACAAGAAAAGGAATCACCTCCCGATGTTCAGGAGTCATGCACATGGTTACCTGTGTCCAAAACTGCGGTTTATTTTCCGCCAATGGCGTAGCATCAATACCTCTAAGAGGGATAGGATTTACCAACGGCTCAAGAACAAAACCACAGCGCTTGGCAAATGACAGATCCATAAGACTCAGGGCAGCACCTGAATCCACAAACGCCATAACAGGGTAGGAGGACAATGAGCAAATTAAAGTCACAGACAAAATAAATTTAGGTTGCAAATTACCAATGGCGACAGGACTAACAACCCTAGTTAGGCGTTTAGAGCATGCTGATATAACATGTGTAGAATCACCACAGTAAAAACACAACCCATTCTGACATCTATGATTTTTCCGTTCATTTCTAGTCTGAATTCTACCACATTGCATTAAATCAGGTGTTTGTTCAGACAACACCACCAGAGGATTCGCGGCTTTGCGCTCCCGCAAACGCCGGTCAATTTGAATAGCCAGTGCCATGGAATCATTCAGACCTGTAGGAATGGAGAAACCCACCATCACATTCTTAATGGCTTCAGAAAGGCCATTTCTGAAATTTGCGGCCAGAGCACACTCATTCCACTGAGTAAGCACGGACCATTTCCGAAATTTTTGGCAATACACTTCAGCTTCATCCTGACCCTGAGAAATAGCCAGCAAGGCTTTTTCTGCCTGAATTTCAAGATTGGGTTCCTCGTAAAGCAATCCGAGCGCCAGAAAAAAACGCATCAATATTTGCCAATGCCGGATCTCCTGGCGCTAGCGAGAAGGCCCAATCCTGAGGGTCGCCCCGTAAGAAAGAGATAACAATTTTTACTTGCTGAGCTGAGTCTCCAGATGAACGGGGTCTCAGAGATAGAAACAATTTACAATTATTCCTGAAATTCCTAAACTTAAATCGGTCTCCAGAGAACAGTTCAGGAATAGGTATTTTAGGTTCAGACATTGGACTACTGGTAACAAAATCTTGTATGCCCTGCACACGAGCAGCAAGCTGATCCACACTTGTAATCAAAGTCTGGACATTCATGTCTGCAGCAAGCACAAGCCACTCACAGGTAAAGGGGAGGAAAAAAGAGAGGAAAGAAAAAAAAAAAACAAAACTCAGACTTTCCTTTCTTGTAATCCCACTTCTGCAATGCATAAACATTCAACCTTGGCCTGGCATACTGTTATGACCCCAATGGCAGAGGGTCTCAAAAGCAAGTCTGCAAACACAAAAAACCAGCTCATAGGGCAGTGGTAACTGGGCTGACCATATATCTAATCCTAGCACCACAAATAGCAGCAGCCGGGGAACGTGCCTACGTTGGTTCTAGACGTCTCGCGCCAGCCGGAGAACTAACTAACCCTAGAAGGGAAAAGATAGACCTTTCTTGCCTCCAGAGAAAATACCCCAAAAGTTGGATACAAGCCCCCAACAAATAATAACGGTGAGGTAAGGAGAAAAGACAAACGTAAGAATGAACTAGATATTTAGCAAAGAGAGGCCCACTGACTAATAGCAGAATATAGTAAGATGACTTATATGGTCAGCAAAAACCCTATCAAAATTTCCACGCTGGATATTCAAGAACCCCCGAACCGTCTAACGGCCCGGGGGGAGAACACCAGCCCCCTAGAGCTTCCAGCAAAATCAGGAATCACATTTAGTACAAGCTGGACAAAAAATAAGAGCAAAGCAAAAAACCAAAAAACAAGGAAGCAGGACTTAGCTTAATTTTGCAAGATCCAAGACCAGCAGACAGGAGCAAACAGAAAGGAACTGATTACAACGATGCCAGGCACTGGACTGAGAAACCAGGAAGTTTATATAGCAACACCCCTGGACTAACGACCCAGGTGGGTGCCAAACTGAGGAAAGACAATCCCAGAGTCATATCACTAGTGACCACAAGAGGGAGCCAAAAAAGTCTAATTCACAACAGAATACCAGCCGGCTCAGAGACTCCCGGAGAATCAGGCACAAAACTCCTAGAAAGTGCATCAGCCTTCACGTTCTTCGAACCAGGCAGGTACGAGACCACAAAGTCAAAACGGGAGAAAAACAACGACCAACGGGCCTGTCTAGGATTCAGGCGCTTGGCAGACTCGAGGTAAATCAGATTTTTATGATCAGTCAAGACCACCACACGATGTCTAGCTCCCTCGAGCCAATGTCGCCACTCCTCAAATGCCCACTTCATGGCCAACAACTCCCGATTACCAACATCGTAGTTCCGCTCAGCAGGCGAAAATTTCCTTGAAAAGAAGGCGCATGGCTTCATCACGGAGCCATCAGAACTTTTTTGCGACAAAACAGCCCCTGCACCAATTTCAGAAGCATCAACTTCAACCTGGAAGGGAAGAGAGACATCCGGCTGGCACAAGACTGGCGCTGAAGTAAACCGACGCTTCAGCTCCCGAAAGGCCTCCACGGCCACAGGAGACCAATTCGCAAAATCAGAACCCTTCTTGGTCATATCCGTCAAAGGTTTAACCACGCTGGAGAAATTAGCGATAAAACAACGGTAAAAATTAGCAAAGCCCAAGAACTTCTGCAGGCTCTTAACAGACGTGGGCTGAGTCCAGTCATGAATGGCACGGACCTTAACTGGGTCCATCTCCACAGTAGAAGGGGAAAAAATAAAACCCAAAAAAGAAACCTTCTGTACCCCAAAGATACATTTTGAGCCCTTCACAAATAGAGCATTCTCCCGCAAAACCTGAAACACCATCCTGACCTGGTTCACATGGGACTCCCAATCATCAGAAAAAAACAAAATATCATCCAGATAAATAATCATAAATTTATCCAGATATTTCCGGAAGATGTCATGCATGAAGGACTGAAACACAGAAGGAGCATTAGATAATCCGAAAGGCATCACCAGGTACTCAAAATGACCCTCAGGCGTATTAAATGCCGTTTTCCATTCATCTCCCTGCTTTATGCGCACAAGGTTATACGCACCACGAAGATCTATCTTGGTGAACCAACTGGATCCCTTAATCCGAGCAAACAAATCAGACAACAATGGCAAAGGATACTGAAATTTAACAGTGATCTTATTCAGAAGACGATAATCAATACAAGGTCTCAGAGACCCGTCTTTCTTGCCCACAAAAAAGAATCCTGCACCAAGAGGGGACGAGGATGGGCGAATATGTCCCTTCTCCAAAGACTCCTTTATATAACTCCGCATCGCGGCATGCTCTGGCACAGATAAATTAAAGAGTCGTCCCTTAGGAAACTTACTACCAGGAATCAAATCTATAGCACAATCACAGTCCCTATGAGGAGGAAGGGCACTGGACCTGGCCTCATTAAATACATCCTGAAAGTCTGACAAAAACTCAGGGATCTCAGAAGGAGTAGAAGAGCAATAGATACCAATGGGGAATCGCCATGAATCCCCTGACACCCCCAACTAGACACAGTCATAGCTTTCCAATCTAAAACTGGATTATGGGCCTGTAACCATGGCAGACCCAAAACGACAACATCATGCATTTTATGCAGTACCAAAAAACGAATCACCTCCTGATGTACAGGAGTCATGCACATGGTCACCTGCGTCCAATACTGAGGTTTATTCTCTGCCAATGGCGTAGAATCAATTCCTCTAAGAGGAATAGGATTTTCCAAAGGCTTCAGGACAAAACCGCAGCGCCTGGCAAACGACAAATCCATCAGACTTAAAGCAGCACCAGAATCCACAAAAGCCATAACTGAGTAAGAAGATAATGAACAAATTAAAGTCACAGACAAAATAAACTTAGGCTGAAAAGTACCAATGGCGACAGGATTAACTTTTTTCTTTAAACGTTTAGAGCATGCTGAGATAACATGTGTTGAATCACCACAGTAGAAACACAACCCATTTTGACGTCTATGATTTTGTCGCTCGGCTCTGGTCAAAATTCTGTCACATTGCGTAGAATCAGGTGACCGTTCAGACAGCACCGCCAAAGGATTATCAGATTTGCGCTCCCGCAAACGTCGATCAATTTGAATGGCTAGAGCCATTGAATCATTTAGACCTGTAGGGATAGGAAACCCCACCATCACATCTTTAATGGCTTCAGAAAGACCATTTCTGAAATTTGCGGCCAGTGCACACTCATTCCATTGAGTAAGCACGGACCATTTCCGAAATTTTTGGCAATATACCTCAGCTTCGTCCTGACCCTGAGAGATAACCAGCAACATTTTTTCAGCCTGATTTTCAAGATTAGGCTCCTCATAAAGCAAACCAAGTGCCAGAAAAAACGCATCAACATTCACCAATGCAGGATCTCCTGGCGCCAGAGAGAAGGCCCAATCCTGAGGGTCACCGCGCAAGAAGGAAATAACAATCTTAACTTGCTGAGCGGAATCACCAGAGGAACGAGGTTTCAGAGACAGAAACAATTTACAATTATTCCTAAAATTCAGGAATTTAGATCTATCTCCAAAAAACGGCTCAGGAATAGGTATTTTTGGTTCAGACATAGGGCTATGGATAACAAAATTCTGAATGCTTTGCACCCTAGCAGCAAGCTGATCCACACTAGAAGTCAGAGTCTGGACATTCATATCTGCAGCAGAGTTTCAGCCACTCAGAGAAAAAGGGGATGGAAGAAGCTAGACAAACTGCAGCAAAAAAAAAACAACAAAAAAAAACCTCAGAACTTCTTTTTAATCCCGCTTCTGCGATGCATTAAACATTTTCTTTTTGGCCTGGCATTCTGTTATGATCCCAATGGCAGAGGATCTCTGATATTCCGGCAAGATAAAAATATAAATACTGCTCTAGGGAGGTGGAAACTGGGCTAACCGCATACCTGATCCTGACACAAACAACTAAAAGTAGCCGGTGAACGTGCCTACGTTGGTTCTAGACGTCTCGAGCCAGCCGGAGAACTGACTACCCCTAGAGGGAAAAAATAAGACCTCGCTTGCCTCCAGAGAAATTGAACCCCAAAGATATAGAAAGCCCCCAACAAATAATAACGGTGAGGCAAGAGGAAAACACAAACGTAGAGATGAACTAGATTCAGCAAAGTGAGGCCCAATAGTCTAGATAGCAGAAAATAGATAGTGGACTATGCGGTTAGCAGAAAACCCTACAAAACATCCACGCTGAACATTCAAGAACCCCCACACCGACTGACGGTGTGGAGGGAGAATATCAGCCCCCTAGAGCTTCAAGCGAGTCAAAAATCAAATGTAAAGCAAGCTGGACAAAAACACTGAATAATGCAAACGATCCAAATTGTACAAAACAGACTTAGCTTTTCTTGCATGAGGCAGACTGAAAGGAATCCGGAGGAGACCAAATAGGTCTGGATACAACGATGCCAGGCAAAAGACTGAGTCCAGAGGAGACTCAAATAGGAAACACCCGCTGCTTAACGACACAGCTGGAGCTCAGGCCTGCAACAAGACATACCTAACACAATACCGTTAGTGACCACCAGAGGGAGCCCAGAAACACAGTTCACAACACCTTGTGTCCTCGTTCTTCACTGCGCCTCTCACCATCCACCATCTACACACTGGGAAGCCCTGGGGATATACTTCACCTGTCGGCAGGTATACCATCTAGCTGCCATAACATCACCCCAGCGGACCCCTTAAAGCAGCGTCGGTCACCCTGACCGAATACCACAGGTGGCGTCATGAACACTTTCCCTTTAAAGACCTTTCCCCCCTTTTATTACGGATGTCCCTAGGGCCACGGACCAGGTCAGCCACCGTGACATCACCCTTGAGAACCGAAGAACCCGGTACCGAGTTCCCCACAGCCCTTGGTGGCGCTCCACATCTACAAAGCAAAGAGGGAATGGAGGAGTGGGCCCTCATAGTGGTCTCTTGTGGCTGAGCCATATAGCGGGGTATCGGTCCTTTTTAAGACCACGGAGGTGGAATGCAGACATGTGATCGAGGTAGAAATGGGGAGATGTTTGGTCCTTGACGTCTTCATGAGGGGACAGGAGCTTCTGCTCATCAATATCTATGGCCCGCAATCTAAGTGGGACCATAAATGTCTCTTCCTGAGGATCAAGCCCTATCTTTTTACGAGCCGGCAGGTGGTCTTCGGTGGAGATTTTAACCCCTTCATGACCTTGGGATTTTCCGTTTTTCCGTGTTCGTTTTTCACTCCCCTCCTTCCCAGAGCCATAACTTTTTTATTTTTCCGTCAATTTGGCCATGTGAGGGCTTATTTTTTGCGGGACAAGTTGTAGTTTTTGTCGTGTACTAGAAAACGGGAAAAAAATTCCAAGTGCAGTGAAATTGCAAAAAAAGTGCAGTCCCACACTTGTTTTTTGTTTGGCTTTTTTGCTAGTTTCACTAAATGCTAAAACTGACCTGCCACTATGATTCTCCAGGTCAGTACGAGTTCATAGACACCTAAAATGACTAGGTTATTTTTTACCTAAGTGGTGAAAAAAAATTCCAAACTTTGCTAAAAAAAAAAAAAATTGCGCCATTTTCCGATACTCGTAGCGTCTCCATTTTTCATGATCTGGGGTCGGTTAAGGGCTTATTTTTTGCGTGCCGAGCTGGCGTTTTTAAGGATTCCAATTCGGTGCAGATACATTCTTTTGATCGCCCGTTATTGCATTTTAATGCAATGTCGCGGCGAACAAAAAAAACGTAATTCTGGCGTTTCGAATTTTTTTCTCGCTACGCCTTTTAGCGATCAGGTTAATGCTTTTTTTTATTGATCGGGCGATTCTGAACGCGCCGATACCAAATATGTGTAGGTTTCATTTTTTTTTTATTGATTTACAGTATTTTGATTGGGGCGAAAGGGGGGTGATTTAAACTTTTATATATTTTTTTTTTTTTCACATTTTTTTAACTTTTTTTTTTTACTGTTGCCATGCTTCAATAGCCTCCATGGGAGGCTAGAAGCAGGCACAGCGCGATCGCCTCTGCTACAGAGCAGCGATCTGCTGTTTGCTGCTATGTAGCAGAAAATCAGGTGTGCTGTGAGCGCCGACCACAGGGTGGTGCTCACAGCTGCCGGGGATCAGTAACCATAGAGGTCCCAAGGACCTCAATGGTTACTATTCTGAAGCATCGCCGACCTCCGATCATGTGACGGGGGTCGGCGATGCCATCATTTCCGGCCGCCCGACCGGATGCGGTAGTTAAATGCCGTTGTCTGCGTTTGACAGCAGCATTTAACTAGTTAATAGGCGTGGGCAGATCGCGATTCTGCCCGCGCCTATTACGGGCACATGCCAGCTGTTCAAAACAGCTGACATGTCCCGGCTTTGATGCGGGCTCACCGCCGGAGCCCGCATCAAAGCGGGGCTTCTGACCTCGGACGTTCTATCCCGTCCGAGGTCAGAAAGGGGTTAATACTGTAACCAGACTCCGTGATAGGGGAGGCCCCGGAGACCAGCTGGCTTATGATAGCGTAGCCTTGAATAGCATAGTAAGCGAAGCTCGCCTGGTGGATTTCCACATCCGGCACACCCCAGGTCATGGGGGTTTCACCTTTTTTAGGGGAAGCAGTAGGTCTAGGATAGATAGGTTTTTTTTTACAGGAGGAAGCCGTCTCTTCTGCAGTGTTCGCTGTTGAGGTGGAGTTCACCGATCACTGTTTCATTTTCTTTACTTTGAATGTTACAGAGACCCCCCCGGATGGGGAGAGGCCTATGGAAGCTGAATTCGTCCCTTCTGGAAGAAGCGAAATTAAGATAGTCCTTTGAGGAATTTCTTCAGAGCCAGGTACCTCTCTTGGGTCTTTGTAGCAGTAAGTCTGAGTGGTGGGAGATCTTGAAAAGAAGGGTCGCAAGGTTCTTCCGTCAGCTCTCGAGCCTCAGGGGCCTGAACAGGTACAGCCTGTGTAGCGCCCCAGAGTCCTGGTCATTGCAGTACTGTTGCTCCGCCGCTGAGGGGAGTGATGGTACGTCTGATGGCACTTAAGGAGTTCACCTGACCAGGTATCACAGACACCAATACACTTCATAGTCTGGCCTCCAGGGGGAGCTAAGGGCGCTATGTATTAGGCCACTCCTCACAATTTGGTAAAACTGGGGGTTGGATAGAAAGTTAGACAGAAGCTGACTGGGTTGGGACCAAGCAACATCCTGTGGCAGAGGGTGTTGCAGGGGAAGATTCAGGGGGTTCCTGTCAGGGGTGGGATCCTGAGAGAGGCCTAGCGAAAAGGACAGAACGTTAAGGAATCGCGCCTGCACTACATCGCAGCGGTATCTCAAGAAAGGACAAGAAGCAAGGTTTATTGTGGAGAGTGAGAAACGAGATCAAAGCAAAAAGGAGATAACACCAGTAGGAGTCGTGCTGTAAGATCGAGGCAACATCCTATTGAGGCGCGTAGCCGGTGGCCGGAACACCGAGGAAGTATTGGGCTCCAAGCATTACTTCAAACCAACGGCAGGACAGTTAATTATAGGTTGGCTGTCTCACCTAAATCACCTAAGCAGACATAGGGGCAACTGTGGGAGAGGGGCGTCACTAGGGTCCCAGAAGAACTCCAGGCCTACCCGTCATACGGGTGCGTCCTAGCCATATCATCTGGGGGACGGAGAAGAACATCAGAACAGACATAAGTTGTGGGAAAGAACATCAGAAACAGACACAACAGTTGTGAGGACTATCCCGTGGTGCTCAGCAGGGAAGTACTACAACACACAGGCGCTAGAAGGCACAGATTTCCACCTGCAAAGGGAACTCTGGAGGTGCCATCGGACCGGCCGGACTCAGACAGCCCTGTTAACCGTACTCTGGATTGAGGATCTTGAAGCCTTCAGTAAAGAGGTAAAGAGACTGCAACCCTGTGTCCTCGTTATTCACCGCGAATTGCACCATGCATCACCACCTACACCTTTCACTGGACGCCCCTTAGCAGGGTCACGGGCCGGGTCTAGCCACCGTGACAACCCCAGAACTGAGACAGAGAAGCCCGGTACCGAGTACCCCGCGGCCCTGCGTCTGGGGGCACTCCACCTCTATCGGGAGCTGGGGAGGAAACTCAAGCAGCTCGTCTCGACTGGAGGGGACTGAGAGGAAATCTCCAGGGTGAAGACCTTGCTCAAGGGGTGCCAGTATGATAGGCACACATCCTTGGTTTCTGAGAGGGATTTTGGGAGGTACCGCTCGCCCGACCCTTACAGAAACTGCAGGTTGTCAGTGAATTGTAAGATGGTGACAGGACTGATTGACAGTACGGGGTCCCTGAACTGAACTAGAATGCATGGTGTCTAGTGTCTACTCAGCGGAAAGTCCTCCCCAGGGAAGAGGTGATTAGTAGGGTTGAGCGAAACGGATCGTTCATTTTCATAAGTCGTCGACTTTTGGTAAAGTCGGCGTCTCATGAAACCCGACCCGATCCCTGTGTGGGGTCGGGCCATGCGGTACGTGATCTTGGCGCCAAAGTCGCGTTTCGTATGACGCGTTTAGCGCCATTTTTACAGCCAATGAAGGAGCGTGGGCAGAGTGATGACATAGGGGTTAGGGCGTGCACGCCTATCATCATTTTATCGCTTGTGCGCAGTAGCGATTTGGAATGTGTAAAACGAAATTTTCTGTGCTGGGACGGAGGGGGAGAGAGAGAGAGAGAGAGAGAGAGAGAGAGAGAGAGAGAGAGAGAGAAAAAAAAAATAAAAAAATAAAAATCCCCATTGACGTGCATAGGGTTTTGTGTTCCGGCCGATCCTCGACTTTGCGCATTAATCGGCCGATTTCGCCTGACTCGACTTTTCCAACAGTCGGGTTTCGTGAAACATGACTCGACCCTAAAAAAGTCAAGGTCGCTCAACCCTAGTGATTAGGAACATCCTGGGTGACCTGGCAAAAGTGCGCTTGCTGGAGTTTGAGAGGCTGGGTGCAGGGAGGGCCTCTCTTCTATGGAGGGGTTTCTCCTTTAATGTGCCCTAGGTTAGGTTCTGTGTGGCTGAGATAGGGTTGAATTAGTCTTTTTTATCCTTTTATCTTTATTTTGTAGGGTCAGATAGATGTGTAGGGACAGGGAGGGACAGATAGTGACAGTCTTTCGGGACAGGTAGTTAGTATTAGGTTGGTAGTGAGGGACAGGTAGGGGCAGGTAGGGAGAGATTGGTAGGGCTATAGGGACAGGATTTTCTCTTTTGTGTTGTTAGGGAGGGTCAGGGTGATGTGCGGTAGATTAGGGTGAGAGCCTCTATGGTCTCCAGTTCCTGGTGGTGGGCTGTAACCCTCACTTACAGATTTTTGTTTTGTAATTGGTAACCCGGGTATAGGGCTTGCAAGCATTGAACTTGGGCCTGTTCTTTGGTCATGGTTAAGGTGTGTAGTGGTTATTATTGATATGTTATTATTGATATATGATATTATAAGGTTGTATATTGCATGAGTACTATGATGCGTGTAGGGGGGATTTAGTTTAGGTGGGGGGTTTATTGGGGGTGGGGGGATGGGTTTTGGAGAATGGACGTCTGGCGGGATGCCAAGAAGAGGAAAAAAAGGCCATAAACTTTTATGGACCTTGCTGTGTAGGAAAGGCCACAAACTCTCCTGGGACCCGGTGTCATAGGCCACAAACTTTCGTGGGACCTTTGGGGGAATGGTGGTGGTTTAGTTAGGAGAAAAAAAAATAAATAAAAAAAAAAATAAATTTAAAATAAAAAAAAAAAAATAAATATATAAAAATATATAATTATGTTTCGGCCAGGTGGCCTATTTACTTTCTTTAGGGCAGTTGGCCAAATTTGTTTTTTTTTCTAGGGGTGAATGCGTGCGTATGAGTGTATGAGGGGAAAAAAGGAACATAGGAAGGGAAAAAAAGGATATAGGTTGAGGTCTCTTCCTTTGCTGGTTTTTTTTTAATGAAATAGAGGAACATTTTCTTTGTATAAATCTGCTGGACATTGGACTTTTGGGGATTGTGAATAATGGGTTTTGTTATTGAGTTTGTAAGTTTTGCCTGTAAGTTTTGTTTTGTATTTTTATAATAAAAAGTGATACAGGACATAACTCAGGATCAGTAAATGTATGTACACAGTGACTGCACCAGCAGAATAGTGAGTGCAGCTCTGGAGTATAATACAGGATGTAACTCAGGATCAGTAATGTAATGTATGTACACAGTGACTGCACCAGCAGAATAGTGAGTGCAGCTCTGGAGTATAATACAGGATGTAACTCAGGATCAGTAATGTAATGTATGTACACAGTGACTGCACCAGCAGAATAGTGAGTGCAGCTCTGGGGTATAATACAGGAGGTAACTCAGGATCAGTAATGTAATGTATGTACACAGTGACTGCATCAGCAGAATAGTAAGCGCAGCTCTGGGGTATAATACAGGATGTAACTCAGGATCAGTAATGTAATGTATGTACACAGTGACTGCACCAGCAGAATAGTAAGCGCAGCTCTGGGGTATAATACAGGATGTAACTCAGGATCAGTAATGTAATGTATGTACACAGTGACTGCATCAGCAGAATAGTAAGCGCAGCTCTGGGGTATAATACAGGATGTAACTCAGGATCAGTAATGTAATGTATGTACACAGTGACTGCATCAGCAGAATAGAGAGCGCAGCTCTGGGGTATAATGCAGGATGTAACTCATGATCAGTAATGTAATGTATGTACACAGTGACTGCACCAGCAGAATAGTGAGTGCAGCTCTGGGGTATAATACAGGATGTAACTCAGGATCAGTAATGTAATGTATGTACACAGTGACTGCACCAGCAGAATAGTGAGTGCAGCTCTGGAGTATAATGCAGGATGTAACTGAGGATCAGTAATGTAATGTATGTACACAGTGACTGCACCAGCAGAATAGTGAGTGCAGCTCTGGAGTATAATGCAGGATGTAACTGAGGATCAGTAATGTAATGTATGTACACAGTGACTGCACCAGCAGAATAGTGAATGCAGCTCTGGAGTATAATACAGGATGTAACTCAGGATCAGTAGTGTAATGTATGTACACGGTGACTGCATCAGCAGAATAGTGAGTGCAGCTCTGGAGTATAATACAGGATGTAACTGAGGATCAGTAATGTAATGTATGTACATATTGACTGCACCAGCAGAATAGTGAGTGCAGCTCTGGAGTATAATACAGGATGTAACTCAGGATCAGTAATGTAATGTATGTACACAGTGACTGCACCAGCAGAATAGAGAGTGCAGCTCTGGGGTATAATGCAGGATATAACTCATGATCAGTAATGTAATGTATGTACACAGTGACTGCACCAGCAGAATAGTGAGTGCAGCTCTGGGGTATAACACAGGATTTAACTCAGGATCAGTAATGTAATGTATGCACACAGTGACTGCACCAGCAGAATAGTGAGTGCAGCTCTGGAGTATAATGCAGGATGTAACTGAGGATCAGTAATGTAATGTATGTACACAGTGACTGCACCAGCAGAATAGTGAGTGCAGCTCTGGAGTATAATACAGGATGTAACTCAGGATCAGTAATGTAATGTATGTACACAGTGACTGCACCAGCAGAATAGTGAGTGCAGCTCTGGAGTATAATACAGGATGTAACTCAGGATCAGTAGTGTAATGTATGTACACGGTGACTGCATCAGCAGAATAGTGAGTGCAGCTCTGGAGTATAATACAGGATGTAACTGAGGATCAGTAATGTAAGGTATGTACATAGTGACTGTACCAGCAGAATAGTGAGTGCAGCTCTGGGGTAAAATGCAGGATGTAAGTCAGAATTATTACAAAATACGTAATGTATGAAATATTTATTATGACTGTAAATTACATTAAGCAACTGGCATCAGAGAAGTGATTTTCCTACAAGACGCAGAGCAGGACACCTGGGATTTCCCCAGTAATGCTGGCATTGCCCCGGCTGGTAAATTAATGATTAATTCCTGAGGTTTCAGTTGAAATATTTTATATTTTAGCTGGTGTGGTTGAATGATTTTGCTTTTTTTTTGGCACTAAAACTTCCCAAAATGTTTCACAGCTTGAGCTACATCAGGTTTTGTTAAGGTCGTTACACGGAAACAAATACATTTCCTACATTTCATTGTTGCAAAGTCAAAGGTTTTGACCACAGATTACAGGACCCAGGCCAGTTATGCTGCACTCCGTCAACCGGGCAGATAAACCGCTCACATAAAGGAATCTGCATACTTTTCAATTTGATAGCGCAAAAAAGGACATAGATTATGCAAAATCATTTAGGAAGTGGACATTTTTAATGTCCTCCTCCAGCTGAGAAGCCGCATTCTCATGGGTGCTGTTTTCAGCAGGAGGAGGCCGATGGACACCTCTGGTCATCTGCTGCTCCACTATGCATTGTGAATTCTGCATCTGTCCGTGAGCTGAATCACAAGAGAAAGCAAGTCATGCAGCAAGACAACGACCCACCGCCACAAGAATGGTTAAAGAAGAATAAAGGTAAAGCTTTGGAATGGCCAAGTCACAGTCCTGACCTTAATACTACAGAAATGTTGTGGAAGGACCTGAAGCGAGCAGTTCATGGGAGAAAACTCTCCAACATCACAGAGTAGAAACTGATTTGTAAGGGGGAATGGTCTAAAATTTCTCCAAGCCAATGTGCAGGACTGATCAATAATTACTGGAAACTGTTTACATGCTGTCATAGGGATACTGCAACAGAGAGGGGCCAGAAGATCATGGCGTCTCGTTTTACAAACTCCTGCACTGGTTAGAAGTACTTCACCATTTTATTAAACAGTGCAGTTTTTTACTTGCTGTTGGTGCAAGAGTTAATCTATTCAGGTGAAGTTCCTACTTGGATTGTCTCAGCAGTTCAGTGTTGATCACTCCCCTCTGATATGCTCGCTTCTGACTCTTAGGAATTGCCAGTGTTAGCTCTTACTGACTAGTTAGCAGTTGGAGGTGTAGTTTGTGGTTGGAGTTGGCATTTGGAGATTTGTTCAGGAGATTGTTGCTTAGAGTTTTGTTTACGTGCACATCCTCATCCTCTCTTATTTGGTTTCTCCTTCTTTTTCTCCCCTGCATCCCACTCTGTTTTTTGGTGTGTGTATTTTGTATAGTTGGTATTTTCATTTAACCCTCTCCATCTTCCCTTGTTTTTTTGGTTAGTGTTATCTTATACATTTCGGCTTTCCACCTCCCTGGGTGGGGGAGGGTGCAGATAATGGTTGTTATAGAAGCATAGCAAGGCACGTAAGCATGGCGTCTCCACCTTCATGAGTAATCCGGGGAACAGTGATTAACTAGGGCGCCCCTAGTTCTAAGGACCTGGTTTGTGCCCATAGTCCCAAGGCACATTAACTCTGGCCCATACCTTTTTTGATTCATCATGGATCCGATGGCTGCGCTGACAGAGCAACTCAGTTTGGAGGTGGCAGACTTGAGCACATTTGTTTTGCAGCGCCCAAACACTTCAGGCTTAGGGCTCGCGGCTTTCAGGCATACCCTGATGGAGCCCAAGATCACTCTACTGGATAAGTTCTCTGGCAGTTGGGATAAGTTTGTTGTTTTCAGGGATGCCTGTAAACTCAATTTTAAATTACGTCTTCACTCCTCAGATACTGAGGAACAACTAGTGGGGATCGTAATTTCTCTCCTCCAGGGTGACCCCCAAGTCTGGGCATTTTCTCTTCCGTCTGACACTCGCGGTCTCTTTGGACGATTGAGGATTTTTTTCTGGCTGTGTCATATATACGACAACCCCGACTGCATCTCTCTTACCAAATCTAAACTACATCCACTTCAGCAGGGAGACCGGCCAGCGGAGGAGTATTGATCTTAGTTACGAAGCTGGTCCATGGACACTAAGTGGAATGACCCTGTGCTCCGTAGTCAGTTCTGTCAGGGGCTTTCGGTGAGGGCAAGGGATGAGTTTGAGACCCCGGTTTCCCTGGAGGCAGCCATGCCTCTGGCTATCCATGTGGACCACCTTCTTCACCATAGACCTAACGAGACACCTCAATTTTCGGGGGGCCCAGCGTCATGGGAACCTAGGGTTGAGTCAACCAAGAAACCCATGCAGGTGTGTGGGGGGGATTTGCTTTATTGACCCTCCTGCAGTTCGGCGTAAAGGGAGCGTGTGTTTTTTCTGTGGTGGGAAGGGTCATTTTGTGGGTAGTTGTCCTTCCATACATAACCGCAAACAGCCGCAGGAAAACTAAGGAACCCGGGTTGCGGGGAGGTTAGCAACCTGGGTGTACATGTTTACTCTGTGAGTAGGTCACAATTTTTTTTTACCGGTGAGATCCATTTTGGCAAAAGTAAGGTTATTTCAGCCTTTCTGGACAGTGGGATGGCGTTTAATCTGATTGATGCCAGGTTCATCCGGGACCAGGGTCTCAAGCCATATAAACTGTCTAGACCAATACCCATAATCGCCATTGACTGTAGACCCTAGAGTAGGGTATTTTACCCAGGTTGTTTGAGTGATACAACTGTGGGTAGGGCCATGCACTCGAAATTTAACGATTGCTATGTGCTAGAGGGCTTGCCCTCTCCTGTGGTTCCAGGACTACCTTGCCTTATGATTTATGCAGAAATATGACAATTTTTGAAGGGTTCACAAACTTTCAAGCAGAGCTGTAGATGCAGGAAGCTCAGGAAGCTCTGACTGCTGATGCAACTTGCTGGCACCCAGCGCAGCAAATTTTTCTGGAGCTTTTGATTTTTGGGTAGATTTTGGAAGGCTTCGTTAACAGCTGGGAGATTTTCCAAGGGTCTGCAAAGTCTCTTAGACCTCCGGGAAAAGTTGACCAGTATGTTTGTTTTTTTTTTTCTGTATTATCACGGTAATAACTTGTCACTCCAGGATTGTGTCGAGCCCAAGGGAACCATAATTAACTCAGAGACCACCAACTGCACTATCTTAATGGGAAATAACTGCTTTGTGTGCTAGCGAGAAGTGGAAATAAGCATCTGTCTGGTAGTTTCCCCTCCAGGATGCCGGCTTTGACATTCCTCATTATTCCATTTTTTTTTTTAATCTAAAGCACAATTCTCACTTGCGTATCCTTTTTTAGAGTAAAGTGGCATCTTTTTCCATTTCCAGCATTTTGTAGTCTCCCTATTACCTTCCTACGGGCTATTAAAAAATCCTTAGAAAAATTACCAAAAAGTGAGTCTGAAATGAAGCAATATATAATGTCTCCGCCACTCGCGCTCCTGGGGTTCTGCGCAGGTGCAGAGGAAGCCCGTGCCTTACATACAAACTAACTTCCTAAAAATAAGTCACATGGATTTCTTTTAGCTTGCGACACCGGCCTTGTCTCCATACTGTTGAGACACTTGTGGAAACGAGAAGTTTCTTGGAATTTGTGTCCCTGAAGGTATGAAATGGAGAAGTCACTTGGTTAACTTATTGAGCAAATGGATCAAGGTGCGGACATGTAGTTTGAAATTTATTATAGGCTGTCATAGATGGCGGGAAAGTGTATGCATCATGGAAGGAGGCCAAGTGGCTGCCATGGGACCCTTGCCAAGAGGAGGTCCCAACTCTGCTGCCTTTGTGGACAAATTGCACTGTGCTCTAAATGGAATCTGCCTTGTTAAAAAGTGAGTAAATGGCTATAAAAGCCCTAAGGGAGGAAACAAACACGGGAGCCGTCTGTTCTAGGAGAAAAACCAGTCCAATGGGTGGTAAAACCTATAACGAGTTATGCCTGGTACACACCTGTGTTATTACGGCCTCTACTAAGCATCACACAGTGCATTCTTTTATTTGGAGTTTCTTTTTAAAGGGAACTTGCCATGTCCCCAAATGCTATTAACTTGCCGATATAGGGTTAATCTGCAGGTTAATAGTTGTAGAAAGGTGCCAGGGCACAGTACTGGGAGAAAATGAACTTTTTCCCCTCCAAGGAGCAAGCACAGCTACAATCGCCACCGCTCAGTACTCTGTGAGCAGAGTGGAGCAGCCCGGTCCTTTGATTGACAGCTCACTCTGCATGTGCACTGAGCAAAGAAGTAAAAAAAAAACCTTACAAGTTTGGTATCTTCGTAACCGCACTGACCTGGAGAATCATGTTCCCTGGCCTTTTTTGCTATATAATGAATGTAGTATAAATACTATCCAAAAAGCAATGGTGGAATTACATTTTTATGTTACCATTTCACCACATTTGGATTTTTTCTCCTGTTTTTCAGTAAACTTTAGGGTAAAGTGAATAGGATCATTCAAAATTTCACCTCATTCCTCTGAAAAAAAAGCTCTCATATGATTAGGGCAATGGAAAAATTACAAAGACTCTTGAAAGAGGAGGAGCAAAAAAACAAAGGTGCAAAAATGAAAACTGTCCGAGACACGCAGAGATTAAAACTTAAGGACCACAATAAATCAGCACAATTACTGCAAAAATGGAGTCTTGGAGAACTTGTCATAGACCTTTGTCAAGGGGTTACCTGTCCTCCTTATAGACCTCTCTTAAGGGGTTTTCTGACCTTTCCATAGACCTCTGTTAAGGGGTTATCTGTCCTCCTCAAAAGACCTCTGTTATGGGATAATCTGATCTCCCCATAGACCTCTGTTGAGGGGTTACCTGACCTCTCCATAGACCTCTGTTAAGGGGTTATCTGACCTCCTCATTGACCTCTGTTGAGGGGGTTATCTGACCTCCTCATTGACCTCTGTTGAGGGGTTATCTGACCTCCTCATTGACCTCTGTTGAGGGGTTACCTGACCTCTCCATAGACCTCTGTTAAGGGGTTATCTGACCTCCTCATTGACCTCTGTTGAGGGGTTACCTGACCTCTCCATAGACCTCTGTTAAGGGGTTATCTGTCCTCCTTATAGATCTCTGTTAAGGGGTTATCTGTCCTCCTTATAGACCTCTGTTAAGGGGTTATCTGACCTCCTCATTGACCTCTGTTAAGGGGTTATCTGACCTCCTCATAGACCTCTGTTAAGGGGTTACCTGTCCTCCTTATAGACCTCTGTTAAGGGGTTATCTGACCTCCTCATTGACCTCTGTTAAGGGGTTATCTGACCTCCTCATAGACCTCTGTTAAGGGGTTATCTGTCCTCCTTATAGACCTCTGTTAAGGGGTTATCTGACCTCCTCATTGACCTCTGTTAAGGGGTTATCTGACCTCCTCATTGACCTCTGTTAAGGGGTTATCTGACCTCCTCATAGACCTCTGTTAAGGGGTTACCTGTCCTCCTTATAGACCTCTGTTAAGGGGTTATCTGTCCTCCTTATAGACCTCTGTTAAGGGGTTATCTGACCTCCTCATAGACCTCTGTTAAGGGGTTATCTGACCTCCTCATTGACCTCTGTTGAGGGGTTACCTGACCTCTCCATAGACCTCTGTTAAGGGGTTATCTGACCTCGTCATAGACCTCTGTTAAGGGGTTATCTGACCTTCTCATAGGCCTCTGTTAAGGGGTTATCTGTCCTCCTTATAGATCTCTGTTAAGGGGTTATCTGTCCTCCTTATAGACCTCTGTTAAGGAGTTATCTGACCTCCTCATAGACCTCTGTTAAGGGGGTTATCTGACCTCCCCATAGACCTCTGTTAAGGGGTTTTCTGACCTTTCCATAGACCTCTGTTAAGAGGTTATCTGACCTCCTCATAGACCTCTGATAAGGGGTTATCTGACCTTCTCATTGACCTCTGTTATGGGGTTATCTGACATTAGAAAAAATACCTTCCGCAGGTTCAGCCCCACAATGCCAAACTGCAATACCAAGCATGACCTGAGATAAGGTGTGGCACTGTTTCCAGAAGACAGACGCCGCCATGTTGTACTAATTGTAATGACCCCTATTAAAATCTCTGTTGATAGATATTTGTATCCAGAGCTGAGCTATCAGAGATTGAAGTTACAGATGGCCTCCGGGAAAGGGAACTTCCTTATTGTGAGGAAAAACAGGAAATTAAAGAGGAAGTGGAAGAATAAAGTATAAAGTGGACGTAAATTCAGAGTTTAGTCATAGTTAACAAATATTAAGGCTTTATACTAATAGCCATGATTCATAATAAAAAGTTGCAAACAACTTTGGATAGCTTTTTTTTAGATGTTCGCAAGTGTTCTATCGTAATTAACATATTTTTCCTATTTATACATGTATTTAATTTTTATTATTATGTTTAAGATTTTTTAAAAATATTTTTTCATTTTTTTAGTTGCAGCACGCATATAGTTTTCCAGCAAAGTGAATGTGATTTGTAGAAATCTCCCGCCCATTATGTTTCTTTTTTAACTCATTGTACACTGACCTCCGATGCGTGTTTCACTTGGGCAACACGTCGGTTTCTTTTATGTGCAGATTTTCCCAATTGAATTGTACTAGATGCTGAAAATCCGCAGGTAAAAAAAAAAAACACACGTAGCCTGCAGATTACTGCATCAATAAAGTTTTGTCAAAGCCAAATATCAAGTATAAAAAAAACAACTTTATTTAAAGTAGGAAGCACCAAAAAAAAAGAGGAAAAACCTCAGGGTCAAAAATACTAAAAATAAGTGTAAAAAACCTCACTTAATAGGCTCAGAAAATCTGCAACATCAGAAACTTAACAAATATTCATCGGGGGAACATAATCTACCGTAAGTCGTCGCCCCCAGCTCACGAATAATGCTCCTTACCTGCATGGTTTGCGGCATTTAGCGAAACATCCCAGCTGATGTAAACTTAATTTTTTATCCAGTTTGTAGTAACAGTAACCTGTTGGAACATTAACAAAACAGATATATTAATAAAAAAATGTTAATCATAGTGCTAAAATTACCATGAAAGCTGCACAGACTAACGCCGGTCAATTGAACTTGTTGTTGCACCCGCTTGTATTAAAGTGGACTGCAAGTATTTAAAGTCAGGCTCCTTCCATGGTTTATTTTCTCTAACATTAGATAGATAGATAGATAGATAGATAGATAGATAGATAGATAGATAGATAGATAGATAGATAGATAGATAATAGATAGAAGATCCTTTTACATGTAAAGTTTTGATTCCTAGTATAACTCATTTTCTATTTAGTACTTTGAATGCACAAGGGTGGTGCGGTGCCATAGGGTTGTCTTGAATGGTTTTGTGCCATTTTGCTTAGTACTATGAGTACACAAGGGTGGTCTTAATTTGCTTTGTGGCATTTTATTTAGTATTTTCAGTGCACATGGGTGGTTTCAAATGATTCTAAGTAATTTTGTTTAGTACTTTGAATGCACCAGTGTGGATCCAAAAGATTCTATGCAATTTTGTTTAGTACTTTGAGTACACAAGGGGGGTCTTAATGAGCTTCATGACATTTATTTTATTTAGTACTTTCAGTGCACAAGAGTGGTTTCAAAAGATTCTATGCAATTTTGTTTAGTACTTTGAATGCACAAGGCTCGTCATAACGGGATTTGTGTCCTGTTGTTTAATACTTTGTGTACACAAGGGTGGACTTAATTTGCTTTGTGGCATTTTATTTAGTACTTTCAGTGCACAAGGGTGGTTTCAAGCGATTCTGTGTCGTTTTGTTTAGCATTTTGAAAGAACAAAGATGGTCTTAAAGGATTTTATGTTATCTAATTTAGTACTTTGAATGCACAAGGATGGTCTTAAAGGGTTTTGTGTCATTTTCTTTAGTACTTTGAATACACAAGGGTGATTTCAATGGGCAATGTGCTCTAGAGGCTCAGTAAAGGGGTTGCCTCATCTACGTCATTTGCTGACCTTAATAAGAATATTTAATTTTTGAGAACCCCCCCTTTATCAAACATATATTATATGACCACCTTTTCATGCTAAATTCACTAAAGTCAACTGGTTGCCAGATTTTGTGGATTTAGATAAGGGTTGTCTTATTGGACACTATTTGCCATCCTAAATGGAGTCTATCAGCATAAAATGACTGTTCAAACCAAGCACAAGCATTTTGGACAAGTAGTTCAGGGCACCTTCCTTTCTATCTACTAGTTTTCCGTCTCTTTCTTGATTGATAGCTTTGGTTTTACAAGAGCTGAGGTGGATGGAAAAAGGTGGAAAACAAGTAGGTCACAAGGTGCAATGGACTAGTCTGCCCTGCCGATGGTGCACCAAGTGCCCGTGCTTGGTTTGAACAGTCATTTTGTGCTGGCAATGGAGAAACGAGTGGGTTACGTCTGCGCTGCCATGTAGGAAGGATGAGAGATGCCAATCCGAGTACGACTGGTTTATTGGTCAACGCCTTTCGAAGTATACATACTTCTATTTCAGGACAAATCTCTGTTATTGCGTTCATATACGGAAACATTAACTGCAATGAAACGGTTCACAAAACGTAGTGCAAGGAATCCTATATTGGGGAGCACAAGTGTTTTCCAACCCCCCCCCCCGTTAGATTAATAACCCGCCACTGTCATCCTCTTACCCCAGCTCGGGTGCTTCTCGTAGTCGCAGAACTCTGCTCCTTCAGGAAGAGGATAAAAGGCGTAAGCACAACCGCAGCGCTGCACCATGATGGTCTGAAAGCAGGAGCGCACACAGACCTAGAGGAAGGCCGGGGCGAGAGGGGAAAGAGGCCGTTATTAATTCTGTGGGGTTACACTAAAGCCACCAAAAAGTGCAAATAAAACAATTCTGTTCTTGGTAAGATGCTGCGCCGGCGTCCTGTGCTGCACTGCAGTGTGGGGGATGTAGTCATTAGTGATGAGCGAACGTGCTCGGAAAGGGTGTTATCTGAGCATGCTCGGGTGTAACCGAGTAACTTCGGAGTGCTCGAAAAATATGTTCCAGTCCCTGTGGCTGCATGTCTCACGGCTGTTCAACAGTCGCAACACATGCAGGGATTGTCTGTTTGTTAGACAGCAGAAGGAAACTACAATAAAGTAGACTTTTATTAGTCCTATTATCTATCTATTATCTATCTATCTATCTATCTATCTATCTATTACTTATCATCTATCTATTATCTGTCTATTATCTATTTATCTATCTATTATCTATCTATCTATTATTTATCATCAATCTATCTCTTATCTATCTATTATCTATGTATTATCTATCATCTATCTATTATCTATTTATCTATCTATCTATCTTTTATCTTTCTATCATCTATCAATCTATCTATCTATTATCTATTTATCTATTATCTATCTATTATCTATCTATCTATCTATCTATCTATCTATCTATCTATCTATCTATCTAATGCTTCCTGTAGTTCCCTCCTCTTTATAAATGTTCCTCAATCTCCCTCTGTTTTTAACAAATTCATGTAGTGTAAACAGTAAATAGAAGACATGGAGGAGGGGAAGGAGGGAGATGCAGCTGCAGATTTATATGGCCCATTTACGCTTTAAGATTATCTTGCAAAAGTATTCCTAGGATTGTTCAGTGTAAACATGCTACCGCTCGGTTGCTCGTTCACCAGGTGTAATGATCTTTTGTTCTACACTTAGTTCTCGGCAGCACATCATCCTGTGCAAAATATGAATGTTGCTGTAGAGGACAATGAAAACTGAATGATCCATTACAGATAGTTCAGTGTGTTTCATCATCTTCCTGTGTAAATAGCTTATTAGACATTAAATATTTACCAATCAGTGGTTGTTTAATGACACTGGTCAGTTTGTCTCATCGAACCCTACACTTTTTTTTTTTTTAGTAAAAAGCCTGAAGAAGAACGTCGGGTGACATCAGACATGTGATTGGCTTAGACCTCACTGCGCTATGCTGACATCACAGCAGGAGGGTCCACGTCTACAGCTGCTACGTGGGGGATTACTGTGTATATAAATGTGAAAGTGCTCACAAGGAATGGACACTGAATGCAGAAGTCTATATCGTGTACACATTATATAGTGGAATGTCAAATTTTGGGCACCTGTGATCAAAATTACTGTTATTGTGAACAGTTAAGCAAGTTGCAGATGAGATGATCTCTAAAAGGCCTACAATTAAAGATGACACATTTCCTTTGCTTTTTAGGCTTTTTATTTTCATATTTTACGTTACTTCATGGATAGCACCCTCTTTTGCAAGTATCACAGCTTGTAAATGCTTTTTTGTAGCCAGACAAAAGTCTTTCAATTCTTGTTTGAGGTATTTTCATCCATTCTTCCTTGGAGAATTCCTCCAGTTCTGTGAGATTCCTGGCTCGTCTTCCATCCTCTGCTATTTTGAGGTCTAGCCACAGATTTTCAATGATATTCAGATCAGGGGACTGTGAGGGCCATTGTAAAACCTTCAGCTTGCGTCTTTTGAGGTCGTTTATTGTGGATTTTGACGTGTGTTTAGGATCATTATCGATTTGTAGAAGCCATCCTCTTCCTCTTTTCAACTTTACAGATGGTGTTACATTTGCATCAAGAGTTTGTTGAAATTTCATTGAATCCATTCTTCCCTCTACCCGAGAAATGTTCCCTGTGCCATTTGCTGCAACACAACCCCAAAGCATGATTGATCCTCCCCAATCTTAATGGTTGTTGAGATGTTCTTTTCCTGAAATTCTTTGCTTTTTTTCTCCACACATACCTTTGATCATTGTGGACACACAGTTCTATTTTAACCTCATCAATCCGCAGGACTTGTTTCCACAATGCATCAGCTTGTTTAGATGTTTTCTTGCATACTTCTAACACTGGTTTTCTTCTGATGAATCTTCCATGAAGGCCATATTTGTGCAGGTGTCTCTGAACAGTAGAACAATGTACCACGACCACAGAGTCTGCTAAATCTTTCTGAAGGTCTTTTACAGTTAAGCAGGGGTTCTGGTTAGCTTCTCTGGCAATCCTACGAGCAGCTCTCACTGAAATTTTGCTTGGTCTTCCAGACCTTATCTTGACCTCCACTGTTCCAGGTAACTGTCATTTCTTAATTACATTTCTGAGGAAATGGCAAGTTGAAAACGCTTTACTATCTTCTTATAGCCTTCTCCTGCTTTGTGGGCCTCCACCATTTTCATTTTCAGAGTGCTAGACAGCTGCTTAGAAGAACCTATGGCCGCTGTTTTTTGTCACAAAATTAAAGGCGGCTGGGTTTTTATAAAGCTGGGAAATTTGCATCACCTGGCTTTTCGCAAAAATGGAATATCCCAAAGTCATTAAGGGGTTAAAATTTGGTTTCACACCCTTTTAAATAAATAACTGCAGTCCATCACTTCCGATAATGTATTCTTTGATTTTAATAGTCTGCTTAATGTACATTTTAACAGTGATGAGCGAACGTGTTCGGATAAGGTGTTATCCCAGCATGCTCGGGTGATAACCGAGTGTCTTTGGCGTGCTTGAAAAATGTGTTTGAATCCCCGCACCTGCCTGCCTTGCGGCTGTTCGACAGCTAAAACACATACAGGAATTACTAAATAAACAAAGGCACCGCGCCAACTAGATACATAATACGTGAATATACAGAGTGAGCGTCTAACTGGACGCAGCGTGATGCACAATGAGAATATAGGTAGTATCAATAGCAGAATAGGTGCCTATTATGTCCGAAATTCCACTTGAATTGCGTGGCTGCTATTAAAAAGGAAACATACACTTACTGGCTAATGATGTAGCTGCTTGTAAGGGTAATACGTTCTCAGGAGAGCTGCAATAGTCCTAATAGCTTGTAGAAACAGGATCGCCAGCGGCCCATAGAAGTATTAGTCCAGTATCCAGAGTGGCGATATCCAGGGCAGCGGCGTGGGGCGGCACAAACACCCGAAAATGAAGGGAGCGTCCTCCCTGGTGAGTGTGTGCCCGCCGCGCACGTCAGGAACACCGCTTGCCGGCACACGTGGACCAGGGGAAGCTGGTGCACGGAGCGGTGAAAAAAAAGGGGGCGTGGTAAAGGTGCAAACCTATTGGGCCACTAACAACGTGAAGAGGAGAAATAAATAAGGGTTTAACTATACATAGTAAAAACCGGGAAATATCCAATAGGTTTGCAGTGTCCCAGGGGCTGGTGCATTATGGGGGCACATGGTGCTTTAAAAGGACTAAGAGACCGCCAGTATCCTCAGCCCTGACGAAGAAGGTCCGTAGACCTTCGAAACGCGTAGGCAAGTGTGGTCCTGTGCGGCATCCGTCCTCTGTCTTCTTGTTTTGGTGACGTCACCTTTACCACGCCCCCTTTTTTTTCACCGCTCCGTGCACCAGCTTCCCCTGGTCCACGTGTGCCGGCAAGCGGTGTTCCTGACGTGCGCGGCGGGCACACACTCACCAGGGAGGACGCTCCCTTCATTTTCGGGTGTTTGTACCGCCCCACGCCGCTGCCCTGGATATCGCCACTCTGGATACTGGACTAATACTTCTATGGGCCGCTGGCGATCCTGTTTCTACAAGCTATTAGGACTATTGCAGCTCTCCTGAGAACGTATTACCCTTACAAGCAGCTACATCATTAGCCAGTAAGTGTATGTTTCCTTTTTAATAGCAGCCACGCAATTCATGTGGAATTTCGGACATAATAGGCACCTATTCTGCTATTGATACTACCTATATTCTCATTGTGCATCACGCTGCGTCCAGTTAGACGCTCAGTCTGTATATTCACGTATTATGTATCTAGTTGGCGCGGTGCCTTTATTTATTTAGTATTTCCCTTTGTTATTCGACAGAATCAGCACAGTTACTGTCTAGGCACCTGCAGCCTTCTTGTTCACTCCCCTGGGAGCGCCGGTGTGTGTTTATTTCTTTGTTGGTTCACATACAGGAATTGCCTAACAACAAGCTCATCGCTACATGATAACTACCCCCTGATGAAGCTTGATGTGAAACTCGCGTCATGTGCATTTTCTATAGGTGAGGCTTTACTAATACCACTGTGTACTTTATTATATATGACACCCGCCTTCTTCTTTACTGTTTTTGCCTCTAAGCATTCACAACCCTGGACTCTGACTCTTTTTCTTCTAAGATTATCCTCAGTGCTAAGATATTAATTGCTTGTACTACCTATTTTCTAAACATCCAGGAGTCCGGCGTCATTGCTCGTCTGGATGTTACTTTATGTATTATTTGTTGTTTTTTAATCATGTGTTAATAAAAATATACTTTTTTTTCATTTTTTAAGTTTTGCACATTTTTGCTGTAGGTTTCTGTTGTTATTGACTGCAGCATCTATGGGATTAATCTGCAGGGTCCGGTCTCATTGCATGTCAGCTGATCGCGGGGGGGCGGGGGGTTACCATTATAGGCATCAAGGGGATGAATTTGAACTCCTTGTTGTTACCTGTTGAGTGTAGTCACTGTTGTATAAATTCACCACACCGACATCGCTGCCATCTTCTGAGCAGTCACTGTAGTCTCCACCGAGGCGGCTCACTGTTTCCTGTTTTGAGAAGATAAATTAAAGATACATTTAAAGGGGTTGTCAGGACTGTCATAGTGATGACCTACTGCTCCGTACATTGCTTATATCCGGCCACTATGTACAGTAAGTAGTAATCAGCTGATCGGTGGGGGTGTCGGGTGTTGGACCCTGACCCATCTCGAATTGACGACCTAGTCTCTGGATAGGGCAACATTTTTTTGGGTTCCAGACTACCTCTGTAACCAGAACTATGACACTGACAACATGAATGACATATTGGAATTTCCAATGATATTAGCCGTATTAGGCCACGTTCACACGTTCAGTATTTGGTCAGTATTTTGCATCAGTATTTGTAAGCCAAAACCAGGAGTGGGTGATAAATGCAGAAGTGGTGACGTGTTTCTATTATACTTTTCCTCTCCGGATTTTGGCTTACAAATGCTGATGTAAAATACTGAACGTGTGAACATGGCCCTTAGACATCAGTTTTCTTTTGTTATACACGACAAACAGACTGTTATTCATCACTGCTCTGGATCCGATAATCTTCCATTTTTCCTCTGTTTCCGTTTTTTACCAGCCGTGAGCATTGTGTCAAATCCATGCCCATCCTTACCCACCAGTAATCTTAATGCGTCTAAAGGAATGAATTGTAAGAAGACATATGATTTAAAGAGTTACCAATGTTTTCATTTTTATTTCATAAAATCGATAGTACAAGTGAAAAGAAGAAACTTTGTAATATATCTTATCAGAGAAATCTACTTCTTTCTCCTCCTAGACTGATCATTCATTCTCAAAATCTGTATTCATTGATGAGAGGATGTTACATTAATGAAAGATGACAGTTGGTGCTTTAAAAATTCTACGAAGAGGGGAGGAGCTAGAGGTGGAGACAGACATTCTGGGGAGGAGCTAGAGGGGGAGACAGACATTCTGGGGAGGAGCTAGAGGTGGAGACATACATTCTGGGGAGGAGCTAGAGGGGGAGACAGACATTCTGGGGAGGAGCTAGAGGCTGACACAGATATTCTGGGGAGGAGCTAGAGGTGGAGACAGACATTCTGGAGAGGAGCTAGAGGTGGAGACAGACATTCTGGAGAGGAGCTAGAGGTGGAGACAGACATTCTGGGGAGGAGCTAGAGGTGGAGACAGACATTCTGGGGAGGAGCTAGAGGTGGAGACAGACATTCTGGGGAGGAGCTAGAGGCTAACACATACTTTCTGGGGAGGAGCTAAAGGCTGACTGACATTCTGGGGAGGAGCTAAAGGCCGACACAGACATTGTAGGGAGGAGCTGGAGGCTGACACAGACATTGTAGGGAGGAGCTGGAGGCTGACACAGACATTCTGGGGAGGAGCTAGAGGGCGATACAGACATTCTGAGAAGGAGCTAGAGGCTGACACAGACATTCTGGGGAGGAGCTAGAGGCAGACACAGACATTCTGGGGAGGAGCTAGAGGCAGACACAGACATTCTGGGGAGGAGCTAGAGGCAGACAGACATTTTGGGGAGGAGCTGGAGGCGACACAGATGGAGTGCCCGCTAGGACCGTGGAGTACTCGGTAGCAGGCCTGTTTCTTAAAGGGATGTGTCATGGCAGCAGTGACCCGCTCCGTGGCCCTGGGAATCCAATAAAAGGATAAATGGAAATACAAAATAAAGTCTAATGTAGTGTTCATGACGCCACCTGTGGTACTTGGCTAGGGATGGCCGACGCTGCTTAGGCTAGGTTCCCATTGCATTCAGTGACTCCGTTAAATGGACTATGCTACACCGCGGCATAACGCGGTGTAACGTAGTCCGTTAACGTCGCCATTGAATGCAATGTCAGACACATCGCTAGCGCACGCCCACAACGGGCGTGCGCTAGCGATGTGCCGTCATTGAGTGACGGACCCAAGACGCAGGCTGCAGCGTTTCCGGGTCCATCACTGCTAGCGCGTTGGAACGTCGGCACTTGCGTTAACAGCAGCCCGTTAGTGTATGTGCTGAATGGGCTGCTATTAATGCAATGTGAACCTAGCCTTAAAGGGGTCCTCTGTGGATGATGCTATTGCAGCGGAGATGGTATAGTTACCCACAGTTAGAACTTACTCCCCAGTGCTCCTGGTAAATTTGGTAAGGGTGATAGAGGGTGAAATGCAGGAAAGAATTGGAGGACACAAGGTTGCAGTCTCTTTACCTTTTACTGGTGCAGTTCAGGTACACGTTACAGGCGGTCTTTGGAAGCCTGGAAGCGATTCGGAATCCCCTTAGCCAAGTGGGGTTGGAAGCCTTCCTTAATGTGCTGTGTTCTCAGTCCCTTGTTGCCTGTGGCTCTGCTCAAGTTCCTCTCTCACTCTGTCCCTTTAGGTGGACACTACCCATATGGCAGGCAACTCAAACCTTTTTACAGGGGTCCCTTTCTCGTGGTGACTCCAGGCTCTATCTGCTGCTATGCCTTCGGGTGTAGTTGTGGCCAGGAGACTTGGAATCTCCTGTCCGCCGGTTTCTGCTGTGGGGCATACAGTTACCCCCACTACTTCGGACTTCTGGCCTCTGGTTACTTGCGCTGAAACCTGGAGTGAGCCCAACCGCAGCTCCACTCCAGCTTCTCTCTCCTCCTGTGCTCCTTCTTCCCTCACTGTCTCCTACAGACTGTCTGACTCTCCTGTCAGGAGCTGCAGAACCGCACGTCTGATCGGCTCCAGCTCTCCTCACAAACTCGCCACTAACTCATCCTCCAGCCAGAATATATAGGGGAGTTACCCTCTAACCGGGTCTCGAGCTCTCCCTTCTGGCCTGGAGTCAGAACAGTGTTGTATGTACGTGTTACCTGTTAAAGGGATCCTTGTCGCTTCCAGGCATGGCATCACCCTCCCCGTGAGGAAGGCAATACCACTGTAACAACCGGCTTCCTAGGGTGTTACACAGGCATTCTGGGGTGGAGCTAGAGGCAAGCACAGATATTCTGGGGAGGAACTAGAGGACTACACAGACATTCTCCTGCACGTTCTCCTGAAACGTCAGTTACAGCTCTCTATAGAACTTTACAAATACCTAATGTCATCTTTTATCTCAGTAATGGGAAAATCTTTATTCATTAAGACACATTTTACCTGAGAATGCAGAATTTTGAGAATGAAAGATGCATCCAGGGGAAAGAAGCAGATTTATCTGATAAGATATATTACAAAGTTTCTTGGAACTGATCTATGATTTAAAGCAGGTTCTTAACCTAATAAGATGGGGTAATTTTTTATTTTATCCACTTCCATTTTTTAACTCCACTTCTAACAAGAGCCACAACTTTTTTACTTTTCAGCTGATATGAACGATCAAGGGCTTGTTTTTTTGCGAGACGAGTTGTAGTTTTGAACAACACCATTCACTTTACTATACAATGTACTGAAATACTTCCATGTCCTCTGAAATCGTATTTTGGGTTTTATTACTTACTGTGTTTACTTTGCTGTAAAACTGAGCTGGCAACATGATTCTCCAAGTTTATGGCAAAACCAAACTTTTTAAAAAAAAAATTTAGTGGTTAAAAAAATTGTAAACTTTAAAGAAAAATTACATTTGTGCCCCTGTTTTTTTGAGACCGGTAACTTATTTTTTTTCACCAATAGACATGTGTGAAGGAAGGCCCACACAAATTAATTTTTGCAGCTTGAGCTGAAATTCTGATCAATACCATTTTTGGGGTACATACAACATTTTTCTTCAGGCATTTAGTGGGGAAATTATGCAACGAAAAAAATAATTCTAGCTTTTTGATTTTTTATTTTCCATTTTAGCAGCCACTGTATGGGAGAAATATTTTTATATTTTATTAGTTCACCATATTTGGTGTTTATGACAAAAGTAAATATGTTTATTATTTTATTACCTTTTTTCTTTCATTTTTCTACTTTCGAGAAGAAGGGGGGAGTGATTTAAACTTTTATTTATTTTTTTACATTTTTAATTAGTCCCCTTAGGGAACTTGAACCTTCAATCCCTTGAACGCCTATGCAGTACACTGCAATACTTCAGTATTGCAGTGTATTGTGAACCCGAGAATCTCCTATAAAGCCCAAGTACATCGATCAGGTGGGATGATGGCCATCAGAACTAACAGCCACCATTTTGAAGCAGCACTTAAGAGGTTAAAATGGTGCGATCAGAGCTAGAGCCGATCAAATCAGATACTGTCAAGTGCCAGGCATGTAACACTGATGGTCAACCTCAATTTCTGAGCCCACTCCATACACTATTTTTTGTGACTATACAAGTAAAACAACATTTGAAATATTCTAGTTTTCCTACTGGTCAATGAGCTGACATTTCTATATTCTGAAGCTAAATTGTCAGCTTTGCTGTATAGATTTTGGTGAATAAGCAGAGTCATCTCATTATTATTAGAAAGTATTTGAGTTAAGGGGGATATTCACTTTCCCCAAAAAGTTTTCAAACAACAGAGCATGTAATTGAAAAAGGGTCTTTTTGCCTGTATTTTATTGCCATATTATTCAGATTTTTTTTTTTTTAAATATGTTACATGCCTTTTTTCTTATTATAAATGTGATTCTTTGGCATTCCACCTACTTTTTTCAAACCAATAGAGGTCTCTACACCTGGCTGGATGTTAAACCCAGCATCATCCATGAAGGCCGGTTCTCTGTGACCATGGACCAGGACACGTGCTCCAGCCACAGAGGACAGCAATGGAATATAATCATGTTGCTCTGTACGAAGGACGAGGGTTAATCCTGAAAGACATTGAAGGACACTTTCAGAAATGAAGCAATTACTGTATACTGTACCTCAGATTTCTTGTCTTTATTTTGGACGTAATTTTTTTGTACATTTTACTATTTAGACAAGTATTATTGATATATTCTTGTACATAGAAGCAGTATTATATAAGTTATATTCTTGTACATAGGAGCAGTATTATAGTAGTTATAGTCTTGTACATAGGGGGCAGTATTATAGTAGTTATATTCTTGTACATAGGAGCAGTATTATAGTAGTTATATTCTTGTACATAGGAGCAGTATTATAGTAGTTATATTCTTGTACATAGGGGCAGTATTATAGTAGATATATTCTTGTACATAGGGACAGTATTATAGTAGTTATATTCTTGTACATAGAGGGCAGTATTATAGTAGTTATATTCTTGTACATAGGAGCAGTATTATAGTAGTAATATTCTTGTACATAGGGGCAGTATTATAGTAGTTATATTCTTGTACATAGGGACAGTATTATAGTAGTTATATTCTTGTACATAGGGGCAGTATTATAGTAGTTATATTCTTGTACATAGGGGCAGTATTATAGTAGTTATATTCTTGTACATAGGGACAGTATTATAGTAGTTATATTCTTGCACATAGGAGCAGTATTGTAGTAGTTATATTCTTGTACATAGGGGCAGTATTATAGTAGTTATATTCTTGTACATAGGGACAGTATTATAGTAGTTATATTCTTGTACATAGGGGCAGTATTATAGTAGTTATATTCTTGTACATAGGGGCAGTATTATAGTAGTTATATTCTTGTACATAGGGACAGTATTATAGTAGTTATATTCTTGTACATAGGGGCAGTATTATAGTAGTTATATTCTTGTACATAGGGGCAGTATTATAGTAGATATATTCTTGTACATAGGGGACAGTATTATAGTAGTTATATTCTTGTACATAGAGGGCAGTATTATAGTAGTTATATTCTTGTACATAGGAGCAGTATTATAGTAGTAATATTCTTGTACATAGGGGCAGTATTATAGTAGTTATATTCTTGTACATAGGGACAGTATTATAGTAGTTATATTCTTGTACATAGGGGCAGTATTATAGTAGTTATATTCTTGTACATAGGGGCAGTATTATAGTATTTATATTCTTGTACATAGGGACAGTATTATAGTAGTTATATTCTTGTACATAGGAGCAGTATTGTAGTAGTTATATTCTTGTACATAGGAGCAGTATTATAGTAGTTATATTCTTGTACATAGGGGCAGTATTATAGTAGTTATATTCTTGTACATAGGAGCAGTATTATAGTAGATATATTCTTGAACATAGGGGCAGTATTATAGTAGTTATATTCTTATACATAGGAGCAGTATTATAGTAGTTATATTCTTGTACATAGGAGCAGTATTGTAGTAGTTATATTCTTGTACATAGGAGCAGTATTATAGTAGTTATATTCTTGTACATAGGGGCAGTATTATAGTAGTTATATTCTTGTACATAGGAGCAGTATTATAGTAGATATATTCTTGAACATAGGGGCAGTATTATAGTAGTTATATTCTTATACATAGGAGCAGTATTATAGTAGTTATATTCTTGTACATAGGGGCAGTATTATAGTAGTTATATTCTTATACATAGGGGCAGTATTATAGTAGTTATATTCTTATACATAGGAGCAGTATTATAGTAGTTATATTCTTGTACATAGGAGCAGTATTATAGTAGTTATATTCTTGTACATAGGGGCAGTATTATAGTAGTTATATTCTTGTACATAGGGGCAGTATTATAGTAGTTATATTCTTGTACATAGGGACAGTATTATAGTAGTTATATTCTTGTACATAGGGGCAGTATTATAGTAGTTATATTCTTGTACATAGGGGCAGTATTATAGTAGATATATTCTTGTACATAGGGGACAGTATTATAGTAGTTATATTCTTGTACATAGAGGGCAGTATTATAGTAGTTATATTCTTGTACATAGGAGCAGTATTATAGTAGTAATATTCTTGTACATAGGGGCAGTATTATAGTAGTTATATTCTTGTACATAGGGACAGTATTATAGTAGTTATATTCTTGTACATAGGGGCAGTATTATAGTAGTTATATTCTTGTACATAGGGGCAGTATTATAGTATTTATATTCTTGTACATAGGGACAGTATTATAGTAGTTATATTCTTGTACATAGGAGCAGTATTGTAGTAGTTATATTCTTGTACATAGGAGCAGTATTATAGTAGTTATATTCTTGTACATAGGGGCAGTATTATAGTAGTTATATTCTTGTACATAGGAGCAGTATTATAGTAGATATATTCTTGAACATAGGGGCAGTATTATAGTAGTTATATTCTTATACATAGGAGCAGTATTATAGTAGTTATATTCTTGTACATAGGGGCAGTATTATAGTAGCTATATTCTTATACATAGGGGCAGTATTATAGTAGTTATATTCTTATACATAGGAGCAGTATTATAGTAGTTATATTCTTGTACATAGGAGCAGTATTATAGTAGTTATATTCTTGTACATAGGGGCAGTATTATAGTAGTTATATTCTTGTACATAGGAGCAGTATTATAGTAGTAATATTCTTGTACATAGGGGCAGTATTATAGTAGTTATATTCTTGTACATAGGGACAGTATTATAGTAGTTATATTCTTGTACATAGGGGCAGTATTATAGTAGTTATATTCTTGTACATAGGGGCAGTATTATAGTAGTTATATTCTTGTACATAGGGGCAGTATTATAGTAGTTATATTCTTGTACATAGGGACAGTATTATAGTAGTTATATTCTTGTACATAGGAGCAGTATTGTAGTAGTTATATTCTTGTACATAGAAGCAGTATTATAGTAGTTATATTCTTGTACATAGGAGCAGTATTATAGTAGTTATATTCTTGTACATAGGAGCAGTATTATAGTAGTTATATTCTTGTACATAGGGACAGTATTATAGTAGTTATATTCTTATACATAGTGGCAGTATTATAGTAGTTATATTCTTGTACATAGGGGCAGTATTATAGTAGTTATATTATTGCACATAGGAGCAGTATTATAGTAGTTATATTCTTGTACATAGCAGCAGTATTATAGTAGTTATATTCTTGTACATAGGGGCAGTATTATAGTAGTTATATTCTTGTACATGGGGCAGTATTATAGTAGTTATATTCTTGTACATAGCAGCAGTATTATATTTATATTCTTGCTTTATATTGAATATTGACAAACCATTTTTCATCCCCGGCATAGAGGAGTTCCATGTTTCACTTTCAGTACGATTGTGGTTAAACGTGTAGCAGTTTCCGTAGATTGCATGGTGAAAGTGTGAGAAATTCCTGGTGATACGTAAAAAGAAAATCTCAATTTTTGAAGTTGCATACCATTTTTGTTGCTATGCAGTCGATAGGTGGCTCAGCTGTTATTACATGTAGCAACATGATAAATAATCTCTTTAACATTTCTGCAGTCATTTTCTAATTCAATGAAAATCAAAATTACCAGCAAATACAAATCCTCAAGTAATTCTCTTTTATCAAGCTTTTATAACCAGTCTTAAGCTACTTCAGGACAATTGCAATATGTTCTCTGTGCACAAACATTACATCCCGAAGACGGGAATGCAAATCAATTTGTACACCTCCCAATGTATCTCACGAGAACACCCTTCGTACACCGCATGGCCAAAAGTATGTGGATACCGCTTGTTGACCTTATCATATTCAGAAATATAGATGGCAAAAAAACAACCTTCTCATTTCTTTGAAGACTTCTACAAGATGTTTCCTAAGTGTGTCTGGGGAAATTTGTGCCCATTTATCCAAAAGAGCATTAGAGAGTGAATCATAGAATCAAAGAATCATAGAATGCTACAGTTGGAGGGGACCTAAAGGGTCATCATGTCCAACCTTGGATTGACTAAGCCATCCCAGCCTCTGTTTGGAACGGTGGAAACAATCTGGCTCACAATTGACGTCCAGTTCATTCAGTGGTGTTGAGGTTTAGACTTCTTGGCTTTGTGACCTTGGGCTTATCTGCCTGACCATGGCATGAAGCTCCTGATGCACAGTTCTTGTTCAGATGTTACTTCCATAGTCAGTATGGAACTTAGTAGTAGTTTGAAGTTTAGACTTCTTGGCTTTGTGACCTTGGGCTTATCTGCCTGACCATGGCATGAAGCTCCTGATGCACAGTTCTTGTTCAGATGTCACTTCCATAGTCAGTATGGAACTTGGTAGTAGTTGTAGTAGTGCATTGTCTAGTACTTAGTGGCGCTATTTTATGTGTTTTTATGATCTACATCTCCGTGGCTAGGCTGTGTTAATACTAGACATTTCTACTCCACAATAATACCAAGTGCAGGTCAGATCAGAAATCTTATGAAATTACTTTTGCCAAAGGTGTATCATGGCATCACCATGTCTACATCATGATCCATACCAACACCAACTCTTGTCTATGGAATTTGCATGATTTTATATGACTGTTTGCAATGTGGTTGAAAAGCCTAAATTCAATCATCAAAAGAGCGTCCACCTACATTAGTCCAATTAATTACAAAATGTAAAGAAAGGCGTTCTACACATTGATGGTATTGGATTTCTTCTTCATCCCTGATTCCATTACTCTGCCACTTACCTATCGTTCAGACAATGCTCCTCATTATATCTGCAGGCAAATATGAAGTTCTCCAGCTGTTCCTCCTTGATGTCTCCATGCATGGGCACTCTGGCCAGGATATTAATGTATTGAAAACGGTACCATTCCTGGATGGCGTCCACACCTGAGCTGTACGTCTTGAAGAAGCAGTCTCCTCCTGTTTCATTACACTATAGGGAAAAATTATCTGCAGTAAATTTATGGAAAAAGAAGTTGCTCAATATCTCAAAAAACTTTGTCTTGACCAACTAATTCTTTTTTTATGGATCTAAATTTTGGGAAATATCAATTGCAGTTTGCCTTACAATTACTGGCTTGATTTACGAAAGAAATATATCTTGGTACCGTGTTAGCCAGTAGATAGAAAAATATTTAGAATTTAGAATTGAGAATTGAGAGTCCTCAGTGGTTCAACCACTGAGGACTCTCAATTCTAAATATTTTTCTGGCTTGATTTAATGACCAAGCCCGTGGCTGCGGTCTTCCTAGGAACCATTCAGGGGTTCATACAGATTGCTATGATATATTTAGGTGTAATACTTAAGATTAGATACCGTGAAGCAGGGAATTTAGATTAAATTCTCTAGATTGGGGACTCTATAGATCAGAAACATTAAATTAGGTATTCTAGATCAGATGCTCCAGATCAGGCATTCCTGTTCCTACACTTTAGATCAAGCACTCGAATCCGGGCACTCCAGACCAGGAACTTTAGATTAGACACTTTACATTAGGCTCTCTAAATCCGATACTCTTGATCAGCAGACGCTTTAGATTAGATAATCTAGGTTAAGTACTCTGGATCAGAAGCCGATGAGATAGAAATCAAATGCTGTGGTATTGCAGAAAGTGCGGGGTCAGGTGGCAGTGTTGGGGTTTTATGGCCTGACCTACATAGACCTGTAGAGACATAGGTCAGGATTACTATATGGTGAATAATGCATATCAATGACATAATCATAATGTGTAAACCACTCTTAGGCCACGTTTACACGTTCTGTATTTGGTCAGTATTTTACATCAGTATTTGTAAGCCAAAATCAGGAGTGCATGATAAATACAGAAGAGGTGACATGTTTCTATTATACTTTTCCTCTGATTGTTCCACTCCTGATTTTGGCTTTTACTGATGTAAAATACTGACCAAATACTGAACGTGTGAACGCGGCCTTAAAGGGATTTTCCAGTTTAGTTGCCACCAGACTGCTGCATTAAGTATATTTTCCCTCTGTACCAGCGCCATTCACCAACTCTGAGCCCTACGTCCCCACCAGCCACATCGGAGGCTTCTCACTGCAGCTGTCAAGTGACAGTATCTCTGTCACTGGACTGGTGGTGGGCAGAAAGTTCAGACCGGCTGAAAGTTCAGACCGGTTCCACATGTACTTATATCTATTTTTTTATTTATAGATGTTTTCAGGTCATAAAATTAATATTGAGCTTAATTAGGTTTAATTGATTGATCCTTCCCACCACAAATATCCCAATTCCTCGTGTGGCCCACTGGGAAAGTTAATTGTCTACCCCTTCAATAGATCATATGCTTTATATTAGGCACTGTAATCAAAATTAGACATTGAATACGGGGTAAATCCTTGTAAAATCAGACAAAGACAGTGCAGAAGCCAAGAAGGAGGTGAGAGGAATGTCTTTGGAGTCACTCTGGATAAATCTTACCAGCTTGAAACCGAAGTTCCAGTCTTGACGTTCGACTTCCATCTCCGCTTCACTTTCATTCGTGTTCAAGCTTCGGACATTCCTATGATGACTGTTTGTTATAGGTATCTTCTCAAGAGGGTACGGGAGCGGTGCTTCAGCTTCACGTCTTCTCCTAGCGGTGGGGACTCTCCCTTGGACCCCAGTACCGTTATACTCATAGAGGTTTAATAGAGTCTCCTGTGTGTCTCTATCCAGTTTTTCCAGGTCATCTTGAATGGACTGATATCTGGGAAACCCATATAATGTTAGTTACCTATAGTTATTAAGTAAGTTAAATATCAGTCACATTCATGGGTACTGCTCAGTGTATTGTAGTGGTTTTTGTATCGGTGGCACTCTATGGCTTTTATCTTCTAGCTGTGTATGGAGTCTTATTGATAATTGTCAACGGAAAAAATATTCTCAAGGTCTGTCCCCTCAGAACGATATAGAATAATCTCACTTTGAACCCTTAGCCAATGATATTGCAGTATCAGTCACTATGTCTATTACTTTTTGCCTGACACTCGTTTATATAAATGGTCATGGCTGGCACTACTGTAGGGTCACACAATTAATTTGATGGATTTGTGTAGAACTAATTTTCCACTTTTTACACCATTTCCCTACTTGGGAAATTTTGTGACATAAAAGTGGCAGGTCATGAATATGTCTAAAAACATGAATATGCCGGTAAGTTGCCTATTTTGACAAGAAGTTCAGCTAAGTGATATCTTCTTTCCTTACCTGTAGGGGTTCAGGGTGCACACAGTCACTGCCGGGAAAAACAATTTGTTTGAATTGACATTTACGGAGATGCTCACTGGATAACTGAAATATTGTCCAAAGAGAAGTCCAAACTGCCAGTACATGAGTCCAAAGGTGACCAGGAACAAGACGAGCCAGAATGCAGTTTTCATGCGGTTGTTCCGGGAACATACTAGTCGGATGGCGCCATGAATGGTTGTATTGTTGCAGAAGAACTCAAACATTTCCCGAAATGAGGAATAGAACTCAATGAGTCCTTCCTTATCTGTTTTCTCCTCGAATGACATCCTGGAAAACAAAAACAAAGAATTAAAAGTTGGAAAATGAGTAAAATACCAATATATGAAGCAAACAACATTTGGGCAAATCAGGGAGACACTGTAGTCCTAACCAAGGACCCATCAGGGACCACACTATTTCTGCTAAAAAAGCCCGTGTTTCAGTAGAATTTTTGTAAACTCTACACGCCACCAACCAGTGCTCTATACATGTATACAGTACATCTGTTCATCTGGGAAAGCTGTTTACCACATGTTGACTGACAGTACAGCTCCTGCAGGGATTGTCATTCAGCTGTACTTGACAACTTTTATGGATGACCTTCATTTGAAGGTCATGTGCAGAGGAACGCATTTTCCCCAAAGCCACACCTGTTTTCAGCTCTGTCTCCCTTACGGCACTTCCTTGCCCACTACAGTTCCTCTTAAATGTGCACTCAGATGACAGGTCTCCATCTTATACTTTCTAAAAGTGCTGCTTTTTGGGAGGTCTCAGCAACACCAGAAGACTTGCAAACTCTTCTGTGAGTCACAGGTATCTCCCTTATTTCCTGGAGTGTTTCCGGACATTCTAGAAGAGTTTGGAAAAAGTTCCGTTTTTCTAGATCCCTAAATCCCTAAACTGGCTTAGTTTTGTACCAAGTGCAGGAGTTCAGGACAGTGCGGTCGAGGCTTTATCTCTCTAAAGGAAGTGGGGGTGGTTTTTTGTCTTTCAGACAGAAGTGGGATGGGTCTTTGTCTCTACAGAAAGTGGAGCAAGGCTTTATTTCTCTAAACGAAATGGGGAGGGGCAGCCTGTCTACAGGAAGTGAGGAAAGGTCTTCGTCTCTCAAAGGGAAGTGGTGCCAGATCTTGTCTTACTACAGGAGGTGGGTCCGGATCTTGTCTTACTCCAGGAGGTGGGGCAGGATCTTGTCTTACTCCAGGAGATGGGGCAGGATCTTGTCTTACTACAGGAGGTGGGGCCGGATCTTGTTATACTACAGGAGGTGGTGCCGGATCTTGTCTTACATCAGGAGGAGGGGTAGGATCTTGTTTTACTCCAGGATGTGGGGTCGGATCTTGTCTTGCTCCAGGAAGTGGTGCCGGATCTTGTCTTACTACAGGAGGTGAGACCGGATCTTATTATACTTTTATTTTATACTACAGGAGGTGGGGCCGGATATTGTCTTTCTACTGGAGGTGGAGCCGGATCTTGTCTTACTACAGGAGGAGGGGTAGGATCTTGTTTTACTCCAGGATGTGGGGTCGGATCTTGTCTTACTCCAGGAAGTGGTGCCGGATCTTGTCTTACTGCAGGAGGTGAGACCAGATCTTATTATACTTTTATTTTATACTACAGGAGGTGGGGCCGGATATTGTCTTTCTACTGGAGGTGGAGCCGGATCTTGTCTTACTACTGGATGTGGGGCCGGATCTTGTTATATTATGGGAGGTGGGGCTGGATCTTGCTATATTACAGGAGGTGGGACCAGATCTTGTTATATTGCAGGAGTTGGGGCCGGATTTTGTTATACTATGGGAGGTGGGGCTGGATCTTGTTATATTACAGGAGGTGGGGCCGGATCTTGCTATATTACAGGAGGTGAGACCGGATCTTGTTATATTACAGGAGGTGGGACCGGATCTTGTTATATTACAAGAGATGGGGCCGGATCTTGCTATATTACAGGAGGTGGGACTGGATCTTGTCTTACTACTGGAGGTAGGGCTGAATCTTGTTATACTATGGGAGGTGGGGCCAGATCTTGTTATATTACAGGAGGTGGGGCTGGATTTTGTCTTAATTTTGTCTTACTACAGGAGGTGGGGCCGGATCTTGTTATCTTGCAGAAGGTGGGGCCGGATCTTGTTATACTATGGGAGGTGGGGCTGGATCTTACTATATTACAGGAGGTGGGACCGGATCTTGTTATACTATGGGAGGTGGGGCTGGATCTTGCTGTATTACAGGAGGTGGGACCGGATCTTGTTATATTACAGGAGGTGGGGCTGGATCTTGTCTTACTACTGGAGGTGGGGCAGGATCTTGTTATACTATGGGAGGAGGGGGGATCATGTTTATCTTGTTTAACTACAGGAGGTGGGGCTGGATCTTGTTTTGCTACAGGAGGTGGGGCCGGATCTTGCTATATTACAGGAGGTGGGACCGGATCTTGCTATATTACAGGAGGTGGGAGCGGATCTTGTTATACTATGGGAGGTGGGGCCGGATCTTGCTATACTACAGGAGGTGGGGCCGGATCTTGCTATATTACAGGAGGTGGGACCGGATCTTGTTATACTATTGGAGGCGGGGCCAGATCTTGCTATACTACAGGAGGTGGGGCCGGATCTTGTTATATTGCAGGAGGTGGGGCCGGATCTTGTTATACTATTGGAGGCGGGGCCAGATCTTGCTATACTACAGGAGGTGGGGCCGGATCTTGCTATATTACAGGAGGTGGGGCCGGATCTTGCTATACTACAGGACGTGGGGCCAGATCTTGCTATACTACAGGAGGTGGGGCCGGATCTTGTTATACTATGGGAGGTGGGGCCGGATCTTGCTATACTATGGGAGGTGGGGCCAGATCTTGCTATACTACAGGAGGTGGAGCTGGATCTTGTCTTACTACAGGAGGTGGGGACGGATCATGGTATATTACAGGAGGTGGGGACGGATCTTGTTATATTACAGGAGGTGGGGCTGGATCTTGTCTTACTACAGGAGGTGGGGCTGGATCTTGCTATACTATGGGAGGTGGGGTCGGATCTTGCTATACTATGGGAGGTGGGGCCGGATCTTGCTATACTATGGGAGGTGGGGCCGGATCTTGCTATACTACAGGAGGTGGGGCTGGATCTTGTCTTACTACTGGAGGTGAGGCCGGATCTTGTTATATTGCAGGAGGTGGGGACGGATCTTGTCTTACTAAACGAGGTGGCCAGCTGGGCCGGATCTTGTCTCTCCTGTCTGTCCAACAGCATACATGCATAACAGAATTTCAGGCTTTTGTTTCAGAGCAGGGTAGGTAGAAGGGAATTCCAACTTCTATAGTGGTGGAATAATGCAGATGAAGAGGTATTGCTCATTCAAAGACAATGGACAATGAATGTCAAGTTACAGAGGCTGAGAATTGGGACAGTTCTTGGACAGATTAGACTCATAGGTACAGTATACCAAAAGCATTCTACCTTGCTGTGGTTGATGAGGGCAACAAAACTTTGCTTTTCTAGAGGTTTTAGGTGAAAGAATACGTTCATTTTAAATAGCAGCAGAAGTATTTGTCACTAGAATAGAAGGTAGGACAACATTTTCCACGTGTTGAAAGGTGGAATCTGCTAGATCACAGTAAGTGGACAGGCAGGTTATTACTGATGAATCATCCAGAATTAACAGCGTGTTCCCAGCGCAACGTCAGACAGAGCATATCATTACTTTATTTATAGAGATAATACCAGCAGTGGCTGGAGACGTCCGTCAGGCAGCTCAGGTCCCGGATAGACAATGGATACATGAATATGTTCAGATTATTTCTCTGGTGTATTATCAGGTCCAGAGGTGACACTTCAAGCTCCCGAGCTGTAATGCAATATCTGATAAATAGCCATCACCTACCATGTCCCATATTACAATATGTCCCACCTCTGGCTCCAACAAGGCTCAATCACCACCAGAATGAATAGGTGACTGTGCATGCCGTTCATTTCTACAGGAGTTCTAAAACTTTTAGTGCATGCTCCTTTGGATATCATTTCGATAAAAATGTCCAATGTGCAAATACCCACCAGGATGAGGAGGCAACTATATTCTTTGCTCCCCTAATACTTTGCCTCTGGTAAAATGCCTTATAATTGCAATTGATCCAAGCATTCTAGCTGCCTAGTCATCATGTCAAGGGTATCGTAGAGACAGTTCTACTGCTATGACCTATTAATAATAACCCCTCTATATTTTCTCCAAATAATAGACCCCATGCTGGAAGGGTTGTTCATGCTTTAGATGAATGTCTGCCGTCACTCTATGTGAATCCTGACCGCATGTGGTGCACACACTGTCAGGATTCTCCTGTACTGCTGGTGTGAGAGGGCGGTCACGTAAGCAATTTGCTTCACATACTGTGTAGAAGTGCTCGTCCTCTGTCAGTGCTCCTCTACTGAGAGAAGATGAGCACTTCTAATCGGCTCGTGACTACCTGCTTGCATCGGAAACACTGGAGAATCCTGACAGTGCGCACTCTGCATGCTGTCAGGATTCAGAAGTCACATAGAATGCCTGCTGACTATCACCTCAAGTTTGGACAACCAATTAAATACTATTCACCATAGCCTCTTTATTAAGAATAAACATAAAAAAACATAAACCTTAATAAAAATACTCCACAACACGTGTACATCATACTTGTAGGTTGGAGAATCCGTCTGCCACAAAATAAGGTCTTGATTCAGGCAGCGATCACTGTACCTCTCCACAGCTGACCCAAAATTGTTTTGAACTTGTTTTCCTGAGAACAAACGCCAACCATCGAACACGATCTGAAAATCGTGGGGTCGAATCATCAGTATTTACAAGAATTCTGGCATAAAAGTTTGATAAGTTGCAAAATTGTTGCACAATTCATAGTTGTGCAATCATTTTGCAACTTTTTGAGTTTTTACGCCAGTCATTTGAAGCTCCAACATCTTGTTTTTTACCTATAGGGGGTATGGCCGAGCACGGCCGCCACACTCATCATCATCGCTTAAGTGCCATAAAAGACACCAGAGATGTTCTCCACTCCCTGACTGCAGTACATTTCTTGCTTGGCAGCTGAAAGATGCCCCATATTCCTTAAGAGGTGAGCATCTTTTAATTAATTTGGGCCATTTTATTCCAGCGCACTCTTCATCGAGGTTGGTGTACAGAATGCCATTCCGGAGAAATCGGGCCCCGTATTTATTAGGCCGTTGAGGTCGGGAAAGTCAGTGTAGCACTTGATTTATATTGTGGTTAGATCACAATTTGGGATATGATTTTCTCAGATGAACTGATATGAGTAATGACTCTGTACAGATCTCAAGATATGACTAGGACGGATGTTCACAGTTACTTTCTGCTACATTTTTCCTGAAGCAAGTTTTGAAGTACCTGTCAACTACCTGTCCTCATCCTGAACGGTGGCCACCATTGCTGTCACAAATTGTACCCAATCTAGTATGTTCCAGCTCCTCTCTCCTCAGCCGCCTCCAGGGCATTTTCATCAAACTTTTCTGCATTTTTTTGTTAGGATCAGAACCCTATCACAATAACTGTATCTCTAATTACAACAATTGTATGACAATCTTACAAAAAAAAAGTATAGTAAAAATTAAAACTATAGAAAAAAGTTTTACGTAAGAAATATCGTAGTATACTGATGGCATCCTATGGCATAACCTCGAAACTGAGAAATATGGCAAAAGTATTTTTTTCTTAGGGCGTCATTATGAGGAATCATAAAGGGCACAATTGTACAACCATGTATTTAGACCTCACTATTTTCTGAATGAAAGATCAGAGCCCCTTGTGTTCCAGGAATCACCTTACCTTCTGACCTGAGCACTGAGCTGTCATTCATTCTTCAGAACAAAAAGGTAATTGTGCCCAGAATGATGTCTCTATGGATCTTCAGTCCCCTTTGATGCAATTTAAAGTTAGAGAATCTCTAACACCCAACTAGGGGTTTCAAAGTTAATAGGGGGTGTCCTCCCGCCCTAGGGTCTTCACTTCCCTTTGTTGGACAAAACATCTTCAGAATTTACTAAAATGGATAAGAGGAGGTTTGCAGAGTACTGGTCCAATGGTTATGGACTAGCGACGTGGCCACTGGACCAGGGTTCTGCAAATCATATAGCTCAACTCTATGAAGTATATGTGCAGCCCACTGACTTTAAAGAAAACTTTGTAATACTTGATTGACACTGCTTGGACGGTACATTAGAAATAAACACTTTGATTTTATGCTTTGTTGTTCATGCAGCCTTGACCCCTCTTCTCTTTTTAGGGCCACATGATCAACATTTTGAGAGACTGCTGCACAAGAGAATAGGTCAACCCGCATGGTCTCCTCTAGCAAGAATTTTAGGTTGCCTAATAGCTACAACAGTTAACTCTACAGCACTGAGGTCCTGGATGAGTTTGCATGTTCTCCACCTATTTAGTGGGTTTCCTCCTACTCTCCTGATAGATTTTGTATTTGACTTTTGTTTGTGAGTCTGATACAGGTGATTAACCCATTACTTGCCAAATTAGCAATTTTCAATTTTTTTTGTGACAGATTTTTAATGATTTGGGTCCTAATGAATCAGAAACATAATATGCAAAATTTTTTACAAGTACGGATTTTTCAGAAAAGGGCGTCCCAATATTCAATTAAAAATGACAATGACATGATTTCCTATTTTGAAAACATTCATTTTCCAAACACAACACAAAAAATTGGACCTAACTATAAAAATGATAAAATCTTAGTTGCTAGAAGCTAAAGATTAGGTGTCCCCCAAAAAAATGACATTGTAAGATAATGGGTTAAGACTATGAACCCCATCAACACAACAGACTGATGTCAGTAGTCATGATCTGTGTCTAGCCATGTCGAAATAAGTTGGTGCCAATCAGTAAACACGGTGACAGTCAATAAGTCTTTGATTTCTTTTGTATATTTCCAGGATATTTTACTCTTGCAATAGGTTTCACACTTGGTGTATGGACGATTGAAATGCTCTATTGACAGTTCCCGTCCCGAGACAATACGCAGCATGTTGACAAGTAGATTATACGCAACGTTCAGTTCTCTAGCTTGTGATATCACGTTACTTTTTTTTAGAGGTGTATTTATTATGCTCACTTATATAGCACCTTTAATTCCACAGTGCTTTATAGACCTCATCACTGTCCCCATTGGGGCTCACAATCTATAATCACTATCAATATGTCTTTGGAGTGTGGGAGAAAATGGAGAACCCAGAGAAAACTCCTTGTAATGTTACTACTCAAACTTGACCCTGTTATCTTTCGGGGCACAAAAACCCAGTTCCCATAGACTACTAATAGAGATGAGCAAATGTTTTAAAATTCAAATTCGCCAATTTCGCTGAATTTTTCCCCAAAATTTGCTTTGTGGCAAATAAATTCACGTGAATTTCAATAAAGGAAGAAGAGAGAGAGAGAACCCCGCTGACCATAAGAGCTTACACTCTACAGGAGAGAGAGGACCCCACTGACCATAAGAGCTTACACTCTACAGGAGAGAGAGATGACCCCTCTGTCCATAAGAGCATACATTCTACAGGAGAGAGAGGACCCCACTGACCATAAGAGCTTACACTCTACAGGAGAGAGGACCCCACTGTCCATAAGAGCTTACACTCTACAGGAGAGAGAGGACCCCTCTGTCCATAAGAGCTTACACTCTACAGGAGAGAGAGATGACCCCACTGACCATAAGAGCTTACACTTCATAGGAGAGAGAGGACCCCACTGACCATAAGAGCTTACACACTACAGAAGAGAGAGGACCCCACTGACCATAAGAGCTTACACTCTACAGGAGAGAGAGAGGACCCCACTGACCATAAGAGCTTACACTCTACAGGAGAGAGAGATGACCCCACTGACCATAAGAGCTTACACTCTACAGGAGAGAGAGGACTCCACTGGCCATAAGAGCTTACACTCTACAGGAAAGAGAGGATCCTGCTGACCATAAGAGCTTACACTCTACAGGAGAGAGATGACTCCACTGACCGTAAGAGCTTACACTCTACAGGAGAGAGAGAGAGCGGACCCCTCTGTCCATAAGAGCTTACACTTTACAGGAGGGAGAGGACCCCGCTGACCATAAGAGCTTACAATCTACAGGAAAGAGGATCCTGCTGACCATAAGAGCTTACACTCTACAGGAGAGAGGATCCTGCTGATCATAAGAGCTTACACTTCATAGGAGAGAGAGGACCCCACTGACCATAAGAGCTTACACTCTACAGGAGAGAGAGGACCCCACTGACCATAAGAGCTTACAATCTACAGGAGAGAGAGGACCCCACTGACCATAAGAGCTTACAATCTACAGGAGAGAGAGGACCCCACTGACCATAAGAGCTTGCACTCTACAGGAGAGAGAGGACTCCACTGACCATAAGAGCTTACACTCTACAGGAGAGAGAGAGCGGACCCCTCTGTCCATAAGAGCTTACACTTTACAGGAGAGAGGATCCTGCTGATCATAAGAGATTACACTTCATAGGAGAGAGAGGACCCCACTGACCATAAGAGCTTACACTCTACAGGAGAGAGAGGACCTCACTGACCATAAGAGTTTACACTCTACAGGAGAGAGAGGACCCCACTGACCATAAGAGCTTACACTCTACAGGAGAGAGAGGACCCCACTGACCATAAGAGTTTACACTCTACAGGAGAGAGAGGACCCCACTGACCATAAGAGCTTACACTCTACAGGAGAGAGAGAGGACCCCACTGGCCATAAGAGCTTACGCTCTACAAGAGAGAGAGAAGACCTCACTGACCATAAGAGCTTACACTCTACAGGAGAGAGAGGACCCCGCTGACCATAAGAGCTTACACTCTACAGGAGAAAGAGGACCCCACTGACCATAAGAGCTTACACTCTACAGGAGAGAGAGGGCCCCGCTGACCAGAAGAGCTGACTTTGTACAAGTGAGAGAGGACCCCACTGACCATAAGAGCTTACACTCTACAGGAGAGAGAGGAACCCACTGACCATAAGACCTTGTGCAGCGCCCCAGAGTCCTGGTCGTTGCAGTACTGATGCTCCGCCACTAAGGGGAGTGATGGTACGTCTGATGGCACTGAAGGAGTTCACCTGACCAGGTATCACAGACACCAATGCACTTCACAGTCTGGCCTCCAGGGGGAGCTAAGGGCGCTATGTATTAGGCCACTCCTCACAGTCTGGTAAAACTGGGGGTTAGATAGGAAGTTAAAGTAGAAGCTGACTGGGAATCGAACAGGCAACATCCAGTGGCAGAGGGTGTTGCGGGGAGAGACTCAGGGGGGTCCTTGTCAGGGGTGGGATCCTGACAGAGGCCTAGCGAACAGAGAGAATGTTACGGGACCGCGCCTGCACCTGATCGCGGCGGTACCCTAAGAAAGGATAAGAAGCGAGGTGTATCGAGGAGGGTGAGAAACGAGATCAACGCAACAAGGAGAAACACCAGTAGGAGTCGTGCTGTAAGTCGAGGCAACTTCCTACTGAGGCGCGCAGCCGGTGGCCGGAAATGCCGAGGAAGTATAGAGCTCCAGGCCTAACTTCAAACCTATGGCAGGACAGTCAGTTATAGGCGGGCTGTCTCACCCAAATCACCTAAGAAGACATAGGGGGCAACATTTGGAGAGGGGCGACTCTAGGGTCCCGGAAGAACTCCGAGCCTACCCGTCATATGGGTGCGTCCTAGCCATATAATCTGGGGGACGAAGCAGAACATCTTGATTGAGTTGTGAGGGAACTTCAGAAACAGACACAACAGTTGTGGGGACTATCCCGTAAGCACCGCAGGGGAGGACCACAACACACAAGCGCTAGAAGGTAGGCACAGATTTCCACCTGCAAAGGGAGCTCTGGAGGTGCCATCGGACCAGCCGGACTCTCACCGCCCGGTTAACCGTATTCCAGACTGAGGATCCTGAGCCTTCAGTAAAGAGGTAAAGAGACTGCAACCTGGTGTCCTCGTTAATTACCGTGACCGGCATTGCACCACATCATCACTACCACCCACACATCGAACTGTTATTCCTTTATTGGATCCCCCTTAACAGGGTCACAGGCCGGGGTCTGGCCACCGTGACATCGACAGAGCAGGAAGGGAGACCCGGTACTCTGGACTCGGCGACCCTGTGTAGGGGGCGCTCCACTTGCACTGTACAGGAGAAAGAGAGGACCCCACTGACCATAAGAGCTTACACTCTACAGGAGAGAGAGAGAGGACCCCACTGACCATAAGACCTTACACTGTATAGGAGAGAGAAGACCCCGCTGACCATCAGAGTTTATACTCTACAGGATAGAGAGGACCATAATAGCTTACAATCTACAGGAAAGACAGAGAGGACCCCACTGATCATAAGAGCTTACACTCTACAGGAGAGAGAGGACCCCACTGACCATAAGAGCTTACACTCTACAAGAGAGAGAGGACCCCACTGACCATAAGAGCTTATGTGGCACCCCAGGAGTTCGGGTACCACAGTGGTGCTGCCTTCCTCTCGGGGAGGGTAGTGCCATGCCTGGAGACAGGTGGGATCCCTTTAGCAGGTTACCTTACACACAACACCTTCTGACTATAGACCAGGAGGGGGAGCTCAAAACCCGGTTTTAGGGCAGCTTCCCTATAAACATCCTGTTCTGGAGGAGGAGTCAGACAGCTGGTCAAGGGAGACTGAAGGAGACGGTCTGAGAGAGACAAGAGACAGGAAAGGAGCAGAGGAGCGATTAAGGGCTCAAGGAGGCTGCTATTGGGCCTACTAGGAGCCAGAGTGCAGAAACCGGGCACCGAGAGTCCGAGGCTGTGGGGAGCTGCAAGCCCCACAGCAGAACCGGAGGGCATAGAACTACATGCAAACTGCCCGTATAACACCTGAGGTACAGCAGCAGTCTGAGCCTGGAGTCACCGAGCCTGAGACCCCAAGAGAATGGCTCAAGTTGCCTACCGTGCAGGTACTGTCCCAGTACAGGAGCAAAAGGAGTACCTTGCCAGCAAACTTCAGGGAGCAAGGGACCAGAAAAGCAGCGCATAGTGGAAGGCTCCCAACCTGACCTGCCAAGGGGATTTCCACTGGTTTCCAGGCTGCCTGGACTCCTTCTGTACCTGTTGCCGGTACCCTGGACTGTGGCCTGCTACCATCAGTAAACCAGGTAAAGACTGCAACCCTGTGACCCCACTGACCATAAGAGCTTACACTCTACAGGAGAGAGAGGACCCCAATGACCATAAGAGCTTACACTCTACAGGAGAGAGAGAGAGGACCCCAATGACCATAAGAGCTTACACTCTACAGGAGAGAGAAAAGACCCCACTGACCATAAGAGCTTACACTCTACAGGAGAGAGAAAAGACCCCTCTGACAATAAGAGCTTACTTTCTACAAGTGATAGAGGACCCCACTGACCATAAGACCTTGCACTGTACAGGAGAGAGGACCCCACTGACCATAAAAGCTTACACTCTACAGGAAATATAAAATTACCCACTAGCTGTGGAGATGGATAACTACTCTGACCATCAAACTGTGATCCACTAGAGACCGCTGATCTATGATAGCCCAGAGGTATGATAATCCATAAGATGACACAACTGCAGGACATTACGGGGAGGCTGTGCGGCCATGCTAAATTACGTTATCCCACTGTGGAAAATGTCACCAGGCATTTTTTTTTTGTGAACCACAAATTAAATCTCAAAATGTTCAAAATCACCTGAAACTTTGAATTTCAGGAATTTCAACTTTAAATCTGATCCTCTGCTAATCAATCCGTTCATCTATAACCACAATTATAAATACAGGGTCCTATTTCAGATTTTGCACAGGATCCTAGGAGTCACGTCTGCACTAAAGTGTCCTAAATTTCGCAAATAGTGTACAGAAGCCAGCACAATCTTTCCAGTTCACTAATCCAGAACTCTAAATTACACAGTAGTAGCTTTATCTTATGAAGCGATCTTACAAATATTCCTTTGTTGCCCAATTTTCCCATAAAGTATTGACCAGGTCCCGAGGGCTTGTCGTAAAGGGTCATAAATGGTCGTGGCACAATGACTGGAAGTTTACAAGTGAATTTTCAGCTATGGTTTACAGAGTTAACCAGGAGCTGAAACATATTTATAATTCTTAGTGTAGAAATGTTCATGCAAAACCCGACACCGATCTAAATGAATTGTTCAAAATCACCGACAACGGATCTGCGATTTTCCAAAACTAGCACCACTTTTGTCTATGTTTTTGCCTGGTATTGCAGCTCGGCTCCAGTCACTTCAACTGAGCACCTTTGGAAGTTTGACCCCTTAAATGCCACCCCTTAAATGTCACAAAATGCCACCCCTTAGATGCCAGAGTTCAGTAGCATACATTGCTACTTCAATACTAATGAGTGATAACGTGCATAAAAGTTCACAAGTTGGATGAAAATAGAAAAAAAAAGTTTAATAAAATGTTATAAGATATAAAAAATATGTTAAAAAAAACGCCAAAAACCTTTGTTCTGTTCTTCAATAACATTGCTTTACTTTGTGAAAAACAAAAAAAAGAAAAAGTATAGCTATAGTTCAGGCTGTCGTGTCTATAACTACTTGAAGTACAAAATGATATTTGGCCCAAATGATAAACATCTTAAAAAATAAATGTAAAATAATGCCAGAATTACAGTTTTTAGGTCGCTTAAAAAAACAGAATGAAAACTTATCAGTCACATAAAAAAATACAGTTTTGTCTCTAAGAATATGGCTACAAAAAAAACGTATTTTTTAAAGTAGTAAAAATACATACATAAATTTTGTATGGCCGTAATTGTATTGACCCATGGAAAAAAAAGATTGACTTAATTTATAAAAACCAAAACATTTTTTAATTTACCGTGTGTGTGTTTTTTTTGTGGGTATTTTCCAAAAACAAAAAGTAATTAAGTAATTACCATTTACATGTACAGCAAAATGGTGCCATTAAAAAATCAAACTGATGCCAAAAAATACAAGCCCTCATACAGATACATTCATCGGTAAAGATAAAAGATCAGGCTTTTGGGATACAAAGATTAAAAAGAAAAATATTGTCAGTTCTCAAAGGCCCACATTAGTAGTAAGGGGCTAAATTATAGAAATTCAGAAATTTAGGGTGATAGCAGGCGATTTTATAACAAGGTCCAATGTAGAAATCCTAGTTTATTCTATTAAGGCATTGAGTTAATGGAGAAAGGACCTTGTTTTAGACCGCTATCAATTTGCCGTAGATGAGAACAGTTACAAAGAGCATAACTGTCCATAAAATTGTATCATATACCATACTTTTCGGATTATAAGAAGCACTTTTTTCCCTGGAAATTTTGGAGGAAAATGGGGTTGCGTATTGTAGTCCGGATGTACTTACCAGGAGTCTCATCCTAGGCTGATGTGCGGCTGCTGTGCATCAGCCTGGGATGGATTTGTGGGGGATTTCACAAAATAGCGGAGCCCCCGCACCACTGAACCTGCTGCACCAGCCTGGGATGAGTCAGATCTTTGCCAGACCCCCTCCAACAGCGCTCCCGATGACACCCTACCCCTCACCCCGGTAAGCTGAATTTTTTTCGGACTGTAAGATGGACCCTCATTTGATGCTTTAATTTTTTTTCACTATTTCTCTTCAGAAAATTTGGGTTGCGTCTTATGGTCTGCACCGTCTTATAGTCCGAAAAATATGGTAACTACACATTTCAGTGTGGTTGAGAAACTTGGCGATATCAGTTCCTGTCTTAGTATGGTTGCACATATAGTTGTGTGAAAAAATGTTTGCACCCTTCCTGATTTCCTATTCTTTTGCAGGTTTGTCACACTAAAATATTTCAGGTTATCAAACAAATGTAAATATTAGACAAAGATAACACAAGTAAACACAAAATGCAGTTTTTAAATGAAGGTCTTTATTATTAAGGGAAAAAGAAATACAAACCTACAGGGCGCTGTGTGAAGAAGTAATTGCCCCCTAAACCTAATAACTGGTTGGACCACCCTTTGCAGCAACAACTGCAATCAAGCATTTACGATAACTTACAATGAGTCTTTTACAACACTCTGGAGGAATTTTGGCCACTCATCTATGCAAAATTGTTGTAACTGAGCCACATTGGAGGGTTTCTGAGCTTGAACCGCCTTTTTAAGGTCATACACCAGCATCTCAATCAGATTAATGTCAGGACTTTGACTAGGCCACTCCAAAGTCTTAATTTTGTTTTTATTAAGCCATTCAGAGGTGGACTTGCTGGTGTGTTTTGGATCATTGCTCTGCTGCATTACCCAAGTGCGCTTCAGCTTGAGATTACAGATAGATGGCTGGACATTCTCCTCCAGGATTTTTTGGTTGACAGCAGAATGCATGGTTCCATTTATGTCAGTTAATTTACGTTTTAAGGGGGGGGGCAATCACTTTTTCACACAGGGTCCTGAAAGATTGGATTTCTTTTCCCTTAATAATAAAGGCCTTCATTTCAAAACTACAGTTTGTGTTTTCTTTGTCTAATATTTAAATTTGTTTGGTGATCTGAGACATTTAGGTGTGACCAACATGCAAAATAATAAGTAATCAGGAAGGGGGCAAACACTTTTTCACACAATTGTAGATTGTAGCCTTCCATCTCTCTCTCAACAACAAATGTCAATGGCATGAGGGATTAGGAATGTTGGATTGCAACTTGCTTTTGCTTTTTTTCTCGCATATGGTAAACCTTAGCCAGATAGCTGAAGCAAATTTACCTCTCTTGGGAGCTTGGAGAAAGAGCTGTTTCTTGACAGCTAATTCATCTCCATGGTTGGCTTGTTCGGAAGATGTAGTACTAATAATCAGAAGTTATAGGTAACTGAGGGGTTGGATTAGACCCCATGGCCATCCCTTATTTTTTAAACACGTAACCATAATAACATTACTATATTAATAATAATAATAATAATAATAATAATAATATAAACACAATTCCAGTAAGCCACACCAGAGGATAAAATGTTTTAATTTAAGTCTATCCAGAGTCCCTTTACCCACTTACAACCCATAGCATAAGTTTAGAATGTGTAATGGGTGACTTTTTAATAATTCATCCTTACTACACAGTCTATCTCCGAACGTAAATAGCAGGAATGTAATAATAATAATAATAATAATAATGTAATTAAATCCAATCCCAACAGTTTATCCTCTTAAAGGGAAAGTGCAGCAATTTTTTTTATATTAAAAATGATTGTTTATATAATATTAATTATTTTTGCAGTCACTGGGAGCCGCCATTTTGCTTTATAGGAGTGTAAGAGTCCCAGCACGATACTTACACTCTGAAAATACGGCTGCCCTGGGCATAGGAGACAGCGGTCGGATGATGACTCTATACTTTGCATTGAGCTGCTTCCTGCTGTGATCTGAGCATGCCCCCCTCAAGATGCCACCATTTTGTTGAAAGAATCAGGACCTATCAGGATATATGGCTGATAGGCACGATGCACTACAGTGTTTTACATGGGTAATTAAGTGCATACAGGTTACAAAGTAGGACAAAAATGGAAAAAAGTTAAAGATATGAAAAAATTTAAAAAAGCACAAAAACTCTTAGTTTTTTTTTCAAAATAATGCTTACCGTAGTTTGTATTGTCGTGTCTGTAACAACCTGAACTGTAGCATGGTATTTGGCCTTTATGATAAACATCTTAAAAAAAATACCAGTGCCTGAATTGAGGTTTTTAGGTAACTCATCGGCTAAAGTATTGTCATTGTCTAATGTCCTCAATGATTATAATGATTTTGTATTCTGCTTTGCTACACTTCATGGGCCTCCTTATAAATCTAAAATAGCAAAATGCAAAGACTGGCAATATATCATGTATATCTAATGTACACAGAATGCACCGTGGCTCAGTCCACATTGGATTTCTATGTGACATATTGGATCTCACATAATCAGCCTTTAGAAAATACTAAACCTAAAGTTGTAAGCTCATAATAATACAGCAGCGTTACAGGTGGAGCAGCAGATGTCAATCACATAAATGTAAATGTCTCTAGAGGTTCTCAGAACTGCAGATAGGTGACAAAACAGAGTGGGTGTAGCAGGGAGGTTTTATTGACTTCCTATAGGTAATTCCTTTCAAATAACATAGCAGACTGAAAGAGCTGATAACAGAGAACAATAGATTATAAATTGTACAGCAAATAGAATGAACACAGTTCTAGGTATAGTGTTCCTTTAAATCACTATATGATAATTATCAGGCCTTTTACACGTCTCTTTCACCCTCCCACTATCCAGTCGTTCTGGTTTCACCTCGTTGCTCAAGCGTACAAAAATTCCTTCTCTAGTGTAATAGAAAATGCACGCTGATCCATTAAGAGATATGTACATATTCTGAATATGTGCTGTCACTTTGCCAGGCGTAAGAAGGGGGAAGCGGTTACTCAAGGGGGCAAATCATTTGGAAAAAGACCAATGTTTTAGTATTGCACAACGTGACAGCTCCAATAGCCTTTAGTGTTAGGCAATAACCTGTAAATATAATTCTTTGAGGACTTGTATCATTTTTACAACATATTTTATTTTTTAGTTTTATGTTTTTTTTGCAAAACAAGGGAAAAAACACTTATCATTAAAGTTGAGGGGGTGGTTTAGACCCCATGGCCATCCCTTATTTTTTAAATCTATCTATTATTCCAAAAGAGATCTAGGAAGCGCCAATAAAAAAGTGCAGGTACAAGACACAGAGTCCACACTACTACATATATTAAATATTAAATGACAGCAGTCCCATTTCATAAACGTGAAAATTAGTATTCATTGCATGTGTACATAAATCTATCTACCCACCTATCCATACTTTAGTGTTGTGAGAACTTCTTAGTTATGTGTTTTCGGAAAATAAATTTAATACCCCTTCTTCCCCCACTAGAGTTGTTGTGCTCTTTGTTTCCCAGCTTTTCAGGCCTTCTGAATGCAAATTTTACATCCTTATAGAGCAACACATACCCTCAATGCTATAGCATTGCAAAAAAGATGGGTGACAACTCAGTAGGAACTGTACTAGTAGTCATGTTGGTTGTCAGATACAGATATAACCAAGAAATGGCTTTCGTCTTGACCTTAGGAGACGGCTCACCGTATTCTTTGGGTATAGTATAGGTACATTTATATGAGAAGTCACAAACCTGAGTCCGTGTGCTCTGGATAATGCAGGAGGTGAGAACTTACTTTACATCAGGGCTTTTTCAGTTTTTCTCTTAAGTTGTCGGACCAATGTCCAGCTTTCTTTGGTGTTTTCTCGCCAGCTTCTTCCCGACTGAATGCACCTTGCAGTCTCTCCAGCTCCCCCCTCACCTGTTGGCTGTCTCTCTCTCTTGCTCCCGTCCCCTCCCATACAGTTCACCTGGACCAGGTAGAGCGTGATCTGGTTTTTTTCCAGTTGTATCTGGCAGTCTGGTACCTGTGTACCTCCCCAGTCCCTCCCTCCTGCTGCTTACCTGAGAACACAGCTTCGCTCACATCATTTAACAATGGCATTGAAGCTTCCATATTTTGTCAGATGTAGTAGATCTCATAATGGAAAACCCACTGTCAGATTATCTGCCTAATTGTGAATTCTGAGTTACTTCAGAAAGTTGTAAATTCAGGACCCTCATCTATTTTTCAAGACAAGAAATAATATCTTTAATGCTGAAGGACCTGACATGTCCACGCATTACACGGACAGCCCTCATTTTAATGGGACATATGTGATACTTTACTTCTCCAGCAGTGAAGCTGCAAGGAAAATGAACACCTGTTGGAGGACCCAATAATGTCCTGGGGTCCTGTGATCAAATTTTTGTGGATGATGGTATTCTGAAGAAAAAAAAAGGGCTGTCCCTTTAAACAGTCCATATTTCTCAACTCATAAATAAGTGATTAAGATTCAGAGGCTAGGAATAGTAAGTGTCTGTCTTGATATATGAGATTAATTTAAATCACTTATGCAAGACATGATTCTCCAATTGCTCAAGTGTAATTGTGTGTTAGCAGGGCTGCCAACAGGGATTTCAGGGGCCCATACTGGAAACATTTTTGGACCCCCTTGAGACTCTGTCCAGGCTCCACCCCAGCTCCTCCACCACATAGTATACAGTGTATAGACAAATAGTGGAGGAAAAAGAAGTGTGTCAACACGTCCATCCAGGATATAAGTAAAATCTTTCTTTATTGAAAAATAGATTAAAAAATGTTAAAATGAAACCTCAGGAAACCTGACGCATTTCTGGTCTATCCAACACTCTTCTTCATAGGAGAACAGTACCCGTATCTAGAATCTAGAATCTTATTAATTTAACAATCATCCCAGTTTATTGCTATGGAATTTTATGAATGAGGATAAAGTCATATCAGCATGTAGCTGTAAAGAGGGGCCGTGGAATAGATGTTACTGGTGGGCCCTTGGCACCCCGTCCAACACTGATCAAGCATGTCAGATGACAGTAGTGATTGGAAGAAAGTAGAATACGCTGACAAAACGGTTATAAGTACTTATAATTACTTGTGATTGCTGCTACAGTTCATATCAGCCTCAAAACCCCTGATGACACCAAATAAGGTGAAACATGTTGTGGAGTCTTGATTCTAGATACGGGTACGGCATAAATTGGGAATTTAAAACATAACATTTATTTAACTAATTAAAAAAGTTCAATATAAAACCAAAGACACAGAAACATATATACCGTATATACAGTATACCTTAAACACCTATTGAAGAAGACAGGTAGGCAGGTATGGTGTTACAAAGAGTTTAGTGAAGTGCTGCAATAAACTCAGCACCTTCACAGACAGGTGATTCACCAAACAGAGAAATGGACAACAAAGGACCAGTTCCACAATCAATCCACATAACAGCAAATGACAAATACCTAAAATCACCCCCACTACAAGGGTATAAAAAGTGAACGGTCTCACCCGAAACTTGGACAGGTATCAGGCATCAAACCTTCCTGGAACCATCAGGATGGGGGCAAGTCAAAAAACGCCTATGTATCATCCTGTTTGTAGGACCAGACCAGGGATGTCCAGATTTAATTATTATAGATGATCACCACATGACGCGTTTCTTCCCTTCTTGGGATTCATCAGGGGATAAATTAGCCACGGAGGTCTACACATAAACTCCCTTCACTACTGTGAGGCTGCTGAGTTTATTGCAGCACTTCACTAAACACTTTGTATAGTAGTTCCTTAGGGAAGTGTATTTTTTCGGCTTCCATTTAGAAAGCTATGTTATAGCATTAGTCTTGATTTTAGGTTTAAACAGCCATCCTTACAGACTTTTAAGATGGCGTACTGGTGGATGTAGGCATTATTAATGCAGGCAGGGCTGAGGATTTATTTATTATTGGATATTTGTGAACACTATTTCTTCCACTAGATTTGAAAGAGGGTTGTAACCAAGGTTGGACTGGCCCATCAGAGAACCGGAGAATCCTCTGGTGGGCCCCGGCTTCTCCATCAGGAGTGTTCATGGTGCAAACCTTGCAGCTGCTATGGGGCTCTTGAGTGGGGGAGAAAGGTGGTCCCTCAGAATCCTCCGGTGGGCCCCGGCTTCTCCATCAGGAGAGTTCATAGTGCAAACCTTGCAGCTGCTATGGGGCTCTTGAGTGGGAGAGAAAGTTGGTCCCTCAGAATCCCCTGGTGGGCCCAATGTTCTTCAGTCTGACACTGCTTGTAACACTCCCAGAAGATGATGGAGCTGATGCTGAAGGTTAGAGGGACAACTTTCCAGTCCTCCTGTTCTTGTGAAGACTCCAGGACACAGATGCATCTCACTTTTTTATGTTGGAAACTTTTGATGAATTATAAATGAAGCTTTGTTTCAGTGACCACTGCAGCCAGTGAGGAGCCGCTGATCGTCTGCAATCTTTATAGTGACATCTTCTAGGGCAGAATAATGATGGCTGCAGCCGATCATCATCACTTGACCACCTGGAGTCACCAAGCCGACATTGCAGGAGCGGGGTCGATCCGGTAAGTGAGTATATGTTTTTGTCCTTTATGTGGGATTGTCCAGTAGCGGATAAACCCCTTAATCTTTTATCTTTACCTTGGATAGTTTACGACTCCTTATTCTTTTTGACAAGGTGCAATATCCTGTTCCTTGATAGATGTGTGAGAGACAACTATGCCCATAAAAACTAGGATTAGCAAAGATCATAAAAGAGAAAATTACAGAATGACCTGCTGAGAATTAGTCACTGAACTTATCTAAATCCATTTTTAAAAAGGTTTCTCTGTGTTTATTAGGCTTCGACAAGTGCTTTCCGAGTAACTTTCAAACAGTTTTGATTAGATCTATGTGAAATCCCGTTTACATGGCTCACATCTGGCCGCGTCAGTCACTGTCTCCCCTGAACCACAGTATCCATAATGTCTCCTCTGCCAGGCTCCCTGGCGGTCTGCAAGAGTCTACGTTACTTTTTTTCGTACATGAACAAAAGCGGGTAGGCTGCAATATTAAATGCTGCTTTATGGGGGGGAAGGTCAATTAATAATGGTAATCACTATTTTTTTTTCTATTTTTTTCAGTGTTGTGGACCTGGAAGAATGAGCTTGGATATTGGAGGAGAGTGATGTGATCTTACCTAAAGACCTTGAGGGTAGAGATACGATACGAGGTGAAGTCCGCTCCCATGATAATAGATGTAACTAAATGGAAAAATAACCCCAAAAGTACTAAAAGAATAAAATATAAATGTATTTAAAATCACAATGAATTTTGTCTGTATCCAGCCTTCTTCAGGCAACAAAACACCTGAAGAAGGCTAGATATAGTCGAAACGCTTTTTTATTTTATTTAATTCTTTTGGTACTTTTTTAGTAATTTTTCCATTCAATTACTGGAACTCCCTTGGAGGACTTTCCATCAGGACTTCCGGTCAGCTCAAATATGCACAACTCCATCAGCTGAGCAACTTCCCTGTTTTTGCTGCATTTTTTAATGTGTTTTTTATGCTAATTTTCAACTGGGGTTTACATTACCAGCAAAGCCTATGAGATTTCAGTAATCTCATGCACACACATTATTTTTTTTTGTCATCAGTATTTTGTGCTTTGCATGGCTTTTCGGACATAGAGTATGATGTCACTTCTTTCAGCGTTTTTTCACCTATTGAATAGAATAAAAAAAAAAACGCATGAAAAAACACACAAAAAATGCACCAAAACCTGAATTTTTGCAGCAGCTTCTTTGTTGCCAAGTACAACTCAGGTTTTGCAGAAAAAAAATGCAGTAAAAACTCCCAGTGTGAACTTAGCCTTATTGTTCTCAGAAAGGCGGCACTAACAACCAGGTGACATTTAAGTGGAGCCTGTCACCAGGATTTCACAATATAAACTAAAGCCACCACCTTTAGTGCCTCTTTTACTGCAGTCCAGCAACCTGTCTATAAGCCCCCAACTCCCTCAGCATATAAAAAAAATACCATTTATAATTCCACCAGGCCCGGTCTGATGGGCAGCGATGGTCTTGCACAGAACATCCTCTATCCCCGTAATCACCGTCCTCTTCCTTTGACTGATGTGAATGACGCATACAATACCACTCATCTCGCTCCTGTCGGAGCACAGGCCTGCGCAGGGGTGTTTGGTTCTGAACTTGTTAGAACGTGCAAAGTACAGTAATGCACATACGCCGGCTTTACTTCCGGAACATCGTCTCTCTGTCCTCTCCTGGAACATGCACATTACAGGACTTTTCTCTGCCCAATCAAGCTGTATTCTGATATAAAGGAGGAGCAGTCCTGGAAGCCCATGCCTGTGGCGGCCACTATCTTAGAGGCGTCTGTTGCTGCATCTATTTGCTCCTTTGTTGCTTGTTTCCCAAAGAGATGCAGACCTTTATGCAGGGCCCCCAAATATCTCCAGGGAATAAAATATGTACGACTTTTTATGGAGTCCACAAACTTTTTAGTTCCCTATCCCAAACAACCAACATTTGCAGTGGGTACGGAAAGTATTCAGACCCCTTTACATTTTTCACTCTTTGTTTCATTGCAGCCATTTGGTAAATTCAAAAAAGTTAATTTTTTCCTCATTAATATACACTCTGCACCCCATCTTGACTGAAAAAACCCCCCAGAAATGTAGAAATTTTCACGTTCAGTTGAAAAGTGCTGGCCAGGGAACAGGATTGCGGCACCACTTCTTGCCGGTTCGGGAACAACCTGCGATTTTAACAAGTGGGTCCACCGAACTGAGAAGAACCCCCTGACTGACCAACACTGACTATAATAATAATAATAATAATAATTTTATTTCTATAGCGCCAACATATTCCCCAGCACTTTACATTTTAGAACCCCATTAAACAGCCCATACTGGAGGTACCAAGAGTTATGAACTTTAAAATGCCTGGATATTCCTTTTTACTGTATTTCTTCGGGTTTGTTCTGTGGTAGAGATTGATGGGATTCATTGACACTTTTTGATGATATCACTATTACCCTAGATAAATCCTATGTAATCAGCCTTCCAAGAGCGAGCTAAGGGATGTTACTGAGGGTCTGGTCTGAGGTCAGACTTTATTCTAGGTTTTATGTAGGGTCTGAGTTAATTTTTGGTTCTGGTTTAAGGTCTGAATTTATTTTTGTGTCGTCTGGGTTCTTTATTCTGAGGTTTGAGAATGGGTCTGAATTTACTCTGAGGTTTATATTTATTTTGTGTTCTGGTTTGGTTCTATATTTTTTCTGGAGTCTACTATGGGGTTTGAATTAATTTTAAGTCTCGTCAGGGTTTGCATGTTGTTCCTGTTGGTTCCTTGGCAATGTTCTATTTTTCTGAGATTTGGTTGTGGGTTGGTATTTATTTTGGGACTTGGGAGTCCAATCTACCAATCTTCTGGGGTCTTGGGGCTTGATTATATTATGTGGACCTGGGGTTTATGTTTTTGTTGCGGTCTAGTTTAGATTTTTTATGTATTTTGCTCTCAGGTCAGAGGTCTGTATTCTTAAGTCTGAATTTATTTTGAGGTATGGATGTTTTCTGAGATTCGGTCTATATTTTGGGCTTTTGGGGTCAGACTAACATTATTTAGGAGTATAGATATATTTTGAGTTCGGGTTTGGTATTTTTATGAATTCTCAGTTTTGGTCAGGGGTCTGTATTTACCCTGCTGTTTAGGGGGTCTGAATTTATTTTTTTTGCTTGGCTTGGGGACTATACTCATGAGAAGTATGAAGGAATCGAACTATTGGAAACAAATGGGAGGAAATGTGTTATAAGATAAAACCGAATCAATTGACCAAATTTACATACATTTTAAATATCTGTATATATGTTCCAAGAATACGAGAGTGACCCCTATTGTTTATTTGTGGTAGTTCAGTTTTTATTTCTGGGTGGAGTTTTTAGCTGCTAAGTTATAACTACAGTCCACCAAGCTGGTATGGTGCCAAATTTAGAAAAAAAAATATTTCTGGACCTTTACAACCATTTATTTGACCATAATAAAATACTTTGCAACAGTCCCAATTTTGGTAGGAAAATCTTGCAACTTGGATCACAAAAGAGGCAGGATTTAATAAAACTACTCTCAAAAGTAGGCATTCTGGAGTAGCAGGACTTTACAGTCTCCAATATGGTGTTATAAATTGTGATGTTATGTGCTCACCTGGTGAGGTAGATTCTCTAAGACGTAAGTTTGGGTGAGCATCAAGGACCAGGACGGCAGATAAGCAAGCAAAGCTGGAAGCACCAAATGTAGCAGAACCAGATGTGCAGACTGCACAGGAACAGCATAAATGTATTAGAAATGAGACTGCACATGCGAGATGGAAGGGTTCAGCGTGGACCAGTACAGCGGGATATATAGGACGGCAGATAAGCAAACAAAGCTGGAAGCAGCAGGTGCAGCAGAACCAGATGTGCACACTCCACAGGAACAGAATAAATGTAGTGTACATAGGAATGGTAGATGAATGGGCAATCGGGTATCTTGCTTGCAGAGACTAAGGAGCAACAACACTTGATAGCAGAGACGAAGGTATAACTGGTAAAAGAATTGAACAATAGTGAAAGGAAGCAAGGCCCGACACTGGAGCCGGAACAGGCAAGTATCAGTTGGTAAGTATTAGTGATGAGCGAATAACATTGTTGCTCGGATCTCCCCAAGCATGCTCGGGTAATCTCTGAGTATTTTTGGCTTGCCCGGAGATTTAGTTTTCGTCGCCTCAGCTGCATGATTTACAGCTGCTGGACAGCCTGAATACATGTGGGAATTCCCTAGCAACCAGGCAACCCCCACATGTACTCAGGCTGGCTAACAGATGTAAATCATGCAGCTGCGCCAACAAAAACTAAATCTCCAAGCACTACCAAATACTCGGAGACCACCCGAGCGTGCTCGGGAAAACCCGACTAACGAGTATGCTTGCTCATGACTAGTAAGTATGCAATGGTGCAATCATATTGGAGACCCGTTGTTAGCATAGGCCGGTGTTTTCCAAACTTACCCACTAAGAACCTTAACAGGCGAAGTCTTGACAATTACTCATAGGGAAAACTATATGCTTCAGGCTGGATCATTTATGAGTTCCTCCAGGGCTGCATCAGAAACTCTGGGACAGGCAGCCAACGTGTGGCTTGGTTCAGATATGGGCTGGCTATAGCATGTCTCCTGCCTACAAAATAGTATCTGGTATTGCAGTTACCCATCTCACAGAAGAATACATCAATACTATCAATGGCTCCTGATATTGGGAGAGAGAGTTGGATGAAGGTTTTGCATTGGTCCTTGGGGTGCTCCTCATTTTTGTTGATCCTAGATATACTGAACCAGGAGTAAGGACACCTCTTATCAATGTGAAATTCTGAAAAACCTTTGACACTACACCACAGCCCCCAATTATTAATCTTATAAGAAGCCAATGAACCTACAAGTATATTTATGGAGTGGAAGAAGAGACAGTAGAACCTAGGGGAAACCCACACGAGGAGTACAAGTAAAGTCCATATAGATATCGACTGGAAGAACATTCACTTTACATTCCTTCTTCTTAATGTATTACTCTTTGCAAGTAAAGCAAATCAAATCATCGGGGAGCCATGCATGGCCCTTGTAAAAATGGGTCACCAGGCAGCCTAAAGGATGTCATTCCTTGCCAAGTCTTTTTCCTATTCGGGAGTGGAGCAAGGAGACACGACTTCTTATTCTTGTATCTCTCATCATTTTCCTATATTTAATCATGCCAGGAAATCCTAAGACTTCTCAAGCCTCTTGTCTTTGCTACAATCCTGTATATTTGTCTGATACTTCTGGCTATTGAGCTTGAGACAGTAAACAACTTGAGGACTTTGACCGGTGAAGGAAATGGTTTGTGCCAAAGTTCCTAGATTCTGCTTGGTACCAACATCCCTAAGGAACCTCAGAAGATAATCATTGGAAACTTCACATATCTTCCGCAACAGAAGTCTCTCCCAGAAACTTATGAGATTTTTTAGATCAAAAGTTATTAGGGGAAAAGCGACACTTTCCCAGCAAACAGTCGTCTTAAGTGTTTATACAGTAAGAAGACCATACTTACTGTGCGAAACGTAATGTCTTGAGTGTTACTGTATGATGGAAAACCACCAAGTGACTAATGGGGATGTGTAGTCTTATATAACTTATACTCATTATAGGGGGAAAACAATCATTCCACTACATTAAACATTTGACCAGTCCTACAAATTACTTAATTCAGACCCCAGACCAGTCCCAAACGTTAACCCAAACCCTAAATATCATTAATGAATGCAGAACCCAGACAAGACCCCAACAATAACACAAACTATAGATAATAAAATGTCATTAACTAATTAAGACTCCAGACTAGACTCCAAAATTTCCTGGTCATCCAGAAGCTAGAGTTATTCATACACCAGACCAGACTGTTACGGTAAATCAAGGGATTGTCCGGGCATACGATATTGATGACTTATCTACATGATGGGACATCAATAGCAGATCAGCTGTTATTTCCTCCAGCGGTGGCATTGTAAACGTTTTGGACAGAGCTGATGATCCACGCAGAGACTGGTCTGCAGTCTTAAGAGTAGTCAGGGCAAATAGTATTGATTATCTATCCTCTAGATAGGTCATCAGTTGCAAATCGAAGGGGGTCAAACACGCGGTACCCCCACCAATCAGCTGTTATTTGCTCTGGCGGTGGCCAGATGTAAACACTTTGAAGAGTGTTGCTGATCGCAGCTCTTGGCAGTGTAGCAGCCTCTGCTGGGTACTGGAGCACAACTCCTAGGATAAGATAGGAGCTGTTCTGCAGTAGCTATCAACGTAGGGAGAGGACACTTCACTTTACGGGGAGCTGCAATTAGCAGCTCTGTTCAAAATGCATACATCTGGAACAAATAACAGCTGATTGATGGGGGCACCAGGTGCTGTGTACCCCCACCAATTTGCGATTGATGACCTTTCTAGAAGATATATAATCAATGTCGTATGCCCGGACTATCTTTTGAAGGCTGAAGAGCATATTCCAAAATTATTTCAGACCAAACGCTACCACAGACTTCAGATCAGATTATTGGGTCAACCATGTTCATCCTGTCTTACCAGCTAGGCTTGGTAGATCAAATGGTAGCTCACTGGTCCCCGACAAACGTTTCTGGAAACAAAGGTAAGGTGGGTTTATACTATGGCTTATATGTCTCCACCATTATGGCTCTATCCAAACTTGACATTGTTGGTCTCCATTTGTACAAACGTTATAGACAGGAGGTGAGAAACCCGCATGGGCATCGACTGATCATTACAATGCCCATATCCACATGAGATAGGAAGCATTGTTTCTTTTTTGTCCATAAGATTAATTTCGCACATCCTTGTTTTCTAATATTGAAGGACCTCTGGTGTGGTGGATCACTGCGGAGTGGTGGAGTTCAGCAATCAATAAAATAAGAGATTCGGACAGTCCCTCTCTCCAGGAGACCCATAGTAGTTCTGGTGTAAAGCCTCAAACCGGAAGGACTTAACAAGAAAACTTTTCAGTTACAACTATTTACAGCATTTTTATTTCTTTGCATGCACTTGACACCTTCTGGTGGGCAGCTTCTTCTCCTCCTCCCAAGATAGTCACAGAGGCAATCTTCCCTCTGTAATTCCTGTTCACTCTACATTCTCTCTGCAACTGATCCAAAGTGGATGGAAGTCAATGCCTCATAAAAAAGTGCACTAAGCTTAAGTTCTGCTCAGCTCGATCAAACACCACTTACAAGTCTTTGGCCTATAAAGTAGAGCTCTGACTTTGGCTTTCTCCTCAATCACCAAGCTTTCCTCGAATACACACACAACATGTTAGTGCAAAATGAGAATAAAACAATATATTATTTAATACTTGAGTGATGCGGGCAACAAAAGAATAATGCCAACAAAAAAGAACAATGCAAACATAAAATAACGACCAAGATGAAAGGGAGGCGATCCGATCCAATATTATGTCCACATCTTTGGTAAGAAGGCGATCTTCCACCCTCCTAAACATGGAAAGGTGGGTCTTGGTTTGGGGTCTCCAACACCATGTTCACACTATGCATGGCTTCATGTAATCATCTCTTCGCTGATCACTCTCGTTTCGGTTGCCTCATGGTTCCAGCATTGGACGATGATTCTCAATGGACCCAGTATAGCTCTGGTATATGGGCGCAGTATGGTACCTTCTCATCTATAGGCAGCATACGACAGTACTATGTAGGCAGTGTTTGGCAGGATTATTTGACTGACAATCTTCAGTATTAAGCCTCCTAATAAAACTCCAAATTACACATCAATTACCAAGGATTAATAATTTGTAAGTAAGGCAGCGCTTGTCTCAGCCCCTTAGGGATCTCTTACCATTAACCCCTCATATGAGGACATTCTTCTTCTTCTTCTTACTTCTCTTCTGCTCGTACATCATTGTGTTACAGATATTCTTGCAGAACCACATTCCTTATCTGAGGTTTCACCACTTGGCTATAGAATTGAGTAATCAGTTGTATAAATGTTGTGGCGTTTAAGTCATAGTTACACTCGTACTGCAATGCAAATTTTAATTTTTTATTAATATTCTTCAATTGTTTGGGACAACATTGAGAAAAAGTTGCAGGTGGGAGAACTCTCCAGGTCAGAGCTATTCGTTGCTCCTCGTTGGCCTGCAGCAGGACTCTCAGGGAGCAATCGCTGGGCTGTATGCTGCCCACTATGCTGTATATAAGGGGGATTTATTTGCTTTCTTGGTTGGTTCTGTGGAGTTAATTCTAGAAATGAGCAAATCGATTCACAAGACTCGGGGTCCAGTGGTCGGGAGAGTGGCAAACCCCCTCCTACCTGTTGGCACTCCTCTTTTGATCAGCCGGCCTGGCACAAAGTCTTCGTTACAGCATGCCATCGCCTAGGCCGGCTCTTGGAAGGAGAAGCCTTGGATGTCGGCAGGTAGGTAGCGGTTCCCAGTGCTCTTGTCAAGCAGTCATGAATTATAACTTCGCCACTGAGTCAGGGTTCTGCAAATGTATTTGCTCATCTCCAGTGGATTCCATTTAATGAGATGTAAGATGGTCTTCCACTTTAAGGATGTAATGGCCCTTTGTGGTAGAAGGGGTTCCCCACTCATGGATGGATGGCAGAAGAATGCAGACGGTCAATTCAAGAACTTCATTCACAAAGATTGCACTATGTACTGCATGTTGCACTATTATGAGATATGAATTGTATAAGGATTATACTTATTATGGATTAGTTCTGTTTAATATATTTTGATGCGTATTAACTTTTTAGTATTATTTATATCTTTTTACTTAGTGCAGTGTACTAACAATATTGTATGAGATTCATTTATGAGAATGACCCACTCATCCTAGAGCCGCCACTCTTTTATCATATTTTTACATGTCTGTGAATTATGCAATTATAATTATGTTAATTAATCAATTATTTATTTACCACATTTTGTGTTGTCATGCTTTAGATTTTGTAAGTTTGTATTTATGACTACTGGGATAGTCGCTGGTGAAGTGATGGAGGGGAAATACGTGTCACTGCGCATGATGGTGTCAGTGAGGTAGAACAAGGGTAGTTTCCTCCAGCACACTTTGTGTTGAGAGGATTAAATGAGAGTTATGTTATGGGCAGGTATTAGTGGACCTCCATAGAGCGGGTGGGAGGGAGTCCACCTTATCTCCACCTGAACCGCTGAACCTTGACCTCAATCGGCCCGTCTATCTCCCCACAATTTATACATCCAGCTCAGCGTCTGCCACATATACAGTTTTCAAGACAAAATAAGTCGGCACTATAGTAAAGTATAGAGAAAAAACCTGACCAGCACCTCTTAAGTGTGAACAGGTGCCAGCTGCGATAGCTGCATTATATAGAAAAAGTAAACGCAGCTGCACTCTACAAGCAAGATATACGCAAACACTGAAGACATTGAATCTAAGCTGTGTTATTATTCAGTAAGATGAATTTACAAAAATGCTTACTATTGGAGGTGTGACTGCCTCCAGCCTGACTCCGCACTCCTCTCATTGACCAGCAGGGGATGTTCATCAGTTCTACTTACCCATTTGAATTGCAGGCTCATAGCGCGGGAGAGACATGCTTGTCCATTTATCTGTAGGCTGAAAACTTAAGAGAGGCATGTACAGGAGAACAGGAACCCATCAGACTCACTGAGGTCTCAAACTGAATTCCTCAAGGGCTGCAAACAGGTCATGTTTTCAGGATTTCCTTGTACTGCACAGGTGATAATTTAATCACCTACACACATAATGATTACAGCACCTTGTGCAATGCTAAGGACATTTTGAAAACACATATGGTTTGCGACCCTTGAGGAATTCAGTTTGAGACCTCTGCATTAGAGGGAGGTCACCTTGCCGTGTTTGATGGGCTCACATGAATTGGCCAATTTATGCGCTAAGAACCTTTATTTTTGCAAGTACATCTTACCAAGTAATAACACAGTTTACATTCAATGTCTTCAGTGTTTGCATATATCTTGGCTCCTATAGAGTGCTGCTGTGTTTTTCTTTTTCTAGATAGATAGATAATACATAGATAATAGATTGATAATAGATAGTAGACAGATAATATATACATAGATAATAGATAGATGAATAGATGATAGATAGATAGATAGATAATATATTGATCGATAATAGATAGATAATAGATAGATAAATAGATAGTAGATAGATATATAATAGATAAATGATAGATAATAGATAATTGATAGATAGATAATAGATAGATAGATAGATAGATAGATAGATAGATAGATAATAGATAGATCATAGATAATAGATAATAGAAAGATCATAGATAATAGATAGATAATTGATAGATAATAGATAATAGATGGATAGATAATAGATAGATCACAGATAATAGATAGATAATAGATACATAGATGGGACCACATTGTATCCACCCCTGTACATGGAGCTGATACAGTTGCATTTTTGTGTTTATTTTTATATCATTGTGTCATTTTGTTATTATTTAATGTAATATTTTTCAGATAGATAAATAGACAAGAGAAGCAGCAGAAGCCTGACCAGATATATCTGTGAGGCTGGGTGCCCACAATCTAGAAGTAGCAGCGCTTTGGATGCAATGGATGTTCGCGGTGTCCAAAGCGCTGCCGTCTATTGAACGCGAGTGAATCCTCTGTGCTCAGTGAACCGTGCAGAATCACGTATAGTGGACATGGGATTTCTTGATATCCCAACCTCTATGCTGTAACATCTGGATACTGCGGGTTTGATGCTACATAAATACGCAGCCCAACAAACCCACATACCCTAAAGCTATGTGCCCATGATCCGGATATAGCAGCATTTTGGACGCAGCTTATATTCGACTCATGCATTTACTAATCACACAGGTAAATCCACATGTGCTCATTGAACCATGCAGATTTACGGCATCTAGTGAATGGCTATACCCGTATGGCAGATAATTGACGTGCTGCGCCGCGGGTGAGTTTACACAGCATCAAATAGAAGCACATTGGGCCTGGTAGTTGTATAAATCCCATCCACTGTGCTTGTAACCTAGAACGCAGGTGTTTTGGATACAGCGCATGTGAGCAGGGTCCAAACCTCTGCTATTCCGGATCGTGGGCACTTACTCTAATGGGTATATGCACACGTTCAGGATTTGCAGCAAAAAAATCTGCTGCAAATCCTGATGTGTTTGCAGGAGAAACGCTGCATTTTTTTAACACTCATTTTTATTGCGTCTTTTTCCACGCTCAGTGAAATGGATGAAATCTGCAGAGTGAAATCTACAGCAAATCTGCCAGGAAAAAAATAAGCAACGTGTGTGTGAGAATTCAGGAGTCCCATTAACTTTATTGGTACTAGAAAATCCTTAAGATTTTGTGGCAAAACTGCATGGGAAAAAAAACGACAGTAATGTGATGTGTGCACATGCTATAAACTCATCTGAATTTCTTTTTTTATATAGTTGATAACTTTATCATTATGTTTTGGAGTTTCTCCGCTCTTACCGGTGAGCTCATATCTAGAGAGCTGTCTGATAATCCACAAGCAAAACCTAAGACAATAACATAATGAGCAAATACCCCGTAGTAAGCAAAAAAGTAAACAGTAATAACATAAGAAGCGTAAAAGCCATCCCACCTCAGGAAGGTGGACCCTAATTCTTTCACTTCACCTCACCTATGTGCCAGCAGACGGGCAGAACAGGACCCAGACATGACCCAAAAGCAGCCCAACCCAAAAAGGAGCCACGCCATTGTTTGCACAAAGTACAAAAAAACTAAAGCAAAACCAAAGAAATGAGCCGGAACATACAGGAGCTTCTCACAAAATTAGAATGTCATCAAAAAGTTAATTTATGTCAGTTCTTCAATACTAAAAGTGAATCTCACATATTCTATAGAGTCATTACACACAGAGTGATCGATTTCACGTGTTTATTTCTGTTAATGTATGTTGATATAAGTGCAATATGTAGGTGCATATTCACAATGTGGACATTTAACAAACATCTGCTGCAATTTCTGATGTGTTGGCAGGAAAAATACTGCATAGAATATGAGCATTTTGTTTGCGTTTTTTTACATGCGCTTTTAATGGGTATTTTTGCACTCATTAATTGGGTGAAATATGAAACAAAAATGGCTAAAAGAATAAACATACTGCAGAAGTAACTCTGCTGGGAAATAATAAGAAACGTGTTCACGAGTCTTCATGGAATCTCATTCTCTTTGCTGGTACTAGGAAAGATTTTGTGACGAAACTGCACAAAAAAAAAAACGCAACAAAAATGAAGAATTCAATGTGTGCACACACCCTAAACTCCTCCTCTGACTTTTTTTTATTGCTTATTACTTTATCTTTATATTTCAGAGTTTCTCTGCTCCTAGGTGAGCTCATATCTACAGATAAGTCCTGCAAGGATTGATGATCTTCTATGTAATGCCTCACTGGTAATTAAAGGCATATTACACCCCTCTGGATCTCCCACTGACAGCAGTGAACAATATGCGCTTTTCCTTTAAGAAGAGCCTATATTCCTTCCTGATCCGCCCTGCTGTGACTCAGTGTTACTGGAATAGCAGGAAGTTTCTGCCAAACTAAAAGTAGATTGAAAGTAAAGCTGACATTGGGGCGACAGGACGGGATTCCTGGAGATCCCACAGAAAGTGCAGAAGTGACATCTGATCTTATCCTTTATTTTAGGGTTTTTCATAGTGGGACGCGTCTGCGGAGTCGTGATTGGCAGCAGCTCTGGATTCTCCGGGTCGAGAAGGTCCATGTGTCTGATACTCCTGACTATGTGACCCTTTAAATCTGGGATCATGGAGATGTGTCCGCACCGCCAGCTTCTGTTGTTCCTGGGAATTGTTTTGTCGAATATTCCGCAGGTAAGAACTGATCACAGGGGACAGGTGATGTCTGTCACTGTGTGTGCCGCCATGTGCCTGGGCATGGGGACAACTGGGAACCAAGGTCTATGGTGGCCCTGTGTAGGGTGTCCATGTGGATCCAGCGGTGGTCCTACAGCGCCGTCCAGATGGGGAATAAAGGACACCGGGCTGTGGCTGGAGTTATATATACATATATAGGAGCATGTATACCGGGCTGTGGCTGGAGTTATATATAGATATATATATACTGTATATAGGGCTGCAGCGAGAGCTTAGATACAGGGGGCTGCAGCGAGAGCTTAGATACAGGGGGCTGCAGCGAGAGCTTAGATACAGGGGGCTGCAGCGAGAGATTAGATATAGGGGGCTGGAGTGAGAGCTTAGATATAGGGGGCCGCAGCAAGAGCATAGATATAGGGGGCCACAGCGATTGCTTAGATATAGGGGGCTGCAGCGAGTGCTTAGATATAGGGGGCCGCAGCGAGAGCTTAGATATAGGGGGCTGCAGCGAGTGCTTAGATACACTATGTTCCAAATTATTATGCAAATGATATTTTTCTCTGATTTTCCTAAATGGTCGGTCCAAATGACAGTCAGTCTAATAAAAGTCATCACCCGTTAGATTATACATCGAATTTTATTGAAGAAACCTCCCAATGATAACAGTATAATCTCCAAAATGAATAAAACCCCACAATGCACTGTTCCAAATTATTAGGCACAGTAGAATTTCTAGACATTTGATCTGTTTTAAAGAACTGAAAATGCTCATTTGTGGAATTTGCAGCATTAGGAGGTCACATTCACCGAACAAAAAAGCTATTTAACGCCAAAACTATTTGTCACCTTCACAATTCTTGCATCCATTGAACTTGTGAGTTTTTGGAGAGTTTCTGCTTGTATTGCTTTGCGTGAAGTCAGAATAGCCTCCCAGAGCTGCTGTTTTGATGTGAACTGCCTCCCACCCTCATAGATCTTTTGCTTGTTGATCCTCCAAAGGTTCTCTATAGGGTTGAGGTCAGGGGAAGATGGTGGCCGCACCATGAGTTTATCTCCTTTTATGCCCATAGCAGCCAATGACTCAGAGGTTTTCTTTGCAGCATGAGATGGTGCATTGTCAGCATGAAGATGATTTTGCTTCTGAAGGCACATTTCTGCTTTTTATACCATGGATGAAAGTTGTCAGTCAGAAACTCTATATACTTTGCAGAGGTCATTTTCACATGTCCAGGAACTTTAAAGGGTCCTACCAGCTGTTTCCCCATGATTCCGGCCCAAAACATGACTCCTCCACCTCCTTGCTGACGTTGCAGCCTTGTTGGAACATGGTGGCCATCCACCAACCATCCACTACTCCATCCATCTGGACCATCCACGGTTGCTCGACACTCATCAGTAAACAAGACTGTTTGAAAATTAGTCTTCATGTATGTCTGGGCCCACTGCAACCATTTCTGCTTGTGAACACTGTTTAGGGGTGGCCAAATAGTAGGTTTATGAACCAAAACAAGCCTTTGAAGGATCCTACACCTTGAGGTTCGAGGGACTCCAGAGGCATCAGCGGCTTCAAATATCTGTTTGCTGGTTTGTAATGGCTTTTTAGCAGCTGCTCTCTTTATCCGATGAACTTGCCTGGCAGAAACCTTCCTCATTATGCCTTTATCAGCACAAACACATTTGTGCTCAGATACAGCCACAAATCTCTTAACAGTAAGATCATCACGCTTAAATTTTCAAGAAATATCTAATGTTTTCATCCCTTGACCAAGGCATTGCACTATTTGATGCTTTTCGGCAGCAGAGAGATCCCTTTTCTTTCCCATGTTACTTGAAAACTGTGATCTGCTTAATAATGTGGAACATCATTTTTAAGTAGTTTTCCTTTAATTAGAATCACCTGGAAAACTAATTATCACATGTGTTTAAGATTGATTTCAGTGATCCATTGAGCCCTGAGACACAATACCATCCACGAGTTTATTTAAAAAACAAAACAATTAAATCGTTTTGACACCTAAATCCAATTTGCATAATAACTTGGAACACAGTGTAGATATAGGGGGCTGCAGCGAGAGATTAGATATAGGGGACTGCGGCGAGTGCTTAGATAGATATAGGGAGCTGCAGCGAGTGCTTAGATACAGGGGCTGCAGCGAGAGATTAGATATAGGGGGCTGCAGCGAGTGCTTAGATATAGGGGGCTGCGGCGAGTGCTTAGATAGATATAGGGAGCTGCAGCGAGTGCTTAGATACAGGGGCTGCGGCGAGTGCTTAGATAGATATAGGGGGCTGCAGCGAGAGATTAGATATAGGGGGCTGCAGCGAGTGCTTAGATACAGGGGGCTGCAGCGAGAGATTAGATATAGGGGGCTGCAGCGAGAGCTTAGATATAGGGGCTGCAGCGAGAGCTTAGATATAGGGGCTGCAGCGAGAGCTTAGATACAGGGGGCTGCAGCGAGAGATTAGATATAGGGGGCTGCAGCGAGAGCTTAGATATAGGGGCTGCAGCGAGAGCTTAGATATAGGGGCTGCAGCGAGAGCTTAGATACAGGGGGCTGCAGCGAGAGATTAGATATAGGGGGCTGCAGCGAGAGCTTAGATACAGGGGGCTGCAGCGAGAGATTAGATATAGGGGGCTGCGGCGAGTGCTTAGATAGATATAGGGGGCTGCAGCGAGTGCTTAGATAGATATAGGGGGCTGCAGTGAGTGCTTAGATAGATATAGGGGGCTGCAGCGAGTGCTTAGATACAGGGGGCTGCAGCGAGTGCTTAGATATAGGGGGCTGCAGCGAGAGCTTAAGATACAGGGGGCTGCAGCGACTGCTTAGATATAGGGGGCTGCAGTGAGAGATTAGATATAGGGGGCTGCGGTGAGTGCTTAGATAGATATAAGGGGCTGCAGCGAGAGCTTAGATATAGGGGGCTGCAGCGAGAGCTTAGATACAGGGGGCTGCAGCGAGAGATTAGATATAGGGGGCTGCAGCGAGTGCTTAGATAGATATAGGGGGCTGCAGTGAGTGCTTAGATAGATATAGGGGGCTGCAGCGAGTGCTTAGATACAGGGGGCTGCAGCGAGTGCTTAGATATAGGGGGCTGCAGCGAGAGCTTAGATTTAGCGGCAAAATCCGATTGGTTCCACAAAGCGAATCGTCTGCCTGTTTGCTGATCGGCGGCCATGTCACGTGCCTGACTAACGCTAACAGATATTTGCATACCTTATGTTCCCTGAGATTGCAGCAGAGCTGAATTTATTTCCTCTTCAGGGCAGAGTTGAGATAAACCAGTAATTTGACCTGCAGTCCCATGCAATAGTCAGAAATGCTGTATTGTATTGCATTCTGCCAATTGAAACTGAATGATCACAGCCCCCAAATGGCAGCACAGGACGGAATCCCACATCACAGGGAAATCAGAGCGTTTCAATGTCATTTGTGTGTTTACCCTGCGGTTTCTAGATACGAGACCTAACGTCAGGACTCGTCTACATTGCATACATGTATGTAGCAGAGCTGAGATTATTGGCTGTGGCAGAGCTGAGCGTGTCATTTTGCAGGACTCACAGTCACATCTAGCTCTGTTTACATGGGACTGCCGGTAAGTCCTGAGCATTGTCACGGAACCTCTGCTACATTATAGGACATATGAAGCCAGTGAGTGTTGTGCAGCTGGTTGTCTTCACCTTTGACCATGATTGTACAGATATAATCTATGGAACATTGAGGCCTTTGTTTTACTTATCTGACATTTTATCCTGAGTCTGAGCCAGATAAAAAGTATCAAGAGGAGTCTAGAAAAAAATGCAGAACTGTGGGGCATATGGCCCACCCATGACACCGATCGTTATCTCTGGGTCAGCCTGCGATAATCCAGTTATGGCTCCATCGGTCCCATAGAGGACAGTAGTGTCCATACCTCCCTTCCAGGGCAACATCACTACACTGCCCAATCCAAAAGTGGTGCCCCTCTGGGAGCCCCTTTAGGGTGCTTTTCACATTGCGCTTTTCTACACGTTCACGTGTCCCATTGGAGCTTGCGTTGGAACCCCCCACCCACTGCAAAATGGGAATCGGACGAATGCGCCGATGGGGAAATAGGCTATAATGGTGCCGGCAGAGCGAATATGCATTCTGATGTGCATGATTATCGGGCGTCTATGACGACTGGAGGAGGACACTCCGACATGGAAGACTGTAGACTGGACAGTTTGATGCCACTTTTATTGCCCCCATTCAGTATTACGGCTTCATGATGATTTTCCATGCACAGTATGATGCTTGATTGATGCCCCCCAACACACCAGTGTGCCCACAGTGCCTCCATACACACAGTGTGATGGCCATAACACATGCTAGGATCTCCCTGCTGTGCACCCAACATGATGCCACCACAGAGCCTCCATTACCCATATTGAAATGTCCAGTATCCCCCCACACCATGGTGTCTCCACACACAATAATTCAGCCACAATGCCCCCTACACAATGATACTCCCAGAGTTCCCCCATACAATGATTCCTCTACAGTGCCTCTCACACAATGATTCGCCGACAGTTTAACCCATACAAAGATGCCTCCACAGTGCCACCTACACAATGATACCTCCACAGTCACAGTAGTCCAAACACAATAATGGCCCCTAGTGTGCTTCCCACACAATTCTGCCCCCACACTGCCCATCATACAATGATACCCCCATGGTGCCTCCTCAAAACGATGTCCCTATTGTGTCCCCACACAATGATTTCACCCCCAGTGCTGCCCACACAATGATGCCTATATGCTCCCCACACAATTATTGATCCACAGTGCCCCCCCACACAACGATGAACTGAAAAAATGAAAGGTGCCCTGTGATTGGTTGCTATGGGCGTCACGGACAGTAGGCCTCAATTTTCAAGACTGTCGAGAAGAAAACTGTTACCCATAGAAACCAATCACAGAGCAGCATTTATTTTACTAAAGCAGTTTCAAGAATGAAACCTGCATGCTGATTGGTTGCTATGGGCAACAGACCATTTTAATCATTTTTCATAAATGAGGCCTATCCACCACAGACTTCTCTTACCACCAGTCTGCTTCAGGCAGGTGACATCTTGAAAGAGATTGAGTGGAGCAGTGGCTGCACACGTCTATAGGAGTTACGGAAACAGACAAGCAAGTCCTTTCCAGCTCATTGGAGAGGAGCGAATAGCACTTAAAGGGGTTGTCCACTCCTGGACCACCTCTTCCTAATAGCACCAACCTGCAAAATAAAATAAAAAATCCATATTTATCTCCAATATTGGCACTGTATCTTCCCGTGGTCATGTGACATTATGTCATATGACCGCTACAACTAATCAGCAGCCATTGATCGGCTGCAGCCTTCTCTATTCCATCACAGCGTAGTGACAGAAGGTGGTATTGTACAAGTGATCAAAAGTTCAAATCCGATTGTTTTTATTAAGTTTTTCTATGTAAAAAAATGAAAATATTTTTAAAATAATTAAAAAATAAAAACTTTAAAAGTTCATATCATCCCCCTTTTCTTGGAAAAGTAAATAAAATCTAAAAAATAAAAAGAAAAAAGAAAACCTAACATAGTTGGTATTGCCGCATGTGAAACTGTAATAAAATATTAATATTTATCCCATACGGTGAACGCTGAAATAGAAAAATCAAAATGGCAAAATCGCTGTTTTATGGTCACTTTGTCCTCCAAAAAAATTAAAGAGAGATTAGAAAGTCATATGAACCCCCAAGTAGGGCTGAGAAAAACTTCAGCTTGTACCGCAGAAAAAAATATGGCTCTTGGAAGGCAGGTAGGAATAATAGGATGCGAAGAGCGGCCCACTGGTAATCTGTAGCCTAAATTCCCCCATACACCTGACTATGGAGGTTATATACACCATACTCCATATATATCCAGCCTTACATTATAGGCCGGAGTCCATTGATAGTACCCTACACATCTTGCTCTTTAGACCGTATTGTACAGCTCAGAAACATTTTGCGAACCCTGATTTGTGGCAGCTGCAGGATATACATTGCAGAACCAGGTTTTTCGGTGGCTTGTGCACTACAGGTCCCTGATGGCTGTGAAATGCAGAACCACGATGTCTGGTGGTTAAAGTATATAACGCAGAAGTCTGGTACCTGCACTATGTAGTACACCTGCTATACTAATGGTGGTAGATTATGTTGAAGGTTTAAATGAAGGTTCTGGACCCTGATGCTATTTTTTGTTATTATTGCATGTCATTTGTAGTTCAAGTCACTGTATCTAGGAAAAAAGGACCTTTTTTCCACTTTAAGGAGGAAATGTCACTTGCTTTAAATATGCACTTTTGTTACCTGGTGTAAATGCGGATATTCTCCGGAATCTGGCGATATTTTTCTTTTGTTTCTGCGCCTCTGCGTTCCTGAGATATAGCCCTTGTTTCCTGATTTGTAAATTTTGTCTCGTTAGCTCAGAGGGTGTGGCCATGTTTTCTTTGTGGGCGTCTTATCTGAGGACCACGCCCCTTTAGTTAACAAGACTAGATTTACAAACAAGGGATAGGCAGCCATATCTCAGGAACGGATAGGCGCAGGAAGAAAAGAAAAACTGCGTCGGATTCAGGAGAACAGCGGCATTTAGAACAGGTACACAAATTACATCTAATCGCAAGTAACGGGTCCTCTTTAAAGTACCATAAACACCATCAAACAAAGCTGAAATCATACCAACAATGACCGACTAACAGCAATAGTGTCATCAATGTCTAATTATGACTGCTACATAATTATTATTGAGACTCAGTGGTCACAAACCTCAAGTATGAGATCATCAAACTTCAGATGGGGCAAATCCACATGTCAAATTTTAATTTTATGTGAATGTTTACTTATACTTCAGTATTCATCTCGTGGTGGAACCTCAACTTTGCTTTAGTGCAGTCATTAGTCCAAAAATTAGGTAGTTGTTAGGTTGTCCTATCGAGGGGGCTGAGGATAAAGTGGTGCGACATGTCAATGTCGACTAATCACTTCAAATCCCTAGTCCGCTATCGAAAAACTTAGGCCAAGCAGTGTGTCTTGTTGATGTCCCCCAGCACAAGGTGCAAAATGGAAGAAAGCAGTTTTATGTGAGTTTATTACCCACAAGTGTATATTTCAGAAGGCAGTGGGTTATCTGCCCCTTGGGGTGTGCCTGGGGTTTCACCAGCTAACGTCTCTTGGTGACCCCCATAATTGACCAGTAAGTTAGCAGTCACAGTAATGTGGAGGGTGGAGCACAGTACCTTGGGCAGGTCCGTTTTACCTATTGCCATTTCATGCAGAGCGGCTGTAATCATTGGGTGGAACAGCTTTTTCAGCTTTTTGATCCCTCGTAAATTGCACGAAGATGTGGTTCACCTGACATCTACAATCTACATATTCACCTTCTTTTCTGTAGCATATAATCAACTCATTAACTGCTTTTTATCAATAATTACCAGAGATGACTCCACTACCAGTAAGCCAATTACCATACTTGTATACTATTTTTGTCAGCAAAATAGACTCTGTCCATAATTAGGACAATCTATATTAATTAATATATTGAATTAATTTTCACTGCATTGTATCCTGTTCATTAGAATGTATAATGAAGCGAGCATTGTCATCTCAGTCGCTGCCTGTGCAGAGCGCAGCAGCTTATGAAGCACTCGTCTCACCTGCTGCGCTCTGCAACGACTGACATGACAAGAGTTGAGCAGGGGCTGAGATGACAAAGCGCTGAAGGGCCACAGTTTAGGGGGTGCAAAATCTCTATTCACTGTAGTATTAGTATAGTATTCACTATAATGAATCGGATTATACAGCTTTGGTCTTGGGTGATGGCTCCTATCTCCTCTACTTTGTCATTATTTTTGCTGTCTTGAGTATTTAAATGTCAATACGCACATGACAAGTACATTTCTGAAGAAAGTCAAAGTGGAATCCCCCAGGGAACATCCACTTCTTGTATCTGGAATTTTCATTTTTTTTTTTTTTTTTTTAAGCAAAGTCAGAAGAACAACTTATTTACAGATTTATTCATATGGAACATGCAGTAAATAGATCATATACTGTATATATGTATCACATGCAATATGGCATAGTCCAAAACTGGGTATTTCTTTAGGACCATATCACTTAGGCTGGTTTCACACTTGCGTTTTTGTCTGCAGCGTTTTTTGCACAAAAAGCGCATGCGTTTTTTTTCCCTATATTTAACATTGAAAACGCATGCGTTTTACCGCGTTTACATGCGTTTTTTCACACATGCGTTTTTTTAAAAAACACATGCAGATAAAAACGCAAGTGTGAAACCAGCCTTATATGCCTGCTCTCCCAGAACTTTCGGGAAACTCCCACAAACAGGGATACCTCTTAGGCCTAGCGAGTTTTACGGACGTATGAGAGGCGCAGAAAATACGGATTGCATACGGTACAATGATTCTCTATGGCCCATCTGGCGTATTTTACGGATCCGTATTATACGGTCTTGTACGGCCGTAGAAAATCACAGCATGCTGCGTTTGTCAGCGTATTGCGCAAAAAATCTGCCAATGAAAGTCTATGGGGGCGAGAAAATTACGGATTACACACGGACCATGCGTGTGACTTGCAAGAAATATGCAGCGGTGTTTTGTAGAAAAGCCGGTAATTCAATGCGGTGTACAGTAAAATCACACTGACAGAATAGAAAAGAATAGGTAGAATAAATGTGTACACATAAAATAGGTATATATGCAGTGCCAGAAAGTAGTATTCAACCCCCTGCAGATTTAGCAGGTTTAATAAGATGCAAATAAGTTAGAGCCTTCAAACAAGAGCAGGATTTATTAACAGATGCATAAATCTTACAAACCAAAAAGTTTTGTTGCTCAGTTAAATTTTTATAAATTTTAAACATAAAAGTGTGGGTCAATTATTATTCAACCCCTAGGTTTAATATTTTGTGGAATAACCTTTGTTTGCAATTACAGCTAATAATCGTCTTTTATAAGACCTGATCAGGCCGGCACAGGTCTCTGGAGTTATCTTGGCCCACTCCTCCATGCAGATCTTCTCCAAGTTATCTAGGTTCTTTGGGTGTCTCATGTGGACTTTAATCTTGAGCTCCTTCCACAAGTTTTCAATTGGGTTAAGGTCAGGAGACTGACTAGGCCACTGCAACACCTTGATTTTTTGCCTCTTGAACCAGGCCTTGGTTTTCTTGGCTGTGTGCTTTGGGTCGTTGTCTTGTTGGAAGATGAAATGACGACCCATCTTAAGATCCTTGATGGAGGAGCGGAGGTTCTTGGCCAAAATCTCCAGGTAGGCCGTGCTATCCATCTTCCCATGGATGCGGACCAGATGGCCAGGCCCCTTGCCTGAGAAACAGCACAGCATGATGCTGCCACCACCATGCTTGACTGTAGGGATGGTATTCTTGGGGTCGTATGCAGTGCCATCCAGTCTCCAAACGTCACGTGTGTGGTTGGCACCAAAGATCTCGATCTTGGTCTCATCAGACCAGAGAACCTTGAACCAGTCAGTCTCAGAGTCCTCCAAGTGATCATGAGCAAACTGTAGACGAGCCTTGACATGACGCTTTGAAAGTAAAGGTACCTTACGGGCTCGTCTGGAACAGAGACCATTGCGGTGGAGTACGTTACTTATGGTATTGACTGAAACCAATGTCCCCACTGCCATGAGATCTTCCCGGAGCTCCTTCCTTGTTGTCCTTGGGTTAGCCTTGACTCTTCGGACAAGCCTGGCCTCGGCACGGGAGGAAACTTTCAAAGGCTGACCAGGCCGTGGAAGGCTAACAGTAGTTCCATAAGCCTTCCACTTCCGATTGATGCTCCCAACAGTGGAGACAGGTAGGCCCAACTCCTTGGAAAGGGTTTTGTACCCCTTGCCAGCCTTGTGACCCTCCACGATCTTGTCTCTGATGGCCTTGGAATGCTCCTTTGTCTTTCCCATGTTGACCATGTTTGAGTGCTGTTCACAAGTTTGGGGAGGGTCTTAAATAGTCAGAAAAGGCTGGAAAAAGAGATAATTAATCCAAACATGTGAAGCTCATTGTTCTTTGTGCCTGAACTACTTCTTAATACTTTAGGGGAACCAAACAGAATTCTGGTGGGTTGAGGGGTTGAATAATAAATGACCCCCTGAAAAGACTTTTCCCAATTAAAAAAAAAAAATAAACAAAGAAATAACATTCTTTTTTGCTGCAGTGCATTTCACACTTCCAGGCTGATCTACAGTCCAAATGTCACAATGCCAAGTTAATTCCAAATGTGTAAACCTGCTAAATCTGCAGGGGTTTGAATACTACTTGTAGGCACTGTGTATATATGTATATATATATATATATATATATATATATATATATATATATATATATATATATATATATTTAATTCGGCGCTAGATAGCAGAAAATCCGGTAGTTCAATTGCCGGCTTTTCCTATGTCCTTCACAAACCCGACAGGATATGAGACATGGTTTACATACAGTAAACCATCTCATATCCCTTCTTTTATTACATATTCCTCTTTACTAATGTAAGAAGTGTCTTGGTGTCAAATTTGTGGGCTCTAGCTATTGAATTAAAGGGTTAAATCGTGGAAAAAACTGGCGTGGGCTCCCGCGCAATTTTCTCTGCCAGAGTGGTAAAGCCAGTGACTGAGGGCAGATATTAATAGCCTAGAGAGGGACCATGGTTATAGGACCCCCCCCCCGGCTAAAAACATCTGCCCCCAGCCGCCCCAGAAAAGGCACATCTGTAAAGATGCGCCTATTCTGGCACTTGGCCACTCTCTTCCCACTCCCGTGTAGCGGTGGGATATGGGGTAATGAAGGGTTAATGTCACCTTGCTATTGTAAGGTGACATTAAGCCAGGTTAATAATGGAGAGGCGTCAATTATGACACCTATCCATTATTAATCCTATATTACGAAATGGTTAATAAAACACACACACATTATTAAAAAGAATTTTAATGAAATAAAGACACATGTTGTTTTAATATTTTATTATACTCTTAATCCACCTGAAGACCCTTGACACCTGAAATAAAGTTAAAAAAACAAACAACAATATTCCATACCTGTCTTCTCCCACACTGAAAATCCATCTGAAGGGGTTAAATCATTTTACACCCAGGAGCTCTGCTAATGCAGCTGTGCTCCTGTCTGTAAAACTTGGTGAATGAATGGAATGCAGGGGAATGTACTGTAGTTACCTCAAGTCGCGGTGATGCGCCCTCTGCTGGATGAACTCATATGAACTCAAGCATGGGAAAATATTCTGAAAAGTTCCCACACTCGAGTTCATATGAGTTCATCCAGAAGATTAGAATCCTGGAGAACTTGACAATTCGCCAGGGCTCTGAGAAACCTTCCAGAAATCAGGTTCTGCAGTGGTTTAGCTGGGGCTTAAATGCTTTTTCAGGGGCTCTGATTGAGATGTGGAGAAGAAGTGCAAGTCTAAATGGCTAAATAAAATACTTGGCATTTTGAGCTTGGAAATAAGTTTCCTCCTGGAAGGACACTTAAGGATTGAGCTGGTCCAGAAGAGGACCACAGGATCCTGCAGCGAGCCAAGGACCTGCCATAATAAAGCCCTACTGATGCTGAGATGATGAAGAGAAATACAGAGGTGGCTTTGCACTTTGGCCATGAGGACAGAGGGGACCTAAAAGCCCCTTATTTTTGCCACTTTTATAACAGTCACATTTATAATGGTGGGGATCCAGGTAGAGATTTTGCATTAAAGCCCAGGTCCTTCAAGTAGCGCTATTAAAATTGTGCATTAGCTTAGCTGCCGAATAAGTCGTCACTCATCACCTATGGAGGGCACAGATGACCCCATTTCAACGCTAGGCCAATTCGACTATTTCATAGCCTAGCAGGGTCTTGGATTTGGCACTTCTTCGGTGGGTCACTGGTGGAGTTTAGACTAGTTGCAAATCTTTGTGCGTTTCTAGACCAATAGAAAAAGTGAAGTGCGAGACTTTATGATGTTTCCTAGTCACGTAGTCACAAGAGCCTGCGAGAAATAAAGACAGAAAGAGGAAGAGCTTCTCATTGCGATGGTGTCCTGTGGTTCGGGTGGAGCTTCGGTGACAGATTGCGTGTGTTTTGGAACTGGATTTGCATTTCCTGAAACTATACAAACAAACATTTATTAATTAAGTAGCAAACCAAAACTAAACAGATAAAACATATAAAGTGCCAAGGGTAGATAGTATTGTAATAATACAGTTATTATAGAGTTAAAGGGGATTATCAGGACTCCTCTATTGATGGTGCATCCTCAGCAAAGATTGGTACCGTTTCAAAGAAGTGACATCCACCTTCGTTTTTTGTTTTTTTTTCCCCAGGCGTTTTTCAAAACCTAAAAGTTGAAAAATCGCTCAAAAGACTGAACATAGGAACATCAAAGGGGTTTTACAGTAGTGAACAGTAAGGGTTTGTGCACACAGTGTCTTTTTCAGGTGGATTCCGCCTGGAACTCTCCTCAAAACCACCACAAAAAAATGAAGATGGTCCATAGCGATGTAAAAGCGGCTATGAATATGTAACGTTATGTGCAAATTTGGAACATATCTCGGAAGTGATAGCTTCTGAGGAGGTTAAATATGTGGATTTTTCCTTCACATAAAATCAGTCACATATAGGTCAGCACAGGAGCCTTTATTTCCACTTGAAATGATGGACACATTTTTATTTGTGCTCTGGAAAATAGGATAAATGGAAAATGGCCATCCAGAATAGGGAGGATCCGCTGAACCAGAAGAAAACCACAAGATTTATGTTTACTTACAGAATGGCATAGATAGAGAAGCTTAGCATAAAATCTCGGGTTTCACTTTTTTGGCTTCTTCTGGGGGCCTGGTAAACAAATTACTGTACTTTATACTAACCACATTCTTGGGGGAAGACCTTATTTAAACCAGCACAAAAACAGAAAATCTAAACATGGGCATTATGTCAAGGATTAATCTGGAGAAATTCCCTAGAAAAAAAAATAATAAAATGAACATAGCAAAAATATGTAAAAAAATAAAATAAAAATGTCAATCAACTAGTATGTAGTATATAAAATTACATACAAAAATATCTGATTCATGCTGTCCTCGTTTTGGGCAGCATGAATCAGGTAATAGGTTCCCTTTAAGGGGTTAATGTAATTGATGTGATGTTGCTATCAGTTTCCTGCAATCAACTGTACACGCTCAATAGGTTCCCATTCCTTGACAGCAAACATAAACCTTGACGGACAATAATTACCTAGCAACTGTTACAGTTTGCACCACAAACATTTTGATGCATGCTACTCTGACATGTCTATAGAGGATCAGCTTTGTCTGACTACAAGTCCCAGAATGCACATTTAAGGCAGTGGGCAAGTGTCCTTCAGGGGGTTGCTAGTACAGTTATATGAAAAAGTTTGGGCACCCCTATTAATCTTAAGCTTAATGTTTTATAAAAATTGTTTTTTTTGCAACAGCTATTTATCAGTTTCATATATCTAATAACTGTTGGACACAGTAGTGTTTCTGCCTTGAAATGAGGTTTATTGTACTAACAGAAAATGTGCAATCTGCATTCAAACAAAATTTGACAGGTGCAGAAGTATGGGCACCTCACCAGAAAAGTGACATTAATATTTAGTAGATCCTCCTTTCGCAAAAATAACTGCCTCTAGTCACTTCCTGTAGCTTTTAATGAGTTCCTGGATCCTGGATGAAGGTATTTTTGACCATTCCTCTTTACAAAACAATTCCAGTTCAGTTAAGTTTGATGGTCGCCGAGCAAGGACAGCCCTCTTCAAATGATCCCACAGATGTTCAATGATATTCAGGTCTGGGGACTGAGATGGCCATTCCAGAACAGTGTAATTGTTCCTCTGCATGAATGCCTGAGTAGATTTGGAGCGGTGTTTTGGATCATTGTCTTGCTGAAAGATCCATCCCCTGCGTAACTTCAACTTTCTCACTGATTCATGAACATTATTGTCAAGAATCTGCTGATACTGAGAGGAATCCATGCGTCCCTCAACTTTAACAAGATTCCCAGTGCCGGCATTGGCCAAACAGCCCCAAAGCATGACAGAACCTCCACCAAATCTTACTGTGGGTAGCAAGTGTTTTTCTTGGAATGCTGTGTTTTTTGCCGCCATGCATAACGCCTTTTTGTATGACCAAACAACTCAATCTTGGTTTCATCAGTCAACAGGACCTTCTTCCAAAAAGAAATTAGCTTCTCCAAATGTGCTTTTGCACACTTCAGCCGACTCTGTTTGTGGCGTGCTTGCAGAAACGGCTTCTTTCGCATCACTCTCCCATACAGCTTCTCCTTGTGCAAAGTGCGTTGTATAGTTGACCGATGCACAGTGACACCATCTGCAGCAAGTTGATGCTGCAGCTCTCTGGAGGTGGTCTGAGGATTGTCCTTGACTGATCTCACCATTTTTCTCTGCCTTTCTGATGTTTTTCTTGGCCTGCCACTTCTGGCCTTAACAAGAACTGTACCTGTGTTCTTCCATTTCCTTACTATGTTCCTCACAGTGGAAATTGACAGGTTAAATCTCTGAGACAGCTTTTTGTATCCTTCCCCTAAACAGCTATGTTGAATAATCTTTGTTTTCAGATCATTTGACAGTTGTTTTGAGGAGCCCATGATGCCACTCTTCAGAGGAGATTCAAACAGGAGAACAACTTGCAAGTGGTCACTTTAAGTAGCTTTTCTCATGATTGCATACACCTGGCTATGAAGTTTAAAGCTCAATGAGGTTACAAAACCAAAAAAAGTGCTTTAGTAAGTCAGTAAAAAGTAGGTTGGAGTATTTAAAACAAGAACATGATAAGGGTGCCCATACTTATGCACCTGTCAAATTTTGTTTGAATGCAGATTGCACATTTTCTGTTAGTACAATAAACCTCATTTCAAGGCAGAAACATTACTGTGTCCAACAGTCATTAGATATATGAAACTGAAATAGCTGTTGCAAATAAATTTTTTTTTATAAAACATTAAGCTTAAGATTAATAGGGGTGCCCAAACATTTTCATATAACTGTATATAGTAAATGTTCTTATATTGCTTCCTTATTATTGTGACTTTTTTAACATGTTCTGAGATGTGTACTGTTACTTTAAGCCCACCTGGAACTAGTGAGACTTGGGCCGCACTATATTATATACGATAGCTCCTACATAATAATAAGACAGTATCAAATGAGGTCTGCAGTTAAGGTGTCCTTGGCAATCGGGAGGGACAAGGTGGGGGCAGGGAAGAGGTGCTATGAAATGACAAGCAAGACTGACAATGGTAGTACTTTCAGTGAGGGGGAATCATAGTGATGGCCAGATACACATGAGGTAATGGTCAGCTGGACGTTCTCTCCTCAGACAGCTATTTCTCCAGCCTGTTCTCCTGTGTTCCTGTTTGGCTGAGTTGACTAAAGCCACCTTGGAGTTGACTGACTAAAGCCGCCTCACAGTTGACTGACTAAAGCCACCTTGGAGTTGACTGACTAAAGCCGCCTCACAGTTGACTGACTAAAGCCTCCTTGGAGTTGACTGACTAAAGCCTCCTTGGAGTTGACTGACTAAAGCCTCCTCGGAGTTGACTGACTAAAGCATCCTCGGAGTTTACTGACTAAAGCCTCCTCGGAGTTGACTGACTAAAGCCTCCTCGGAGTTGACTGACTAAAGCCTCCTCGGAGTTGACTGACTAAAGCCTCCTCGGAGTTGACTGACTAAAGCCTCCTCGGAGTTGACTGACTAAAGCCTCCTCGGAGTTGACTGACTAAAGCCTCCTCGGAGTTGACTGACTAAAGCCTCCTCGGAGTTGACTGACTAAAGCCTCCTCGGAGTTGACTAAAGCCGCTTCAGAGTAACCCTCTCTGTGGTGTGTATCTTTCTCCTTTCTTTTAACCATTCTTATCCGCCTCTCCTGATCCTCCTCGCAGTCCACTCATTTGAATCCAACAAGTATTTTTTCCGGCATTGACCTAACTTCGGAGGTCACAGTCTTCTAATTCTGGACAAGGAAGTTATAGGATGGAGGAAATATCTCCTTTCTCTACCACTCACGTCACTTACATTCAAGATGTGGGATTTTTTCTTGCATATCTGTGAGGAGGCCGACGCGCCTAGATATCCCTGCTATGCGCTTTTCCTAAGGGCATGAAATATTATTTTTTTCTTGTTTGTGAAATTCAACTAACGGGAGTAAGAGCAGTGTCCCTGAACACCCTGAGGAGCTGTGTACGCATGCGGGGGTTTCCCAAAGGCCTTTACATTGAAGGCATATCCATAGGCATCAATGTATGTTGGGAAGGAACTTGGGTCAAATGATGTGTAGTAGCCCCTTTTTTTCTAGTAATTGGTGAGGTTCCATGTTCAGCTGCCATAAGGGTCACGTCTGTGGTGGCCACATCTGGATATCTGGACTTTCTTGGTCCTTAGGATTGAGCATCAATCGGTGATCAGTGGGGTTAACCATTTGGAATCCTCTGTGATAGACAGATCAGCTTCCTGGGGTAACTGATACAGCGCCATCTATGTGTGTGTGGCCGCATCTGGTACTACAGCGCTGTCCCCCAGTATTGTGGTAAGGCAGTTAGATGGTCCCTTCTTTCTGCAGGTTAGAGAAGGTCCTGGTTACGTTGTCATAAGAGGCAAATCGGTGGAGTTCAGACACTAGCAGCTGGTCACACACCGTTTTTGATGTGGATTTTATAGCACATTCTGCAGCAATATCCACATGAAAAATGTCTTAAATACTCTGAATAACCTTCCTATTAAGTGTGACGAGACAGCGCCTGTAGTGCACATGGTGCGGTTTTTTGTTGCATGTATTGAACCACATGGAAAAAAGTGACATGTCAATTCTTGATGTGATTCCGGCTGAAAAAAGACTTTCCAAATTTGACTTCTGAATTGACTGAAGCAGAAAAAAATGCTTAATACATACTAATACAGACTATGTAAAAAAAAGAAGAAAATACCCAAAATATCAGTTTTTGAAACTGCATTTTGACGTGGATGTTTTCAGCCAGGAAATTACACATCAAGAAAACATTGTGTGCATTGGACCTGAATTTGATACAGACTGTGACTTTTTTTTTTTTCAGGAGTATGTTCACACTGAGTTTTTCCGACATTGATTTTTTAATGCAGTTTTTGTGGATGGAGTGTTTTTCTGCTTCCATTGGTTCAGTAGAATCGCCTCAAGAATTTTTATGAGGCTTCTTTTTCAGGCACTATGTTTATTATCTGTGTTTTTGACGAAAAAAGAGTTTTTAATGTGAATTTTGGAGTAAAATGTGCTCTTAAAACTTTATGTGAACATACCCCAATATTTACCCCCCAACATTTAGTGAATCCGTGAGTCACAATGTCTGCAGAAATAACTGTCTGCGAGTCTGAGGTGGCCTATCTGCAACAGACAAGACTGTCCTCCAACAAACCTCACACAATGCCTCCCTGGGAGAAGTAATGACATTGCTGAGCGCAGCTCCTGGAATACATCACGGCCACTACTGGAACATTTCCTGTTAGGGAAAGAGAGGAGAAGAGTGAGCAGAGAACAGCAGCAGAGACTCCTCCGGGTGATGAATCGCCTATTTATACTGAGGCTGGAAATGTGACAAACAGAGAGAGGCATATTCAACACAGATATTTATAGAAAAGCCACAAAATATTCTATAACAGTCTCTTAGACAAGGGAACGTACACAGTGACTGCACCAGCAGAATAGTGAGTGCAGCTGTGGAGTTTAATACAGGATGTAACTCAGGATCAGTAATGTAATGTATGTACACAGTGACTGCACCAGCAGAATAGTGAGTGCAGCTCTGGAGAATAATACAGGATGTAACTCAGGATCAGTAATGTATGTACACAGTGACTGCACCAGCAGAATAGTGAGCGCAGCTCTGGGGTATAATACAGGATGTAACTCAGGATCAGTAATGTAATGTATGTACACAGTGACTGCACCAGCAGAATAGTGAGTGCAGCTCTGGAGTATAATACAGGATGTAACTCAGGATCAGTAATGTAATGTATGTACACAGTGACTGCACCAGCAGAATAGTGAGTGCAGCTCTGGGGTATAATACTGGATGTAACTTAGGATCAGTAATGTAATGTATGTACACAGTGACTGCACCAGCAGAATAGTGAGTGCAGCTCTGGAGAATAATACAGGATGTAACTCAGGATCAGTAATGTAATGTATGTACACAGTGACTGCACCAGCAGAATAGTGAGTGCAGCTCTGGGGTATAATACAGGATGTAACTGAGGATCAGTAATGTAATGTATGCACACAGTGACTGCACCAGCAGAATAGTGAGTGCAGCTCTGGGGTATAATACAGGATGTAACTGAGGATCAGTAATGTAATGTATGTACACAGTGACTCCACCAGCAGAATAGTGAGTGCAGCTCTAGGGTATAATACAGGATGTAACTAGGATCAGTAATGTAATGAATGTACACAGTGACTGCACCAGCAGAATAGTAAGTGCAGCTCTGGGGTATAATACAGGATGTAACTCAGGATCAGTAATGTATGTACACAGTGACTGCACCAGCAGAATAGTGAGTGCAGCTCTGGGGTATAATACAGGATGTAACTCAGGATCAGTAATGTAATGTATGTACACAGTGACTGCACCAGCAGAATAGTGAGTGCAGCTCTGGCTGGGGTATAATACAGGATGTAACTGAGGATCAGTAATGTAATGTATGCACACAGTGACTGCACCAGCAGAATAGTGAGTGCAGCTCTGGGGTATAATACAGGATGTAACTGAGGATCAGTAATGTAATGTATGTACACAGTGACTCCACCAGCAGAATAGTGAGTGCAGCTCTAGGGTATAATACAGGATGTAACTAGGATCAGTAATGTAATGAATGTACACAGTGACTGCACCAGCAGAATAGTAAGTGCAGCTCTGGGGTATAATACAGGATGTAACTCAGGATCAGTAATGTAATGAATGTACACAGTGACTGCACCAGCAGAATAGTGAGTGCAGCTCTGGGGTATAATACAGGAGGTAACTCAGGATCAGTAATGTATGTACACAGCGACTGCAGCAGCAGAATAGTGAGTGCAGCTCTGGGGTATAATACTGGATGTAACTCAGGATCAGTAATGTATGTACACAGTGACTGCACCAGCAGAATAGTGAGTGCAGCTCTGGAGTATAATACAGGATGTAACTCAGGATCAGTAATGTAATGTATGTACACAGTGACTGCACCAGCAGAATAGTGAGTGCAGCTCTGGGGTATAATACAGGATGTAACTCAGGATCAGTAATATATGTACACAGTGACTGCACCAGCAGAATAGTGAGTGCAGCTCTGGGGTATAATATAGGATGTAACTCAGGATCAGTAATATATGTACACAGTGACTGCACCAGCAGAATAGTGAGTGCAGCTCTGGGGTATATTACAGGATGTAACTCAGGATCAGTAATGTAATGTATGTACACAGTGACTGCACCAGCAGAATAGTGAGTGCAGCTCTGGGGTATAATATAGGAGGTAACTCAGGATCAGTAATGTAATGTATGTACACAGTGACTGCACCAGCAGAATAGTGAGTGCAGCTCTGGGGTATATTACAGGATGTAACTCAGGATCAGTAATGTAATGTATGTACACAGTGACTGCACCAGCAGAATAGTGAGTGCAGCTCTGGGGTATAATACTGGATGTAACTCAGGATCAGTAATGTATGTACACAGTGACTGCACCAGCAGAATAGTGAGTGCAGCTCTGGGGTATAATACTGGATGTGACTCAGGATCAGTAATGTAACGTATGTACACAGTGACTGCACCAGCAGAATAGTGAGTGCAGCTCTGGGGTATATTACAGGATGTAACTCAGGATCAGTAATGTAATGTATGTACACAGTGACTGCACCAGCAGAATAGTGAGTGCAGCTCTGGGGTATAATACTGGATGTAACTCAGGATCAGTAATGTAACGTATGTACACAGTGACTGCACCAGCAGAATAGTGAGTGCAGCTCTGGGGTATATTACAGGATGTAACTCAGGATCAGTAATGTAATGTATGTACACAGTGACTGCACCAGCAGAATAGTGAGTGCAGCTCTGGGGTATAATACTGGATGTAACTCAGGATCAGTAATGTATGTACACAGTGACTGCACCAGCAGAATAGTGAGTGCAGCTCTGGAGTATAATACAGGATGTAACTCAGGATCAGTAATGTAATCTATGTATACAGTGACTGCACCAGCAGAATAGTGAGTGCAGCTCTGGAGTATAATACAGGATGTAACTCAGGATCAGTAATGTAATGTATGTACACAGTGACTGCACCAGCAGAATAGTGAGTGCAGCTCTGGGGTATAATACAGGGTGTAACTCAGGATCAGTAATGTAATGTATGTACATGTACACAGTGACTGCACTAGCAGAATAGTGAGCGCAGCTCTGGAGTATAATACAGGATGTAACTCAGGATCAGTAATATATGTACACAGTGACTGCACCAGAATAGTGAGTGCAGCTCTGGAGTATTACAGGATATAACTTTTTTTATGGTACCCCATTTTAATAGCTCGTAAAGGCTAAGTATACAGCTGTGAGCTGATATTCATAGCCTGGGAAGCTCCATGAGTATTACCCACTTTCCCAGGCTATAAACATCTGCCCCCAGCCGTCAGCTTTCCTTCTGCTGGTTAAAAAAAATTAAGCGGGAGCCCACGCCATTTTTTTTTAGACAAATAATCTTTTCTTATTTAAATACATGTACAGTAATTTGCACACACTGTACTAATTGTATATGTGTCTGACATCTGTATAACTATCTATTCTGTGTGTATATACTATATGTCATCCATTTATTCTATCATGTCGGGTTACTGTACACGGCAGATGAATTGCCGGCTTTTCTTCTATGTAATATATATAAATATATATATATGTGTGTGTGTCACTGACATCTGTATATCTATGTATTCTATGTGTATATATCTATTCTATCTATTCTAACCTGTCACTCTGTGATCTTACTGTACACCGCACATGAATTGCCGGCTTTTCAAATGAGATCAGTGTGTGAAAATCGGACATCACTCACATGGTCCGATTGTTGTATGATTTTTTTTTTCTCTCGCACCTATAGATTCTATAGATTTACAGTGGCGAGACTCGGGTGATATATGCGTACAATCGCAGCATGCCAAATACGCCCGAGAAAAAAACCGCTGATGTGAGCTGCCCCATAGATTAACACTGGGCCTAGTGTTATGTGATGTTTTCTCACATAGCACTCGCCCGTGTTCTAGGGTCGCGTGATGCTGGCCTTACGCTAATCCTAAAGGGTAAAAATAAATCAATAGAAAATCTACTAAGGGACCCAAAGGGAGCCGCGATCTGCAAAACCACGAGGATGGTAGGGTCATAATTGAAATCAAATGAGTTAAACACCAGAGTTCAGAGTTCATTCTGATTCCAGCCATTAGCAGGTCCCAAACACTGCTCGTGCATGTACTACGCCTATGCCCATGTCATCCCCGTGATGAACTTGTATGGCACCGTGGCGTCAAAACTGAATAATTACAGCAACATTTGCATGATTTTGGGGTTATCAGTTCTAACCATGAAACCTCAACTTACACATAGGATACTATCTTCTTCTTACTTCAGTCTTTTTTGTTTTTTGCAATCATTAGCTACAATAACACGTAAAGAATCTTAATGTCTGATGCTCCAGTGGCTTTTCACTTTAATTGTTCTTCAGGATGAAAGACGCATTTCATAATCTATGATGGAAAAAGTGTTTCCTGTTCTTATTGTTCCCTCCTGTTGATTAATGTTAACTGACATGAGAAGGGAAGTGGCAACAATAATGGAAGACAAATGGTTTATAGGAATAAGCACATGGCGCAATTTACAAGAATATAACTACTATAATACTGCCCCTATGTAAAAGAATATAACTACTATAATACTGCTCCCTATGTACAAGAATATAACTACTATAATACTGCCCCTATGTACAAGAATATAACTACTATAATACTGCACCTATGTACAAGAATATAACTACTATAATACTGCCCCTATGTACAAGAATATAACTACTATAATACTGCCCCTATGTACAAGAATATAACTACTATAATACTGCCCCTATGTACAAGAATATAACTACTATAATACTGCTCCTATGTACAAGAATATAACTACTATAATACCGCTCCTATGTACAAGAATATAACTACTATAATACTGCCCCTATGTAAAAGAATATGACTACTATAATACTGCTCCCTATGTACAAGAATATAACTACTATAATACTGCTCCTATGTACAAGAATATAACTACTATAATACTGCTCCTATGTACAAGAATATAACTACTATAATACTGCCCCTATGTACAAGAATATAACTACTATAATACTGCACCTATGTACAAGAATATAACTACTATAATACTGCTCCTATGTACAAGAATATAACTACTATAATACTGCCCCTATGTACAAGAATATAACTACTATAATACTGCACCTATGTACAAGAATATAACTACTATAATACTGCACCTATGTACAAGAATATAACTACTATAATACTGCCCCTATGTACAAGAATATAACTACTATAATACTGCCCCTATGTACAAGAATATAACTACTATAATACTGCCCCTATGTACAAGAATATATCTACTATAATACTGCCCCATGTTCAAGAATATAACTACTATAATACTGCCCCCTATGTACAAGAATATAACTACTATAATACTGCCCCTATATACAAGAATATAACTACTATAATATTGCCCCTATGTACAAGAATATAACTACTATAATACTGCTCCTATGTACAAGAATATAACTACTATAATACTGATCCTATGTACAAGAATATAACTACTATAATACTGCTCCTATGTACAAGAATATAACTACTATAATACTGCACCTATGTACAAGAATATAACTACTATAATACTGCTCCTATGTACAAGAATATAACTACTATAATACTGCTCCTATGTACAAGAATATAACTACTATAATACTGCACCTATGTACAAGAATATAACTACTATAATACTGCCCCCTATGTACAAGAATATAACTACTATAATACTGCTCCTATGTACAAGAATATAACTACTATAATACTGCCCCTATATACAAGAATATAACTACTATAATACTGATCCTATGTACAAGAATATAACTACTATAATACTGCACCTATGTACAAGAATATAACTACTATAATACTGCCCCTATGTACAAGAATATAACTACTATAATACTGCCCCTATGTACAAGAATATAACTACTATAATATTGCCCCTATGTACAAGAATATAACTACTAGAATACTGCCCCTATGTACAAAAATACAACTACTATAATACTGCCCCTATGTACACGAATATAACTAATATAATACTGCCCCTATGTACAAGAATATAACTACTATAATACTGCCCCTATGTACAAGAATATAACTACTATAATACTACCCATATGTACAAGAATATAACTACTATAATACTGCTCCTATGTACAAGAATATAACTACTATAATACTGCCCCTACTATATATAATATAATACTGTCCAGTCCTGAGAAGTGATATAGGGAGTTGTCGGTTTCTAGCTCTGGCCCATGTGAGATTAGGCAGCTGTACTGTATAAAGGTTTCTTGGATTCTGACATTTACGGTTTGTTTTGTTTTCTGTCCCATCACATTTAGTCGGGGGATTTCTGGTTTACTGGAACTTATTAGGGTTTCTTAGTATGACCTGGCTTCTTCTCCAGCGTTTACTTCTTGTATGGGCATTTTATTAATTATATTTCAGGCTCTATTTTTTCTCTAGTTGTTGCAAAGTGACAACTCCAGCACGACATGACGGGATAAAGCCACTTATCTTCTCAATTTACAACCTTCACTAAACGAACAGTAACTTTAGTCTATTGTTCCCCGTTATCACCTATATCAGGAGAGGGTGACTGCTGTTTCTGTGTTTCATAGGTGTAATGACTTTTATGCCTGGTTATTCCACCACACCCAGATTCTGTGGCCAAGCTTTATTATTTGGGCGTGACTTTGGGTAAAACAATATCTCCATAGAACTACATATATGAAAACAATTGTTAGTTGTAGGTGTTGGAAAGAGCCAGCACAGGGCCTCAATCTATCTCGGTAAGGTTTCTGTGCTGATTATATTTACCTGGCTAGATAAATGATATAATTCTGCCTGTCTGCCGTCACCACTAGGGGGAGCTCACTGCATAATTAGCTATATAACTCGAGAAAACTTGTTTAACAGTATTACCCATCTATCCCGCAGATTGTGTGTCAGTCTGCTGGATGGAGCAACGTCGAGTGTGCTGCTGGTGAGTGACCAGCCAAAATGTAAGCTGTAGCTGGGAGGGAGACATGCCAGAGTCTCTCTCTAAATGAAGACTGCACGGGTCAGCTAGGAAAGCTGTGCAGTCCGTGTGTTGGACCTGCAGAGAACCGTGTGGAAGCTGCAGCCTGTTCAGTGTGAACTGTGTCCAGGGATTCTGAGTTATACAATACAAACATGGGTAAGGACCACCTGGCTGTTTGACACTCGCTGTATTTATGATCCATTTACATAGGGTTTGCACCAAACACTGGTGTCTTATTTGTATAACATAGTATTACCCCTTATATATGGTGCAATTCATGTGTTCTCTATTGTGCTATGGACAAATTGCACATTTTGCAGGGATGGTTATTGATTATTTATACACATTGAGACTGGTCTGTTTTATCTTTAATTCATTCCGTTTATTTTGTTTGCCAGTGAATTACCTTTTACTGCCCATTTCTTCACTTTTGGGTCTATGTTTCCCCCTTTTTTGAACCTTCACTGAGAACCTCGCTTATTTACTACTGTTATATCTACATGTTGTGAGATTTTGAGATTTTGCGTTAATGTGTTTTTAATTCGTTTCCAATAATATTCATATTTTATTACTTAGATGCTTTGACTTCAAACTTTTTAGATTATTATATCAGTAGGGGTCTTCTCCTTTTTGTGATGGGAAAGTAATGGGACTAGAATAGTGGAGAGGGAGCATCCAGGAAAGTAATGGGACTAGAATAGTGGAGGGGGAGCATCCAGGAAAGTAATGGGACTAGAATAGTGGAGGAGGATCATCCAGGAAAGTAATGGGACTAGAATAGTGGAGGAGGAGCATCCAGGAAAGTAATGGGACTAGAATAGTGGAGAAGGAGCATCCAGGAAAGTAATGGGAGTAGAATAGTGGAGAGGGAGCATCCAGGAAAGTAATGGGACTAGAATAGTGGAGGGGGAGCATCCAGGAAAGTAATGGGACTAGAATAGTGGAGGGGGAGCATCCAGGAAAGTAATGGGACTAGAATAGTGGAGGGGGAGCATCCAAGAAAGTAATGGGACTAGAATAGTGGAGGGGGAGCATCCAGGAAAGTAATGGGACTAGAATAGTGGAGAGGGAGCATCCAGGAAAGTAATGGGACTAGAATAATGGAGGAGGAGCATCCAGGAAAGTAATGGGACTAGAATAATGGAGGAGGAGCATCCAGGAAAGTAATGGGACTAGAATAGTGGAGAGGGAGCATCCAGGAAAGTAATGGGACTAGAATAGTGGAGGGGGAGCATCCAGGAAAGTAATGGGACTAGAATAGTGGAGGGGGAGCATCCAGGAAAGTAATGGGACTAGAATAGTGGAGGGGGAGCATCCAGGAAAGTAATGGGACTAGAATAGTGGAGGGGGAGCATCCAGGAAAGTAATGGGACTAGAATAGTGGAGAGGGAGCATCCAGGAAAGTAATGGGACTAGAATAGTGGAGGGGGAGCATCCAGGAAAGTAATGGGACTAGAATAGTGGAGAGGGAGCATCCAGGAAAGTAATGGGACTAGAATAATGGAGGAGGAGCATCCAGGAAAGTAATGGGACTAGAATAATGGAGGAGGAGCATCCAGGAAAGTAATGGGACTAGAATAGTGGAGGAGGAGCATCCAGGAAAGTAATGGGACTAGAATAGTGGAGAGGGAGCATCCAGGAAAGTAATGGGACTAGAATAATGGAGGAGGAGCATCCAGGAAAGTAATGGGACTAGAATAATGGAGGAGGAGCATCCAGGAAAGTAATGGGACTAGAATAGTGGAGGAGGAGCATCCAGGAAAGTAATGGGACTAGAATAGTGGAGGAGGAGCATCCAGGAAAGTAATGGGAGTAGAATAGTGGAGAGGGAGCATCCAGGAAAGTAATGGGACTAGAATAGTGGAGGGGGAGCATCCAGGAAAGTAATGGGACTAGAATAGTGGAGGGGGAGCATCCAGGAAAGTAATGGGACTAGAATAGTGGAGGGGGAGCATCCAGGAAAGTAATGGGACTAGAATAGTGGAGGGGGAGCATCCAGGAAAGTAATGGGACTAGAATAGTGGAGGGGGAGCATCCAGGAAAGTAATGGGACTAGAATAGTGGAGGGGGAGCATCCGGGAAAGTAATGGGACTAGAATAGTGGAGAGGGAGCATCCAGGAAAGTAATGGGACTAGAATAATGGAGGAGGAGCATCCAGGAAAGTAATGGGACTAGAATAATGGAGGAGGAGCATCCAGGAAAGTAATGGGACTAGAATAGTGGAGAGGGAGCATCCAGGAAAGTAATGGGACTAGAATAGTGGAGGGGGAGCATCCAGGAAAGTAATGGGACTAGAATAGTGGAGGGGGAGCATCCAGGAAAGTAATGGGACTAGAATAGTGGAGAGGGAGCATCCAGGAAAGTAATGGGACTAGAATAGTGGAGGGGGAGCATCCAGGAAAGTAATGAGACTAGAATAGTGGAGGGGGAGCATCCAGGAAAGTAATGAGACTAGAATAGTGGAGGAGGAGCATCCAGGAAAGTAATGGGACTAGAATAGTGGAGGGGAGCATCCAGGAAAGTAATGGGACTAGAATAGTGGAGAGGGAGCATCCAGGAAAGTAATGGGACTATAATAGTGGAGGGGGAGCATCCAGGAAAGTAATGGGACTAGAATAGTGGAGGAGGAGCATCCAGGAAAGTAATGGGACTAGAATAGTGGAGGGGGAGCATCCATGAAAGTAATGGGGCTAGAATAGTGGAGAGGGAGCATCCAGGAAAGTAATGGGACTAGAATAGTGGAGAGGGAGCATCCAGGAAAGTAATGGGACTAGAATAGTGGAGAGGGAGCATCCAGGAAAGTAATGGGACTAGAATAGTGGAGGAGGAGCATCCAGGAAAGTAATGAGACTAGAATAGTGGAGGGGGAGCATCCAGGAAAGTAATGGGACTAGAATAGTGGAGAGGGAGCATCCAGGAAAGTAATGGGACTAGAATAGTGGAGGAGGAGCATCCAGGAAAGTAATGGGACTAGAATAGTGGAGGGGGAGCATCCAGGAAAGTAATGGGACTAGAATAGTGGAGGGGGAGCATCCAGGAAAGTAATGGGACTAGAATAATGGCGGAGGAGCATCCAGGAAAGTAATGGGACTAGAATAGTGGAGGGGGAGCATCTAGGAAAGTAATGGGACTATAATAGTGGAGGGGGAGCATCCAGGAAAGTAATGAGACTAGAATAGTGAAGGGGGAGCATCCAGGAAAGTAATGCAACTAGAATAGTGGAGAGGGAGTGCTGTGAAATATGTATAGGTATATATGTGTGACTAGCAATAATTTAACATCTGTCCTGAAACTGCAGGTCTCACGGGGTCACAGCATATGGTATCCTGACCAAGCAGTCTACTGTCTCCAATCTCACCAGGGGGTCTTGCTGGGAACCAGGAAAGGGAAACCTTTCACACCTTCTAGCTCTTTTGAAGAGAGATGTCAATTACAGCCTGACACTATCTATCTGTGGGAAACTTTACACAAAGAATTTCAGAGAAAATAATTTATTCATTGGTGGAGTGGTCATGGCCCAGTGAAAAACAAGCAATTATAATATCAACCTGAGAGGCTGTTGTAGAAATCTGACCTCCAGGGTGATTCTATAAATTAGGCCTGTATACATAGAATCGAGTTCACAGATTGAGGGCAGCCGAGCTGATGTGTTCCAGTCCATATTCATACCCCCTCAGGAAGCAGAAAGCAGACTACAATGTTAGCTATTTCTGTAAGTTTTCTCCTGTTTATTTTTATAACTGTTTTGCATAGTTGTATGTCTTTTATCTACCATATTTTTATACCTTTTTTCTTAATGTAAGCACTGTACCTTTTTGTATTAAAGCATAAAACTTTAACTTGAACCTTGTATGTTCTAAAGAATACATAGCCTTAAACTGTGTGAGCCTCAGGAGTGGCAGACAGTAGTAGTAATATTTCTGCGACTCATCGCCTGTGTATTCGGTGAATGGTGGCAGCGTGTATGAGCGGGTGTGTGGCCTGGGTCTGTGTGTGATTTATGCTCCCATTACAGCATAGGACAGAGATTGAATGCTGGACTTAGAGAGGGCAGATAGATTAATCCTTGCAGGCGCAACCCCAAGTCACGTGCTGAGAAGCGGATTCGTGACAGGGAGCATCCAGGAAAGTAATGGGACTAGAATAGTGGAGGGGGAGCATCCAGAAAAGTAATGGGACTAGAATAGTGGAGGGGGAGCATCCAGGAAAGTAATAAGCAATAGAGTAGTGGAGGAGGAAAGCATCTAGGAATGTAATGGGCACTGGAATAATAGGGGCAGCATCTAGAAAAGTAATGGGCACGCACTGGATTAGTGGAGGGGCGAGCATCTAGGAAAGTAATGGTCACTGGAGTAGTGGAGGGGAACATCTATGAATGTAATGGGACTGAAGTAGTGAAGGAGGAAAGCATCTATGAAATTACAGTTTCACAAAAGGTCACACTGGCTCACCCTAAGAAACAACAATTATCCTTAGCTGGTGGGATACAGACAAAGTAGTGCCCACTGCGTCAATAGTCATACAACATGTAATATAATAGTGATCCTGCGCTTAAGGGTAAAACAGAAAAGAAATGCTTTACGTAGATTGGACTGTACAGTACAGTACACCAAAGCCTCAACGTACCCTCCGTGACTTTGTAAATATCACCCAAATCCCTGTACTGGCCAGAAAGCTAACGTGTCCGTATGATATGTCTGTCTACTAGTCCCAGCGGTAGGACCATATATAGCTGCAAGCTCACCTGTGAATGTTGGGTGCTGTTGCGGTGTACTTCCGTGTCTGTAGGTGCGGACTCCCTGCTTTAGAGTAAGCGTCAGGGGCTGCGGCACCGTGTGTCTCGGATGGTGAAGCGCGATATATAACCAGGGATGTTCCGGCTGGTAGCGTCCCTGGAGATCACGCGGGGCAAAAGAAAGATGACCGATAGGCTCCAAAAACTAGTGACGTCACGTTCAGGATGTAGCGCCTCGGCGCTCAAAAAAGAGGGGACGGAGCTAACCAACGCCTTTCGAAGAGCCACGCTCTTCTTCCTCAGGGTTACCGCTCCCTAGGATGTCCCTTCCTTATATCCTCTATAGCGGAGTTTGTGTACCACCCATTCTTTTAACCCCCGACTACCCAGCGCCTCTGCATTTGTGTATACACCCTAACACCAATACTACATAGTGAGAGGCTAGGACATAAGTGATGGAAATTGAACCACTATCCTCTATGGTCATCTGTGATCCCTACATACATTTTATTTATAACATTAATATTAAAACGTAGATGCTCCCCCCCCCCCCCCCCAAGTCCAGTATAACTGTAGAGGGCAATTTCTAGTATATAAAATATCGTTATTACGACCCAGTAACGAGGAGGGGACGGCTAGGTGCAGTACTTAGACTTAAAAGTTTTAAAACATATATAAATAAATATATACACAAGTCCTACAAACAACCAATAAAATCCTATAAATAATTATGTATCATGTAAACTTTTTTTTATCCACAAATAGCTGTACATGTGGCATCGCTTCTCCTCACTACTTTTACTGGCTACCAAACCGTATGTTGGTTAATACTCCTAAAAAATATATCATAGGGACACGTTATCTTTCTGGCCACTAGAGGAATTTTGGTGATATTTACAAAGTCACTTACCGCCGGAGGGTGCACTGTACCGTACAGTCCAATCTACGTAAAGCATCTACAGTATAAAATGAATTGGACTGGAGCAGTGGTTAAGGAGCATCTAGGAAAGTAATGGGACTGGAATAGTGGAAGGGAGAGGCAGTCATCAAAGCCATAAACTACTGTCAATGTGGTGAAAAATTATTCTGCTCTCATGGTCAATATCAAATTTTCTTTACTCAGATTTTCGCGCTTGAACAAGTTTCCTGCAATAAAACACAGTTCCTAAATGAAGAATTGAACATATGCTGTGCCCGCTGTCAATCAGGTGAGATGTTTTATGATATACTTTGTTTTGGGATTTTTTTTTTCAGCCACTTCTCTCCTTTCCTAATGAACTCATCATTTATTCTGAAAAACAGCTAAAATCTATCCTACTCTAAACAGGATGGACCACCAGCTCACTGAGGGATCAGATTACATCTGCCTAGTGAGTGACCGAGAGAAGCACAGACGAACCACACACTGCTGCTTTCTACTTAGCGATTTATCTTACCCCAATACTGGATTCACAGCTGCACTGCTCAGTACATCTGCATAATGTCCTCCATGCTGCAGCTTGTGCGAAAGAAAAGGAATCACTCAAGTGTGCTGTGTATGGAGGACATGATAGCATCTAGTCTCCATCTAATAGGTCAGAGACCACTACAAATGGTGAAAAATGTAGGATACAAATCACAAAACGTGTTATTCCTCATATACACACAGGACGTCTTATTCTGAAAAGTCGCCTGAAACAACAGCAAAACACAAATTGCATATCAAACAGTGTAAAATAATGAAAAAAAAATGAAAAATTCTAATAGAATATGAACGTTCACCACTCGGTAAAAACTGGGACTTTGCTTCTATCTTTGGCAGCGCAGTCATATAACACATAAGGAAAGGTTTGTTTTTTTTTTGCTTTAACTTCAGAGGAGGAAGAGGAGGAAAAACTATAAAATAAAAAAAAACACTGAAGAAAATTTTTTTTTTCGTCTATAATCCTTGTTTTGAACGACTGCAAGCTAATCGTGAGAAATTCTATAACGTGAGCAATACTCATAAGATAACAGTACAGTAAACGTGACATATTACAAAACCCAGGAGGAGGAGGAGAGCGACCGAGCCAGAGAATTCTTACTTCCTTCTCAGAAAGAGGAAATCTTCACTTCTACTTTATGGCGGAGGAGGGACGATGTTCTAGAAACTGCCCAGAGTTCCTGAGTAATAACATGCTGAATCAGATACTGCGCAATGGCAGCAGCAATGTAGTAAAGGTCAAGTCCTCCTTACTGAGTTATTGCATTAACCCATTGGCACCAGACGCTGCAATACTGAGCCCTGTACAGTTATAGCGTGGTGTTTCTGGGGGCACATTGGTTGTGTCTATGTCACAATCACTTTTGGTGCTCTGGGCGATTGTTGGGGCTGACTGTTTTATCAGTATGCCTTTGCGCCAGTAAAGGCTCTCCAGATAATTCATACCTAGGGTATGCACTAACAGTTGCCGTTATATTATACATATACAGCTCTGGCAAAAAATAAGAGACCACTGCACAGTTTAATAAAAATCCGCTTCTCTACATGTCGGACAGCCATTCCATTCCAGTGTCAGTTGAATTCCAGCCATAGGACACCTCATTCTACTTAATGTGCTTCTGATTAGGTGATCACCTGAACCAAATCTTATTTAACGAAGGAAAGTATAAGAAAACCCTGCTGTGGTGTTCACAATTCTCCTGCAATGGGACAAGCTGGATGGCAAAACAAGTGCTAGTCATATCCCAAAAGTAGTAGGAATGAAAAAATAACTTTTAACCATGCCAAAGGAGTTGAAAAAGAAAAGTCTTGAGTGAGGAAAAGGGCTCAATTCTGGCTTTACTAGCAGAGGGACACAGTAAGCGTCATGTTGCCTCCATCCTTAAAATTTGTAAGGCGGTAGTCCATTACAACAAGGTCAAGCAGCAGACATTTGGGACAACAAAGCTACAGACCGGAGAGGGCAAAAACGACTCTCCACTGACCGGGATGACCGTCATCTTATTCTACTGTCACTCAGCAACTGCATGATGACATCAAGTGACCTACAAAAGAAATGGCAGCTGGGGTGAAGTGCACGGCACCAACAGTTCATAATAGGCGCCTAGAGGCAGGGCTGAAGTCATGTAAAGCTAGAAAAAAGCCTTTCATCAAGGAGAGCCAGGTTGAAGTTTGCCAAAGACCATAAGGATTGGACCATAGAGGACTGGAGTAAGGTAATCTTCTCTGATGAGTCTAATTTTCAGCTTTGCCCAACACCTGGTCATTTAATGGTTAGACGGAGGAGACCTGGAGAGGCGTACAAGCCACAGTGCCTTGCACCCACTGTGAAATTTGGTGGAGGATCGGTGATGATCTGGGGATGTCTCAGCAAGGCTGGAATTGGGCAGGTTAATCTTTGCCAAGGACGTATGAATCAAGCTGCATACAAGGCTATCCTGAAAAAACAGTTGATTCCTTCTGCTCAGGCATTGTTCCCCAACTCTGAGGGCTGGTTTTTCCAGCAGGACAATGCGCCATGCCACACAGCTAGGTCAATCAAGGTGTGGATGAAGGACCACCACATCATATCCCTGTCATGGCCAGTCCAATCTCCAGACCTGAACCCCATTGAAAACCTCTGGAATATAATCAAGAGGAAAATAGATAGTCGCAAGCCATCAAACAAAGAAGAACTGCTTACATTTTTGTGCCAAGAGTGGCATAAGGTCACCCAAAAGCAGTGTAGAAGACTGGTGGAAAGCATGCCAAGACGCAGGAAAGCTGGGATTAAACATCATGGTTATTCCACAAAATATTGATTTCTGAACTGTTCCTGAATTAAAACATTAGTATTGTTATTTCTAAATGATGATGAACTTGTTTTTCTTGCATTATTTGAGGTCTACAAGCAATGCATTTTTTATGTTATAGTGATGATTTCTCATTTTCAGATAATAAATACAAAATTTATTTAAAATAGAGGGAAGAGACAAAGGCATAGTCAGGTCACAGTCCGGAGTCATAATTTCAAGATCAAAAGGGGTGATACAAACGGGTAGTCAATAGGCAAATCCAGGGTCCGGCAACAGAAGATCATATGAGTACAGAGGACAAGCCACACAAAGCTACGACTAGCAGCCACCTGGGACTGAAAGCTTAGTTAAGTAGCTGGACAATTACTTGGAACACCTGAAGAAAACTTGGCATCTCCCAGTCTCAGATTGGACAGCTGAGCTGTCAATCAAAATACAGACAGCTCAGCATGCCCCTGCACTACATTGGACGACTAAGCTGTCAGTCACTGCGTCCAAGACACACTGAGCGCTGGAATCATGATAGTAACACAGAGGCTGCAGAAGGCAAACGGTGCAAAACTTTGAATGAAACCAAATTTGCTAAAATGATTTTTAGTAAAACTATGGTACGTGCATGTAAGTTAAAAAAAAAATGTTTCCTAAGGTGGAGAACCCCTTTAAAAGATAATTGATGTGTACAGCGCTATGACTGGAGGGACATTGAAGGCACAAGCGTGCGTCGGGTCACAAAGTGCACCCTAAAATTGTTGTATTCGGCATCTAAATACATTTATTTAGTGTTTGAGACACTTTTTGCACCTTTCTTGATGGTTGTAAAAAGTGTCTAGAAGAATGCGAAAACGCCAACATGAACCAGGTGACACAAGAAAGGAAAAATGGTCAACGTGTCCAGCAAATTGGGGCAAATGTATCTTATCGCTTTGCGCCTTTTTGATGGTTTTGTGTTGTCTTTTACAGGATTTTATCGCAGCGAGACGTGTACGCTGTCTACAGAAACGCTGTGCCTGCCGTGTAAGGAGGGGACCTTCACGTCAAACTGGAACTACCAACCACGATGCAAACCCTGCTATCCCTGCAGTAAGGAACACTCTTACCAGGGCCGACTCTATTATTGGGGGTCCAAGAATTGTCTGAGAACTCTAAAGAACCAAGGTGTTAGGCCACCAATACAAGACATATGTGAAGCCATAACACATTTTTATGTAAAAACAGCAGGGGGGAGTTGAATCGGTTTTTACTGTCACATATTGGTAGGACATTGTTTACTTTACCACATATCACTAATTTAATTAAAGTGCACTAATACTAACATCCATGCTCATGTGAGGATAACAAGGCATTATTATTATTATTATTATTATTCATTTTTAGAGCACCATTGATTCCCCACTGTTGTACATGAGGAGGGGTCACATAGAAGATACAAATATAAATTACAAACTAGAAATGACTGACTTGTACAGAGGGGAGAGGGCCCTGACCTTGTGGTTTAAACTTGGGAAAAATCACCCAAAACATTTTTTTTTTCATCAAAAACGCTGCAAAAACTAATTGATAGCAACATTTTTTGCTGACCTTTTGCTGCTTTTTTGCACTTACTTATTGCTTTCTATGTGATAAGAAAACACTACAAAAACGCTGGAAGAATTAAAATATATATAACGCAGCGTGTGGACATAACCTTAGAATGGCTAGGGGCCCCATTACTGTGCGGAGAACCGGACGTTTTTCAGTCCTCCTCTTCCGTCACAATGATAGCAAAATCACAATACCAATTGAACCTTATTTTTCAATATTGAAACATTTTTGTGGAAAATACTAACCGTCCCCGGAGGTGCAAAACTGAATAATTTATTTGCTCCAAAAAAAGAAAAAAATGTTTTCCAGTGAGGCCATAATTTAATCCTTGTGAATACAGAAGTTTTAGTTTATTAAACAGTCCTCGTCCTCGGTGCTTTTCTTATCCTGAGTAACCCCATCTGTCTCACAGGCCTGAGCTTAGTGGAGAAGGAGCCATGTTCCTCCACCCATGACACCGTCTGTGGCTGTCCAGAAGGTCAAACTTGTGCCATGTTCGATGGAGTAGGCGCATGTCGGTTTTGTGAACCCTCTTTGAGTCTTGATCCCACTACACCAGGACCAGCGGAGAGCCGACCAGGACCAGCGGAGAGCCCACCAGGTGAGGATTTTGGAATATTGAAAATATCTGGTGTTGGTGGTTACAGACGTCAGCCCCACTTATCCCGCTTGTATAACCCATCTAAATACCTAAACATATTACCCGAAATTAAAAGAATAAGACACTAAGATAAATTGTACAAAAAAGGTTATCGTCTCCATGGACGGCTTGTAAGCTGTCACCCACTTGCCTGCTGTTGTATTCATCCTCAGGATTTTATCTGCGACAGTCTGCTGGTAAAATCCACAGCATTTCCGTCACGTGGGGACTTACAGTTGAATTAAATTTGGTTCAGCATGTCAGTAGAGGGCGATGTACTGCAAGGATTCTTTACGGCACGCTGCAAAATGAATCCTTTCTAAGGGGATGATCAGGGATGGTGGCAAAGTGGACTCTGTGATTGTGTTTTAGCAAACTAAACACATTATTAGGGAAGCATTATGTGGTAGTACTACTTATACGGCACTATTATCCCGGCACTATAAGGTCATTGTGACTAACATTGCAAGAAAATCTGCCGTAAAGTAATAGATGATGGGGCCCTACTTTTCAGAGTTGCTCCGGTGCCGCACACACTTCTCCATTGGATGGTGAGCGCCACTGATGCCGTCCAGTTGACAGGTGCCTGCGTGATACCTGCCATTGAGTGTTGTGCACATGTCCTACTCTTATGAATAGTACGTACAGGTGCGTGATACCCGCCGGCCATACACGTGTCCTGGTAATCACCTGTGGAGAGGATGTCATCAGTGCGGTTCACCCCCTGATGTGGCCACACCGTGGCTCAGCGGTTGGCACTGTCGCAACGAAGCTCTAGGGTTTTGGTTTCATATCTGACAATGATCTCAGTCATGGAGTTTTTATGTTTTCTCCATGTTTATACTGGTTTTTAACCACAAAGTAAAAACATGTTGGTGTTCCGAATCGATAGCGCTATACCAAGAGAAAACTGTATTAAGCAACTATTATGATGCAACACTATGGTGGCCTCATCCTGAAACCAAAAGTAGATGAAGTTCTATGACTCTTCTCAAATACACTTCACCAGAGGAGGTCATAGCTGCTTGAAAAGGGTTAATCTGCCAAAGAAAGAATCAGCTGCCTGTAAAGGGTTAATCTGAGTCTCTTACTACCTTCTGTACACAGACAGCCGATACACAGAGGAGAAGTTGTGACAGGATTTATCTCAGTTGCTGTTTATAGTTTTCTCCAGATCCATAATACACCGAAGGAATCCATCTTGCATTTCTCCAGTAAGGCAGCAGCACAGATCTCTCCTATGTTTACATGCTGCCCAATCCCAGTCTCCAGGAAGCAGGAAGTCTCACATAGCTGTAAGAATAGGGACACAACAGAGAGCCGTATCTTCGACCTCCCTTTCTTAGGCTATGTTCACACATTGCGTTTTTTTAGCGCAAATATGGTACATAAAATAAAACAATTGTGGAATTCCACTTTTTTTGAAATTTCAACGCACTTTGATTTTTTCCCCCTTATCCAGTACTCTATATGGTAAATGTGTAGTGTCATTCAAAAGTACAACTCGCTCTGCAAGAACCAACCCCTCATACTGCTATATGTCCAGAAAAATAAAAAAGTTATGGCTCTTGAAAGAAAGGGGAGGAAAAAACGAAAAATAAAAAGGAAAACAAAAAAATCGCTGGGTAGTGAAGCGGTTAATAGAAAAAGTTGCCATGTCCCCATCATTGAGAAAGTCTGCGAGTCCTGCTTTCCCCACCCACTCATAGAGAAAGCCTGTGAGTACTGCTTCTTCCACCCACTCATAGAGAAAGTCTGTGGCTCCTGCTTCCCACACCCACTCATAGAGAGAGTCTGCGAGTCCTGCTTTCCCCACCCACTCATAGAGAAATCCTGTGAGTCCTGCTTTCCCCACCCACTCATAGAGAAAGCCTGTGAGTCCTGCTTCTTCCACCCACTCATAGAGAAAGCCTGTGGCTCCTGCTTCCCACACCCACTCATAGAAAAAGCCTGTGAGTCCTGCTTCCCACGCCCACTCATAGAGAAAGTCTGTGAGTCCTGCTTCCCACACCCACTCATAGAGAAAGTCTGCGAGTCCTGCTTTCCCCACCCACTCATAGAGAAAGCCTGTGAGTCCTGCTTTCCCCACCCACTCATAGAGAAAGCCTGTGAGTCCTGCTTCTTCCACCCACTCATAGAGAGAGCCTGTGAGTCTTGCTTTCCCCACCTTCTCATAGAGAAAGCCTGTGAGTCCTGCTTCCCATACCCACTCATAGAGAAAGTCTGTGAGTCCTGCTTCCCACACCCACTCATAGAGAAAGCCTGTGAGTACTGCTTCTTCCACCCACTCATAGAGAAAGTCTGTGGCTCCTGCTTCCCACACCCACTCATAGAAAAAGCCTGTGAGTCCTGCTTCCCACACCCACTCATAGAGAGAGTCTGCGAGTCCTGCTTTCCCCACCCACTCATAGAGAAATCCTGCGAGTCCTGCTTTCCCCACCCACTCATAGAGAAAGCCTGTGAGTCCTGCTTCTTCCACCCACTCATAGAGAAAGCCTGTGGCTCCTGCTTCCCACACCCACTCATAGAAAAAGCCTGTGAGTCCTGCTTCCCACGCCCACTCATAGAGAAATCCTGTGAGTCCTGCTTCTTCCTCCCACTCATAGAAAAAGCCTGTGAGTCCTGCTTTCCCCACCCACTCATAGAGAAAGCATGTGAGTCCTTCTACCATTACATACATATAGAATAAACTTGGACTAAGTCAGGACTAATTTTAAAACTTTTAAGCAAAAATACTGAGTTAAATCATAGAAATCTCAGTATTCTTAAGTTGAGCGTTTTCTCCTTTGTCCGGTGGTGCTCAGGTGTCCGTGTAATTTTTGTAATATTTCCACTAGTCACTTACTAGTCATGGCCACGTGGAGCTCTGTACCAAGTTTTACTATGGCCCCATAGTTACTTATTTCCACTAAACAGATGTAAAAAAATAATCCAACATGGAGCACAGGAGAGCTTTGTGGAAAGGACCAGACTGGAACCACGAGGACTAAACATGGCTATGACTTTATCTCCTGCAGATAAGAAGACCATCTGGATCATCCTCGGAGTGGCGCTTTTCATTCTGACCATAATTCTAGTTGTGATATGCATTAAAACGTCGCTACTGAATCGCTTCGGTGCGTATGTTGTTTTATATCACTCTTTGGTCTGAGTTTATGTTGAGTTTTAATTTATATGCAAATTAGACATGCAAGTGCACTGGTGGGTGTGTGAGTATCAGTGCACTTGCAGTCCTTTGTTGATCTTTGCTTATCCCCGTTTTGCGTCAGTCTTCACATTTTTGACAGTGGAGATAGAGGTTCTGCTGCCCAATGTCACCTCTGCTCTCTACGGTCAATCAGAAAGCAGAGAGCCCCGCTAAGTGGTCTAAAATGAAAACTGCAAGTGCACTGATACTGATTCCCCACAAATGTACTTGCAGTTGACGGCTTCTCTTCTCCCTTTTTGGTGACGCTCAATTCATGCAACAGAGTCTCTGTCTCCACTGTGAATCAAGAGCCAGGAGGTAGCACCGAACGGGAAGAAGCGAAAAGTAGCTGGGGACTGCAAGTGCACTGATAATGATGCACCCAGCAGTGCACTTGCACTCTGCTCCTTTTCGTATCTCTCTGTTCAGTGTAGAATTTTGTTTCTTGATTGACAGTGAAGAGGCGAGCTGACATCATGCAGCGGAGTCTGTCTCCGCTGTCAATCAAATGGGGAGAAACGAAGAGAAGCCGAGGACTGCAAGTGCACTGATCCTGATACACCTACTGGCATTTGCATAAAATAGGTTTTGGCACAAGATTTCACCCTCCCCCGTCCTGCACCACCTCTAGTTTCTTAATGTAATTCTGAGTGGCAGGATCCCTTTAACACCTATCAACAGGACAAATGATGAGTGTATGATTAATGGGGGTGCATCCAGTGAAATCTCTACTAATCCAGATAATAGGAAGTCAATGTCCCCTGTGTGAATAAAATCGTTACTGAGCATGTGCGACCATAAGTTCTGCAGGCGCTTCATGGACAGGCGGTGGTCGCACATGCTCAGTAACACTTTAGTCACACAGGAGACTTTAGGACCTTTGTTCTCTGGATTGGTGGACTTCTCAATAGTTGGAACCTTAATGATAAAACATTTATCCTCCGTCTTGGGAAGAGAACCCATCTTCCTCAGCTCATAAGTCCAGGTTTTGGCTCCTAGAGATTAGTGACGAGGAACCTGATGGGTACACCCCCCCCCCCCCCCCCCCCCAGATGCTCAGGAATATGACCCCCACACCCGCTTATTCTAAATTTGTCTAATTTTTGGCCCCTGGGTTCATGAGACATATCGGGATAGTTGTTACGTATTGTTCCAGCTTTGTTATTTTTATGTTTCCTTAATTTATTCTCTTTTTTTTACTGTTTTTCAGGTCGCATGATAAAAGACAAGGTGAGATTCTGTCTTCAATGATACTTATGATAAATGTTAAGGTGGGATTTGGATGATATGAAGATTTCTGGATCTTCGTAAATACAGAAAGCTCCTAGTATATCGGTGATCAGGAGTCTATGTCAGACTGGATTGTGAAGGGCCGACCAGTAACCAGCTCCAGGGCCCCACTTTTCAGCTACATTCCAAGAAGAAACATTTCCAAGTTTACCCTTATACTTAATTTCTTTTTCTTTTCTTCACTTACAGAGATCCCCAGAATCGGTACCTCAGACGGGGACTGCAGGTAAGTCAATGGCAGCACTCGCCTGAGTAGTGTCCATTCTGTGTGGATGATGAGTGTTATAGGTACATTTATAATACCCCTAAAGGGGTTTAGGGAATTACACCGAATATACCTGGTGGTTTGGGCTGTTGAAGTGGTTAATAGTGGGGTCCAGGGCTGAAAACTGCCCATGTAATTTACGTTTATTTCATTTTATTATCACTATGTTCTGAAATTGCTCCAAACCCAAGTCTCCTTTCAGTCAAATGTGATGAAATGCTCATGTCTGCCACTAGGGGGGGCTCATTCCATAGGGATTTATACAGCTCCCTGTGCATTAAGCTCCCTCTAGTGGTGGCAGTAGATAGAATATCATATTAAATGGAATCTGACACCCCTCGGGACGTGTATGCCCTATTAATATGGGCATACAGGTAATAGAAATGTTACAGCGGTCCTACCTGTATGCTTCACATTAATGGTCTTGTTGTTGAAAAATGTTATATTCTTTCTGTATGCTAATGATTAATTCCAGGCTCCGGGGCATGTGGCGCTGTAAGAAATCCCTGCTTCCTCTCCTTATTGTAATACTACCCCCTCCCATCAGCGTTAGTTATGGCTCCGGAATCCCGCGCCTGCGCCCTGCACAATATGTACCTCTTCAACCCTTCTATGGGAACTGCATTCAGGGATCTTCGACACTGGTGACTTCCACTCCAGAGAAAGACCGTTAATATGAGGCATACAGGTAGGACTAGGGTAACATTTCTATGACCTGTATGCCCATATTAATAGGTCATATAAGTCCTGGCAGGGTGACAAATTCCCTTTAATCCATGGTTCCTCCAAAATGGCTCGGATTTGTCTAGTAAACACATTCTTTGGAACACTCAATTGCAGGGTTATTGTTATATAGCCTTCTACTTATCAATTGACAAGAGTTTTTGTTTTTTCGCAGTGGGTATTGAGGTGATTGGCAATGCAACTGGTGGGCCGGCATCTCCTCTTTTGAATGGTCAACCGAACAAAATGCCCCAACAGGAGCAAGGAAAAGCTTTGGGTTACCCCATTCAAGAAACTGATGCCACGCAAAGTGGGGTAATTACTCTGTTATCCAAATGAGTGGCGCAGTGTCTCATCCATGATCCACCATCTTCTCCATAAACCCTCCGGGATACAGACCGTGGGATTTACGTCACCTTAGGTTGGAATGTAATATACGAGACCTTCTTATCACTGGACTTGGCAGGTCTACACTCCTAAAGCCAACCTCATGGGCAAGTAGCGTAATTGGACATGTGGCCTGTGAACGTGGCAAATCCACAGATTGTGAAATACTGTCCCCTGCTATATTGGGGTCTTCAGGGTTCTCGGACTACTCAGGACTTGATTTGTAATGTAAATCCTATTGCATAAGACGGGTCTTGACTGATTTTTGTGAATCGAGCCACAAAAGTGGACTTTGAACATCGGCATTGGGAGCCACTAGTGGGAGGACACTACAACTCCCAGTATAACTCACTGTACAATTTTGTAGGTGCTGAAGATCTGCTGGTTTCCAGCCATTTAATGGTGGATCTCACATTGATGTCTGTCGTTTCCAAGACACATTATGGATTCTTTGGTTTTCGTGCGCGGGTATTTCCATCCCTTTGTCATAATCATCCGTAGAAGCTCTCCACTTATTTACACCAGTGGAATCTTCTACCACCTTCTTGAAGACATATTAGCGATATATCACCCATCCTGAGCACATGTCCTCCAAGGCTGTGGAGCTTCTCTGGACCATCGTTGGCCAGTCATTTTCTGGACTGATGTATAGGAACTTAGAGCCAGAGTTCCGGAGGATGCATCGACTTTGGGAATAGTCTCAAAAATGTAGATCAACCAAGTCTGAAGACTTGCTCAAAAACAGGCTGCTTGGGCTTCCCCAGACTGATGAACGGCGGTGGTGGACCTCCAGGGACATGTAATTTATTACACCAGCTGGTCCTAATAGGCAAACCGGGACTGCCTAAAAGCGAGGGTTTTCTTTTTCTCTTTATGGAAAGTCAATTTGATGCAAATGAATATCTGCATTGACCCAACATGGGAACGTCTCCTCAGATTTGTATTAGTCAAAGACAAAACATTTAAAGCGTTATCGCCATCTAAAAAATGTATGACCTCATCATGGGTGATGGAGAAGTAGAGGCGCATGCGCGTTGCTTTCCAATCCTTTGAATTGGGAGTTTAGAAAATTTCCAAAGTCACCTCTCCATTCCTGTCGGCACGTGACCGGGTTTCGTTCTTGAGATTGATGCAGGTCTCCAAAAAAGTGATATCTTCATATTTTGGAGATTTAAAAGGGGTTGTCCACTAACCGAACAAGCAGTAGTTCCCCTTATGAAATAAAAAACACTGTGCACTCGTCTCCCGTACAGGCGCTGTTCCAGCGATGTTTGTGCCGGGTTTCCCTGGTCTGGTGTCACATTGTTATGCCACGTGAGCCCTGCAGTCAATCATCCGCCACTAATGGCTGCTGCTCCGACACCTTCGGATGAACCGCGGACAAAGAGAAGTAGCAAAAGTGCTCAGCCTAATAGTGGCCACTGAATGGTTGCAGGGCTCACATGGCATAAAAACATCACACAAGCCCTGGGGAACCAGGCACTGACACCGCTGGAACAGCGCCGGTGCGGGAAGTGTGTATACAGTGTTATTATTTCATAAGGAGGACCTTCTTTAAAAAAGGGGTTGTGCAGACAGTGGACCACCTCGTTAAGGTATATCTTGTCCCAAATACGACAGCTCCTTTATAGACCAATAGTGTAAATCATGTCCAGCTTTCCATTGGTCATAATAACCAGAGGTGTAATATGGACCCCAATACAAAATCTGTAAAAAGCCCCCATCTTATAGAGAGTATTAGTATTACAAGGTTCCTCATATGGGACAGAGGGACTTTTTGGGCTCTCTCAGGCACCAGGGTCCGGTGCCACCTCATCCTCTGCTTCCTGTAGCTACACCCCTGGTCATAAATCACCATAACCCTCCTTGGTGCTTTGCTTTTTACTTTATCATGAAAAACAAATATGGCCGTGGGTCTATAACTGGCCCCGTGGGTCACTTGATTTTTTTTTTTTATGTGTTTATGCTTGATGAGCCGTCTCCTCTATCCCGTAGTCATCAATATAAGGGTCTTTGAGGGACACTGTAAAAGTAGAACTCCTTCCAAAAATTCAGAGTAGAGTTTTGGGGGCTCTATTACCAGTTTAAATGGCATTAAAGGGGTGTTCCATACATTTTTCTAATATGGCCAGAGGGAAGGGATGGTTGTGAAAGATCCAGTGGTCTCTACCAGATCTTTAAGTGATGACGTCCTGTCCGTACAGTCACGACACCACTGATCGGCTGCAGGGTAAGTGGAGTGATGGATGGGGTGTCTTCAGACTCTTGACCCTGTGGTTAATCAGTGGTCAGTTGAGTGTATGGACGGGGCGTCCTCACTTCCGGTCCCAGGGGAGACCGCAGGGGCATTGGCAGGGATTCGGGGACGTCAGCAGTTCTTCTCTATTTTACAACCATCCCTTTCCTCGGGCCGGTTTGGAACAAAGGGGCACAATAATACCGATGGCCCATCCTTATGACCGGCCATTAATGTTTGGAGGACGGACGAGCCTCTTTGTAAATCATCGGACCCTACTGATGACGATGTGGAGGATAAATGATCAATATAATAGTCCCAAAGAACCATTTTAAAAGGTTTCCTGGCCCATAATATATTATTATCCTTACTGCTGATCAGTCCCATTGAATTGTGGTACCAGTCACAAATCTGAGACCCCACAAACAATGAAGATGTTGGGGCTTCCCCGGAGCACCATTGTCCCTAGACACCGATCAAATACGAAAATCCAATGTTACAGGGTGTTTGTAGCTTTGGTGACTTTTTTTTTACCTGAATGAATGTATTTGGGGCTAAAAATCATTTTTGCAATTGGTTTTCATTATAAACATTGCACCATTTGGCTTTTCGTTTCCCGGCACATTGATCATTGATGTTATCTGTGGTCATAAATCAGCTGAGAGGAGATCAGCAAGAGACATAAGAGTCACAATCTCTCCTGTCAGACCATCAGCGAGAGCTCAATGACGGATTCTCAGTTAACTCATTCTGCAGCCAGCAATATACAGTAGGTAGCTTGGGCTACAGAAGGCTAACGGTACTACATTTTTACCAGCACCCAATTGCAAAAATTATTTTTAGCCCCAATTACATGTATTAAAGTAAAAAAAAAAAAAAAATGTCCAAAACTATCAATGATAAAAGTCCCAGAAATATCTTTTAACTGCTGAACTTTTTGCAGGGTCAGATTCTACTTTTATATGTTTCGCGTGTAAACTGTGACTAAATCGTTTTGCTGTAAGCCACCCTCCTTTCTTTTTCATAAATTAAATAAATATGAACAACTTTTTGATCACTTCTGTTGCCGTTTGGCTGATCTGTTTTGTGATGACTTTAGTGTTTGACTCTCTGATTCATGTATATATCATAGTCAGCCACCAGGTGGCACACTCCAAAAGGAGCATAACCTTTTATGAGTACTGTCTGGCCAGGAGTGACCTCTACTGGTCACATGTAATATCACCACATTGATGATTACCTCTCATCACCGATTGCCAGCTTTCTGCCTATGCCAGAGGTGTAGCTAGGGTTTCAACTTAGGGGGGACGAAACATCTGAGTGGCCCCTAACCAGCTAACCCTGATTACAGGTACGGTTGCGCACTCTAAGGGTCCCTTTCCACTTGAGAGAGAAAAAAAACGGTCCGATTTCCTGACCGAAAAAACGGAGGCAAATCATGCGATTTTTTTTTTTTTTTGTTAATCGCAACATCCGTATGACATCCGTATTGCTGTCCGATTTTTACGCACCGGAGTCCTTTGAAAAGCCGGCAAATCAGCGCTGTGTACAGTAAAATCACACTGACAGGTTAGAATAGAGAAGATATATACACATAGAATAGGTATATATACATATATATATATATGTCAGTGAGACACCTATATATGTATATTTATATTTAATGCAGCGCGATATAGCACAAAAGCCGGTAATTCAATTGCCGGCTTTTCATTTCTCCTTCACAAACCCGACAGGATATGAGACATGATTACATACAGTAAACCATCTCATATCCCTTCTTTTATTACATATTCCTCTTCACTAATGTAAGAAGTGTCTGTGTGTCAAATTTGGGGGCTCTAGCTATTAAATTAAAGGGTTAAATCGCGGAAAAAATTGGCGTGGGCTCCCGCGCAATTTTCTCCGCCAGAGTGGTAAAGCCAGTGACTGAGGGCAGATATTAATAGCCAGGAGAGGGTCCATGGTTATTGCCCCCCTGGCTACAAACATCTGCCCCCAGCCACCCCAGAAAAGGCACATCTGGAAGATGCGCCTATTCTGGCACTTGGCCACTCTCTTCCCACTCCCTGTAGCGGTGGGCTATGGGGTAATGAAGGGTTAATGCCACCTTGCTATTGTAAGGTGACATTAAGCCAGATTAATAATGGAGAGGCGTCAATTATGTCACCTATCCATTATTAATCCAATTGTATGAAATGGTTAAAAAAAACACACACAATATTGCAAAGTATTTTAATAATAAACACACAGGTTGTTGTAATATTTTATTGCTCTCTCAATCCACTGGAATGGTGTTTTAAGCGCAAGTCCCCTGCCCCGGTCATTTACTCATCCTCGGGTGTATTCACTATTTTGTGGCACTGCTGCAGTCCCGCGGCTCAAACCTGTGAGGGCAGCTTCTGACAGGCGAGAAGTTAGAAGCTATGTCACAAGCGCTCAATGTAAGACTATGAGGCTATGTGCACTCATTGCGGATTCGTGGATTCACCCACCTTCAGCCCCCACAATACCCCCATGGTCTCACATTCACCCCCCAGTACCCTGTCTCCCCTCCCCCACAACACCCCCATGGTCTCACATTCACTCCCCAGTACCCTGTTGCCCCTCACCCACTTTCAGCCCCCACAATACCCCAATGGTCTCACATTCATCTCACAGTATATATAAAGAAACTCCGGCACACTACTGTTCAAAGAATTGTCTTTCATTTATTAATTATTTCTTGTGTTCAAAAAATTATTTTCATTACAACGGTTAGGTTTCCAAAAAATGTTCTGCTGCACGCTTTAATTGGACATATATCATTAATTTCTTTATCTCAACGTTTCGGCTAAAAAGCCTTTTTCAAGAGATTAAAGTCCCTCTGAAATATATACAAACAGGTATGACATAAATGGAAACATAAACAAACAGCAGAACAAAAAGAAAGGAGAACATTATGTAGCATGTCCCCTTAGTGTATCAACACAATGCTGTACACCGTGTAAAATGTCACTTAACAATTTCATGTCATACGTATCTGAGAAGCATCATATAATACACTCAAAATCCAGGAATACAGGCAATCCCTTAATCCATCCCCCTGTGTGGTAATATAAAGAGATATTTATACTTGCAAAATGCGATGAGCAGGACAGGGAAACCCAGTGTGGGAACAGATATACAGAGATTTACGTTGGTCATATGAGTGCGGTAACCAGCACGCAAATATACCCTGGGAAGCGCATATTAATTACCTTAGTTCAAAGTCACAAACGTTCGCCGTACTCGGTGCCGAGACCCGGGAGGAAATAGGTGACCGCTATCTGGAAGGCATATGTGAAGAACAACGTGCGGCCGGCTTTTTACCTTCTTCCGGAGTTCACACCCGTGAAAAAGCTTCCGGGTGAAGGTTCAAGTGATGGGCGTCTGCCAGGAACAATTGTAAGGTCCGAAGAGGAACGAAAAAAGCCGGAGAAAGCCGACGTGGTGCGCATGCGCAGTGTTACCCGTGCCCAAACTTTTAATTCCCGCTTGTGTGCTGTAAATAAGAGAGAAGAGAAAACAATTTAACGCAATATCGCTTAATTGTCACCATGATCAATATACATATTATGCGAATACATAAAGGATTATATTCTAGTATACATCTAAGCTATTAATTAATAAAAATTGTTAGTTGGAGACTTCAATGTTAATGTATTAACTGACCTGAAGGTTGAATCCATATTTACCTCACAGTGACATACCTGAATTTAATAAACCTAATAAGTTCGATCCCCAGCACTTACTGATGAAGTTTGCAGGCAGGACCAGGAAGTGTCTAGGTGAAATGTACGGTGTGGGCACTAGGACCCAGCGTGCCTGAGCCAATCCCAGCCTGCACAGAGTGAAGGAAGCTGCAGCCAGGAAAAGCTTCATGATCAGGTCAGACGGGCGAAACCATTCACTGCAGGAGGGAGACTGCAGCCGGCCACTGTGCTAATAGCCAGTGTGCAGAGTGTCCATAAGGCTACTTTCACACTAGCGTCGTGCACTGTGTCGCTATGCGTCGTTTTGTAGAAAAAACGCATCCTGCAAAAGTGCTTGCAGGAGGCGTTTTTTCTCCATAGACTTTTATTAGCGACGCAGTGCCACACGTCGGACCGTCGCCACCAAAAAACGTTGCATGTTATGTTTTTTGGTGCGTCGTGTCCAGCATTTCCGACCGCGTATGTGCGGCCAGAACTCTGCCCCCGCCTCCCCCTATCTCACAATGGGGCAGTGGATGCGTTGAAAAACAGCATCCGCTGCCCCCGTTGTGCGGCGCATTCACTGCTAGCGTCGGTACGTCGTGCATCGTATGATGCTAGTGTGAAAGTAGCCTCAGACGGGAGCAGACATTATACTGCTCTGCTCCTATGCGGTGTTCTGCCTCGGTACAGAAGTGGCAGGGGCTCCCGGTGGGCCCCTTCATGTGGCAGGGCCCGGGGCGATGGCCCCCTCTGCCCCCCCCAGTAGCTACGCTACTGGCCTATGCACAGTGTACACAGAAAGCTGCGAATCAGTGGTGTGGACGAGGGTTATACAGGGCTCAGCATTCAGAGGTCTGCTAGATTTGCAGCAGAGAAAACTGTCATTTTTATCTAAACTGCAGCAAGTAGCTCAGTAAGTGATACAACACTGGAATCAGGGTCTCTGCCCCTAGATCTTGTGGTAGTCACTGATGTTTTATGCACAGAATTTGTCAAAATAACACGCACATTCATGAGTTTTGTACAAAGTCAAAAATGGTCTTTTTATTTATATTTAACCATTTTTGCAATTTTTGGAGCAAAAACTTACACAGTCTATAAAATGTTGCAAAAAAATTGCAGTGAAAATATTTGGAAACCCTAAACCGCGCCCAAGGTGGCAAACTAGAAAAAAAAACAGGTGAAACACATATAAAATAGACTTTAAAAAAGGCACAAATGGAAAGATGAATTTGGTGCAAACAGAAAAAAATGCAAAATGATGAAAACTCAACAAAAAAGCAAATGCAATAATGAATAAGGCAGAAAATATTTTCGGGGAAGTTTTATCGGTGGAGCGATTTCTCCGCGCTCTTGTTACTTACTCTCCAGATAGCCCTTTAACCTCTTTCCGATGTCGAGCATAATAATACGCCCACGTCGGACTCCCCCTGTTTAGTGCGGGCTTCGGTGCTGAGCCCGCACCTTTCCAGACACATGTCAGCTGATCTATGCCCACAATAGCCGCGGGTGGAATCGCAATCCACCCGCGGCTGTTAACCAGTTAAATGCTGCTGTCAATTTCTCACGGATTGTCAGAATGGAGAAGGTGGAGAAACTTTATTTTTCCCCACGTCAGAGATAAACTGATCCCACCCTGATCAAAATCTGATCTGACTAATCGGACTGAGTGATTCTAGAATGCCGTCATGTGTTTTCAGCTCTAGGCTTATGATACGTGCGAGTTTTTATAGCGCCTGACTCAATGTACACAAGCAAGTATAAAAAAAGAAATACTTCTATGACAAGTGCAAATGATCGAGACTGTATTGTAGGATTGTAGGAAGTCTGCCAGATCAGCAGATCATATGGTGGCGAGATCACTGTGGAATCTGGACCACGACACATCCTGAAAGTGATCATGTACAAGATATGGGGGATTTATTTTCCCTGCGACCTAATAGGACAGGTAGAAATGAGAACGCTATATCAGGTGCCGCAGACCCCGAGCTTTGTGTATTTTACACTTTTATTACCAGACTAAGAATATTATCATCACTTCCCTTACAATAGATGGGGATACAGTGAGAAAATCGCTACGGAGGGTCCTAATGCACAGACCCCAAAATAGATTGTATTAGGAATCTTATCAGAGAAATGTTCTTGTTTCTCTTCCTGGACAGATCACTAATTATCACTAATTCTCCATTCACAGGTAAAATGTGAATACAGACTCCCATCCATGACACAGTAGATGACTGCTGCAGCTCAAAAAGTTCTATGGAGAACCGTAACTGTCAGTTTAGGAGAACTTGCAGCATAATGTCTGTCTCCGCCTCTAGCTCCTCCTCCCTCCATAGAATTTTAAAAGCACCAACTGTCATCTCCTATCTCAGTAATGTGAACATGTGAACCGATTTCTCTGATAAGAAGTATCACAAAGTTGCTTATCACACATTTCCTATTGATTTATTAAATAAACTTGACAAAGTTAAAAGTACAGATAAACAGATGTGAAAGTATATCCTCAGGAGATGTGTGAGGTCTCCCAAAGTGGTGACCAAAATGGGTAAAAAAATATCCACCATTACATCAAATAAATGTACTGACAAGTAAAAGGAGAGACCACCTTACCCATTATTGGAGTCAGCTAGGTTTGTCCCCAGCGCACGTTTCACTATTATTTTTTTATTTAATCAAAAAAGTTTTGTAATCAATAAAATATATCTTTGTAGCCATTAAAATTCCAAGTTATTCTCCTATTTATACTGTTATTTTGGAGGGGTTCACGTTTTTTATGTGAATATTTTCTATGACCACGGATTGTGCCATTATCCACGTTCATTATGCTAATGAGTTTATGTTTGTACCTAATGCCCTTTATATTTACCCAGGCTCGGACTGACTGGCCCATAGGGGAACAGGGGAATCCCCCCGGGGGGCCCCATGCAGATCTGGGCCCCCAACCCAAAGCAGCATTTCATCATTCATTAACCAATCTACCCAGTTATTATTATAAGGAGATATAGGTACATTTGTGAACAAGGATAGTGTAATCTATATATATAAGAGGCATCGTGATTACTCGCTAATCCCGCCCCCTGCACACTAGCTTGGCCCCCCACCACATTACTACACATAATCCCCCCCCCACATCACCACACATAATCCTGCCCCCCCACCACATTACCACACATAATCCCGCCCCCCCACCACATTACCACACATAATCCCCCCCCCACATCACCACACATAATCCCGCCCCCCCACCACATTACCACACATAATCCCGCCCCCCCACCACATTATCACACATAATCCCGCCCTCCACCACATTACCACACATAATCCCGCGCCCCCACCACATTATCACACATAATCCCGCCCTCCACCACATTACCACACATAATCCCGCCCCCCCCACCACATTACCACACATAATCCCGCCCCCCACCACATCAGCACACATAATCCCGTCCCCCACCACATTACCACACATAATCCCGCCCCCCCACCACATTATCACAAATAATCCCGCCCCCCCACCACATTATCACACATAATCCCGCCCCCCCACCACATTATCACACATAATCCCGCCCCCCCACCCCATTACCACACATAATCCCGCCCCCCACCCCATTATCACACATAATCCCGCCCCCCACCACATTACTACAGATAATCCCGCCCCCACCACATTACCACACATAATCCCGCCCCCACCACATTACCACAATTAATGTTATTAACTTCATTTTAAGTTAATTTACCACCTGCGTAAGCGCTATTGAATGTTGTCATCATTTACTTTAGTTTAATCACCTGCAGCGTTAATTAGATAGCAATGAGCGTGCCGAGCGTTAGCTGGCTGGAAACATCTAGTATTTGTATAAAGGTGAAAAGTGGGGCCCCCAAAGTCAGTTACTGGTGGGTCCTTGGCACCCCAGTCCGACACTGTATTTACCCCATATTTGTGCCACTTTCTGCCGCCTTATTTTTATCATTCTGGAAAGATCTTCCCATTCTCTGACAGCTGACAGTGTTATGCAGTGATTACTGTTCAATGTTTACATCTAGCTGATATCTGATTGGTGGAGGGGCGGAATCCCCAATAATCTGATATTGATGACTCATCCTGAAAATGACTCCTAGGCATACCTCCCAACTTTTGAAGATGGGAAAGAGGGACAAACTTTGCGGCGCGCAAATTTTAGGCCACGCCTCTGACCACACCCATTCATAATTAGTCACACCCATATCCACGTCCCAACCACACCCATTTAGAACTGCTGATCACACTGTTTCATATACAATAGTTATAAACAAAAAAATATGGCCACACAGTGCTCCATACTGTATAATGGCCACACATGATGCTCCATACTGTATAATGGCCACACATGAGGCTCCATACTGTATAATGAACACACATGACGCTCCATACTGTATAATGACCGCATGCATACTGTATAATGGCCGCACATGATGCTCCATACTGTATAATGACCGCACATGATGCTCCATACTGTATAATGACCGCACATGATGCTCCATACTGTATAATGACCGCATGCATACTGTATAATGGCCGCACATGATGCTCCATACTGTATAATGAACGCACATGATGCTCCATACTGTATAATGACCGCACATGATGCTCCATATTGTATAATGACCGCACATGATGCTCCATACTGTATAATGACCGCACATGATGCTCCATACTGTATATTGACCGCACATGATGCTCCATATTGTATAATGACTGCACATGATGCTCCATACTGTATACTGGCTGCACATGATGCTCCATACTGTATAATGACCGCACATGATGCTCCATATTGTATAATGACCGCACATGATGCTCCATACTGTATACTGGCTGCACATGATGCTCCATACTGTATAATGACCGCACATGATGCTCCATACTGTATAATGACCGCACATGATGCTCCATATTGTATAATGACCGCACATGATGCTCCATACTGGATAATGACTGCACATGATGCTCCATATTGTATAATGACCGCACATGATGCTCCATACTGTATAATGACTGCACATGATGCTCCATACTGTATAATGACCCCACATGATGCTCCATACTGTATTATGGCCACAGTTCTCCATACTGTATAATGACATACAGGCACGCAGCTCACACACATGCAGCATCACACACACAGTATCACACATACACACGCAGCATCACAAACGCAGCTCACAAACACATGCAGCTTTGACACAAATGCATCACACATGCAGCCATCACACACACACACAGCCATCACACACACACGCAGTCATCACACACACACACAGCCATCACACACACACGCAGTCATCACACACACGCAGTCATCACACACACACGCAGTCATCACACACACGCAGCCATCACACACACACACGCAGCCATCACACACACACACACGCAGCCATCACACACACACACGCAGCCATCACACACACATGCAGCCATCACACACACACACACACACGCAGCCATCACACACACACACACACGCAGCCATCACACACATGCAGCCATCACACACACCCAGCCATCACACACACCCAGCCATCACACACACACACACACCCAGCCATCACACACACACACACACCCAGCCATCACACACACACACTCAGCCATCACACACACACACCCAGCCATCACACACACACACCCAGCCATCACACACATGCAGCCATCACACACACCCAGCCATCACACACACCCAGCCATCACACACACACACACACCCAGCCATCACACACACACACACACCCAGCCATCACACACACACACTCAGCCATCACACACACACACCCAGCCATCACACACACACACCCAGCCATCACACACACACACCCAGCCATCACACACACCCAGCCATCACACACACCAGATACCTCATACACACATGACACACACACAAATGCAGCATCACACATCTCACACACACACACACACATCACACACACACAATCTCCTCTGTGGTGCAGGGGCGGCTGATCTGTCCATGTGCAGCTCTTCAGTTTCTCCGGCTGCTCACAGCTCTGCACTGTCCCGGCACCTCCCCCGTCTCTCCTTCTCTGCCGGGATAGCAGCTAAGAGCAGGAGACGCCAGAGCTCTGTGCACACACCTCAGGTAGTGAGTCGCTGACCTCTCATCTTGATCGCTGCTGGCTCTCTTCCTCAGCGTGGCAGCGCCGCACACACAGGGGGCGGGGGCGGGGGCGGGGGAGGGATCGGTCGGGAGGAGACCCAGCATGTATAAGAAAAAAAAAACAGCCACAAACCTAATCGGGCTCTCTCTACGTCCCGGAAGTGGGCGGGGCTTCACCGGCGGCCGCAAATTCGGGATTTTAAATGCCCGAAGCGGGACAGCGGGACCCCGGTGCCAAAGCGGGACTGTCACGCTGAAATCGGGACGGTTGGGAGGTATGCTCCTAGGTATCATGTGATTGGGGAATCCCTGCAAGTTTCACTGGTTAGAGCCGCACCACGTCACTTGTTATAAAGTCATGCAGGAACACAAGGCAGTCAGAGACAGCAATGAATACAAAGGACAGAGAGGAAGAAGCTGCGCTGAACTGCAGAGTAGGACTGGGAGCTGGGGACGTCCCAGCGGAGATACCGGCTGTCCGGGCGCTCGGTAAGTGGCCGCCTATATGTGATAGTAATGGTCAGATCCAGCACCGAGACTTCTGCCTTATAGAGGGGAGACCCATGTTTAATCTTCTGAGAGAAATTTCACCCTTTAAAAGAGTAAAGTTCTGGAAGGTGTTTTTTGTGATGTGGGTAACTGTGGTGGGCCGTGTAGGGCAGTGGGAACATGTCAGACAGGTCTCTATACGGGGGTGGGGTGCGCAACAGGGTCGCCAACAGTACAGAGATTCCAGGACAATTGCCCTGTCTGTGAAAAAAAATTTTGTGATTACCATAGTACCACCATTACACAGCAGCGCCATCAGCACCACCATTACAGCCATCAGCACCATTACACAGCAGCGCCATTCTCTCTTCTCAGTGCTGATCCTAAATAAGCTCCCACTGAGGATTGCTCAGTTGTATATTTTATGTTGGTACTACTTTGGTTGGTATTAACAGGTACAATAATAGAAAACACTAATAGTGGGCACTGTGAGGCTGATACTAATAGGGGGCACTGTGTGGCTGATACTAACAGTGGGCACTGTGTGGCTGATACTAATAGGGGCACTGTGTGGCTGATACTAATAGGGGGCACTGTGAGGCTGATACTAATAGGGGGCGCTGTGAGGCTGATACTAATAGGGGGCACTGTGAGGCTGATACTAATAGGGGGCGCTGTGTGGCTGATACTAATAGGGGCACTGTGTGGCTGATACTAATAGGGGGCACTGTGTGGCTGATACTAATAGGGGGCGCTGTGAGGCTGATACTAATAGGGGGCGCTGTGAGGCTGATAATAATAGGGGGCACTGTGCGGCTGATACTAATAGGGGGCACTGTGAGGCTGATACTAATAGGGGGCGCTGTGTGGCTGATACTAATAGGGGCACTGTGTGGCTGATACTAATAGGGGGCACTGTGTGGCTGATACTAATAGGGGGCGCTGTGAGGCTGATACTAATAGGGGGCACTGTGAGGCTGATACTAATAGGGGGCACTGTGTGGCTGATACTAATAGGGGCACTGTGTGGCTCATACTAATAGGGGGCACTGTGTGGCTGATACTAATAGGGGGCACTGTGAGGCTGATACTAATAGGGGGCGCTGTGAGGCTGATACTAATAGGGGGCACTGTGCGGCTGATACTAATAGGGGGCACTGTGCGGCTGATAATAATAGGGGGCACTGTGCGGCTGATACTAATAGGGGGCACTGTGAGGCTGATACTAATAGGGGGCGCTGTGTGGCTGATACTAATAGGGGGCACTGTGTGGCTGATACTAATAGGGGCACTGTGTGGCTGATACTAATAGGGGGCACTGTGTGGCTGATACTAATAGGGGGCACTGTGAGGCTGATACTAATAGGGGGCGCTGTGTGGCTGATACTAATAGGGGCACTGTGTGGCTGATACTAATAGGGGGCACTGTGTGGCTGATACTAATAGGGGGCACTGTGAGGCTGATACTAATAGGGGGCGCTGTGAGGCTGATACTAATAGGGGGCACTGTGAGGCTGATACTAATAGGGGGCACTGTGTGGCTGATACTAATAGGGGCACTGTGTGGCTCATACTAATAGGGGGCACTGTGTGGCTGATACTAATAGGGGGCACTGTGAGGCTGATACTAATAGGGGGCGCTGTGAGGCTGATACTAATAGGGGCACTGTGCGGCTGATACTAATAGGGGGCACTGTGCGGCTGATAATAATAGGGGGCACTGTGCGGCTGATACTAATAGGGGGCACTGTGTGGCTGATACTAATAGGGGGCACTGTGAGGCTGATACTAATAGGGGGCGCTGTGAGGCTGATACTAATAGGGGCACTGTGCGGCTGATACTAATAGGGGGCACTGTGCGGCTGATAATAATAGGGGGCACTGTGCGGCTGATACTAATAGGGGGGCTGTGAGGCTGATACTAATAGGGGGCGCTGTGTGGCTGATACTAATAGGGGGCACTGTGTGGCTGATACTAATAGGGGCACTGTGTGGCTGATACTAATAGGGGGCACTGTGTGGCTGATACTAATAGGGGGCACTGTGAGGCTGATACTAATAGGGGGCGCTGTGAGGCTGATACTAATAGGGGGCACTGTGAGGCTGCCACAAATATATAACGACAAGACAGCGTCTACTATATCTGTTGTCTATGTAGAAAAATAGTTAGAATTGAGAGTCCTCAGTGGTTGATACCTTTTAATGGCTAACTGAAAAGATGGTAACAAATTGCAAGCTTTCGAGACTACTCAGGTCTCTTCATCAGGCAAAGACTAAGGCCGGGGTCACACTAGACCGTAATACGGACGAGTGCTATGCAATAAAAAATCGCATATCACTCGGCCCAATGTTAATCTATGGTGCAGCTCCCATCATCCGATATTTTCTCCACCGTATTTCGGATCTGAGGGAACTCGCAGCATGCTGCGATTGTCAGCGTATCTCGGCCGAGACTCGCCAATGAAGGTCTATGGGGGCGAGAATAAATCGGATTCCACACGGACCAGCAGTGTGCATTGCGAGAAATACGCAGCGGTGTTCTATAGAAAAGCCGGTAATTCAATTGCCGGCTTTGCATTTCTCCTTCACAAACCCGACAGGATATGAGACATGATTACATACAGTAAACCATCTCATATCCCCCTTTTTTTGCATATTCCACACTACTAATGTTAGTAGTGTGTATGTGCAAAATTTGGCCGCTGTAGCTGCTCAAATAAAGGGTTAAATTGCGGAAAAAATTGGCGTGGGCTCCCGCGCAATTTTCTCCGCCAGAGTGGTAAAGCCAGTGACTGAGGGCAGATATTAATAGCCAGGAGAGGGTCCATGGTTATTGGCCCCCCCATGGCTAAAAACATCTGCCCCCAGCCACCCCAGAAAAGGCACATCTGGAAGATGCGCCTATTCTGGCACTTGGCCACTCTCTTCCCACTCCCTGTAGCGGTGGGATATGGGGTAATGAAGGGTTAATGCCACCTTGCTATTGCTATTGCCAGCTGCAGACCCTCGCTTGGCAAAATAATAAACGCACAAGATACATACCCTCAGATGAACCGTCACGTCCCACGAGGTAATCCATCTGAAGGGGTTAATTATTTTACAGCCATGAGCTTCGCTAATGCACTCGCTGGTGTCTGTAATCCCCGGGGAATGAAGGAAAGCTGAGTGATCTTTACTTACATTGAGTTGCGGTGATGCGCCCTCTGGTGGATGAACTCATATGAACTCAAGCGTGGGAACTAGTGTTGAGCGATACCGTCCGATACTTGAAAGTATCGGTATCAGAAAGTATCGGATCTAATCCGATACCGATACCCGATACCAATACAAGTCAATGGGACTCATGTATCGGACGGTATCCCTGATGGTTCCCAGGGTCTGAAGGAGAGGAAACTCTCCTTCAGGCCCTGGGAACCATATTAATGTGTAAAATAAAGAATTAAAATAAAAAATATTGCTATACTCACCTCTCCGACGCAGCCTGGACCTCACCGAGGGAACCGGCAGCGTTCTTTGCTTAAAATGCGCGCTTTTCCTTCCTTCCGTGACGTCACGGCTTCTGATTGGTCGTGTGCCGCCCATGTGGCCGCGACGCGACCAATCACAGCAAGCCGTGACGTAATTTTCAGGTCCTCAATGCCTATTTCTGCATTCAGGACCTGAAATTACGTCACGGCTTGCTGTGATTGGCCGCGTCGTGGTCACATGGGCGGCACGCAACCAATCACAAGCCGTGACGTAATTTTAAAATGCGCACGTTTCCTGCCTCCCGTGACGTCACGGCTTGTGATTGGTCGCGTCGCCCATGTGACCGCGACGCGACCAATCACAAAGCCGGAACGTAATTTTAAAATACTGAATGCCTAGAAGGACCTGAAAATTACGTCACAGCTTGCTGTGATTGGTCGCGTCGCGGCCACATGGGCGGCACGCGACCAATCAGAAGCCGTGACGTCACGGAAGGAAGGAAAAGCGCGCATTTTAAGCAAAGAACGCTGCCGGTTCCCTCAGTGAGGTCCAGGCTGCGTCGGAGAGGTGAGTATAGCAATATTTTTTATTTTAATTCTTTATTTTACACATTAATGTTGTATTTTACACATTAATGTTGTTTCGATACCGATACCCGATACTACAAAAGTATCGGATCTCGGTATCGGAATTCCGATACAGCAAATATCGGCCGATACCCGATACTTGCGGTATCGGAATGCTCAACACTAGTGGGAAGTTTTCCAAGGCTGCAGTTCATGAGTTCATCCACCAGAGGGCGCATCACCGCAACTCAATGTAAGTAAAGATCACTCAGATTTCCTTCATTCCCCGGGGATTACAGACACGAGCGAGTGCATTCGCACAGCTCATGGCTGTAAAATAATTACGGTAACCCCTTCAGATGGATTACCTCGTGGGACGTGACGGGTCATCTGAGGGTATGTATCTTGTGCGTTTATTATTTTGCCAAGCGAGGGTCTGCAGCTGGATTGAGAGAACAATAAAATACTAATACAACCTGTGTGTTTATTTCATTAAAATAATTTTTAATAATGTGTGTGTGTGTTTTTTAACCCTTTCAAACAATTGGATTAATAATGGATAGGTGACATAATTGACGCCTCTCCATTATTAATCTGGCTTAATGTCACCTTACAATAGCAAGGTGGCATTAACCCTTCATTACCCCATATTCCACTGCTACAGGGAGTGGGAAGAGAGTGGCCAAGTGCCAGAATAGGCGCATCTTCCAGATGTGCCTTTTCTGGGGTGGCTGGGGGCAGATGTTTTTAGCCACGGGGGGGCCAATAACCATGGACCCTCTCCTGGCTATTAATATCTGCCCTCAGTCACTGGCTTTACCACTCTGGCGGAGAAAATTGAGCGGGAGCCCACGCCATTTTTTTCCGCAATTTAACCCTTTATTTGAGCAGCTACAGCGGCCAAATTTTGCACATACACACTACTAACATTAGTAGTGTGGAATATGCAAAAAAAATGGGGATATGAGATGGTTTACTGTATGTAATCATGTCTCATATCCTGTCGGCTTTGGGAAGGAGAAAGAAAAGCCGGCAATTGAATTAGCGGCTGTTCACATATATCGCGCTGAATGAAATATAAATACAGAATATATATATATGTGTCTCAATGACATATCTATATATATATATATATATATATACTGTATATATGTTTTCCCGAACATTTGAGCACATAAATCCATTAGATGTCGGTTTTGCAAGTTTGCGAGAAAATCTCGGCATACGGATGCCATACGGATGTCACACGGATGTCACACGGATCATTTGATGCGAGGAAATCGCATCCTCGCACTGCACACGGATCACTGTTTTTGAAACATTTGTGCGATTCTCGGCCGTGAAAAACGGACCGTTTTTTTATACGTTAAGTGTGTCCCCGGCCTAATACAAATTCTGAAGAATCACATATTTATGCACAACACATCACAGAAAAAAAAAACATGGATAAGACAGGTGACATGAAGCTGAATTAGCACGAGTGATAAACAGTTATGTCCATAAATGTTGGACCAGTTCATAGATACGGAATGTTTTATTGTCCTCTGATTGGGGTCTGGTTCTGTTGTGATGTTGTCTATGTACTAAGAAGTAGAATATTTGCTGCACTTTTGTCCTTTTTGAATGAACTCATTTCATTTTTCTTTGTAGGTTTAACTCAAGCGAGAATCTTCCTTATCGTACTTTTCCTAATTTTTGCACTGACGATTACATTTTTTACTTTGTGGGTGACGCATGCAGTGAAAGGTGAGAATATCATATACAGTGGGGGAAATAAGTATTTGATACACTGACAATTTTGCCAGTTTTCCCACCTATAAAGAATGGGGAGGTCTGTAATTTGTATCATACGTACACTTCATCTGTGAGAGACCGAATCTAGAAATACAACTCCAGAACATCACATTGTCTGATTGTTCCATAATTACCTTACCCTGCGTCATAGTGCCGTCCTGTGTGAATAAGGGCTGAGCAGCACCAGGTCCCAAACATGGACACACAGCTAGTGAGGAGCTTTTATACATGTGATAATAAGCTGAAAGGACGGGAGGCTGCGCCACTACCTGCACAAAATGCAGAAACCTAAACTGAAAGAACTGGAGTCAAGTTAGTATGCTGCAAAATAGGAGCCTGTTCACACTGGCTGAAAACAGGCAAAGCCCAAGACTGAAACAAAATAAATAAGGGAGATAAATGCTCTGCTGTAAGTAAATAAGTAAAAGCAATAGTGCATAGAAATAACATTGGGGGCTTAGTAAACACTGCTTTTCATTAAAACAAAAGCGTAAAAGACATCCCACCAGGGCCGGCATCAGCACCTGTACACCCGGGCAAGTGTCGGGGCCCTGAGCAGGCAGGGGGCCCACTCGCCGTTGGGGACACTGGCGTGCTATAGTGCCGGCCCCCGCGAGTGGACCCCCCACCTGCTCCGGGCCCCGGTACTTGCGATACTTACCTCTCCCGGTTCCAGCGTCTTCCATCCTCTGACTGTGACGTTCAGGTCAGAGGGCGCGATGACGTCACCAGTGCGCGCCCTCTGCCTGAGCAGTTGCAGCACAGAGAGCAGGAAGACGCCGACGCTGAGGAGTCCAGAGCAGAGCAGCGCCAAGCAACGAGAGGTATTTCAATTTTTTAAAAATATTTGGAGCAATATATGGGGACCATCAGAAGGGGCCCATATATGGAGAATTATATGGGGCTAATTCTATATGGAGAATTATATGGGGTCAATAATATAGGGAGCATCTAATGGGGCCAATAATATAGGGAGCATCTTATGGGGCCAATTCTATAAAGAGCATTATATGGGGCCAATTTAATATGGAGCATCTTATGGGGCCAATTCAATATGGAGCAGTATATGGGGTCAATTACATATGGAACAGTATATGGAGCCAATAATATATGAAGCATCTTATGGGACTAATTATATATGGAGCATTTTATATGACCAATAATATATGGAGCATTATATGGGGCCCATTATACATGGAGCATCTTATGGGGCCAATTATTTTTGGAGCATTATATGGGACCCATTCTGTAAGGAGTATTATATTGGCCCATTCTGTATGGAGCAATATATGGGACTCAGTATACTGTATGGGGCCGATAATATACTGTATGGAGCATTATATGAGGCCCATTATATATGGAGCAATAGATGGGGCCCATCATATGCTGTATGGAGAATTATATGTGGCTCACTATACTGTATGGAGCATTATATGGGGTCAATTCCACATGGAGCAATATATGCGGCTCATTCTGTATGGAGCACTCTGTGGTGCCCATTATACTGTATGGAGCATTATATGAGGCTCATTATTCTGTTTGGAGCAATATATGGGGCTCATTATTCTGTATAGAGGACTATGTGGTGCCAATTATACTGTATGGAGCACTATATGGGGCCATTATGATGTTCGTCCTTCATTTTCGAAGATGACCATGACTTCAGGGTTTGAAGAGAATTAATAGTTATGGGTCCGGAGGTGGCTGATGAGTCCAATCCGGGCCCTGAAGGTTCGCCCACATACTTGACATAAGGAAGCAGATGTGGTCAGTACACCAGATTCTACTTGTGCCTTGCGTACAGCGCGCTTTCTTTTTGCGTCAAAGATTTTCCTATCTTCAGCTGCACATGCTCCTGAGGTGATCCTGCCCCGCCAACCTGGACGATCCAGGGCAAGCTCTTCCGATTCATTGGTGTTGACTTCCAGGTTTTTGAGAGACACCTTAAGGCAGTCTTTATAGCGCTTCTTCTGCCCCCCACCTGCTCGCTTTCCTTGGCACAGTTTTCCGTACAGCAGTTGTTTCGGTAGTCCGCTGTCAGGCATTCTAACCACGTGTCCAGCCCACCTGGCTTGGACTTTCAGCAGGAGAGTGTAAACGCTGCAGAGCCCAGTTTGTTCCAGAATTGCCGTGTCCGGGACATTGTCTTGCAACCTGATGTGGAGGAGTCTGCGGAGGCAACTCATGTGGAAATGATTAAGCTGTTTAGCATGCCGGCTGTACACTGTCCAGGTCTCGCTAGCATAGAGAAGTGTGGTGAGGACCACCGCGCAGTAGACCTTCAGCTTGGTGGTAAGGCTGAGTCCCCTTCCTCCCAGACGTTCTTACGCAGTCTCCCGAAGGCGGCACTGGCTTTGGCGATTCTGTTATTAACCTCAGCGTCTATGGTTACTTCCCGGGAAAGTGTGCTGCCTAAGTAGGTGAAGTTATCGACTGCTTTGAGGTTTTGCTCCTTCACCATGATACGTGGCTCCTTGTACAGTTTTCCTGGAACCGGTTGATACATGACTTCGGTTTTTCTAATGTTGATCTCGAGACCAAAACTGTCGCAAGCTTGCGAAAAACAGTCTATTTCATGCTGCATCTGCTGTTCCATGCTAGCATTAAGTGCACAGTCATCAGCAAATAATAATTCACGGATAAGTCTCATGCACTTTCGTAACCGTCTTCATTCGTTTTGGGTTGAATAGCTTGCCATCAGTCCTGTGCCTAACCTGGATTCCATCTTCACAGTTGTTAAAGGCATCACTTAACATTGCAGAGAACAGCATACTGGACAGGGTTGGAGCAAGCACACAGCCTTGTTTTACACCGTTTGTTACTGGGAAAGCCTCAGATACGTCTCCATCGTTCAGAACCTTCACCATCATGCCATCATGGAACTGCCGGATGACTGAGATGAACTTGCTCGGGCAGCCGAATTTTGCCATGATCTTCCACAGGCCGTCTCTACTGACTGTGTCGAAAGCCTTGGGCAAATCAACAAAAGTTACATAAAGGTCACGGTGTTGCTCCTGGGCACTTTTCCTGAAGTTGACGTGCTGAAAAGACCATATCTACTGTTCCACGTTTAGCCCGGAATCCACACTGGTTTTCGGGTAATAGTCCTTGCTCAAGGTGATGTAAAAGGCGGTTGAGCAAGAGACGAGCCAATATCTTGCCTGCAGTGGACAGAAGGGAGATGCCTCGATGGTTGTCACAAGATTGGCGATTACCTTTCCTCTTGTATATGTGAATTATGCTGGCATCTTTCATCTGTTGTGGAACCTGTTCCTTTGTCCACATATACTGGAATAGTTTGGTCACCGTTTGCATCAGAACAGGGCCGCCAGCTTTATATACCTCAGCAGGTGTATCATCATTTCCGGGTGCTTTTCCACAAGAAAGTTGTTTTTACTGCTTTCCTGACTTCATCTCCACTTGGAAGAACATCAAGCTCCTTGTTGATTTCTACCTGGGGCAGGCGAGCAATAGCCTCATCATTGATATTGGCAGGGCGATTAAGAATATTATACTGTATGGAGCAATATATGGGGCTCATTATTCTGTATAGAGGACTATATTGTCCGGTTTCTGAGCTAATGTAGAATGTACAATAGATATCACTCATGTAATGTAAGAAGGAAGTGAAATCTTTGGCATTGTACTATACTTTTATTTCTCTGCCGTATCGGTGCATTATGAATTGTGGTATGTGTTAAAGGGGCCCACTGGGACTCTTTCGCCCAGGGCCCATGAAAACCTGGAGCCGGCCCTGCATCCCACCATCGACAAGGTGTACAGGTGTATTCACACAGGATGTCACTATGACGCAGGGCAAGGTTTTAATATTAGAGGTTAGCACCATCCCGAACTTCAGTAAACCTTGAGGTTGGTGGGATGACTTTTATGCTCTTTTTTTTAATCAAAAACAGTGTTTACTAAGTACTGTACAGGAGGAGAAGGTGAGCTGTGACATCACCTACTGTGAATGGTGGATCCTGTGTTATCTACTGTATATAGAGGTGTTATCAGCCATTGTACAGGAGGAGGAGGTGAGCTGTGACATCACCTATTGTGAATGGTGGATCCTGTGTTATCTACTGTATATAGAGGTGTTATCAGTCATTATACAGGAGGAGGAGGTGAGCTGTGACATCACCTATTGTGAATGGTGGATCCTGTGTTATCTACTGTATATAGAGGTGTTATCAGCCATTGTACAGGAGGAGGAGGTGAGCTGTGACATCACCTATTGTGAATGGTGGATCCTGTGTTATCTACTGTATATAGAGGTGTTATCAGCCATTGTACAGGAGGAGGAGGTGAGCTGTGACATCACCTATTGTGAATGGTGGATCCTGTGTTATCTACTGTATATAGAGGTGTTATCAGTCATTATACAGGAGGAGGAGGTGAGCTGTGACATCACCTATTGTGACTGGTGGATCCTGTTATCTACTGTATATAGAGGTGTTATCAGTCATTGTACAGGAGGAGGAGGTGAGCTGTGACATCACCTATTGTGACTGGTGGATCCTGTTATCTACTGTATATAGAGGTGTTATCAGTCATTGTACAGGAGGAGGAGGTGAGTTGTGACATCACCTATTGTGAATGGTGGATCCTGTGTTATCTGCTGTATATAGAGGTGTTATCTGTCATTGTACAGGAGGAGGAGGTGAGCTGTGACATCACCTATTGTGAATGGTGGATCCTGTGTTATCTACTGTATATAGAGGTGTTATCAGTCATTGTACAGGGGGAGGAGGTGAGCTGTGATATCACCTATTGTGAATGGTGGATCCCGTGTTATCTACTGTATATAGAGGTGTTATCAGTCATTGTACAGGAGGAGGAGGTGAGTTGTGACATCACCTATTGTGAACAGTGGATCCTATAGATATAAATGTATATATATACACAGGAGGCAGCAAATCCACAATATTATTATTATTATTATTTATATAGTACCATTAATTCCAAGGTGCTGTACGCGAGTAAGTGGTTACACAATAGTGAAAAAGTAAGGATCCTTTATTCACTACCACGAGCTACATTTCTTACTTTTTCACTATTGTGGATGTGCTGCCCTCCGTTTTTTGATTTTTAGCTCTTTGATAGGAAGCTTAGCCAGTTTCCGTAGGGGGGGTTTTGCACCCACTTAGCCAGTGCTGTGGTTTTCCTGCTATATATATATAATTATACACACCTAGAGGTTAATGTGCAATTGCAAGATATGATTCCTCTTTCCGTACAAATAATTATATGGAAAATTAAAAATTGAATGACGCGATCCTTCTAAATTACATACAATGCTAGATTGCCAAAAGCGCAACTCCCCCATCTCACTTAATAATATTTTAAATAAAATTGGTAATTATAGGAAAATCCATGTTTCTTCGGTTTTGTAAAGTCGATCCTTATATCTTTTTGTCTTCTCAGGAAAGTGTATGCATCTAGTTACGGTAAATTATCCCTCCAATCCCTGTGAAGACGACTGGATCTGGTCAAGGCAGAAGTGTTACTACTTTTCCTCTAACATTAGTGAATGGCAGACGGGTCAGGATTTCTGCGCCTCCAGGAACGCGTCTCTCGCCCTTCTAGATTCCATCGACGAGCTGGTGAGCGCACAATGTACAAGATGATCTGTTAATCGGAGCTTTTCCCCATTTTGCTTTTTTTGTTGGTGGATTTTATCTCCATCTTATAAGGTGGTTGGAGGGTCTTGTAGTGGTGATTTTGGAGTATGTGGTAGAAAGTAACATTTATAAGTGATCACCAGGACGGTTTTACTAAGAACCAAAGTTGTCAAACTAAACTGATTTATGTAGAGGTGACTAGAAACCTGGACAGATGGGAGCTGTGGATAATGTATTTTTGGACCTTGCAAAAATGTTTGACACTGTCCCAAATAGACACCATTGTTAAATTAACGGGGTTATTCGGCATTAGGCTACAAGTCTGCAGTCCCCCTATGTGACTGCTGACTTGTGAATCCTCGCATCGCCTGCACTACATGCTGTGAGGATTCTCCGGTGCCGGGAGCGGGGTACGCGTGTGACCATAAGTGTGCAATTTGCATACATGTGGTCACATGCCGACTAGAAGTGTGCGGTCTCACTCAAGTCTATTGAGAAAAGCCGGACATGTCTAGTCGGAATGTGGCTGGGAGTATGCAAATCACACACTTGGGGTCAGGGACGTAATACAGCCACTTTACAAAGTGTTAGTTCCCTAAAATGGAATATGCAGTTAATTTCTTTGCATCATTTCATGGAAAAGATGCCATGGTGGATCCTAGTTATAAGGAAAGAATAAAATGATTACACTTATTAAGTCTTGAGAAGAGATGTCTAAGGGGGCCATGATTGACTTGTACATAAATGGCCCATACAAAAATATGGTTCACAGTTGTTTCCAGAGGATGCATAGCCTCTTTACCATGAGAACTATTAATTTGTAGAATAGCTGACCTCAGGAGTCGGGCAGCGGGAACCATCCATGGCAAATACTTATGTAAATGTGTAAACTTCTTTTCTGAATGTTTGGTCCAGTCGATCGAGACTTGGAATCAGGATGGGAAAAATGTACTGATTAGGGCTGACTGGGTCAAGTATTATGGATGCACTTCTACACTTTTCCTTTATTATTTACAATCCCATGGCTGAATTGGATGGACATGAATCATTTTTCAGTGAAACTATTAAATGTTTTTTTTTTTTTACATCCCTGGTGGCCTAGAGTATCTAAATAATTAATATCTAATCTCTCTGTTGGACCAAGGTGATGAAGAGGTTAATCTTGTCAGCCATTATTAATCATGTTTCACAATTAGTAATCATAGGTTAATAAATAAGATCTCTGGTGGCTTCCAAATTGGAGTAACGCTTTCAGAAACCAATTTCCAATAACACTTGGGTGAAAGTGATGGAGATGTGATGTGAGAAGTGATCAGATGTTCACTGAGTCTTTGTAACCCAATTGTTGGGCTTCGTTTTGCAGAATTTTCTACTGAGATTCAAAGGTTCTTCTGATCATTGGATCGGCCTGTCGAGAGAACAAGAAGGACGGCCGTGGGAGTGGACGAACGGATCGTTATGGAATAATATGTAAGTTGCAGAAATGAATGACTCCGAGAGGACTGTACAATTTGTTTTTATGGCACAAGCCCTCCATGGGCCCTTTTAGGACATGTGGACATCATATGTAGACATCTCCACCTTTGGAGCCCCTTCTATGGCCAGGATCACACATACGCGAGAAACGGCCGAGTCTCGGTGAAATCCTTCCTTTGGCGCCGGCACTCCAGAGCGGACACAGCAACACATGGAGCTGCATGCTCCGCTCCCAAGAGCCGGCCAGGAGGGATTTCACCTACGAGACTCGGCCGTATCACGCTTATGTGCCAGAATATAACGTCTCTGTAAGTAAAGATTCCACTTCAGGTGACCATGTCCATCCTTGTACAAACAGTCTGAGCCTTCTCTCTATGGCTCTCAGAATAAAGCGATGCAAAAATATTTTTTTGCTATAAAATAGTTTTTATTGTGTAAAAGAAACAAAACGTAATAAATTATATAAATGTGGTATTGCTATAATCGTACTGACCAGAAGAAAAAAGCTGCCTTACCAATTTTACCTTACACAGAACGGCATAAAAAAATCAATTCCTGATTTTCTGGTTTTTGTTCACTCTGCCTCCCGAAAATCGGAATAAAAAGTGATAAAAAAATGTCATGTGCCTGAAAATTGTACCAATAAAAACGTCAACTCGTCCCGCAAAAAACAAGCCCTCACATGACTCTGTCGGCCGAAATATGGAAAAATTATATCTGTTAAAATATGGCGATGCAAAAAATAGTTTTTACAATAAAAAGACGTCTTTTAGTGTGTGACAGCAGCCACACATAAAAACCGATATAAATCTGGTATTGCTGTAATCGCCCCGACCCAAAGAATAAAGTTGCCCAATCACTTATGCCGCACGAGGAACAGTGTAAAAAATAAAACCAATTCTTCACCTGCTGTTGATTTGTTCATTCTGCCAACGATCTCTTCAACGATCGCAGTAAAGCTTGGCTCACATTTATCCTGCGCTCTGAGCTGTGCGCTTACTCTGGGGTTTCTATGTAAATCTCTGATATATGTGATCCCGGCAGAAGATTCCCTATAATGGGGAAGATGGAGGCACTGTAGATGCAATCTGGCCTATGATCCAGTGGTGTCCATCTTTTTAGGTGTGTATAAAAGCGCAGTTAGCCACAGTTTTGTGTACTTCTGAAAAGGACACAACTGAACAAAGGCCAGATGGAGTCCACAGTAACTCTGCTGCCTCCTCATAGCTAATGGATCCCTCGGGGATTTCATCTTATTCGCGTCACTGAGAGATTTAGATGGAAACCATAAAGTAAGTGCTCAGTGTAGAGTGCAGGATAAATGTGATCCTAAATCTTATGTAAAATGTTCCTAACAAAAGCTTGAACTCAATTTACAAAAAAAAGCAAGTCCCTGCTCAGCTCTGTCATCTGTAAGCACAAATATAGGGGGCATCCACATACAAAGGCTCTAGAAAAGGGCTCTATATCCCCCCAAAAGAAATTTGGCAAATTCTGCTTTCCCAAATCCAAATTCTCCCTCCCTTCTGAGCCCCAGTGTGCATAAACCACATTTAGCATCCACATGTCGGGCATTTCTGTATCGATGACAGCCCACCTAATTTACGGGTGTGTGTCTCCAGAAGCACAAGGATTGGCATAATGTACTGGTTACTACAACGTACTGGGGACTACAACATACTGGTCACTACAATGTACTGGTCACTGCAACGGCAGTTTGCAATTTTCACTCATCAATATCCACTGCTGATGGTTTCTGGAAAACACCCATGGAGTCAAAATCGTCACTACATCTGTAGATAAATTCCCAAATTGGTATAATTTTCAAAATGGGGTTACTTAAAGGACGATCCTGCTTTTTTAGAACTTAGGGGTTCTGTATTCAGGAGGAAAATAACACTCCATCCGTCCAGAGTCTGGACGTGTGTCTAAGCAGTACTGTAGTTTTAAAATTGCTAACTTTTCCAAATTTTCACCAAATTTCCAATATTTTCCCAAATAAATGCAAGTCATATAGAACAAATTTTACCACTATCATGAAAATGTCACGAGAAAACAATCTCAGAATCAGTGGGAATCAGTGACAGTGGTCAGAATTCTAAAATTTGGCTTGGTTAGGAAGGTGCAAACCGGCTTTGGGGTGAAGTGGATAACCCCTTTCTGCCATTGGACGTACTATTCCGTCCATGTGGGGTGGGCCCTAATTCCCAAGGACGGAATAGTACGTCCAGCGTGATCAGCCGCGCTCACGGGGGGAGTGCGGCCGGATGTCAGCTGACTATCACAGCTGACATCCGGCACTATGTGCCAGGAGCAGTCATGGACCGCCCCCGGCACATTAACCCCCGGCACACTGCGATCAAACATGATCGCAGTGTACCGGCGGTACAGGGAAGCATCGCGCAGGGAGGGGGCTCCCTGCGCGCTTCCCTGAGACGATCGGTACCAGGCGATGTGCTCACCTTGTACCGAGCGTCTCCTCCCTGCAGTCTCCGGATCCAAAATAGCCGCGGGGCTGCATCCGGGTCCTGCAGGGAGGTGACGTCACAGCGCCTGCTCAGAGCAGGCGCCGGGAAGCCTGGAGCTGTGCACGTCAGATCGCCGATCCGACGCAGTGCACAGCAAAGTGTCAGATCGGCGATCTGTCACTTTACTGTGATGCCCCCCCCCCCCCCCCCCCCCCGGGGCAAAATAAAAATGTAAAAAAGAAAAAATCACATGTGTAAAAAAAAAAAAAAAATCCTAAATAAATAATAATAATAAAAAAAAATTTGTTCCAATAAACACATTCCTTTAGCTAAATAAAAAACAAACAATAAAAGTACACATATTTAGTATTGCCGCGTCCGTAACGACCCGACCTGTAAAACTGTCCCACTAGTTAACCCCTTCAGTGAACAGTGTAAAAAAAAAAAAACGAGGCAAAAAACAACGCTTTATTATCATACCGCCGAACAAAAAGTGGAATAACATGCGATCAAAAAGACAGATATAAATAACTATGGTAGCGCTGAAAACGTCATCTTGTCCCGCAAAAAACGAGCGCCATACAGCATCATCAGCGAAAAAATAAAAAAGTTATAGTCCTCAGAATAAAGCGATGCAAAAATAATTATTTTTTCTATAAAATAGTTTTTATCGTATAAAAGCGCCAAAACATAAAAAAATGATATAAATGAGGTATCACTGTAATCATACTGAACTGAAGAATAAAACTGCTTTATCCATTTTACCAAACGCGGAACGGTATAAACGTCCCCCCAAAAATAAATTCATGAATAGCTTGTTTTTGGTCATTCTGCCTCACAAAAATCGGAATAGAAAGTGATCAAAAATGTCACATGCCCGAAAATGTTACCAATAAAAACGTCAACTCGTCCCGCAAAAAACAAGACCTCACATGACTCTGTGGACCAAAATATGGAAAAATTATAGCTCTCAAAATGTGGTAAACATTTTTTGCAATAAAAAGCGTCTTTTAGTGTGTGACGGCTGCCAATCAAAAATCCGCTAGAAAACGCGCTATAAATAGTAAATCAAACCCCTCTTCATCACCCCCTTAGTTGCGAAAAATTAAAAAAATGTATTTATTTCCATTTTCCCATTAGGGTTAGGGCTAGGGTTAGGGCTAGGGTTATGGTTAGGGTTAGGGCTAGGGCTAGGGTTAGGGTTAGGGTTAGGGTTTGGGCTAGGGTTAGGGCTACAGTTAGGGTTAGGGTTGGGGCTAAAATTAGGGTTGGGGCTAAAGTTACGGTTGGGGCTAAAGTTACGGTTGGGGCTAAAGTTAGGGTTTGGATTAGGGTTAGGGGTGTGTCAGGGTTAGGGGTGTGGTTAGGGTTACAGTTGAGATTAGGGTTAGGAGTGTGTTTGGATTAGGGTTTCAGTTAGAATTGGGGGTTTCCACTGTTTAGGCACATCAGGGGCTCTCCAAATGCGATATTGCGTCCGATCTCAATTCCTGCCAATTCTGCATTGAAAAAGTAAAACAGTGCTCCTTCCCTTCCGAGCTCTCCCGTGCGCACAAATAGGGGTTTACCCCAACATATGGGGTATCAGCGTACTCAGGACACATTGGTCAACAACTTTTGGGGTCAAATTTCTCCTGTTCCCTTGGGAAAATACAAAACTGGGGGCTAAAAATTTTTTATGTAATAATAATAATAAGTAATAAGTAATAATTTTTGTGTAAAAAAAATATTTTTTATTTTCACGGCTCTGCGTTATAAACTGTAGTGAAACAGTTGGGGGTTCAAAGTTCTCACAACACATCTAGATAAGTTCCTTGGGGGGTCTAGTTTCCAATATGGGGTCACTTGTGGGGGGTTTCTACTGTTTAGGTACATCAGGGGCTCTGCAAATGCAATGTGACGCCTGCAGACCAATCCATATAAGTCTGCATTCCAAATGGCGCTTCTTCCCTTCCGAGCTCTGCCATGCGCCCCAATGGTGGTTCCCCCCACATATTGGGTATCATCGTACTCAGGACAAATTGGACAACAACTTTTGGGGTTCAATTTACACAGTTTCCCTTGGAAAAATACAAAACAGGGGGCTAAAAAATTTTTGTGGAAAAAAAATATTTTTTATTTTCACGGCTCTGCGTTATAAACTGTAGTGAAACACTTGGGGGTTCAAAGTTCTCACAACACATCTAGATAAGTTCCTTGGGGGTCTAGTTTCCAATATGTGGTCAATTGTGGGGGGTTTCAATGTTTAGGCACATCAGTGGCTCTCCAAACGCAACATGGCGTCTGTTATGACCCCAATGGCGAGGGTCTCAGAGGAACGTGGAAGTCTGCAGAATACAAAAATCCAGCTCATAGGGCAGTGGTAACTGGGTTGACCATATATCTACTCCTAACGCCAACACTAGAAGTAGCCGGGGATCATTCCTACGTTGATTCTAGATGACACGCGCCAGCCGGAGAATCTAGCTACCCCTAGTAGAGGAAAACAAAGACCTTTCTTGCCTCCAGAGAAGGGGACCCCAAAGCTGGATAGAAGCCCCCCACAAATAATGATGGTGAGGTAAGAGGAAATGACAAACACAGAAATGAACCAGGTTCAGCACAGAGAGGCCCGCTTACTGATAGCAGAATAAAGAAAGGTAACTTATATGGTCAACAAAAACCCTATCAAAATCCACACTGGAAATTCAAGAACCCCCGAACCGTCTAACGGTCCGGGGGGAGAACACCAGCCCCCTAGAGCTTCCAGCAAAGGTCAGGATATAGATTTGGAACAAGCTGGACAAAAATACAAAACCAAAACAAATAGCAAAAAGCAAAAGGCAGACTTAGCTGATATAACTGGAACCAGGATCAGTAGACAAGAGCACAGCAGACTAGCTCTGATAACTACGTTGCCAGGCATTGAACTGAAGGTCCAGGGAGCTTATATAGCAACACCCCTAACTAACGACCCAGGTGCGGATAAAAGGAATGACAGAAAAACCAGAGTCAAAAAACTAGTAACCACTAGAGGGAGCAAAAAGCAAATTCACAACAGTACCCCCCCCTTAGTGAGGGGTCACCGAACCCTCACCACGACCACCAGGGCGATCAGGATGAGCGGCATGAAAGGCACGAACTAAATCGGCCGCATGAACATCAGAGGCGACCACCCAGGAATTATCCTCCTGACCATAGCCCTTCCACTTGACCAGGTACTGAAGCCTCCGCCTGGAGAGGCGAGAATCCAAGATCTTCTCCACCACGTACTCCAACTCGCCCTCAACCAACACCGGAGCAGGAGGCTCAGCAGAAGGAACTACAGGCACAATGTACCGCCGCAACAAGGACCTATGAAATACATTGTGAATAGCAAACGACACAGGAAGATCCAGACGAAAAGATACAGGATTAAGGATTTCCAATATCTTGTAAGGCCCAATAAAACGAGGTTTAAATTTGGGAGAGGAGACCTTCATAGGAACAAAGCGGGAAGAAAGCCACACCAAATCCCCAACGCGTAGTCGGGGACCCACACCGCGGCGGCGGTTGGCAAAGCGCTGAGCCTTCTCCTGTGACAACTTCAAGTTGTCCACCACATGATTCCAGATCTGCTGCAACCTATCCACCACAGAATCCACCCCAGGACAGTCAGAAGGCTCCACATGACCCGAAGAAAAGCGAGGATGGAAACCAGAGTTGCAGAAAAAAGGCGAAACCAAGGTGGCGGAACTAGCCCGATTATTAAGGGCAAACTCAGCCAACGGCAAGAATGTCACCCAATCGTCCTGATCAGCAGAGACAAAACACCTCAAATAAGCCTCCAAAGTCTGATTGGTTCGCTCCGTCTGTCCATTAGTCTGAGGATGGAAAGCAGACGAAAACGACAAATCAATGCCCATCCTACTACAAAAGGATCGCCAGAACCTGGAAACGAACTGGGATCCTCTGTCTGACACAATATTCTCAGGGATGCCGTGCAAACGAACCACGTTCTGGAAAAACACAGGAACCAGATCGGAAGAGGAAGGCAGCTTAGGCAAAGGAACCAAATGGACCATCTTGGAGAAGCGATCACATATCACCCAGATAACGGACATGCCCTGAGATAGCGGAAGATCAGAAATGAAATCCATGGAGATATGTGTCCAAGGTCTCTTCGGGACAGGCAAGGGCAAGAGCAAACCGCTGGCACGAGAACAGCAAGGCTTAGCTCGAGCACAAGTCCCACAGGACTGCACAAATGACCGCACATCCCTTGACAAGGAAGGCCACCAAAAGGACCTGGCCACCAGATCTCTGGTGCCAAAAATTCCCGGGTGACCTGCCAACACCGAGGAATGAACCTCGGAAATGACTCTGCTGGTCCACTTATCCGGGACAAACAGTCTGTCAGGTGGACAAGACTCAGGCCTATCAGCCTGAAATCTCTGCAACACACGTCGCAGATCCGGAGAAATAGCTGACAAGATAACTCCATCTTTAAGAATACCAACAGGATCAGCGACTCCAGGAGCATCAGGCACAAAGCTCCTAGAAAGAGCATCGGCCTTCACATTCTTTGAACCTGGTAAATACGAGACAACAAAATCAAAGCGGGAGAAAAACAATGACCAGCGGGCCTGTCTCGGATTAAGGCGTTTAGCAGACTCGAGATACATCAGATTTTTGTGATCAGTCAAGACCACCACACGATGCTTAGCACCCTCGAGCCAATGACGCCACTCCTCAAATGCCCATTTCATGGCCAACAACTCCCGATTGCCCACATCATAATTTCGCTCGGCAGGCGAAAACTTCCTAGAGAAAAAGGCACAAGGTTTCATAACAGAGCAACCAGGGCCTCTCTGCGACAAAACGGCCCCTGCCCCAATCTCCGAAGCATCCACCTCAACCTGAAAGGGAAGTGAGACGTCAGGCTGGCACAAAACAGGCGCCGAAGTAAACCGGCGTTTCAACTCCTGGAAAGCCTCCACGGCAGCAGGAGCCCAGTTAGCTACATCGGAGCCCTTCTTGGTCATATCCGTCAAAGGTTTCACAATGCTAGAAAAATTAGCGATAAAACGACGGTAGAAGTTAGCGAAGCCCAAGAACTTCTGAAGACTCTTAACTGACGAGGGCTGAGTCCAATCAAGAATAGCTCGGACCTTGACTGGGTCCATCTCCACCGCAGAAGGGGAAAAAATGAACCCCAAAAAGGGAACCTTCTGTACACCAAAGAGACACTTTGAGCCCTTGACAAACAAAGAATTTTCACGCAAAATTTTAAAGACCAACCTGACCTGCTCCACATGCGAATCCCAATTATCAGAAAAAACCAAAATATCATCCAGATAAACAATCAAAAATTTATCCAGATACTTCCGGAAAATGTCATGCATAAAGGACTGAAAAACTGAAGGCGCATTGGAGAGCCCAAAAGGCATCACCAAGTACTCAAAATGACCTTCGGGCGTATTGAATGCGGTTTTCCATTCATCACCTTGCTTAATGCGCACAAGGTTGTACGCACCACGAAGGTCTATCTTGGTGAACCACTTGGCACCCTTAATCCGGGCAAACAAGTCAGACAACAGCGGTAAAGGATACTGAAATTTGACAGTGATCTTATTCAAAAGCCGATAATCAATACAAGGTCTCAAAGATCCGTCCTTTTTTGCCACAAAAAAGAATCCCGCACCAAGAGGGGAAGAAGACGGACGAATATGTCCTTTTTCCAGAGACTCCTTGATATATGAACGCATAGCGGTATGTTCAGGTACCGACAGATTAAACAGTCTTCCTTTAGGAAATTTACTGCCTGGGATCAAATCTATAGCACAGTCACAGTCCCTATGAGGAGGCAGTGCACTGGACTCAGACTCACTGAAGACATCCTGATAATCAGACAAATACTCCGGAACTTCCGAAGGCGTAGAAGAAGCAATAGACACAGGCAGGGAATCCTCATGAATACCACGACAGCCCCAACTTGAGACTGACATAGCCTTCCAGTCCAGGACTGGATTATGGGTCTGTAACCATGGCAGCCCTAAAACAACCAAATCATGCATTTTATGTAAAACCAGGAAACGTATCACCTCGCGGTGTTCAGGAGTCATGCACATGGTAACCTGAGTCCAATACTGCGGTTTATTTGCTGCCAATGGCGTAGCATCAATACCCCTAAGAGGAATAGGATTTTCTAATGGTTCAAGAGTAAATCCACAGCGCTTAGCAAATGAGAGATCCATGAGACTCAGGGCAGCACCTGAATCTACAAACGCCATGACAGGATAAGATGACAGTGAGCAAATCAAAGTTACAGACAGAATAAATTTAGGTTGCAAATTACCAACGGTGACAGGACTAACAACCTTAGCTATACGTTTAGAGCATGCTGAGATAACATGTGTAGAATCACCACAGTAGTAGCACAAGCCATTCCGGCGTCTATGAATTTTCCGCTCATTTCTAGTCAGGATTCTATCACATTGCATTAAATCAGGTGTCTGTTCAGACAACACCATGAGGGAATTTGCGGTTTTGCGCTCCCGCAACCGCCGGTCAATTTGAATAGCCAGTGCCATAGTATCATTCAGACCTGTGGGAATGGGAAAACCCACCATAACATTCTTAATGGCTTCAGAAAGGCCATTTCTAAAATTAGCGGCCAGTGCACACTCGTTCCAATGTGTCAGCACGGACCATTTCCGAAATTTTTGGCAATACACTTCAGCCTCGTCCTGCCCCTGAGACATAGCCAGCAAGGCCTTTTCTGCCTGAATCTCAAGATTGGGTTCCTCATAAAGTAAACCGAGCGCCAGAAAAAACGCATCAAGATCAGCCAATGCCGGATCTCCTGGCGCCAGCGAAAAAGCCTAATCCTGAGGGTCGCCCCGTAAGAACGAAATAACAATTTTTACTTGCTGAGCAGAATCTCCAGATGAACAGGGTCTCAGGGACAAAAACAATTTACAATTATTCACGAAATTCCTAAACTTAAACCTGTCTCCGGAAAACAGTTCAGGAATCGGTATTTTAGGTTCTGACCTAGGATTTCTGATAACATAGTCTTGTATGCCCTGCACACGAGTAGCCAGCTGGTCCACACTTGTAATCAAGGTCTGGACATTCATGTCTGCAGCAAGCTTAAGCCACTCTGAGGTAAAGGGGAAGGAGAAAGAAAAAAAAAAACAAAAAACTCAGAATCTTCTTTCTTGTAATCCCTCTTTTGCAATGCATTACACATATAATACTGGCCTGGCAAACTGTTATGACCCCAATGGCGAGGGTCTCAGAGGAACGTGGAAGTCTGCAGAATACAAAAATCCAGCTCATAGGGCAGTGGTAACTGGGTTGACCATATATCTACTCCTAACGCCAACACTAGAAGTAGCCGGGGATCATTCCTACGTTGATTCTAGATGACACGCGCCAGCCGGAGAATCTAGCTACCCCTAGTAGAGGAAAACAAAGACCTTTCTTGCCTCCAGAGAAGGGGACCCCAAAGCTGGATAGAAGCCCCCCACAAATAATGACGGTGAGGTAAGAGGAAATGACAAACACAGAAATGAACCAGGTTCAGCACAGAGAGGCCCGCTTACTGATAGCAGAATAAAGAAAGGTAACTTATATGGTCAACAAAAACCCTATCAAAATCCACACTGGAAATTCAAGAACCCCCGAACCGTCTAACGGTCCGGGGGGAGAACACCAGCCCCCTAGAGCTTCCAGCAAAGGTCAGGATATAGATTTGGAACAAGCTGGACAAAAATACAAAACCAAAACAAATAGCAAAAAGCAAAAGGCAGACTTAGCTGATATAACTGGAACCAGGATCAGTAGACAAGAGCACAGCAGACTAGCTCTGATAACTACGTTGCCAGGCATTGAACTGAAGGTCCAGGGAGCTTATATAGCAACACCCCTAACTAACGACCCAGGTGCGGATAAAAGGAATGACAGAAAAACCAGAGTAAAAAAACTAGTAACCACTAGAGGGAGCAAAAAGCAAATTCACAACAGGCGTCCCATCTCAATTCCAGTCAATTTTGCATTGAAAAGTCAAATGGCGCTCCTTCCTTTCCGAGCTCTGCCATGCGCCCAAACAGTGGTTTACCCCCACATATGAGGTATCAGCGTACTCAGGACAAATTGGACAACAACTTTTGGGGTCCAATTTCTTCTTATACCCTTGGGAAAATTAAAAATTGGTTGCGAAAATATCATTTTTGTGAAAAAATATGATTTTTTATTTTTACGGCTCTGCATTATAAACTTCTGTGAAGCACTTGGTGGGTCAAAGTGCTCACCACACATCTAGATAAGTTCATTAGGGGGTCTAGTTTCCAAAATGGTGTCAATTGTGGGGTGTTTCAATGTTTAGGCACATCAGGGGCTCTCCAAACACAACATGGCGTCCCATCTCAATTCCAGTCAATTTTGCAATGAAAAGTCAAATGGCGCTCCTTCCCTTCCGAGCTCTGCCATGCGCCCAAACAGTGGTTTACCCCCACATATGGGGTATCGGCGTACTCAGTACAAATTGTACAACAACTTTTGGGGTCCATTTTCTCCTGTTACCCTTGGTAAAATAAAACAAATTGGATCTGAAGTAAATTTTTTGTGTAAAAAAGTTAAATGGTCATTTTTATTTAAACATTCCAAAAATTCCTGTGAAACACCTGAAGGGTTAATAAACTTCTTGAATGTGGTTTTGAGCACCTTGAGGGGTGCAGTTTTTAGAATGGTGTCACACTTGGGTATTTTCTATCATATAGACCCTTCAAAATGACTTCAAATGAGATGTGGTCCCTAAAAAAAAAAATGGTGTTGTAAAAATGAGAAATTGCTGGTCAAATTTTAACCCTTATAACTCCCTAACAAAAAAAATGTTGGTTTCAAAATTGTGCTGATGTAAAGTAGACATGTGGGAAATGTTACTTATCAAGTATTTTGTGTGACGTATCTCTGTGATTTAATTGTATAAAAATTCAAAGTTGGAAAATTGCGAAATTTTCAAAATTTTCGCCAAATTTCCATTTTTTTCACAAATAAACACAGGTAATATCAAAGAAATTTTACCACTATCATGAAGTACAATATGTCACGAGAAAAAATTGTCAGAATCATAAGGATCCGTTGAAGCGTTACAGAGTTATAACCTCATAAAGGGACAGTGGTCAGAATTGTAAAAATTGGCCAGGTCATTAACGTGCAAACCACCCTTTGGGTTAAAGGGGTTAAAGGAAACTTTTGATAGGTAAACCACCTCCAGCGGGCAGAATTTGCAGGATAGACTTAATCTTGCTAATCCTGCACATAGTTGGAGATGGGGAACAAGAGGAACCATATTTCACCATTTATTAAATATTTTGTGAATGTCTGTAATTCTAGCTGTTTTGGCATGGGAATTAGTCCACGGTGTGGAATGTTTTGGCATGTGAGATCCTTCTGAACACATTATCTTACGTACTTTATATTCCTGCCACTCCCGGCCGCTCGTACACACTTTGACAATAGCCCATTGTCTCATTGCTAAACCATAGATACAAGTCTTCATTTCACCCTTTTGGATCTCTGTTCCAGAAATAAAAAGGTCTGAGCTGCAGTAACCGAGAATGGCCGCTATATGGTGTTCAGAGCCTTGGTTCTCTAGCTCCAGGTATCAGCGGGATGGTGCTGGTGCCTGGGGACAATCTCATCTGATATTGATTAAGCAATCAAAATATATACGTTGACAATATCTTAGTCCTAGAAAAAATATTATTCACCATCACTGAATTTCTAATTCCATTGCAAAAGGGATTCTTATTAAAAAAAAACAAAAAAAAAAAGCAGTTGCGAGGAACTAAGATTCCCTATAGCTGTTCCATCAGTAAAGTACAGTGAATATTGTGACAGTTTCCATTCTCTGCAGCTGCTCCATCAGTAAAGTACAGTGAATATTGTGACAGTTTCCATTCTCTGCAGCTGCTCCATCAGTAAGGCTAGTTTCACACTAGCATTTGCAGCAACTGCGGAGGGCTGCGGACTTCCTCCGTGAAGCTCCGCCCTCGGCCGCACCTCCGCCGCTAGCTCTGCCTATTTCTGTATGCGGCCGGCATGCGGCCTGTGTACCTATCTTTAGCATTAGGTACGCAGGTCCTGCCGCAATATGCGGTTGCTTCCGCATGCGTCGTTTTGACGATGCGGCGACCAGCGTAGGACGCAGCCTGTAGCAATTTTTTTTTTCCACATCGTCAAAATGACGCATGCGGAAGCATCCGCATACTGTGGCAGCACCTGCGTACCTAATGCTAAAGATAGGTACACAGGCCGCATGCCGGCAGCATGCAGAAATAGGCGGAGCTAGCGGCGGAGGTGCGGCCGAGGGCGGGGCTTCACGGAGGAAGGCCGCAGCCCTCTACAGGTGCTGCAAACGCTAGTGTGAAAGTAGCCTAAAAACAGTGAATATTGCGACAGTTTCCATTCCCTGCAGCTGCTCCATCAGTAAAGTACAGTGAATATTGTGAAAGTTTCCATTTCTTCCAGCTGCGCCATCAGTAAAGTACAGTGAATATATTGACAGTTTCCATTCCCTGCAGCTGCTCCTTCAGTAAAGTACAGTGAATATTGTAACCGTTTCCATTCCCTCCAGCTGCTCCATCAGTAAAGTACAGTGAATATTGTGACAGTTTCCATTCCCTGCAGCTGCTCCATCAGTAAAGTACAGTGAATATTGTGACAGTTTCCATTCCCTCCAGCTGCTCCATCAGTAAAGTACAGTGAATATTGTGACAGTTTCCATTCCCTGCAGCTGCTCCATCAGTAAAGTACAGTGAATATTGTGACAGTTTCCATTCCCTGCAGCTGCTCCATCAGTAAAGTACAGTGAATATTGTGACAGTTTCCATTCCCTCCAGCTGCTCCATCAGTAAAGTACAGTGAATATTGTGACAGTTTCCATTCCCTCCAGCTGCTCCATCAGTAAAGTACAGTGAATATTGTGACAGTTTCCATTCCCTGCAGCTGCTCCATCAGTAAAGTACAGTGAATATTGTGACAGTTTCCATTCCCTCCAGCTGCTCCATCAGTAAAGTACAGTGAATATTGTGACAGTTTCCATTCCCTCCAGCTGCTCCATCAGTAAAGTACAGTGAATATTGTGACAGTTTCCATTCCCTCCAGCTGCTCCATCAGTAAAGTACAGTGAATATTGTGACAGTTTCCATTCCCTCCAGCTGCTCCATCACTTTGCAGGTTCCACATTCATGGAGTATCGAAGTGTGTGTTCCTGAACAGCGGACGCATCTCCAGCGCATCGTGTTACTCCGACAAATACTGGATCTGTAATAAGCCGGACACAAGGACTACAGGGCAAACACTGCGAGCATCTCTGATACCAGAGATCTGCAGGAGCATTTTGTCTCTACGACTCCTTACCTCACCTCTAATGGGATCACACTATGGATCAAGTAACCCCCGGATAAGGCACGGAGGGTCCGTAAGGAGGGGGCCATGACCGGGCACGTTGCAAGTGACGTATGAATTGGGGGGTTGGGAGAAGGCAGGGGGACGGCAAGGGTAAGCCGGGGGGGGGGGAGGAAGTATTAGGGGATTAACTAAAGGGGAAGTGACATAGGGGAAGTGACCTAGGACAGAGGGAGAGGGGGGGGGCACGGGGGGATAAAAAGGATGCAGGAAGGAGCCGTGGCCCTCTTTCCCTCTCTGGACGGCCGGATATCAAGCAGCTCCCACCCCGCACCGGGCTCTCCCATCTCACAAGCACACCTTACCAGGCATGGACGTCGTCTCCAGGCTCCAGGCGGCTGCCAGCGCTCACCCCCCAGGATGGTTAGAAAGCATTGCAGAAGGTATCCTGGGGGTGGGCGGTGGTGGTATTAGCAGGGAGTCCTCGGTGCCGGCTGGGGGGGGCAGGTCCGGGGCGCAGGAGTGAGGGCAGCTCAGGATCCCGCAGGAGGAGGGCAGGGGGTTCCACCAGTAGTAGCCGCAGGAGAAGCAGGCCCCGGGCGGCGGATGCTGCACGCTCCGCTGAGCAGGAAAGGCAAGGAACAGGAGAAACTGAGCAGACGGGGGGGCGGTGGAGGGAGACCGCGGGACCCACGGCAGCCCAGCAGCAGGGACAGGGGCTGGGATCACCGGGGAGGGTTCCGGGGGCAACCCCAGCAGCTGAAGCGGCCGGGTGTGTGAGCATTCTCCCCGCGGCCATGCAAGAGAGCCAGAACACATGGGCGGCGCCATCTTGTTTCCGGGGTCCTTCTCAAAGGCCCCCGGGAAGCGGGATGCCCAGCGAGGCGCCTGTGGAAAAAACGCAGATGCCGGGGTCGTCCAGCCAGATGCCTGTGGGGGAAGAAGGGGGGAGGAGGCCAACACGCAGGACTAGGCCCCCCGAGAGGCTGTCCATGGAGTTGCCGGTAAGGGGACAACAACGCAGGGCAAGGAGCCCTTCGAGGGAGCAGGGGCCAGGCGGTAGCAGAAGGCGACGGCCCATGGCCGTGAGTACCCCCAGACAGCCAGGGACCCGCAGCGGGTTGCAGGGCCAGAGCCACCAGCAAGACACCCAGGGCAGAGCCAGGCAGGCAAATAGAACTAGTGATAGGATGGCCATCTCACAGTATAGCCACGGGAGCCAAGAAGAGACGGGAGACGAGCACGCTGAGGACGGACGATGGTCGCAAGGAACAAGATGGCCCTCATTCCGGGATGCGGACAGCGACGGCGAGGAGGATTCCCGGAGCACAGCGGCCGGGGGGAGGATGACTCCCGCGCGGCCTGGTAATTATGAACACATGCTTTCTACAGATACATATGCAGGCACATTGCAAGCGGGCGGGGGAGCCAGAGATCGCAAGGGGATAGTGTGGCTCCTATTTTAGGGTCCTTGGAGGCCACCGCTAAGGAAATGAGGGCAATGATAACGAGCTTGGCAGACAGGATGGATCGATTTGAGGGACGCGGGCCGGGGCATCTATCAGCCTGGACGAGCCCACACTTGCTTGCTGGGGGTGGGGGAGATATAATCAGGGCCCATGAGTCGGCTGGACCGGGGGATGGGGAGAATGGGCAGCTGGACGACACGGCTCGGGGGGATATATATTTTTGTTTTACGGGTAACTTAGGTAACCACCTTAAGAAAGAGATGAGGGAAAGAATATGGAGGGACGAGTATGTGGACATCTTCTCGCTTTTGCCGGTAGAGAGGGGGAGCACAAAGGTAGGAAGGGAAGGAGGGAGGAAGGAAGAAGAGCGAACAATTACGGTGGCACACACGTTTACAAATTGGTGGCATGCCTTTACGATATTAGGTAGCGTCATTGGGGAAAAGGCGCCAGAAAACTGCTCGCAGTTGTTTTGCTACATGAACGCCATTGGGGAGGCTTACAAGTCATATGGGGGACAAGCTTGGCTGCGGTATGACGAACAATTTCGTCAGCGCAAGGCGATGCGACCATCTATGAGATGGGATCAAAAAGATATTGGCCTGTGGTTGGACGTTATGTCGCAGAATCAAAGACATTGGATGCCCTTTCAGGGAGGGGCCGGTGGCGCCGGCCATGCAGGATATAGTGCAGGAAGCCTGGCAAGGGGGAGTTTTCCAGGCCGTGGTGGGAATCAGAAACAGGGGCTTTGTTGGCAATTCAATGAGGGTCACTGCAAATTTGGAACAGGCTGTAAATTTAGGCACATATGTTCCAATTGTGGCGGATCGGCACACGGGGTCAATAGGTGTCAGAGGAAGTACAGTGGGAAGGTGGGAGGAGCCGGTCATGGTCAAGGGACAAACACCAGTCAAGCTGCACGCGATGCTCCCTTATCTAAGTAGGTACCCGGACAGGAAAAAAGCGGATTTGTTGATCAAAGGCTTCAAGGATGGATTTTCTATCCCTTCCCCGGCATGCCAAATGCCGGGGAAGCTGAAGAATCTCAGTTTGGCCTATCAGCACCCCGCTGTTGTCAAACAGAAACTTGAGAAAGAGGTGCTGATGGGCCGAATGGCGGGTCCGTTTAGTTTCCCACCCATATCGGGCTTGGTGGTTTCTCCATTGGGCATTGTACCAAAGAAGGAGCCGAACAAGTTCCGAATGATACATCACCTGTCATATCCCCGTGGTAAGTCCGTCAATGACGGCATCGATCCGGATTTGTGTGCGGTGCTATACGCATCATTTGACCTGGCGTTAGAATGGGTAAGAAAATGCGGAAAGGGGGCGCTGATGGCGAAAACGGATGTGGAGTCTGCCTTTCGGTTATTGCCGGTTCACCCGGACAGTCAGCGGTTGCTCGGGTGCTATTGGGAGGGAGAGTATTTCATAGACAGGTGTTTACCTATGGGATGCTCGTTGTCATGTTCGTTGTTCGAAGCCTTTAGCACATTCCTGGAATGGGTAGTGAAGGATATCACGGGATTGGGATCATTGATCCACTACCTTGATGATTTTTGGTGCGTAGGTCCTGCACAATCAGGGGTGTGCGATACCATGTTAAAAAAATCTGCAAGGGGTTGCTAAAGAGTTCGGGGTACCATTGGCTCCCGAAAAAACTGTCGGCCCAACGTCATGTATCTCCTTTCTGGGGATCATGATCGACACAGTAAAGTGGGAGTGTCGTCTCCCGGGAGAGAAGGTGGCAGCCCTGAAATTGGAAATAGGCAGGGCTAGGAGAGCTAAAAAACTGAAGCTGCGGGAGGTATAGTCCTTGCTGGGGAGTTTGAATTTCGCATGTCGAGTCATGCCGATGGGCAGGATATTCACGAGGAGATTGGCGGCGACAACGGCCGGCGTAAAATCACCGCAACATTATGTGCGATTGACAGCAGATAACAAAGCAGATCTGGCGGTTTGGGACACATTCTTAGAAAAGTACAACGGGCTGTCCCTGGTTATGGATGGGGGATGTTGTAATTCGGATATTGAATTGTACACGGACGCAGCGGGCAGTCATGGTTTTGGAGCTTACTGTCAGGGGCAGTGGTGCGCGGCAGCATGGCCAGAGGAGTGGGTGCGGTCAGGGCTGATAAAAAACATTGCACTACTGGAAATTTTTCCAATCCTGGTGGCGGTAACACTATGGGGGCATCGGCTGAGGAACCGGAAAGTTAGGTTTAAGTGCGATAACATGGGAGTGGTCATGGCCATAAATAACATCACCGCGTCTTCGCCGCCAGTTATTAGAGTGTTGAGGCAGCTGGTGTTGGAATGCTTAGTTATCAATGCTCATGTGACAGCATCTCATGTCCTGGGAGAATTTAACTCTGTCGCTGATGCGCTTTCTCGTTTTCAGTGGCAGCGGTTTCGGGCGTTGGCCCCCGAAGCGGAAGAAGAGGGCCTACCCTGCCCTCCCGGATTATGGAACGTGGCATCTGGGCGGCTGAACCGCTGATCAAGGCATCCGTAACAAGTAGAACGTGGGCGGCGTACGGACGGTCGTGGGGCCAGTGGGAACAATGGCTAGGCCGGGGGGACGAGGACATGTCGGAAGAGGAGCAGATTGGGGTGTTATTGATGGGAATTAGGCAGGCCGCAGATGATAGTTGGTCGGCGGCAAAAATGAGTCAACTAATTGCAGGATTAGCATTTGGGTTTAAACTTAGGAACAGAACCGATTTGACAAAGAGTTTCTTAGTCAGGCAGGCCTTAAAAGGTTACCATAAGGGAAAGGTTAAAAAAGACAACAGGCGGCCCGTGTCTTTCGGCATGTTAGAAGTATTAGGAGAGCAGTTGGAAGGGGTGTGCAGGACACAATTTGAGGTTGGCTTGTTTAGGTTGGCCTTTTCACTCGCATTCTTTGGAGCAATGAGGATAGGGGAGCTGGTAGCGCCAGGCAAGGCCATAGCAGGAGGCATTCTAGCCGAAGACGTGATGAAGACAAAAAGGGGATTGGAATTTTGGATTAGGAGATCAAAGACTGACCAAAGGGGAAAAGGAAAAAGGGTGTTATTGGGAAGAGTAAGCGGTTCTATGATGTGTCCATGTAAGTGTTTCGGGATATTCTCGGCAGCCAGGCCTAAGCAGGACGGACCGCTGCTATGTCACGAGGATGGGTCATATTTGTCCAGGTATCAATTCATTAAAGTATTCCGGACATGTATGGTAAGGGCAGGTGGGAACCCTGGGAGATACACAGGCCATTCCTTCCGGATCGGGGCGGCAACGGAGGCCGCGGTGGGTGGGCTGAGCCCGGAAACAGTAAAGCGAATTGGCCGGTGGGAGTCGCGGCGGTACAGGTCTTACGTACGACCTCAAGGATATGAGGCAGCGATCCCCCCCGGAATTAACGCATCACACTGATTTCTTTCTGTTTGTTACAGGACAAGTCCCGATCGTGATTTGGATTCTAGGACATTCATACGTTTACTGGGGAGCACAGCGGGCTGACAGACGGACGGGCGGGAGACAGTTAGGTATGGCAAGGAATGGGGCGGTGATTAGGTGGTTGGGATACCGGGGTTTAACATGGGGCCGGGTACTGCACGAGTTTTTCCGGGCGGTAAACCTCTATGGGGTCCCAGATATATTAGTTTTACACGCAGGGGGGAACGACTTGGGGGCTATCTCGGGAAAAGGGCTGAGTGCAAAAATTAGAACGGATATAAGACAGCTGGGATTAGCATATCCAAACTTGAGGCTGGTGTGGTCAGACATGGTACCTAGAAAAAACTGGCGAGGGGCACGGTCAGTGAGAAAAATTAACAAAGCCCGGATAACAGTGAACAAGGAGGTATCTAAGTTCGTGTCACGGAACGGAGGGGTGACGATACGTCATGCAGGCTTGGACTCTACAGAGGGAGATTACTGGCTAGGGGACGGGGTACATTTGAACACCGCGGGAACTGACTTGTGGATTGAAGGCTTGCTTGGGGGGATACGGAAGGCCGCAGCAGGGTTGGTTGGTGGGGTCTCGAGCACTTGAAGGTCAAGGGCTCTCGGTGTGGCGTTGGTGGGTCCTCGAAGCTGGCAAAAAAGTACGGTAGAGGGGGGATTCTTGCACTGCGGGACCCCCCCACTGCCATGGATAGTTACTTAGTTCGTGGGGGGAAGTCACGGGTAGTCAACCTTGCCAAGGTCAAGTAACCCCCGGATAAGGCACGGAGGGTCCGTAAGGAGGGGGCCATGACCGGGCAGGTTGCAAGTGACGTATGAATTGGGGGTTGGGAGAAGGCAGGGGGACGGCAAGGGTAAGCCGGGGGGGGGGGGGGAAGTATTAGGGGATTAATTAAAGGGGAAGTGACATAGGGGAAGTGACCTAGGACAGAGGGAGAGGGGGGGGGGGCACGGGGGGATAAAAAGGATGCAGGAAGCAGCCGTGGCCCTCTTTCCCTCTCTGGACGGCCAGATATCAAGCCCCACCCACCCATCCCAGACGAAAAGAAGGAAGACCGGGTCGCAGTAGCCAGATGAACCATTCGGACGCGTACAAGAGCGAGACTGATACAAGAATTACTTATTTGGCAGTTACCTTTAAGCCCAGGGGAAGGGCAGTCCATCACCATGGTTCCCTGGAGGTTTCCCCCACAGGGGGTTTTTCCTCTCCTGACTGGTGGCGGATAGCTCTTTGTGAGCGCGAGGTTCTGTTACATCATCGGATGATGATTTGAGCGTTGGTGGGTCCTCGAAGCTGGCAAAAATGTACGGTAGAGGGGGGATTCTTGCACTGCCATGGATAGTTACTTAGTTCGTGGTCTGGTGATACTTGCGTGATACCCGACGAGGTAGGTCGGGGTCACGCTATCGGGGGACCCGGAGGGCCACTCTGATGTTGGAGGTCGGGTGCGCAATACCGATGGGTGGGTACCCGACGATGGAAGTCGGGTACAGGTTAACGGATGGAGGCAACCTCTTCCCTCAACTCAGGATGCTTCTGAGCTTGGGAAAAAAACGCAGCTGGAAGTAAGGCTGAGAGGGAAGAGGCAGTGCCGACGGAATAATCACCAGACCAGGAGCGGGTTAGCTTCGAGGGCCGCACCAAGGGTCCGTTTTTATTAATATCAATAATAAATTGGCTGCTGTGGCCGTTATTATCCAAATTACTGATGTGGTGTGGTTATTCAAGAAGGTGGGGGGAAGTCACGGGTAGTCAACCTTGCCAAGGTCATGGACACGATGTGGAACATGGGAACTTCTGATCGTGATGAATACATGAAAAACATTAAATAACTGGCACAGATGCAACATTTGATGTCGTTGATACAGCTGCTTGTTTTTGTACAAAAAACGAGGAAAGAAAACAATGACAAATTATTGCAATAGGTTATAACGAGGTTCTCATTATATGGAAAGCGACTTCTCTCTAATATCGCTCATGTACTGAAGACGCCCGAAACAATTAAACCAATCATAGAACTTTTTTTGCGACTTATAGAAATGTCTTGTCTAGTAGATGGAATTTTTATGTTATTCCATTTCTTTTATTTTAATGTTAGAATTTCAACAGTAAAAAGAGGGCAACTGCAGACAGACATGGCAAGCACTCTGCTTAACCCTTCATGACCTTGGGATTTTCCGTTTTTCCGTGTTCGTTTTTCGCTCCCCACCTTCCCAGAGCCATAACTTTTTATTTTTCCGTCAATTTGGCCATGTGAGGGCTTCTTTTTTGCGGGACGAGTTGTACTTTTGAACGAAATCATTGGTTTACCATGTCGTGTACTAGAAAACGGGAAAAAAATTCCAAGTGCGGTGAAATTGCAAAAAAAGTGCAGTCCCACACTTGTTTTTTGCTTGGCTTTTTTGCTAGGTTCACTAAATGCTAAATCTGACCTGCCATTATGATTCTCCAGGTCAGTACAAGTTCATAGACACCTAACATGACTAGGTTATTTTTTATCTAAGTGGTGAAAAAAAATTTAAAACTTTGCTAAAAAAAAAAAAAAAATTGCGCTATTTTCCGATACCCGTAACGTCTAAATTTTTCATGATCTGGGGTCGGTTGAGGGCTTATTTTTTTTTGTGCCGTGCTGGCGTTTTTAATTATACCATTTCGATGCAGATACGTTCTTTTGATCACCCGTTATTGCATTTTAAAGCAATGTCGCGGCGACCAAAATAACGTAATTCTGGCGTTTCGAATTTTTTTCTTGTTACGCCATTTAGAGATCAGGTTAATGCTTTTTTTTATTGATAGATCGGGGGATTCATTCTGAACACGGCGATACCAAATATGTGTAGGTTTGATTATTTTTTTAATGATTTATTTTGAATGGGGAGAAAGGGGGGTGATTTAAACTTTTATATTTTTTTTATTTTTTTCACATTTTTTTTAACTTTTTTTTTAACTTTTGCCATGCTTCAATAGCCTCCATGGGAGGCTAGAAGCAGGCACAACGCGATCGACTCTGCTACATAGCAACGATCTGATGTTCGCTGCTATGTAGCAGAAATGCAGGTGTGCTGTGAGCACCGACCACAGGGTGGCGCTCACAGCTACCGGGGATCAGTAACCATAAAGGTCTCAAGGACCTCTATGGTTACTATTCTGAAGCATCGCCGACCTCCGATCACGTGACGGGGTCGGCGATGATTAAATGCCGCTGTCTGCGTTTGACAGCGGCATTTAACTAGTTAATTGCGGCGGGTGAATCGCAATTTCACCCGCCGCTATTGCGGGCACATGTCAGCTGTTCAAAACAGCTGACATGTCCCGGCTTTTATGCGGGCTCACCGCGGAGCCCTGCATCAAAGCAGGGGATCTGACCTCGGACGTACTATTCCGTCCGAGGTAAGAAAGGGGTTAAAGGGAATCTGTCAGCAGGTTTTTGTTATGTAATCCGAGGCCAGCATGAGGTAGGGGTTAAAGCACTGAATTCAAAGATGTGTCAATTATTAAGCTGAAGGTTTTCGTCTTAGGAGATTATCACTGCTGGACCACAGTGCACAGGACTGCTAGTCCAACTCCACCCCCTCCTGTGATAAGCAGCTCATTGTCTATAGACAATGTACATACAGAGCATGTTGTGGAAAGGGTTAACTTTCTCGACTCTGTTACATCTAAAAACTTTGAGTCACAACTGCTCCATCCAGTAAACTAAGTGATACATCATTGGATTCAGGGTCTTTTTGCCTGCGTCACGTTGCTTTCAGGTGAGGTAGCAAAAACCTACTCACAGATTCCCTTTAAGGCTTCCATCCCCATTAGCAGTTGATAACCATCTCCACCGTACATAGACGAACAGGGCGCTCCAGTGGTCACTATGAGAGATCGGTGTCAAGACTCCTCTGTCGTCCTCCAGACTCTTCTGATGGTTCCGGAGAACAAAAGAATCAGATGTCGGAAATCCAACATACCCCGATCTGTATCTTCCCGGACATCTGTTAGGAGTGTCAGGAGGCCTCCTTACACACTAGACTGTCAACTGATCCCACTGATATTGGTGGAATGGGATGAGTTTAGATTAATGTGTATGATAAATTTTAGTAGGATCCGCCTTGTTTTAGCCCTTTATCTCCTATACAAAGATCCGGCCTTTGGTGCTGGGATCCCCAAGTAGTGACCAGTGAGTAGCTGCCAACCGGTGGATTGAGCACAGCTATTAAATCCCTGTTTTTCAGTACCAGGACAAAGCCTGTCATCTTATTAGTCTGTCTATTGGCTCCAGTAATTTGCTGGAAAGCCTGACCATCTGATTTGAAGTAGAAAATTAGATTCTGTGCCTCTTCTGCCGGCTTAACCCCATTTTCTAGATACCGGATTTAAGGTACAGACCAAAGGTGGGGAAGGCTGTTTTCAACAAGACGCCTTTACGTACATATTGACTTTGACAGGACAAAGGAATGTTGCGCAGTGGTCATAATGTAGCCATATGTAGGCACTGAAAGAATCAAGACCTGTACAAGAATTTATAGTATCAATGTATGTATCCAAAGTATCCAGTAGGACCAAGGTCTGATATGTCTATGGGTGTTAATGTATCAAAATGGGATGAATCCTTTGGTCTCTGAGCATTACTTGAAAGTGTTATGGAAAATGTTCAAGCTCCCGAACAGCTGTAGTAAACCTTATCTTCCTAAAGATTCTGTCTTTTGATTGATCTTCTACAACATTTCTTCGTAATTCTCATGATCCCAAAGCTCGACGTCTACTTGCTGGCAGCGTGACCAATGGGGAGATCCCAGCGGTGCAGATCTGCGCATATCATAGGCAAGTAGACACCTCGCTTTGCTAAAGTCTGTCCGCACTGTTTTCCTTTTTGCCCACCACCATTAAGTAAGTTATGGGAGTTAGTTTGGGTAAATTTAATACCTCTTTCAGGAAGAGTAATGTGTATAAATTGATATTTCAAGATTCTTTATTGGTTGTGAACCAAATTTGGTATCAAACAAAATTATGAAGGGGCCTCAGTTCTGGTTTGTGTCACTGCTGTTGGGGTAGTTATTACATGGTTTAAATGGCTCCGACGTTACAGGAAACGTGTTGCAGTACGAGTCCCAGTGGTAAATGCTTGCTGAAGCAACGGATATGTTGGTTAGAGTCCCTCCGTCTGCGTCATTACAAAAGCCTGTGTATTTGGGATGTGATACCATATTGGTTGTGGATCACATTGGGCTTTGGGTCAAATTAAGATGGAGACTCAGTTCAGATTTGTGTCACTGCTGGCAGTATAATACTGGCTAAATGGCTCAGAGTTTACGGGTCATGACATTGCTGGTTCCGTAACAGCCTGTTGGTGGGATCCTGTGGGCGGCAGCGCTACAGAAGGTTTTGTTTTGGTATGAGGTCAATCTGTGGTTTGTCCTGATGCAGACTTTAGTGTAAGAGAGGATTCACATTAGGCAGGTCCTGGCAACAAGAGTCACCTTATCGTGGCTGCTGGCTACAGATCAATTGGCCAATTTATGCACTATGTATTCTCAAGTTTTCATATTTTCTAGCGCAGTAATGCAATACAATTTTCATAATTCATGTTTGCATGCTGTAGTGCTACAGAGTGCTACTTTATTTGTTTAGTTGTATATGGAGATGGCTACTCTTAGTAAGCACCTGTTCATACCTGATTTCTATTTGGAAGTGACGGTCAGTCTTTTGATACTTGTATGCATTAGCTGTCTGACTGAGCACTCTGCCTCAGGCGTTTTTAATTACAGCAGGATCCTACCTTCTCATAGAGATGTAGACTTTAGTCTGAGAGAATTCACGTTAGGCAGGTCCTGGCAACGAGAGTCGCCTTATCGTGGCCGCCGGGTACACATGAATTAGCCAATTTATGCACTAAGTATTCTCAATTTCTCATATTTTCTAGTGCAGTAATGCAATTCAATTTTCATATTTCATGTTTGCATGCTATAGTGCTACTTTATTTGTTTAGTTGTATATGGAGATGGCGACTATTAGTAAGCACCTGTTCATACCTGATTTCTGCTTGGAAGTGACGGTCAGTCTTTTGATATTTGTATGCATTAGCTCTCTGACTGAGCACTCCACCCCTCAGCCTCAGGCGTTTTTAATTACTGCAGGATCCTACCTTCCCATAGAGATGTAGACTTTAGTCTAAGAGAGGATTCACATTAGGCAGGTGCTGGCAACGATGTTAATAAGAATAATTCAATTAATATTTCTCAATTCTTTACTGAGCACATTGCTTCTTGCTGACGTTACAAAAAGCTATTTCTGTATATATATAGCTCAGAGTATAAGTTAACACCATATAGAGAAAACACGTGATCTGTGGGACACATTTATAAACACAGCTCTTAGGAGGAGGGGGGCTTTTTGGTCACGTGGGGGCTGTCACCTCCTGCCTTCACCATCATTCTCCATGGACATCAGACAAGTCACATAAGGAAGGAACAGCTGGTAGCCATGATGATTTCAGACACACAGACAGACAGCTTTTACCGTCCAGAACTTTGGGAAAGATGAGTAACAAGTGCTGATATTTACACATGGACAATCTGTTCGTAACTATTTCATCTATTTTTATGTTTCGCTGCAATGTGGTTTTCCTGTGGACAATTCAATAAACCACAACTTTTTTTTTATGAGAATATCATGCCATTTTTTCTTTAAGAGTAATGCACCTGGTAAAGTTCTGATTAAATAAATGTGCGAAACAAGCATATTTAACAAATGAGAGTCGCCTTATCGTGGCTGCCGGGTACACATGAATTAGCCAATTTATGCACTAAGTATTCTCAATTTCCCATATTTTCTAGTGCAGCAATTCAATTTTCATATTTCATGTTTGCATGCTATAGCGCTACTTTATTTGTTTAGTTGTATATGGAGCTGGATACTCTTAGTAAGCTCCTGTTCATACCTGATTTCTGTTTGGACGTGACGGTCAGTCTTTTGATATCTGATGTAGAAGTGTGTCACTGCAAAACGCGATGACAAACCGCATTTCCACATTTCTCATCTCCTGTTCATCACTGGACCGCTGGCAGTGCAGATTTCAATCCACTTTTCTCCAGCTTCACATTTCTCCTCATTGTAGATCTGCAGCCTTCTTCTAACCTTTTACAGGGGCTGTGCCTTCACAACCACATCAGGTGAGAATGACTGCCCTCAGTCTCCTGGTATTTCTCGGATAAGACCCAATTTCGCTTGTTATCTTTCCAGTCTATTGTCCAGCCACTCTGTACCAGTCATTACACTGGTTACCCATCCACTACAGAGTACAATATAAACTCATCTCTTTCACCCACAAAGCCCTCCACAGTTCTGCACCACCATACATCGCCCTCATCTCTATCACCCTACCCGTGCACAAGTGCTGCAGAACATGTTGGTGTTATAGCAATAAAACAATTATTATCTCAGCTGACTCAAGTATGAAGTGTGAAAATCCTTTAGCTGTTGTAATAATTGTCTGCAAATGTCATTATATTTAATTTAACAGTAAAGGAATAATGGGCAATATCAGAGACCATCGTCCCCAAAATAATGTGGACAACTCCCAACACAATCAGAAACTAAAAAGCAAAAAATGGAGTGTACTGACCCCAAAATAGACAGGGAATAGTAAATAAGCCAATTTGGTTAAAAAAGAATGAAGTTTTATTGAGAAAGTCAAAAGAATGAATAGGCAACAATATAATGAGCAATCATACGAAAAATAGTAGGTCAAATAGTGAAGACACAAATGATGTGACAACACTACAAGCACCGAGAAATCATAAGTAGATTGGTGGCAAAATTATTGCACATAATAAATATATATCTCTGAATATTGGTCATAGACAGAAAAAAAAACCCTCAATGTAATATTGTGGTATTACCACTAAATGGCACACCCGTGTGATTGTGCATAAAGTGCATGTTGTAAATGGGACCAGAAACAGCGTAATAAGGAGGTGAAATAATACCGACATCAGTAAGGAGGAGTACAGATTAAGGGTGGAGTAAAGGAACAGAATCTCTCACTGTATCCTGGCTGTTACCGCAGACGCGGCCGAGCCAACGCCACCATGTCGCCCGACAATGACGACGTGGGCGAGCGTCCCAAGAAGGAACGTAATGTGGACCCACTGGACCACACAGAGTAACCTGGACCTACCCAGACTAGGGAAGGGCAGCGAGCAGGGTCTGTGGCAGCTGAACATGTGAACAAGATGTCGATATGCAGAACTAGACTACACCGCACAACTTCAGGTGTGAAGAAACAAAGTTTACTTAACCCCTTAACGACCGCCGATACGCCTTTTAACGGCGGCCGCTAAGGGTACTTAAACCTGAAAAATTGAATAGCGCCCCCCAGATTTGGATTTTCTCTGGGGTCTCGGTTACCGGGGGTAGCCGAGACCCCAGAGAACATGATTCGGGTTTTTTTTTACCGACCCCCGAGTTGCGATCGCCGGTAATTAACCGTTTACCGGCGGTCGCAAAAAACCCCCAAAAGAACGCGATTTCCCATTTAATTTCTCTGTCCTCTGATGTGATCGCACATCAGATTACAGAGAAATGGGGTCCCCGATGGCCCCCCGATACTCACCTGTCTCCCCAGGTGCTCCTCGTGGCTCCCGATGGGCGCCGCCATCTTCTTCTGGCAAAAAAAATGGCGGGCGCATGCGCAGTGCTCCCGCCGGCCGGCACCCGGGAGATCTTTGGCCCCAAAGAACATGATCGGGGTCGGTTTTTACCAACCCCTGTTTTGCGATCGCCGGTAATTAACTGTTTACCAGCGACCGCAAAAAAAGAAAAAAAAAAAAAAAGCGGTGTAATTCTCTGTCCTCTGATGTGATCGCAATTTTCGTCAAATAGCAGATCCGCTATTTTTTTTTGGCGGATCCGCTATTTTCCCATAGACATGCATTAGCGACGGATTGTGGCGGATGGTCATCCGTTCCATCTGCCATGCGACGGATCTGTCGAGATTTGGCGGACGTCATCTAGACATTGACAGCCATTGTAACGTTTTTTGTCTGCGCCGAAATTGTGGTTCGCGTCGTCATTCCATAGAATGGCCGCCTATGGGCGACGGATCCGTGGTTACAGTCATTTCGGCGGATCTGTCGCCCCAATCTGCTTTTTCAATTGTGCATGCTCAAAAAAGTAGATACTTTTCCCAGACAACCCCCAAGTAACGGATCCGTCAAAAAAACGGATCCGTTAGAACCGTTTTCTCAACAATTGTGACGGATCCGTCACTATGTCAGAGCTGACTGACGCCAAACAACTGAAGTGTGAAAGAAGCCTTAGGGGTGTGTTGGGGTTAGGGTTGGAGTTAGATTTGGGGGGTTTCCACTGTTTAGCTACATCAGGGGGTCTCTAAACGCCACAGCCAATTTTGCGCTCAAAATAAAAACTTGGGGGCTAAAAAATTTTTTGTGGAAAAAATTTTTTTTTTTTATTTTCACGACTCTGCATTATAAACGTCTGTGAAGCAGTTGGGCATTCAAAGTTCTCATCACACATCTAGACAAGTTCCTTGGGGGCTCTAGTTTCCAAAATGGGGTCACTTGTGGGGGGTTTCTACTGTTTAGGTACATCAGGGTCTCTGCAAATGCAACATAATGCCCGCAGACCATCCCATCAAAGTCTGCATTCCAAAACGGCGCTCCTTCCCTTCAGAGCTCTGCCATGCGCCCAAACAGTGGTTTACCCCCACACATGGGGTATCAGTGTACTCAGCATAAATTCAATACAAAACTCACAAAAATTGATACATATGCATGGCCGAGAGACAAGGTTTGTTATATCTCTCCCAATATTTCTGTCCGAAACAATAGGACAGTCTAGGAAACTCCCCAATAAATACAAAACAGAACGGAGTATACAAATCCCAATACGCATTTTATTTAAAAATTGTATAATTTTATTTGTATTATCAAAATATATAACTCAAACTGAGTACTCAAATATAAATACAATACATATAAATAAATAACAGGATTAGTGGAGGAGGAAACGCTATGATAGTGGCGGAGCGGGTGAAAACGCCTATCACATCATATCACAAGGACTGCTATTATGGGAGCCATAGTGTGAAAACAATCTGTTGCAATAGCCCAAATCCTCATAGCTATATTGCTTAAGAAAGGGTGCAACAGTGCGGATTAGGTCACTAGCTAAATTGCCATAGTGCCTACAAGGCTCATCACGTCATATCATATAGAGCAGCTTACCCATTAAGTCTGAGATGTCTCACCACGCTCCACACACCACCCCCTTGACGCACGTTTCGCGGTCGCTTTCTCAAAAAGCACAATAAATTTTGGGGTCCAATTTCTCCTGTTACCCTTGAGAAAATAAAAAATTGCAGGCTAAAAAATCATTTTTGAGGGAAAAAAAAAAGGATTTTTTATTTTCACGGCTCTACTTTATAAATTTCTGTGAAGCACTTGGGGGTTTAAAGTGCTCACCACACATCTAGATAAGTTCCTTAAGTGGTCTAGTTTCCAAAATGGGGTCACTTGTGGGGGGTTTCCACTGTTTAGGCACATCAGGGGCTCTCCAAACACGACATGGCGTCCAATCTCAATTCCAGCCAATTCCACATTGAAAAAGTAAAACGGCACTCCTCTCTTCCAAGCTCTGCGGTGCGCCCAAACAGTGGTTTACCCCCACAGTGGTTTACCCCCACATATGGGGTTTTGGCGTATTCAGGAGAAATTGCACAACAACAATTATGGTTAAATTTCTGTTTTTACACTTGTGAAAATAAAAAAAATGGTTCTGAAGTAAAATGTTTGCAAAAAAAAGTTAAATGTTCAGTTTTGCCTTCCACATTGTTTCAGTTCCTGTGAAGCAAGTAAAGGGTTAATAAACTTCTTGAATGTGGTTTTGAGCACCTTGAGGGGTGCAGTTTTTAGAATGGTGTCACACTTGGTTATTTTCTATCATATAGACCCCTCAAAATGACTTCAAATGTAATGTGGTCCCTAAAAAAAAAAAAAAAGAAAGTGTTGTAAAAATGAGAAATTGCTGGTCAACTTTTAGCCCTTATAACTCCCTAACAAAAAAAAAAAAAAAAACACGTTTCCAAAATTGTACTGATGTAAAGTAGACATGTGGGAAATGTTATTTATTAACTATTTTTTGTGACATTTCTCTCTGATTTAAGGGCATAAAAATACAAAGTTTGAAAATTGCAAAATTTTAATTTTTTTTGCCATATTCCCATTTTTTTCATAAATAATCACAAGTAATATCGAAGAAATGTTACCACTAACATCAGTCACCGACCTCGGACAGACGTCAGACGATGGCAGGAGTCATCACGGGTTGATGCAGTCCAGGGTCATCTGGCACAGGCATACTAGGATGGCCTATCTTCTCAGGCCTCAGGTGTAGCACAGGCTCAGCAGGAGAACATCAGACACCGATCCCGTCACAGGGTGGACCTCAGGACACAGGCTGGACATCTGGGACACTGGCGTGGCAGCCCAGGGCATCAGACACAGGATGGGACTCAGATGGCACAGGACCAGGTAGCGGTGGACATCAGGTTCCTAGCTACGGCCGTCAGGCTCCGGGCATCGGACCTAGGAAGGAACTCAAGCGTGATGGTGCAAGCACCGCCGTACTGGAGCTGGGCCAGACAGGGTTAGCACCGCATAGCAGGCTGAGCACAGCATAGTAAGAGCTCAGTAGGAACTCCTGACTCCAAGAGATGAGCCCCAGGAGTACAGTCACTGGGTACAGAGTGTCAGACACAAAAGGACTTCAGGAACATAACACAAAGGACACAGTTCAGACAGGATCAGGTACTGGATATGTAGCCTCCAGGACAGGCGGATCTGGGTACTCTGCCCCCAGAAGAGGCGGAAAAAACAAGATACAAACAGATCTGGGTACTCTGCCTCCAGAACAGGGAGTAGACAGGTATCAGCTCTCCCAGAACAGACTGCAGACAGAACGGGAGCTGCATACCTGACTCACAAGGCTCAGAAACACAATGCAATGCTCTGGCCCCACCCATTAGGAAATAGAGAGTTTATATAGGAGCTGCCCCTCAGCAATACGCTGAGGGAACGTCACAGGTGCACACACAAACCCTGATAAAAGCAGGGTACGTATGGCCGCGTGCACCCTAAGCACAAACAGAAACCATTACTGCAGACTGCACAGTCAGCAGAGGAACTGTGGCTTAAGCAAAAAGCAGGAAAAAAAAATTGTCTCAGCTCCCAGTGGTGACTCGGCGGCCTTTCATATTTCATTACGGTCGGTGGAGGATCCGGTGATGGCTGATTATCGCGGTTTGGCGGGTGTCCGAGAGGTAAGGAACCATGGCGGTCTGTGCTAGGGATACTACACTGTTCTGTGCTCCACTGTCCTGTGCAGTGACTGTATATGGGGGGAGATCTGGGCTGTATATGGGGGGAGATCTGCCCTGCATATGGGGGGAGATCTGCCCTGCATATGGGGGGAGATCTGCACTGTATATGGGGGAAGATCTGGGCTGTATATGGGGGAAGATCTGGGCTGTATATGGGGGGAGATCTGCCCTGCATATGGGGGGAGATCTGCCCTGCATATGGGGGGAGATCTGCACTGTATATGGGGGAAGATCTGGGCTGTATATGGGGGAAGATCTGGGCTGTATATGGGGGGGAGATCTGCACTGTATATGGGGGAAGATCTGGGCTGTATATGGGGGGGAGATCTGGGCTGTATATGGGGGGGGGAGATCTGCCCTGCATATGGGGGGAGATCTGGGCTGTATATGGGGGGGAGATCTGCACTGTATATGGGGGAAGATCTGGGCTGTATATGGGGGGGAGATCTGGGCTGTATATGGGGGGGGAGATCTGCCCTGCATATGGGGGGAGATCTGGGCTGTATATGGGGGGAGATCTGGGCTGTATATGGGCGGAGATCTGCCCTGCATATGGGGGGAGATCTGCCCTGCATATGGGGGGAGATCTGCCCTGCATATGGGGGGAGATCTGCGCTGTATATGGGGGGAGATCTGCGCTGTATATGGGGGGAGATCTGGGCTATATATGGGGGGAGATCTGGGCTGCATATGGGGGGAGATCTGCGCTGTATATGGGGGGAGATCTGCACTGTATATGGGGGGAGATCTGGGCTGTATATGGGGGAGATCTGCACTGTATATGGGGGAAGATCTGCACTGTATATGGGGGAAGATCTGGGCTGTATATGGGGGGAGATCTGCGCTGTATATGGGGGGAGATCTGCACTGTATATGGGGGGAGATCTGGGCTGTATATGGGGGGGAGATCTGGGCTGTATATGGGGGGAGATCTGCACTGTATATGGGGGAAGATCTGGGCTGTATATGGGGGGGAGATCTGGGCTGTATATGGGGGGGGGAGATCTGCCCTGCATATGGGGGGAGATCTGGGCTGTATATGGGGGGAGATCTGGGCTGTATATGGGGGGAGATCTGGGCTGTATATGGGCGGAGATCTGCCCTGTATATGGGGGGAGATCTGCCCTGCATATGGGGGGAGATCTGCCCTGCATATGGGGGGAGATCTGCCCTGCATATGGGGGGAGATCTGGGCTGCATATGGGGGGAGATCTGGGCTGTATATGGGGGGAGATCTGGGCTGTATATGGGGGGAGATCTGGGCTGTATATGGGGGGGAGATCTGGGCTGTATATGGGGGGAGATCTGCGCTGTATATGGGGGGAGATCTGCGGCTGCGGTGGCATTGAATGTGATGACAGGTCTGCTTTAAGCCTTTTTTTCAGTACTGAAGATAAGCAGTTAAAAGTCTCTTAAATCAGCCTTTATTTACTTATTTCAGCAACCTTGACGTCCAACCACAAAATATGTCAATAAAGTCACAAAAGCCATTTTCAAGTCAATGCTTCAGACAGTTTTCACAATCTTGAAGAAAAAAAAAAAAAAAAGCAAAAACTTTGTTAAACCCGTCTTTCCAGGCCTGTTTCAGCATCTTTGAGCGTATAAACACTGCATATGTCCAGGAAATCAATACAGATATTTTCAAATTAATAGTTCAAACTGTTATCGCTATATTAATGAAAAGCCGTCATATAGAGACAATAAACAGCCTATACTGACTTATTACAGCGCTATTGAATGCAGAATTACCAAGCTGTAAAAGGAAATTACTTAGCCTATTTGACGCTGTAATATAAATGTACATATAGGCATTCATTTATTATGGAGCTTAGGTGCCCACAAGTTTTTAAAGATATTTTTTCAAACAAAGCTGCAAAATTATTTGGCCTCTGTAAATATAATATTTCACATTGAATTACCATGGAGGTGAATAATTCTATTCATATTATTATGGGAAATTCATCAAATGTGGTCCTGGGCATGACTATTTGGGATAAATATATATGTTCTTAAAATAATGATAAAATATGTTCCTGGGCATGTGTATTTGTGATATTTCACCCATAATCCCCATACAGAACAATAGTTATACCCATATTCCTATGAGATGTTGATGAGATATATCACCAGGCGTGTGTAACCCGATATTCTACACATAATCCCATATAGTTACAATCTTTTTTCCCTGGTTCTATTATTAAACTTTAATCCAGCCCTGTGGATGTTCTGATTCATTTAAGTATTTCCATTGAATTCCCTTCTTGCTATATTACAAGAAGTCATTTCCTGGGCTGCATTTGTAAAATGTGCTGCCATCTAGTGGTCGAGTCTAGTATGGCAGCCCATCATCCCATCATCCCAATATGCAGTTTAGTCCGTCCCGTCATTTGTCTCTATCCAGGATCTCCGGGGATAAGATTTATGGACTCGGTGAGGCTGGAGTTGATTTCTTATTTACAACATTTTTCATGCTGCCGTCTATTGAACGCAGGTAGATCCGTGTGTGATAACTGAGCCGTGCGGATTCATATACATTGTATTGTTATCTCTTACCTGGTGATGAAATCCGTCTGGTGGTCGTTTAATCTTTATTTGTAGCTTTCAGTTAATGAGATTCTCGTGCCTTAAAAACTGCATTAAAAAAATGCACATGTGAACACGCCACAGAGGGGAATAGTATGGTGGGAACGTGGCCTATAAAAATAAAAAAAAAGGCTAGAGTGTATATCTGCAACGTTTGCACACAGCATAAAACTGACCTGCCATTATGATTCTCCAGGTCATTACGAGTTTATAGACACCAAACACGTCTAGGTTATTTTTTATCTAAGTGGTGAAAAAAAATTCCAAACTTTGCTAAAAAAAATAAAATAATTGTTCCATTTTCCGATACCTGTAGCATCTATATTTTCTGAGATATCGGGTTGGGTGAGGGCTTATTTTTTGCGTGCCGAGCTGACGTTTTTAATGATACCACTTTTGTGCAGATACGTTCTTTTGATTGCCCGGAATTGTATTTTAATGCAATGTCGCGGATTTTGGCTTTTGATTTTTTTTTTTCTCGCTATGCCGTTTAGCGATCATGTACATTTTTTTTGTTGTATTGAAAACAGCTGACATGTGGCGGCTTTGAAGTGGGCTCACCGCCGAAGCCCACCTCAAAGCGGGGGATACTTGCCAGCTGACGTACTATTCCGTCAGCTGGCAGAAAGGGGTTAATGAACAATATGTTTCAGTTTAAAAAAAAATAAAAAAAAAATGGCGTGGGCTCCCGCGCAATTTTATGTGCCAGAGGGGGAAAGCGGGGGCCAATATTTGTAGCCTGGGAAGGGGGTAATACCCATGGCCCCTCCTAGGCTATGAATATCAGCCCGCAGCCTTTACTGGCTATTAACCCCTTCCCGACATGTGACGGTATAGTACGTCACATGTCGGGACCCCCGCTTTGATGTGCGCTCCGGCGGTGAGCGCACATCAAAGTCGCGACATGTCAGCTGTTTTTTACAGCTGACATGTGCGCGCAATAGCGGCGGGTGAAATCGCGATCACCCGCCGCTATTAACTAGTTAAATGCCGCTGTCAAGCGCAGACAGCGGCATTTAACTACCGCATCCGGCCGTGCGGCCGGATATGAGCGCATCGCCGACCCCCGTCACATGATCGGGGGTCGGCGATGTGTCAGGAAGGTAACCATAGAGGTCCTTGAGACCTCTATGGTTACTGATTGCCGGTGGCTGTGAGCGCCACCCTGTGGTCGGCGCTCACAGCACACCTGCAAATCTGCTGTGTAGCAGCGATCTTATGATCACTGCTGCATAGCAGAGCCGATCGGGCTGTGCCTGCTTCTAGCCTCCCATGGAGGCTATTGAAGCATGGCAAAAGTAAAAAAAAAAAGTTTTTAAAAATGTGAAAAAAATAAAAAAAATATAAAAGTTTAAATCACCCCCCTTTCGCCCCAATCAAAATAAATCAATAAAAAAAAAACCCAACCTACACATATTTGGTATCGCCGCGTTCAGAATCGCCCGATCTATCAATAAAAAAAAAGCATTAACCTGATCGCTAAATGGCGTAATGAGAAAAAAATTCGAAACGCCAGATTTACGTTTTTTTGGTCGCCACGACATTGCATTAAAATGCAATAACGGGCGATCAAAAGAACGTATCTACACCAAAATGCTATCATTAAAAACGCCAGCTCGGCACGCAAAAAATAAGCCCTCACCTGACCCCAGATCACGAAAAATGGAGACGCTACGAGTATCGGAAAATGGCGCAATTTTGTTTTGTTTTGTTTTTTGCAAAGTTTGGAATTTTTTTTCACCACTTAGGTGAAAAATAACCTAGTCATGTTAGGTGTCTATAAACTCGTAGTGACCTGGAGAATCATAATGGCAGGTCAGTTTTAGCATTTAGTGAACCTAGCAAAATAGGCAAGCAAAAAACAAGTGTGGGATTGCACTTTTTTTGCAATTTCACTGCACTTGGAATTTTTTTCCCGTTTTCTAGTACACGACATGCTAAAACCAATGATGTCGTTCAAAAGTACAACTCGTCCCGCAAAAAATAAGCCCTCACATGGCCAAATTGACGGAAAAATAAAAAAGTTATGGCTCTGGGAAGGAGGGTAGCGAAAAACGAAAATGGAAAAACGGAAAAAGCTCCGGGGGTGAAGGGGTTAAAATAGGGGGACCCCCCAAAAAAATGATGTGGGGTCCCCCTATATTTTATAGCCAGAAAGGCTATGCAGACAGCTGTGGGCTGATATTCATAGCCTAGAGAGGGGCCATGGATATTGCCCCCCCCCCCCCCGGCTACAAATACCAGTCCGCAGCCGCCCCAGAAATGGCGCAAGATCTGTAAGATGCACCAATTCCAGCACTTAGCCCCTCTCTTCCCACTCCCGAGTAGCGGTGGGATATGGGGTAATAAGGGGTTAATGTCACCTTGCTATTGTAAGGTGACATTAAGCCGGGTTAATAAAGGAGAGGCATCAATAAGACACCTATCCATAATTAATCCTATAGTAGTGAAAGAGTTAAAAAAAAAAAAAAAAAAAAGACACAGCCAGAAAAAACATTAATCCCATAATCCGAAAGAAGAAAAAAGCTAGAAAAAAGTATTTTAATATTCTTCATTTCACCATACTTACCATACTTCAGAGCCTACAAAAAACGTAAAATAATAAACCGTATACTACCTGTCCGCCGTAGTCCAATTAACGACGAGTGTCCCACGACGATCTCCCCTATAGAACAGTGATATCAGGTGATGTCACCGCTCTATAGGACCTACTGTGACACACTGACAGGAGACAATGGCTCCTGCAGTGCATCACTGAGGTTACCTCAGTTCAGGTTCTCACTGTATGGCATTGCTGCGTGGGAACTTTTTCACACAGCAGTGCCAGAAGTGAGACTAGGGACTATTTTCTCACAGGGGCGTAGGAATACATTGTGGAAGGATACCTACCATCATTGTATTCCTGGAGCCCCTGGTGAGTATGTACTCTGTTTAATGTACTGTATGTCTATATGTATGTTGTATGTATGTACTGTATGGCATGGTGCATGTCACATGGCGCATGTATGTTCTGTATGTGTGTGTATGTGTTTTGTTTTTTTTTACATTCAACACATTAGCCGGATGATGGGACTAATACTGTCCCATCATTGGCTAATGTGTCACTCACTGTCACTGTAGCAGGCAGAGCCCGATGGGACTTGTAGTCTCATCGGACGATGCCTGCACACAGAAACACACACTCCAATGACCCCACCGCACAGCCCCGCAGACCCCCCGCCCACTCCAGCACCTTCCGCAGACCCACTGCGCAGAACCCCCACTGCCAGCAGATCCACCGACGGCAGATTCACCGCGCAGACCCCCACCCGCCACCGCACCACCACCACCACCGCAGCGGCCGCACATCTCAGCACATGAGCGCGGCCGGCCCCAGCAACAGCCCAGTCACTCTTGAGTGACTGCTGTCTGTGGAGGCTGGTCACGCCTGCTGCTGACGTCACGTCAAGTTCCAGACTCTGGAAACTGATGTGATGTCAGTGGAAATTAGCGGCGGCTGCAGCCTGGGGGTCACGTGACCCGGACTCAGCCGCCGCCATAGCGCCGCTCACAGGCAAAAACGGCAACAGAAGGTATTTATAAAATTCATTAGGGGCCCCGGGGGGATACATTGGGGGGTTAATTTAAAGTAGTGGACAACTCCTTTATGATTATGGCTTACAGCCAATGAAAACTCAAAAGTCATGACTCATTATCTCAGTAAATTAGTTATAGAAAATAGAGGGGAACCCACGTCGGGTTTTTTATTTATTTATAGCGCAGGAGCCGACTGATGAATACTCCCATCAGCCGCTCCTGCTGTCACTGTTATTAGCAGGAGCAGCTGTAGGCTGATGGGAGTAATAGTTCCATCAGCCGTCTCCTGCTGTTATTGTTCTGACTTGAATACAACTCTCATTCTCTTCTGATTGCCGGCAGAGCAGGGGAGAATGATGAGAGCCATCTTCAACGCCGGGGAACAGCACTTACTGTACCGCTTCTTCCCTGGCGCTAATGCGTGTCACACAGATGACATTCATGTGTGTCATCCGAGTGCACGTGTGCAGGACATTTTGTGGCCTGTGTTGATGGTAACAAGTGGACATGTCAGCGTGTTTTGCCCACGGAAGCGGGGTCCGTGGAAACATACTGACATGTGCACCGATCCATTCAGATGAATAGGTTTACGTGTGTCAGTGTCTCCGGTAAGTGTAAAAATGGTCACCACACCGGAGAGATGGACGTGTGAAAGAGGCCTAAGGGAAGGGGTTCTCTGGTCTTAAGCTACAAGTCTGCACTCACTCTGTGACTGCAGACTTGTGAATCCTCACATTGTGCGCGCTGGTGAGGTCATGTGACTGCAGGTATGATATTTGCATATGGAGCGCCCCCAGACGCAGGGCCGCGGGGTACTCGGTACCGGGCCTCCCTGTCTCAGTTCTTGGTTGTCACGGTGGCTAGACCCGGTCCGTGACCCTGCTAAGGGGCGTCCAATGAAAGGTGTAGGTGGTGGTGCAGTTCGCGGTGAATAACGAGGACACCAGGTTGCAGTCTCTTTACCTCTTTACTGAAGGCTTAAGGGTCCGCAATCCAGAGTACGTTTAACAGGGCTGTCTGAGACCGGCCGGTCCGATGGCACCTCCAGAGTTCCCTTTGCAGGTGGAAATCTGTGCCTACCTTCTAGCGCCTGTGTGTTGTAGTCCTTCCCTGCTGAGCACCACGGGATAGTCCTCACAACTGTTGTCTGTTTCTGATGTTCCTTTCTCTGATGTTCTTCCCACAACTTATATCTGTTCTGATGTTCTTCTCCGTCCCCCAGATGATATGGCTAGGACGCACCCGTATGACGGGAAGGCCTGGAGTTCTTCCGGGACCCTAGCGTCGCCCCTCTCCCACAGTTGCCCCCTATGTCTGCTCAGGTGATTTAGGTGAGACAGCCAACCTATAATTAACTGTCCTGCCGTTGGTTTGAAGTTAGGCTTGGAGCCCAATACTTCCTCGGCGTTCCGGCCACCGGCTACGCGCCTCAGTAGGATGTTGCCTCGATCTTACAGCACAACTCCTACTGGTGTTATCTCCTTTTTGCTGTGATCTCGTTTCTCACTCTCCACAATAAACCTCGCTTCTTGTCCTTTCTTGAGATACCGCCGCAATGTAGTGCAGGCGCGGTTCCTTAACGTTCTTTCCTTTTCGCTAGGCCTCTGTCAGGATCCCACCCCTGACAGGGACCCCCCTGAATCTTCCCCTGCAACACCCTCTGCCACAGGATGTTGCCTGGTTCCAACCCAGTCAGCTTCTGACTAACTTCCTGCCTGACCCCCAGTTTACCCACTATGGCGGGGAGTGGCCTAGTGAATAGAACCCTTAGCTCCCCCCGGAGGCCCGGCTGTAAAATGTATTGGTGTCTGTGATACCTGGTCAGGTGAACTCCTTCAGTGCCATCAGACGTACCATCACTCCCCTTAGCGGCGGAGCATCAGTACTGCAACGACCAGGACTCTGGGGCGCTGCACATACTTCCGGCCACATTCTGACTAGACATACTTGCAGTCGCATGCCTGAGCGCTCCCGGCATCGGAGTATGACATAGTGACTATAGTATGACTGCAGACTTGTAGCTTAACATCGGACAACCGCTATAATAAGTTATGAGTATGTTACAAGTGGTGTAATGTGACTACACTCTGGAGCACATTCCTGGCGCCCCGCACCTCTTCAGGTGGTGTGAATTTTCCTCAATGTGCCGGGTCCATTTCACCACTTCACATACAGTCCTTTTCCCACCCACTTTGGTGAAAATGGATCTGGCAACAATGCGCCAAAAGTCTTTTTTTTTTTTTTTTGCGTAATTTTGATTTGGGCAAAGCTTTGTAACTTGTCCTTTACTCAGGGATTCTTATACTTTCATTTGGAGCTTTAGTTTTCTGTACTTGTCGGATTTCTGCTCTACTTTGAAAGGTTATTTTGCGCATTGTTGGCATTTTTATTTTTACTATCTGGTTGGTGTGAGTGTTCTGTGCGCTTTTCTCGCAGGTCGATCTACTGAAGAAAACGATTATTTTTAGGCAAGCTTAATCGTCGCTCCCGATGACCGGTGTTTTTTCCTGTTTGTTGAGTATTTCACGAAAGTCGGGAACGTTGTTGCCCCGATTATTGGCTCTTCTAAATGGCCGCACACTACAGATCTACAGCCATAAGCACAGTTTAGACTGATGTGTTCTCAGACTTTCGCTTTCTGTCTAAACATAAACTATCACAACAGATGGTGATCGGCCACAGATCTCGCTGATCTGCCGTATGGTAGTGGATCGCCGTTCGGGGAGGGAGCAGCTGCGGTTTGTGTGTCTGAATGGAATAAGACCCTTTTCGGTGGCTCTTTTTGCTTCTGTTCTGAGCAGCTTTTTTCTTTTCTCAGGTTATCAACCCAATGTCCATTTGTTTAGTTTTCTTTTTCGATGATCTGTGGAACTTCCAGGTGCTAATTCTATAACACAAGTCTTACAACGTGAGACACGATATAGCACACTGCGGCGTACGTCATCCATAGCAGCACATGTGTCTGGCTGATCAGCAGCAATGAACGGACGCGGATTCTTTTATTATTGAAGTACCGTGACTATTGAGCGTTAGTGCAGCTGTGACGTCGCCTATTGTGATTGGTGGATCCTGTGTTATTAGCGGTGTATAGAGACGTTATCATTGCACTCCTGCCTCTGATGATAATGAGACTTCTGAAAACTCTTCATGAAAACACACAGGATGAGTTTAAAATGGCACAATGGCAACTGTGAAAATAACAAAATGATAAAATTTTTTGCAATGTGAATATAAAAATTGGTTTAAAAAAAAAAATGCACATAACAAATCTGCATTACAAGATGTCATTTTCCCCATGACGGCTTCCCGATGCTGCCTGCAGTGTTGTCGTGGGTGTTGTTGATGTTGACGACGTTGATGATGATTGTTTTATTTTTATGATTTTATGTCTTTTTTTTTTTTTTTTCAGATTGATGGAGAAAACAGATTACCATTGCAAGCAGCCACAGAATGTCCTAAACCAGAGGATTTGGTCTTTTTTTTATGTTGTTGTGGTAAATGTCATTCCTTCATGTTGTGATGTCTGATGCTGGCAGACAAGAATGGAAGCCATATTGATAGTTACCGGTCTGTCACCAGAGCTGTGTGTTGTAAGAAGCGGCACTTCATCTTATTGTCCGGATGTAGGTGTGAACATCGCCCTGTATCTTCACAATCCTTTCACTAACTCCCGAGGACAGACCCTGATAATCCACATTGCTGGTGAATGAACGAATCTGTAGCATGTCGGTTTATTCTGCGGATCTCACCAGAGTCTTTATTGTTTTTAATGTAGAAACATTATTGGGTTTTTTGTGTCCACAGTGGAAAGGTTGAATGAAGATAATGGGGTCTGGGTATTTGTAGCTGGAGACTGACAGCAGTCGGCAGCACTGACCTCTGCAGCTCCCTATACAGCAATCTCCATATTTCCTGTATATTCACGGAGCGTCCTAAGGACTATCAGTCGTCCAACACCCCTGTAGTAATCCTATTCTCTACAATAGAAAACCTATGAATATAATACCTGTTAGAATTGTATTACTGCACCTGCTCAGAGCAGCAGAAGAGCGGCGTCCGTGTCAGTCTTCACTGCGTCTGAGCATTACATTCATGAACTTGGAAGATCTGGATGAGCAGCGCTACTGGATAGAGCAGATTGATTACTGCTCTTTTCTGGTTTTCACCATTTTCATGTTATGCAAAAAATACAGCTGCATCCGAGGTCGTGATTGTTGTTGTGCTCAAACAGGATAAAGTATGTGAAAGAAGGAAGCCGGCAGATGGGAGTGATAAAATATTGTTATTGGCACTAATGTGGGGGCAGCGCTGTAATCCTGGTGATGTCCGCTCCCTGTAGAGATCGGTTTATCACTCAGTGTAGAACTGTTCTGCTCTGGAGAACACCTCATCGCTCAGGCTGTGCTCACACGGAGTTTCTGATCGGCTTGGAAAACTTTTTCCTATTTATTTCTGTGGGAAATCCACGTAGTAGTTTCATATGAGGATGTGTCTCCCCGGCAATCCCCGGATCGGCGACCCATCCTCAGAAGTGTAAGGCCACGTGCGCACTGAGCGCGGGGGGGGGGGGATCTTGATTTTCCAGTTTAAGTCCTCTTTCTCTCTGAAGAGGCAATTTGCATATGGTTGATTAATGATCACTATAAATGCAGGTGATAATTACACACAATGTATAATTTGCTATTTATATTGTATTTATCATCATGAAGATGCCGTACATACCTGAGATCAGTGTGATGTAAGGCTACGTTCACATTTGCGGTGTGCGCCGCAGCGTCGCCGCCGCAACGCACAGCGCAAATGTGAACACATGCACAACGCTGCTTTTTGCGCCGCATGCGTCCTTTTTTTCATTGATTTTGGACGCAGCAAAAATGCAACTTGCTGCGTCCTCTGCGCCCCGACGCGGGCGCCGCAGGGACGCATGCGGCGCAAAAAGCAAGTGCACCGCATGTCCATGTGCCCCCATGTTAAATATAGGGGCGCATGATGCATGAGGCGCCGCTGCGGCGCCCGACGCTGCGGCGCTGGCCGCAAATGTGAACATAGCCTTACCGCTGTAAACAGAACACACCTGAGTAATATTTATAACCAAAAAACCCCTTAAAACTAACAAATCAACCATTCATGTCTGTGTGTGCAAAAAAGCAAGAAAGCACAGTATAGAATCTGATTTTTACAGATACATTGTAATTTTGTAACATTTGGAAAAAGTAAATGGGCGACTTGTTAATAGCTGCTGTGTGTGTAATGTATATTTCATACACTCGTGTGGCCTATGACTGGGTGTCTTCTGGTCCATCTCCACCACTGATTAGCAGCTCTCTGGCAGTGTCCTGTGTGTGTGGAGTCAGTGCTGTGGTCGGGGTTATACAGGGCTCTGCATTCCCAGCTCTGCTACATCAGCGGAGTCCCATCACTGTGAGACCCTTGTTGTGTGATGCATTGTGCTTCTGCCATAGCGGAAACTGCTTCTTGAGTGGGTGAGCGAGGTGGGCCACAAATCTATGGGTGTAGAAGCCAGGGAGGGCGCAGAAAGCTCTCTCCCCCCGCCACACACACACCATTTCCCTCACCACCACCATTTTCTTGCTCCCTGCACCATTTCCTTCCTCAGTCTTATTTTCCAACCGAGACCAGCAGCATGGTACAACAGGAAACTGGGATCTTTGTACCAGTCATTATTTTTCCGCAGCTCAATGATCCAGATTTTGTTTCTTCTATTCTCTGGTGTCACCTTGTTTCATTCATACACAGGAACGATTAGTTGTGGGTTTTGGACAAGTTAGTTGGACAACAAAGTTGTAGTTGGCCAAAATTTACTTGGCTGCGCAGTCTGTCCAGCAGAATGATTCTTTACATCCTCCCCTGATCCCTTTAAACAGAACTATCCTTAACATCATCCTCTTATCAATTCCAAACATTCTCCTCCCAGCCTGTTTATTAGGCCGGGGACACACTGGTGCGAGATACGGCCGAGTCTCGCTGGTTAAAAGCAAGCTGTGGCGCCGGCACTCCAGAGCGGAGCGTGCAGCTCCATGTATTGCTATGCAGCTGCACGCTCCACTCCGGAGTACAGGAGCCACAGCTTGCTTTTAACCAGCGAGACTCGGCCGTATCTCGCACCAGTGTGTCTCCGGCCTTAGAACGATTCTTCATATCCTCCGTCCTCTGATCATTTCCATAGAGGAGTGGTTTCTGGATCCGCTTTCACACCGGGCCTGCTCTGCTCTCCATGATGTGACGCTCGTCATCTTCACAATGTTTGTCAGTTGTGGGATACTGACCCCACTATAGCACCGATATCTGGGCCGCCTTCATAGCCACTTGGATCACTCGGCTCAGATGTACAAAAAAAGCTGAACAACATGCCAGCCTGTGTTTTATTCCATTAGACTTTTTTTTTATTTTTATTGTACACTCCCTGACAGAAGTTATGTCGCTTATCCATGTTATGTAAATAAAAGCTGATAACCTGACGTTAAATTCATCCATTGGTTGTATAAATTATTCTTTTGAAAGCTGAAACCCTCCGAAATGTGGTTTAGGTTAAGAAATAAATTGGCATCAATGCAGAAATATTGATCATTTAACCCCTTTCTGCCATTGGACGTACTATTCCGTCCATGTGGGGTGGGCCCTAATTCCCAAGGACGGAATAGTACGTCCAGCACGATCGGCCGTGCTCACGGGGGGAGCGCGGCTGATCGCGGCCGGGTGTCAGCTGCCTAGGGGTTAGGGCTAGGGTTGGGGCTAGGGTTAGGATTGGGGCTAGGGTTAAGGCTACAGTTAGGGTTGTGGCTAAAGTTAGGATTTGGATTACATTTACGGTTGGGAATACGGTTGGGATTAGGGTTAGGGGTGTGTCTGGGTTAGAGGTGTGGTTAGGGTTACTGTTGGGATTAGGGTTAGGGGTGTGTCTGGATTAGGGTTTCAGTTATAATTGGGGGGTTTCCACTGTTCAGGCACATCAGTGGCTCTCCAAACGCGACATGGCGTCCGATCTCAATTCCAGCCAATTCTGCGTTGAAAAAGTAAAACAGTGCTCCTTCCCTTCCGAGCTCTCCCGTGCGCCCAAACAGGGGTTTACCCCAACATATGGGGTATCGGCGTACTCAGGACACATTGCAGAACAACTTTTAGGATCCAATTTCTCCTGTTACCCTTGGGAAAATACAAAACTGGGGGCTAAAAAATAATTTTTGTGGAAAAAAAATATTTTTTATTTGCACGGCTCTGCGTTATAAACTGTAGTGAAACACTTGGGGGTTCAAAGCTCTCACAACACAACTAGATAAGTTCCTTGGGGGTCTAGTTTCCAATATTGGGTCACTTGTGGGGGGTTTCTACTGTTTAAGTACATTAGGGGCTCTGCAAACGCAATGTGACGCGTCTGCATTCCAAATGATGCTCCTTCCTTTCCGAGCTCTGCCATGCGCTCACACGGTGGTTCCCCCCCACATATCGGGTATCGGCGTACTCAGGACAAATTGGACAACAATATTTAGGGTCCAATTGCTCATGTTACCCTTGGAAAAATACAAAACTGGGAGCTAAAAAATAATTTTTGGGAAAAATAATTTTTTTATTTGCACGGCTCTGCGTTATAAACCGTAGTGAAACACTTGGGGGTTCAAAGCTCTCACAACACATCTAGATAAGATCCTTGGGGGGTCTACTTTCCAATTTGGGGGTCACTTGTGGGGGGGGGGGTTTTCTGCTGTTTAGGTACATTAGGGGCTCTGCAAACGCAATGTGACGCCTGCAGACCATTCCTTTTAAGTCTGCATTCCAAATGGCGCTCCTTCCCTTCCGAGCCCTCCCATGCGCCCAAACGGTGGTTCCCCCCCCCCCACATATGGGGTATCAGCGTACTCAGGACAAATTGTACAACAACTTTTGGGGTCCAATTTCTTCTCTTGCCCTTGGGAAAATAAAAAAAATTGTTACTTTTGCGGTTCTGCATTATAAACTTCTGTGAAGCACTTGGTGGGTCAAAGTGCTCACCACACCTCTACATAAGTTCCTTTAGGGGGTCTACTTTCCAGGCACATCAGGGGCTCTCCAAACGCAACATGGCGTCCCTTCTCAATTCTAGTCAATTTTGCATTGAAAAGTCAAATGGCGCTCCTTCGCTTCCGAGCTCTGTCATGCGCCCAAACAGTGGTTTACCCCCACATATGGGGTATCGGCGTACTCAGGACAAATTGTACAACATCTTTTGGGGTCCATTTTCTTCTGTTACCCTTGGTAAAATAAAACAAATTGGAGCTGAAGTAAATTTTTTGTGAAAAAAAGTTAAATGTTCAGTTTTATTTAACCCCTTCATGAACTTGGAATTTTCCGTTTTTTTTTGTGTTCGTTTTTCACTCCCCTCCTTCCCAGAGCCATATCTTTTTTATTTTTCCGTCAATTTGGCCATGTGAGGGCTTATTTTTTGCGGGACGAGTTGTACTTTTGAACGACATCATTGGTTTTACCATGTCATGTACTAGAAAACGGGAAAAAAATTCCAAGTGCGGTGAAATTGCAAAAAAAGTGCAATCCCACACTTGTTTTTTGCTTGGCTTTTTTGCTAGATTCACTAAATGCTAAAACTGACCTGCCATTATGATTCTCCAGGTCAGTACGAGTTCATAGACACCTAATATGACTAGGTTATTTTTTACCTAAGTGGTGAAAAAAAATTCCAAACTTTGCTAAAAAAAAAAAAAAAAAATTTGCGCCATTTTCCGATACTCGTAGCGTCTCCATTTTTCATGATCTGAGGTCGGTTGAGGACTATTTTTTGCGTGCCGAGCTGGCGTTTTTAATGATAGCATTTTGGTGCAGATACGTTCTTTTGATCGCCCGTTATTGCATTTTAATGCAATGTCACGGCGACCAAAAAAACGTAATTCTGGCGTTTCGAATTTTTTTCCCGCTACGCCGTTTAGCGATCAGGTTAATGCTTTTTTTTATTGATCGGGCGATTCTGAACGCGGCGATACCAAATATGTGTAGATTTGATTTTTTTTTTTTATTGATTTATTTTGAATGGGGCGAAAGGGGGGTGATTTATGTTTTTTTTATTTTTTTCAAATTTTTTTAAACTTTTTTTTTACTTTTGCCATGCTTCTATAGCCTCCATAGGAGGCTAGAAGCAGGCACAACCCGATCGCCTCTGCTACATAGCAGCGATCTCATGTTCGCTGCTATGCAGCAGAATTGCAGGTGTGCTGTGAGCGCCGACCACAGGGTGGTGCTCACAGCCACCGGCGATCAGTAACCATAGAGGTCTCAAGGACCTCTATGGTTACTGTCCTGACACATCGCCGACCCCCGATCATGTGACGGGGGTCGGCGATGACGTCATTTCCGGCCGGATGCGGTAGTTAAATGCCGCTGTCTGCGTTTGACGGCGGCATTTAACTAGTTAATAGCGGCGGGTGAATCGCGATTTCACCCGACGCTATTGCAGGCACATGTCAGCTGTTCAAAACAGCTGACATGTCCTGGATTTGATGCGGGCTCACCGCGGAGCCCTGCATCAAAGCAGGGGAGCTGACCTCGGACGTACTATCCCGTCCGAGGTCAGTAAGGGGTTAAACATTCCAAAAATTCCTGTGAAACACCTGAAGGGTTAATAAACTTCTTGAATGTGGTTTTGAGCACCTTGAGGGGTGCAGTTTTTAGAATGGTGTCACACTTGGGTATTTTGTATCATATAGACCCCTCAAGATGACTTCAAATGAGATGTGGTCCCTAAAAAAAAAATGGTGTTGTAAAAATGAGAAATTGCTGGTCAACTTTTAACCCTTATAACTCCCTAACAAAAAAGAATTTTGGTTTCAAAATTGTGCTGATGTAAAGTAGACATGTGGGAAATGTTAGTAATTAAGTATTTTGTGTGACATATCTCTGTGATTTAATTGCATAAAAATTCAAAGTTGGAAAATTGCGAAATTTTCAAAATTTTCACCAAATTTCCATTTTTTTCACAAATAAGCGCAGGTAATATCAAAGAAATTTTACCTCTATCATGAAGTACAATATGTCACGAGAAAACAGTGTCAGAATCACCAGGATCCGTTGAAGCGTTCCAGAGTTATAACCTCATAAAGGGACAGTGGTCATTAACGTGCAAACCACCCTTGGGGGTGAAGGGGTTAATGGACACAGAATGGTCAGATTTTGGCAAGACAAAAGTTTTGTCGCCCAAAGTAATGTGATATTCAAACAAATAATTAACTTTAAATACAAATATATGTTGCATAACATTGGTGAGTGAAGTTGTGGTGCTATTAGAGTCATATTTAATATTTTGTGTGACTTCCATGAGCTTGAAGGACTGCATCCATGCGGTTCAACAATGATTCATACAATTTATTAATGAAGTCATCAGGAATAGCAAAGAATGCAGTCTTACCTGCCTCCCAGAGTTTATCTAGATTCTTTGGTTTTGTCTTCCAAGCTTCCTCTTTCATCCTACCCCAAACATGCTCAATGATGTCCATGTCTGGTGGCTGGGCTGGCTAGTCCTTGAGCACCTTGATCTTTTTTGCCTGGAGGAACTTTGTTGTAGAGATGGATGTATGAGATGGAGCACCATTCTGCTGCAGAATTTTAGCCCTTTTATGATTTGGAATATAAGAGGTAGCTAATACGTCTTGATATTTTAGGCTATTGATATTGCCTTCCACCTTGCAAATGTTTCGCAGACCCCATACTGAATGTAACACCAGACCATGATCTTTCCACCACCAAATGTAACTGTTTTCTGGGTGTATTTTGGATCCATACGGGCTCCAGTAGGTCTCCTGCAGTATTTGCGGTGGCTGTGGTGTAATTCTACTGAAGATTCATCAGAGAAATCCACCTTCTGCCACTTTTCCAGCGTCCATCTGTTTAGCAGGCTGCGGGACTTTGCAAATGCCACACGGTTTTTTATTTGACTTTTGTTTAGTGCTGGCTTCTGGGCACTGATTCGACCATCGAGGCCATTTCAAGACAGAATCCTACACACTGTTCTAGTTGACACAGGGACTTGAGGTGACCAGGCCTGTTGGAGCTCTGCTGCAGTAGAAGAAGGGCTTGCTTTGGATTTTATAATCATCAAGCGTTCCTCCTGAGCAGTTGTCTTGCGGGGTCTGCCGGACCTGGGCTTGTCAAACACATCTCCAGTCTCTTCAAATCTTTTTTTAATTCTTTGTACTTGACGCTGAGACACATTAAAGATGCCAGCCACCTCTGCAGTGGATCTGGTCTTCAGCCTCTTGATAATCTAGGCTTTGGTCGCAGGGTGGATTTTTGGCATGTTGTCAGAGCTCAAGTTGCAGTTCAAGTAAAGGTCTGGGGTGCTGGGTTTCTTTTTATACACACACACTAATTAACCGATCATTTACTGAGCACAGGTGAGGATGTAAACTAGGATTGGGTGCATTATATGACCAGGCGACAAAACTATCGTCTTGCCAAAATCTGACCATTCTGTGTCCATTCACTGATCAATATTTGTGCATTGATGCCAATTTATTTTCTTAACCTAAACCACATTTCGGAGGGTTTCAGCTTTCTAAAGAATAATTTATACAACCAATGGATGAATTTAACATCAGGTTATAAGCTTTTATTTACATAACATGAATAAGCGACATAACTTCTGTCAGGGAGTGTAGTTAATATATTTAAACTGAGCAGATCTGATGAGAATCGAATTCACCAAATTGCGCACTTTTTACTGCTGCTGCACACTGAAACCCCAGAGACTTCCGACCCGGACTTTCACGACGTACGTTGCAATCTTATGACACGTTCTCTAGGCCAGGACACACCTGGGCCTAATGTGAAGATGGCCGGATGTCGGTGCGGAGCAGTAAGAGGAGGCGCAGATGACTGTACAGGGACAGTGGGCTGAGTACTAGTGGGTTTGCTACTTTAAGGGGAACCTGGTGACTGATACATATATTGGGCACTGGGTTTATGATCTCAGCTAGGCCTGTTTGAAGCTGAAATGCTGCGGTGTTTCATGAAAAAAAAACACTTTAACAGTTGGGGGGACTGAGCCGCACAGGACACTAGTCAGTCGGGTCCCCGGTGCCTTCTCCCGACCTGTGACTGACAGCCTGCATGGGTGTATTGGGAGATACCTGTCACTCATGGGGAGAAGCCGCCAGGGACCAGACTGTCTGACTAGTGTTCTGTGCAGCTCGGTCCCCGGCAGCTTTTTAAAGTATAACAAGAGGGGTTTCTTTTAAAGTCTATTCTTTCCGCAAATGCATAATTTAGATTTCTCTCTTTTTTTAATTTTTTTTTTTATTTTTAGGAAGCAAAAAGAAGACGATGGTTCTACTCACAGCCCTGATATCTGTAATATTCATTGCAGTCGTCCTCATCTTTGTGTTGGTTGCTGTAGTTACTGGAGGTTAGTCTCATGTCCTGATAAAAGAATCCAGACATAATGTTACACTGAAGATGGGTGTCGGGGGAGACGGCAGTGATTGTCGGGGGAGATGGCAGTGATTGTCGGGGGAGACGGCAATTATTACCGGGGGAGACAAATATTCTGTTCCCTGGTGCGGCTCTGTTCCCCACGATTTCTGGGTGTGTTACATGGAGGGTTAATATGGCAGCGTGGTGGAGATAACCACAAACGGTCACAAACAGAGGAAATGTAATAATGCAGGAAGCAGAAGGATGTCTTTTATATGTACTGCCCTGTATTCCAGCATCTGATAATCCGGCGTAGATCTGCGATGTACCATAGACTTTTATGACCGTGTGATAATTCAGAATGTTGGAGTGATCTCCTGTAATCCAGAGATTAATTTTGCACATTTTTGAGAGGATCGTCCGTCATTGCACTGAAGAGCGCTGTTGTAAGAGAGCAGATTTTGGAAAGGTCGATATGTAACATCTTTCTTTACAGGTAAATGTCAGACCCCCAAAACAATACCAGTCTCCAGTGACCCCTGTGAAGACGACTGGATCTGGTACAAGAGAAAATGTTATTATTTCTCTACAAATCTTAGAGAATGGGAGAAGAGCCAGAGCTTCTGTGCCTCCAGGAACGCTTCTCTCGCCATTATAGACGGGAAACATGAGCTGGTAGGTACCTGTGGGATGCCGGGGTCCGGGACCGCAAAAGTGCAACCTCACAAGCCAATGGGTATTGTGTGAAGTAAAGGGAGTCCAGCTTCTATCCATAAAATCCAATCCTTTATTTCATGATTAAAATAGATATGGCAACACTACAATATGCTTAGGCATAGACCTGATGGGGGATAAGGGGTGCAAGGAGGTGACACCGGACGCGTTTCAAATGACTGCTATGTTCATAAACTCTGTAATTTAATCATGAAATAATGGATTTAATTTTATGGATAGAAGCTGGACTCCTTCCAATGTCTGGCAGAGACAAGACTCCGGGCTTCTCCACACCACAAACTTACCTGGTTTCCATCAAGGGTGAGCTGAGGTTTTTTCATTGCTTTTGTGTTAGAGGATTGCCATTTGGTCTACATTATCGCCTTCACAAAAAAAGCCCTTTTTTTTTTTTTCTTTTTTTTAGGTTGTGATGACTCAGATTGTGAATTCATTTTTCTTTATCATTGTTTTAGCACCAACTTTGCAGACACAACTCATTTGCTCTTTTTTTTTTTCTCATTTCTGTGGAACACATAATGTAAAAAAAAAAAAATGAAGTTCTGCCATTACCGTTCGGTGTTGCCATAATCCTACGGCACTTTATATGTTGTCATTCTAAACTACAAATTTCCCTGGGTAAAAAAACAACCTCATAACTGCGATGGGGACAGAAAAATTGGAAGAAGGGGAGGAAGAAACAAAAATGCAAAATAAAATATCACGTGGTCGTCGTGGTTCTGGATTGCTGTAAGCCTCTGATTGACGATGGTTTTTGGTTTTTATTCCTCAGGACTTCATTTTCCGATTCAAAGGCTCCTCTGACCACTGGATCGGTCTAAGAAGAGAAAACGAAACTGAGCCGTGGGTCTGGCCGAACGGCTCCAACTTTAATGACCTGTAAGTGCGATCACCTGTCGGTAACATTGAAACGCGTTGGATTTCTGTAGTCTGTTCCTTGGGAACCAGCGACACTGATCAGACAACCCAGAGGCTCCTAAAAATATTTAGAATTGAGAGTCCTCAGTGGTTGATACCTTTTAATGGCTAACTTACAAATTGCAAGCTTTCGAGACTACATACGTATGTACATATGTTACCATCTTAGTTAGCCATTAAAAGGTATCAACCACTGAGGACTCTCAATTCTAAATATTTTTCTATCTACTGGCTAATACAGTACCAAGATATATTTCTTTCCTGTACCAGAGGCTCCTGTAAGAGGAAACCTCCCAAGAAATGATACCCTGCTGTCATGGACATGTGAGACATGTCCCAGAATGATAGAAACCAGATTGTTGGCGATCTAATTTATGTAAATAGAGAATATTATATCTCTGGGGAACAGTTCTGCAACTTTTATTTTTTTTTGGTTCCTGTTTTTATTCTGCTGAAAAGTATTATTTCAGAAATCTAATGCACATACTTTTTTGTTTTTGTTCACCCATCGAAGGCAATGAGACCTTGCAAAGAAAAAACCCTCAGCCAACAAGTTTTTCTGCCTTTGGTGAACAAATGTAACTTTATTAAATATGCACTGTAGACAAATCGCATGTAATCCACCAAAAATGCTGAAAAAAAATGCATTTTGAACCTAGTTCAAATGCTGCGTGTGAACGTGGTCTCGACGCCCAATTGTGGATTTTTGGACTCTCCCTCTGAATTCTCCATAGAGTAGTCAGCAGATTTCTCCTGTTCCCATTGAATGGAGAAAATGTTCACATTCAAACAGGCTGAATCCTTCTAGTTAAAGGGATTGTCCTTACTTGGCGATGGTCACACATGCGCACCACCACCGCTGTGGTACGGCTGCAGGTATCCACTGCCGTTCTCCACTATCCCCCCAGTCCTACAGAGCCGGTGTGCACGGCCGTTGCTCCACTTCAGAAGGGACCCCCTCTGTGGATTACTGGGGTCCTCAGCGGAGGGGAATAAACTTTGTGCACAGTTCTGCCCTGATAATTTCTAGACGGACATGTATCAATTCTCACCTCTTGTGTAAGGGTACTGTCACACAGTGCAATTTTGATCGCTACGACGGCACGATTCGTGACGTTGCAGCGTCGTATGATTATCGCTCCAGAGTCGTAGACTGCAGTCACACGTTGCAATCACGGCGCTGGAGCGATGCCGAAGTCCCCGGGTAACCAGGGTAAACATCGGGTTACTAAGCGCAGGGCCGCGCTTAGTAACCCGATGTTTACCGTGGTTACCAGCGTAAAAGTAAAAAAAAACAAAAACGTACATACTCACCATCTGATGTCCGTCAGGTCCCTTGCCGTCTGCTTCCCGCTGACTGAGTGCCGCCGTAAAGTGAAAGCAGATCACAGCGGCGACGTCACCGCTGTGATCTGCTCTCACTTTCCGGCCGGCAGACAGTCAGAGCGGGAAGCAGACGGCAAGGGACCTGACGGACATCAGATGGTGAGTATGTACGGTTTTTTTTTTTTTTACTTTTACGCTGGTAACCACGGTAAACATCGGGTTACTAAGCGCGGCCCTGCGCTTAGTAACCCGATGTTTACCCTGGTTACCAGCGAACGCATCGCTGGATCGCTGTCACACACAACGATCCAGCGATGACAGCGGGAGAACCAGCGACGAAAGAAAGTTCCAAACGATCTGCTACGACGTACGATTCTCAGCAGGGTCCCTGATCGCAGTAGCGTGTCAGACACTGCGATATCGTAACGATATCGCTACAACGTCACGGATCGTACCGTCGTAGCGATCAAAATTGCACTGTGTGACGGTACCCTAACTTCCAGGAACTGATATTGGTTCACACTTTTTTTTAAGAAGGTAGTGTCTTAACATTATGTTTTGTGTTTTTTGTTTTTTTTTTGTTTTGTTTGACACCATGTTGTGGTTTTTATACATATAACATAACAGCTTAAAAGCGAATCTGCCTGAATGCTCGGGACAATTCTTTTAACTGCTGCATATCTTTGGAAACCTGAAGCGGTAAAAGTAGTTCTAAAGATGGAACATTTGCTCCTTTTTATGTGGCAATGTGTGGGTTCATTCTTTTTAGCATTTATTTAGCACTTTTTTTTTTAGGCCAGTTGTGTGCCTTAGATATATATTATGTGCACCTATGCTGAGGGGATGAACGGTTTTGTGAACTTTTACATTCTCACACTATTTTTTTCTTTTCTCCCTCCAGGTTCTCGATCGTTGGCTATTCGAGCTGTGTGCTGGTGAACAGCGGTCGCATCTCCAGCGCTCTGTGCTACTCGGACAAACACTGGATCTGTAACAAACCGGACGCTCAGACCATGAATCCTCATTTTTAATAGGAGGCGTTATGAGACCGAGTGCACAGATATATGCAGATGCCTTCATGCCTCCTCTATATGCAGGAAGATGGCGGCTAGTGGGCTGCTCTGCACTGACAAGTCCCAAAGAGGATGAAATATTTGTGTGACAGAGATCGCAGGTTATCGGCGTCGATCACTATTTTCATCTTTGTCTACGGAGTTGTGTTCTGCAAATCAGTTTGCAACTTTGAATTTCCATCCTGTTTGGAAATGGAAGGGAAAGGGATTAATTTACCCATTTTACCCGGACGTGTCGGGGTAATCTGGGCTATGTGATCACTGGTGTTTTGCCGTGAAGGTAAACTACTGGATAATGACAGCCATCCTGTCCTCTGATCATGTCCAATCCTTCACCTGGATGTATTGGTAGGTGACTCGCCTTTCGTGGCTCGTTGAGCTGACCGCCATTTAAAAAAAAAGCTTTGATTACAAGTCATGAGAAGATAAGTTATACGATGGATTTATAAAATGCTTACTTTTTTTTTTAATTGGAATTATTCCATATGTAAAGTGATATTTTAAAAATCCGCTTATAACTTATTTTTTAGTCTCCTAAAAATCTTATGTCCTAGAAATATCCTAGAGGCGAGGCATGAAGGCGTCTGCATATAATCATCATCATCTGTCCATGTAGAGGACATGAAGGGTCCATTGTGAGATGATATTGTACATTTTTATTGTCTGCACTGAAGTATACAGAGTACACACGTTTACACTGAAATTCCTTTAATCCGGCACCTATGGTATAAAATGGGAGATTCCTTAGTATACCAAAGTCCTTTACTATCATGAGATGTGCTGAACAATCGAAAACCAAAGAAACCATTAGGCATGGACCTAAGCAGAATGGTAATGGGACATGGGGAGTAGAGTAAAACACCACAGTGGGTGGCAGAAGTGCCCGCGCAAGTACAATGGTTAGATTAAAAAAAACATATTAAAAGGCAAAATGTACACAGAATTAAATTAACTCAAGAAAAAGGAGGAAACACAGGAAAAATAAGATGGTGGATAATTAACGTGCATTGCTAATTAAAAGGCATAATAATAAGCCTGTAGGTAAGAAGTATGCAGATAACACATTCATTTATGTAATAAATAATTGGGGCACGACCTAGGTCGGAAATGCGTGTCAGGGTGTGGACACAGTAATGCTACCCCCGGGAACCGCACAGATGCTGACAAGATGAGAAATATCATGGTAACTTTTGTAACCTCACCCGGTGAGAATTCAGGGAAGACCGGAACTTTTACTAAGCTCAGAAACACCCAAATTTAATTAGGAGAATTTACATAAATTATTCCAGTGCTCCTAGATACTTGTCCTGGTGGCTCCTGCTGTTTTTCTCATCTCCTCCGTGTCCCACCAGGGCTGGTGGTCGCACATGACCAGGAGCAGAATCTGGGTCCTGTACATGGACGCCATAGTGTAAGCGGTACCGGAGACCTTGTGCTGAAGAGGTCAGATGGGATCAATGTCTACAGTACACGTGGGTGAATTGGCGTCACGTTGTTGCAAGGTTCCGGGTTAAAGGAATTTTACCCACAAATCTAACGTGACCAAATGTGTATTCCAAATTCAAAGCTTTAGAAGAGATACCAACTCAAAATAACATTTCTGGGGAAACCTGAAAATGTTAATCTCCCAAGGTCAAGGGATGATTGAGAATTTAAGGCTGCAAAGTCCTATAAAGAGGATTGCTGTCATATAATATAGAAGGAATCTGGGCAAAATGCAGATGGGAGAGTCAGAATGTCACCTGTACATATAACGTCGCCTGCGACCACGTGTAAATATATGATATTTGAATATGTGTCTATCATAGTCACAGTATGCAAAAAAATTCAGAGCAACGTGGCGGAAAGAACTGCAAATGTGCGGTGTGATCACATAGATTGTAAAAGCAGTGAAGCTGAAAGAGAGGACTCAGAATAAGATTTTTCCAGTGACGTGTGCCCATATATAATCATATATCACTCCAGCCTGCAGATCAGGTTAAAGCCATCCCCGAAAGCGCGCTGGATTCCTGCTCTGGCGCCTTCCTGTATCTGTGTGGAATCTGCTGTACATCCCGCCCATGACCCCCTGCGTACACTTACAGTTCTGTGTGTGATGTGCTGCCGGCTTTATCATCACACCGCACACCTACAGATCCTTGGCTTTGAATTCTGCAGCATATTGTGACCAGACATTTATTCTATGTGCTCAAGTAATACATGTTGTATGTGGTCACGTGCCGCTTTGTGTACAGATCACATTCTGACTCCTTCAGTCACTCCTATAAATGCATGCGGCCCAGATTTATTTCATATTCTATAACCTGATGTACAATAACAAATTATATTGTGGTGCCGTATTAGCCAGAAAAATCGATGTGAATACTTTTCTCAGAATACTTTTGTCATCATTGGATAGAAAAGTATTCACATCAATAATCTATATCCGCTACTCACCTTGATGTTTTTTTTTAACACAGTTTGTAGAGGTTTCCCCTGAAATATTATTTTTGTGTCTGTTACTTCTAGAAAAAAACTTTTTGTTTTGGATTTTTGATAATACATTTGGTTGTTTTTCATTTTTATAAGTTAGTTTGATGTAGGCACATAACAGCGCGATATACTGATATCTACTTTGTGTGCTGTACACGGCACTACCCTGTGTATTGTGATCTCTCTGATACTCCAGGGATCCGTTTCTGATCAGTGTAATGTGGGCGCCGCATTTCTGCCCAATTGTCGTGGTCTGATCGGATCTAATAACCCAGACTAATGGCATTGTCGGCGATCTGTGGATGATCGGTCTCAAACGAGGAGATGAAATGCGTCCGTGCTACACCAGTGCGAAATTAGCAGACAGTAAAAATGGACATCATCACATATGTGCACAAAGTCTCCTAACTGTCTCATATTAAGTGTGTATTTATTGTAATATTTATATATAGGTTTTCTTTTTCTGTTCTACGTTTGTTGGAAATTAATTTCTTATCGTTTTGAGCGTATAGCTGTCTTGATGTTTGAGTTTATGAGTTAAATTAACTCGCTGTCCGTAAAAAATAAATATATATATTCTTAGATTGTCGGTTGTTTTATCACCTCGGTCCTGCTGTTCCAGAATTCTGTTGGGAGAAAGTCACGGAGCGCACATCCAAAACTCCTCCATTGTGGATAAGCAAGAATGTACAAAACTGATCACGAGATTGTCATTCCTTCACCTTTTTTAAAGGTGCGGTGCTGAAGTGATACAGCCGGTGGAGCAACCTGGTGTCTCTCAGCGCCCATCCTGTAAGGTAAAGTCCTCACGGCTGTCTTACGGTTGGAGACCCACTACAGAGTTCTCCGTGCCGTGGCAGAGGACCTCATACAGTCTGACCAGAATGTTATTGAAGAATCTCTTTTTCTCCAGCTGTGGCATATGAGGAGTATAATATATACTTCAGGTGTTGCCCGTCCGGTGCTGGTTGCTAGAACCTCGTGGAGATTGAGGGCCCACATTTTGCGTAGGTCTCATTTTTCTGGCACACAGAACAAGACTTCTGTAATTTTAGTTTCTTGTACCAGAACTTTAAAAGTTGTTCTCCAGAATTAAAATTAAGACCTAAAGGAAATGTCATTATAAATAAATATATTTTCTTTAGTAAATGTCAATATTTTTTTCTGGGGAGGTAATTACTGTAGAATTATTTTGGCCGCTGCCTTGTCACACTGACGGAATCCTGTCCTAGAACGTTAGGACAGATGTCTGAAGATCCCATTAATTCTGTAAGTTTTCTTTACATCACTCAGTAAGACAGTGAAGGGGATGTAGGATTGATAACCAACGGCACGGGGTCCCTATTACTATATCAATATGGCCTTATACACTTTAAGAAAGAATCATTTTAATTGATAGGTGAAGGCCAATATTGGGCTACGTTTACACAGTGCTGTTTTTGTTGCATGTGATTCTTTTTAAAACGTCTCTCCGATGTCACAATGTAAGAACGTTGCTTTATTTTGTAATTGACCAAGTGCGTGTATATAGTGAAGCTTCACTGCTGGAGGGGCCGATGTCTGACTAATAAACAAGCCTTCAGGTGGTCTTTATCCTCATTGATCTTGCATGACTAGAATGCTGTGATCTCCACCTGTCTGATGCCCTCCAGTGACTTTACCTCAGTGCGGAGTCTGAACTAAAGGAGGGAATTCTAAAACATGTCTGAGCTTCTATCCATAGCGTCAGGGCTTGTGTCCACAGGAAGAGAAGGGAATAAAGACGTCTACGGTTGTGCTCACCATGTCAGTTGTGAGGGAGAATGGACAGTGAAGACCAAGTCTCTCCAAGAGGAAACAGAAGCAGCAATGTCACCAAATTGTCGTGATGACCAATGAGTAGATTCCAATGGAGGAATTTATCATTGTCGGTGCGTCAGTTTTCTGGTGTAATGTCTCGTGCCGTATTTGCACCACAGATGTGTAACTATTTTGATTAGAACAGTAAACGCTTATACAACGTTTTGTGGCCTCGATGCCGAGCCATTGGGGGACCCATAAATTTTACTAGAATTTGCCAGAAGTTGGTTCAATCTATAGTATAAATTTATGCCAAACCCTATTCCAGAGTACTTTCATTAAGACTGATGTAAAATAGGAAAAAAAACGCCATTTGTGACAGTAAGGGGCTTACACTGATCATCAATAACCATAAAGCCTTATTTTGTGTCTGTCTGCCAAAATATCTCAAAGCATGGATTCCACAAGACGTTTGAAGGTGTCCGGGCTTAATGCTCAGCAATTTGCTGTACAGGAGCTCCTCTGTGTGATCGGACCAGAAGGTCGAGTCTTCACACCCGCTCACATCAGATACCCGTGGGTTCCCATGACACTATTACAGGTCCACCGTTTGTCCTTCCTTGGACCACTTTTAGTAGGAACTACGAGCTAGAACCAAGAACTCCCTACCCCACAGACAAGACCTGACAATTTGGAGGTTTGTGATCCAATTAGCAGCACAATTCGGTCCTTGTCAAAAATGTCTCTGGTCCTGCCGCTTGCCCATTTCAGCACATCAAAAAAAAACAAACAAAAAAAAAACTGTAAATGTATGGGTACAGCTCTAAACCTCAACACTCGGGGTTTTTCCTGTTTATCAGGACTTGCAATATTCCACTTTTGCTTTTGATATAATTTTTGTTACAAAAGCAACTTTAATACCACCCCATAAGCCTCACACTTATCATAGTCGGTCTGCCTTTCTGTAGAGCTAAGTCATGCCCATCCACTTGCAATGGTTTGCATCAGGGGCCACTCACTATCACTTCTCCCCTCATTTCATTCTCTAGTTTTAACCAAGTCCCCATGTTCTGCTTTTACAAAAAAGATCTCGGCAGATTCCTAGGCATATATGGAATTGTTACCGTGAGGAGACCGGGATCCAACCAGACATTGCGGCCAATACTTAGACATCTGTGAAACATGGTCATAGTAAGCTGATTGATCATCCCCATCAGTGCCTTACTGCAGAGGACATTTGCATATTTACATTCCCGGAGGAGCATTGTATGGCCTATAAGTGTAATACTATTGTAGGAACTCTAGGATTCTGATAGCATGGGGCAATGAACAGACAGACGGGTTTCTTTAGTGCAAAAGTGTATTTGTAACACAGCAATAACACAGAAAACAATATACTGATAACCCCCAGTGTCCTGGAATGAAACAAGTCCTTGAAATATATACAGTGAATCGGCAGAGTTCTTAAGGCAGAGTCCTCAGCCGGGTGAGTGTAATAGATGACGTGGTGCAGATCCAAACACAGCTGGTGCAGAAAGAGTCAAATCAGAGTATGAAGTAAACACAGGGAAGTCCAGAAACAAGTCCTCAGGTTAATCCCAGGTGTGGGACGAACACGGGTAAGTCCAGGAACAAGTTCATAAGTTTCTCAGTTGTGGCATAAACACGGGTAAGTCCAGAAACAAGTTCACATATACTGGTGTAATTTCCAGTAGCTCCCACCGGGGGGAGTAAATAAGAATTAAGTAACAAACTTAGTCTAAGTCCAGCAGCAAGCTCCAAACACAGTTCCAAAACAGAGTTCTTACCCGGAGGAGTGAACCAAGGGTTAAGTTCCCAAGCCAACAGACTGAGAGTGTAACTTACATAGGCAGAGAATGTCCAGAGCCACGGGTAGCAGTACAGCAAACAAGCAGCTGAGCTGATGGAGAAACCAAGCAGAATACTCCAGCAGTGAGGCTGACACCTGACCCGGGTTTTAAACAAATGAACAGGAAGTAGGGCAGACAAAAACAGCAAACTCCATCTTAACAAAGGGCAAAATCATTCACAAGGTAACTTGGAAAACCCGGAATACTGACATTACTCCCCCCCCTAGAAACGGCCTCAGGACGATCCTGGACCAGGTTTGCCTGGGTATCTACGATGAAATTGAGCAACCTTCAGGGGAGCATTGATGTTACTTACTGGTTCCCAAGAATCGTTTTCAGGAGAATAACCCTGCCATCTAACCAGATACTGAAGTCGATTCCTATGAAGTCTTGAATCGATAATGTCCTGTACAACAAATTGTTCTTCGCCATCAACCAACACTGGTGGAGGAGGAGGTACGGTACGTCCCTGAAATGTGTTGAGAGAGACTGGTTTTAATAAAGAAACATGAAATACTGGGTGTACCTTTAGAGTTCGTGGCAGCTTCAGCCGACAAGCAACAGAGCTCACAATCCCAGTGATCTTGAATGGACTGATGAACTTCTGCCCCAGCTTCTGCGAAGGAACACCCAATTTTAGATTCTTGGTAGACAACCAAACCGAGTCTCCTACCTTATACATGGGTGCCGGTTTCCGGAATCTATCAGCCGACTTCTTGTAACGCTCCTGTGCTGTGGTCAGGGAGTCTTTCAAAACTTCAAGATTACGTTGCAACACTGCCACTCTGTCTTGAACTGCTGGTACCGAAGTAGCAACCGGAGACCTAGGCAAAATATTTGGATGATATCCCAAATTGGCGAAAAAAGGTGTTACCTTCGTGGAACTGCTCTGTGAGTTGTTATACGAGAATTCCGCTAACGGAAGAAGCTTCAGCCAATCATCCTGCAAATGACTGACGTAACAGCGTAGATATTGCTCCAAGGTTTGATTGGTTCATTCGGTTTGCCCATTGGTCTGAGGATGGTATGCAGAAGACAAGCAAACATTAATGTGGAGTGCAGAACAAAATCCTTTCCAAAACCTAGAGGTAAATTGTATTCCCCGGTCAGAGATGATCTCATCTGGTACCCCATGCAGCCGGAAAACATTCTGGATAACCAGATCCACTGTCTCTGTGGCTGAGGGAAGACCACTGCAAGGAATAAAATGAGCAGCCTTTGTTAGACGGTCCACTACCACCAGAATAGTATTCTTACCGCCGGAGGTGGGTAACTCCACAATAAAGTCCATCGAAATCGACCCCCAAGGACGAGATGGTACGGGTAGTGGCTTAAGAAGGCCCGTAGGTGAAACACGAGGAACCTTGTACCGGGCACAAACCTCACAAGAGCGGACATAGTCATTCACATCCTTCAAACAGGTAGGCCACCAGAAAAAAACGGCTTAAATTCCTGCGTCTTCTGTACCCCCCGATGACCAGCCAATACGGAGTCATGGACCAATTTGAGAATTCGAAGTCTCACAGCCTCAGGGACATAAATACAGCGATCTCTAAGCCATACACCATTCTGTAAGACAAGATTCACATTGTCAGGTGGGGCAGCAAGAAATACGTCACCATCATAGGCCAGCTTGATCTCCTCCCACAGGTCCCGGTCCTGGAGCACTCCTATGAAATTGGCATCCGACAAGATGGTCTTAGATGGGGTCCCAGGCACGGAGTCCATCGTGTGGATTCGGGATAGTGCATCGGCTTTCCCATTACGTGAACCTGGGCGGTACGAGATGACAAAATCAAACTGGTTTAAGAACAAACTCCACCTAGCTTGTCGAGGAGAGAGACATCTGGCGGACTTGAGGAATTCCAGATTACGGTGGTCTGTGAGCACCACTACCTGTTGAGTTGCTCCCTGCAAATGGTGTCTCCATTCCTTAAAAGCGGAAATGATTGCCAAAAGTTCCTTATCTGCAATATCATAGTTCAGTTCAGCAGATGATAACCTGCGAGAAAAGAAGGCACACGGGTGCAGCAAACCTTTATCTCCGGTTCGTTGTGAGAGGATTGCTCCCAGTGCACAGTCAGAAGCGTCCACCTCCACGACAAAAGGCAGTGCAGGGTCCGGGTGTGTCAATATCGGAGCCGTGGTAAAACAAACCTTTAGGCGATCAAAGGCTTCCTGGGCTTGCGAAGACCATACAAACTTCCTCCCCTTCTTAGTGAGGAGAGTGATGGGACGGACAATTTCCGAAAAATTCCGGATGAAACGTCTATAAAAGTTAGCAAAGCCAATGAATCTTTGTACCTCTTTGACGTTTCCTGGTACCGGCCAATCTATGATCGCCTGGATCTTGCTGGACTCCATATTCAATCCCTGGGGAGAAATAACAGCCTAAAAATTGAATTTTGGAGCAATGAAATTCACACTTTTCGAGTTTGATATACAGATGGTTGTCTCTCAAACGTCTGAGCACGGTCTTGACATGTTCCTGTAGGGAATCAGAGAAAATCAAGATGTCATCCAGGTAAATGACTACATAATGATCCAGTAAATCCCTGAAAATATCGTTGGCCAAGTGTTGGAAAGCAGCAGGAGCATTACAGAGTCCGAATGGCATCACTAAATATTCAAAATGTCCATACCGACATCTGAAAGCTGTTTTCCATTCATCTCCGGGACGTATACGAAGTAAATTATATGCTCTGCGAAGATCTAATTTGGTGAATATTTTGGCTTGGCGAACTCTCTCCAACAATTCAGGAATTAACGGCAACGGGTACCTGTTACGGATGGTTACCTTGTTTAGCTCCCGATAGTCAATACACGGTCTTAAAGTGCCATCTTTTTTCTTTACAAAGAATATGGGAGCGCCCGCTGGTGAAGAAGATGGTCGGATAAACCCCTTGGCTAAATTCTCGTCTATATACTCCCGTAATGTCTTTAATTCTGGAGCTGCCAACGGGTAAACATGGCCGAAAGGAATCGCTGCCCCGGGAAGCAGCTCTATGGGGCAGTCATATGGTCTGTGTGGAGGGAGTTGATCTGCCTTCCTCTTGTCACAAATGTCTGAAAATTCCTGGTAAACCAGAGGGAGAGTAGATACCTGTTTCGTCTCCTCCACATTCTGGGTAACTGGAGCCATTACCCGTGGACCGATGGTAGAGCTACACTTCGGAAGGAAGGATATCTCCTTAGTTTCCCAATTGATGTTTGGATTCTGTGACCGTAACCAGGGAATTCCTAAAATTACAGGAAAATGAGGAGAAGATATTAGCATAAATGATAGGGTTTCCAGATGGTCTGGTTCCATCTTACACTTCAGAAGCACCGTCTCCCAGTCTACTGGCCCAGAAACTAACGGAGAACCATCCACCGTTTCCATGGTGACTGGTGAGGCTCTTAGCTGTGTCTTAATACCATGTTCCCTGGCAAAAGAAGAATCCATGAAATTTCCACCTGCTCCAGAATCTATCATAGCAGAACTTGTTATCCACTGTCCCTCCCACAGAATCTGAATAGGAAGAGAACAATGTGAGTATTTCTCCCCTTGATCCTTAGGGGAAGTCGACATCACTGTTAGGGGAACCACAGCATCTATATGTACACTGGTCTCCGAAACTTCTGACTCAGTGTCCGTATTGTCATAATCCCCTACTGCTGCCAATACCTTGATAGGTCGCCTGGGACACTTAGGACAGTTAAGGAAATTATCAGATTGGCCACAATAAAAGCATAAGCGTTCTCGAAAGCGATATTCACAGCGTTCATTACTTTCACGTTTTTGTAGTGAGTCCACTTGCATCGGCACCTCCTCAGCTTCCCGCGGGTTCTTACTGGTAGTTTCCCTAGACAGAAGAGTAAAATTAGTGATGCGATTTACAGCTGCCCATTTCTCCTGTCTGCGTTCAGTTAGGCGGATATCAATACGCACACAGTGTTGTAAGAATAACTCATACTCCTGTGGAGATTCTGAGCGAGCTAGCTCATCCTTGATTGTACTGGACAACCCTTTCCTGAAAATTGGTAACAAAGCATTTTCATCCCAGTTGGTATCCACTACTAACCTCTTAAATTCAGTAATATACTCTATGACTGAACGTTTCCCCTGGCGTAAGGAAAGCAAGGATTTTTCAGCGGAGGCACGGCGGTTGGGATCATCAAACATTTGCGCCATAGCTGCCAGAAAATCATCCAAATTATTTAGACGGACATCGCGACTTTCTACCATAGGATTTGCCCAAGCCAGTGCCCGTGATGTCAAACATAATAATACATAGTACCTTAGATTTATCAGACTGATAGTAGGAGGCATGTACATCAAAAAATAATATACATTGATTTACAAACCCACGGAATTGACTTCGATCACCATTAAACCGAAAAGGAGGCAATTTAGGCATACTAGTGGGTGGTGCATTCTGAACAGGTGGTGCATGCTGAGCAGGTGGTGTGACCTGAGCCTCTACCTGAGTACGTAAGTCTTGAAGAGCCTGACCAAATATCTGCGCATTATGGTTAGCTCGGGAGTCCATGTCTCTGATCTTATTTTGCAAAGCCACCACCTCCTGCTGCAAGGAGTTAATCATAGCAAACATCTTGTCTCCCCGTGTCTCTGTCATTGCCCCAGCAGAATCCTTTTTGGGGCTGGAGTATCCTGTAATACTATTGTAGGAACTCTAGGATTCTGATAGCATGGGGCAATGAACAGACAGAGACGGGTTTCTTTAGTGCAAAAGTGTATTTGTAACACAGCAATAACACAGAAAACAATATACTGATAACCCCCAGTGTCCTGGAATGAAACAAGTCCTTGAAATATATACAGTGAATCGGCAGAGTTCTTAAGGCAGAGTCCTCAGCCGGGTGAGTGTAATAGATGACGTGGTGCAGATCCAAACACAGCTGGTGCAGAAAGAGTCAAATCAGAGTATGAAGTAAACACAGGGAAGTCCAGAAACAAGTCCCCAGGTTAATCCCAGGTGTGGGACGAACACGGGTAAGTCCAGGAACAAGTTCATAAGTTTCTCAGTTGTGGCATAAACACGGGTAAGTCCAGAAACAAGTTCACATAAAGGGTTATACTGGTGTAATTTCCAGTAGCTCCCACCGGGGGGAGTAAATAAGAATTAAGTAACAAACTTAGTCTAAGTCCAGCAGCAAGCTCCAAACACAGTTCCAAAACAGAGTTCTTACCCGGAGGAGTGAACCAAGGGTTAAGTTCCCAAGCCAACAGACTGAGAGTGTAACTTACATAGGCAGAGAATGTCCAGAGCCACGGGTAGCAGTACAGCAAACAAGCAGCTGAGCTGATGGAGAAACCAAGCAGAATACTCCAGCAGTGAGGCTGACACCTGACCCGGGTTTTAAACAAATGAACAGGAAGTAGGGCAGACAAAAACAGCAAACTCCATCTTAACAAAGGGCAAAATCATTCACAAGGTAACTTGGAAAACCCGGAATACTGACAATAAGTCTCCTTACACAGTTGGCATTCTTTACAAGGAGAAATGTTACCCCCATAGAATGCCTGTCAGAGACCTCTCATCCAGCCAGATCAGATTTGCTGCTTTGCACTAATGAGGGGTAAACACCCCCTAAACAAAATATTACAATATAAATGACTGCATAGAAAATTTTGCAAAAAAAGTGATTAAAAACTCCAGAAATACATTACATTAAAAAGAAAAAGGGGTCAATGAAGTCATATGTTTTTGTATAAATATATTATGAATGACTGGTGATTTTTTTTCTTGTTTTCATCTAGAAGGCTGAGGCATAATTGTCTCCGTTCAGGAACACAACTTTTTCAGATGACCACTGTCTCCTGATTTCCCAATGCACATGAATGTTTGTGTCATGTTGGACGCTGTTCAGACCAGGTCGTCCGACAGACAGCGGTAATTCCGCTTTTGACCACTATTTGCTCATTGGCGTCGGCTAGATTTTATCTAGCTGTTCCGGGGTTAAATTACCTTGTCCTCGGATTGGAAGCTGGGCCATGCACATTGCCTTTAAATAGTTCTCCTGATCATTGGGCGTCGCCGATTATAGCTTCAGTCTTTTGCATTGTTATCTCGGTCTGGAGTGGAGAGCTGGTTGTTGGAGTATCGTAGCTGGTGGTGTATTTTCCTTCCTCTTATTTACTCCTTCCTATATTTGTGTTTATTTTGCCCTTCACATTTATAGTGTATTCCTGATTGTCTGCGGCGTGGTGTATATTTTCCTTTATCCTTGTCTGTGCAAACTGTTGGTATTGGTGTATAGCATTCACTGGGTGGTGGGTGGAGGCTTCAGCCTAGGGTTTGAACAGGAGGCAGGGTGAGGTTCGAGGCCTGAACATGCACACCATCAGTGTAAACTTCAGGTAGAGGGTCAGTTAGGATTTCCCTAGTCTGAGGGAAATTGCAGGGGCCCGGGTTATTAGCTCTCACCCACCTAGTCTCCCCGTGACATTATAATCGGCCAACATTATTTCCATGGATCCCATGATTTCCGTAAACCGCCAGTTGAGGGCACTGTTCCTACATGTCACTGAGTTGAGGGGGGCAGTACAGCAACAGGGACTAGTGGTATCTAATGTGCAAGTCATTGTTACAGATAAAGTTGCTTAGCATAAGTATCCTTTGCCTGAAAAATTTGCTGGGGAACGCAGTAAATTTGTTACTTTTCGTGAATCTTGCAAACTATATTTTCGGATGCGTCCGATCTCCTCCGGTAATGAGGTTCAGCGTGTGGGCCTGGTGTTGTCATTATTAAGTGGGGATTCCCAAGCATGGGCATTTTCTTTACCATTTGATTTTGCTGCATTTGACTCTGTGGAGAGTTTTTTTTCTGGTCTTGGAAACATCTACGACGAGCCTGACAGAATGGCTCTAGCAGAATCTAAGATACGCACTATTTGCCAGGGGGAGCGACTTGCAGAGGATTACTGTTCTGAATTTCGCCGCTGGGCGGTCGACACTCAGTGGAATGATTCCCCCGCTGCGAAGTCATTTTATTCATGGAGTTTCTGATAGGGTTAAAAAAGCCCTCCTGATGTACGAGACTCCTATTTCACTAGATTCCGCTATAAGTCTTGTTGTCCGCATAGATTGCCGTTTGCGTCTGGGTGAGCATGAGACGTCACCTGTGGGAGGAGGTTTGGGTTCACGTGAGGTTGCTGCAGGAGAGCCCACAGAACCTAGGCAAATCGCAGGGGTATCACATGTTAAGCATCGGGCTCCGGTACTAAGGAAGCAGGGAGCCTGTTTTTTCTGCGGTAAAACTGGTCATTTTATTAATATCTGTCCTCTGCTGTCAAAGAAAAACGCAACTGCGGAAAGACTCCTAAACTCAGAGGGTGTGGAGGAGACCAGTCTGAGCTTGTGTCTGTCCTCCATGATGGTATCTCAGTGCATGCTCCCTGCCAAAGTTGTTGTCGCTATCAGAGAGCTGCCAATCACTGTTTTTGTGGATAGTGGTTCAGCCACAAATCTCATTGATGAGGAGTTTGCGCGCACTGCTGGTTTTAGGATCAAAAAACTGCCTCATCCTATCCGCGTGGTCACCATCAATTCTGCTCCTCTCCCACAGGGGGAGATTACTGAGTTTGTGTCTGAGATTAAACTCCACATTTGGGTTCTTCATTCTGAGCAGGTTACATGTAAGGTGCTCAAGAGTCTTCCGGCACAATTGGTTCTGGGTTTTCCTTGGTTGTCTACACACAACCCGGTGATAGATTGGAAAACTCAGGACATAATTCAGTGGAGTGATTTCTGTCAGAAGAATTGCTTGGCCACATGTGTTGCTGCTGTGACTTCAAGCGTCCCTGAGTCACTTCTGGATTTTGTGGATGTGTTCTCTGAGAAGAGTTGTTCAGAGTAGCCGCCACATCGCCCCTATGACTGTACTATCAGGTTTAAACCAGGGGCCAAATTGCCTAAAGCAAGGATGTTTAACATCTCCGGTCCGGAGAGACAAGCGCTAAAAGATTACATTGCTGAAAGTTTGAGCAAAGGGCACATCAGGCCTTCATCCTCTCCGGTGGCAGCAGGGTTCTTCTTCGTTAAGAAGAAAGATGGTGGACTACGGCCGTGTCTGGATTTCAGGGAGTTAAACCAGATTACGGTTCGTGATCCATACCCTATGCCATTGATACCGGATTTGTTCAACCAGGTGGCAGGTGTTAAGTGGTTTACCAAGCTTGACCTCAGGGGGGCGTACAACCTCATAAGAGTCCGTCAAGGTGATGAGTGGAAGACGGCTTTTAATACTCCTGAGGGTCATTTTGAAAATTTGGTGATGCCATTTGGGTTGACAAACGCACCTGCAGTGTTTCAGCATTTCATAAATGATGTGTTCTCGCATGTTTTGGGGAAATTCGTTATTGTGTACCTAGATGACATCCTCATATATTCTTGCGACCGTGATACTCATTTAGATCATGTCAGGCAGGTGTTACAGCTTCTCAGAGAGAATAAGCTGTATGCAAAACTGGAGAAACGTGTATTTTCGGTACAGGAGTTGCCTTTCTTGGGCTATATTGTGTCTGCTTCTGGTTTTAAAATGGACGCCGCTAAGGTGCAAGCGGTGTTGCATTGGGAACGGCCTGATAACCTAAAATCACTTCAGCGGTTCCTTGGGTTTTTTAACTACTATAGGAAATTTATCAAGGATTTTTCCACCATTGCTAAACCGCTAACTGACATGACTAAAAAGGGTACCAATTTCTCCGTTTGGCCTGAGGCTGCTGTGTGTGATTCGAATCTCTTAAGAACAGGTTTGTTCCTCCCCCCATTCTGGTGCAGAAAGATGTATTGAAACCTTTTGTGGTGGAAGTCGATGCGTCTGAGGTTGGTGTGGGGGCGGTGCTGTCACAAGGCTCATCTTTGAGTGGCTTGCGTCCGTGCGCCTATTTTTCCAAGAAACTGTCGCCCGCCGAACGTAACTATGATATCGGCAACAGAGAGTTGTTGGCAATCAAATTGGCCTTTGAGGAATGGCGACACTTCTTGGAGGGGTCGGTTCATCAGGTTACTGTTATTACCGACCATAAGAATTTGCTTTATTTGGAGTCTGCCAAGCGTCTGTCCCCCAGGCAGGCTCGCTGGGCATTGTTTTTCACATGGTTCAATTTTGTTGTCACCTACAGACCGGGGTCTATAAACACTAAGGCAGATGCTCTGTCCAGGTGTTTTCCGGGGGGAGAACCTCGGGAGGATCCAGTACCCATCCTCCAAAAGGGTGTTGTGGTTTCGGCTCTCACTACCGAGGTTGAGGCTGAGATTGCCGAGGCTCAGGAGGAGGTACCATCTGAACTTCCCATCAACAAATCTTTTGTACCGCTTCATCTCCGCTTAAAGGTTTTGGCGGAGCATCATGATGCTGTCCTGGCTGGCCACCCAGGGGTTAGAGGTACCTTGGAGTTGGTGTCACATCGGTTTTGATGTCACAAGATCCGACAGGTCGTGGTCTCATACGTGTCAGCTTGTACCACGTGTGCTAGGGCTAAGACGCCTCGCTCCCGTCCTGTTGGCACACTACTTCCTCTTGAGGTACCTAGTAAGCCATGGACGGAAATCTCCATGGATTTCATCACTGATTTGCCCTCATCAGCTGGGAACACTGTCATCTTGGTGATTGTTGATCGGTTTTCAAAAATGTCGCACTTTGTCTCTACCTTCGTTGCCTAACGCTAAGACTCTGGCTCAGGTATTTGTGCAGGAGGTGGTCAGACTTCATGGGGTTCTGTCTGACATTGTGTCTGATAGGGGTACTCAGTTTGTGGCAAAATTTTGGAAAGCATTTTGCTCATGGCTGGGGATCAAGTTGTCTCATTCTTTGGCGTTTCATCCTCAGTCAAATGGTCAGACTGAGCGTATGAACCAAAATTTGGAACAGTACCTACGCTGCTTTGCCTCTGATAATCAGGAGGAGTGGTCTTCCTTTCTTCCTTTGGCTGAGTTTGCCATCAATAATCACCGCCAGGAGTCATCTGGGGAGTCTCCGTTTTTTTGTGTTTACGGGCTACATCCTCAATTTTGTACCTTGAGTCAGAGTGGCTCTTCCGGCGTTCCGGAGGAAGACCAGTTAGGAGCACAATTGTCATCAGTCTTGAGGAGAGTTAAACAGCGCCTGTTGAGTGTGGGTGCTAGGTACAAACGTGTGGCTGACAGTAGGCGTGTGCCAGGTCCGGACCTGAGTGTGGATAACTGGGTGTGGTTATCCACAAAAAACATAAGACTCAAAATACCATCCCTTAAATTGGGTCCACGGTTTATTGGTCCATTTAGGGTCACCGCCGTCATTAACCCAGTAGCGTACCGATTGGAGCTTCCTACGGTGTACAAGATACACAACGTGTTCCACAGGTCACTTCTGAAGAAGGTGGTGGGTTCTGTAGACACGGCGCCTATGCCTTCTCCAGTCTTGGTGGATGGTAACCTGGAATTTGAAGTCTCCAAGGTGGTTGACTCTCGTGTAGTGCGCCGCACTTTACAGTACTTGGTACACTGGCATGGTTATGGGCCTGAGGAGAGGTCCTGGGTACCAGCCTCGGACATTCATGCGGATCGGCTGGTCAGGTTTTTTCATCGTCGCCATCCAGACAAGCCGGGTCCTATAAGCCGTGCGGGCCCTGGGGTCCCTCGTAGAAGGCGGGGTACTGTCATGTCGGATGCTGTTCAGACCAGGTCGTCCGACAGACAGCGGTAATTCCGCTTTTGACCACTATTTGCTCATTGGCGTCGGCTAGATGTTATCTAGCTGTTCCGGGGTTAAATTACCTTGTCCTCGGATTGGAAGCTGGGCCATGCCCATTGCCTTTAAATAGTTCTCCTGATCATTGGGCGTCGCCGATTATAGCTTCAGTCTTTTGCATTATTATCTCGGTCTGGAGTGGAGAGCTGGTTGTTGGAGTATCGTAGCTGGTGGTGTATTTTCCTTTGTCTTATTTACTCCTTCCAGGAGGCAGGGTGAGGTTTGAGGCCTGAACATGCACACCATCAGTGTAAACTTCAGGTAGAGGGTCAGTTAGGATTTCCCTAGTCTGAGGGAGATTGCAGGGGCCCGGGTTATTAGCTCTCGCCCACCTAGTCTCCCCGTGTCATTTTGTGTGTGCTCAATGTGGAGGGCAGAGTAACGCTGGCTGCGGATCATCTGGAAAGAGAAAATTCAGATAACCAATCTTGATATCCTCCAACTTAAGATGGTGGGAGAGGGGCAGATGGCCGATATTGCCTGTTACATACCTGTCCCACTCCCAGGTATCCCATGCGCCGTTCCCTTCCCCTGGGTCTGCTTTACTCTGCTGTGCTCAGCGCCGGGTTTTGCAGATTGCCCCGAGTAGATCGATGACATTAAGGCCCATTTTAGACACACACTTGTGTCTTGGGATTGAGACTCTAGTGATGCATGTTTGGTTGTTCCATTACATGAGATTGCCCTGTTTCCAACTTGCATTCATCCCTGTGGTCCTTCACTCTGCTAATCGATGAGGGTCCCTAAAGCCAGATCCCCTCTAATTAAACATTTATTTGGATTTTATTCCAAGAAGAAACATTTCCAAGTTTACCTTATACTTAATTTCACCATATGCTGAAACCTTTTTCTTCACTTACAGAGATCCTCTGAATCGGTCCCTCAGACGGGGACAGCAGGTAAGTCAATGGCAGCACTCGCCTGAGTAGTGTCCATTCTGTGTGGATGATGAGTGTTATAAGTACATTCATAATACCCCTAAAGGGGTTTAGGGAATTACACCGAATATACCTGCTGGTTTGGGCTGTTGAAGTGGTTTATAGTGGGGTCCAGGGCTGAAAACTGCCCATGGAATTTACGTTTATTTCATTTTATTATCACTATGTTCTGAAATTGCTCCAAACCCAAGTCTGCTTTCAGTCAAATGTGATGAAATGCTCATGTCTGCCACTAGGGGGGGCTCATTCCATAGGGATTTATACAGCTCCCTGTGCATTAAGCTCCCTCTAGTGGTGGCAGTAGATAGAAAATCATATTAAATGGAATCTGACACCCCCCGGGACGTGTATGCCCTATTAATATGGGCATACAGGTAATAGAAATGTTACACCGGTCCTACCTGTATGCTTCACATTAATGGTCTTGTTGTTGAAAAATGTTATATTCTTTCTGTATGCTAATGATTATTTCCAGTCTCCGGGGCATGTGGTGCTGTAAGAAATCCCTGCTTCCTCTCCTTATTGTAATACTACCCCCTCCCATCAGCGTTAGTTATGGCTCCAGAATCCCGCGCCTGTTGTGAATTCTGTTTTTGGCTCCCTCTGGTGGCTACTGGTGGTACTGGCTTTCTTTGGTCTTTTGCTCTCAGCGCACCTGTTTTCATCAGGCTCTGGGAGTTTCCTACTTAGGCTGGCTTCCAAGTCATTCTGGCGCCGGCAATCAATGTTATCAGACCTTCTCTGATTTTGTTACCTGCTCCAAGTCTGCAATTCAGCTAAGTTGATCTTTTTGCATCTTGATATTTGTTTTGTCCAGCTTGCATTTATATTTCTCGTGCTGCTGGAAGCTCTGGTGATCTGAAATTACCACTCCGGTATCATGAGTTGATAAACGGAGTTAAGGTAATTTCAGGATGGCTTTTGAGGGTTTTGAGGTAACCGCGAAGTCCTCTTTTGTATCTTTCACTATGTAGCTAGAGGGCCTCGCTTTGCTGAATCTATATTCATACTGCGTTTGTGTTTTCCTCTTACCTAACCGTTATTACATGTGGGGGGCTACTATAACTTTTGGGGATTCCCTTGAGGCAAGCCAGGTCTGTGTATTCCTCTACTAGGGGTAGTTAGATCTCCGGCTGGCGCGAGGGGTCTAGAATCAACGTAGGTACCCCCCTGGCTACTTTAAGTTGTGTGTTGGGTTCAGGGTCGCAGTTACCTAAGATACCATCTTCCCAGAGCTAGTCCGTTTTGTTCCTGTTTCCCTGCCATTGGGAAATCATGATAGTATTGCCGGCCTGGTATATTAAACGTATTGGCTGAAGAAAGAGAGAAATAAGAAGTTTCTGACATCATTTTTTTTTTTGCTCTGAGACTGTCAGCCAAAATTGCAATCTGCTGTGTTTTTTTTTTTTTTCTCTCCTCTTAACTCCTGAATGGCTTAGATCTCAAGTGCTGAGAGATGGATGTCCAGGGTTTAGCTTCAAACCTAAATGGTCTAGCTTCTAAAGTTCAAAATATCCAAGACTGTTATACATGCTCCTATATCTGAACCCAAGATCCCTATACCCGAGTTCTTTTCTGGAGATAGATCTCGTTTTTTGAATTTTAAGCACAATTGTAAATTGTATCTATCTCTGAGATCTCGCTCCGCTGGAGACCCCGCTCAGCAGGTTAGAATTGTTATTTCCTTGTTGCGGGGTGACCCCCAGAATTGGGCATTTGCATTGGCACCAGGGGATCCTGCGCTGCTCAATGTGGATGCGTTTTTTCTGGCACTGGGGTTGCTCTATGAGGAACCTAATTTGGAAGTTCAGGCTGAAAAGGCCTTGATAGCCCTCTCTCAAGGGCATGATGAAGCTGAAATATATTGTCAAAAATTTCGAAAATGGTCTGTGCTTACTCAGTGGAATGAGTGCGCCCTGGCGGCGAATTTCAGAGAAGGTCTCTCTGACGCCGTTAAAGATGTCATGGTGGGGTTTCCTACGCCCACAGGTCTGAATGAGTCCATGACTATGGCTATTCAGATTGATCGGCGTTTACGGGAGCGCAAACCTGTGCACCATTTGGCGGTGTCTTCTGAGCAGGCACCAGAAATTATGCAATGTGATAGAATTCTGTCCAGAAGTGAACGGCAGAATTATAGGCGTAAAAATGGGTTGTGCTTTTACTGCGGTGATTCTGCTCATGTTATATCAGCATGCTCTAAACGCACAAAAAAAGCTGATAACTCTTTTGCAATTGGCACCTTACAGTCTAAGTTTATTTTGTCTGTAACTCTGATTTGTTCATTGTCATCTATTACTGTGGATGCCTATGTGGATTCTGGCGCTTCCTTGAGTCTTATGGATTGGTCCTTTGCCAGACGCTATGGGTTTAGCCTAGAGTCATTGGAAGTTCCTATCCCTCTGAAGGGTATCGATTCCACACCTTTGGCTAGGAATAAACCACAATTCTGGACACAAGTGACTATGTGCATGACTCCTGATCATCAGGAGGTCATTCGTTTCCTTGTGCTGCATAACTTGCATGATGTCTTAGTACTTGGACTGCCATGGTTGCAAACTCATAACCCAGTCCTGGACTGGAAGACAACGTCTGTACTAAGCTGGGGATGTCGGGGGGTTCATGGGGAAGCACCTTTGGTTTCTATTGCTTCATCTACTCCCTCTGAAATTCCAGCATTTTTGTCTGATTTTTCTGATGTTTTTGAGGAGCCGAAAATTGGTTCTCTTCCCCCTCACAGGGATTGTGATTGTGCTATAGACTTAATTCCAGGCAGCAAGTTTCCCAAGGGTCGTTTGTTCAATCTGTCTGTGCCTGAGCATGCTGCTATGCGGGAATATATTAAGGAGTCCTTGGAAAAGGGACTTATACGTCCATCCTCATCCCCTTTAGGAGCAGGTTTTTTTTTCGTGGGTAAAAAGGATGGCTCCCTGAGGCCCTGTATTGATTATCGCCTGTTGAATAAGATTACAGTCAAATACCAGTATCCTTTGCCACTATTGACTGATTTATTTGCTCGTATTAAAGGGGCAAAGTGGTTCTCTAAGGTCGATCTTCGGGGTGCGTATAATTTGGTGCGGATTAAGCAGGGAGATGAGTGGAAAACCGCATTTAATACGCCCGAGGGCCATTTTGAGTATTTGGTAATGCCTTTTGGTCTTTCTAATGCTCCTTCAGTCTTTCAGTCCTTTATGCACGATATTTTCCGTGAATACCTGGATAAATTTATGATCGTGTATTTGGATGATATTTTGATTTTTTCGGATGACTGGGAGTCGCATGTTCAACAGGTTAAGAAGGTTTTTCAGGTTTTGCGTTCCAATTCTTTGTTTGTAAAGGGTTCAAAGTGTATCTTTGGGGTTCAGAAAATCTCCTTTTTGGGGTATATTTTTTCCCCTTCTTCTGTTGAGATGGATCCTGCTAAGGTTCGAGCTATTTGTGATTGGACGCAGCCTACTTCCCTGAAGAGTCTTCAGAAGTTCTTGGGCTTTGCTAATTTCTATCGTCGGTTTATAACTGGGTTCTCAAGTATTGCTAAACCTTTGACTGATTTGACTAAGAAGGGTGCTGATGTTGCCAATTGGTCCTATGCGGCTGTGGAGGCCTTTCGGGAGCTTAAGCGCCGCTTTGCTTCTGCCCCTGTGTTGCGCCAGCCTGATGTTTCGCTTCCTTTTCAGGTGGAGGTTGATGCTTCCGAGATTGGAGCGGGAGCAGTTTTGTCACAGAGAAGTCCCGATTGCTCAGTGATGAGACCATGTGCATTTTTCTCTCGAAAGTTTTCGCCCGCAGAGCGAAATTATGATGTCGGTAATTGGGAGCTTTTGGCCATAAAGTGGGCATTTGAGGAGTGGCGTCATTGGCTGGAGGGTGCTAGACATCAGGTGGTGGTCTTGACTGATCACAAGAATCTGATTTACCTGGAGTCTGCCAGGCGTCTGAATCCTAGACAGGCGCGCTGGTCGTTGTTTTTCTCCCGGTTTAATTTTGTGGTTTCATACTTGCCGGGTTCGAAAAATGTGAAGGCTGATGCGCTTTCTAGGAGTTTTGAGCCTGACTCCTCTGGTGATTCTGAGCCTACTGGGATCCTTAAGGATGGAGTGATTTTGTCTGCTGTCTCCCCAGACTTGCGACGTGCGTTGCAGGAGTTTCAGAATGATAGGCCTGATCGTTGTCCGTCTGGGAGATTGTTCCAGATGAGTGGACCAGTAGAGTCATCTCAGAGGTTCATTCTTCTGTGTTGACAGGCCATCCTGGAATTTTTGGTACCAGAGATTTGGTGGCCAGGTCCTTCTGGTGGCCTTCCCTGTCTCGGGATGTGCGTGCCTTTGTACAGTCTTGTGATATTTGTGCTCGGGCTAAGCCTTGCTGTTCTCGGGCGAGTGGATTGTTGTTGTCCTTGCCTATTCCAAAGAGGCCGTGGACGCACATCTCCATGGACTTTATCTCGGATCTCCCGGTTTCTCAGAAGATGTCCGTCATTTGGGTGGTATGTGACCGTTTTTCTAAGATGGTTCATTTGGTTCCCTTGCCCAAATTGCCTTCTTCATCGGAGTTGGTTCCTTTGTTTTTTCAGAATGTGCTTCGCTTACATGGTATTCCGGAGAACATCGTTTCTGACAGAGGATCTCAATTTGTGTCTAGGTTCTGGCGAGCATTTTGTGCCAGGATGGGCATTGATTTGTCGTTTTCGTCTGCGTTCCATCCTCAGACTAATGGCCAGACGGAGCGAACTAATCAGACCTTGGAGACTTATTTGAGGTGTTTTGTGTCTGCTGATCAGGATGATTGGGTCGCCTTTTTGCCGTTGGCCGAGTTTGCCCTCAATAATCGGGCCAGTTCTGCCACTCTGGTTTCTCCTTTCTTTTGCAATTCAGGGTTTCACCCCCGTTTTTCATCTGGTCAGGTGGAATCTTCGGATTGTCCTGGAGTGGACACACTGGTGGATAGATTGCACCAGATTTGGGGTCATGTGGTGGACAATTTGAAGCTGTCTCAGGAGAAGACTCAGCAGTTTGCTAATCGTCATCGTCGTGAGGGTCATCGTCTCCGTGTTGGGGACTTGGTGTGGTTGTCTTCTCGCTTTGTCCCTATGAAGGTCTCTTCTCCTAAGTTTAAGCCTCGGTTTATAGGTCCTTATAAGATTTTGGAGATTCTTAATCCGGTATCTTTTCGTTTGGACCTACCAGCGTCTTTCACTATTCATAATGTCTTCCATCGGTCATTGTTGCGGAGGTACGAGGTGCCGGTTGTTCCTTCTGTTGATCCTCCTGCTCCTGTGCTGGTGGAGGGTGAATTGGAGTATGTTGTGGAAAAGATTTTGGACTCGTATTTCCAGACGGAGACTTCAATATTTGGTTAAATGGAAGGGATATGGTCAGGAGGATAATTCTTGGGTGACTGCCTCTGATGTTCATGCCTCTGATTTGGTCCGTGCCTTTCATAGGGCGCATCCAGGTCGCCCTGGTGGTTCTCATGAGGGTTCGGTGCCCCCTCCTTAAGGGGGGGGTACTGTTGTGAATTCTGTTTTTGGCTCCCTCTGGTGGCTACTGGTGGTACTGGCTTTCTTTGGTCTTTTGCTCTCAGCGCACCTGTTTTCATCAGGCTCTGGGAGTTTCCTACTTAGGCTGGCTTCCCAGTCATTCTGGCGCCGGCAATCAATGTTATCAGACCTTCTCTGATTTTGTTACCTGCTCCAAGTCTGCAATTCAGCTAAGTTGATCTTTTTGCATCTTGATATTTGTTTTGTCCAGCTTGCATTTATATTTCCTGTGCGGCTGGAAGCTCTGGTGATCTGAAATTACCACTCCGGTATCATGAGTTGATAAACGGAGTTAAGGTAATTTCAGGATGGCTTTTCAGGGTTTTGAGGTAACCGCGAAGTCCTCTTTTGTATCTTTCGCTATGTAGCTAGAGGGCCTCGCTTTGCTGAATCTATATTCATACTGCGTTTGTGTTTTCCTCTTACCTAACCGTTATTACATGTGGGGGGCTACTATAACTTTTGGGGATTCCCTTGAGGCAAGCCAGGTCTGTGTATTCCTCTACTAGGGGTAGTTAGATCTCCGGCTGGCGCGAGGGGTCTAGAATCAACGTAGGTACCCCCCCTGGCTACTTTAAGTTGTGTGTTGGGTTCAGGGTCGCGGTTACCTAAGATACCATCTTGTCCGTTTTGTTCCTGTTTCCCTGCCATTGGGAAATCATGATACGCGCCTGCTTCCTGCACAATATGTACCTCTTCCTCACTTCTATGGGAACTGCATTCAGGGATCTTCGGCACTGGTGACTTCCACTCCAGAGACAGACCGTTAATATGAGGCATACAAGTAGGACTAGGGTAACATTTCTATTACCTGTATGCCCATATTATTAGGTCATATACGTCCTGGCAGGGTGACAAATTCCCTTTAATCCATGGTTCCTCCAAAATGGCTCGGATTTGTCTCGTAAACTCATTCTTTGGAACACTCACTTGCAGGGTTATTGTTATATAGCCTTCTATTTATCAATTGACAAGAGTTTTTGTTTTTTCGCAGTGGGTATTGAGGTGATTGGCAATGCAACTGGTGGGCCGGCATCTCCTCTTTTGAATGGTCAACCGAACAAAATGCCCCAACAGGAGCAAGGAAAAGCTTTGTGTTACCCCATTCAAGAAACTGATGCCACGCAAAGTGGGGTAATTACTCTGTTATCCAAATGAGTGGTGCAGTGTCTCATCCATGATCCACCATCTTCTTCATAAACCCTCCGGGATACAGACCGTGGGATTTACGTTACCTTAGGTTGGAATGTAATATACGAGACCTTCTTATCACTGGACTTGGCCGGTCTACACTCCTAAAGCCAACCTCATGGGCAAGTAGCGTAATTGGACATGTGGCCTGTGAACGTGGCTAATCCACAGATTGTGAAATACTGTACCCTGCTATATTGGGATCTTCAGGGTTCTCGGACTCTCAGGACTTGATTTGTAATGTAAATCCTATTGCATAAGACGGGTCTTGACTGATTTTTGTGAATCGAGCCACAAAAGTGGACTTTGAACATCGGCATTGGGAGCCACTAGTGGGAGGACACTACAACTCCCAGTATAACTAACTGTACAATTTTGTAGGTGCTGAAGATCTGCTGGTTTCCAGCCGTTCAATGGTGGATCTCACATTGATGTCTTTCGTTTCCAAGATACATTATGGATTCTTTGGTTTTCGTGTGCGGGTATTTCCATCCCTTTGTCATAATCATCCGTAGAAGCTCTCCACTTATTTTACACCAGTGGAATCTTCTACCACCTTCTTGAAGACATGTTAACGATATATCACCCATCCTGAGCACATGTCCTCCAAGGCTGTGGAGCTTCTCTGGACCATAGCTGGCCAGTCATTTTCTGGACTGATGTATAGGAACTTAGAGCCAGGGTTCCGGAGGATGCATCGACTTTGGGAATAGTCTCAAAAATGTTTGCTAGATCAACAAAGTCTGAAGACTTGCTCAAAGACAGGCTGCTTGGGCTTCCCCAGACTGATGATGAACGGCGGTGGTGGACCTCCAGGGACATGTAATTTATTACACCAGCTGGTCCTAATAGGCAAACCGGGACTGCCTAAAAGCGAGGGTTTTCTTTTTCTCTTTATGGAAAGTCAATTTGATGCAAATGAATATCTGCATTGACCAAACATGGGAGCGTCTCCTCAGATTTGTATTAGTCAAAGACAAAACATTTAAAGGGTTATCGCCATCTAAAAAATGTATGACCACATCATGGGTGATGGAGAGGTAGAGGCGCATGCGCGTGTCTTTCCAATCCTTTGAATTGGAGTTCAGAAAATTTCCAAGGCCACCTCTCCATTCCTGTCGGCACGTGACCGGGTTTCGTTCTTGAGACTGATGCAGGTCTCCAAAAAAGTGATATCTTCATATTTTGGAGATTTAAAAGGGGTTGTCCACTAACCGAACAAGCAGTAGTTCCCCTTATGAAATAAAAACACAGTGCACTCGTCTCCCGTACAGGCGCTGTTCCAGCGATGTTTGTGCCGGGTTTCCTGGTCTGGTGTCACATTGTTATGCCACGTGAGCCCTGCAGTCAATCATCCGCCACTAATGGCTGCTGCTCTGACACCTTCGGATGAACCGCGGACTAAGAGAAGTAGCAAAAGTGCTCAGCCTAATAGTGGCCACTGAATGGTTGCAGGGCTCACATGGCATAAAAACGTCACGCGAGCCCTGGGGAACCAGGCACTGACACCGCTGGAACAGCGCCAGTGCGGGAAGTGTGTATACAGTGTTACTATTTTATAAGGAGTACCTTCTTTAAAAAAAGAGGTTGTGCAGACAGTGGACCACCTCGTTAAGGTATATCTTGTCCCAAATACGACAGCTCCTTTATGGACCAATAGTGTAAATCATGTCCAGCTTTCCATTGGTCATAACCAGAGGTGTAATATAGGCCCCAATACAAAATCTGTAAAAAGCCCCCATCTTATAGAGAGTATTAGTATTACAAGGTTCCTCATATGGGACAGAGGGACTTTTTGGGCTCTCTCAGGCACCAGGGTCCGGTGCCACCTCATCCTCTGCTTCCTGTAGCTACACCCCTGGTCATAAATCACCATAACCCTCCTTGGTGCTTTGCTTTTTACTTTATCATGAAAAACAAAAACAAACATGGCCGTGGGTCTATAACTGGCCCCGTGGGTCACTTGATTTTTTTTATGTGTTTATGCTTGATGAGCCGTCTCCTCTATCCCGTAGTCATCAATATAAGGGTCTTTGAGGGACACTGTAAAAGTAGAACTCCTTCCAAAAATGCAGAGTAGAGTTTTGGGGGCTCTATTACCAGTTTAAATGGCATTAAAGGGGTGTTCCATACATTTTTCTAAAATGGCCAGAGGGAAGGGATGGTTGTAAAAGATCCAGTGGTCTCTACCAGATCTTTAAGTGATGACGTCCTGTCCGTACAGTCACGAGACCACTGATCGGCTGCAGGGTAAGTGGAAGTGATGGATGGGGTGTTCTCAGACTCTTGACCCTGTGGTCAATCAGTGGTCACTTGAGTGTATGCACGGGGCGTCATCACTTCTGGTCCCAGGGGAGACCGCAGGGGCATTGGCAGGGATTCGGGGACGTCAGCAGTTCTTCTTTATTTTACAACCATCCCTTTTCTCGGGCCAGTTTGGAACAAACCCCTTCAAAGGGGCACAATAATACCGATGGCCCATCCTTATGACCGGCCATTAATGTTTGGAGGACGGACGAGCCTCTTTGTAAATCATCGGACCCTACTGATGACGATGTGGAGGATAAACGTTCAATATAATAGTCCCAAAGAACCATTTTAAAAGGTTTCCTGGCACATAATATATTATTATTATCCTGACTGCTGATCAGTCCCATTGAATTGTGGTACCAGTCACAAATCTGAGACCCCGCAAACCATGAAGATGTTGGGGCTTCCCCGGAGCACCATTGTCCCTAGACACCGATCAAATACGAAAATCCAATGTTACAGGGTGTTTGTAGCTTTGGTGACTTTTTTGTTACCTGAATAGATGTATTTGGGGCTAAAAATCATTTTTGCAATTGATTTTCATTATAAACGTTGCACCATTTGGCTTTTAGTTTCCCGGCACATTGATCATTGATGTTATCTGTGGTCATAAATCAGCTGAGAGGAGATCGGAAAGAGACCTAAGGGTCACAATCTCTCCTGTCAGATGGTCAGCGAGAGCTCAATGACGGATTCTCAGTTAACTCATTCTGCAGCTAGTAGGTAGCTTAGGCTATAGAAGGCAAACAATACTAAATTTTTACCAGCACCCAATTGCAAAAATGATTTTTAGCCCCAATTACATGTATTTAAGTAAATAAAACGTCCAAAATGATCAATGATAAAGTCCCAGAAATATCTAACTGCTGAACTTTTTGCAGGGTCAGATTCTACTTTTATATGTTCCGCGTATAAACTGTGACTAAATCGTTTTGCTGTAAGCCACCATCCTTTCTTTTCCAGAAATTAAATAAATATGAACAACTTTTTGATCACTTTTGTTGTCGTTTGGTCGATCTGGTTTGTGATGACTTTAGTGTTTGACTCTCTGATTCATGTATATATCATAGTCAGCCACCAGGTGGCGCACTTCAAAACAATCATAACCTTTTATGAGTACTATCTGGCCAGGAGTGACCTCTACTGGTCACATGTAATATCACCACATTGATGATTACCTCTCATCACTGATTGCCAGCTTTCTGACTATGCCAGAGGTGTAGCTAGGGTTTCAACTTGGGGGGGGCGAAACATCTGAGTGGCCCCTAACCAGCTAACCCTGATTACAGCTACGGTTGTGCACTCTAATTGTGAATATAGAGGAACCTCAAAATATGACCGCTCTGTTATTGAAAATGAATCTATATACAAAAATGAACATTGATTTTACCGCCATATTGTGACCATATGCAACTTTGATAGTCACAATACTCTGAGTGCCCCTATAACAATACAGTAATGCCCACTTAACATTAGTAGTGCCCACTTAACATTTAATAATGTCCCCTAAGTTCCCTCGTATACTGCTCCATTATACACAGTATGGCGAGCTCAAAGCTTCCATATACACAGTATAAGGCCCCCACAGCTCCCCTATACACAGTACAAGACCCCCACAGCTCCCCTATACACAGTACAAGACCCCCACAGCTCCCCTATACACAGTATAAGGCCCCCACAGCTCCCCTATACACAGTATAAGGCCCCCACAGCTCCCCTATACACTGTATGGTGATTCTATAACTCCCCGATACACCGTATGATATGATGAGATTGTATACCCTCAGAGAGAGACACACCGTACAGAGAAGGGTCTCACTTGCCACTGCAGGAGACGCATAATAATTTGAGCTACTTCCCCTGACGAACCCCCTGAACAGGGGGGGGAAACGCGTTGGGAAGCGATATACACAACACCCAGGGAGGCCATATGTACCATGGGTATTTGAAGGTAGTTCCACACTCGGGTACTGCCCTTGTCAGGGCGGGAGTCTCCTACAGCGGGCACGACAGGGAAGTCAGACCCCAGTATTCTCCCCCTGAAAAGCTCTCAGTTGAGTCTCAAAAGCGAAAGCTTGTTCCCAGGAAAGAGGACTCAGCAACTGGGTGAGACAAAACCTTTTTATATGCACTGGTATTTTTGAGCACTTTTTATATATATATATATATATATATATATATATATATATATATGTTTGTTGTCTGGTACCAATGAAATTTTAACTGTAAGTGAGTAAAAGCTAAGTTTTAATAATTAGTTGACTATGCTGGATTGGTTTACATAAATAGTGGTCAGTGAAGTCTTGAGCAGATTGCTCATTCTAATTGTTGCTGAAAAACGTGAACTCAAAGCTTCCATATACACAGTCTAAGGCCCCCACAGCTCCCCTATACACAGTATGATGATTCTATAACTCCCCTATACACCGTATGATGTTCTCACTGCTCCTCTTTACACAGTATGATCCCACTGCTCCCCTATAGAAAGTATGATGCCCCCCAGAGCTCCCCTATATACAGTGTAATGGGCCAACAGCTCCCATATGCACAATATGCCTTCACAGCTCCCTTATACACAGTATGATGGGCCCGCAGCTCCCGTATACACAGTATGATGGGCCCGCAGCTCCCTTATACACAGTATGATGGGCCCGCAGCTCCCTTATACACAGTATGATGGGCCCGCAGCTCCCTTATACACAGTATGATGTGTGCACAGCTTCCTTATACACAGTATGATGGACTCGCAGCTCCCTTATACACAGTATGATGGGCCCGCAGCTCCCGTATACACAGTATGATGGGCCCGCAGCTCCCTTATACACTGTATGATGGGCCCGCAGCTCCCTTATACACAGTATGATGGGCCCACAGCTCCCTTATACACAGTATGATTGGCCCGCAGCTCCCTTATACACAGTATGATGGGCCCGCAGCTTCCTTATACAGTGTGATGGGCCCGCAGCTCCCTTATACAGTGTGATGGGCCCACAGCTCCCTTATACACAGTATGATGAGCCCACAGCTCCCTTATGCACAGTGTGATGGGCCCGCAGCTCCCTTATACACAGTGTGATGGGCCCGCAGCTCCCTTATACACAGTATGATGGGCCCGCAGCTCCCTTATACACAGTATGATGGCCCGTAGCTCCCTTATACACAGTATGATGGGCCCGCAGCTCTCTTATACACAGTATGATGGGCCCGCAGCTCCCTTATACACAGTCTGATGGCCCCGCAGCTTCCTTATACACAGTATGATGGGCCCGCAGCTCCCGTATACACAGTATGATGGGCCCGCAGCTCCCTTATACACAGTATGATGGGCCCGCAGCTTCCTTATACACAGTATGATGGGCCCGTAGCTCCCTTATACACAGTATGATGGGCCCGCAGCTTCCTTATACATAGTATGATGGGCCCGCAGCTCCCGTATACACAGTATGATGAGCCCGCAGCTCCCTTATACACGGTATGATGGGCCCGCAGCTCCCTTATACACGGTATGATGGGCCTGCAGCTCCCTTATACACAGTATGATGGGCCCGCAGCTCCCTTATACACAGTATGATGGGCCCACAGCTCCCTTATACACAGTATGATTGGCCCGCAGCTCCCTTATACACAGTATGATGGGCCCGCAGCTTCCTTATACAGTGTGATGGGCCCACAGCTCCCTTATACACAGTATGATGAGCCCACAGCTCCCTTATACACAGTGTGATGGGCCCGCAGCTCCCTTATACACAGTATGATGGGCCCACAGCTCCCTTATACACAGTATGATGGCCCGTAGCTCCCTTATACACAGTATGATGGGCCCGCAGCTCTCTTATACACAGTATGATTGGCCCGCAGCTCCCTTATACACAGTATGATGGGCCCGCAGCTTCCTTATACAGTGTGATGGGCCCACAGCTCCCTTATACACAGTGTGATGGGCCCACAGCTCCCTTATACACAGTATGATGAGCCCGCAGCTCCCTTATACACAGTATGATGAGCCCGCAGCTCCCTTATACACAGTATGATGGGCCCGTAGCTCCCGTATACACAGTATGATGGGCCCGCAGCTCCCTTATACACAGTATGATGGGCCTGCAGCTCCCGTATACACAGTATGATGGGCCCGCAGCTCCCTTATACACAGTATGATGGGTGTTGTGAATTTGCTTTTTGCTCCCTCTAGTGGTTACTAGTTTTTTGACTCTGGTTTTTCTGTCATTCCTTTTATCCGCACCTGGGTCGTTAGTTAGGGGTGTTGCTATATAAGCTCCCTGGACCTTCAGTTCAATGCCTGGCAACGTAGTTATCAGAGCTAGTCTGCTGTGCTCTTGTCTACTGATCCTGGTTCCAGTTATATCAGCTAAGTCTGCCTTTTGCTTTTTGCTATTTGTTTTGGTTTTGTATTTTTGTCCAGCTTGTTCCTAATCTATATCCTGACCTTCGCTGGAAGCTCTAGGGGGCTGGTGTTCTCCCCCCGGACCGTTAGACGGTTCGGGGGTTCTTGAATTTCCAGTGTGGATTTTGATAGGGTTTTTGTTGACCATATAAGTTACCTTTCTTTATTCTGCTATCAGTAAGCGGGCCTCTCTGTGCTAAACCTGGTTCATTTCTGTGTTTGTCATTTCCTCTTACCTCACCGTCATTATTTGTGGGGGGCTTCTATCCAGCTTTGGGGTCCCCTTCTCTGGAGGCAAGAAAGGTCTTTGTTTTCCTCTACTAGGGGTAGCTAGATTCTCCGGCTGGCGCGTGTCATCTAGAATCAACGTAGGAATGATCCCCGGCTACTTCTAGTGTTGGCGTTAGGAGTAGATATATGGTCAACCCAGTTACCACTGCCCTATGAGCTGGATTTTTGTATTCTGCAGACTTCCACGTTCCTCTGAGACCCTCGCCATTGGGGTCATAACAGTTTGCCAGGCCAGTACTAAATGTTTAATGCATTGCAGAAGAGGGATTATAAGAAAGAAGATTCTGAGTTTTTTTTTTCTTCTTCCCCTTTACCTCAGAGTGGCTATGCTTGCTGCAGACATGAATGTCCAGACCTTGATTACAAGTGTGGACCAGCTGGCTACTCGTGTGCAGGGCATACAAGACTATGTTATCAGAAATCCTAGGTCAGAACCTAAAATACCGATTCCTGAACTGTTTTCCGGAGACAGGTTTAAGTTTAGGAATTTCGTGAATAATTGTAAATTGTTTTTGTCCCTGAGACCCTGTTCATCTGGAGATTCTGCTCAGCAAGTAAAAATTGTTATTTCGTTCTTACGGGGCGACCCTCAGGATTGGGCTTTTTCGCTGGCGCCAGGAGATCCGGCATTGGCTGATCTTGATGCGTTTTTTCTGGCGCTCGGTTTACTTTATGAGGAACCCAATCTTGAGATTCAGGCAGAAAAGGCCTTGCTGGCTATGTCTCAGGGGCAGGACGAGGCTGAAGTGTATTGCCAAAAATTTCGGAAATGGTCCGTGCTGACACATTGGAACGAGTGTGCACTGGCCGCTAATTTTAGAAATGGCCTTTCTGAAGCCATTAAGAATGTTATGGTGGGTTTTCCCATTCCCACAGGTCTGAATGATACTATGGCACTGGCTATTCAAATTGACCGGCGGTTGCGGGAGCGCAAAACCGCAAATTCCCTCATGGTGTTGTCTGAACAGACACCTAATTCGGTGCAATGTGATAGAAAAACCGCAAATTCCCTCATGGTGTTGTCTGAACAGACACCTGATTTAATGCAATGTGATAGAATCCTGACTAGAAATGAGCGGAAAATTCATAGACGCCGGAATGGCTTGTGCTACTACTGTGGTGATTCTACACATGTTATCTCAGCATGCTCTAAACGTATAGCTAAGGTTGTTAGTCCTGTCACCGTTGGTAATTTGCAACCTAAATTTATTCTGTCTGTAACTTTGATTTGCTCACTGTCATCTTATCCTGTCATGGCGTTTGTAGATTCAGGTGCTGCCCTGAGTCTCATGGATCTCTCATTTGCTAAGCGCTGTGGTTTTACTCTTGAACCATTAGAAAATCCTATTCCTCTTAGGGGTATTGATGCTACACCATTGGCAGCAAATAAACCGCAGTATTGGACACAGGTTACCATGTGCATGACTCCTGAACACCGCGAGGTGATACGTTTCCTGGTTTTACATAAAATGCATGATTTGGTTGTTTTAGGGCTGCCATGGTTACAGACCCATAATCCAGTCCTGGACTGGAAGGCCATGTCAGTCTCAAGTTGGGGCTGTCGTGGTATTCATGGGGATTCCCTGCCTGTGTCTATTGCTTCTTCTACGCCTTCGGAAGTTCCGGAGTATTTGTCTGATTATCAGGACGTCTTCAGTGAGTCTGAGTCCAGTGCACTGCCTCCTCATAGGGACTGTGACTGTGCTATAGATTTGATCCCAGGCAGTAAATTTCCTAAGGGAAGACTGTTTAATCTGTCGGTACCTGAACATACCGCTATGCGTTCATATATCAAGGAGTCTCTGGAGAAAGGACATATTCGTCCGTCTTCTTCCCCTCTTGGTGCGGGATTCTTTTTTGTGGCAAAAAAGGACGGATCTTTGAGACCTTGTATTGATTATCGGCTTTTAAATAAGATCACTGTCAAATTTCAGTATCCTTTACCGCTGTTGTCTGACTTGTTTGCCCGGATTAAGGGTGCCAAGTGGTTCACCAAGATAGACCTTCGTGGTGCGTACAACCTTGTGCGCATTAAGCAAGGTGATGAGTGGAAAACCGCATTCAATACGCCCGAAGGTCATTTTGAGTACTTGGTGATGCCTTTTGGGCTCTCCAATGCGCCTTCAGTTTTTCAGTCCTTTATGCATGACATTTTCCGGAAGTATCTGGATAAATTTTTGATTGTTTATCTGGATGATATTTTGGTTTTTTCTGATAATTGGGATTCACATGTGGAGCAGGTCAGGTTGGTCTTTAAAATTTTGCGTGAAAATTCTTTGTTTGTCAAGGGCTCAAAGTGTCTCTTTGGTGTACAGAAGGTTCCCTTTTTGGGGTTCATTTTTTCCCCTTCTGCTGTGGAGATGGACCCAGTCAAGGTCCGAGCTATTCTTGATTGGACTCAGCCCTCGTCAGTTAAGAGTCTTCAGAAGTTCTTGGGCTTCGCTAACTTCTACCGTCGTTTTATCGCTAATTTTTCTAGCATTGTGAAACCTTTGACGGATATGACCAAGAAGGGCTCCGATGTAGCTAACTGGGCTCCTGCTGCCGTGGAGGCTTTCCAGGAGTTGAAACGCCGGTTTACTTCGGCGCCTGTTTTGTGCCAGCCTGACGTCTCACTTCCCTTTCAGGTTGAGGTGGATGCTTCGGAGATTGGGGCAGGGGCCGTTTTGTCGCAGAGAGGCCCTGGTTGCTCTGTTATGAAACCTTGTGCCTTTTTCTCTAGGAAGTTTTCGCCTGCCGAGCGAAATTATGATGTGGGCAATCGGGAGTTGTTGGCCATGAAATGGGCATTTGAGGAGTGGCGTCATTGGCTCGAGGGTGCTAAGCATCGTGTGGTGGTCTTGACTGATCACAAAAATCTGATGTATCTCGAGTCTGCTAAACGCCTTAATCCGAGACAGGCCCGCTGGTCATTGTTTTTCTCCCGCTTTGATTTTGTTGTCTCGTATTTACCAGGTTCAAAGAATGTGAAGGCCGATGCTCTTTCTAGGAGCTTTGTGCCTGATGCTCCTGGAGTCGCGGATCCTGTTGGTATTCTTAAAGATGGAGTTATCTTGTCAGCTATTTCTCCGGATCTGCGACGTGTGTTGCAGAGATTTCAGGCTGATAGGCCTGAGTCTTGTCCACCTGACAGACTGTTTGTCCCGGATAAGTGGACCAGCAGAGTCATTTCCGAGGTTCATTCCTCGGTGTTGGCAGGTCACCCGGGAATTTTTGGCACCAGAGATCTGGTGGCCAGGTCCTTTTGGTGGCCTTCCTTGTCAAGGGATGTGCGGTCATTTGTGCAGTCCTGTGGGACTTGTGCTCGAGCTAAGCCTTGCTGTTCTCGTGCCAGCGGTTTGCTCTTGCCCTTGCCTGTCCCGAAGAGACCTTGGACACATATCTCCATGGATTTTATTTCTGATCTTCCGCTATCTCAGGGCATGTCCGTTATCTGGGTGATATGTGATCGCTTCTCCAAGATGGTCCATTTGGTTCCTTTGCCTAAGCTGCCTTCCTCTTCCGATCTGGTTCCTGTGTTTTTCCAGAACGTGGTTCGCTTGCACGGCATCCCTGAGAATATTGTGTCAGACAGAGGATCCCAGTTCGTTTCCAGGTTCTGGCGATCCTTTTGTAGTAGGATGGGCATTGATTTGTCGTTTTCGTCTGCTTTCCATCCTCAGACTAATGGACAGACGGAGCGAACCAATCAGACTTTGGAGGCTTATTTGAGGTGTTTTGTCTCTGCTGATCAGGACGATTGGGTGACATTCTTGCCGTTGGCTGAGTTTGCCCTTAATAATCGGGCTAGTTCCGCCACCTTGGTTTCGCCTTTTTTCTGCAACTCTGGTTTCCATCCTCGCTTTTCTTCGGGTCATGTGGAGCCTTCTGACTGTCCTGGGGTGGATTCTGTGGTGGATAGGTTGCAGCAGATCTGGAATCATGTGGTGGACAACTTGAAGTTGTCACAGGAGAAGGCTCAGCGCTTTGCCAACCGCCGCCGCGGTGTGGGTCCCCGACTACGCGTTGGGGATTTCGTATGGCTTTCTTCCCGTTTTGTTCCTATGAAGGTCTCCTCTCCCAAATTTAAACCTCGTTTTATTGGGCCTTACAAGATATTGGAAATCCTTAATCCTGTATCTTTTCGTCTGGATCTTCCTGTGTCGTTTGCTATTCACAATGTATTTCATAGGTCCTTGTTGCGGCAGTACATTGTGCCTGTAGTTCCTTCTGCTGAGCCTCCTGCTCCGGTGTTGGTTGAGGGCGAGTTGGAGTACGTGGTAGAGAAGATCCTGGATTCTCGCCTCTCCAGGCGGAGGCTTCAGTACCTGGTCAAGTGGAAGGGCTATGGTCAGGAGGATAATTCCTGGGTGGTCGCCTCTGATGTTCATGCGGCCGATTTAGTTCGTGCCTTTCATGCCGCTCATCCTGATCGCCCTGGTGGTCGTGGTGAGGGTTCGGTGACCCCTCACTAAGGGGGGGGTACTGTTGTGAATTTGCTTTTTGCTCCCTCTAGTGGTTACTAGTTTTTTGACTCTGGTTTTTCTGTCATTCCTTTTATCCGCACCTGGGTCGTTAGATAGGGGTGTTGCTATATAAGCTCCCTGGACCTTCAGTTCAATGCCTGGCAACGTAGTTATCAGAGCTAGTCTGCTGTGCTCTTGTCTACTGATCCTGGTTCCAGTTATATCAGCTAAGTCTGCCTTTTGCTTTTTGCTATTTGTTTTGGTTTTGTATTTTTGTCCAGCTTGTTCCTAATCTATATCCTGACCTTCGCTGGAAGCTCTAGGGGGCTGGTGTTCTCCCCCCGGACCGTTAGACGGTTCGGGGGTTCTTGAATTTCCAGTGTGGATTTTGATAGGGTTTTTGTTGACCATATAAGTTACCTTTCTTTATTCTGCTATCAGTAAGCGGGCCTCTCTGTGCTAAACCTGGTTCATTTCTGTGTTTGTCATTTCCTCTTACCTCACCGTCATTATTTGTGGGGGGCTTCTATCCAGCTTTGGGGTCCCCTTCTCTGGAGGCAAGAAAGGTCTTTGTTTTCCTCTACTAGGGGTAGCTAGATTCTCCGGCTGGCGCGTGTCATCTAGAATCAACGTAGGAATGATCCCCGGCTACTTCTAGTGTTGGCGTTAGGAGTAGATATATGGTCAACCCAGTTACCACTGCCCTATGAGCTGGATTTTTGTATTCTGCAGACTTCCACGTTCCTCTGAGACCCTCGCCATTGGGGTCATAACAGATGGGCCCGCAGCTTCCTTATACAGTGTGATGGGCCCACAGCTCCCTTATACACAGTGTGATGGGCCCACAGCTCCCTTATACACAGTATGATGAGCCCGCAGCTCCCTTATACACAGTATGATGAGCCCGCAGCTCCCTTATACACAGTATGATGGGCCCGCAGCTCCCTTATACACAGTATGATGGGCCCGCAGCTCCCAATCATGATTTGGCAGTCTGCAGTCACATAAAGTGACTGCAGACATTTATTCCAAGCCTTTGTCAACTTTATAGTAATAAATTGCTTATTATTAAATTATTAAAGCACCAGGGTTTTTTTTCCACCGCTGGAGTGGTGTTTTAAGCGCATGTCCCCTGCCCCGGTCATTTACTCATCCTCCGGCGTATTCACTATTTTGTGGCACTGCTGCAGTGCCGCTGCTCAATCTTGTGAGCGCTCAATGTAAGACTATGAGGCTATGTGACCACGTTGCGGATTCATGTGCGGATTTTTCCGCATCGTTTTTGCAAAATCCACGTGTAAAACGTGCTGTGTTTTACCTGTAGATTTACCGCGGATTTCCTACGTTTTTTTGTGAGGATTTCACCTGCGTTTTTACACCTGCGGATTCCTATTCTGGAGCAGGTGTAAAACGCTGCGGAATCCGCACAAAGAATTGACATGCTGCGGAATATACAATGCAGTGTTTCCGTGCAGTATTTTCCGCACCATGTGCACTGCGGATTTGGTTTTCCATAGGTTTACATGGTACTGTACACCGCATGGAAAACTGCTGTGAATCCGCACCGTGTGCACATAGCCTGAGAGTGAGAAAGAGGCCAGAACGAGGCTCCCACAGACTCACACTGATTAGTGACCACTGCGCTGCTCCATGAAACACTGGAGCCTCGGACAGGCCACAAACCGCAGGAGACGGAGCCGAGGGGAGAGAAAAACAGATGAAAATGCCAGAAGGTATCAGACAGAGGGCAGGGGACGGGGATTTTCAGCACCACTCCAGCAATGAAATAAAAAATAATGCTGGAGTGGTGCTGTAAATGTGATGCAGCTCTTGGTTAGTGTATGGAGGCTTCGTATACTAATACTCATAAAGACCCAGGTGGTACGTATCAATAGCCCCCTACCCTCCCCCCATCTCCAGCCTCCTTAGGCAGCAAATATTACGTGATGGAGCACATATAATATCAGAACTAAACATTATAATATTCAGCCCCCAGTGCCCTCCCCCATCCCCCACTATAGCCCCAATACCCCCATCAACTCCATCGTCTCACATCCACCCCCTCAGTGCCCTGTCCCACCTCACCCACCTTCTGCCCTCACAACACCCCCATGGTCTCACATTTACCCCCCAGTGCCCTGTCTCCCCTCCCCCACAATATCCCCAATGGTCTCACATTCACATCACAGTGACATACCTGAATTTAATAAACCTAATAAGTTTCATCCCCACTGATATACCGTAGTTTGCGGGCAGGACCAGGAAGTGTCTAGGTGAAATGCAAGGTGGGCACTAGGACCCAGCGTGCCTGAGCCAATCCCAGCGTGCACAGAGTGAAGAAAACTGCAACCAGGAAAAGCTTCATCATCAGGACAGACAGACGGGCGAAACCATTCACTGCAGGAGGGAGACTGCAGCCGGCCACTGTGCTAGTAGTGTGCAGAGTCTCCGTCAGACGGGAGCAGACATTATACTGCTCTGCTCCTATGCGGTGTTCTCCTGCCTCGTCACAGAAGTGGCCCTGGCTCCCAGTGGGCCCCTTCATGTGACAGGGCCCGGGGCGATGGCCCCCTCTGCCCCCCCCAGTAGCTACGCTACTGGCCTATGCACAGTGTACACAGAAAGCTGCGTGCGAATCAGTGGTGTGGACAAGGGTTATACAGGGCTCAGCATTCAGAGGTCTGCTAGATTTGCAGCAGAGAAAACTGTCATTTTTATCTAAACTGCAGCAAGTAGCTCAGTAAGTGATGCAACACTGGAATCCGGGTCTCTGCCCCTAGATCTTGTGGTATTCACTGATGTTTTAAGCACAGAATTTGTCAAAATGACATGCACATTCATGAGTTTTGTACAAAGTCAAAAATGATCTTTTTATTTATATTTAACCATTTTTGCAATTTTTGGAGCAAAAACTTACACAGTCTATAAAATGTTGCAAAAATTGCAGTGTGCATAAAATCAACGGGTTAGGAGGGCAAGAGTGGAGTATGACTGGGGCAAATTTTGCAAATAGCGACTTGGGCGAAAATATTTGGAAACCCTAAACCACACCCAAGGTGGCAAACTAAAAAAAAACAGGTAACACTTATAAAATAGACTTTTAAAAAAGGCACAAATGGAAAGATGAATTTGGTGCAAACAGAAAAAAATGCAAAATGATGAAAACTCAACAAAAAAGCAAATGCAATAATGAATAAGGCAGAAAATATTTTCGGGGAAATTTTATCGGTGGAGCGATTTCTCCGTGTTCTTGTTACTTACTCTCCAGATAGCCCTTTAACCTCTTTCCGATGTTGAGCATAATAATACGCCCAACTCGGACTCCCCCTGTTTAGTGCTGAGCCCGCACCTTTCCAGACACATGTCAGCTGATCTATGCCCACAACAGCCGCAGGTGGAATCACAATCCACCCGCGGCTGTTAACCAGTTAAATGCTGCTGTCAATTTCTCACGGATTGTCAGAATGGAGAAGGTGGAGAAACTTTATTTTTCCCCACGTCAGAGAAAAACTGATCCCACCCTGATCAAAATCTGATCTGACTAATCGGACTGAGTGATTCTAGAATGCCGTCATGTGTTTTCAGCTCTAGGCTTATGATACGTGCGAGTTTTTATAGCGCCTGACTCAATGTACACAAGCAAGTATAAAAAAAAGAAATACTTCTATGACAAGTGCAAATGATCGAGACTGTATTGTAGGAAGTCTGCCAGACCAGCAGATCATATGGTGGCGAGATCACTGTGGAATCCGGACCGCGACACATCCTGAAAGTGATCATGTACAAGATATGGGGGATTTATTTTCCCTGCGACCTAATAGGACAGGTAGAAATGAGAACGCTATATCAGGTGCCGCAGACCCCGAGCTTTGTGTATTTTACACTTTTATTACCAGACTAAGAATATTATCATCACTTCCCGCACAACAGATGGGGATACAGTGAGAAAATCGCTACGGAGGGTCCTAATGCACAGACCCCAAAATAGATTGTATTAGGAATCTTATCAGAGAAATGTTCTTTTTTCTCTTCCTGGACGGATCTCGAATGATCACTAATTCTCCATTCACAGGTAAAATGTGAATACAGACTCCCATCCATGACACAGTAGATGACGGCTGGAGCTCAAAAAGTTCTATGGAGAACCGTAACTGTCAGTTTAGGAGAACTTGCAGCGGAATGTCTGTCTCCGCCTCTAGCTCCTCCTCCCTCCATAGAATTTTAAAAGCACCAACTGTCATCTCCTATCTCAGTAATGTGAACATGTGAACCGATTTCTCTGATAAGAAGTATCACAAAGTTGCTTATCACACATTCCCTATTGATTTATTAAATAAACTTGCTGAAATTAAAAGTGCAGATAAACAAATGAGAAAGTATATCCTCACGAGATGTGTGAGGTCTCCCAAAGTGGTGACCAAAATGGTTAAAAAAATATCCACCATTACATCAAATAAATGTACTGACAAGTAAAAAGAGAGACCACCTTACCCATTATTGGAGTCAGCTAGGTTTGTCCCCAGCGCACGTTTCGCTATTATTTTTTTATTTAATCAAAAAAGTTTTGTAATCAATAAAATATATCTTTGTAGCCATTAAAATTCCAAGTTATTCTCCTATTTATACTGTTATTTTGGAGGGGTTCACGTTTTTTATGTGAGTATTTTTTATGACCACGGATTGTGCCATTATCCACGTTCATTATGCTAATGGATTTATGTTTGTATCCAATGTCCTTTATATTTACACAGCAGCGCCCTCAGCACTACCATTACACAGCAGCGTCATAATCACCACCATTACACAGCAGTGTCTGTTATGATCCTTAGTGGTTGAGGATCACAAATTACTCCAGCAAGGTAACTAAAATAGGACAAGCTCTAGGGAGGTGGAAAACTGGACTGACCGCAAATCTGAACCTATCCAAACACACTAGAGGTAGCCGGTGAACGTGCCTAAAATTCCTAGACGTCTCGAGCCAGCCTGAGGAACTAACTACCCCTAGAGAGAAAGAAAGACCTCTCTTGCCTCCAGAGAAATAATCCCCAAAGATATAGAAGCCCCCAACAGATAATAACGGTTAGGTAAGAGGAAGGCACATACACAGGGGTGAAAGCAGATTCAGCAAATGAGGCCCACTAATACTAGATAGCAGAAAATAGTAAAGGGATCTATGCGGTCAGTAAAAAACCCTTACAAAATATCCACACTGAGATTTCAAGAACCCCCGCACCAACTAACGGTGTGGGGGGAGAAAGTCAGTCCCCTTAGAGCAACCAGCAAGCACAGAAATCACATTTTAGCAAGCTGGGCAAAAAACAAGATGAACACTGATAAACAGAAAAATGAACAAACAAGAACTTAGCTTGACTTGGAGAGACTGGGAGCAAGGTAGTCACAAGGAATCTGAAGAGCACTGAATACATTGATAGCAGGCAAGGAACTGAGTATCCAGGTGAGTTAAATAGGAAACCAACCAAGGATAACGAACCAGCTGATGCAGCCAACCTGCAGAAAGACAACACGACACAGTACCGCTTGTGACCACCAGAGGGAGCCCAAAAATAGAGTTCACAACAGTACCCCCCCCTTGAGGAGGGGTCACCGAACCCTCATCAAAACCCCCAGGGCGATCAGGATGAGCCGCGTGGAAGGCACGAACCAAATCGGCCGCATGAACATCAGAGGCGACAACCCAGGAATTATCCTCCTGACCATAGCCCTTCCACTTTACCAAATACTGAAGTCTCCGTCTAGAGATACGAGAATCCAAAATCTTCTCCACCACGTACTCCAATTCGCCTTCGACCAGCACCGGAGCAGGAGGCTCAACAGAAGGAACCACAGGTACCACATACCTCCGCAACAAAGACCTATGGAACACATTATGGATGGCAAACGATGCTGGGAGATCCAAACGAAAAGACACCGGGTTAAGGATTTCCAAGATCTTATAAGGACCGATGAAGCGAGGCTTGAATTTAGGAGAGGAGACCTTCATAGGAACATACCGAGAAGACAGCCACACCAAATCCCCAACACTAAGTCGGGGACCCACACCGCGGCGGCGGTTGGCAAAGCGCTGAGCCTTCTCCTGAGACAACTTGAGATTGTCCACCACATGGTTCCAAATCTGCTGCAACCTATCCACCACAGAATCCACCCCAGGACAGTCAGAAGACTCAACCTGACCCGAGGAAAAACGAGGATGGAAACCAGAATTGCAGAAAAAAGGCGAAACCAAGGTAGCAGAACTAGCCCGATTATTAAGGGCAAACTCGGCCAATGGCAAAAAAGTCACACAATCATCCTGATCAGCAGAAACAAAACATCTCAAATAAGTTTCCAACGTCTGATTAGTTCGCTCGGTTTGGCCATTAGTCTGAGGATGGAAGGCCGACGAAAAAGACAAATCAATGCCCATCTTAGCACAAAAAGTCCGCCAAAACCTGGACACAAACTGGGATCCTCTATCAGACACAATATTTTCAGGAATGCCGTGCAAGCGAACCACATTCTGAAAAAATAGAGGAACCAAATCGGAGGAGGAAGGCAACTTAGGCAAGGGCACCAAATGGACCATCTTGGAAAAACGATCACACACCACCCAGATGACAGACATTTTCTGAGACACTGGAAGATCCGAAATAAAATCCATAGAAATGTGCGTCCAAGGCCTTTTCGGAACAGGCAAAGGCAAAAGCAAACCGCTGGCACGAGAACAGCAAGGCTTAGCTCGAGCACAAATCCCACAAGACTGCACAAAGGAACGCACATCCCGCGACAAGGAAGGCCACCAGAAGGACCTAGCCACCAAATCTCTGGTACCAAAAATCCCAGGATGACCCGCCAACACCGAAGAATGAACCTCGGAAATAACTCCGTTGGTCCATCTATCCGGGACAAACAGTCTCTCTGGTGGACAACGGTCAGGTCTATCCGCCTGAAATTTCTGCAGCACTCATCGCAAATCTGGAGAAATGGCCGCAGTGGATACTGTTGTGAACTCTATTTTTGGGCTCCCTCTGGTGGTCACAAGCGGTACTGTGTAGTGTTGTCTTTCTGCAGGTTGGCTGCATCAGCTGGTTCGTTATCCTTGGTTGGTTTCCCATTTAACTCACCTGGATACTCAGTTCCTTGCCTGCTATCAATGTATTCAGTGCTCTTCAGATTCCTTGTGACTACCTTGCTCCCAGTCTCTCCAAGTCAAGCTAAGTTCTTGTTTGTTCATTTTTCTGTTTATCAGCGTTCATCTTGTTTTTTGCCCAGCTTGCTAAAATGTGATTTCTGTGCTTGCTGGTTGCTCTAAGGGGACTGAGTTTCTCCCAGCTTAATGCGCACAAGGTTATACGCACCACGAAGATCTATCTTGGTGAACCAACTGGCACCCTTAATCCGAGCAAACAAATCAGACAATAGTGGCAAAGGATACTGAAAGTTGACTGTGATTTTATTCAGAAGACGATAATCTATACAAGGTCTCAAAGAACCGTCCTTCTTGGCCACAAAAAAGAATCCTGCACCAAGAGGGGAAGAGGATGGGCGAATATGTCCCTTCTCCAAAGACTCCTTTATATAACTCCGCATTGCAGCATGCTCTGGTATAGACAAATTAAAAAGTCGTCCCTTAGGGAATTTACTACCAGGAATTAAATTTATAGCACAGTCACAATCCCTATGAGGGGCCAGGGCACTGGACCTGGGCTCATCAAATACATCCTGGTAGTCAGACAAAAACTCAGGGACCTCAGAAGGAATGGAAGAAGCAATAGACACCAACGGAGTATCGCCATGAATTCCCTGACAACCCCAACTTGACACAGACATAGCTTTCCAATCTAAAACTGGATTATGAGCCTGCAGCCATGGCAGACCCAAAACGACAACATCATGTAAATTATGCAGAACAAGAAAGCGAATCACCTCCTGATGTACGGGAGTCATGCACATGGTCATTTGCGTCCAATACTGAGGCTTATTCTCAGCCAATGGCGTAGCATCAATTCCCCTCAGAGGAATAGGAAATTCCAAAGGCTCCAGGACAAAACCACAGCGCCTGGCAAACGACAAATCCATCAGATTCAGGGCAGCACCCGAATCCACAAAAGCCATAACCGAGTAGGACGACAAAGAACAAATCAAAGTAACAGACAATATAAATTTAGGCTGTATAGTGCCAATGGTGACAGGTTTAGCGATCTTTTTTAAGCGTTTAGAGCATGCTGAGATAACATGAGTAGAATCAACACCGTAAAAGCACAACCCATTTTGACGTCTATGACTTTGTCGCTCAATTCTGGTCAGAGTTCGGTCACATTGCATAGACTCAGGTCTCTGTTCAGAAAATACAGCCAAAGGATGAGCAGATTTGCGCTCCCGCAAACGCCGATCAACCTGAATGGCTAAAGCCATAGAATCACTCAGACTTGTAGGGGTGGGAAACCCCACCATAACATTCTTAATGGCTTCAGAAAGACCTTCTCTGAAATTTGCAGCCAGGGCACACTCATTCCATTGAGTAAGCACTGACCATTTTCGAAATTTTTGACAATACACCTCTGCTTCATCCTGACCTTGAGAGATAGCCAGCAACGCTTTTTCTGCCTGATTCTCAAGATTAGGCTCCTCATAAAGCAGACCAAGAGCCTGAAAAAATGCATCTACATTAAGCAATGCAGGATCTCCTGGCGCCAGAGAGAAAGCCCAATCCTGAGGGTCGCCACGCAACAAGGAGATAACAATTTTAACTTGCTGAGCGGAATCACCAGAGGAACGAGGTCTCAGAGATAGAAATAACATACAATTATTCTTAAAATTTAGAAACCTAGATCTATCTCCAGAAAACAACTCAGGAATGGGTATCTTTGGTTCTGACATAGGGCTATGAATAACAAAATCCTGAATACTTTGCACCCGTGCAGTAAGATGATCCACACTAGAAGTCAGAGTCTGAATATTCATGTCTGAAGCTGAGCTCAAAACCACCCAGAGTTCAAGGGGATGAAAGAAGCTAAACAGACTGCAGCAAAGGAAAAGCGGGAGAAAAAAAAAAAATGTACTCAGGTCTTCTTTTAATCCCACTTCTGCGATGCATTAAACACTTTTTGGTTACTGTTGTGAACTCTATTTTTGGGCTCCCTCTGGTGGTCACAAGCGGTACTGTGTAGTGTTGTCTTTCTGCAGGTTGGCCTGCTATACTGTTATGATCCTTAGTGGTTGAGGATCACAAATTACTCCAGCAAGGTAACTAAAATAGGACAAGCTCTAGGGAGGTGGAAAACTGGACTGACCGCAAATCTGAACCTATCCAAACACACTAGAGGTAGCCGGTGAACGTGCCTAAAATTCCTAGACGTCTCGAGCCAGCCTGAGGAACTAACTACCCCTAGAGAGAAAGAAAGACCTCACTTGCCTCCAGAGAAATAATCCCCAAAGATATAGAAGCCCCCAACAGATAATAACGGTTAGGTAAGAGGAAGGCACATACACAGGGGTGAAAGCAGATTCAGCAAATGAGGCCCACTAATACTAGATAGCAGAAAATAGTAAAGGGATCTATGCGGTCAGTAAAAAACCCTTACAAAATATCCACACTGAGATTTCAAGAACCCCCACACCAACTAACGGTGTGGGGGGAGAAAGTCAGTCCCCTTAGAGCAACCAGCAAGCACAGAAATCACATTTTAGCAAGCTGGGCAAAAAACAAGATGAACGCTGATAAACAGAAAAATGAACAAACAAGAACTTAGCTTGACTTGGAGAGACTGGGAGCAAGGTAGACACAAGGAATCTGAAGAGCACTGAATACATTGATAGCAGGCAAGGAACTGAGTATCCAGGTGAGTTAAATAGGAAACCAACCAAGGATAACGAACCAGCTGATGCAGCCAACCTGCAGAAAGACAACACTACACAGTACCGCTTGTGACCACCAGAGGGAGCCCAAAAATAGAGCTCACAACAAGTGTCATCAGCACCACCATTACACAGCAGCACCATCAGCACCAGTATTACACAGCAGCGCCCTCAGCACTACCATTACACTGCAGCACCACCATTACACAGCAGCGCCATTAGCACCACCATTACACAGCAGGGCCATTAGCACAACCATTAATAAGGGGCACTGTGTGGCTGATACTAATAGGGGGCGCTGTGAGGCTGCCACAAATATGTAACGACAAGACAGCGTCTACTATATCTGTTGTCTATGTACTAAGAAGTAGAATATTTGCTGCACTTTTGTCCTTTTTGAATGAACTCATTTAATTTTTCTTTGTAGGTTTAACTCAAGCGAGAATATTCCTTATCATCGTACTTTTCCTAATTTTTGCACTGTCGATTACATTTTTTACTTTGTGGGTGACGCATGCAGTGAAAGGTGAGAATATCATATACAGTGGGGGAAATAAGTCTTTGATACACTGACAATTTTGCCAGTTTTCCCACCTATAAAGAATGGGGAGGTCTGTAATTTGTATCATACGTACCCTTCATCTGTGAGAGACAGAATCTAGAAATACAACTCCAGAACATCACATTGTCTGATTGTTCCATAATTACCTTACCCTGCGTCATAGTGCCGTCCTGTGTGAATAAGGGCTGAGCAGCACCAGGTCCCAAACATGGACACACAGCTAGTGAGGAGCTTTTATACATGTGATAATAAGCTGAAAGGACAGAAGGTCGCACCACTACCTGCACGAAATGCAGAAACCTAAACTGAAAGAACTGAAGTCAAGTTAGTATGCTGCAAAATAGGAGCCTGTTCACACAGGCTGAAAACAGACAAAGCCCGAGACAGAAACAAAATAAATAAGGGAGATAAATGCTCTGCTGTAAATTAATAAGTAAAAGCAATAGTGCATAGAAATAACATTGGGGGCTTAGTAAACACTGCTTTTCATTAAAACAAAAGCGTAAAAGACATCCCACCACCGACAAGGTGTACAGGTGTATTCACACAGGATGTCACTATGACGCAGGACAAGGTTTTAATATTAGAGATTAGGACCATCCCGAACTTCAGTAAACCTTGAGGTTGGTGGGATGACTTTTATGATCTTTTTTTTAATCAAAAACAGTGTTTACTAAGTACTGTACAGGAGGAGAAGGTGAGCTGTGACATCACCTATTGCGAATGGTAGATCTTGTGGTATCTACTGTATATAGAGGTGTTATAAGTCTTATAAGTCATTGTACAGGAGGAGGAGGTGAGCTGTGACCTCATCTATTGTGAATGGTGGATACTGTGTTATCTACTGTATATAGAGGTGTTATCAGTCATTATACAGGAGGAGGTGAGCTGTGACATCACCTATTCTGAATAGTGGATTCTGTGCTATATACTGTATATAGAGGTGTTATCAGTCATTGTACAGGAGGAGGAGGTGAGCTGTGACATCACCTATTGTGAATGGTGGATCCTGTGTTATCTACTGTATATAGAGGTGTTATCAGTCATTTTACAGGAGGAGGAGGAGGTGAGCTGTGATATCACCTATTGTGAATGATGGATCCTGTGTTATCTACTGTATATAGAGGTGTTATCAGTCATTGTACAGGAGGAGGTGAGCTGTAACATCACCTATTGTGAATGGTGGATCCTGTGTTATCTGCTGTATATAGAGGTGTTATCAGTCATTGTACAGGAGGTGGAGGTGAGATGTGACATAAGCTATTGTGAATGGTGGATCCTGTATTATGTACTCTATATAGAGGTGTTATCAGTCATTGTACAGGAGGAGGAGGAGGTGAGCTGTGACATCACCTATTGTGAATAGTGGATTCTGTGTTATATACTGTATATAGAGGTGTTATCAGTCATTATACAGGAGGAGGAGGTGAGCTGTGACATCACCTTTTGTGAATGGTGGATCCTGTGTTATCAATCATTGTACTGAAGGAGGAGGTGAGCTGTGACATCTATTGTGAATGGTGGATCCGGTGTTATCTACTGTATATAGAGGTGTTATCAGTCATTGTACAGGAGGAGGAGGTGAGCTGTGATATCACCTATTGTGAATGGTGGATCCTGTGTTATCTACTGTATATAGAGGTGTTATCAGTCATTATACAGGAGGGGGAGGTGAGCTGTGACATCACCTATTGTGAATGGTGGATCCTGTGTTATCCACTGTATATAGAGGTGTTATCAGTCATTGTACAGGAGGAGGTGAGCTGTGACATCACCTATTGTGAATGATGGATCCAGTGTTATCTACTGTATATAGAGGTGCAACACCAAAAAGAACTACCTTCACACAAGGCCAATAAAATATATATAATTTTTATTATCCAACAACAAATAAAACACGCATAATTGGGTATACACCTGAGGCAGAGGAACTAGGTGGGCTACCCAGGTAAGGGCTCCATTAGTAGTGGTATCATAGTACAAACCACAACATAACAATATATATAATCATTGTACAAATGACCATGTGCAAATATGCAAGTAATAATAGAAAAAATATATATAATACTAACAGTGTTTAAATGCAGCAATATAATGATATAGTTACCAAATGAAGCGCTCCTGGGGGCCCACCAATACCCGACGCGCGTTTCGCACCAAAATGCTTCGTCTGGGGGTGGTTGGGTTCTGGCCATTGATCGTATATATACTCATGAAGACCAATAGGAAGATACCAGCATTAGGGTTGATGATGGAAAACTCCTGTGTATGCATGCGCAGATACGCGAGATAGACGCCGATACAATAATGCACTCACTCACATTTGGGGCCGGAACAGAAACAGCCGTTAATTGGCGCGGGAAAGGAAAATGTGCACCAGCCCGCAGTACACATGACCGCGCAGCCACCATCCTCCCGAGCAACAACCGGAACTACAGTCGCCGCAGAACACTGACGCCACTTCCGGTGCGCCCAATCACGTAGTCATGGTGACTGACGACAAACCCTGCGTACCACACCAAACATTAGTAAATGCCCAGCGCAGGTCCGGAAGTTGCTAACACAACAGATAATAACTCCAGGACTAAACAAAGGTGAAAAGTCCGACACACCAACAAATAGAAACCGCGTTTTTTAATAATACCAATCCATAAATGAACAAGTGCAATGTGAATAAAAGTGCGCAGTGAAACCGAAATGAAAAACTGAGGAAAGAAAAATATAATTAACAACAACCATAATATACAAAAGACTAAACCACATGAATAGCATATGAATAAAATGTACTAATGTGTGAAAAATATATGTATATATAAATAAAACATAAGCATGATACAGATGTATGATATATAAAAGGGTTTATATGATAAATACATGAAAAATATATGAAATGTACGCCCAACATTACATATAAAAGACAATAAGAAGTGAACAATATACACTGTGAATACACATATTATAATAAAGTCAAACACATAAAATGCAAAAATACTAAAATAAACATATTAATATTACAAACAAAATATAATATGCACTGTCTGTCTGTCTGTCTGTCCTGGAAATCCCGTGTCTCTGATTGGTCGAGGCCGCCAGGCCTCGACCAATCAGCGACGGGCACAGCATGGCGACGATGATGTCATAAAGGTTGCCTCGACCAATCAGCGACGGGCACAGTCTGCCGCGAATTCTGGAATCATCATTGTCCATATACTACAGGGACATGCATATTCTAGAATACCCGATGCGTTAGAATCGGGCCACAGTCTAGTGATAAAATAACAGGCATGGAAAAACTATCATGAAGAAATGCCATATTCCGTTGCAATGATCAGTGTCCCACAGAAGTCCAAACGCAAGCATCAACCCTAACGACCTAAAGACCTAAAATACAAATCACAAGAAAAAGGATTTTTTTATTATTACTTAAAAAATATGTGTAAAAAAACAGCTAAAACCAAAATATAATAAAAACAAGAAAGACTGCACAAGAATAAAGAAATGCCGTAACACATATGATGGAAAATTCTAGGTAAGTGTCATATATAAGAAGAAGAAACAGAAGCATAACAGAGAGCACAAGGGGGCTAAACAGGCAGGAAGGGAATGAAACTATTGTGATCATTAAGGCCCATAGGTGTGATGGTATCCAACTTGAAGATCCACCTAGCCTCCATCTGGGCCAACATCCTCTTCCAGTTACCCCCTCTTGGTCCAATAAATACTCGATCAATGAATGTGACATCTATTGTGAATGGTGGATCCTGTGTTATCTATCTACTGTATGTAGAGGTGTTATCAGTCATTGTACAGGAGGAGGAGGAGGTGAGCTGTGATATCACCTATTGTGAATGGTGGATCCTGTGTTATCTACTGTATATAGAGGTGTTATCAGTCATTGTACAGGAGGAGGAGGTGAGCTGTGATATCACCTATTGTGAATGGTGGATCCTGTGTTATCTACTGTATATAGAGGTGTTATCAGTCATTGTACAGGAGGAGGAGGTGAGCTGTGACATCACCTATTGTGAATGGTGGTGTAACAACTCTGCTGGCATCACGGCATGGTCTCTCATCTCTCACACTATCTTACCCACTGCTCCAGGCCATGATGTGGTTTCTGTTTCATGCCAGCTCCATGTTCTGTGTCTCTGCTCTCTGCATGCTTCCTGGCTGTGTGTATAGGGGGGCGGCACCTGAACTCTCTGGTTCTTATAGGAATCAGGTGCACCTGTCTAATCTGTTCCTGACCAATTGCCAGGAGGCCTCCAGTATTTAGTGCAGCTCCACCCAGTGGACTAGGCCTGTGCAATGTGTTAGCTCAGTTTGTGTTTTGCTTCTGAGTTTGCCAGGCCTTGCTCTGAGTTACTCTCTCTCTGGAGGCTTCTGTCTGTGTTATTGCCTTGTTCTTGTTGTCCGCCCTCCAGGAGGCAGTATATCCTGGTCCCTGTGTCTTTGTCCTTGTTTCTTGTCTTGTTCCAGTTCCTTGTCTGAACTTAGTCTTATCTTGGTCTCCTTGTCTGTGGCTTTCTTCCCTGCTGTGTCTTTCCTCGTGTTCTCAGTCTGCTTACACTCCGCACTCTTGCGGCTCTGCCTGCTCTGTACCTTTGTGGCTTTACCTCTGCTCCGCACTCCTGCGGTTCTGCTCCTTTCTACTCTGCTTATCTTCTGCTGCTACAGAAACCTCTTGCTGCAGCTCCTCCCCACATTCCTTGTGGCTCCGCTCTGCTTAGCTTCTGCTGCTGCAGTAATCTCTTGCTGCAGCTCCTCTACATATTCCTTATGGTTCTGCTCTGCTTAGCTTTTATTGCTGCACTATCTCTTGCTGCACTATCTCTTGCTGCTCTACCGCTCCTATCCACAGCCTTGCGTTTCTCTTCCTGTGTGAACAGGTCCCAACCTGTTCCTTCATTCTCCTTTCCTTCTGGCTTGTTTCCGTACCTGCATCTCCTGTGTGAACAGGTCCCAACCTGTTCCTCCATACTACATATCCGTACCTGCACCTCCAGTGTGAACAGGTCCCTGATTCCCGCACTAATCCTGGTGTTCCTGTCTCCTAAGTGGGATCAGCAGCCACAGCCAGACATCACCCTGGAGTAGCACCTGGCAGCTGCCTGCTGCACAAGCCTGACCTCGCCATCAGAAGCTCCAGTGAAAATCCCAGGCAGCTGTCATAGTCACACCCCTTCCAGGGTAGTCTGGTTTGTGGCTCAGTGGGGCCACAAACCCCCGAGCTCACGCCCACCAGTCAGGGCGTGAGCGTGGCAGTTGGCACAGGCCATGGCCTCCGCTGTATCCCATGTCCTACCACTCGCAGAGCATGATGAACTTTCTCTCTACCCATATGAGCAAGCTGAAGAATTTGTTCCGCCCTGTGTCATCCAATTGAGGAGACCTCGGGCCCAATCATAATTTCAAACCCTCTCTACAATCAACTTCTGGCCTATGAGAAAAAGCACAACCCAGCAGACCCGCCTAGGTTCTATGGGAATCCAGAAGAATGCCAAAGCTTCCTGGAACAGTGCTTGCGCTACATCCTGCAGAATGCAGCTTGTTTTTCCTCTGACCGGATTAAGGTGGGCTACATCATGTCCTACCTAGCAGGAGATGCTTTATTATGGATTTGTCCCCTCTGGGAAGCAGGGGATCCTATCGTCATGAGTCTTGGGGTCTTCCTGGTGGCCTTCCGTAGAGTCTTTGACAAGCCTCGTCCTGCTGCTCCTGTGAAGTCTTCCCCATCTTGATCCGAGAGGCGCTCCAGACAGGCGAAACCCGTGAAGAAACCCCCACGTCAAGCCGTGACCATCTGTGACCCTCCAGTTCCTCTACCCATTAAAGCAGCTACTCAAATAGAACCCAAAAAGACTGTCAAGAGTGGACTGGCAAAGTACCAGTCTAAGACCGGTCGTAAGAAGGGCTTACTATATTGCTGCGGTTGTGAGGAACACCCGGATGGCCTCTGTCCAAAGGATCTAGTGCTTCAGAACCTTGGGCCAGTAGGAGAGACTGCCCTCGGTGAGAATAACTCCCTTCCATTAATGTCTGTGTCTGTTCCGGTGCCTTGTGGGAGCTTCGGCCCTGCAGATATATTCAAGCTGCTAACCAGATGGAGTCTAAGTGTGGTTCCTGTTCCACTGCTCCAGAATCCTGTGAAGGTGTTTGGTGATGGTCGAGCCCTACTTATGAACAGTCCAGTGTCGAAGGGACAACTACAGCTCCAAATTGGGGCATTATATGCAAAGAAATTTGTTTTCCACTTGTTGACCAGTCTGCCCTTCGGTCGTTCTGAACCGGATACTCGGCTGCCCGTTCTGGTTCGAAGACCCAGCGTGGTTTTGCGTTTGGAACTATCAAGTCTCCAGAAGTTTCTTGTTCCTAAACTGCAAGGTCAATCTACAGTGTTGATATCTTCTCCACCTAATCAGCTGGCTATTGAGTCACGGTGTGCTGACCTCACTGAAGTAAAGGAAGCAGTGGCGTCCTCTCCGCACACCTCCAGTGACAATATCAGTGACCAGTTCCCAGGAACATCCCACTCAAAATTTTTTCTCTGAACTATGGGCAGAAGATGCTTCCTGTAAAGATGCCTTCAGACTCCATGTGGCAGGTGGATGAAGAAGTTGAAGCAGAAGCTCTTGTATCTCTGTTCCTCACCAATCCGGAGGAAGAGATGGTCCGGTTTTGTCAGAGTAACAGCCTGATGGGGCTTCCTGAATGTATGTCTTCTGCTTCCAAGTGGCTACTTGATACTAAGACATAGACTTACTCATCCTCTAATCCGGAGGAGGAGGTCCAGTTTTTTCAGGGTTTCAGGCTGAAGATGTTTCCTGTATGTATGCCTCCAGCTTCCATCTGGCTATTGGGTGAAGATCCCAAGACAGAAGTGTTCTCATCTCTGCTTTCCACCAGTCTAAAGGAGGAGGTTCAATTTTCTGGTGATTATGGGCAGTGGCGTAACTACAAAGTTATGGGCCCCGGAGCGAACTTCCAAATGGGGCCCCCCTGCACTGCAACATGGTGTTGGGTGCCAGCACAGCCCGTACAGTGGTATATCCAGCACAGCCCTCACAGTGGTATATCCAGCACAGCACGCACAGTGGTATATCCAGCACAGCCCGCACAGTGGTATATCCAGCACAGCCCGCACAGTGGTATATCCAGCACAGCCCGCACAGTGGTATATCCAGCACAGCCCGCACAGTGGTATATCCAGCACAGCCCGCACAGTGGTATATCCAGCACAGCCCGCACAGTGGTATATCCAGCACAGCCCGCACAGTGGTATATCCAGCACAGCCCGCACAGTGGTATATCTAGCACAGCCCTCACAGTGGTATATCCAGCACAGCCCACATTGATATATAGAGCACAGCCCGCACAGTGGTATATACAGCACAGCCCGCATAGAGATATATAGAGCACAGCCCACACAGGGATATATAGAGCACAGCCCACACAGGGATATATAGAGCACAGCCCACACAGGGATATATAGAGCACAGCCCACACAGGGATATATAGAGCACAGCCCACACAGGGATATATAGAGCACAGCCCACACAGGGATATATAGAGCACAGCCCACACAGTGGTATATACAGCACAGCCCACACAGGGATATATAGAGCACAGCCCACACAGGGATACATAGAGCACAGCCCACATCTCATCTCTCCCCCACCAACCCCACCCCCCGATAATGGCCCCACAGTCCAGTTAAAAAAAAAAAAACACTCTCCTCACCTTTCCTTTTGCCCGCGCTGCTCCCTGCTCCTGTCTCGGCGGCTGCAGTCTGCCCAGGACACAGCAGGTGTGCGATGATATGACGTCATCGCGCACCCGCAGTGTACTGTCAGAGGCAGAGCGGGGAATGATGGGAGAGGGAGCGTCAGGTGACGCTCTCTCCTCCATCATTGCATTGAACTATACCGGTGTCATAGATGCCAGTATAGTTAAATGCGGCGGCGGCACTGGCGGGGGGGTTGGAACAGTGCAGCGGCCCACTACTGGCACCGGCTCTTCTGGCATTTGCCAGAAGTGCCCGATGGCCAGTCTGGACCTGCCGGCCCGGGGCCCCTGACCTGCCGGGCCCCGTCGCAATGGCGACCGCTGTGACCGTGGTAGTTACGCCCCTGATGATGGGCTTAAGTTGGATCCAGTGAAGGTGTCTTCAGTGTCCAAAGAATCAGATTATGTTGTGGTCAAATCACAAGCTTCCAAGTCCCTGCTTTCAGTTAACCAGGTGAAAGACATCCTGTCCCTTGTGTCTTCTGAGTGGGAAGCTGATCTTACTGGACTCAAAGAGACTGGGCAACCTGAGATCTCCAATGTTTCATCTACCTCATTCTACCAGAGGAATGTTATGATGGCTCTGACTATCTGTGCTCCTATCCTTCTTCTACAAGTTATTCTGGCGGGCTTGAAGAAGAGGGGCTGTAAAGGGGGGGGGGGTACTGTAACTGCTGGCATCACGGCATGGCCTCTCATCTCTCACACTATCTTACCCACTGCTCCAGGCCATGATGTGGTTTCTGTTTCATGCCAGCTCCATATTCTGTGTCTCTGCTCCCTGCATGCTTCCTGGCTGTGTGCAATGTTAGTGATGTGTCGTTCGTGAACGAGCAGACACAAAGAGCTGGCTACCTGCTGTGAACGAAAGGAGTCCGCTCTGCACTGTGAGTGAGCCGAGTCTTTTTTTTTTTTCTTTCTTGTCTGGCGCCTGCAGCCTATCAGATTCAGCCAGTGAAGTGTGACTGTGACTCATGTGGGAGGAGCAGACAGCAGAGAGGGAGATGTGGAGTCTGTGGACTGTAAATAAATGCATGTGAGTCCAGTGATCACACATTGATCACCTATGGCCAGGCCATTAATGTCATGGACAATCTCTTTAAACTGTTTCTATGTGTAATACTACCTCAATTATATTTACTGTAACTTAACTGTTAATACAGTTGGTATGTAACTAGGGTTGCAGTGCCATATTCTGTTTGACTTGCTGGGATTTGTAGTGCTGTGCACCACCAGCAGGAGAAGTTGATACCATGGTATAGTAGCATTTATACATTTCTGTTCCACGTTGTGTTGAAATAAACTGAGTTTACTATTCCGTATGCTTTGCACAGTGTGTGTGTACAGTGTGTATAGTGTGTGTGTACAGTGTGTATACAGTGTGTGTGTGTACAGTGTGTATACAGTGTGTGTGTACAGTGTGTATACATTGTGTGTATACAGTGTGTGTGTGTGTACAGTGTGTATACAGTGTGTGTGTATACAGTGTGTGTACAGTGTATACAGTGTGTGTGTGTATGTATACAATGTATGTGTGTGTACAGTGTATGTATACAGTGTGCGTGTAAGGCTACTTTCACACTAGCGTCGCTTGCTGTCCGTCGCAATGCATCGTTTTGGAGAAAAAACGCATCCTGCAAAGTTGCCCGCAGGATGCGTTTTTTTCTCCATAGACTTTCATTAACGACGCATTGCGACGTATGGCAACACGTGCGACAGATGCGTCGTGTTTTGGCGGACCGTCTGCACAAAAAAAGTTCCATGTAACTTTTTTTGTGCTTCGCATCCGCCATTTTCGACAGCGCATGCGTGGCCGAAACTCCGTCCCCGCCTCCCCGGAACTCACAATGGGCAGCGGATGCGTTGTAAAACTGCATCCGTTGCCCACATTTTTCATTTCTTTCACAACGTGTGTCGGTACATCGGGCTGACGCATAGCGACGGCCCCGCACCGGCGCTAGTGTGAAAGCAGCCTTAGCACAGTGCTTGCAGCATGCCTTTATTTCTAAGAATTACAATCTTATACAGCACCAACATATAGCACAGCACTTACTAATTCAGAAAGGATGTGTACAAAAAACGGCACATATTACAAAGTAATACAGGTTAGGCTGGGTTCACATTACGTTAATGGCGTCCGTTAGACGGACGTTACACAGCGGCATAAACGCGGTGTAACGTAGTCCGTTAACGCCGCCATTGACTGCAATGTCGGACGCATCGCTAGCGCACGCCCACAATGGGCGTGCGCTAGGGATGTGCTGTCATTGAGTGACGGACCCTGAGACGCAGGCTGCAGCGTTTCCGGGTCCGTCACTGCTAGCACGATGTAAACGTCGGCACTTGCGTTAACAGCAGCCCGTTAGCGTATGTGCTGAGCGGGCTGCTGCTAACGCAATGTGAACCCAGCCTTAGGGCTACAACCGAGTAGCACGGGCTCTGTTCACAAGAGCCAACAATCTGAGGAAACAGCAATGCTAAAAAAACAGTCTTTACTGCTCCACTAGATACTTATACAGGTGTATAATGAGGCTGTCACTTTACAGGCAAAGAGCGGGAACGATGACAGTGTAAAATCTATTTTTATTTAAAAAAAGAGCCGGTTCACGAGCCGAAAGAGCCGGCTCTTTATAGTGAGCGGAGCCAAAAGAGCCGGATCACCAAAAAGAGCCGGACTGCCCATCACTAGTGTGCATAGGGGGGCGGCACCTGAACTCTCTGGTTCTTATGGGAATCAGGTGCACCTGTCTGTTATGATCTGGTAACCTTGGAGCCGCATGAAAGACTTTCTCAGGAGAGGTGGTACCTGTACTGACCACAAACCCTAAACTAACACCGCAACTAGAAGTAGCCGTGGGATGTACCTAACGAGTCCTAGACACCTCGACACAGCCAGAGAACTAAATACCCCTATAGATAGAAATGGGAATTCTATCTTGCCTCAGAGCAGAACCCCAAAGGATAGACAGCCCCCCACAAATATTGACTGTGAGTATAAGAGGAAGACACACGCAGGCAGAAAAACAGGATTTAGCAAAAGAGGCACTTCTAGCTAAATAGAAAAAGATAGGACAGAATTCTAAGCGGTCAGTATTAAAATCCTAAAAATATCCACAGCAGAAAATACAAGTATTCCACATCTAACTAAAGACATAGAAAGTATATCTGCATCTCCTGAGAATCCAGCAGACAGAAAAATCCAAACAAAGTCTAAGCTGGACAAAAAACACAATAAATTGCACTGAATTGCAAAGCACACTGCATGTGTGCACAGAGACAAAAAAAACAGACACTTATCTTATCTGAATTGGCAGCATGGCACGAGGAGCCAGAGAGAGATGCAATCCCTCCAAGTACAATGGACAACTGGCACTGACTCATGGAGCCTGCACACCTAAATACCTAATAGAGCTGCAATGAGCAGAAACACCTGCCCCGATTACAACCCCAAGACAACTGCACTACCACCAACAACCACCGGAGGGAGCCCAAGAGCAGAATTCACAACACCTGTCTAATCTGTTCCTGACCAATTGACAGGAGGCCTCCAGTATTTAGTGCAGCTCCACCCAGTGGACTGGGCCTGTGCAATGTGTTAGCTCAGTTTGTGCTTTGCTTCTGAGTTTGCCAGGCCTTGCTCTGAGTTACTCTCTCTCTGGAGGCTTTTCTCTGTGTTATTGCCTTGTTCTTGTTGTCCGCCCTCCAGTAGGCAGAATATCCTGGTCCCTGTGTCTTTGTCCTTGTTTCTTGTCTTGCTCCATTTCCTTGTCTGAACTTAGTCTTATCTCAGTCTCCTTGTCTGTGGCCTCCTTCCCTGCTGTGTCTTTCCTCGTGTTCTCAGTCTGCTTACACTCCGCACTCTTGCGGCTCTGCCTGCTCTGTACCTTTGTGGCTTTACCTCTGCTCCGCACTCCTGCGGTTCTGCTCCTTTCTACTCTGCTTATCTTCTGCTGCTACAGAAACCTCTTGCTGCAGCTCCTCTCCACATTCCTTGTGGCTCCGCTCTGCTTAGCTTCTGCTGCTGCAGTAATCTCTTGCTGCAGCTCCTCTACATATTCCTTGTGGTTCTGCTCTGCTTAGCTTTTATTGCTGTGCTATCTCTTGCTGCTCTACCGCTCCTATCCGCAGTCTTACGGTTCTCTTCCTGTGTGAACAGGTCCCAACCTGTTCCTTCATTCTCCTTTCCTTCTGGCTTGTTTCCGTACCTGCATCTCCTGTGTGAACAGGTCTCAACCTGTTCCTTCATACCTCATTCCTTTCTGCTTGTTTCCTTTCCTGCACCTCCTGTGTGAACAGGTCCCAACCTGTTCCTCCACACTACATATCCATACCTGCACCTCCAGTGTGAACAGGTCCCTACATGTTCCTTCATACACCACATCAACCAGCCCTGTGTTCTCTGCTGTGCCTGCCAGCCCTGTGTTCTCTGCCAGCCCTGGGTTTTCTGCCGTGCCTGCCAGCCCTGTGTTCTCTGCCGTGTCTCTGCCAGCCCTGTGTCTCAGCCGTGCCAGCCTACTCGTCTGAGTTTCAGCCGTGCTCTTCTGCTAGTCCTGCCTGATGCTCGCACTAATCTTGGTGTTCCTGTCTCTCAAGTGGGATCAGCAGCCACAGCCAGACATCACCCTGGAGTAGCACCTGGCAGCTGCCTGCTGCACAAGCCTGACCTCACCATCAGAGTCTCCAGTGAAAATCCCAGGCAGCGTCATAGTCACACCCCTTCCAGGGTAGTCTGGTTTGTGGCACAGTGGGGCCACAAACCCCCCGAGCTCACGCCCACCAGTCAGGGCGTGAGCGTGACAGGTGGATCCTGTGTTATCTACTGTATATAGAGGTGTTATCAGTCATTGTACAGGAGGAGGAGGTGAGCTGTGACATCACCTATTATGAATGGTGGATCCTGTGTTATCTACTGTATATAGAGGTGTTATCAGTCCTTGTACAGGAGGAGGAGGTGAGCTGTGACATCACCTATTGTGAATGCTGGATCCTGTGTTATATACTGTATATAGAGGTGTTATCAGTCATTGTACAAGAGGAGGAGGTGAGCTGTGACATCACCTATAGTGAATGGTGGATCCTGTGTTATCTACTGTATATAGAGGTGTTATCAGTAATTGTACAGGAGGAGGTGAGCTGTGACATCATCTATTGTGAATGGTGGATCCTGTTATCTACTGTATATAGAGGTGTTATCAGTCATTGTACAGGAGGAGGAGGTGAGCTGTGATATCGCCTATTGTGAATGCTGGATCCTGTGTTATATACTGTATATAGAGGTGTTATCAGTCCTTGTACAGAAGGAGGAGGTGAGCTGTGACATCACCTATTGTGAATGCTGGATCCTATAGATATAAATGTATATATACACAGGAGACAGCAAATCCACAATAATATTATTATTATTATTATTTATATAGAACCATTAATTCTATGGTGCTGTATGTGAGAAAGTGGTTACAAAATAGTGAAAAAGTAAGGATCCTTTATTCACTACCACAAGCTACGTTTCCTTACTTTTTCACTATTGTGGATGTGCTGCCTCCGTTTTTTTATTTTTAGCTCTTTGATAGGAAGCTTTGCCAGTTTCCGTAGAGTTTAACCTACAGGTTAATGTGCAATTGCAAGATATGATTCCTTTTTCCGTACAGATAATGATATGGAAAATTTAAAATTGAATGATGCGATCCTTCTAAATTACATACAATGCTAGATTCCCAAATGCGCAACTCCCCCATCTTACTTAAAGGGAACCTGTCACCACGTTTTTGGAAGATGGGATAAAAATAGCGTTAAATAGGGGCAGAGGTGGGCGTTACATTAGTGTGTGTGTTATGCGTTTATTACCCACCTAAGTTGCCGAAATAACTTTGCAAAGTCTCCGTTTTCGCCTGTCAATCAGGCTGGTCAGGTCGCATGGGCGTTGTCTTCCCCCAGATTTGGCGTAGTTTTCCGTTGGTGGCGTAGTGGTGTGCGCATGCCCAAAGTCCGGAATCCTCTTCCAGGGGATTTAAAATAGCGCGGTGTTCGTTATTGCATTGGTGATCGGTGGGCGCGGCCATCTTCCTTTGGCCGCGCGTGCGCAGAAGCGGCGCTCTGCTGGCCGCGGCTTCAGGAAAATGGCCGCCGCGATATCCATCTGCGCACGCGCGGCATCCCGCGGCCATTTTCCTGAAGCCGCGGCCAGCAGAGCGCCGCTTCTGCGCACGCGCGGCCAAAGGAAGATGGCCGCGCCCACCGATCACCAATGCAATAACGAACACCGCGCTATTTTAAATCCCCTGGAAGAGGATTCCGGACTTTGGGCATGCGCACACCACTACGCCACCAACGGAAAACTACGCCAAATCTGGGTGAAGACACCACGCCCATGTGACCTGACCAGCCTGATTGACAGGCGAAAACGGAGACTTTGCAAAGTTATTTCGGCAACTTAGGTGGGTAATAAACGCATAACACACACACTAATGTAACGCCCACCTCTGCCCCTATTTAACGCTATTTTTATCCCATCTTCCAAAAACGTGGTGAGAGGTTCCCTTTAATAATACTTTAAATAAAATTGGTCGTTATTGGAAAATCCTCCACGTTTCTTTGGTTTTGTAAAGTTGGTCCTTATATCTTTTTGTCTTCTCAGGAAAGTGTATGAATCTACTTACGGTAAATTATCCCTCCAATCCCTGTGAAGATGACTGGATCTGGTCAAGACAGAAGTGTTACTACTTTTCCTCTAACATTAGTGAATGGCAGACGGGTCAGGATTTCTGCGCCTCCAGGAACGCGTCTCTCGCCCTTCTAGATTCCATCGACGAGCTGGTGAGCGCACGATGTACAAGATGAGCTGTTAATAGGAGCTTTTCCCCATTTTGATTATTTTGTTGGTGGGTTTTGTCTCCATCACATAAGGTGGTTGGAGGGTCTTGTGGTGGTGATTTTGGAGTATGTGGTAGAAAAATGTTTGACACTGTCCCAAATAGACGCCATTGTTAAATTAGCGGGGTTGTCCGGCATTAGGCTACAAGTTTGCAGTCATCCTATGTGACTGCTGACTTGTGAATCCTCGCATCGCCTGCACTACACGCTGTGAGGATTCTCCGGTGCCGGGAGCGGGGTGTGCCTGTGACCTCAAGTGTGCAATTTGCATACATGTGGACACATGCCAACTAGAAGTGTGTGGTCTCACTCAATGCTATTGGGAAAAGCCAGACCTGTCTAGTCGGAATGTGGCTAGGAGTATGCAAATCACACACTTGAGGTCAGGGATGTAATACAGCCACTTTACAAAGTGTTAGTTCCCTAAAATGGAATATGCAGTTAAGGCCCCGTCTCACATAGCGATTTACCAACGATCACGACCAGCGATATGACCTGGCCGTGATCGTTGGTAAGTCGCTGTGTGGTTGCTGGGGAGCTGTCACACAGACCGCTCTCTCCAGCGACCAACGATCAGGGGAATGACTTGTTACTACTTGAATATGTAACAATAATAAACAAAAATAATAGTAGATCAAATGGTGAAGACACAAATGATGTAACAACACTACAAGCACCGAGAAATCATAAGTAGATGGGTGGCAAAATTATTGCACATAATAAATAAATATATATCTCTGAATATTGGTCATGGACAGAAAAATAAGACCTCAATGTAATATTGTGGTATTACCACTAGATGGCGCCCCCGTCTGACTGTGCATAAAGTGCATGTTGTAAATAGGACCAGAAACCGCGTAATAAGGAGGTGAAATAATACCGACATCAGTAAGGAGGAGTATAGATTAACGGTGGAGTAAAGGAACAGAATCTCTCACTGTATCCTGGCTGTTACCGCAGACGCGGCCGAGCCAACGCCACCATGTCGCCTGACAATGACGACGTGGGCGAGCATCCCAAGAAGGAACGCAATGTGGACCCACTGGACCACACAGAGTAACCTGGACCTTCCCAGACTAGGGAAGGGCAGCGAGCAGGGTCTGTGGCAGCTGAACATGTGAACAAGATGTCGATATGCAGAACTAGACTACACCGCACAACTTCAGGTATGAAGAAACAAAGTTTACTTAAATGAAAGCACAGTACATAACAAAACATAATGATGTCAGGATCCCGATTCCACAAGTCTAGGAAGGGTACACGTCTCAGGATAACAGACGAAGGCAGGAGGACATCATGGGTTGATGCAGTCCCGGGTTATCTGGCTCGGGCATACTAGGACGGCCTCTCTCTCAGGCCTCAGGCGTAGCACAGGCTCAGCAGGAGAACATCAGACACCGATCCCTGAAGGACGTCGTCACAGGGTGGACCTCAGGACATCAGGACACAGGCAGGACATCAAGACACAAGCAGGACATCAGGAGTCATCAGGACACAGGCTGGACATCTGGGACACTGTCGTGGCAGCCCAGGTCATCAGCTGGGACACTAGTGTGGCAGCCCAGGGCATCAGGACATCGGACACAGGAAGGACATCAGGACATTAGACACAGGATAGACATCTGGGACACTGGCGTGGCAGCCCAGGTCATCGGCTGGGACACTAGTGTGGCAGCCCAGGGCATCAGGACATCGGACACAGGAAGGACATCAGGACATTAGACACAGGATAGACATCTGGGACACTGGCGTGGCAGCCCAAGTCATCAGGAGATCGGACACAGGAAGGACATCAGAGACAGGATGGGACTCAGATGGCACAGGACCAGTTAGCGGTGGTCATCCGGTTCCTAGCTACGGCCGTCAGGCTCCGGGCATCGGACCTAGGAAGGAACTCAAGCGCATACCTCCCAACCGTCCCGGATCCCGCGGGACTGTCCTGATTTTGACAGTCAGCCCCGGGATCCCGGGAGGGACATTAGTTGTCCCGCACTACGTGCCTAGGGCAGAGAAGGAGAGACGGGGGAGGTGCCGTGACAGTGCAGAGCTGTGAGCAGTCGGAGAAACTGAAGAGCTGCACATGGACAGATCAGCCGCCCCTGCACCACAGAGGAGAGTGTGTGTGTGTGTGTGAGATGCTGCATGTGTGTGTGTGTGTGTGTGTGTGTGAGATGCTGCATGTGTGTGTGTGTGTGATGTGTGTGTGTGATGTGTGTGTGTGAGATGCTGTGTGTGTGATGTGTGTGTGTGTGATGTGTGTGTGTGAGATGCTGTGTGTGTGTGTGTGTGAGATGCTGCATGTGTGTGTGTGTGTGTGTGTGTGTGTGAGTTGCTGCATGTGTGTGTGTGTGTGAGATGCTGCATGTGTGTGTGTGTGTGTGTGAGATGCTGCATGTGTGTGTGTGTGTGATGTGTGTGTGTGTGTGTGTGTGTGAGATGCTGCATGTGTGTGTGTGTGAGATGCTGAATGTGTGTGTGTGATGCTGCATGTGTGTGTGTGTGTGTGTGTGTGTGAGATGCTGCATGTGTGTGTGTCTGATGCTGCATGTGTGTATGTCTGATGCTGCATGTGTGTGTCTGATGCTGCATGTGTGTGTGTGAGATGCTGCATGTGTGTGTGTGAGATGCTGCATGTGTGTGTGTGATGCTGCATGTGTGTGTGTGAGATGCTGCATGTGTGTGTGTGTCTGATGCTGCATGTGTGTGTCTGATGCTGCATGTGTGTGTGTGTCTGATGCTGCATGTGTGTGTGTGTCTGATGCTGCATGTGTCTGATGCTGCATGTGTGTGTGTGTGTCTGATGCTGCATGTGTCTGATGCTGCATGTGTGTGTGTGTGTGTGATGCTGCATGTGTGTGTGTGTCATGTGTGTATGAGGTATCTGGTGTGTATGTGATGGCTGCATGTGTGTGATGGGTGTGTGTGATGGCTGCGTGTGTGGGTGTGATGGCTGCGTGTGTGTGTGTGTGATGGCTGCGTGTGTGTGTGATGGCTGCGTGTGTGTGTGTGATGGCTGCGTGTGTGTGTGTGACGGCTGCGTGTGTGTGTGTGACGGCTGCGTGTGTGAAGCATTTGTGTCAAAGCTGCATGTGTTTGTGAGCTGCGTTTGTGATGCTGCGTGTGTATGTGTGATACTGCGTGTGTGTGATACTGCGTGTGTGTGTGATGCTGCATGTGTGTGAGCTGAGTGCGTGTGTGTGAGCTGTGTGTGTGCTGCGTGTGTGTGAGCCGTGTGTGTGAGCTGTGTGTGTGAGCGTGTGTGTGAGCTGCGTGCCTGTATGTCATTATACAGTATGGAGAACTGTGGCCATTATACAGTATGGAGCATCATGTGCAGTCATTATACAGTATGGAGCATCATGTGCAGTCATTATACAGTATGGAGCATCATGTGCGGTCATTAGACAGTATGGAGCATCATGTGCAGCCAATATACAGTATGGAGCATCATGTGCAGCCAAAATACAGCATGGAGCATCATGTGCAGCCAGTATACAGTATGGAGCATCATGTGCGGTCATTATACAGTATGGAGCATCATGTGCAGTCATTATACAGTATGGAGCATCATGTGCGGTCATTAGACAGTATGGAGCACTATGTGTGGCCATTATACAGTATGGAGCATCATGTGCGGTCATTATACAGTATGCAGCATCATGTGCGCCAATATACAGTATGGAGCATCATGTGCAGCCAAAATACAGCATGGAGCATCATGTGCAGCCAGTATACAGTATGGAGCATCATGTGCGGTCATTATACAGTATGGAGCATCATGTGCAGTCATTATACAGTATGGAGCATCATGTGCAGCCATTATACAGTATGGAGCATCATGTCCGGTCATTATACAGTATGGAGCATCATGTGTGGCCATTATACAGTATGGAGCATCATGTGGGGTCATTATACAGTATGGAGAATCATGTGTGGCCATTATACAGTATGGAGCATCATGTGCGGTCATTATACAGTATGCAGCATCATGTGGGGTCATTATACAGTATGGAGCATCATGTGCAGCCAGTATACAGTATGGAGCATCATGTGTGGTCATTATACAGTATGCAGCATCATGTGCGGTCATTATACAGTATGGAGCATCATGTGTGGCCATTATACAGTATGGAGCATCATGTGTGGCCATTATACAGTATGGAGAATCATGTGGGCCATTATACAGTATGGAGAATCATGTGGGGCCATTATACAGTATGGTCAAGTAAAAAAGGCAGCACACTGCAGCGCTAAGACATGCAAACATGAAACATGAAAACTGAACTGCATTACTGCACTAGAAATATGAAAAATGAGAGCGTTTAGCGCATAAAAATGGCCAATTTTATGTGTACCTGATAGCCCCTTTACGGAATCTCTCGTATATCAGGTCCTACGCTTGCCTACCTAGCTGAGAATAAACGTCTCCATGTGAATGGGTACCTGTGGAAACCTCTTCCTAGACTCATATTCTCTCTCTCTGTGGAGGGGTACTGGACCTACTGCGATTAAAACACCTGGGCTAGGAGGCGGAGTGCTCAGTCAGAAGGCTAAATAATATATTTGAAAAAACTGACCGTCACATCCATACATAGACTAAGTGTGAACAGGTGCTGAACCTAGAGTAACCAACTCATATACAGTCAAGTAAAAAAGTAAGCACACTGCAGCGCTAAGACATGCAAACATGAAATATGAAAACTGAACTGCAATACTGCACTAGAAATATGAAAAATGAGAGCGTTTAGCGCATAAAAATGGCCAATTTTATGTGTACCTGATAGCCCAGGTGTTTTAATCGCAGTAGGTCCAGTACCCCTCCACAGAGAGAGAGAATATGAGTCTAGGAAGAGGTTTTCACAGGTACCCATTCACATGGAGACGTTTATTCTCAGCGAGGTAGGCAAGCGTAGGACCTGATATACGAGAGATGCCGTAAAGGGGCTATCAGGTACACATAAAATTGGCCATTTTTATGCGCTAAACGCTCTCATTTTTCATATTTCTAGTGCAGTATTGCAGTTCAGTTTTCATGTTTCATGTTTGCATGTCTTAGCGCTGCAGTGTGCTGCCTTTTTTACTTGACTGTATATGAGTTGGTTACTCTAGGTTCAGCACCTGTTCACACTTAGTCTATGTATGGATGTGACGGTCAGTTTTTTCAAATATATTATTTAGCCTTCTGACTGAGCACTCCGCCTCCTAGCCTCAGGTGTTTTAATCGCAGCATGTCCAGTACCCCTCCACAGAGAGAGAGAATATGAGTCTAGGAAGAGGTTTTCACAGGTACCCATTCACATGGAGACGTTTATTCTCAGCGAGGTAGGCAAGCGTAGGACCTGATATACGAGAGATGCCGTAAAGGGGCTATCAGGTACACATAAAATTGGCCATTTTTATGCGCTAAACGTGCTCATTTTTCATATTTCTAGTGCAGTATTGCAGTTCAGTTTTCATGTTTCATGTTTGCATGTCTTAGCGCTGCAGTGTGCTGCCTTTTTTACTTGACTGTATATGAGTTGGTTACTCTAGGTTCAGCACCTGTTCACACTTAGTCTATGTATGGATGTGACGGTCAGTTTTTTCAAATATATTATACAGTATGGAGCATCATGTGCAGCCATTATACAGTATGGAGCATCATTTGCGGTCATTATACAGTATGGAGAATCATGTGTGGTCATTATACAGTATGGAGCATCATGTGCCGTCATTATACAGTATGCAGCCTCATGTGCGGTCATTATACAGTATGGAGCATCATGTGCGGCCATTATACAGTATGCATGCGGTCATTATACAGTATGGAGCGTCATGTGTGTTCATTATACAGTATGGAGCGTCATGTGTGGCCATTATACAGTATGGGGAATCATGTGTGGTCATTATACAGTATGGAGCGTCGTGTGTGGCCATTATACAGTATGGGGAATCATGTGTGGTCATTATACAGTATGGAGCACTGTGTGGCCATATTTTTTTGTTTATAATTATTGTATATGAAACAGTGTGATCAGCAGTGCTAAATGGGTGTGGTTGGGATGTGGATATGGGTGTGACTAATTATGAATGGGTGTGGTCAGAGGCGTGGCCTAAAATTTGCCGTGGCGCGCTTTGCGCGCCGCAAACTTTGTCCCTCTTTCCCATCTTCAAAAGTTGGGAGGTATGCAAGCGTGATGGTGCAAGCACCGCCGTACTGGACCTGGGCCATACGGGGTAAGCACCGCATAGCAGGCTGAGCACAGCCTAGTAAGAGCTCAGTAGGAACTCCTGACTCCATCTTTAAAAGATGAGCCCCAGGAGTACAGTCACTGGGTACAGGGTGTCAGACACAAAAGGGCTTCAGGAACATAACACAAAGGACACAGTTCAGACAGGATCAGGTACTGGATATGCAGCCTCCAGGACAGGCAGATCTGGGTACTCTGCCCCTAGAACCAGCGGAATACGCAAACGGACTGGATATGCTGCCTCCAGGATAGGGGATCTGGATACTCTGCCCCCAGAACAGGCAGGAAAAACAAGATACAAACGGATCTGGGTATTCTGCCCCCAGAACAGGGAGTAGACAGGTATCAGCTCTCCCAGAACAGACTGCAGACAGAACGGGAGCTGGATACCTAACTCACAAACACAATGCAATGCTCTGGCAATGCCCAACAGGAAATGGAGAGTGTATATAGGAGCTGCCCCTCAGCAATACGCTGAGGGAACAACACAGGTGCACACACAAACCCTGGTAAAAGCAGGGTAGGTATGGCCGCACGCACCCTAAGCACAAACAGAAACTATTACTGCACAGTCAGCAGAGGAACTGTGGCTTAGGGCACCTGGCAGCGACTGCTAGCCTGGACACACGTGGACATACTGATAGGGAATTTAGATTGTGAGCCTCAATGGGGACAGCGATGATAATGTGTGCAATCTGTAAAGCGCTGCGGAATATGTTAGCGCTATATATATAAAAAAAAAAAAGATTATAAAGAAAGTCATGCACCAGCTGCAGAGGACCTCGCAACCCGCGGATAGCTTCCAAGAGCGGCAGCCAGGGACCGCACATGCGGGTGGTCATGCAGCAGAGCAAAGAAATCACAGCACATGTACAGCTACGCAGCGACACAGGGAACTGAGCAGCATCCATACAGGTAAGAGACAACAGTATCCCTGCACATTAGGGGGAGTGGAGAAAGGGTTAAAGCAGAGACATACAGAGTAACGCCCAAGAAACAAGGTATAAACCCAGGAAAAAGGACTTTTCTAAAGCTCTCCTGACCAACTTACACATATATGGAAGATACATGTGCAGGTAATTACCAGCGTGAATGCATGCATATATGTGGGGTATACTCATTTTTGCATCAACTAATTTGAGTAAATCTGAATATTTTCTATTGAAAGTTGCATTACTAACCTTACTTTCATGTTATGCATTAAAAAAAAAGTTCAATGAAGCTCCCTCAAAAGTTTGGAAATTGTTCTTGCATTCAATGAGATACTACATTTCAAAGGGGTGTACTCATTCAGAGCCACCTAGTACGGAGGACCTGGCTCCAGTCGCTGCTGCAAGAGCTAAACTGCAAAGCTCCTGAACTTGCCGCACACACCCACACCCGGGATGTGTGATGCATGCACACGGCACATTTCAGGAAGGGGTTAAAGCTTAAACCTATTTGTCTCGGTAACTTCTAGGACTTTCCCACCCACTTTTTAACCCCTTCCTGAAATGTGCCGTGTGCATGCATCACACGTCCCGTCCCGCATTACCTAACCAAGGAACTTCAATCAGGTATCGACCACAGATCATTCAATGGAACACATAGAAATAACAAAGGAAATACCCGTATGGTAACATCAAGAGAGTATAAGAAATGTTATGGTTCTTGTAATGTAAAGATATAAAAACAAACTGCGTCATTGAGAAATATCTATATTTTTGTTTTCTCTAAATAACTGATTATAACTCTAAGGCCGGGGTCACACATGCAAGTTTTACGGACGTAAGAGCGCAGAAACTACGTCCGTAAAACTCGCATAACATACGGCACAATTATTCTCAATGGGGCTGCTCCTATTAGCCGTATATTACGGTTCAGTATTATACGGCTTTCTACGGCCGTACAAAATCGCAGCATGCTGCGTTTGTCAGCGTATTGCGCAAAAAAAATCGCCAATGAAAGTCTATGGGGGCGAGAAAAATACGGATTCCACACGGACCAGCAGTGTGACTTGCGAAAAATACGCAGCGGTGTTAGTGAAAAGTCGGTAATTCAATTGCCGGCTTTTCATTTCTCCTGCACAAACCCGACAGGATATGAGACATGATTACATACAGTAAACCATCTCATATCCCCTTTTTTTTTTGCATATTCCACACTACTAATGTTAGTAGTGTGTATGTGCAAAATTTCAGCGCTGTAGCTGCTGAAATAAAGGGTTAAATGGCGGAAAAAATTGGCGTGGGCTCCCGCGCAATTTTCTCCGCCAGAGTGGTAAAGCCAGTGACTGAGGGCAGATATTAATAGCCAGGAGAGGGTCCATGGTTATTGGCCCCCCGTGGCTACAAACATCTGCCCCCAGCCACCCCAGAAAAGGCACATCTGGAAGATGCGCCTATTCTGGCACTTGGCCACTCTCTTCCCACTCCCTGTAGCGGTGGGATATGGGGTAATGAAGGGTTAATGCCACCTTGCTATTGTAAGGTGACATTAAGCCAGATTAATAATGGAGAGGCGTCAATTATGACACCTATCCATTATTAATCCAATTGTATGAAAGGGTTAAAAAAACACACACACACATGATTAAAAAGGATTTTAATGAAATAAACACAGCGGTTGTTGTAATAATTTATTGTTCTCTCAATCCATTTCCAGGCCCTCGCTTGGCAAAATAATAAACGCACAAGATACATACCTTCTGCTGAAACGTCACGTCCTATGAAGTAATCCATCTGAAGGGGTTAATTAATATTACAGGCACGAGCTGCGATAAACCACTCGTTCCTGTAATCCCCCGGCGAATGAATGAAACGTAGGTCATTATACGGACGTATAATACGTGGCGTATTGTCTTACGCCAAGTGTGACTCCAGCCTAACACTCATACTTGCCACCGCATTTACAGTCCCGGTACTGTCCGTGAAAAAAAAACGTATCCCATTTGGACCAATGTTATTCAATGGGGCAGTGCTGATGACAATTCTTTTTACTGACCGAATCTGCATGTGAAACAAAAAAATAAAAATGCAGCATTCAGTAGTTTTTTCCATAAATCAGATGAGACTTACCCGTTTAAGTTTATAGGGACTTAACAAAAAAATCGGATGCGATACGGAGCCACAGTATAATATCTGATTGTTACGGATACATTGCAGTTCTGTTACACAGGAAACTATTGATGATTAATAGCTGCTGGTGTTAAAAGCAAACTGTATGCGGAAAACAAGTGAGAAATTGTCCAACTTTTCTGGATGAAAATCTAAACGTTTTTTATACGCTCGTGTGAACCTTGCTTTAATATCAGAAGTGAGGGCACAGTTTAAGGGTTAGGAGGACTCACGACTTTGACTTTATAAATTTATTTTTTTTGGGAAGGAGGAGGGGGCACATTTTTATTATTGTGCTGAATCTATATGGGTTTTGATTTCTCAATGACTTGGAGTATACTATAATCAGAGGTGTCAAACTGCATTCCTCGAGGGCCGTAAACAGGTCATGTTTTAAGGATTTCCTTGTATTGCACAGGTGATAATTTAATCACCTGCACAGAATGATTCCAGCACCTTGTGGAATGCTAAGGAAATCTTGAAAACACTCATGGTTTGAGGCCCTCGAGGAATGCAGTTTGACACCCCTGCTATAATGGCTCGCTGTCACCACCTTATATCCATAAGGAACTTTTGCTTGTTTTCCTTCATTTGACTCATGTAATTTAGATTTGTGTTTTCTAAATAAAATTTGCCATTTTATGTTGAGTGGTATTGCACTCTCTTGGTTTCTCAGGGTTTTCCCTAGTGATCCCCCATTTTGTTATATATGAGCCGTGTCTTTGTCACCAGTGAGATGTTCCTCAATGTGAAGACCTTGCCCAGTGGCTCCACTGCTGATTTGCCCATCGCTTTTCTTCTTATTGACTTCCAGTGTGGTCTCTGCATCTTCAGTGATCATTGATCCGAGTAGGTTGAAGTCCTTTACACCTTCCAGTTCATCGCCGTCCATCTCAGATGTGTCCCAGTCTTACGTGGCAGTAGTCAATATCTTTGTCTTCTTTGCGTTGAGTAGTACTTACATGTTCGAGCTTTTCATGTCGACCTTCCGTCAACACATATGATATGATGCATAGGATTTTTGTGATAAACTATATTATAAGCTCACACAGAGAAACCTGCTGGGAATCTGAAGAGGGTGACTTGATATTGGGTTCTTTATTTGTCTTTTGTTTTTTGAGTTTTATCAATCCCTTAGTGACCCTATTTCTGAAGAAGCCATAGTGCGAAACGCACGTCAGGGGTCTTGTGGTAACTATTATGTGCTTACTCTCCTTTTATGCCTAACATTTTCTCCTATGTGCTTCTTTGTTCACTCAGGATCTGGTGCCTGTTAAATTTCAATAACATTCTAATGTTTGGTTTATCTATTGGTATTTTTATCTGTCACAATGGTGTCATGTCACCCTGGAAGATCTGGAGGTAGACGGTCACGTTGGGTAATGAATCGCAGGTCTTCTTTAGACATGGTGTGATTTGTGTCCCATATTAAATGGATTTAGTTTCCTCTGGTAGTGAAGAGGTTAATGACCCTTTCTATGATGGTCAGATACGTGCAGCTCTATTTCAGCTGCTTCTGATCTGATCATTGCCTCTTTCTATAAAAGCTGATCAGATCTTCTTATCCCTGCTGGTGAAAGATTTGTCTTCCTGTGCTGTGTGCTAAAGCTAAGAGTTGTTGTAGTAGTTATCTCTGGTTTGCTGTAGTACGTGTATATTTATCTCCTGGTCCCTTTTCCCATTTAGTTTATTCCTCCCTGTCCATATCCTCCTCCTTATTGTTGGTTACTACTTTTGTATGATTGAGGTTTTCTGTTACCCCTGTTTTGTCTTTGTGTCTTATTTACCTTATATTTCTGTCCTAGGCCTCATGGGGTGGGGGAGGGAACAAATCAGGGTTTACCGGGAGCATAGTAAGGATGGACACTCGGGCCTCTCTACCTTCAAGAGTACCCCCGGGACTGGGATAGTAGCAGTGTCGGACTGGGGTGCCATGGGCCCACCAGTAACAATGACTTTGGTGGCCCACTTTTCACCTGTAAACAAATATTATATGATCCTGTGGGCCAGTCCGAGCCTGGATAGTAGGGTCCCAGTTCCAGGGACAGTTTGAGGCCCCCCCTTTCTTACCAAAGACCGTCACAGCATGTCATTATCTATATCTATATACAGAACTTTTATTCTTATATATATGCTTGAGTCAGTTTTCTCTGGATTATTTGTCCTGTCTTTCACCTGAACCTATCTTGATCAGATGAACTGAATACTGGTAATATCTACTTCCCCCACTAGGGGAGGTATTGCTCATATATTCTGTGTTGCTCTATTTTGGCTTCTTTCACACTTGCGTCGTTTGGCGTCCTGTTATGACCCCAATGGCGAGGGTCTCAGAGGAACAAGTAAGTCTGCGAAGTACAAAAATCCAGCTCATAGGGCAGTGGTAACTGGGTTGACCATATATCTACTCCTAACGCCAACACTAGAAGTAGCCGGGGAACATGCCTACGTTGGTCGCTAGATGTCTCGCGCCAGCCGGAGGACTAACTACCCCTAGAAGAGGAAAACAAAGACCTCTCTTGCCTCCAGAGAATAGACCCCAAAAGTAGGATACAAGCCCCCCACAAATAATAACGGTGAGGTAAGAGGAAATGACAAACACAGAGATGAACTAGGTTTAGCAAAGAGAGGCCCACTTACTAATAGCAGAATGTAGTAAGATAACTTATATGGTCAACAAAAACCCTATCAAAAATCCACACTGGAAATTCAAGAACCCCCGAACCGTCTAACGGCCCGGGGGGAGAACTCCAGCCTCCCTAGAGCTTCCAGCAAGGTAAGGATACAGATTATGTACAAGCTGGACAAAAATGCAAACAAAACAAATAGCAAAAAGCAAGAAATCAGACTTAGCTTAATTTAGCAGGAACCAGGATCAGTAGACAAGAGCACAACAGATTAGCTCTGATTACAACGTTGCCAGGCATTGAACTGAAGGTCCAGGGAGCTTATATAGCAACACCCCTGACCTAACGACCCAGGTGAGCATACAAGGGATGGCAGACATTCCCAGAGTAAAATCACTAATAACCACTAGAGGGAGCCAAAAAGGTAAATTCACAACAGTACCCCCCCCTTAGTGAGGGGTCACCGAACCCTCACCAAGACCACCAGGGCGATCAGGATGAGCGGTGTGAAAGGCACGAACCAAATTGGCCGCATGCACATCAGAGGCGACCACCCAGGAATTATCCTCCTGACCATAGCCCTTCCACTTGACCAAGTACTGAAGCCTCCGCCTGGAGAGACGAGAATCTAAGATCTTCTCCACCACGTACTCCAACTCGCCCTCAACCAACACCGGAGCAGGAGGCTCAGCAGAAGGAACCACAGGCACAACGTACCGCCGCAACAAGGACCTATGAAATACGTTGTGAATGGCAAACGACACTGGAAGATCCAGGCGAAAGGATACCGGATTAAGGATTTCCAATATCTTGTAAGGACCAATGAAGCGAGGCTTAAATTTGGGAGAGGAGACCTTCATAGGAACAAATCGAGAAGACAGCCATACCAAATCCCCAACGCGAAGTCGGGGACCCACACCGCGGCGGCGGTTGGCAAAACGCTGAGCCTTCTCCTGTGACAACTTCAAGTTGTCCACCACATGACTCCAGATCCGCTGCAACCTATCCACCACGGAATCCACCCCCGGACAGTCAGAAGGCTCCACATGTCCCGAGGAAAAACGAGGATGGAAACCAGAGTTGCAGAAAAATGGCGAAACCAAGGTGGCGGAACTAGCCCGATTATTAAGGGCAAATTCAGCCAACGGCAAGAAGGTCACCCAATCATCCTGATCAGAAGAGACAAAACACCTCAAATAAGCCTCCAGAGTCTGATTAGTTCGCTCCGTTTGTCCGTTAGTCTGGGGATGGAAAGCGGATGAAAACGACAACTCAATGCCCATCCTACTACAAAAGGATCGCCAGAACCTGGAAACAAACTGGGATCCTCTGTCCGACACAATATTCTCAGGAATGCCGTGCAAACGAACCACGTTCTGGAAGAATACAGGAACCAGATCAGAAGAGGAGGGCAGTTTAGGCAAAGGAACCAAATGGACCATCTTAGAGAAACGATCACATATCACCCAGATGACAGACATGCCCTGAGACACCGGAAGATCAGAAATGAAATCCATAGAGATGTGTGTCCAAGGTCTCTTCGGGACAGGCAAGGGCAAGAGCAACCCGCTGGCACGAGAACAGCAAGGCTTAGCTCGAGCACAAGTTCCACAGGACTGCACAAATGACCGCACATCCCTTGACAAGGAAGGCCACCAAAAGGACCTGGCCACCAGGTCTCTGGTGCCAAAAATTCCCGGGTGCCCTGCCAACACCGAGGAATGAACCTCGGAAATGACTCTGCTGGTCCATTTAGCAGGCACAAACAATCTGTCAGGTGGACAAGAGTCAGGCCTACCAGCCTGAAATCTCTGTAACACACGTCGCAGATCTGGAGAAATAGCTGACACGATAACTCCTTCCTTAAGAATACCCACAGGTTCAGCGACTCCAGGAGCATCAGGCACAAAGCTCCTAGACAGAGCATCGGCCTTCACATTCTTAGAACCTGGTAAATACGAGACCACAAAGTCAAAACGGGAGAAAAACAATGACCAGCGGGCCTGTCTAGGATTCAGGCGTTTAGCAGACTCGAGATACATCAGATTTTTGTGATCAGTCAAGACCACCACACGATGCTTAGCACCCTCGAGCCAATGACGCCACTCCTCAAATGCCCACTTCATGGCCAACAACTCCCGATTGCCCACATCATAATTTCGCTCTGCCGGCGAAAACTTCCTAGAGAAAAAGGCACAAGGTCTCATAGTAGAGCAACCAGGGCCTCTCTGCGACAAAACGGCCCCTGCCCCAATCTCCGAAGCATCCACCTCAACCTGAAAGGGAAGTGAGACGTCAGGCTGGCACAAAACAGGCGCCGAAGTAAACCGGCGTTTCAACTCCTGGAAAGCCTCCACGGCAGCAGGAGCCCAGTTAGCTACATCAGAGCCTTTCTTGGTCATATCCGTCAGCGGTTTAACAACGCTAGAAAAATTTGCGATAAAACGACGGTAGAAGTTAGCAAAACCCAAGAACTTCTGAAGACTCTTAACTGACGAGGGTTGAGTCCAATCATGAATAGCTCGGACCTTGACTGGGTCCATCTCCACAGCAGAAGGGGAAAAAATGAACCCCAAAAAGGGAACCTTCTGTACACCAAAGAGACACTTTGAGCCTTTTACAAACAAAGAATTTTCACGCAAAATCTTAAAAACCATCCTGACCTGCTTCACATGCGAGTCCCAATCATCAGAAAAAAACAGAATATCATCCAGATAAACAATCAAAAATTTATCCAGATACTTCCGGAAAATGTCATGCATGAAGGACTGAAAAACTGAAGGTGCGTTAGAGAGCCCAAATGGCATCACCAAGTACTCAAAATGACCTTCGGGCGTATTGAATGCGGTTTTCCATTCATCGCCCTGCCTAATGCGCACAAGGTTGTACGCACCACGAAGGTCTATCTTGGTGAACCACTTGGCACCTTTAATCCGGGCAAACAAATCTGACAACAGCGGCAAAGGATACTGAAATTTGACAGTGATCTTATTTAAAAGCCGATAGTCAATACAAGGCCTCAAAGATCCGTCCTTTTTGGCCACAAAAAAGAATCCCGCACCAAGAGGGGAAGAAGGACGGATATGCCCCTTCTCAAGAGACTCCTTGATATATGAACGCATCGCAGTATGTTCAGGTACCGACAGATTAAAGAGTCTCCCCTTAGGAAACTTACTGCCAGGAATCAAATCTATTGCACAGTCACATTCCCTATGAGGAGGCAGTGCACTGGACTTAGACTCGCTGAAGACATCCTGATAATCAGACAAATACGCCGGAACTTCCGAAGGCGTAGAAGAAGCAATAGACAAGGGCAGGGAATCACCATGAATTCCATGGCAGCCCCAACTTGACACTGACATAGCCTTCCAGTCCAGGACTGGATTATGGGTCTGTAACCATGGCAAACCCAAAACAACCAAATCATGCATTTTATGCAGAACAAGAAAACGTATCTCCTCCTGATGTTCGGGAGTCATGCACATGGTAACCTGAGTCCAAAACTGCGGTTTATTTTTTGCCAATGGCGTAGCATCAATACCCCTAAGAGGGATAGGATTTTCCAATGGCTCCAGAACAAATCCGCAGCGCTTGGCAAAAGACAGATCCATAAGGCTCAGGGCAGCACCTGAGTCTACAAACGCCATGACAGGATACGATGACAGTGAGCAAATCAAAGTTACAGATAGAATAAATTTAGGTTGCAAATTACCAATGGCGACAGGACTAACAACCTTAGTAAGACGTTTAGAGCATGCTGAGATAACATGTGTAGAATCACCACAGTAGTAACACAAGCCATTCTGGCGTCTATGAATTTTCCACTCATTTCTAGTCAGGATTCTATCACATTGCATTAAATCAGGTGTCTGTTCAGACAACACCATGAGGGAATTTGCGGTTTTGCGCTCCCGCAACCGCCGGTCAATTTGAATTGCCAGGGCCATAGAATCATTCAGACCCGTGGGAATGGGAAAACCCACCATCACATTCTTAATGGCTTCAGAAAGGCCATTTCTAAAATTTGCAGCCAATGCACACTCGTTCCACTGGGTCAGCACGGACCATTTCCGAAATTTTTGGCAATACACTTCAGCCTCGTCCTGGCCCTGAGACATAGCCAGCAAGGCTTTTTCTGCCTGAATCTCAAGATTGGGTTCCTCATAAAGCAAACCGAGCGCCAGAAAAAACGCATCAATATCAGCCAATGCCGGATCTCCTGGCGCCAGCGAGAAGGCCCAATCCTGAGGGTCGCCCCGTAAAAAAGAAATAACAATTTTTACTTGCTGAGCGGAGTCTCCAGAGGAACAGGGTCTCAGAGACAAAAACAATTTACAATTATTCCTGAAATTTCTAAATTTAAATCGGTCTCCGGAAAACAGTTCAGGAATCGGTATCTTAGGTTCTGACATAGGATTTCTGGTAACATAATCTTGTATGCCCTGCACACGAGCAGCAAGCTGGTCCACACTTGTAATCAAGGTCTGGACATTCATGTCTGCAGCAAACACAAGCCACTCAGAGGTAAAGGGGAAAAGAAAAAAAAAAATGAGAGAGAGAGAAAAAAAAAACTCAGAATTTTCTTTCTTATAATCCCGCTTCTGCAATGCATTTAACATTTAATACTGGCCTGGCAAACTGTTATGACCCCAATGGCGAGGGTCTCAGAGGAACAAGTAAGTCTGCGAAGTACAAAAATCCAGCTCATAGGGCAGTGGTAACTGGGTTGACCATATATCTACTCCTAACGCCAACACTAGAAGTAGCCGGGGAACATGCCTACGTTGGTCGCTAGATGTCTCGCGCCAGCCGGAGGACTAACTACCCCTAGAAGAGGAAAACAAAGACCTCTCTTGCCTCCAGAGAAAGGACCCCAAAAGTAGGATACAAGCCCCCCACAAATAATAACGGTGAGGTAAGAGGAAATGACAAACACAGAGATGAACTAGGTTTAGCAAAGAGATGCCCACTTACTAATAGCAGAATGTAGTAAGATAACTTATATGGTCAACAAAAACCCTATCAAAAATCCACACTGGAAATTCAAGAACCCCCGAACCATCTAACGGCCCGGGGGGAGAACTCCAGCCTCCCTAGAGCTTCCAGCAAGGTAAGGATACAGATTATGTACAAGCTGGACAAAAATGCAAACAAAACAAATAGCAAAAAGCAAGAAATCAGACTTAGATTAATTTAGCAGGAACCAGGATCAGTAGACAAGAGCACAACAGATTAGCTCTGATTACAACGTTGCCAGGCATTGAACTGAAGGTCCAGGGAGCTTATATAGCAACACCCCTGACCTAACGACCCAGGTGAGCATACAAGGGATGGCAGACATTCCCAGAGTAAAATCACTAATAACCACTAGAGGGAGCCAAAAAGGTAAATTCACAACAGCGTCCGTCGCAATGCGTCGATTTGGGAAAAAAACACATCCTGCAAATGTGCCCGCAGGATGCGTTTTTTTTTCCCATAGACTTGTATTGCCGACGAATTGCGACGTATGGCCATACGTCGCGTCCGTCGTGCACTGGATGCGTCGTGTTTTGGTGGACCGTCGTCACGAAAAAACCTTCAAGAGAATGTTTTTTCGTACATCGGGTCCTGCATTTCCTACCGCGCATGCGTGGCCGGAACTCCACCCTCTCCTCCCCGGTACTTTAGAATGGGCAGCGGATGCGTTGAAAAACTGCATCCGCTGCCCACGTTGTGCCAAATTTTCACAACGTCCGTCCGTACGTTGCGCTGATGCTTTGTGACGGCCCCGTACCGACGCAAGTGTGAAAGAAGCCTTACCCTTTCTCGGGTTTGTTATTATCTGATCTCGTACATTTTTGCTCTTTGTGAGCTATAGTCTCATCTTCTTACAAGATACTATTTGACAGCACACTTTATGTGTCGTGGCTTGTACAGCAGCGGTATAACTACAACAGGTGCAGAGGTTGCAGTCACACCCCGGCCCTGGAGCCTAAAAGGCCCCAAAAGTCCCTTTGGCTTATAGGAAAATACAATTGCTATTAAAGAATTGAAATAATTGGGGGCTGTTATGATCCCTAGTGGTTGAGGATCACAAATTACTCCAGCTAAGTAACAAACATAGGACAAGCTCTAGGGAGGTGGCAAACTGGACTGACCGCAAATCTGAACCTATCCAAACACACTAGAAGTAGCCGGTGAACGTGCCTAAAATCCTAGACGTCTCGAGCCAGCCTGAGGAAATAACTACCCCTAGAGAGAGAGAAAGACCTCATTTGCCTCCAGAGAAATAATCCCCAAAGATATAGAAGCCCCCAACAAATAATAACGGTGAGGTAAGAGGAAGGCACATACACAGGGTTGAAAGCAGATTCAGCAAATGAGGCCCACTAATACTAGATAGCAGAAAATAGAAAAGGGGTCTGTGCGGTCAGTAAAAAAAACCCTTACAAAATATCCACACTGAGATTTCCAGAACCCCCGCACCAACTAACGGTGTGGGGGGAGAAACTCAGTCCCCTAGAGCAACGAGCAAGAGAGGAAATCACATTTTAGCAAGCTGGACAAGAAACATGATGAATGCTGATAATCAAAAAATGAACAAACAAAAACTTAGCTTGTCTTGGAGAGACTGGGAGCAAGGTAGTCACAAGGCATGTGAAGAGCACTGAATACATTGATAGCAGGCAAGGAACTGAGTATCCAGGTGAGCTAAATAGGAAACCAGCCAAGGATAACGAACCAGCTGATGCTGCCAACCTGCAGAAAGACAACACTACACAGTACCGCTTGTGACCACTAGAGGGAGCCCAAAAATAGAGTTCACAACAGTACCCCCCCCTTGAGGAGGGGTCACCGAACCCTCATCAAGACCCCCAGGGCGATCAGGATGAGCCGCGTGGAAGGCACGAACCAAATCGGCCGCATGAACATCAGAGGCGACAACCCAGGAATTATCTTCCTGACCATAGCCCTTCCACTTAACCAAATACTGAAGCCTCCGTCTAGAGATACGAGAATCCAAAATCTTCTCCACCATGTACTCCAATTCGCCCTCGACCAGCACCGGAGCAGGAGGCTCAACAGAAGGAACCACAGGTACCACATACCTCCGCAACAAAGACCTATGGAACACATTATGAATGGCAAACGATGCTGGGAGATCCAAACGAAAAGACACCGGGTTAAGGATTTCCAAGATCTTATAAGGACCGATGAAGCGAGGCTTGAATTTAGGAGAGGAGACCTTCATAGGAACATACCGAGAAGACAGCCACACCAAATCCCCAACACGAAGTCGGGGACCCACACCGCGGCGGCGGTTGGCAAAGCGCTGAGCCTTCTCCTGTGACAACCTCAAATTGTCCACCACATGGTTCCAAATCTGCTGCAACCTATCCACCACAGAATCCACCCCAGGACAGTCAGAAGGCTCAACCTGACCCGAGGAAAAACGAGGAAGGAAACCAGAATTGCAGAAAAAAAGCGAAACCAAAGTAGCAGAACTAGCCCGATTATTAAGGGCAAACTCGGCCAATGGCAAAAAAGTCACCCAATCATCCTGATCAGCAGAAACAAAACATCTCAAATAAGTTTCCAACGTCTGATTAGTTCGCTCGGTTTGGCCATTAGTCTGAGGATGGAAGGCCGACGAAAAAGACAAATCAATGCCCATTTTAGCACAAAAAGTCAGCCAAAACCTGGACACAAACTGGGATCCTCTATCAGACACAATATTTTCAGGAATGCCGTGCAAGCGAACCACATTCTGAAAAAATAGAGGAACCAAATCGGAGGAAGAAGGCAACTTAGGCAAGGGCACCAAATGGACCATCTTGGAAAAACGATCACACACCACCCAGATGACAGACATTTTCTGAGATACTGGAAGATCCGAAATAAAATCCATGGAAATGTGCGTCCAAGGCCTCTTCGGAACAGGCAAAGGCAAAAGCAAACCGCTGGCACGAGAACAGTAAGGCTTAGCCCGAGCACAAATCCCACAAGACTGCACAAAGGAACGCACATCCCGCGACAAGGAAGGCCACCAGAAGGACCTAGCCACCAAATCTCTGGTACCAAAAATCCCAGGATGACCCGGCAACACCGAAGAATGGACCTCGGAAATAACTCTGCTGGTCCATCTATCCGGGACAAACAGTCTCTCTGGTGGACAACGGTCAGGTCTATCCGCCTGAAATTTCTGCAGCACTCGTCGCAAATCTGGGGAAATGGCAGACAAAATCACTCCCTCTCTGAGAATACCAGCCGCCTCAGAAACTCCCGGAGAGTCAGGCACAAAACTCCTAGAAAGTGCATCAGCTTTCACGTTCTTCGAACCAGGCAGGTATGAGACCACGGAGTTGAAAAGGGAGAAAAACAACGACCAACGAGCCTGTCTAGGATTCAGGCGCTTGGCAGATTCAAGATAAATCAGATTTTTGTGATCAGTCAAGACCACCACACGATGCTTAGCTCCCTCGAGCCAATGTCGCCACTCCTCAAATGCCCACTTCATAGCCAACAACTCCCGATTACCAACATCATAATTCCGCTCAGCAGGCGAAAACTTTCTTGAAAAGAAAGCACATGGCTTCATCACAGAGCCATCAGAGCTTCTCTGCGACAAAACAGCCCCTGCTCCAATCTCAGAAGCATCAACCTCGACCTGGAAGGGGAGAGAGACATCTGGCTGACATAAGACTGGAGCTGAAGAAAACTGGTGCTTCAGCTCCCGAAAGGCCTCCACGGCCGCAGGAGACCAATTAGTCACATCAGAACCCTTCTTGGTCAAACCCGTCAAAGGTTTAACCACGCTAGAAAAATTAGCGATGAAATGACGGTAAAAATTAGCAAAACCCAAGAACTTCTGAAGACTCTTAACAGACGTGGGCTGAGTCCAGTCATGAATAGCCTGGACCTTGACTGGGTCCATCTCCACAGTAGAAGGAGAAAAAATAAAACCCAAAAAGGAGACCTTCTGTACTCCGAAGAGACATTTTGAGCCCTTCACAAATAAAGCATTAGCACGCAAGACCTGAAACACCATCCTGACCTGCTTCACATGAGACTCCCAATTCTCAGAAAAGACCAAAATGTCATCCAGATAAACAATCATAAATTTATCCAGATATTCTCGGAAGATGTCATGCATGAAGGACTGAAACACAGAAGGAGCATTAGAAAGTCCAAAAGGCATCACCAAGTACTCAAAATGGCCTTCGGGCGTATTAAATGCTGTTTTCCATTCATCTCCCTGCTTAATGCGCACAAGGTTATACGCACCACGGAGATCTATCTTGGTGAACCAACTGGCACCCTTAATCCGAGCAAACAAATCAGACAATAGTGGTAAAGGATACTGAAATTTGACTGTGTTTTTATTCAGAAGACGATAACACTGGTCAACAGCATTTTTGGTGCCAAAGATATTTCATCGAATTTAGGGTATTTTTGGGGTGCTGATTCTGAATATGTCATCAGTTTTGCCAGATTGGCTCAAGTTTTTGACATTTTTGGTATCTTATTTATAGCACTTGTTGGTAAATGCGACGCATCATCTCATTAATTTCTTTGGATTAGTACTTGAACTGAGCAGTTCTTAATATAGTTTTGTGTTAATTAGTGTTCTAAAAGTTTGTTCATAGCTTGATTTTTGCACTAACTTTATGTTGTTGTCTGTTTTCCAGTGAAAAGCATGAACTCATCAAGAAGAAGTTGTCTTAACGATCCAGACTCATTCTGTTACATTTGTGGTGAATACACACTGCCAAAACATAGAAGAAACATAACAGACTTTGTAAAAAAAGTGTATTTTGCCTATTTTGGTGTTATGCTTGGGGACCAAGACAAGTTTTGGGCACCACACATAGTGTGCAAAGCATGTATCGAATTATTACGAAAATGGAGCAAAGGACAAAGAAAAAGCTTCAAATTTGGTGTTCCAATGGTGTGGAGAGAGCCAAAAAATCATCATGATGACTGTTATTTCTGTGCAGTGCAAGTGCAAGGATTCAATAAGCATAAGAAACGAAAATGGGAGTAACATGGAATCTGCAAGAAGGCCTGTCCCTCATTGTGAAGATGTGCCTGTACCTGTGTTTACCATAAATAACAGTCATCATGATGATTTTTTGGCTCTCTCCACACCATTGGAACACCAAATTTGAAGCTTTTTCTTTGTCCTTTGCTCCATTTTCGTAATAATTCGATACATGCTTTGCACACTATGTGTGGTGCCCAAAACTTGTCTTGGTCCCCAAGCATAACCCCAAAATAGGCAAAATACACTTTTTTTTACGAAGTCTGTTATGTTTCTTCTATGTTTTGGCAGTGTGTATTCACCACAAATGTAACAGAATGAGTCTGGATCGTTAAGACAACTTCTTCTTGATGAGTTCATGCTTTTCACTGGAAAACAGACAACAACATAAAGTTAGTGCAAAAATCAAGCTATGAACAAACTTTTAGAACACTAATTAACACAATACTATATTGAGAACTGCTCAGTTCAAGTACTAATCCAAAGAAATTAATGAGATGATGCGTCGCATTTACCAACAAGTGCTATAAATAAGATACCAAAAATCTCAAAAACTTGAGCCAATCTGGCAAAACTGATAGCATATTCAGAATCAGCACCCCAAAAATACCCCAAATTCATTAAAATATTTTGGACACCAGAAAAAAAATTTTTTTTGTTGACCTGTGTAATCTATACAAGGTCTCAAAGAACCGTCCTTCTTGGCCACAAAAAAAAATCCTGCACCAAGAGGGGAAGAGGATGGGCGAATATGTCCCTTCTCCAAAGACTCCTTTATATAACTCCGCATCACGGCATGCTCTGGTATAGACAAATTAAAAAGTCATCCCTTAGGAAATTTACTACCAGGAATTAAATTTATAGCACAGTCACAATCCCTATGAGGGGGCAGGGCACTGGACCTGGGCTCATCAAATACATCCTGGTAGTCAGACAAAAACTCAGGGACCTCAGAAGGAGTGGAAGAAGCAATAGACACCAACGGAGTATCGCCATGAATTCCCTGACAACCCCAACTTGACACAGACATAGCTTTCCAATCTAAAACTGGATTATGAGCCTGCAGCCATGGTAGACCCAAAACGACAACATCATGCAAATTATACAAAACAAGAAAGCGAATCACCTCCTGATGTACGGGAGTCATGCACATGGTCATTTGCGTCCAATACTGAGGCTTATTCTCAGCCAATGGCGTAGCATCAATTCCCCTCAGAGGAATAGGAAATTCCAAAGGCTCCAGGACAAAACCACAGCGCCTGGCAAACGACAAATCCATCAGATTCAGGGCAGCACCCGAATCCACAAAAGCCATAACCGGGTAGGACGACAAAGAACAAATCAAAGTAACAGACAAAATAAATTTAGGCTGTATAGTACCAATGGTGACAGGTTTAGCTAATTTTTTTAAGCGTTTAGAGCATGCTGAGATAACATGAGTAGAATCACCACAGTAAAAGCACAACCCATTTTGACGTCTATGACTTTGTCGCTCAATTCTGGTCAGAGTTCGGTCACATTGCATAGACTCAGGTCTCTGTTCAGAAAATACCGCCAAAGGATGAGCAGATTTGCGCTCCCGCAAACGCCGATCAACCTGAATGGCTAAAGCCATAGAATCACTCAGACTTGTAGGGGTGGGAAACCCCACCATAACATTCTTAACGGCCTCAGAAAGACCTTCTCTGAAATTTGCAGCCAGGGCACACTCATTCCATTGAGTAAGCACCGACCATTTCCGAAATTTTTGACAATACACCTCTGCTTCATCCTGACCTTGAGAGATAGCCAGCAACGCTTTTTCTGCCTGATTCTCAAGATTAGGCTCCTCATAAAGCAGTCCAAGAGCCAGAAAAAATGCATCTACATTAAGCAATGCAGGATCTCCTGGCGCCAGAGAGAAAGCCCAATCTTGAGGGTCGCCACGCAACAAGGAGATAACAATTTTAACTTGCTGAGCGGACTCACCAGAGGAACGAGCTCTCAGAGATAGAAATAACTTACAATTATTCTTAAAATTTAGAAACCTAGATCTATCTCCAGAAAACAACTCAGGAATGGGTATCTTTGGTTCTGACATAGGGCTATGAATAACAAAATCCTGAATACTTTGCACCCGTGCAGTAAGATGATCCACACTAGAAGTCAGAGTCTGAACATTCATGTCTGCAGCTGAGCTCAAAACCACCCAGAGTTCAAGGGGATGAAAGAAGCTAAACAGACTGCAGCAAAGGAAAAGCGGGAGGAGAAAAAAAAAATGTACTCAGGTCTTCTTTTTATCCCACTTCTGCGATGCATTAAACACTTTTTGGCCTGCTATACTGTTATGATCCCTAGTGGTTGAGGATCACAAATTACTCCAGCTAAGTAACAAACATAGGACAAGCTCTCGGGAGGTGGCAAACTGGACTGACCGCAAATCTGAACCTATCCAAACACACTAGAAGTAGCCGGTGAACGTGCCTAAAATCCTAGACGTCTCGAGCCAGCCTGAGGAACTAACTACCCCTAGAGAGAGAGAAAGACCTCACTTGCCTCCAGAGAAATAATCCCCAAAGATATAGAAGCCCCCAACAAATAATAACGGTGAGGTAAGAGGAAGGCACATACACAGGGTTGAAAGCAGATTCAGCAAATGAGGCCCACTAATACTAGATAGCAGAAAATAGAAAAGGGGTCTGTGCGGTCAGTAAAAAAAACCCTTACAAAATATCCACACTGAGATTTCCAGAACCCCCGCACCAACTAACGGTGTGGGGGGAGAAACTCAGTCCCCTAGAGCAACCAGCAAGCGAGGAAATCACATTTTAGCAAGCTGGACAAGAAACATGATGAATGCTGATAATCAAAAAATGAACAAACAAAAACTTAGCTTGTCTTGGAGAGACTGGGAGCAAGGTAGTCACAAGGCATGTGAAGAGCACTGAATACATTGATAGCAGGCAAGGAACTGAGTATCCAGGTGAGCTAAATAGGAAACCAGCCAAGGATAACGAACCAGCTGATGCTGCCAACCTGCAGAAAGACAACACTACACAGTACCGCTTGTGACCACTAGAGGGAGCCCAAAAATAGAGTTCACAACAGGGGGCCCCGTTGGATCTTTTTCATTGGGGCCCATAAGTTTCAAGCTACGCCATTGGGTCACATCCTGCATTTGCAGTTTCTTTATGCCATATCTAGCAGCAGGACACCCCCGATCTGTGACATAAGCTCCCAGAAGGGAGGGGAGCACTATGGAGTAGATTCAGCATCTGGAGCTGATAGTTATTCCTCTAGGGCAGGTTCACAGGAGTGTACAAACAAAAATTCATCAGCGTTTCACCCAGAAAAGTGGGAAGATCTTTTTCTCGTTTGTCATCCGAGAACAATTTTTTTTTTTTTTTTCTTTTACAGCAGCAGCTGTTCATCATTTGCAGTTTCCCATGTTACAGAATTGGAATGTATCTGTAACAATTGGACTCTATACTGGGGCTCCGGACGGCATCCGATTATTGTTTGATTATCAGTGGTACTCAGTTGCACAATCTAGGTTTTAATAAATGAGGAAAAACCCTTGAGTCATATAGAAGACTCAATAAATAAAGAAATGGATAAAGAAATGATAGTGAAAGTATGCAAGCAGGAAATGTGCGCTCATTCATTGAGACCATGTGCTCAGGGATGGAAGCAAAGATCAGGGAGGAAGAAGCTGCGCTGAACTGCAGAGTAGGACTGGGAGCTGAGGACGACCCACCGGAGATACCGGCTGTCCGGCCGCTCGGTAAGTGGCCGCCTGTATGTGATAGTAATGGTCAGATACAGTCCCGAGACATCTGCCTTATAGGGGGGAGACCTTCCTGTTTAGTTTCTGGGAACAGTTTATTAACGCGTTGAAAGGGGTTTTATTGTGATGTGGGTCAGAGTGGTGGGCTGTGTAGGGTGGTGGGAACATGTCAGTTCCCTATGCGGGGGTCCACATAGTGCAGATTGCAATGCTGTTCTGTGTCCAAACCTACAGTACAAATTGTGTGTGTCCAGAAAGACCCCCGTACCCTTGACCGCAGCACCACCATTGCTATTTTCTGTACTGATCCTACTTAGACTGTGTGATACTAGTAGAGGACACTGTGTGTGATACTATTAGAGGGTTCTGTGTGGTGTGATAATATATAACAAGACATAGTCTGTCATCTATAGGAACGTTCCAGCACTGGTATCTATTAGTGACGAGCGAGTGTGCTCGTTACCCGAGTTTCTCCGCACGCTCGGGTGGTCTCCGAGTATTTTGGGCGTGCTCGGAGATTTAGTTTATGTCCACGCAGCTGCATGATTTGCGGTTGCTAGACAGCTTGAGTACATGTGGGGGTTGCCTGTTTGTTAGGGAATCCCCACATGTGTTCAGCCTGTCTAGCAGCCGCAAATCATGCAGCTGCGTGGACATAAACTAAATCTCCGAGCACTAACAAATACTCAGAGACCACCCGAGCGTGCTCGGAAAACCTGAGCAACGAGTATACTCGCTCATCACTAGTGTCTATGAATGTTGTAGGTTATTTGCTGCTCAGTTATTATGTTCAATTTTTACATTTCATTTTTTCCCCTTTTTAGGTCTAGACAAAATCAGAATTTGTCTGATGATCGTTCTTATGATCTTCTTCTTTTTATTGGCAATTACATTTTGTACTTTGTGGTCGACTCGACCAGTGACAGGTGAGAATATTATATATATTTTTTTTTACAAAGACAAACCCCGTCCATATGTTGTATAAGTTCATACAGACATCAGCGAGGGGGAGGATTGGGGTCATTATTATTATTATTACATGAACAGTCATGTAGGGACAATATACTGACAGGTGGGATTCCCGCCAGGCAATAGCAGCTGCTCGATGGGGTTGATGGACAATCCTTTCAAAACTGAACAAAAAGAAGTTTCCTAGTGAGCTAGTGACCGGGTTGGACTGGGGAGCCCCGGGGCCTCCAGGGGAATGGACTCTAGGGGCCCACACTATAGCCACCATAAATGGTTTCATTACTTCTTATTTTTTTTATATCATATAAGGACAGGGATGTTAAACTTATTTGTAATATACCTCATTAGTTTCTGGGAGCAGCGAATGACGAGTCTGGATGTTCCGGAGCTCCCGGAGTAACTCAGGAACTCATGAATATTCAGGACTCCTCATTATGTGCTGGAGCTTCCAATACAAGATTCTGGCACAACTGAGTGACTGTCAGCGCAGAATGACTGTTCTAACCAAGCACAGGCGCTAGGACAATCATGGCGGCTAATCCTTTATATTCACCTTCCCACCTGCTTGTTTTCATCCGTCTCCATCCTTCACTTGCTCTATGCAGCCAGAGCTGTCAAATAAATTAGAGGGGGTGGAGGATGATGGAAAACAAGCAGGTGGCCAGGTGAATTTACATGATTGGCCACACCGTGAAGCACCGAGCGACGGGGCTTAGCTTGAACAGTCATTCTGTACTGACAGTCCCTTTAAGGGTAACTTGTCACCTTGAGAAACGCTATTTATCTGCAAATATAGGGTTAATCTGCGGGTAAATAGGGTTTAAGCTTGGTTAACCGGCTTAATGGAAAAAAAGTGTTGGTTACAGGGAGAAAATTAAGGTTTATTCTCCCTGCTGCCACTCATTTCCTGTCATAGGGTCGGTGGAAGGAGGGAGACATTACAGTCACCACTAACTACAAAGCGAGCGTGCTGGAATAACGTCCCGGCACAGTGATTACAACATTGTCCAAGGAGACCAACTTCAGGCTGGGCTTCACTGAAGGACTAACATGGCAGCAACACGTGACACCCATCAGCAACCTGCAACTGCGTCAGGAGGCTGATGGGTGCAGCTGAGTGCAGGCATCGGCCATCGTGCCTTCTAAATGCCACTGTTAACAATTCTCAAGGGCGTTTAAATACTTAAAACAGCAGCAATCAAGGCGAGCTCTGATCACTGCTGTTACAGGTGGATGCCGGCTATGAATCACATCTGATATCTGCCTGGTATGGAGCAGGCTCAGCTCCTGAACCCGCTCCATACAATTAGAGCCAGAAGGTGACAGCTATGACAAGGTTAGAAAATTTCACTTTTCGGTTTCCAAACATGGAAAGACAAATGGAATTCCCTAACACATGTGAAAGAGCCCTTATACATTTAGTAAATGTGCCCAAACATATGAATGTTCTTACACAATACACTGTTACATACACACATCTTACAAAAATACATATAATTCCAGATATAAAAACATGCAGACACACACACAGATGTACAGGAGGAGGAGGAGGTGAGCTGTGACATCATATATTGTGAATGGTGGATCCTGTGTTATCTACTATATATAGAGGTGTTATCAGTCATTGTACAGGAGGAGGTGAGCTGTGACATCACCTATTGTGAATGGTGGATCCTGTGTTATGTACTGTATATAGAGGTGTTATCAGTCATTGTACAGGAGGAGGAGGTGAGCTGTGACATCATCTATTGTGAATGGTGGATCCTGTGTTATCTACTGTGTATAGAGGTGTTATCAGTCATTGTACAGGAGGAGGAGGAGGTGAGCTGTGACATCACCTATTGTGACTGGTGGATCCTGTGTTATCTACTGTATATAGAGGTGTTATCAGTCATTGTACAGGAGGAGGAGGTGAACTGTGACATCACCTATTGTGAATGGTGGATCCTGTGTTATCTACTCTATATAGAGGTGTTATCAGTCATTGTACAGGAGGAGGAGGTGAGCTGTGATATCACCTATTGTGAATGGTGGATCCTGTGTTATCTACTGTATATAAAGGTATTATCAGTCATTGTACAGGAGGAGGAGGTGAGCTGTGACATCACCTATTGTGAATGGCGGATCCTGTGTTATCTACTGTATATAGAAGTGTTATCAGTCATTGTACAGGAGGAGGAGGTGAGCTGTGACATCACCCATTGTGAATGGTGGATACTGTGTTATCTACTGTATATAGAGGTGATATCAGTCATTGTACAGGAGGAGTAGGTGAGCTGTGATATCACCTATTGTGAATAGTGGATCCTGTGTCATCTACTGTATATAGAGGTGTTATCAGTCATTGTACAGGAGGAGGAGGAGGTGAGCTGTGACATCACCTATTGTGAATGGTGGATCCTGTGTTATCTACTGTATATAGAGGTGTTATCAGTCATTGTACAGGAGGAGGAGGTGGTGAGCTGTGACATCACCTATTGTGAATGGTGGATCCTGTGTTATCTACTGTATATAGAGGTGTTATCAGTCATTGTACAGGAGGAGGTTAGCTGTGACATCACCTATTGTGAATGGTGGATCCTGTGTTATCTACTGTATATAGAGGTGTTATCAGTCATTGTACAGGAGGAGGTGAGCTGTGACATCACCTATTGTGAATGGTGGATTCTGTGTTATCTACTGTATATAGAGGTGTTATCAGTCATTGTACAGGAGGAGGTTAGCTGTGACATCACCTATTGTGAATGGTGGATCCGGTGTTATCTACTGTATATAGAGGTGTTATCAGTCATTGTACAGGAGGAGGAGGTGAGCTGTGACATCACCTATTGTGAATGGTGAATCCTGTGTTATCTACTGTATATAGAGGTGTTATCAGTCATTGTACAGGAGGAGGTGAGCTGTGACATCACCTATTGTGAATGGTGGATCCTGTGTTATCTACTGTATATAGAGGTGTTATCAGTCATTGTACAGGAGGAGGAGGTGAGCTGTGGCATAAAATAAATTATATAAAAGAAATAGCTATTAAAATTGTGAAAATCAAACTATTTGATTGGTTGTTATGGGAAAATCCTTTATGTTTCTTTGGTTTTGTAAAGTCGGTCCTTATATCTTTTTGTCTTCTCAGGAAATCATATTAACCTAGTTACGATAAATTATCCCTCCGATCCTTGTGAAGACGACTGGATCTGGTCAAAAAAGAAGTGTTACTACTTTTCTTCTAACATTAGTGAATGGCAGACGGGTCAGGATTTCTGCGCCTCCAGGAACGCGTCTCTCGCCCTTCTAGATTCCATCGACGAGCTGGTGAGCGCACGATGTACAAGATGAACTGTTAATCTGTGCTTTTCCCCATTTTGCTTATTTTGTTGGTGGTTTTTGTCTCCATGAGCCACGAGACATTTCCATGTGCATTGATTACCACAACTTTTAATATCAAAAGTCCCTTCTGCTCCAAATTATACTCATTGAGCCAACGGCCCACAAATACTGCATCATATAAGGTGGTCGGAGGGTCTTGTAGTGGTGATTTTGGAGAATGTGGTAGAAAATAGCATTTATAATCACTTGGGTTTTACGGAGGACAGAAGTTGTCAAACTAACCTGATAAGTTTTATAAATTGGTGAGAACTCGCGGGACAGGGACACTTCCACTATACAAAGTGTTAGTGCCACCGCATCTGGAATATGCAATTCAGATCTGGGCACCAATTCATATAAAAGAGGCCCTGGAGATAGAACGGTACAAAGAGCCGCAAAACTGATAAGGGACATGGGGGATCTTATAAGGAAAAAGTAAAAGACTTAATTTATATAGTCGTAAGAAGAGGGGTGCTAAGGGGAGAAATGATTAATGTGTGCAAGAACATAAGTAGCCAAAAGAAGTATAGTTGATGAAAAACTGTCACTCAAAAGACAGGAGGGCGTTCCCTCCATCTGGAGAATGAAAGGTTCAATCCCCAGAGGACACAAGGCTTCTCCAGCACGAGAACTATTAATCTGTGGAATAGTCGACCTCAGGAGCTGGTGACGGAGGACACCATTCAGGGTTTGAAACAAAGCTTAACATTTTTTTAAGCAGAAAATGACATAAATATGGACATGTATTCTTTCTTTGTGAAATTATTACTCTGAATTTTAACCAGTCATGAATTGACCACTTGTAGTCAGGAGGGGAAAATGAGCTCTGTATTACGGATGTACCTAAACCTCTTTCTTTTTATCTTTTCCCAATGCTCATTTGAACTTGATGTTTGTTTCTATTATGAAATGTTTTAGTATCCCTGGTGGTCTAGCGTAGCTTAGCAATTAATATATGGTATATATGATGAGTCAGGGTTGCTGCTGTTAACCATTTAGATGCTGCTGTCAATCTTTGACAGCAGCATTTAAATGGAATGATCACCAGTGCACACCGGCACCTGTCGGCCCCAGGGATTGTAATCGCCATGGGCTACATGCTGAAAGTCCCAGTTGCTACAATCTTGGTACTCCTGTGAAGTCCAGCCACATGCTGAGCTTACGAGGAGACAGTCAATTTCTCTGTATACAGCAATATTGAGGAATCGTATTACATAGTCCAAACGATCAGATGATTGAAGGTTCCAGTCCCCTAAAGAGAGCAAAGCATAACAATTTTTAAAAATGTTAAAAAAAATTGGAATCGCCTACCTTTTTTCCTCATTAAAAATAAAACAATTAAAAAAATGAATATATTTAGTATTGCCACGTCCATTAAAAATTCAATCAATCAAAATAAAAAAAAAATAATTAACCCTTATGATAAATGCCGTAAAGAGAAAAAAAATCAGAATGACAAAACTTCAATTTTTTTTGAATGGGCAGGGAATGGAGCTGGAGCGACAGAGGCTTCAGATCTACCATAGCTCTTCAGCCTCATTTGCATATGAATTCATACGCTGATTTGTTAGTAACGGAGGAGCGGACTGGACGTGTACTAATAATGTTAGTAGTGTGTGTGTGCAAAATTTGGGAGCTCTAGGTGTTAAATTAAAGGGTTATTTCACGGAAAAAACTGGCGTGGGCTCCCTTGCTGGCTCTCCGCTAGAGAGGGAAAGCCAGTGACTGAGGGCAGATATTAATTGCCTAGAGAGGGACCATGGTTATTGCCCCCCTTGGCTAAAAAAATCTGCCCCCAGCCACCCCAGAAAAGGCACATCTGTAAGATCAGGCACTTAGCCTCTCTCTTTCCACTGCCCTGTGGCATTGGCATATGGGGTAAAAAGGGGTTATTGTCACCTTGCTATTGTAAGGTGACATTAAGCCTGGTTAATAATGGAGAGGTGTCAATAAGACACCTCTCCATTATTAATCCAATAGTAGGAAAGGGTTAAAAATACACACACACAATAAGAATAAAGTATTTTATTGAAAGAAAGAAACACACAGGTTTTTAATATGTTTATTGTACGCTCAATACAACCAAAGACCCTCGTTCTCCTGGAAAACAATCCAAAATAAAAAAGCAACAATATCTCACACTGTAAATCCATCTCTAGGGGTTAAATTAATTTACAACCAGGAGCGCTGCTAATAATGCCACTCCTGGCTGTAAAAGACTGGGGAATGAAGAAATGCAAGAGGGCAGAGCTTCAGTGACTAGTGGTGAGTTCACCGAAGCCCCGCCCCCTGGCGGCATAAACTCATATGAACTGTAGCATGGGAAATATATATATATACAGTTAGGTCCATATATATTTGGACAGAGACAACCTTTTTCTAATTTTGGTTATAGACATCAGGGCCGGCCTTTGCCCTGTGCGACCTGTGCGGCCGCACAGGGCGCCAAGCAGTGGCGTAGGAAGGGGGGGGCGGGGGGGGCGGGCTGCCCCGGGCGGCACAATGCGGGGGGCGGCACAATGCGGGGGGCGGGTCGCCGGCGGCGCAGAATTTACCTGTTCGCATGTCGGCTTCAGAAAAATGGCCGCCGCGATCTCCATCTGCGCATGCGCGGCATCCCGCGGCCATTTTCCTGAAGCCCCAGGCAGCAGAGCACTCCACCTGCGCACGCGCGGCCTCAGGAAGATGGCCGCCCCCACCGATAACCAGACAGAGCAGGATCGCGGTCAGGTAAGCAGAACTTGTTTTTTTTTTTTTTTTATTGAGAGCGGCGATCGGGGGGGGGGGCCCAGGGCAGAAAGCTGGACACAGGGGGGGCAGAAAGCTGGACACTGGGGGGCAGAAAGCTGGACACTGGGGGGCAGAAAGCTGGACACAGGGGGGCAGAAATCTGGACACAGGGGGGCAGAAAGCTGGACACTGGGGCAGAACGCTGGACACAGGGGGGGGCAGAAAGCTGGACACAGGGGGGCAGAAAGGACATTGGGGCAGAACGCTGCACACGAGGGCAGAACGCTGGACACGGGGGGCAGAACGCTGGACACGGGGGCAGAACGCTGGACACTGGGGCAGAACGCTGGACACTGGGGCAGAACGCTGGACACTGGGGCAGAACGCTGGACACTGGGGCAGAACGCTGGACACTGGGGCAGAACGCTGGACACAGGGGGGGGCAGAAAGCTGGACACTGGGGCAGAACGCTGGACACGGGGGGGCAGAAAGCTGGACACTGGGGGGCAGAAAGCTGGACACTGGGGCAGAACGCTGGACACAGGGGGGGGCAGAAAGCTGGACACTGGGGGGCAGAAAGCTGGACACAGGGGGGGGCAGAAAGCTGGACACTGGGGGGCAGAAAGCTGGACACTGGGGCAGAACGCTGGACACAGGGGGGGGCAGAAAGCTGGACACTGGGGGGCAGAAAGCTGGACACAGGGGGGGGCAGAAAGCTGGACACAGGGGGGCAGAAAGGACATTGGGGCAGAACGCTGCACACGAGGGCAGAACGCTGGACACGGGGGCAGAACGCTGGACACTGGGGCAGAACGCTGGACACTGGGGCAGAACGCTGGACACTGGGGCAGAAAGCTGGACACTGGGGGGCAGAAAGCTGGACACAGGGGGGCAGAAAGCTGGACACAGGGGGGCAGAAAGCTGGACACTGGGGCAGAACGCTGGACACAGGGGGGGGCAGAAAGCTGGACACTGGGGGGCAGAAAGCTGGACACTGGGGCAGAACGCTGGACACAGGGGGGGGCAGAAAGCTGGACACTGGGGGGCAGAAAGCTGGACACAGGGGGGGGCAGAAAGCTGGACACAGGGGGGCAGAAAGGACATTGGGGCAGAACGCTGCACACGAGGGCAGAACGCTGGACACGGGGGGCAGAATGCTGGACACTGGGGCAGAACGCTGGACACGGGGGCAGAAAGCTGGACACGGGGGCAGAAAGCTGGACACGGGGGCAGAAAGCTGGACACGGGGGCAGAAAGCTGGACACTGGGGCAGAAAGCTGGACACTGGGGCAGAAAGCTGGACACTGGGGCAGAAAGCTGGACACTGGGGCAGAACGCTGGACATTGGGGCAGAACGCTGGACACTGATGCAGAAAGCTGGACATTGGGGCAGAACGCTGGACTTTGGAGCAGAACGCTGGACATTGGGGCAGAAAGCTGGACACAGGAGCAGAAAACTGGACACAGGGGCAGAAAGCTGGACACTGGGGCAGAAAGCTGGACACAGGGGCAGAAAGCTGGACACAGGGGCAGAAAGCTGGACACAGGGGCAGAAAGCTGGACACGGGCAGAAAGCTGGACACAGGGGCAGAAAGCTGGACACAGGGGCAGAATGGAGAAACGGGGCATGATTGGAGACACGGGGCAGGATGACAGACATGGCGTCATGACTGGAGACACTGGAGGCAGGATTGGAGACAGATGGGGCAGGATCATGGGGCAGGATGGATACGATGGAGACAGATGGGGCAGGATGGGAAGATCATATGGGGCAGGATGGATACTCATGAGGGCAGGATGGGAGAACATATGGCTGGAGCCAGGAATGAGACACACGGGGGCCAGGATGGCGAATATTATTACCACAGGGGCTAATTAAGGGATATTATTACTGCAGTGATGTATTTATTTTATTTTTTGAGTATACTGTTTTAAATGGAGGGGCAGTCCTATTACTGTGAGAGTGACACTATGTCGCCTTCTTCATGTGGTGTAATGTAGAAGTTGGGAAAATTAAGTAATGTGTTCTGCAAGTGGAACTCGTGATAACTGTGTTATTTCCTGCAGAGACGAGTCCTGGCTGGATGAAGTGATGGCGGTCTGTGCTGGATGAAAGATGAAGGACTTCACCTAGAGATGTCACTGGTGAGTCAGTGTGTTACCTATACACTGATACTATACACTGTATACTATATACAGAGCTCCTGTGTATGTCACCGGTGATCACTGTATTACCTATACACAGACGCTGCATACTAAGTACAGATCTCCTGTGTATAATGGCACTTACGGTGATAGTATTGTGGGTTTTTTTTATTATTGATCAGTATTGTAGTATTCAGTCACTAAGTGGTGGTAATATGTGGTCTGGTCATGATGTTGTGGTATTTGTTCCTTGTATTTGATATTATTCGATCACTGTGGTGGTAATATGTCATCTGGTCATGGTGTGGCGGTATTTGTGCCTTGTAGATAGTATTATAGGTCACTGCGGTGATATGGTGTCTGGTCTGTCTATTGAACATCAGCTGAGTGAAGAAATAGACTTGTTGTCCTGACTATTTTTGGTAACCTTTGTGTGTATTGAGCCCGGGGGGGGGGGGGGGGGGGGGCGCCGTCCTGCAGTCTCGCACAGGGCGCCTTTTGGGCTAAGTCCGGCCCTGATAGACATTACCACAATGAATTTTAAACAAAACAATTCAGATGCAGTTGAAGTTCAGACTTTCAGCTTTCATTTGAGGGTATCCACATTAAAATTGGATGAAGGGTTTAGGAGCTTCCGCTCCTTAACATGTGCCACCCTGTTTTTAAAGGGACCAAAAGTAATTGGACAATTGACTCCAAGGCTATGTCATGGACAGGTGTGGGCAATCCCTTCGTTATGTCATTCTGAATTAAGCAGATAAAAGGCCTGGAGTTGATTTGAGGTGTGGTGCTTGCATTTGGAAGGTTTTGCTGTGAAGTAAACATGCGGTCAAAGGAGCTCTCCATGCAGGTGAAACAAGCCATCCTTAAGCTGCGAAAACAGAGAAAAAACCCATCCGAGAAATTGCTACAATATTAGGAGTGGCAAAATCTACAGTTTGGTACATCCTGAGAAAGAAAGAAAGCACTGGTGAACTCATCAATGCAAAAAGACCTGGGCGCCCACGGAAGACAACAGTGGTGGATGATCGCAGAATAATCTCCATGGTGAAGAGAAACCCCTTCACAACAGCCAACCAAGTGACCAACACTCTCCAGGAGGTCGGCGTATCAATATCCAAATCTACCATAAAGAGAAGACTGCATGAAAGTAACTACAGAGGGTTCACTGCACGGTGCAAGACACTCATAAGCATCAAGAAGAAAAAGGCTAAAAACATCTAAAAAAGCCAGCACAGTTCTGGAAGAACATTCTATGGACAGATGAAACCAAGATCAACCTCTACCAGAATGATGGAAAGAGAAAAGTATGGCGAAGGCGTGGTACCGCTCATGATCCAAAGCATACCACATCATCTGTAAAACACGGTGGAGGCAATGTGATGGCTTGGGCATGCATGGCTGCCAGTGGCACTGGGTCACTAGTGTTTATTGATGATGAGACACAGGACAGAAGCAGCCGAATGAATTCTGAGGTCTTCAGAGCCGCCATACTGTGTGCTCAGATCCAGCCAAATGCAGCAAAACTGATTGGTCGTCGTTTCATACTACAGTATACAATGACCCAAAACATAAAGCCAAAGCAACCCAGGAGTTTATTAAAGCAAAGAAGTGGAATATTCCTGAATGGCCAAGTCAGTCACCTGATCTCAACCCAATTGAGCAGCATTTCACTTGTTAAAGACTAAACTTCAGACAGAAAGGCCCACAAACAAACAGCAACTGAAAACCACCGCAGTGAAGGCCTGGCAGAGCATCAAAAAGGAGGAAACACAGCGTCTGGTGATGTCCATGAGTTCAAGACTTCAGGCAGTCATTCCCAACAAAGGGTTTTCAACCAAGTACTAGAAATGAACATTTTATTTAAAATTATTTAATCTGTCCAATTACTTTTGGTCCCTTTAAAAACAGGGTGGCACATGTTAAGGAGCTGAAACTCCTAAACCCTTCATCCAATTTTAATGTGGATACCCTCAAATGAAAGCTGAAAGTCTGAACTTCAACTGCATCTGAATCGTTTTGTTTAAAATTTATTGTGGCAATGTCTAGAACCAAAATTAGAATAATGTTGTCTCTGTCCAAATATATATGGACCTAACTGTATATATATATATATATATATATATATACACAGTGGGTACGGAAAGTATTCAGACCCTTTTACTTTTCAATTTTTCACTCTTTGTTTCATTGCAGCCATTTGGTCCATTTGGTAAATTCAAAAAAGTTCATTTTTTCTCATTAATGTACACTCTGCATCCCATCTTGACTAAAAAAAACCCCAGAAATGTAGACATTTTTGCAAATTTGTTAAAGAAAAACTGAACTATCACATGGTCGTAAGTATTCAGACCCTTTGCTCAGACACTCATATGTAAGTCACATGCTGTCCATTTCCTTGTGATCCTCCTTGCGATGGTTCTACTCCTTCATTGGAGTCCAGCTGTGTGTAATTATACTGATAGGACTTGATTTGGAAAGGCGCACACCTGTCTATATAAGACCTCACAGCTCACAGTGTATGTCAGACCAAATGAGAATCATGAGGTCAAAGGAACTGGGCAAGGAGCTCAGAGACAGAATTGTGGCAAGGCGCAGATCTGGCCAAGGTTACAACAGAATTTCTGCAGTACTCAAGGCTCCTAAGAGCACAGTGGCCTCCATAATCCTTAAATGGAAGAAGTTTGGGACCACCAGAAGTCTTCCTAGACCTGGCCGTCCAGCCAAACTGAGCAATCGTGGGAGAGGAGCTTTGGTGAGAGAGGTAAAGAAGAACCCCAAGATCACTGTGGTTGAGCTCCAGAGATGCAGTAAGGAGATGGGAGAAAGTTCCCCAAAGTCAACTATCACTGCAGCCCTCCACCCGTCGGGCCTTTATTTCAGAGTGGCCGACGGAAGCCTCTCCTTGGTGCAAAGGAGAGAAACATGAGCACTACTGTATGAGGTGCCTAGGTAGGATCCCAAACCACATAGTAATGAAAGTAAGAACCTGGCACTCAACTTAAATGCAATATAGATGGCAAATTTATTCGGTCCACGGTAAATAGTACAACAAAACGTTTCAGTCTATATTGCATTTATGTTGAGTGCCAGGTTCTTACTTTTTCCTCAGTGCAAGACATATGAAAGCCGCATAGAGTTTGCTAAAAAAAAAAAGCCATGAAGGACTCCCAGGCTATGAGAAATAAGATTCTCTGGTCTGATGAGAGAAAGATAAACCTTTTTGGTGATAATTCTAAGCGGTATGAGTGGAGAAAACCAGGCACTGCTCATCACCTGCCCAATACAATCCCAACATTGAAACATGGTGGTGGCAGCATCATGCTATGGGGGTGTTTTTCAGCAGCAGGGACAGGACGACTGGTTGTCATTGAAGGAAACATGAATGCAGCAAAGTACAGAGATATCCTGGATGAAAACCTCTTCCAGAGTGCTCTGGAGTTCAGACTTGGCCGAAGGTTCACCTTCCAACAAGACACTGACCCTAAGCACACAGCTAAAATAACAAAGGAGCGGCTTCAGAACAACTCTGTGACCATTCTTGACTGGTCCAGCCAGAGCACTGATCTAAGCCCAATTGAGCATCTCTGGAGAAACCTGAAAATGGCTGTCCACCAACGTTCACCATCCAACCTGAAGGAACTGGAGAGGATCTGCAAGGAAGAATGGCCGAGGATCCCCAAATCCAGGAGTGAAAACTTGTTGCATCATTCCCAAGAAGACTCATGGCTGTACTAGCTCCAAAGGGGCTTCTACTCAATACTGAGCAAAGGGGCTGAAGACTTATGGTCCATGTGATATTTCAGTTTTTCTTTTTTAATAAATTTGCAAAAATTCCTACATTTCTGTTTTGATCAGTCAAGATGGGGTGCAGAGTGTACATTAATGATAGAACATGAACTTTTTTGCATTTACCAAATGGCTGCAATGAAACAGAGTGAAAAATTTAAAAGGGTCTGAATACTTTCCGTACCCACTTTGTATAAAGATCCCCATTGGCCTCTAAATTGGAATAGTCTTGTAAGGAGCTAAAAGTGATGGAGACGTTCTCTGAGTCTTTGTATATAGTAGGGCTAACGCAATTGTTTTGCTTCCTTTTGCAGAATTTTCTAGTGAGATTTAAAGGTTCTTCTGATCATTGGATCGGACTGTCGAGAGAACAGGAAGGACGGCCGTGGGTGTGGACGAACGGGACTTTATGTACTAATGCGTAAGTGTTAAAAAGTGGAATTAATAAACTCCCAGATGATTGTACATGTTGTTTTATGGCGGCATTATGGTGGCCATTCGTTAGATATCCTTTTAGTACATATGGACGTCATACTGGAGGGTCTCCAGTTTGGGACCCCATGCTATGTGCCAGTACAGAAAGCATAGAACCATACAAAAAAGATGATCACAAGGCTAATATTTATATATCAAAAAATACAATTTTTATTGAAAAAAACAACATTTAAAACCATACTGCTAAGGTCGGAAAAGAGGGAAAGGACAGACAAACTCATTGCTCACAATCACCCATAATCGATGCACAGATCCAGGTGAAAGCGGCTGTCACCTATATATATATATATATATATATATATATATATATATATATATATATATATATATATATATATATATACACACACATATACATACATACAGGGGGCTGCCAATAATACATTACATCACATAGGACAGAACAGACAAGGCTCTGTTGGACATTGTCATTGATTTAAACCCACATATCCTAATTATTCTCAATTGTGTTGCAAAAACATGCAAGTACTACATTAGCTCTGACCTATATATGCAGGTATACTGGCAGTCCCCCTAAATATATACTATATATATATATATATATATATATATATATATATATATATATCTATAATATAACACTGGGAGCTTCATTCTGTCTCACCACTTTATAGACTGCGCAAGCGCAAACGCCTGCGCAGTCTGGACCTCACAGAGTGACGCAGCCCAGAGGAGATTGCGGTATGCATAAGCACTGAACGCATGCCGCGATCTCCGACAGAGAAGCAGGGACGTGCCAGGAGGGTGAGTATGCTATATTCACCTGTCCCCCAATCCACTGCTGCATGCTGCTGTCTTCCGCGTTCTCTGCCTGTGACGTTCAGGTCAGAGGGCGCGATGACGCGATTCGTGCGCGCCGGCGCCGCCCTCTAACAGTCACAGCTAGAGCACCTGGACGAAGGAGCCGCGTGTCGCGCTGCGGTGGAAGGGGGGACAGGTGAATATAGCCAGAGCCAGTGGCGATACCGGCACCTGGCCCCCATAGCGTGCCGTGTCCCCGCCTGCTCAGGCCCCCGGCACTCGGCGCCCAGCGACGATAGGTATTTTTTTTTTTTTATTTCATCAACTTTTATGGAGCAGCATACGGGGTGTCACGGGGCTACCGCGACAGAGAAGTTCCAGAGAACCGCAGCGCTCTGGGCCTTGTTCACACACAGTGAACAGAAGCTCTTCTCCTGTATTCTGACCTGGCTGCTTTGTGCCAGCAGTGCAGGAGTTAAAGAAGTTGTCCACTACTATAACCTTTTTTTTTTTTTTTCATAAATCTTGCTATTATGGGCCACTGAAAACATCTACTGTGTTTATTTTAGCAATATTACCTTTTATCATGCTGTAGCAGCACATCTTTAGTGCTGGATTCAGCTCTCATGGGGTTAATCGACAACTTCCTTTCTCCTGAGTTACTGTACTCTAATACTACAAGTTCCATGATGCATTGCACTGCTACTAAGCCTGAACCTACCACACCCACTCCAAAACACACCCCAACCCCTCCCTCCTCTCCCTCCTCTAGCTTCAAAAAGATTTGTGATGTCATTTCTGTCCAACCTCCTCTTTTACATTTGTCCAACCCACACTCCATTACAGATAGATAGAGGGAAAGATAGATAGATAGATGATAGATAGATAGATAGATAGATAGATAGATAGATAGATAGATATGGGATAGATAGATAGATAGATAGATAGATAGATAGATAGATAGATAGATAGATAGATAATAAATAGATAGATAGATAGATAGATATGGGATAGATAGATAGATAGATAGATAGATAGATAATAAATAGATAGATAGATAGATAGACAGATAGATAATAAATAGATAGATGATAGATAGATAGATAGATAGATAGATAGATAGATAGATAGATAGATAGATAGATATGGGATAGATAGATAATAGATAGATAGATAGACAGACAGACAGATAGATAGACAGACAGATAGATATGGGATAGACAGATAGATAGATAGATACAGATATATCTATGTCTATTTCCATAGGTATGTCCTTATCCATGTTTCTAAACCCCTTGACCCCCTGGAGCTTTTTTGTTTTCGTTTATCGCTCCCCTTCTTTCCAGAGCCATAATTTTTCCGGCAGTATGGCCATGTGAGGACTTATCTTTTGCGGGACAAGTTCTACTTTTGAACGACACCATTGGTTTTACCTTGTCGTGTAGCAGAAAATGTGAAAAAAATTCAAAGTGCAATGAAATGGCAAAAAAGTGCAATCCCACACATGTTTTTTGCTTGGCTTTTTGGCTAGGTTCACTAAATGCTAAGGCTGTGTGCACACGTTGCGGATCTGATTGCAGATCCGCAGCGTTTTTGCTGCACTGAATTGCATCAAATCCGCAGTGTAGTTTACAACCAATGTAAGTCTATGGGAGCCGCAGACTTGTTGTGCACATGCTGCGGAAAAAGCCGCACCAAAACCACACCAAGAACTGCATCAAAACCGCACCAAAAACTGCATCAAAACCGCACCAAAACTGCAAAACTGCACCAGGTTTTGATGCAGTTTTTGGTGCAGTTTTGATGCAGTTTTTGGTGCAGTTTTGATGCTTTTTTTGGTGCGGTTTATGCGCGGTTTTAATGCCATTTTTGGAAATAAGTAAATAAACGGAAAATGTGCATGATTTGAATGGAAACATGCATGAAAAAACGGATTCCAAGGCCGGATTCATCATTTCACAGCTCAGTTTCATACGTTTTTTTGCCGGATCCGTCGCTGTGCATTTTTTCGCCGGACAGAAAAAACGTTCCTCTGTATGTGTTTTCCATCCGGCGGAAACAGCTTTTTTGACGGATCCGGCAAAAAACGGATGAAACTCTATGAGAAAAAAACGGATCTGACGGAAAAAAATGGATCCGTTTTTTTCAAAACTCACCGGATTGTGCCTCACGGCAAAAACCTGATGTGTGAAAGCAGCCAAATATATGGATAGATACATCTATGTATCTATAGATATATCTATAAATAAATATATCTATAGATAGATATATCCATAGATATATAATAGAAAGGCTGATGTTTCTATAAGGCTACTTTCACACTTGCGTTTTTCGCAATCCGTCTTTTTGGGAAAAAAACGGATCCTGCAAATGTGCTCGAAGGATGCGTTTTTTACCCATAGACGTGTATTAGTGAAGGATCGCGACGGATTGCCACACGTCGCGTCCATCGTGCAACGGATCCATCGTGTTTTGGTGGACCGTTGGCACGTCCGTCGCATCTGCCATTTTCTACCGCGCATGCGCGGCCAAAACTCCGCCCCCTCCTCCCCGGACTTCAGAATGGGCAGCGGATGCGTTGAAAAACTGCATCCGCTGCCCACGACGTGCACAAATTTCACAACGTGCGTCGGTACGTCGGCCCAACGCATAGCGATGGACCCGTGCCGACGCAAGTGTGAAACAGGGCTTAATGAGCATTTAATTTAATAAAAAACTGAAAAAGACGGCGTGGGCTCCCGCGCAATTTTCTGCGCAAGAGGGGGAAAGCCGACGGCCGGGGGCCAATATTTGTAGCCTGCTATGAATATCAGCCCGCAGCTGTCTGCGTAGCCTTTATTGGCTATTAAAATTGGGGGACCCCCCCCCAAAAAAATGACGCGGGGTCCCCCTATATTTTATAGCCAGAAAGGCTACGCAGACAGCTGCGGGCTGATATTCATAGCCTAGAGAGGGGCCATGGATATTGGTCCCCCCCCGGCTACAAATACCAGTCCGCAGCCACCCCAGAAATGGCGCATCTGTAAGATGCGCCAATTCCGGCACTGAGGCTGGTTTTACACTTGCGTTTTTGGACGCTGCGTTTTAGCGCTAAAAAACGCATGCGGTTTTTTCCCTATACTTAACATTAAAAACGCATGCTTTTTTTCGCATGCGTTTTGACGCGTTTTCGGCAACGCATGCGTTTTCGAACGCGCGCATTCATTTGCAGAAATGCAACCTGTAGTAATTTTTATCGGCGTTTTTTTGCCGCAAAAAAACGTATGCGTTTATTTGCGGCAAAAAAATGCATTGCTGTCTATGTAAACGCATGCGTTTTTAAGCACATGCGTTTGTTTGCGTTAAAAACGCATGCGTTTTTATAAAAAAAAACTGAAAAAACACTGAAAAACCACCCACCACCATCAGGGTGATAAAGGGATCCAAACCCTAACCCTACCCCTAACCTCACCCCTAACCGTTTAATGAACATTTTCTGACAGTCATAGTGCCACGATATTTCAGTGCCACGTATTTCAGTACCACGTATTTCAGTGCCACGTGCCACGTATATAAGTGTTCACGTATGTAAGTGCTACGTGCCACGTATTTAAGTGCCACGTATGTAAGTGCCACGTATGTAAGTGCCATGTATGTAAGTGCCACGTATTTAAGTGCCATGTGCCACGGATTTAAGTGCCACCTATGTAAGTGCCACGTGTTTCAGTGCCACGTATTTCAGTGCCACGGATTTAAGTGCCACGTATGTAAGTGTCACGTATAAAGTGCCACGTAACCCTAGCTATTTCTATTTATAGTGGGTTCTCTTGTGGATTTTGATGATTGGCAGCTGTCACACACTTCTCAGCATGCGTTTTAAAAATGCAAACGCGTGAAAAAACGCATGTAAACGCGGCAAAACGCCGCGTTTTTTTTCTACATGCAAAAACGCATGCGTCTAAAAAACGCAGCGTTTTACCGCGTTTACATGCGTTTTTTTCACACATGCTTTTTTTTAAAAACGCATGCAGATAAAAACGCAAGTGTGAAACCAGCCTTAGCCCCTCTCTTCCCCCTCCCGTGTAGCGGTGGGATATGGGGTAATAAGGGGTTAATGTCACCTTGCTATTGTAAGGTGACATTAAGCCGGGTTAATAACGGAGAGGCGTCAATAAGACGCCTATCCATTATTAATCCAATACTAAAAAAGGGTTAATAAAACACACACACATTAGGAAAAAGTATTTTAATATTCTTCATTTAACCATACTTACCATACTTCAGCGCCTGCAAAAAACGTAACATAATAAACCGTATACTACCTGTCTGCCGTAGTCCAATTAATAAAGAGTGTCCCACGACGATCTCCCCTATAGAACAGTGACATCGGGTGATGTCACTGCTCTATAGGACCCTCAGTGACACACTGACAGGAGACAATGGCTCCTGTAGTGCATCACTGAGGTTACTAAAGTTCACTGGTCTCACTTTATGGCAAAAAGCTGTGTGGGAAAATTTCTCAACAGCAATGCCATAAAGTGAGACTAGGGACTATTTTCTCACAGGGGCGTAGGAATACATTGTGGGGAATACATTGTGGAAGGATACCTTCCTCCCCTCATTGTGTTCCTGGAGCCCCTGGAGAGTGGTTGTGACAGCTGATGCTCCTGCTCTCCACGGGAGATCGTCGTGGGACACTCGTTTTAATTGGATTTCTGCGGATCAGGGAGTATAGTGTTTGTTTATTATTTTAATATTTTTTACAGATGACAATGGCTTCGGGGATCAAAGTGACAAGTGATGGTGAGTATGTACTCTATGTTTTATGTACTGTATGTCTATATGTATGTACTGTATGTCTATATGTATGTACTGTATGTATGTATGTACTGTATGTATGTATGTATGTACTGTATGTATGTACTGTATGCGCATGTCGTCGCATGCCGCATGTCGTCGCATGCCGCATGTCGTCGCATGCAGCATGTCGTCGCATGCAGCATGTCGTCGCATGGCGCATGTCGTCGCATGCAGCATGTCGTTGCATGCAGCATGTCGTCGCATGGCGCATGTCGTCGCATGCAGCATGTCGTCGCATGGCGCATGTCGTCGCATGCAGCATGTCGTCGCATGGCGCATGTCGTCGCATGCAGCATGTCGTCGCATGCAGCATGTCGTCGCATGGCGCATGTCGTCGCATGCAGCATGTCGTCGCATGCAGCATGTCATCGCATGCAGCATGTCGTCGCATGGCGCATGTCGTCGCATGCAGCATGTCGTCGCATGGCGCATGTCGTCGCATGGCGCATGTCGTCGCATGGCGCATGTCCTGTATGTGTTCTATGTATGTATGTACTGTATATGTGTTTTTTTTTCTTTGTTTTTTTTTTACATTCAACACATTAGCCGGATGATGGGACTACTACTGTCCCATCATTGGCTAATGTGTCACTCACTGTCACTGTAGCAGGCAGAGCCCGATGGGACTTGTAGTCCCATCGGACATGCCTGCACACTGAGACAACGCCACCACCACCGCACAGCCACCTTCAGCACCGGCAGCCGCCGCCACGGCACCGGCAGCCGCTGCCACGGCACCGGCCGCAGCCGCCGCCATGGCACCGGCCGCCGCGGTGGGGCCGGCCGTCGACGCACCAGCGGCCGCCGCGGGACCGGCCGCAGCCACGGGATCAGCCGCAGCACATCTCGGCAAGCAGATCCCAGCACCAGACACCTGCGGTGCACAGCCCCGCCCGCCCCCAGCAAAGCCCCGCCCGCCCCCAGCACAGCCCCGCCCGCCCCCAGCACAGCACAGTCCCGCCCACAGCCCAGTCACTCTTGTGTGACTGCTGACTGTGCGGCTGGGACACGCCTGTTACTGACGTCACGTCAATTTCCAGAGTCTGGAAATTGACGTGACGTCGGCGGAAATTAGCGGTGGCTGCAGCCTGGGGGTCACGTGACCCGGACTCAGCCGCCAGCATAGCGCCGCTCACAGGGGAAAAAGGCAACGCAAGGTATTTACACAATTCATCAGGGGCCCTGGGGGGATACATTGGGGGGATAATTGAAAGTAGTGGACAACCCCTTTAACCTTATTGCTGAGAGCTGGGTCTCTCAGCTGAAGTGGATCTTGTAATCTGATCCTCTATATAGACCCAGTCCTGACTTCAGCTATTGTCAGTGATCAGTTCTACTGCCTGGCTTGGAGGTTGAAGGAGCGTAGTGTTGGAGTTGGAGGTTTATTTACAGAGATTGGTGTCTGCTGTTTTGGTTGCATGTTAAACCTGTTTTCCTTCCTAGTTTATTCCTTCTCTTCCCTTCTCTGTGTTTCCTCTGTGGTTGTGTGAGCATTTGGTGAGTTTGAGACTTTTAGTTACCTTGTCTGTATACCCTGTTGTTTGTTCTATAGTTACACTGGTGCAGTCCACCTCCCTGGGGGGGAGAGGGGGCCACTGATAGGGCCTGCACATGAGACAGGGATACGCTGGCGGCTCAGGCCTCCTAACCATCATGGGTACCCCTGAGATAAGGGAAAGTCAGGGCCCCATTATAGTGGCAGGGACAGGTGCGCAGGGCCGGACTGGGACTAAAATTCAGCCCTGGCATTTGAAGTTACACAGGCCCACTTGTCACATGGTGACTGTATAATATCTTTGTACACTTGTAGGCAGGGCCGGTTTTAGGCAAAGTGGGGCCCCAAATGCTAACATATTGCACATCACACAGAAGCCTTTCTGTTGTATTTACGTGCGCTGAGTTCAGGCCGCTAAACGAGTTTGATCGACAATACTGAAGTTGTTCAACGCTTGTTTCCCGGCCTCTTTCCACCAGCTGAGGAATAATGATGAGACAGAACGATCACTAATAGATCACCATACAGTATCATGTTTTCAGCAGCACATCTACAGTTTACACTGGCAATGTGCTGCTGACAACAAGGCTTTTTGTTCCAGCAAAAACAATCCGAATATGCAGCATTTTACTTGTTTAGTAAAATACACCCCATAGTCCTCCATATATTATAATGTGCTCCATAGTCCTCCATATAGTATAATACACTCCCTATAGTCCTCCATATATTAAAATACACTGCTCAGTCCTCCACATAGTATAATACACTCCTCATAGTCCTCCATATAGCATAATACAATCCTCATAGTCCTCCATATAGCATAATACAATCCTCATAGTGCTCCATATAGTATAATGCACCGCCACAGTCATCCATGTAGTACAATTCACTTCCCATAGTATAATGCACCCCATAGTTCTTCATATAGTATAACGTATTCCCCATAGTCCTCGATACAGTATAATGCAGCCCACATATAGTATAATGCAGCCACCCCAGAGTATAATGCAGCCACCCCAGAGTATAATGCAGCCACCCCAGAGTATAATGCAGCCACCCCACAGAGTATAATGCAGCCACCCCAGAGTATGTAACCCCCATAGAATATAATACAGCCCACCTCCCCATAATATATAATGTAGCCCCCCATAGAATATAATGCAGCCCCCCATAGTATATAACGCAGCTTCCCCCATAGAATATAATATACCCCCACAATAGTATATAACACAGCCACATAGTACATAACATGGCCTCCCCCATAGAATATAATATACTCCCCATAGTATATAGCAAAGCCCGCATATTATATAGCACAAACCGCATAGTATACAGCACAGCCTGCATACTATAGCACAGCTCGCGTAGTAGATAACACAGCCCACACAGCAGTATTCAGCACAGACCACACAGTAGTATACAGCACAGACCACACAGTAGTATACAGCACAGCCCACGTAGAAGTATACAGCACAGTCCACACAGTAGTATACAGCACAGCCCACAGAGTAATATATACAGCACAGCCCACAAAGTAATATATACAGCACAGCCCACAAAGTAATATATACAGCACAGCCCACAGAGAACTATATACAGCACAGCCCACAGAGAACTATATACAGCACAGCCCACAGAGAACTATATAAAGCACAGCCCAGAGTACTATATACAGCACAGCCCAGAGTACTATATAAAGCACAGCCCAGAGAGTACTATATACAGCACAGCCCAGAGAGTACTATATACAGCACAGCCCAGAGAGTACTATATACAGCACAGCCCACAGAGTACTATATACAGCACAGCCCACAGAGTACTATACACAGCACAGCGAGTACTATATACAGCACAGCCCACAGAGTACTATATACAGCACAGCCCACAGAGTACTATATACAGCACAGCCCACAGAGTACTATATACAGCACAGCCAGCCCACAGAGAACTATATACAGCACACAGTAGTATACAGCACAGAGCACAGCCCACAGAGAACTATATACAGCCCACAGTAGTATACAGCACAGAGCACAGCCCACAGAGAGCTATATACAGCCCACAGTAGTATACAGCACAGAGCACAGCCCACAGAGAACTATATACAGCCCACAGCAGTATACAGCACAGAGCACAGCCCACAGAGAACTATATACAGCCCACAGCAGTATACAGCACAGAGCACAGCCCACAGAGAACTATATACAGCCCACAGCAGTATACAGCACAGAGCACAGCCCACAGAGAACTATATACAGCCCACAGCAGTATACAGCACAGAGCACAGCCCACAGAGAACTATATACAGCACAGAGCAGTATACAGCACAGAGCACAGCCCACAGAGAACTATATACAGCCCACAGCAGTATACAGCACAGAGCACAGCCCACAGAGAACTATATACAGCCCACAGCAGTATACAGCACAGAGCACAGCCCACAGAGAACTATATACAGCCCACAGCAGTATACAGCACAGAGCACAGCCCACAGAGAACTATATACAGCCCACAGCAGTATACAGCACAGAGCACAGCCCACAGAGAACTATATACAGCCCACAGCAGTATACAGCACAGAGCACAGCCCACAGAGAACTATATACAGCCCACAGCAGTATACAGCACATAGCACAGCCCACAGAGAACTATATATAGCACAGAGCACACAGTAGTATACAGCACAGAGCACAGCCCACAGAGAGCTATATACAGCCCACAGCAGTATACAGCACAGAGCACAGCCCACAGAGAACTATATACAGCCCACAGTAGTATACAGCACAGAGCACAGCCCACAGAGAACTATATACAGCCCACAGTAGTATACAGCACAGAGCACAGCCCACAGAGAACTATATACAGCCCACAGCAGTATACAGCACAGAGCACAGCCCACAGAGAACTATATACAGCACACAGTAGTATACAGCACAGAGCACAGCCCACAGAGAACTATATACAGCCCACAGCAGTATACAGCACAGAGCACAGCCCACAGAGAACTATATACAGCCCACAGCAGTATACAGCACAGAGCACAGCCCACAGAGAACTATATACAGCCCACAGCAGTATACAGCACAGAGCACAGCCCACAGAGAACTATATACAGCCCACAGCAGTATACAGCACAGAGCACAGCCCACAGAGAACTATATACAGCCCACAGCAGTATACAGCACAGAGCACAGCCCACAGAGAACTATATATAGCACAGAGCACACAGTAGTATACAGCACAGAGCACAGCCCACAGAGAGCTATATACAGCCCACAGCAGTATACAGCACAGAGCACAGCCCACAGAGAACTATATACAGCCCACAGTAGTATACAGCACAGAGCACAGCCCACAGAGAACTATATACAGCCCACAGTAGTATACAGCACAGAGCATAGCCCACAGAGAACTATATACAGCCCACAGCAGTATACAGCAGAGCACAGCCCACAGAGAACTATATACAGCCCACAGTAGTATACAGCACAGAGCACAGCCCACAGAGAACTATATACAGCCCACAGCAGTATACAGCACAGAGCACAGCCCACAGAGAACTATATACAGCCCACAGCAGTATACAGCACAGAGCACGGCCCACAGAGAGCTATATACAGCCCACAGCAGTATACAGCACAGAGCACAGCCCACAGAGAACTATATACAGCCCACAGCAGTATACAGCACAGAGCACAGCCCACAGAGAACTATATACAGCCCACAGCAGTATACAGCACAGAGCACAGCCCACAGAGAACTATATACAGCCCACATCTCTTCTCTTCCTCCCCTCACCTCCTCCGAGAATGGCCCCACAGTCCAGAAAAAAAAAAAACTCTCCTCACCTCTCCTCGTGCCCAGCGTTGCTTCCTGGTTCCTGCTCCTGTCTCAGCAGCTGCAGTCTGCCCGGGACACAGCAGGTGCGCGATGATATGACATCATCGCGCACCCGCAGTGTCAGAGGCAGAGCGGGGAATGATGGGAGAGGAGCGTCTGTAGACGCTCTCTCCTCCATCATTGCATTCAACTGTACCGGCGTCTATACGCCGGTATAGTTGAATGCGACGGCGGGGGCGGCGGATTGAGCAGCCCACCACTGGCACCGGCCCTTCTGGCATTTGCCAGAAGTGCCCTATGGCCAGTCCGGCCCTGCAGGTGCGGGTCCCAGTACGCCGTCCTGCCCCTTTATCGCTGCATACGGCGTGACAGTATCACTGACTTTAAAAATTTTCTTGGTCCAATATGGACCCCATTGCTGCTTTAGCTGGACAAATACAGCAACTCAGCCTAGAGGTGGCTGACCTCCACTCGGCAGTTGTGCAGCGCACTCCAGTGGCCACTGCAGGGGTTGCTACACCTCCACAAGCTTTGCTGGAGCCTAAAATTGCGTTACCTGACAGGTTCTCTAGGGGGCATGACAAATTTGTTACGTTCAGGGAGGCCTGTAAATTGTATTTTAGGTTGCGTCCTCACACTTCAGGTTCAGAGGAGCAGAGGGTTGGAATTATAGTATCGCTCCTACAAGGTGACCCTCAGGCCTGGGCATTTTCACTTCCCGCTGACGCTTTGCCGTTACGGACTGTGGAGGAGTTTTTTCGAGCCTTAGGTCAAGTGTATGATGATCCTGACTGCGTCTCCCTCGCTGAGTCCACTATACGCCATCTTACACAGGGAGACCGGCCAGTAGACGAGTACTGCTCTGAGTTTTGGAGATGGGCTACTGACACAATGTGGAATGACCCTGCACTCCGCAGTCAATTCTATCAGGGCCTATCTGATAAAGTAAAAGATGCCTTCGCCCTACAGGAGACACCAACCACACTGGAGGTAGCTATATCTCTGGCGATCCGTGTGGACCGCCGACTGCGCCAGAGACTAAATGAATCGCTGCTATTCAAGGGTAATTCAGATTTGGACTCACCAGAATCTGAGTCTCTAGGAGAACCTATGCAGTTGGGTGGCGCTTCTCATTCTAAGGGGGCTGCAGTAGTACGGCGAAAGGAAGGTGCATGTTTTTTTGTGGCAGAAGGGGTCATTATGCGAATGTGTGTACTTCTAGAAGACAACCGCCGGAAAACTATTGAGCGGGGAGGCTGGCAACTCGGGTGTACTAATTTCCTCCTTAGGTAAACCTCAATTTTTCCTACCAGCCGAGATTTGTCTTGGTGAAAGTAGGCTCAATATCTCTGCCTTTCTGGACTCTGGGGCAGGGTTTAATTTAATTGATGCTGGGTTTGTTCAGGCACATGGGCTTAAGACTCAAGAGTTGTCTAGACCCATACCAATAATTGCCATTGATTCTGCACCTTTGAGTCAGGGGACTTTCACTCAGATCGTCCGTGGGGTGAGCCTACAAATAGGGGCGTTGCACTCTGAGTCATTAGATTGTTATGTGTTGGGGGGTTTGCTGTCGCCTGTAGTTCTCGGTTTACCATGGCTCACGTTACACAACCCGGTGTTAGACTGGCAGACTCGGGAGATTACTAGACGGAGTGAGTTTTGTCAGGAACATTGCCTGGGTACACGGCTGGCCGGATTGAGTTCTCAGGTTTTGCCAGAGTTCATCTCAGATTTTGAGGATGTATTCTCTGAGGAGGGGAGCCGAGAGCTACCTCCACACCGTCCTTATGATTGTGCCATACCTCTCATTCCTGGTGCTAAACTGCCTAAGAGTAGGCTATACAACATCTCTGCCCCAGAGAGACAGGCCATGAAGGACTATATCACGGAGAGTCTGGCCAAGGTTCATATCAGACCCTCGTCATCACCCATTGCTGCCGGGTTCTTCTTTGTTAAGAAGAAAGACGGGGGTTTACGCCCGTGCTTAGACTTCCGTGAATTAAATCAGATTACGGTCCGGGATTCTTTCCCGCTCCCTCTTATTCCGGACCTCTTTAACCAAATTGTGGGGGCTAAATGGTTCTCCAAATTAGATCTCGGGGGGGGGGGGGATATAATCTCATTCGGATGAAGGAGGGGGATGAATGGAAGACGGCATTTATTACTCCAGAGGGACATTACGAGAACTTGGTTATGCCTTTTGGGTTAAGTAATACTCCTGCTGTGTTTCAACACTTTGTCAATGATGTATTTAGTCACTTAATAGGTAGGTTTGTGGTGGTATATCTCGATGACATCTTAATTTATTCCCCTGACCTCGAGTCTCATCAGGATCATGTACGGCAGGTCCTTCAGGTACTCAGGGACAATAAACTGTTTGCCAAACTTGAGAAATGCATGTTCGCGGTCAAAGAGATTCCGTTTCTGGGTTACTACTTATCCTCCACAGGTTTTCGTATGGACCCGGCTAAGGTCAGGGCGGTCTTGGAGTGGGATCGTCCTGAGGACCTTAAGGCTTTACAGAGGTTTTTAGGTTTTGCATATTTCTATCGCAAATTTATTAAAGATTTTTCAGTGGTAGCCAAACCATTAACAGACATGACCAAGAGAGGCACGGATTTCTCCGTATGGTCCAGTGCGGCCAGTAAAGCTTTTGAAACTTTGAAAAAGTGTTTTTCCACTGCACCCATATTAATACAGCCTGACATCACTCAGCCATTTGTGGTAGAGGTGGATGCCTCTGAGTTAGGGGTGGGAGCTGTATTGTCTCAGGGGATTTCTTCGAGTAAGTGGCGTCCGTGTGCATTTTTCTTGAGAAAATTATCTCCTACGGAGAAGAATTATGACATTGGTAACAGGGAGCTGTTGGCAATTAAATGGGCATTTGAGGAATGGCGTCATTTTTTGGAGGGAGCACTTCACCCTGTCATGGTGATCACAGATCACAAAAATCTGTTGTATTTAGAATTTGCAAAGCGTCTTACACCTAGGCAGGCAAGGTGGTCTCTGTTCTTCGCCAGGTTCAATTTCTACATTACGTATAGGCCAGGAAGCAAGAATATCAAGGCTGATGCGTTATCCCGTTGTTTCCCGGGGGGTGGGGATAATTGTGAACCAGGTCCTATACTGCAGAAGGGTGTAGTTGTCGCCGCAATTAATTCTGATCTGGAGAAAGAGGTGGTAGAGGCACAGGGGGAACGCCCCAGCAGCCTGTCCGTTAGGTAAACTTTTTGTTCCAGCTAATCTCCGTCTCAGGGTCATAAATGAGCATCATGACTCGGTTTTGGCCGGACACCCTGGAAGTAAGGTTACCGCAGACCTACTCACTCGGCGTTTTTGGTGGTCCGGGGTAAGACATGATGTACGGGAATATGTCGCTGCCTGCAGTGTGTGTGCGCGTTCCAAGTCCTCTCGTTCTCGCCTGTCTGGGTCTCTCCAACCTTTGGAGATTCCCAGAAGACCTTGGACTCATTTGTCAATAGATTTCATCACTGACTTACCGGTTTCAGAGGGGAATACAGTTATTTTAGTCGTAGTTGGTAGATTTAGCAAGATGTCTCATTTCATTGCGCTCCCCGCATTACCAAATGCTAAGACTCTGGCACAGGTCTTTATTAAGGAGGTTGTGAGACTGCATGGTATTCCTTCAGATATTGTCTCAGACCGTGGCGTGCAGTTTATTTCTAAGTTTTGGAGGGCTTTCTGCAGCCGGCTGGGGACTCATTTCTCGTTTTCTTCAGCTTTTCATCCTCAATCCAATGGTCAGACTGAACGCGTAAATCAAAATCTTGAGACTTATCTCAGGTGTTTCATCTCAGAGAATCAAGAGGACTGGGTTAAGTACTTACCGATAGCAGAATTTGCTATAAACAATCATACTCATGAGTCTACTGGTAAGTCCCCGTTTTTCGGGGCATATGGTTTTCATCCTCAATCTAGTTCATTTAATAGGAGGGATTCCTCAGGTGTTCCTGAGGAGGAGAGGTTTTCTTCATCCATCACGTCCGTATGGCAAGGGGTTCTGGATAAATTAAAGAGGATGGGTTCCAGGTATAAGAATGCGGCTGATCGGAGACGTGTGGAAGGTCCGGACCTGTGTGTGGGTGATTGGGTTTGGTTGTCCTCGAAAAATATTAAGCTGAGTTCCCTCGTGGAAATTGGGCCCTAGGTTCATTGGCCCTTATAGGATTGTGGCCGTCGTGAATTCCGTTGCTTTTAGGCTGGCTTTGCCTCAGTCATTTAAGATCCATAATGTTTTTCATCGCTCCTTACTGAAAAAGGTTGTGTCACCATCCAATCAGTCCCCTTCACCTCCATCTCCGGTCCTTGTTGATGGAAATCTCGAGTTCCAGACTTCCAGGGTTATGGATTCTCGTTTAGTTCTTCGATCCCTACAATATCTGGTACACTGGAGAGGGTACGGTCCTGAGGAAAGGACGTGGGTACCTGCTGCCGATGTCCATGTGGTTAGGTTGGTTCGGGCATTTAATACAGCTCATCCTGAGAAACCTGGTCCTGAGGTTCCGGAGGTCCCTCGTAGAAGGGGGGTACTGTTACGGGGCTACCGCGACAGAGGTTCCAGAGAACCGCAGCGTTCTGGGCCTTGTTCACACATAGTGAACAGAAGCTCTTCACCTGTATTCTGACCTGGCTGCTTTGTGCTAGCAGTGCAGGAGTTAACCTTGTTGCTGAGTTGCTTAGAGCTGGGTCTCTCTCAGCTGAAGTAGATTTTGTAATCTGATCCTCTATATAGACCCAGTCCTGACTTCAGCTATTGTCAGTGATCAGTTCTACTGCCTGGCTTGGAGGTTGAAGGAGCATAGTGTTGGAGTTGGAGGTTTATTTACAGAGATTGGTGTCTGCTGTTTTGGTTGCATGTTAAACCTGTTTTCCTTCCTAGTTTATTCCTTCTCTTCCCTTCTCTGTGTTTCCTCTGTGGTTGTGTGAGCATTTGGTGAGTTTGAGACTATTAGTTACCTTGTCTTTTTACCCTGTTGTTTGTTCTATAGTTACACTGGTGCAGTCCACCTCCCTGGGGGGGAGAGGGGGCCCCTGATAGGGCCTGCACAGGAGACAGGGATACGCTGGCTTCTCAGGCCTCCTAACCATCATGGGTACCCCAGAGATAAGGGAAAGCCAGGGCCCCATTATAGTGGCAGGAACAGGTACGGGTCCCAGTACGCCGTCCTGCCCCTTTATCGCTGCATACGGCGTGACACGGGGCATATACTATGGAGCATCTTATGGGGGCCATCAACCTTTATGGAGCAGCATACGGGGCATATACTATGGAGCATCTTATGGGGGCCATCAACCTTTATGGAGCAGCGTACAGGGTATATTGATCAGAACAGCACATTGCAGAATGGGGGCGCAGGATGGGAGCACATGACAGAACGGGGGCGCAGGATGGGAGCAGCACATGACAGGATGGGAGCAACACATGACAGAACGGGGCGCAGGATGGGACAGCACATGTCAGAACAAGGGCGCAGGATTGCAGCAGCACATGACAGAACTGAGGCGCAGGATGGGAGCAGCACATGACAGAACGGAGGCGCAGGATGTGAGCAGCACGTGACAGGACGGGGCGCAGGATGGGAGCAGCACGTGACAGGATGGGGGCACAGGATGGGAGCAGCACATTACAGAATGGGGGCACAGGATGGGAGCAGCACATTACAGAATGGGGGCACAGGATGGGAGCAGCACATTGCAGAATGGGGGCGCAGGATGGGAGCAGCACATGACAGAACAGGGGAGCAGGATGGGAGCAGCACATGACCGAACAGGGGAGTAGGATGGGAGCAGCACATGACAGAACAGGGGAGCAGGATGGGAGCAGCACACGACAGAACAGGGGAGCAGGATGGGAGCAGCACATGACCGAACAGGGGAGTAGGATGGGAGCAGCACACGACAGAACAGGGGAGCAGGATGGGAGCAGCACATGACAGAACGGGGGCGCAGGATGGGAGCAGCACATGACAGAACGGGGGCACAGGATGGCAGCAGCCCATGACAGGATGGGGGCGCAGGATGGGAGCAGCACATGAAAATGGTGCAGGATGGGAGCAGCACATGACAGAACGGGGGCGCAGGATGGCGGCAGCCCATGACAGGATGGGGGCGTAGGATGAGAGCAGCACATGACAGGATGGGGGTGCAGGATGGGAGCACCACATGACAGGATTGGGGTGCAGGATGGGAGCAGCACATTACAGAATGGGGACGCAGAATGGGAGCAGCACATGACAGAATGGGGGTGCAGGATGGGAGCACCACAAGACAGGATTGGGGAGCAGGATCGGAGCACATGACAGGATGGGGGCGCAGGATGGGAGCAGCACATGACATGATGGGTGCGCAGGAAGAGAGCAGCACATGACAGTATGGGAGCGCAGGATGGGAGCACCACGTGACAGAATGGGGCGCAGGATGGGAGCAGCACATGACAGCATGGGGGCGCAGGATGGGAGCACCACATGACAGAATGGGGGCGCAGGATGGGAGCACCACATGACAGGATGAGGAGGGCTCAGGATGAGAGCAGCACATGACAGAATGGGGGCGCAGGATGGGAGCACCACATGACACGATTGGGGTGCAGGATGGGAGCAGCACATGACAGGATGAGGGTGCAGGATGGGAGCAGCACATGACAGGATGGAGACCATATACCAATATAAATGCTCGCCACCCGGGGCGTAGAACAGGTTCAATAGCTAGTATATATATATATCGTTGACAGCCGCTTTTACCTGGATCTGTGCATCGATTATGGGCGATTGTGAGCAATGAGTTTGTCTGTCCTTTTCCTCTTTTCCAACCTTGGCAGTATGGTTTTAAATGTTGTTTTTTTAAAATAAAAATTGTATTTTTTTATATATAAATATTAGCCTTGTGATCATCTTTTTTGTATGGTTTTATGTAGTAATTGATGATAGGGTTTAGTAATCCAGTTAGATACATGGTGCAAAATTTTGAATTAATGGTATACCATGTTTTTTTTGTCATACCTGCTGGTACATACAGAGCACATTAGAGCTTCCACTTTCGGTGACCTTGTCCATCCACACATAACATTACAAGTGGAAATTTCTGGTTACAAACAGCCACAACCGACAATAACATCTGATTCCCCCAGGACAGAGAAGCCTCATAATCTGTGTATCCACAACATGATCTCGTGTCAGAGCACCTGGGTCTAACTTGATGCGGCAGGCCCGGGATTACAATAATCACAACAATATGTGACAGCTCTGTTATAATTACTACATATAATGGTTGGAGACCCATGATTCTGATAAAGATCGCCGAAAAAAACATACAATTGTGTGATAAAACTCTGCATGCTGGCATTGGTTTACAATGACGGGTTCCCTTTAAATGGAATCTGTCAGCAGGATTTCACCCACCCAAAACTATTTATATGCACATGTAGCTCTCTCAAAGTCAAGTCGAGCAATAGCTTTACATGGCCAGTCTACTGGGAAATCAGTGTTTGAATTTATGTGCAATGAGGCTAAAGTGCAATGAGGCTAAAGTGCTATGGTAGATCTGAAGCCTTTTGTCACTCCAGCTCTATTCCCTTCTCAGCGCCACCTCCTGCTTCACTGACTATTCCTTTCCCTGAAGTAATACAAGCATAGAGACTGTCAGTTACGCAGGAGGAGCAGTGCTGGGTGGGGAATAGAGCTGGAGTGACCGAGGCTTCAGACCTACCATAGCTCTTCAGCCTCATGTAGACATCAATTCAAATGCTGATTTCTCAGTAACAGAGGAACGGACTGGACATGTAAAGGTTTTGCCGGGCTTCTCTATGAAAGAGCTACACAAATGCATATAAATAGTTTTGGGGGGGTGAAATTCTGCTGACAGATTCCATTTAAATATTATCATTCAGACTACCTGCAGCCACATAGAAGGGCTGGAGATCTGCTACACAAGCCATCAGAAATTCACAGCTTCAAACCGACCATGGAGACCATTGAAGCAGATAAAAAAAATGTTTTTAAAAATATTTTAAAAATCTAAAAAGTTCAAATCGCCCCCCTACCTTTTTGCCCCATTCAAAATAAAACAATAATAATAAAAAAAACCTCATATTTGGTATCGCCGAGTTCAAACACACGCAATCTATCAATATATGAAATAATTAATCTGATGGATAAACGACGTAATGAAACAAAATAATCAAAACACCTAAAATTACGTTCTTTTGTTCGCCGCAACATTGCAATAACGATCAAAACATCATATCTACTCCAACATGGTATCAATAAAAACGTCTGCTTGGCATGCAAAAAATAAACCTCCATCCAGCCCCAGATCCTGAAAAATGGAGACGCTACAGGTCTTGGAAAATGGTGACTTTTTTTTTTTTTTTTTATCAAACTTTGGATTTTTTTCACCACTTAAATAAAAAAGAACCTAGACATGTTTGGTGTCTGTGAACTCGTGATGACCTGGAGAATCATACCAGCAGGTCAGTTTTATCATTTAGAGAACATGGTAAGTAAAAAATTGAAAAAAACACAATTATGGAGTTGCATTTTTTTTTATTACAATTTCACCGCACTTGGAATTTTTTGCCCTGTTTTCCAGTACGGTAAAATCAATGGTGTCGTTCAAAAGTACAACTCGTTCCACAAAAAAAAACAAGCCCTCACATGGTCATAAAAATGTTATGGCTCTGGGAAGGAGGGGAGCGAAAAAAATGAAAGCGCAAAAAAGAAACAGAAAATGGCCTGGAGGTAAAGGCTTTAAATATTATTCATCATCATTAATATTCTGATACAGTTTTCTCATTAGTCAAATTTTGATGAAAAAAAAAAAAAAAAAAAAGAGAGCAGGTGGTAATAATGTTCCTGCAGCTGCTCCGTCAGCAGAGCACCGGACGCTCAGTGAACGCGGTGACAGGTTTCATTCTCCGTTCGCTTCGCTCCTGCAGGTTCCACATTCATGGAGTATCGAAGTGTGTATTCCTGAACAGCGGACGCGTCTCCAGTGCATCGTGTTACTCCGACAAATACTGGATCTGTAATAAGCCGGACACAAGGACTACGGTGCGACCACTCAGCGAGCGTCTCTGAAGAAGCATTTTATCTCTACAACTCCTTACCTCAACTCTAGCAGGATCACACTGTGGATTATGCACAGATTATGAAACATGGACGTTACTTACATTATTTTGTAATTTTTTTTATAGGAAAACCAGTAAATAAAAAATTAAAATCATATCCCTCACCCTCTAGGACAAAGAAGCTGTTGCTTTAAGGCTGCAAAAGGATTTGCTCCTTGTCTTTAATGGGAATCTGTCTGCAGGTTTTTACTATATATGTATTCTGAAAGCAGCATGATGTAGGGGTTGAGACCTTGATTCCAGTGATATGTCACTTACAGGTCTGTGTTTTGTGGTTTCAATAAAATCGATGTTTTATAAGCAGGAGATTATCACTACAGGACTAGGCATCTTGTGCCTCCTGGTCCAACCACACCCCCACCATTGATTGGCAGCTTTGTGCACCAAATGCAGCCAACCAGTTCTTTGGGCAGAGTTATACAGATCCGAAGCAAAGAAAACTGATTCTTTCACAACTGCAGTGTAATACCCCAGGTTCCTGGTTGTTACAGTGACACTGCTTTCCTCACGGGGAGAGTGATGTCATGCTTGGAAGCGATGAAGGCTCCCTTTTATCAGGTCTTCACAAACATGCAACATGTTCTTACTCCAGGCCAGAAGGGGCAGCTCTGATCCAGCTTGTGGGTGGCTCCCCTATATATATTTTGGTGTGAAGGGGAAGTTAGTCAGTGAGAGGGAGTGAGTGCCAGACAGCAGACTGGAGCAGTCTGAGGTAAGGAGAGAGCAAGAGAGGGGCCGTGCAGCTACGAGAGGTGCTGCAGCTCCTGGAAAGAGAGAAAGGAAAGCAGAACAGTTTGTAGAGAGTGTGAAGGGGAAGTGAAGCACGGGAGAGTGAGGAGCTGGAGAGAGAAGCTGCGACTGGGCTTCCTCCATGCTGAGCGCAGATACCAGTAGCCAGAAGACTGAGGTTGTGAAGTACTGTACGTTTCACAGCAGAAACCGGCGGGACAGCAGATTGCAAGTCACCTGTCCACCATTGACACCCGAGGACACAGTAGCGCATAGAGCCCGGGATGTGATAGAGATCCTGTAAAAAGGCTTGAGTTACCTGTCGTACTAGTAGTGTCCTACCAACAAGGGGGACAGAGAGAGAACGTGAAGACTTTGTGAGAGGCCTAAGGCAGCAAGGGACTACACCACAGCGCTAGAGGGGAGGCTACCAACTGCACCTGGTAAAAGGGGTTCCAGATTCGCTTCCAAGCCAGCCAGGCCAAACCTGTACCTGTGGTCCAGTACCCTGGACTGTGGCTGCCTGAAGTTTCAGTAAATCAGGTAAAGAGACTGCAACCCTGTGTCATCTGCTTCTTTCTACAATGCCTACCACCTGTCCCAACTACACTGGGAGCCCTGGGGACCCAGCTTCACCTGTGGTAAGCTATACCAACCCTGTTGCCACAACATCACCCCAAAGGACCCCTTTAAGCAGTGTTGATCACCCCTGACTGAGTACCACACTTGGCGTCATGAACTTTTATTATTACACAAACCCCTTTAAAGACATTCCCTTTTACATGAGCGCCCAGGGCGACGGACCGGGTCACCGCCACTGTGACACATCCCTTTAAGTACTGGACCCGTTACCGAGTACCCCACGGCCCTGATGGGCGTTCCATTTTTTGGCATCACGAATAGGATGGACCGACCCATTAAAATGGGTCTTGTGCGCCTAAGAGACTGTGATTTGTTGAAAGACTATTAAATTGCTAATTGCCACCATTATAGCACCACGAGAAGCTCAGGAGAAGGAAAAGTGCACCATCGTGTGCGGAGACTAGCTGTGTGGTGCGATTATTATGGCCGCCCAATCTAAATACTTCTGCACCCTGAGGACATGCCAGTCAGCCAGTGAGATCCGCCTCCTGATTCTGAATGGCGGGAGCACGAACAAGAAGACGCTCCGCCACTGAAGGAGAGCGGGAACTGGACCGAGAGACAGAAAAGAACCTGGATGACAAGATGGTGAGTAAGCAGGACCCGGAGCATGGGGTGGAAGCTGAGGACTCCCCCAGTTACCAGGATGAAAGCCACAGCGAGCCATCAACAGAGGTCCCGGAGTTCCTGAAAGTGGAAGTGGAGGAGCTCAGTGACCAACTCCTGTGGATGCATCTAAGCACAGTGTCAAAATGGAAAACGGCTCTGAAGGTGAAGCTGCTGGAGCAGCATTCTATCCGACGGCCCCTGATTCCAGCGGAGGAGACGACCGACATCAGGACACAGCCACAAGGAGGTACTGTCGCCAACCCTACCCTAGTAGCCGACATACTCCTAGTGGGCACCTTAGCTGTACCGCCATGCTGTGAGCCCGGCCGGGTTCAGATCCTTGGGGAATGGGAGGGGGCCTCGGGCATGGAAGGCCGCCTGGGAGCTCCAATTCAGCCCGCCAATATACCAGGGGAGGTATATGCCGAGAGAACGGTATACCGCTGGGTGAATCCTGGAACAGATTTAATCAGGTTCCCAGGGGTAGAACGAAAGGAAGGTGAAGAGATGGAAGTCATCAGCTGGGGGGAATATCAGCAGCAGCTTGCCCATAAGTGGGAAGCGAAAGATAAGGAACGCCAGACCAGGCATATAGGTACCTTCACACATAACGATATCGTTAAGGATATCGTTGCAACGTCACGCTTTTTGTGACGTAGCAACGATCCCGCTAACGATCTCGTTATAGTGTGACAGCGACCAACGATCAGGCCCCTGGTGGGAGATCGATGGTCGTAGGGAATGATCAGGACCTTTATTTCGTCGCTGATCACCCACTGTCATCGCTGGATCGGCGTGTGTGACGCCAATCCAGCGATGTGTTCACTTGTAACCAGGGTAAATATCGGGTTACTAAGCGCAGGGCATAAGTATATGTGGGGATTCCCTAGCAACCAGGCAACCCCCACATGTACTTATGCTGGCGAACAGATGTAAATTATTCAGCTGCGGCAATAAAAACTAAATCTCCGAGCACTGAAAGGCCAGGTATATTTCAGACAAAACGCTTTCAAGAGTCTTCTCCCAGTGATGCCGCAGGTGATTGACAGATCTCTCTATGGAAGAGACCTTTCCGTCTAGTCTCGTCTCTCTCTATGGTCTCTGGCCGGACGTATTTTCTCAAAGCCAGAGTGTTTCACAACTTTTTTCATATAAAAACATATAAAAACTTTGACTTTTCTTATTTTTCCAGCGATGGAGCATTACGAGGGCTTGTTTTGTTCCAAGGTGCAGCTTTTGGGACCCATGTAGTATTTCTTTTTTGGATCTTGATCTATTCGGTGTGGATAATGAATTTATCGCCAGTAAAACGCATATGTTAGTGGAAATACCATCTTAGATGCAAACAGTAATCTTCCAGCTCATACAATAAAATCAATACCGGTTGGCGAATTCATTAGATCTAAACGAAATTGTAGTAAGGATGAGGACAGAATTAAAGAATTTGGGGAACTTAGAAAAAAATTCAGTGCCCGTAAATATCCAAAATGGTCTCTAAATAGAGCAACAGAAATTGTGGACAGAAAATGCAGAGATGACTTACTGGCATCGAATAGTAGCAATCATGATGCAAGAGACAATTATTATATTAAGCCTCATGTGTGTCTTCAATTTAGTTCTCAATTTGGTCAGATTAAAAATATTATAAAAAAAAAGATTACCAATTCTGTATGAAGATCGTATTCTTATGGATATTTTAAAAGATGGGGTGAATGTGGTATCCAGGAGAGCTCAAACCATTGAGGACATTATTGCCCCAAATACAACTATGACAAAACCTAGAATGAATACATGGTTACAATATAGAGGCTTCTTTAAATGTGGCACCACAGCGTGTAGTACATGTGCGCACTCTCATCTAGGGAATACGTTTACAAACTCAGAAAAGAACAAAAATTATAACATAAATAGTTTTATTAATTGTCACACAAAGAATGTAGTATATAAAGTAGAATGTACAGCCTGCCAACTGTCATATATAGGCTGCACAACACGTAAATTAAAAACGCAAATTACGGAACATATTAGGGATGCCAATAATCGCAATTTTACAACTAGGAATATTTCCATGGTCTCCAAACATTTTAATACAGCACATAATGGTGATACTACAGCCCTAAAAGTCCAGGGTATTGAGAAGGTTCACTCCCATAGTCGCGGGGGAGATATAAAGAGGCGTTTACTTACCAGAGAAGCCTTTTGGATGTACAATTTGAATACTCGTTTTCCAACGGGTTTAAACAAAAGGAACGAAATTTTATATCATTATTGTTGATATTTTAATTGTATTTTTATATTATGATGTTCTCTTTCAGCTGTGCGCTAAAATTGATGCATTGGAGACCTGTAGGACCTTTCAATTTGTCATGTGACTTGGAGAATGTTTGTGATAGGTCTAGGGTCTCTATATATGTATTAGACTAAATGGAGAAATCATATGGGCATGAGTAAGATCCTGCGTGATCGAAACGCGTTGCCTACATGTGTGTAACCACCCCTGTTTTTCCACTAGTGTAAGGATTGTCCGTTTTTATGAAGTTGGACTAATAAAGATTTCACCATTTTATTGGAGCTGGAGTACCCACGTTCTCGTATTTTGCAGCTTTTATTGTTGCCATTTTGGGATATGTACAACATTGTGATTGTTTTTATTGCATTTTTTATTATTGTATTTTATAGTAAAAATTATTGTCTCTTATAAAACCAAAACCTTTATAGAACATAACAAAGCATGAAACAGGTTCTTTTTGTACTAAGGACAACTTGGAGGCCTTGAGGAACCTGAATGGTTCCCTTTAGCCCCTTTCTGAAGACGTATCCCTGTGGCCTGGTACTTATTGACTTGTTACATATGGATACGTCCTGGAGACACTGCATAGACACTGTGAGCGGGTGATTGCCAACCAGATGTCAGCTGATTCTAACAGCTGACACCCCAGTGCAGAGCAGCCGGAGGGAAGAAAGCCCCTCTGCCCTTGGATCGGACACCCTGCGACGTCATCGTTGCCATGGTGACCCGATGTCATCATGACGATATCCAGGTCACCAGAGCTAGCAAAGTTGCTTGATCATGCGCAGTGCATGATCAGAAACGTTCCCTTTCAGTGCAGAGCTGACAGTTTGCATAGCATAGGGATGCTGCTGTAACCCCATGCTATACAGAAAATGATAGTCCCATAGTGGGTCACAGTAGAAAAAAAAGTATAAAAATTCAAAATATATTAATATATATATAATAATATAAACAATAAGGCTGTGTGCACACGATGCAGAATTGGTGCAGAATTTTCTGAACAAAATATGCACAAAATCTGCATCTTCTGGCAGAATCCGCAGCTGCGTTTTTTATGCGTTTTTTGCGAGTTTTTGATGCGTTTTTTGCGCGTTTTTGCGCGATTTTGATACGTTTTTTGTGCGGATTTTCTGCAGATTTTACCACTGCAGATTTCTATTAATGGAGGGGTGCAGAAACGCTGCAGAAACGCACAAAAGAAATGACATGCACTTCTTTGAAATCTGCAGCGTTTCTGCGCGGATTTTTCTGCACCATGTGCACAGCTTTTTTTTTTCACATTGATTTACATTGTACTGTAAATCACAGTGCAGTTCTGCATCGTTTCTGCGCAGAAAAAAACGCTGCAGATCTGCACTAAATCTGCATTGTGTGCTCATAGCCTAAAAGTACACATTTGGTATCGCCGCATCTGCAATGACCTGATCTATAAAACTGTCCCACTAGTTAACCCCTTAGTGAATACCATAAAAATAAATTAAAAACAAGGCTAAAAATAATGCTTTATCATCATACTGTCGAACAAAAGTGGAATAAAACGGGAACAAAAAGACAAATACAAATAAACACGGGACCACTGAAAATGTCATCTTGTCCCGCAAAAAACGAGCCCCCATACAGCTCCATCAACAGAAAAATAAAAAAGTTATAGCTCTCAGAATAAAGCAAAAATCCATTCTTTTTTCTATAAAATCGATTTTGTTACATATAGGTCGGGGAAACAAGAACATTAGGGTGGATGCTGTATCTCATTGATTTCCTTGGGGTGGAGAGAATTGTGAACAGTTCCTTACTACAGAAAGGGTTGGTTATTGCGTCTATATGCTCCGATCTTGAGAAAGAGGTTTGTAGAGGCCCAGTAGGACGCCCCTGCTGCCTATGGCTAGGGTCACATTGCGTTAGGGCAATCCGTTAAGCGCACAGCGCTAGCGGATTGCGCTAACGCAATGCTTCTCTAGGGTCCGTGTTCGGTGTCCCCGCTAGCGCAGATCCCCGATCTGCACTAGCGAGGAACGGACCTCGGGCGCGCCGCGGACGCTGCAAGCAGCGTCTGAGGTCCGTCACTCAAATGACGCGACATCGCTAGCACACGCCCAATGTGGGCGGGCGCTAGCGACGCGCTCACCATTATAGGCTATGGCGGCGTTAACGGACTACGTTAACACCGCGTTATGCCGCGGTGTAACGTAGTCCGTTAAACGCGGTCACATAACGCAATGTGACCCTAGCCTATCCGTTAGGGAAACTGTTTGTACCTGTGAATCTCCGTCTGAGAGTCCTTAGGCTACTTTCACACTAGCGTCGTGCAATGCGACGTTGCGGCGCACCGACGCTAGCAGTGAAAGCGCCGCACAACGGGGGCAGCGGATGCTGTTTTTCACGGCATCCGCTGCCCCATTGTGAGGTGCGGGGAGGCGGGGGCGGAGTTCCGCTGCAGACGACGCACCAAAAAAGTTACATGCAACGTTTTTTGGTGGCGACGGTCTGACGCAACACGACGCAACCGTCGCACGACGTGTGGCAATGCGTCGCACTGCGTCGCTAATGCAAGTCAATGGAGAAAAAACGCATCCTGCAAGCACTTTTGCAGGATGCGTTTTTTCTACAAAACGATGCATTTGCGACGTGCAGTGCACGATGCTAGTGTGAAAGTAGCCTTAGTGAACATAACGATTTGGTCATGACTAGACATCCCGGTGTAACAGGCCAGATTAACCCCCCCACCCAGAATATACCCGGGGTTAAAGTGGCCTAAGCCAGATTATACCCGGGAATATTCTGGCCTAGCCTAAACTATACCCCAGGTGATATAATCAATAACGGAGCTCAAGGCAGCACACAGGGGCCCAAGGCAGCGCACGGAGCCCCAAACAGCACATGGTGCCCCAAACAGTGCACAGGACCCCAGGCAGCCCACAGGGCTCCAGGCAGCTCACAGGGCAACAGGCAGCACAGAAGGGCCCCAGGAAGAGCACATGGGCCGCAGGAAGTGCACAGGGCCCCAGGCAGTGCACAGGGCCCCAGGCAGCACAGAGGGGCCCCAGGCAGCACAGAGGGGCCCCAGAAAAAGCACAGGGGCCCCAGGAAGAGCATGGGGCCCCAGGCAGCGCACAGGGCCCCAGGCAGCACAGAGGGGCCCCAGGCAGCACAGAAGGGCCCCAGGCACAACCCAGGGCAACATGCAGCACAGAGGGGCCCCAGGAAGAGCACAGGGGCCACAGGAAGTGCACAGGGCCCCAGGCAGTGCACAGGGCCGCAGGCAGTGCACAGGGCCCCAGGCAGCAAAGAGGGGCCCCAGGCAGCACAGAGGGGCCCCAGAAAAAGCACAGGGGCCCCAGGAAGAGCATGGGGCCCCAGGCAGCGCACAGGGCCCCAGGCAGCACAGAGGGGCCCCAGGCAGCACAGAAGGGCCCCAGGCAGCACCCAGGGCAACATGCAGCACAGAGGGGCCCCAGGAAGAGCACAGGGGCCACAGGAAGTGCACAGGACCCCAGGCAGCCCACAGTGACCCCAGGCAGCCCACAGGGGGTCCCAGATAGCGCACAGGGGGCAGAGACAGTGAGCAAGGGGGTAAGAGCGCGCAAGGGGGGGAAATAGACAGAGCGCATGTCCCCTATGCGCTGCCTGGGACCCCCTGTGCACTATCTGGGACCCACTGTACGCTGTCTGGGACCCCCTTTGCGATTTCTGGGGCCCTGTTCTTGAGTATATCACTTAATCCTTTAAGGCTAGTTTCACATTTGCGTACAGCCGTACGCATGCGTATGCTCTCAGTGAAGTCTTGACCACTGCTGCGCCCCGCTGGTTAAGCTCCGCCCACGTTCTTCTAACGGTGCTGCAACCCGCGGCGAAGGCAACAAGTTGGATTTTCTTGTGTTCACCGAATCCTCAAAACAACGCATGCGGACGCAAATGCAAACATCCTTAGGGCCTGCATACCCAATGATAAAGATAGGGTACGCAGGCCACATGGGTACCTGGGTGGAGCTTAACTAGTGGGCGCGGCAGTGGGCGGGGCTTCACTAAGAACGTACACAGCCGTGCGCAAATGTGAAACTAGCCTAAGATGTCTAGGGCCCCTGTGCGATGTCTGGGGCCCCTGAGCGATGTCTGGGGCCCCGTTCTTGAGTACATCACTCAATGGTTCTCATAATCGTGAAAAATCTGATCTTTAATATGCTTTAATCTTTAATATACTCAAGAACGGGGCCACAGACATCACACAGGGGGTCCCAAACAGCGCACATGGGATCCCAGACAGCGCACAGGGGGCAGAGATAGCGTACAGGGGGCCTGCACGCTGTCTCTTCCCCCCTTGCACACTGTCACTTTCCCCTCCCTTGTGCACTGTCTCTGCCCCCCTGTGCGCTGCTTGGGGCCCTGTGTGCTGCCTGGGTCCTAGTTCACTCTCTCTTCCCCCCTTGCACACTGTCTCTTCCCCCTCCCTTGTGCACTGTCTCTGCCACTCTGTGTGCTGCCTGGGGCCTCTGTGCACTTCCTGGGGCCCCTCTGTGCTGCCTGGGGCCCTGTGGGCTGCCTTGGGCCCCTGTGCGCTGTCTGGGGCCCCGTGCACTTCTGGTGGCCCCTGTGATCTTCCTGGGGCCCCTCTGTGCTGCCTGTTGTCCTGTGTACTGCCTGGGGCCCCTGTGCTCTTCCTGGGGCCGATCTGTGCTGCCTGGGGCCCTGTGTGCTGCCTGGGTCCCAGTTCACTGTCTCTTCCCCCCTTGCACGCTGTCTCTTCCCCCTCCCTTGTGCACTGTCTCTGCCACTCTGTGTGCTGCCTGGGGCCTCTGTGCTCTTCCTGGGGCCCCTCTGTGCTGCCTGGGGTCCTGTGGGCTGCCTTGGGCCACTGTGCGCTGCCTGGGGCCCCGTGCACTTCCTGTATCCCCTGTGATCTTCCTGGGGCCCCTCTGTGCTGCCTGTTGTCCTGTGTGCTGCCCGGGGCCCCTGTGCTCTTCCTGGGGCCCATCTGTGCTGCCTGGGGCCTTGTGGGCTGCCTTGGGCCCCTGTGCGCTGCCTGGGGCCCCGTGCACTGCCTGGGGCCCCTCTGTGCTGCCTGGGGCCCCTCTGTGCTGCCTGGGGCCCCTCTGTGCTGCCTGGGCCCCTGTGCGCTGCCTGGGGCCCCTGTGCGCTCCCTGGGGCCCCTGTGCTCTTCCTGGGGCCCTTGTGCTCTTCCTGGGGCCCCTCTGTGCTTCCTGGGGCCCTGTGGGCTGCCTTGGGCCCCTGTGCGCTGCCTGGGGCCCCGTGCACTTCCTGTGCCCCCTGTGCTCTTCCTGGGGCCCCTCTGTGCTGCCTGTTGCCCTGTGCGCTGCCTGGGGCCCCTGTGCTCTTCCTGGGGCCCCTCTGTGCTGCCTGGGGCCATGTGGGCTGCTTTGGGTGGGTACCTGTGCGCTGCCTGGAGCCCTGTGCACTTCTTGTGGCCCCTGTGCTCTTCCTGGGGCCTTTCTGTGCTGCCTGGGGCCCCATGTGCTGCCTGAGGCCCTGTGCGCTGCCTGGGGCCCCTGTGCGCTGTCTGGGTCGCTGTGCTCTGCCTGGAGCCCCATGTGCTGCCTGGGGCCCCTGGGCGCTGCCTGGGGCCCCTGTGCTCTGCCTGGGGCCCCATGTGCTGCCTGGGGCCCTGTGGGCTGCCTTGGGCCCCTGTGCACTGCCTGGGGCCCCGTGCTCTTCCTGGGGCCCCTCTGTGCTGCCTGGGGCCTTGTGGGCTGCCTTTGGCCACTGGGCACTGCCTGGGGCGCCGTGCACTTCCTGTGGCCCCTGTGCTCTTTCTGGGGCCCCTCTATGCTGCCTGGGGCCCCATGCACTTCCTGGGGCCCCTCTGTCCTGCCTGTTGCCCTGTGCGCTGCCTGGGGCCCCTGTGCTCTTCCTGGGGCCCCTCTGTGCTGCCTGGGGCCCTGTGGGCTGCCTTGGGCCCCTGTGCGCTGCCTGGGGACCCATGTGCTGCCTGAAGCCCCATGTGCTGCCTGGGGCCCCGTGCGCTGCCTGGGGCCCCTGTGCTCTGCCTGGGGCCCCGTGTACTGCCTGGGGCCCCTGTGCGCTGCCTGGGGCCCCTGTGCTCTGCCTGGGGCTCCATGTGCTGCCTGAAGCCCCGTGTGCTGCCTGGGGCCCCTGTGCTCTGCCTGGGGCCCCGTGTACTGCCTGGGGCCCCGTGTGCTGCCTGGGGCCCCGTGCGCTGCCTGGGGCCCCGTGCGCTGCCTTGGGCCCCTGTGCGCTGCCTGGGGCCCCTGTGCTCTGCCTGGGGCTCCATGTGCTGCCTGAAGCCCCGTGTGCTGCCTGGGGCCCCGTGCGCTGCCTGGGGCCCCTGTGCTCAGCCTGGGGCCCCGTGTGATGCCTGGGGCCCCGTGCGCTGCCTGGGGCCCCTGTGCTCTGCTTGGGGCCCCATGTGCTGCCTGGAGCCCTGTGTGCTGCCTGGGGCCTCGTGCGCTGCATGGGGCCTCGTGCGCTGCATGGGGCCTTTGTGCTCTGCATGGGGCCCCGTGTACTGCCTGGGGCCCCGTGCGCTGCCTGGGGCCCCTCTGCTCTGCCTGGGGCCCAGTGTGCTGCTTGGGGCCCCGTGCGCTGCCTGGGGCCCCGTGCGCTGCTTGGGGCGCCTGTGGGCTGCCTGGGGCCCCTGTGTGCTGCATGGGGCCCCTGTGTGCTGCCTGGGGCCCTGTGCGCTGCCTGGGGCCCCTGTGCGCTGCCTGGGGCCCCTGTGGGCTGCCTGGGGCCCTGTGTGCTGCCTGGGGCCCCGTGCACTGCCTGGGGCCCTATACGCTTCCTTGGGGGCCCCTGTGTGCTGCCTGGGGCCCTGTACTCTGCCTGGGGCCCTGTGCGCTGCCTGGGGCGCCTGTGTGCTGCCTGGGGCCCTGTGCGCTGCCTGATCTACAGCAGCTGGGGTATATTCTGACCTGGAGGGGTATAATCTGGACTAGTCCAATTTATACCCCGGGGTATAGTTTGGACTAGGCCAGAATATACCCGGGGTATAATCTGGCCTAGGCCACTTTAACCCCGGGTATATTTAGGGCGGGGGGTTAAACTGGCCTGTACACCGGTAATAAAGCCACCACAGATCTAAGGCCGGTTTCACATGTCAGTGGCTCCGGTACGTGTGGTGTCAGTTTCCTCACGTACCGGAGACACTGACTCACGTAGACACATTAAAATCAATGTGTCTCTGCACATGTCAGCGTGTTTTCACGGACCGTGTGTCCGTTTGAAAAACACGGAGACATGTCAGTGTTCGTTGGAGCACACGGATGACACGGACCCATTAAAGTCAATGGGTCCGTGTAAAACACGTACCGCACACGGATGCTGTCCGTGTGCCGTCCGTGTGCCGTGCTGGAGACAGCGCTACAGTAAGCGCTGTCCGCAGTGTGGTGCTGAAGCCACCATTCATCCCTTCTCTCCAGCAGCGTTCGCTGGGGAGAAGGAATGAAAAATCATTGTTTTTTTTTGTTTTTTTTTTTGTTTAAAATAAACTTCCCGGCAACCTCCCCCCTCCCACCCCCTGTGCCCCCGGCCGCCGTTACTAAAATACTCACCCGGCTCCCTCAACGCTTCCTCTCCACGCCACGGCTTGTCCTGTATGAACAGTCACGTGGTGCCGCTTATTACAGTGATGAATATACGGCTCCACCTCCCATAGGGGTGCAGCCGCATATTCATCAGTGTAATGAGCGGTACAACGTGACCGCTCATACAGGAAGAAGCTGCGGCGTGGAGAGGAAGCGTGGAGGGAGCCGGGTGAGTATTTTTCTAACAGCGGCCGGGGGCACAGGGAGTGGGAGGGGGGAGGTTGCCGTAAAGTTTATTTTAACCTCAAAAAAAAAAAAAAAAAAAAAAGATTTTTCCTGTGGTACCCAGTCGGCACACGGGCGGCACACGGCTGCCGCACGTGTGCCACACTGATGTGCCACGTGAGCTCACGGACACACGGACACGGATAACTCCGGTACCGATTTTTCCGGTACCGGAATTATCTGGACGTGTGGGACAGGCCTTACTCAGCGTTTTTGGTGGTCAGGGGTTCATCAGGATGTCCAGCAGTACGTAGCGGCCTGCAGTGTCTATACACGTTCTGAAACCTCTCATACTCGTCTGTCTGGGTCTCTCCAACAATTGGTGATTCCCAGTACACCTTTGACTCATTTATCGGTCGATTTTATCACTGATCTACCCCTGTGAGCAGGTAATACTGATTCAGTAAAATGTCACATTTTATAGCGCTACCTGTTTTATCGCGCTATCCGCTTTTGCTTCTTGGAAATTGCAAAATTTATTGAAAAAGAGCTAAAAACAAACAAAACATACAATTTAGCATGTTCTGTTTGTTTGTTTGTTTTTAGCTCTTTTTAAATAAATTTTGCAGCTTCCAAGAAGCTGGATTTTCTTCACATTTTGTCCCATGGATTCCTTGCTTCTGCATGCCTACAGCTTGAGTTAGGTGTTTTTCTTTTATTTTATCTACAAGGGAATTACATCACCCCCTTACCACACAGCCTCCCATCATCTCCCCTTCTCCAGACATCCCCTCATCTTTCCCTTTTTCGCACAGACCCTCATCATTCCCCCTTCTCCAGACATCCGCTCATCATTCCCCCTTCTCCACACAGCCCCTCATCACCCCCCCTTCTCTGCACAGCCCCTCATCATTCCCTTCTCCAAACATCCCCTCATCATCCCCTTCTCCAGACATTACATTATCATTCCCCCCTTCTCCAGACATCACCTCATCATTCCCCCTTCTCTAGACATCCCCTCATCAACTCGCCATCATCCCCCCTTCTCCACACAACCCTTTATCATCCCCATCTTCTCCATGCAGCCCCTCATCATCCCCTTCTCCATGCAACCCCTCATCATCCCCCCTTCTCTGCACAGCCCCTCATCTGCCCCCCTTCTTCGCACAGCCCCTCATCATCCCATCTTCTCCGTGCAGCCCCTCATCATCCCCTTCTCCATGCAGCCCCTCATCATCCCCCTTCTCCGCACAGCCCCTCATCATCCCCTCTTCTCTGCGCAGCCCCTCATCATCCCCTCTTCTCCGTGCAGTCCCTCATCATCCCCTCTTCTCCACGCAGTCCCTCATCATCCCCTCTTCTATGGGCAGCCTTTCATCATCCCCTCTTCTCCGCACATCCCCTCATCATTCCCCCTTCTCCAAGCAGCTCCTCATCATCCCCTCTTCTCCGCGCAGTCCCTCATCATGCCCCCTTCTCCGCACAGTCTTTCATCATCCCTTCTCCGTGCAGTCCCTCATCATGCCCCTTTCTCCGCACAGCCCCTCATCATCCCCCCTTTTCCGCACAGCCCCTCATCATCCCCCCTTTTCTGCACAGCCCCTCATCATCCCTTTTCCACGCAGCCCCTCATCATCCCCCCTCTGCGCACAGCCCCTCATCATCCCCCTTCTCCGCGCAGCCTCTCATCACCCACCCTTCTCCGCACAGTCCTTCAAAGCACTCACACTGAGACCTGTGTCTTCATTTCCATTTGTGCAGTCCCTCAGTCCTCTTTTCTCCAGCAGCCTCACGTCGCTGCTTCCTTGCTTTGGGACTTCACGGTACTGAAGGAAGCCCCGCCCCTTCAGATGACATAATTTCCCAAAAAAATCGACACGGTTTAATGGGGAGTCCAACTCTTTTTGGTGATCCGGCTCACTCGGCTCAAAAAACGTCTCTTTTACATTGCGCTACTTTTCCCACAGTCCCTTAACTATAAAGCCTGGGCCTCATTATACACCTGTACAGGTGTCTAGTGAAGGCTTTTTAGCCATTTTCTCAGACTGTAGCTCCTGTGAACAGGCCCTCGCTCCTTGTCTGTATTGTGACTTGTGTTATTTTCTAATATCTGATATTCATTTCTACATTAGTCCGTGCTGTGACATCTGCCGGGGCCGGGTGCTGGATAAGATTCTTATTCTTATAAATCCTTGGAGATGTGTTCCAGGCTCTTACTGAGTGATATCTGCACCACACACATCAGATTAACCCCTTCATGACCGGAGGTATTTTCGGTTCTGCGTTTTAGTTTTCCGCTCCCCTCCTTCCCATAGCCATAACTTTTTTATTTTTCTGTCTATATGGCCATATGAGGGCTTGTTTTTTGTGGGACGAGTTGTCCTTTTGAACGGCACCATCGGTTTTAACATATTGTGTCCTGGAAAGCGGGAAAAAAAAATCGAAGTGCACTGAAAAAAATGCAAAAAAAAAAAAGTGCCATCCCACACTTGTTTTTTGTTTGGCTTTTTTACATTAAATGCTAAAACTGACCTGCCATTACGATTCTCCAGGTCATTACAAGTTCATAGACACCAAAGATGTCTGGGTTCTTTTTTATCTAAGTGGTGAAAAAAATTCCAAACTTTGTTAAAAAGATAAAAATTGCGCCATTTTCCAATGCCCGTAGCGTCTCCATTTTTCATGATCTCGGGTTGGGTGAGGGCTTATTTTTTGCACGCTGAGTTTTTAATGATACCATTTTGGTGCAGATACGATCTTTTGATTGCCCGTTTTAATGCAGTGTCGTGGTGGCCAAAAAAACGTAATTCTGGGGTTTTAACTTTTTTTCTCGTTACAGCGTTAATCCATTTTTTTACTGATGGATTGTACGATTCTGAACGCGGCGATACCATATGTGTAAGTTTTATTTATTTTTTATTGTTTTATTTTGAATGGGGCGAAAGGGGGGTGATTTGAACTTTTATATTTTTTTTATATTTTTAAAAACTTGTTTTTTCACTTTTTGCATGCTTCATAGATCATAGGAGGCTAGAAGCTGCACTTGTCCTATCACCTCTGCTACACACAGGAGATGATCAGATTGCCTGTATGTAGCAAAATACCTCATTTCAATACCCGGCACTGCCGCCGGGACTCGGGACCGGAGCGTTTAGCGGCTCCGGTCCCGAGTGCCGGCGGCAGTGCCGTGTATTGATGAGGGAGTTTCTCACATGGCACTCGCAAGTGTGACCCCCGCCTTCAGCCAGGTAGAACACATCCGCCAGCTATTCAAATTAATAGGAGAGAGCAGATATGCAATACCCTGTCGTTCACATAAAAAAACAATATTTAATGCCACAAAAAATACATTAAGAAGCAATCAAAGCATGATATGCACCCCAACATTTAATATATATAAGTCCCAGATGTTTTGGAAAATTGCAAGTCAAGTATTTTTATTGTTATAAATTTCTCAATTTTTGTCATCCCAATAAAATGAAAAAAACAACACAAGCCCACACAACATTTTTTATTTTCCCGCTGACAAAGTCAAAGTTACAGCTCTTAGGCCGGCGTCACACTAGTGAGTTTTACGGACGTATGAGCGCATAAACTACGTCCGTAAAATTCGCATTACACACGGCCCAATGATTCTCTATGGCCCAGCTCCTATCTGCCGTATTTTACTGATCCGTATTATACGGTCTTGTACGGCCGTAGAAAATCGCAGCATGCTGCGTTTTTCACCGTAGTGCGCAAAAAAATCGCCAATGAAAGTCTATGGGGGCGAGAAAAATATGGATTCCACACGGACCAGCAGTGTGACCTGCGAGAAATACGCAGCGGTGTTAGAGAAAAGCCGGTAATTCAATTGCCGGCTTTTCATTTCTCCTTCCCAAACCCGACATGATATGAGACATGGTTTACATACAGTAAACCATCTCATAACCCTTTTTTTTGCATATTCCACACTACTAATGTTAGTAGTGTGTATGTGCAAAATTTAGGCACTCTAGCTTGTAAAATAAAGGGTTAAATGGCGGAAAAAATTGGCGTGAGCTCCCGCGCAATTTTCTTCGCCAGAGTGGTAAAGCCAGTGACTGAGGGCAAATATTAATAGCCTAGAGAGGGTCCATGGTTATTGGCCCCCCCTGAGCACATAAATCCATTAGATGTTGGTTTTGCAAGCCTGCGAGAAAATATCGCAGTACGGATGCCATACGGATTACATACGGAGGATGCCATGCGCAAAATACGCTGACACACCCTGCCTATGGATGACATACGGATCACTATTTTGGCAACATTTCTGCGTATTACGGCCGTAAAAAACGAACCGTATTTTCATACACTGAGTGTGACGCCGCCACATGAGGATGGTCTGAATGCCCGACGTCCACAGATGGGGGTTGTGCTCACAGCCCAACACCGTGCAGGACTCTTGGCATTTGCCACAGAACACCAGGATTATCAAATTTGCCACTGGCGCCCTGTGCTCTTCACAGATGAAAGCAGGCTCACACTGAGCACATGTGACAGACCTGACAGAGTCTGGAGACGCCGTGGAGAGAGATCTGCTGCCTGCAACATCCTTCAGCATGACCGGTTTGGCAGAGGGTCAGTAATGGTGTGGGGTGGCATTTCTTTGGAGGGCTGCACAGCCCTCCATGTGCTCGCCAGAGGTAGCCTGACTGCCATTAGGTACCGAGATGAGATCCTCTGACCTTTCGTGAGACCATATGCTGGTGTGGTTGGCCCTGGGTTCCTCCTAATGCACAACAATGCTAGACCTCATGTGTCTGGAGTGTGTCAGCAGTTCCTGCAAGATGAAGGCATTGAAGCTGTGGACTGGCCCGCCCGTTCCCCAGACCTGAATCCGATTGAACACATCTGGGACATCATGTCTCGCACCATCCACCAACGTCACATTGCACCACAGACTGTCCAAGAGTTGGCGGATGCTTTAGTCCAGGCCTAGGAGGAGATCCCTCAGGACACCATCCGCCGCCTCATCAGGAGCATGCCAAGGCATTGTACTGAGATCATACAGGTCACGTGGAGGCCACACACACTACTGAGCATCAATTCCTTGTCTTGAGGCATTTCCACTGAAGTTGGATAAGCCTGTAACTTCATTTTCCACTTTGATTTTGAGTATAGTTCCAAATCCCGTCCTCCATTGGTTAATAAGTTTTACTTCCATTGATGATTTTTGTGTGATTTTGTTGTCAGCACATTCATCTTTGTACAGAACAAAGTATTTAATGAGAATATTTCATTCATTCAGATATAGGATGTGTTATTTGAGTGTTCCCTTTATTTTTTTGAGCAGTATATATACAGTATATGTGTCAGTGTGTCAGTGACACACATATATATATATAAGTATCTTTATATTGCAGAGAGAGATAGAAGAATAGCCGGCAATTCATTTGTCAGCTTCTGTAAAATCACTGCAGGAGCCGACCGGATAGAAGAAATGGTTTACATACAGTAAATAGATGCAGAATAGTTAGATATGTATATGTCAGTGATCAATATAATTAGTATAGTGTGTGCAAATTAGGGGACATGTATGTAATTAATAAAAGATTATTTTGGGGGGAAAAATGTTGTGGGCTCCCTCGTAATTTTCCAATCCAGAGAGGGAAAGCCAGCGACTGGGGGCCAATGTTTATAGCCTAGGAAGAGGTTAATACCCATGGATCTCCCCATGCTATGAATATGAGCCCGCAGCTGTATATTTAGGGTTTACTGGCTATTAAAATAGGGTGGCCCCCAAAAAAATGATATGGGGTACCCTTATAATTAATATCCAGAAAAGGCTATGCAGACAGCTGCAGGCTGATATTCATAGCCTAGGAAGGGGCCATGTGTTAGGTGTCAAGTTCCCACCACTGCACAGGGGGAATCTCAAACCATGTCCGCTGCAGTCTCCCATTCTCCTTCAGCCACAGTGGAGCTTGCTGAGCAGAGACATCAGTCCAAGCGTCTGGCTCAAGCAGATACTGTGCGTTTGGTTACAGTTGCCATTCCAGGCTCAGCCTTTGTAACCAGCATTGATCAGCGGTGAGCAGACGTTCCAGGGACTAAGTCCTGCTTTTCTTCTACTGAGCATGCCCACTGGATGACCTCTGATTGGTGGTCGGTGGTCACATGCTCAGCTCGTGTAGCAGCTCTGATTGGAGCACTAGGAAGGTCCTGGGAGGCTACAGATATAAATGGTTCGCATGGCCGCTCGGCCATGCGCTAGTAGAAATCAGAAATCGTGTGTGTGTGTGTGTATGTGTGACTGAATCTGGTGAAAGCTCCTTAATCATACCCATCCCTAGTGTTGTTGAATGTACTTGGGTGATTGAGCTACGTAGCGCCAGACTGTGCCATCCAGCACTAGGCACGAGTACACAGTGTCAATTAGCAGCGACCGCCAGTGCGGAGCCTTGCTTTGCAAGTGCGCTTTCCTGGCCTTAGTTAGGGTGGTTAGTGGCATCCGCCAGAGCGGCGCTGTACGCACTCAGTGCGGTAAATCATTATTTAGGTTTTTCCCGGCACCGCAGTGCGGCGCCTAGCGCTAGTGGTCTAGATGGGCTCTAACCCCGTGTCCTTGGGGCAGAGTCCTGTGACCCAATACTAGCGTTCACTCTGCGGTGTTGCGGCCCTGTGACTCAACAGGGTTCGCTTCCTTACATACCGGGTGAAGCTAACCTGTGTGTGTTCACATTATACCGCCATATACTGTCCGCCATTACCGAGCAGCAGGTGTCATCTCTGCACGGTGGACCCTGGGCTGCAAACACACCTTATACCATCATTATAATTATTTGGTGAGTTCCGTCAGCCCTAACACCATGGATATTGACTCTCCCTGGCTACAAACACCAGCTCTCAGCGGCCAAGGAATTATGGCACTTTGCCTCTCTCTTCCCACTGCCCTGTATCGGTGGCATATGTTGTAATAGTTTGAAGGTTGAGGTGACCTTTATATTGTAAGGTCACATCAAGCCCGGCTTAGTAATGGAGAGGTGTCAATAAGTATATATAAATATAGCTCTCACCAACCCAAAGAGAGGCCACATAAATTAACCCTAGAAGTACTGCCAAAGAAATCCCGAAAAAACCATGACAGTACCACCCTCTCAACAGGGGCCAATGGACCCCCAGGCTTCTCAGGATGCCTGGCATGAAACGCGCAGATAAGATGGTCAGCATGTATAGAATGGGCAGGGACCAATGACCGATGCTCCAGACCATACCCCCTCTAGTGTACTAAATACTGCAAAGTACGGCGCACCCACGGGAATCTACGATGCATCCCACCTCGTACTCCATGTGACCCTCCACCAATACCGAGGGAACAGTGGACAAAGAACTCTCCTCAACAGTTCCCAAGGGTTTCAACCGGGACTTGTGGAACACATTGTAATTTTTTAACGAACCGGGGAGACGCAACCTACAGGCCTCCATGTTAATAATCTCCACAACAGGGTTTTTGGGTTGAGATAAGGGCTACAGACCTTTGCCTCTATACTCATGTACATTCGGGTACGTCTTTTTCCTCTCCTCCGTTTTTCTTGTCTAATTATACTCACCTGTATACTCATTTCGTGTTTTTATATTTATTTTTATTCTTAAGGGGCTGTTCTATACCTATCATGCATCCGGGAACTTTCTGACCTGTGTGTGGGGATACCTGGCCTGGAGGCCTTAGTAGACATCAGCAACTATTTAGTTGATGGGCGTGGACATCCTCTAGTGTTCTATTAAGGTTTGGAAGAATCATTGACCTTACCATCGAAGAACCATGGACCCATTCATCTTGAAGATCTTGGACGCTATGGATTTATGGACAATATCCCATAGATTATTCACCTAATCGGGCTGGCCTGTAGTGGTCTAGTGGTTTCACCACATTTCTTTGCTGTACTTGGTATTTACATCATTATTGCTCCCCTCCTCCAACTCTATTGTGCTTTACGTTCAGGGTTAATCTTTGTCTTCCCACACATATATCATGTGGGATGTACAGCCCATCTCATGATGTATTATCACATAGAGAATAATTTAGGTGTGTTTGGACCTACTTGCAGTCAACCTCTAGCCTGCTGTGTTCATCTGGTCCCCACTACTCACCCAGGTTGGTAACCTTCTATTTTGTTCAGTAGTGTGTCTAATTTGGTGTCCTCTTCAAATATCTATCTCATAGGTTGATACTGTTTAAAGGTGGCCTTGTAACATCTGTGGTGTCAATACGCATATTTGGGTATAACATGGCATACTATATCCATAGTAATCTTACTGTATAAACTCTATAGGTCTGCTGCTGCCATTAACTACTGCTCTTTCTTGCTCCCCTGTTCAATCAAGCTTGATGGGGTCATTGTTTATCTTACCTGGGGTCCCTGTTCTCTCATATTTATATTAAGATCTGACAAAATTTGACTGTTTTATAATAGGTCACAGTTGCATTGTTTACTTATTTATTCCATCCTTGTCTTCACATACTGTATCATACTGTATGTTTGTGCTTTATTCCCTCTTTCTTCTATACACGGTGCACATTATTTGTGCTTTACTCGGTGCTCATCATTCGTGCTTCATCCAGCACATGCGCGGTCTGCTCCCTCTAGTGTTGCCATCCTGCATGTGCATTTGCACCATGACGACGGCATACACTTCCTGGCTATAGCCATTTCCTGTTTGTTCCATGCGGCGGCTGTGACTGGCTTACCGAGACATGTCTGCACACCGGTTTGTACTTACTTTATTTGTCCCATTGCTATATTAACCTCAGAACTGACTTACAGCCTCACTTCCCCTGACGAAGCTGCTGCCGCAGCGATACGCGTGGGGCTCTTGCCTCACCCCTTTCTTTGTCTCTTGTTTTTTGTGGGTTCGCCCATGGCATTTCTCAGCACCGGTGCTGTCTCTTTCATTCCTGATGGTTGTTTGCTCTATTCAACTCAACCCTTGAGCCTATGGCCTTTTACTGATTACTCACCCTCCAAATAACCATGGGTGGCTTGTCCTATACGTAGTTGGACCTAGGTATATAGCCTTGGCATACATAGGGACTGATTTACCGGTGCCATCATCAGTTTGGACATCGAGCATGCCAATATAATACTGCAAGTTAGCACACTCAGTATATGGGGTCTCTTGATTGGCAGTATACCCCTCAAATGATTTCGGGTGGCCTGCTCTATATCTGGTTGGGACCTGGATACATAGCCTAAGCATATATTGTGATGGGCATACCGGTATGATTATTCTTTGGTATATGTGTGTTTGGGCACTGAGCATGCTAATATAACATTACAGATTAATATGTTTAATATATGGGATTATTATAATATCCATGTGTGACTTTAGTGAATTGTATGTTCTCATTTAATAATCTTTGCCTTGCATGTGTTATATAATATGTTGGCATATCTTTGCGCCGATTGAGACATCAGACCCGGAACATGAGACTATATATACAGGTCCTTCTCAAAAAATTAGCATATAGTGTTAAATTTCATTATTTACCATAATGTAATGATTACAATTAAACTTTCATATATTATAGATTCATTATCCACCAACTGAAATTTGTCAGGTCTTTTATTGTTTTAATACTGATGATTTTGGCCTACAACTCCTGATAACCCAAAAAACCTGTCTCAATAAATTAGTGCAGCGCCCCAGAGTCCTGGTCGTTGCAGTACTGTGGCTCCGCCACTAAGGGGAGCCATGGTGCGTTCGATGGCACTGAAGGAGTTCCTCCAATCAGGTATCACAGACACCAATATGTTTCACAGCTGGGCCTCCGGGGGGAGCTAAGGGTGCTATTCATTAGGCCACTCCCCACCATAGTGGGTAAACTGGGGGTCAGGCAGGAAGTTAGTAGAGAAAGCTGACTGGATCGAACGAAGCAACACCTAGTGAGAGAGGGTGTTGTGGAGGAAGAGACAGAAGGGTCTCTGCCAGGGGTGGGATCCTGGCAGAGGCTTGGCATTGAAAGAACGTAACGGGACCGTGCCTGCTCAGAATAGCGGCGGTGCCCTAAGAAAGGATTAGAAGCGAGATAGATTGTGCTGAGTGAGAAACGAAATCAAGCAGAAGGAGAATACCAGCAGGGGTTTTGTTGAAAGAGGCAGCACCTTGCTGAGGCGCATTACCGGTGGCCGGAACGCCGAGGGAGTGGAATAATATACAGCTTTAAGCCATACTCCAAACAGCGGCAGGACAGTCAGTCTCAGGCGGGCTGTCTACCACATATCACCTATGAAGTCTTGGGGGGCAATTGCGGGAGAGGGGCGTCTCTAGGGTCCCCGAAGAACTCCAGGCCTACCTGACAAACGGGTGCCGTTCTTACTGTAACATCAGGAAGGGACGGAAGATTAGCAGAAGATCAGTTAATCGAGTTGTGAGGGAACTTAAGAAACAGACACAACAGTTGTGGGGTACTTTCCGTAAGCACAGCAGGGAAGGACTACAACACAAAGCGCTAAGAAGGAAGGCACTGATTTCCACCTGTGAGGAGAACTCTGGAGGTGCCATTGGACCGGCCGGACTTGCGCAGCCTGGTGGACCGGATTCCGGACTGAGGACCGAGAGATCTCCAGTAAAGAGGTAAAGAGACTGCAACATGGTGTCCTCGTTATTTACCGCGACCTGCACCCCACAATTGCACCGCTACACCACCGTTAACAGCACCTATTTGCAACGGACGTCCCCCACTGACAGACAGGGCCACGGACCGGGTCTAGCCACCGTGACAACCCCAGGACTGAGATCCCAGAGGCCCGGCTCCGGGTACCCCTCGGCCCTGCGGCGGTGTGGGGGCGCTCCACAACTTGGCGTCACGAACAGGATCTACTTAAGCCTGAAGAATCAGGTCATGTGTGCCTAGAGACTGTGATTTACTGTACTTGAACCGTACTTTATTGAAAAGACTGTGTTGTGCCATTTGCCGCCAAAATCCGCCGCCATTGCAGCGCTGAGGAGAGCGCAGGAAGAGAAGAGGGGCGTGGAGTGGGCGTAGACAAGTTGGAGAGCGCGAACAGCAATGGCCGCCCAGTCTAAATATTTCTGCACGGTGAGGACGTGTCCGTCAGCAGCAGAGATCCGCCTCCTAATTCTTAATGGGGGGCGGAGGCAGAGAAAACGAAACCGCTCCCGAAGGAGAGAGCGGGAAAAAGACCAGGAAGTGACCCGCGTGGAGGACGCTATGGCCAGCAGCTCCGAACCCGACAGTGGGGTTGAAGTGGAAGTCTCCCCCGACTACCCGGATGAGCCCAGTAGCCCGTCCTCCGTGGATAACACCAGATTCCTGAGAGCTGAGATGGAGGACTTATATAACCAGCTCCTCCAACTGAATGTGAGAGTCCAGGCTCCGCACCCGGTGGAGCCGGTAGAGGGTTCCCGGACATCGGAGTTCTCACCGGAAGAACCAGCGGGACCTGCTACGGAAAGTGAACTCGTACCAGTTGGTGAGTCCGCCGATCCTGCCCCGCCAGCCGAGGGTGTGTTAGTGGGTCCTGTAGCGGCACCACCTCTCCCGGGAACCCATAGACTCCAGCGCCTGCTACCATGGGAGGAAGCCACGGGCATGGAACACCGTATGCGAGCCCCAATCACCCCTACTCCCTTGCTGTGTGAGGTCCACGCGGAGCGCACGGTGTGCCGCTGGGTGAACCCCGGATCCAATCTTATGGGGTTCCCCGGGGTGGAGACCCAGAAGGGGGAGATGGTACAGGCCCTAAGCTGGGAGGAATACCAAATCCAGCTAGAACATCGGTGGCGAGAGGAGGAGAAAGTACATCAGGCTGGGCGGGAGGCTCACCATCAAAAGGATTTGGCGGTCAAGGATCGGGCGTGCAAGGACCCCACCACTCACCAGGCCCCGCGCAGGCAGGGCATCGTCACCACCTTTAAGCTCCGAGGAGGCTGGGGCTTTATTAAGGAACCGGGGCTATATGCGGAGATCTTTGTCAACCGACGGGATGTTGAGTCACACCTTAGAGAGGGCCACCCCGATCGGGACCTCTACCCGGGGGATAGCGTTACTTACACCCGGCATTTTGGGGAAAAGGGGTGGTTTGCTCTGAACGTCTACAAGAAAGAGAAACCAGCCCCTGTAGCCAAGGTGCCACCGTGTGATCGATCCGTAACCACCCCGGTCGCCCCCACCTGTCTGATCACAGAACCTGCGATCTGCCGCATGACCCCCACAACCACCGTAGTGGCCAAGGAAGTGCCTTTCCAAGTGACCAATGTTCCTGATGTACCAGCGCAGAAAGACGTGGGAACGCAGACCCTCATCACCGCACACGATCTGGTTGTGCAACAGACCCGCACCCATGGGGTGTACCTGGCCGCGGGAGTGAATCTGGAACCTGACCTGCCTGTATTGCAGGGGTTCCCCCGCCAGGTGGCGCCTCGTGGGGGATTCTGAATTGAATGCTCTTTTATGGAAATGTAAATAGTTACTGTTTGTTCTTTAAGTTGCTGCTAAACCCGTCCAGGGTAAACTTTAAAAAGGTGACCCCTTTGTTGACCCGGGGTCACTATTGTTGTTTTCTTGAAGTTCTGCACAAAGTTACACAAACTGCGAAATCATGGACTGTGCATGATTTGAACTTTCTTGTAAATAGTTTGCACCTTCTTAAAGGTGCTTCCTACTGGTTTTGTTTAAAGACATTTTGCGAAGATACCATTCCGGAGCCTTTGCATGGACTGGTAGGCTGAGAAGAAGAGCTACCTCGGAAAGACTTGATCTCCTCTTAAAGGGGAGGTTAGAATTGAACTGGAAAGTGATACTGTTTTAGAACAGTAATGTCAAGATAATGCTTTGAAGGAAATGTAACTGTTTTTCATGGAAAAGTTATGTGTGTTTAATTTGTTTAAAATGTGAAACCTAGATAATGTTCTTTGAAGAGAAAGATGTAGAAAGCCCGTAGGGGTAGATGTAGAGTTCCGTTTAACTGAAAGTAAAGAAGTAATAACGAAGGTGAGGATAGAAGGTAAACCCTGCGTCCCCATAGAAAGTTAGTTCGTTACTAAGGACAGAAAGTAGACCCGTAGGGGTTAGTGAGTGAGTCCTTATAGGAGCCAAGCAGAGTGTGCTCCATGCTCTCAAATTGAAAGGAATGTTATGTCTATACTATGTATAGTAGAGAAAGGCAGTAGGCCCTGGCTGAACGGGGCGGTCCTGTAAAAGAAAGGAGAGGCAGTAGGTCTGGTGCCATAGGGACAGGCGGTCCTGCAGGTTCAAAGTAGGAGAATGTGAAGTTACCTTGCCCTGTAATGTGATTATAGGAAGGCCTTTGATAAACTAAGAGTGTATGTTTCTTAAAGGCAATGTTAATTTATTGTTCCAGCATTTGCACTTAGTAGAATACCCGGTTGGGTAATGAGAGTTAATTGTAGCCTGTTGCTATGATATTTGATTATGTTTTGTAACGTTAAAGTGTCCTCACCTCCCATAAAGGGAAGCCTGTTCAAGTATGCTTATTGTTTTGCACTCAACAAATTTGTATGTCTTTTTGCTAACCTGTATTGTTGTTTTCTTCCCAGTCCCGGAGTACTGTGTTTAACCAGGGGGGAGTGCAGCGCCCCAGAGTCCTGGTCGTTGCAGTACTGTGGCTCCGCCACTAAGGGGAGCCATGGTGCGTTCGATGGCACTGAAGGAGTTCCTCCAATCAGGTATCACAGACACCAATATGTTTCACAGCTGGGCCTCCGGGGGGAGCTAAGGGTGCTATTCATTAGGCCACTCCCCACCATAGTGGGTAAACTGGGGGTCAGGCAGGAAGTTAGTAGAGAAAGCTGACTGGATCGAACGAAGCAACACCTAGTGAGAGAGGGTGTTGTGGAGGAAGAGACAGAAGGGTCTCTGCCAGGGGTGGGATCCTGGCAGAGGCTTGGCATTGAAAGAACGTAACGGGACCGTGCCTGCTCAGAATAGCGGCGGTGCCCTAAGAAAGGATTAGAAGCGAGATAGATTGTGCTGAGTGAGAAACGAAATCAAGCAGAAGGAGAATACCAGCAGGGGTTTTGTTGAAAGAGGCAGCACCTTGCTGAGGCGCATTACCGGTGGCCGGAACGCCGAGGGAGTGGAATAATATACAGCTTTAAGCCATACTCCAAACAGCGGCAGGACAGTCAGTCTCAGGCGGGCTGTCTACCACATATCACCTATGAAGTCTTGGGGGGCAATTGCGGGAGAGGGGCGTCTCTAGGGTCCCGGAAGAACTCCAGGCCTACCTGACAAACGGGTGCCGTTCTTACTGTAACATCAGGAAGGGACGGAAGATTAGCAGAAGATCAGTTAATCGAGTTGTGAGGGAACTTAAGAAACAGACACAACAGTTGTGGGGTACTTTCCGTAAGCACAGCAGGGAAGGACTACAACACAAAGCGCTAAGAAGGAAGGCACTGATTTCCACCTGTGAGGAGAACTCTGGAGGTGCCATTGGACCGGCCGGACTTGCGCAGCCTGGTGGACCGGATTCCGGACTGAGGACCGAGAGATCTCCAGTAAAGAGGTAAAGAGACTGCAACCTGGTGTCCTCGTTATTTACCGCGACCTGCACCCCACAATTGCACCGCTACACCACCGTTAACAGCACCTATTTGCAACGGATGTCCCCCACTGACAGACAGGGCCACGGACCGGGTCTAGCCACCGTGACAACCCCAGGACTGAGATCCCAGAGGCCCGGCTCCGGGTACCCCTCGGCCCTGCGGCGGTGTGGGGGCGCTCCACATTAGCATATCAAGAAAAGGTTCTCTAAACAACCTATTACCCTAATCTTCTGAATCAACTAATTAACTCTAAACACATGCAAAAGATACCTGAGGCTTTTAAAAACTCCCTGCCTGGTTCATTACTCAAAACCCCCATCATGGGTAAGACTAGCGACCTGACAGATGTCAAGAAGGCCATCATTGACACCCTCAAGCAAGAGGGTAAGACCCAGAAAGAAATTTCTCAACAAATAGGCTGTTCCCAGAGTGCTGTATCAAGGCACCTCAATGGTAAGTCTGTTGGAAGGAAACAATGTGGCAGAAAACGCTGTACAACGAGAAGAGGTGACCGGACCCTGAGGAAGATTGTGGAGAAGGACCGATTCCAGACCTTGGGGAACCTGAGGAAGCAGTGGACTGAGTCTGGTGTGGAAACATCCAGAGCCACCGTGCACAGGCGTGTGCAGGAAATGGGCTACAGGTGCCGCATTCCCCAGGTAAACAGCGGCAGAAGCGCCTGACCTGGGCTACAGAGAAGCAGCACTGGACTGTTGCTAAGTGGTCCCAAGTACTTTTTTCTGATGAAAGCAAATTTTGCATGTCATTCGGAAATCAAGGTGCCAGAGTCTGGAGGAAGACTGGGGAGAAGGAAATGCCAAAATGCCTGAAGTCCAGTGTCAAGTACCCAGTCAGTGATGGTGTGGGGTGCCATGTCAGCTGCTGGTGTTGGTCCACTGTGTTTCATCAAGGGCAGGGTCAATGCAGCTAGCTATCAGGAGATTTTGGAGCACTTCATGCTTCCATCGGCTGAAATGCTTTATGGAGATGAAGATTTCATTTTTCAGCACGACCTGGCACCTGCTCACAGTGCCAAAACCACTGGTAAATGGTTTACTGACCATGGTATTACTGTGCTCAATTGGCCTGCCAACTCTCCTGACCTGAACCCCATAGAGAATCTGTGGGATATTGTGAAGAGAAAGTTGAGAGACGCAAGACCCAACACTCTGGATGAGCTTAAGGCCGCTATTGAAGCATCCTGGGCCTCCATAACATCTCAGCAGTGTCACAGGCTGATTGCCTCCATGCCACGCCGCATTGAAGCAGTCATTTCTGCCAAAGGATTCCCGACCAAGTATTGAGTGCATAACTGAACATTATTATTTGATGGTTTTTTTGTTTGTTATTAAAAAACACTTTTATTTGATTGGCCGGGTGAAATATGCTAATTTATTGAGACAGGTTTTTTGGGTTATCAGGAGTTGTATGCCAAAATCATCAGTATTAAAACAATAAAAGACCTGACAAATTTCAGTTGGTGGATAATGAATCTATAATATATGAAAGTTTAATTGTAATCATTACATTATGGTAAATAATGAAATTTAACACTATATGCTAATTTTTTGAGAAGGACCTGTATATATATATATATATATATATATATATATATATATATATATATATATATATATATATATATATATATATATATATATATATATATATATATAGGTATATATATATATATATATATATATATATATTCACAAAAAAGGAGCAGCACAAGCTTTAAACTTATCTCCGGGTGCAATTTCCTCCAGGTAACCTGTTCACCGCTTAACTCAAATGCATAAAGTCCAAAAAAGAAGGCAGCACTCCATTTTCCATATAGCTGTGCAGAGTTTAATCAGACCACATGTCTGTGCAGCGACGTTTCGGCTCTGAATGAGCCTTTCTCAAGCAGTGGTTACATCAGCTGTGTGCATATTTATACCTTTTTAACATGATCCTTAATAGGTGCCATTTGTGTTCAATAAGATGCAATACAATTATAAAATCCTTCACATGTTCAATTTGCCCTCTAGTGGTGTCTTTGTAAAGTGCATATGTGCTAATGTGCAAAATAAGTTATATATTAGTAAACTAATCCATCCAAATATTGTACTGTATATATTATGTTCATATTCCACTTGTTCTTACCCCCAGTGTGACCCGCTACTAATGGAGGACAGCATTTTTCTCGGCGTTCCTACGATTCAACTGCGCATGTCCAGCGCGTCTTATGACTATGTCGGGCTGCCGGCCAATCCACCAGTTGGTGGTGCTGGAAAAGACTGCCCCCTATTTAGTAAGATTATGTGATCAAGACGGTGTTGAATGCCTAAGCACACGCGCCCGCCATAGAATAATGGATTAGCATAACAGGATGATATGTCACTACAAAGATGGCGACATATAGCGCGTTTGCGCATGCGCCAGTATTCTGATATGTGGATTGGCCGGCAGCCCGACATAGTCATAAGACGCGCTGGACATGCACAGTTGAATCGTAGGAACGCTGAGAAAAATGCTGTCCTCCACACTTTTGTGTTTCGACTTTTATGTGGCGAGGTTGGTGTATGTGTGGTAAAATGTGTGCTGAGGGTCATATATGTGTTCGAGCACGTGGTAGTGTGTGGCGCATTTTGTGTTTGTGTTCATATCCCCGTGGTGGTGTGGTGATTATCCCATGTCGGGGATGTTTGCAGCCATTAATGTTTTTAGGTCGTGTATGGTGTTTAAAAAGTTTTTATTAATTATAAGTAAATGTTAAGTTTTATGGTGTCATTTACTTTATCGTTAAATAGTGTCTTTTTGTCGGTGATTTATTTGAAGTAGGACGCTTTCATCAAAAAGTTCTGTGAAAAAATCATGTCGGGGCCCCACCTTAGCAACTGTACAGTATATACTCTTTGGCGCCATCGCTCTCATTCTTTAAGTCCCCCTTGTTCACATCTGGCAGCTGTCAATTTGCCTCCAACACTTTTCCCTTCACTTTTTCCCCATTATGTAGATAGGGGCAAAATTGTTTGGTGAATTGGAACGCGCGGGGTTAAAATTTCACCTCACAACATAGCCTATGACGCTCTCGGGGTCCAGACTTGTGACTGTGCAAAATTTTGTGGCTGTAGCTGCGACAGTGCAGATGCCAATCCCGGACATACACACATACATACATACACACATTTAGCTTTATATATTAGATATACCTGTATGTAATCTCCTGTATATAGTATATACCTGTGTGTCATCTCCTCCTATACATAGCATATACCTGTATGTCATCTCCTCCTATACATAGCATATACCTGTATGTCATCTCCTCCTGTATATACTATATACCTGTAGGTAATCTGCTCCTGTATATAGTATATACCTGTGTGTCATCTCCTCCTGTATATAGTATATACCTGTATGTCATCTCCTCCTGTATGTAGTATGTACCTGTATGTCATCTCCTCCTCTATATAGTATATACCTGTGTGTCATCTCTCCTGTATATAGTATATATCTGTGTGTCATCTCCTCCTGTATATACTTTATACCTGTGTGTCATCTCTCCTGTATATAGTATATGCCTGTGTCATCTCCCCTGTATATAGTATATACCTGTGTGTCATCTCTCCTGTATATAGTATATATCTGTGTGTCATCTCCTCCTGTATATAGTATATACCTGTGTGTCATCTCCTCCTGTATATAGTATATACCTGTATGTCATCTCCTCCTGTATATAGTATATATCTGTATGTCATCTCCTCCTGTATTAGACCTCGTTCACACGTTATTTGGTCAGTATTTTTACCTCAGTATTTGTAAGCTAAATTGGCAGCCTGATAAATCCCCAGCCAACAGTAAGCCCTCCCCCTGGCAGTATATATTAGCTCACACATACACATAATAGACTGGTCATGTGACTGACAGCTGCTGGATTCCTATATGGTACATTTGTTGCTCTTGTAGTTTGTCTGCTTATTAATCAGATTTGTATTTTTGAAGGATAATACCAGACTTGTGTGTTTTAGGGCGAGTTTCGTGTGTCAAGTTGTGTGTGTTGAGTTGCGTGTGGCGACATGCATGTAGCGACTTTTGTGAGACGAGTTTTGTGTGGCGACATGCGTGTAGCAACTTTTTGTGTGTCGAGTTGCATGTGACAGGTTAGTGTAGCAAGTTGTGTGCAGCAAGTTTTGCGCATGGCGAGTTTTGCGCGTGGCGAGTTTTATGTGTGGTGCGTTTTGAGTATGTGCAAGTTTTGTGTGAGGCAACTTTTGCATGTGTTGCAACTTTTGTGCATGTGGCAATTTTTCTGCGTGTGCAAGTTTTGCACGTGTGGGGAGTTTTGCATGTGGAGAGTTTTGCGCGTGGCGAGTTTTGAGCGGCGACTTTTGTGTTTCGACTTTTATGTGGCGAGGTTGGTGTATGTGTGGTGAAATGTGCGCTGAGGGTGGTATATGTGTTCGAGCACGTGGTAGTGTGTGGCGCATTTACGATACGATACGATACACTTTATTGATCCCGTGGGAAATTATGGTATCACAGCAGCACAACTTACATCATAAGAATCATAAAATGAATTACATAATTGACATGACAGTTTGTTGACAGAAGGACATTATACATTAGAATAGGACATACACAGCGGGTGAACTGAAAAGTAGAAGAAATAAAGTAGACAATCCCCTTTATGATTTAACCCTAATGTTATTGTTGTACATCCCCATAGCAGTTGGCACAAACGATTTCCTAAATTTTTCCTTCTTACACCTCAGAAGTATTAGCCGGTTACTGAAGGTGCTCTTCTGTCTCATGAATAGCTCATATAGTGGATGTGCATTATTGTTCATGATTGCCATACACTTTCTCAGAGTTCTTCTCTCCACTACCTCCTCAAAAGAGTCCAGATTGCAGCCGACAGCAGAGCTTGCCTTTTTGATAAGCTTATTCAGCCTATTAGCATCAGAGGCCCGCACACTACTACCCCAGCATATGATTGCAAAAAAGATGGCACTTGCCACCACAGACTGGTAGAACATTTCTAACATTTTGCTACACACATTAAAAGACCTCAGTTTCCTTAGGAAATACAATCTGCTCATCCCCTTCTTGTAGACAGTCTCTGAGTGGCATCTCCAGTCCAGTTTGCTATCCAAATGGACCCCCAAATATTTATAACTCTCCACCTGCTCTACCTCCTGCCCAGCAATAGTGATCGGTAAGCATTCCAACTTAATCCTGCTATAGTTGGCCACCAACTCCTTGGTTTTCTTAACATTTAGTTGTAGATAGTTACCATTGCACCAATCCACGAAATTCGACACCACCCTTCAGTATTCCTCATCCCCCCGATCTCCCCTAATACATCCCACAACCACGGAGTCATCCGAAAATTTTTGAAGGTGGCAAAGATCAGATTTATACTGAAAGTCCGATGTATACAGTGTGAATAGAAAGGGCGCAAGCACCGTTCCCTGGGGGGCACCTACACTGCTCAATAATCTGCTTGACACAACTGCTCCCATCTGTACAAACTGTGGCCGATCTGATAGGTAGTCAGTTATCCAATTTCTCATCCCCACCTCCACCTTCATATCAGTCATCTTTTTGTGTAGTAAAGGTGGCTGCAGGGAATTAAATGCACTCGAGAAATCAAAGAACATCGCTCGCACCATGGTTCCGTCAGTCTCCAGAAATGAATGTACACTATGTAACAGGGAAAGAATAGCATCATCCACCCCCAATCTATGTCGGTAAGCAAACTGAAGGGGATCGATAAAAGCATTGACCCTTGGTCTTAAGTGAGCAAGCACTAATCTTTCCAAGGCCTTCATAGCGTGAGATGTTAAGGCTACAGGACGATAGTCATTTAGGGTTTCAGGAGAAGAAGTCTTGGGTAGTGTTGAGCATTCCGATACCGCAAGTATCGGGTATCGGCCGATACTTGCGGGTATCGGAATTCCGATACCGAGATCCGATACTTTTGTGGTATCGAGTATCGGTATCGAAACAACATTAATGTGTAAAAGAAAGAATTAAAATAAAAAATATTGCTATACTCACCTCTCCGACGCAGCCTGGACCTCACCGAGGGAACCGGCAGCGTTCTTTGCTTAAAATTCGCGCGTTTACTTCCTTACGTGAAGTCCCGGCTTGTGATTGGTCGCGTCGCCCATGCGACCGCGACGCGACCAATCACAAGCCAGAACGTAATTTTAAAATCCTGAAGGACCTGAAATTACGTCACGGCTTGCTGTGATTGGTCGCGTCGCAGCCACATGGGCGACGCGACCAATCACAAGCCGGGACGTCACGGGAGGCAGGACACGCGCGCATTTTAAAATGCGCGCGTGTCCTGCCTCCCATGACTATAAAGGCACAGACGATTGGCCTCGGGGAGACCAAAACATCCAACACCGCGGAGACACCATCACGTGTTTCTCAACGCAGTGATCCAGAACACTGCCCCCATCCCTTATGGGAAATATGCAAATGCATGTGGGATAGCTGCGGAGACACCATCACGTGTTTCTCAACGCAAGCAGTGAATAGCCAGGCCTTTCCCCGGGAAGGAACAACCACGGGAAGGGCAGCATCCAATACAGGAAAACTACCTATGCCAAGCATGGTATCCATCCACAGACAGCTTTTTTTTTTTTTTTTTTTTTTCCCCTCAGATGGGAAGTTCCACAGTCAGGTAACCAAAACTATAAGGAACTCATCTCCCAAAACAGCGTGCCACACACTTAGTGCCACCACCATTCCCATCATCATTGGAAAACACACAACAAATGTTTTAACCCCTTCCCGACCCATGACGCCACATAGGCGTCATGAAAACCCGTGCCAATCCGACCCATGACGCCTATGTGGCGTCATGGAATGATCGCGTCCCTGCAGATCGGGTGAAGGGGTTAACTCCTATTTTACCCGATCTGCAGGGAGAGGGGGAGTGGTACTTCAGCCCAGGGGGGGTGGCTTCACCCCCCCGTGGCTACGATCGCTCTGATTGGCTGTTGAAAGTGAAACTGCCAATCAGAGCGATTTGTAATATTTCACCTAAAAAACTGGTGAAATATTACAATCCAGCCATGGCCGATGCTGCAATATCATCGGCCATGGCTGGAAACACTAATGTGACCCCCCCCCACCCCACCGATCGCCCCCCCAGTGCTCCGTTATAGGGTCCGGTCCCCTCCGTCCGCCTGCCGGCTCCCCCGTCCTGCTGTCCGCTCCCCCGTCCTCCTGCCCGCTCCCCCCCTGCTCCTATGTCACCCCCCCGTGCTCCGACGCCCCCCCCGTGCCCCGATCTCCCCCCCCCCTTATACTTACCGAGGCTCCCCGTCCGCCTCCATCATGGGCGCCGCCATCTTCCAAAATGGCGGGCGCATGCTCAGTGCGCCCGCCGGCCGGCAGATTCATTAGAGGTACATTTTGATCGCTGTGGTAGGTTCTATCACAGCGATCAAAATAAAAAAATAATAAATAAACCCCCCCCTTTATCACCCCCATAGGTAGGGACAATAATAAAATAAAGAAAATATTTTTTTTTCTTTTTCCACTAGGGTTAGGGTTAGAACTAGGGTTAGAACTAGGGGTAGGGTTAGGGTTACGGGTAGGGTTAGGGTTAGGGGTAGGGTTATGGCATGTGCACACAGAGCGGATCGGCCGCGGATCCGCAGCGGATCGGCCGCGGATCCGCAGCGGATCGGCAGCGGATCCGCCGCGGATCGGCCGCGGATCCGCAGCGGATCGGCCGCGGATCGGCCGCGGATCCGCAGCGGATCCGCAGCGGATCGGCAGCGGATCCGCAGCGGATCGGCAGCGGATCCGCAGCGGATCCGCAGCGGATCGGCCGCGGATCGGCAGCGGATCCGCAGCGGATCGGCAGCGGATCCGCAGCGGATCGGCAGCGGATCCGCAGCGGATCCGCAGCGGATCGGCCGCGGATCCGCAGCGGATTGGCCGCGGATCCGCAGCGGATTGGCAGCGGATTGGCCGCGGATCCGCAGCGGATTGGCCGCTGCGAATTCGAAGCAGTTTTCCATCAGATTTACAGTACCATGTACACCTAAGGAAAACCAAATCCGCTGTGCCCATGGTGCGGAAAATTCCGTGCAGAAACGCTGCGTTGTATTTTCCGCAGCATGTCAATTCTTTGTGCGGATTCCGCAGCGTTTTACACCTGTTCCTCAATAGGAATCCGCAGGTGAAATCTGCACAAAAAAACACTGGAAATCTGCTGTAAATCCGCAGGTAAAACGCAGTGCCTTTTACCTGCAGATTTTTCAAAAATCATGAGGAAAAATCTCACACGAATCCGCAACGTGGGCACATAGCCTTAGGGTTAGGGTTGGAATTAGAGTTAGGGTTGGAATTAGGGCTAGGGTTTGAAATAGGGTTAAGATTAGGCTTGTGGTTAGGGTTACGGATAGGGTTAGGGGTGTGTTGGGGTTACAGTTGTGGTTAGGGTTGGGATTAGGGTTACGGTTGGGATTAGGGTTAGGATTAGGGTTGGAATTAGGGTTACGGGTGTGTTGCGGTTAGGGTTGTGGTTAGGGGTGTGTTGGGGTTAAGGTTGTGATTAGGGTTATGGCTACAGTTGGGATTAGGATTAGGGGTGTGTTGGGGTTAGTGTTGAAGTTAGAATTGAGGGGTTTCCACTGTTTAGGCACATCAGGGGTCTCCAAACGCAACATGGCGCCACCATTGATTCCAGCCAATCTTGCGTTCAAAAAGTCAAATGGTGCTCCCGCCCTTCCAAGCCCCGACGTGCGCCCAAACAGTGGTTTACCCCCACATTTGGGGTACCAGCGTACTCAGGACAAACTGGGCAACAACTGCTGGGGTCTAATTTCTCCTGTTACCCTTGCAAAAAAAAAAATTACTTGCTAAAACATAATTTTTGAGGAAAGAACAATTATTTTTTATTTTCACGGCTCTGCGTTATAAACTTCTGTGAAGCACTTGGGGGTTGAAAGTGCTCACCACACATCTAGATAAGTTCCTTCGGGGGTCTAGTTTCCAAAATGGGGTCACTTGTGGGGTGTTTCTACTGTTTAGGTACATCAGGGGCTCTGCAAATGCAATGTGACGCCCGCAGACCATTCCATCAAAGTCTGCATTTCAAATGTCACTACTTCCCTTCCGAGCCCTGACGTGTGCCCAAACAGTGGTTTACCCCCACATATGGGGTATCAGCGTACTCACAACAAACTGGGCAACAAATATTGGGGTCCAAATTCTCCTGTTACCCTTGTGAAAATAAAAAATTGCTTGCTAAAACATCTTTTTTGAGGAAAGAAAAATGATTTTTTATTTTCACGGCTCTGCGTTGTAAACTTCTGTGAAGCACTTGGGGGTTGAACGTGCTCACCACACATCTAGATAAGTTCCTTGGGGGGTCTAGTTTCCAAAATGGGGTCACTTGTGGGGGGTTTCTACTGTTTAGGCATATCAGGGGCTCTGCAAACGCAACCTGACGCCCGCAGAGCATTCCATCAAAGTCTGCATTTCAAAACGTCACTACTTCCCTTCCGAACCCCGACGTGTGCCAAAACAGTGGTTTACCCCCACATATGGGGTATCAGCGTACTCAGGAGAAACTGGACAACAACTTTTGGGGTCCAATTTCTCCTGTTACCCTTGGGAAAATAAAAAATTGTGGGCTAAAAAATCATTTTTGAGAAAAGAAAAATTATTTTTTATTTTCATGGCTCTGCGTTATAAACTTCTGTGAAGCACTTGGGGGTTCAAAGTGCTCACCACACATCTAGATTAGTTCCTTGGGAGGTCTAGTTTCCAAAATGGGGTCACTTGTGCGGGAGCTCCAATGTTTAGGCACACAGGGGCTCTCCAAACGCGACATGGTGTCCGCTAATGATTGGAGCTAATTTTCCATTCAAAAAGCCAAATGGCGTGCCTTCCCTTCCGAGCCCTGCCGTGCGCCCAAACAGTGGTTTACCCCCACATATGGGGTATCATCGTACTCAGAACAAACTGGACAAAAACATTTGGGGTCCAATTTCTCCTATTACCCTTGGGAAAATAAAAAATTCTGGGCTAAAAATCATTTTTGAGGAAAGAAAAATTATTTTTTTATTTTCACGGCTCTGCGTTATAAACTTCTGTGAAGCACCTGGGGGTTATAAGTGCTCACTATGCATCTAGATAAGTTTCTTGGGGGGTCTAGTTTCCAAAATGGGGTCACTTGTAGGGGAGCTCCAATGTTTAGGCACACAGGGGCTCTCCAAACGCGACATGGTGTCCGCTAACGATTGGAGCTAATTTTCCATTCAAAAAGTCAAATGGCACGCCTCCCCTTCCGAGCCTTGCCGTGCACCCAAACAGTGGTTTACCCCCACATATGAGGTATCGGCATACTCAGGAGAAATTGCCCAACAAATTTTAGGATCCATTTTATCCTGTTGCCCATGTGAAAATGAAAGAATTGAGGCTAAAAGAAATTTTGTGTGAAAAAAAAGTACTTTTTCATTTTTGCGGATCAATTTGTAAAGCACCTGGGGGTTTAAAGTGCTCACTATGCCTCTGGATGAGTTCCTTGGGGGGTCTAGTTTCCAAAATGGGGTCACTTGTGGAGGAGCTCCAATGTTTAGGCACACAGGAGCTTTCCAAACGCGACATGGTGTCCGCTAACGATGGAGATAATTTTCCATTCAAAAAGCCAAATGGCGCTCCTTCCCTTCCGAGCCTTACCATGTGCCCAAACAGTGGTTTACCCCCACATGTGAGGTATTGGTGTACTCAGGAGAAATTGCCCAACAAAATTTAGGATCCATTTTATCCTGTTGCCCATGTGAAAATGAAAAAATTGAGGCTAAAATAATTTTTTTGTGAAAAAAAAGTACTTTTTCATTTTTACGGATCAATTTGTGAAGCACTTGGGGGTTTAAAGTGCTCACTATGCTTCTAGATAAGTTCCTTGGGGGGTCTAGTTTCCAAAATGTGGTCATTTGTGGGGGAGCTCCAATGTTTAGGCACACGGGGGCTCTCCAAACGCGACATGGTGTCCGCTAAAGATTGGAGCCAATTTTTCATTAAAAAAGTCAAATGGCGCTCCTTCCCTTCCGAGCCCTGCCGTGCGCCCAAACAGTGGTTTACCCCCACATATGAGGTATCAGCGTACTCAGGACAAATTGGACAACAACGTCCCTGGTCCAGTTTCTCCTTTTACCCTTGGGAAAATAAAAAAATTGTTGCTAAAAGATCATTTTTGTGACTAAAAAGTTAAATGTTCATTTTTTACTTCCATGTTGCTTCTGCTGCTGTGAAACACCTGAAGGGTTAATAAACTTCTTGAATGTGGTTTTGAGCACCTTGAGGGGTGCAGTTTTTAGAATGGTGTCACTTTTGGGTATTTTCAGCCATATAGAACCCTCAAAATGACTTCAAATGTGAGGTGGTCCCTAAAAAAAATGGTTTTGTAAATTTTGTTGTAAAAATGAGAAATCACTGGTCAAATTTTAACCCTTATAACTTCCTAGCAAAAAAAAAAATTGTTTCCAAAATTGTGCTGATGTAAAGTAGACATGTGGGAAACGTTATTTATTAACTATTTTGTGTCACATAACTCTCTGGTTTAACAGAATAAAAATTAAAAATGTGAAAATTGCGAAATTTTCAAATTTTTTGCCACATTTCCGTTTTTTTCACAAATAAACTCAAAAATTATCGACCTAAATTTACCACTAACATGAAGCCCAATATGTCACGAAAAAACAATCTCAGAATCGCTAGGATACGTTGAAGCGTTCCTGAGTTATTACCTCATAAAGGGACACTGGTCAGAATTGCAAAAAACGGCAAGGTCATTAAGGCCAAAATAGGCTGGGTCATGAAGGGGTTAATTAACAACCAAAAACCACTTCAAGATACATTAACAAAATGTTTCCACTTTTTAGTCTTCCAAATTCCCTCTGCATCCACCTCCCCTCTCCTCCTCTGATCACACACAAAGCAAAAATACAATTTTCCCAAAATAATTTTTATACAGTTTTTAACCTCAATATCCTTCCTTTTAAACACATACACATTCCTCACATCCCACAAAACCTCTTTTATACATGCCATCATCAACCACAATACTCTCTCCTTCTCCCCACACATACCCAATCCAAACATAAAGAGCTCAAAAGACAACAGATTCACCTCACACAGCTCCTTACACAAACGACCCAGACCTGCAATCACACTTCTAGCATACTGACAATTCCAAAACAAATGCACCACACTCTCACTCCCACCACATCCACTCCTCGGACACCTCTCACTCCTCACTAAACCCCGATTTTTCAGAAACTCCCTCACTGGCAACACCCCATGCAATGACTGCCATACAATCTCACTCTGCCTATTTGTCATACCATTCACACGTACCTTCTTCCATACTTTCTGCACATCATCCCCTCTTACCATTTTAAAATCTGGCAAGAACAGCCTATGGGCTCGTCCTACAATAATGTCACATTCCATCTCTCTACACTCAATCATCTTATATACAGCTTTCTTCTTTTCTAACAATCTCACATCCACATCATACAGTTCATACTTCACTAGAAATTTGTAAACCCACACATACCACACAGGAACCTCAAAAGCCACTGGGCTCCTAAGATCTCTTTCACGCCATTTCAAACGAAACAAGAAATTTCCAAACAAAAACCTGCACATACATGCATACTTCCCGTCCATCCTAATCACACCTAGTACAAACACCATAATATTCACGCCGAAAAAAACATTCAAATTTGGGAAACCCAGTCCCCCCTTATCCAAACTCTTCATAACAATCTCTCTCCTCGCACGCTCCATACATGAACCCAAAAAAAGACAAACAAAACCCTATTTAATCTTCTAATACACATGTAGCTTGGTGGAAAAACCATCGCAACATACAAAAAAATAGGTAACACAACACTCTTAATAACTAAAATTTTACCAAAAAACGTAAGATCCCTCAAACTCCAAAAATTTAACTTACGCTCCACTCTCTCTCTCACATCCACCCAGCTTTCCTCTCCATCCAATTTCTCTGAAATTTTCACACCCAAAACCTTTATCGATCCACTCACCACATTCACCCCAACATCATCGCTCAGACTCCTTCCCCCAAAATTCTTACACTCACTCTTCTCCCAATTCACTTTAAAAGCAGATGCTCCACAAAAAATAGAAACCAACAACTTCACACACCGTACCGCACACACACATCATCCATATAGCCACTCATCTTCCACTCTCTCCCCCCACCCCCCGGTACTTGCACACCCCGAATCACCTTATCTTTTCTTAACAAACATAACAAAGGCTCAATTGCGCAAATAAAAACGATAGGGGACAAAGGACACCCCTGCCGAACACCCGAAAATACATTTACTCTCCTCCCCACATTTCCATTCAACAACACACAACTGTAAATATTTTTATACAAACTTCTCACTCTCTGAACAAACTCAGAAGGAAAACCCATCTTCACCAACACACTAAACAAAAAACCATGCGCCAATCTATCATACGCCTTCTCAAAATCCAAACTCAACACATACACCCCTTTCTTACGATTCATGCAGTCCCACAAACAATCTCTCAACATACACAAACTTCCATGTATTCGTCTTCCAGGTACCGCACAACATTGCTCCTCACCCACCACACTCCCAACCACGCCACACATCCTGTTAGCCAAAAGTTTCGCATAAATCTTATAATCACAATTCAGCAATGTGATCGGCCTCCAATTTTTTAGATTTTTCAAATCACCTTTTTTTGGCAATAACACAACCACCCCTGCACGCATACCATTTGCCACCTCTGCATTCGCCCACATATACTTACATACATCCACAAAATCCTTCCCAATCACATCCCACATCACCCGATAAAATTCCACCGGTAGACCATCCTCCCCCGGCGTTTTATTCAGCGCCATACTGCACACCACCTTCCATACTTCTTCACCCGTCACCTCACCCATCAAACTTTCCCTTTCTATCCTATTCAAACTATTTTCCAAAACACTCAACACCTCACCCTCCAAACCTTCATCCCTCCATTTCACAGCATACAAATCATCATAAAACTTTGCCACTTCCTCACACAAGTCCGCGCCACTAACTTCATTTCCATCCATCCCATTCAAAACACTCATACTCTGTCTCTTCCCAAAAACTTTCTTAAAGAAAAACCGCGAACACTTCTCATTCTCCAAATTCTCTAATTTGGCCCTATACACAATACTCCTCCCTCTTTCTAACAAAAAATCATTCACTTCTTTTTTCACTTTCACTAAATCTTCACTCACATCCATCCCTCCCACCCTCAACTTATACAACACACTCAGTCTTGCATTTAAAAAAACAAACCTTTCTCTCTTTGCAGCTGCACACTTGTACCCGAGTTTTTTAAAAAAAACTCTTGGTTCTCCATTTAACCCAATCCCACCATTCACACACATTTCTGAAATCACTCCTGCACCCACACCACTCTGCATAATGTCTTTCATACTCCTCTCTCACCCCCCCTCCTTCCAGCAAACTCACATTCAACTTCCACACACCTTTCCCAGCCACCTCATTAACATGCAAATCCAATTCACACTTCATACACACATGATCCGAAAAACCACCCTCTCCTGTGCATAACTAACAGGAATCAGATTTTTGGAAACAAAACAATAGTCCAATCTAGACTCTACCCTCCCACTGTCAGAAAAAAACGTATTTAACAACGGAGTTATCTTGCATGCCCGCTGCATATCTTTTAAACCAAAATCACTCACCATATCCATTAACACTTTCCCTGACGCATCTACATTCACACTTCCCACATCACAGTTCATATCACCCACTATCACAACAGGCACTCTTCCTGGAATAAAAAACTTAATTTTTTCAAATTAAACTCTACGCTCCTGTTTATCCACAGGCGCATATACATTAATAACGCAAAAACGAACATTTCTAAACTCAAAATTAGCCAACACACACCTTCCAACCTCAATCACCATATAGTCACACAAACTCACATCATTTCCCTTCACCAAAAAACCCACACCATCATTTTTATTACAGGCACTCCCTGACCACACAGATGCACCATGAGGCCATTCACTCCCCTTCACACCATCCACAATCCCACACTCCTGCAGACAAAAAATTCCTGCATTATGGGTTGCAAAAAAATCCAAAATGGCTGCCCGCCGCCACCTGCTTTTAAAGACCCTCACATTTTGTGATATGAGTACAAAACCCATCACATACACAAAAAAATACTAAAAAAAACAACCTACGAACATGACATTACTCAACTTACATGAAAAACAAACCAAAAGGAAAAAAAAAAAAAAAATTAAAGGCAAATGCTATATACAAAATCACCTAGCTACTGAAATAATAGCACATATCTACACAGCACCGCCACTGTCCTCCTCCACCATCTGCGCTGAGCAGCTTTCAGAGCCACTGACCTCCATACACTCCTCCACACGCGCCTTCTTCTGCCCAGCCTTCCTCTGGGGCCCTCCACCTTCATCACAGATTTCCCCACCACCCTCCCTGGGACACTTTCGACCTCCAGGCTCCTCTTCTGAGGAAAAAACGCCAATGCTTTCTGGATCAGAATCAACAATCAACGACGCAGCCATCTCCTCCACCCCAGAAGTGTCAAAATCCATCAAACCACCCAACTCCTCATCTTTGGTAACTGGGGCCTCCTTTTTTTTCTTTTTATTTTTAACCATAGCACGCTCTTCTTGCTTTGCAGCTCTCCAGAATAACTTGTCCTCCAGCTCCTCCTTCCTCCTTTCAGCCTCCTTGTCCTCCTGCCGTCTATCCCGCCGTCTCTCAACCATGGAGGGCGGAATTACCTCAGCGCTTTGCTGCGCAGATGCCTCGCTTTCCTCCCGCTTCCTCTCCTCCTCCCGTTTCTTAACCTCCTCCTCTCTCTTTTTTTCCTCCTCCTGCCTCCGCTCCTCCTTACGTTTCTTTTCTTCCTCCTCCCGCCTCTCCTCCTCTCTAGTTGGCCTCCTTGGCACACCATATGGACAGTCCTTATACAGGTGCCCTGTATTACCACACTGGTCACATTCACGTGGCATCGGACACTGAGCCGCTGTATGGCCTTCTTGCTTGCAGTTACGACAAACCATGCTCTTCTCACATGTGTTCTGTAAGTGCCCAAATTGAAAACACTTCCTGCAGTATAGAGGCTGCCCTGCATATGACAGAAAGCCCCTATGACCCGCCACTGAAAAGTTCGCCGGGGGATGGGTAAAGCCTCCCAAACAGCTTGGGTCTTTCCTCAGTCTCACACGAAACACATATTTACAATTAAAAATGCCCAAACAATTTCTCTGTTTCTCTCCACTTTTTACATATTCGCAGTACCGAGCCAGGAACTGCTCCAGCAGCCTTACTTCTGTGTAAGGATTGTACACGGTTACAGTCACTACTTTCTCCATGAGCCCAAACAAAGGCTCCACCCGCACTCCCCCCAGGCAGGGGTCACCATCATGGCTTCTTAACCACTCGAAGACAGTTAGACAGCAAGGCTCACTCACAAAGGTTACGTCATATATACCTTGGTTGTGAAATTCATTCACACTGAAAATGTCAGTCCGATGAGCTCCAGCCTTTCCCTCCAGCAGGTCACGAACCACATACACCACGTTGTTTTTGGCACCATCCTCCACGACCAAACGAATCGTATTCTTGACAAACATCTTCAGTCTTCACTGCCGATACGAATATCGCAGACGAAAATTAGCAGTACGCTGCAAAGAAACACTCGCACCCTCTGACTGCGACACAAGATCGCAGCCAAAAGGCCGAGAGGCACTCCTACCCACAGACAGCTGATTCGGGGTGTTTGCCCCTCATCAGTGTGGAGTAGGAATCTGGCTATTAGGAGCAGTGCCTAGTAAAAGGCTATAAAGGCACAGACGATTGGCCTCGGGGAGACCAAAACATCCAACACCGCGGAGACACCATCACGTGTTTCTCAACGCAGTGATCCAGAACACTGCCCCCATCCCTTATGGGAAATATGCAAATGCATGTGGGATGCAGTTGTTCCTTCCCGGGGAAAGGCTTGGCTATTCACTGCTTGCGTTGAGAAACATGTGATGGTGTCTCCGCAGCTATCCCACATGCATTTGCATATTTCCCATAAGGGATGGGGGCAGTGTTCTGGATCACTGCGTTGAGAAACACGTGATGGTGTCTCTGCGGTGTTGGATGTTTTGGTCTCCCCGAGGCCAATCGTCTGTGCCTTTATAGCCTTTTACTAGGCACTGCTCCTAATAGCCAGATTCCTACTCCACACTGATGAGGGGCAAACACCCCGAAACAGCTGTCTGTGGATGGATACCATGCTTGGCATAGGTAGTTTTCCTGTATTGGATGCTGCCCTTCCCGTGGTTGTTCCTTCCCGGGGAAAGGCCTGGCTATTCACTGCTTGCATTGAGAAACATGTGATGGTGTCTCCGCAGCTATCCCACATGCATTTGCATATTTCCCATAAGGGATGGGGGCAGTGTTCTGGATCACTGCGTTGAGAAACACGTGATGGTGTCTCCGCGGTGTTGGATGTTTTGGTCTCCCCGAGGCCAATCGTCTGTGCCTTTATAGCCTTTTACTAGGCACTGCTCCTAATAGCCAGATTCCTACTCCACACTGATGAGGGGCAAACACCCCGAAACAGCTGTCTGTGGATGGATACCATGCTTGGCATAGGTAGTTTTCCTGTATTGGATGCTGCCCTTCCCATGGTTGTTCCTTCCCGGGGAAAGGCCTGGCTATTCACTGCTTGCGTTGAGAAACATGTGATGGTGTCTTCGCAGCTATCCCACCTGCCTCCCATGACGTCACGGCTTGTGATTGGTCGCGTCGCCCATGTGACCGCGACGCGACCAATCACAAGCCAGAACGTAATTTTAAAATCCTGAAGGACCTGAAATTACGTCACGGCTTGCTGTGATTGGTCGCGTCGCGGCCACATGGGCGGCACGCAACCAATCACAAGCCGGGACTTCACGGAAGGAAGTAAACGCGCGAATTTTAAGCAAAGAACGCTGCCGGTTCCCTCCGTGAGGTCCAGGCTGCGTCGGAGAGGTGAGTATAGCAATATTTTTTATTTTAATTCTTTCTTTTACACATTAATATGGATCCCAGGGCCTGAAGGAGAGTTTCCATGAAGGAGAGTTTCCAGACAGGAAGTTTTCCATAACACAGGTACCCTCTGTGTTTGTAGACTTCCATTAAATAGGAGTGTAAAGATAGTACACACTTTAAGGACACGTGGACTGAGTCCATCAGGTCCTGCAGCTTTACCAATGTTAAGTGACTTAAACTGCCTCCTCACATCATTTTCGGATACTCTAAAATTAGTCTGCTCATCCTCCAATATCGATGTTGCAGAATTTGCACCCAATTCCCCTCCACTTCCAGTTGGCAGTACACATGTACTGCTAAATCTATTGAAATACTCGTTCATCTCATTAGCCTTGTCCAGATTTCCTCCCCCGTGATCAGACCTTACCTTAAGCCCAGTCAGTAATTTCATTCCTGACCAAACCTCCCTGGTATTATTGTGGGACAGTTTCTTTTCAAGTTTAATTCTGAAGGCTTTCTGGGCCTCCTTTATTTTATACTTCAATTCATGCTGTATCATTTTAATTTCCTCTTTGTCGCCTAATTTAAATGCCTTTTTTTTCCTGTTGAGCAAATGCTTCAATTCCTTTGTTATCCATGGCTTGTTGTTTGCAAAACACCTAATCTTTTTAGCCGGCACCAGCATATCAGTGCAGAAGTTAATGTAGTCAGTCACTCTACCAACCACTTCATTAACATTTGTATACTCGTCCATTGTCCCAAGCAACACATCCCAGTCTGTAAGATGAAAGCAATCCTGTAAAGCCTGTTCATTTGTTGGACTCCACATTCTAAGGCTACGTTCACATTTGCGTTGTGCGCCGCGCACAACGCAAACAAAAACGCGGCAAAACGCATGCACAACGCTGCGTTTTGCACCGCATGCGTCCTTTTTTTCATTGATTTCGGACGCAGCAAAAATGCAACTTGCTGCGTCCTCTGCGCCCCGACGCGGGCGCCGCAGGGACGCATGAGGCGCCAAACGCAAATGCACCGCATGTCCATGCACCCCCATGTTAAATATAGGGGCGCATGATGCATGCGGCGCCGCTGCGGCGCCCGACCCTGCGGCGAGGACCGCAAATGTGAACGTAGCCTAACTGATTTAATTGTAGCAGGCTGTTTTCTAACAACAGGTTGGTAGACTGGTGACAATAGTATAAGATTGTGATCAGACTTCCTCAAGGGCGGCAGGGTAGATGATGAATAAGCATTCTTGACATTCGCATAGAGTAAGTCCAAAATAATGTTGTCACGTGTTGTACATTTAACAAATTGATAGAATTTAGGTAGAGCAGTTGAAATTTTAGCCCGATTAAAATCCCCAGAGATTACAGTAAGGGTACTGTCACACAGTGCAATTTTGAACGCTACGACGGTACGATTCGTGACGTTCTAGCGATATCGTTACGATATCGCAGTGTCTGACACGCAGCAGCGATCAGGGACCCTGCTGAGAATCGTACGTCGTAGCAGATCGTTTGAAACTTTCTTTCGTCGCTGGATCTCCCGCTGTCATCGCTGGATCGTTGTGTGTGACAGCGATCCAGCGATGCGTTCGCTGGTAACCAGGGTAAACATCGGGTAACTAAGCGCAGGGCCTCGCTTAGTAACCCGATGTTTACCATGGTTACCAGCGTAAAAGTAAAAAAAAACAAACCGTACATACTCACCATCTGATGTCCGTCAGGTCCCTTGCAGTCTGCTTCCCTCTCTGACTGTGAGCGCCGGCCGGAAAGTGAGAGCAGATCACAGCGGTGACGTCACCGCTGCGCTCTGCTCTCAGTGTACGGCCGGCACTGTCAGAGCAGGAAGCAGACTACAAGGGACCTGACGGACATCAGATGGTGAGTATGTACGGTTTGTTTTTTTTTACTTTTACGCTGGTAACCACGATAAACATCGGGTTACTAAGCGCGGCCCTGCGCTTAGTTACCCGATGTTTACCCTGGTTACCAGCGAACCTCGGCATCGCTCCAGCGCCGTGATTGCAAAGTGTGACCGCAGTCTACGACGCTGGAGCGATACTCATACGACGCTGCGACGTCACGGATCGTGCCGTCGTAGCGATCGTAATTGCACGGTGTGACGGTACCCTAAGCGAGTTGGGGTGTTTCATCTGGAGCCGAGCAATGACTCCTGACAGCACTTCACCTGCAGCCTCATGGTTTGCAGTTGGTGGTATGTACAACACTATTGCAATAACAAGCGAGAATTCTCTAGGAATATAGTAAGGTCTGAGGCCAACAGCTAGCAGTTCAATGTTCGGACAACAATGGCGCTCCCTTACAGTCACATGCTCCTGATTGCACCATCCATTGTTTATGTAGAGTATAACTCCTCCGCCCTTTTTTTTGCCGCTCTTCATAGTGTCTCTATCAGCCCGGACCATGTGAGTGTGTGTGTTCATATCCCCGTGGTGGTGTGGTGATTATCCCATGTCGGGGCCCCACCTTAGCAACTGTACAGTATATACTCTTTGGCGCCATCGCTGTCATTCTTTAAGTCCCACTTGTTCACATCTGGCAGCTGTCAATTTGCCTCCAACACTTTTCCTTTCATTTTTTCCCCATTATGTAGATAGGGGCAAAATTGTTTGGTGAATTGGAAAGCGCGGGGTTAAAATTTCACCTCACAACATAGCTTTGACGCTCTCGGGGTCCAGACGTGTGACTGTGCAAAATTGTGCCTGTAGCTGCGACGCCTCCAACACTTTTCCTTTCACTTTTTCCCCATTATGTAGATAGGGGCAAAATTGTTTGGTGAATTGGAAAGCGCGGGGTTAAAATTTCACCTCACAACATAGCCTATGACGCTCTCGGGGTCCAGATGTGTGACTGTGCAAAATTTTGTGGCTGTAGCTGCGACGGTTCAGATGCCAATCCCGGACATACACACACACATACATACATACACACATTCAGCTTTATATATATATACTAGCTATTGAACCCGTTCTACGCCCGGGTGGCGAGCATTTATATTGGTATATGGGCTCCATCCTGGTATGTGCTTCTCCCATCTTGCTCTCCCATCCTGTCATGTGCTGCTCCATCCTGCGCCCCCATCCTGTCATGTGCTGCTCCACCGTGTCATGTGCTGCTCCATCCTGCGCCCCCATCCTGTCATGTGCTGCTCCACCGTGTCATGTGCTGCTCCATCCTGCGCCCCCATCCTGTCATGTGCTGCTCCACGGTGTCATGTGCTGCTCCATCCTGCGCCCCCATCCTGTCATGTGCTGCTCCACCGTGTCATGTGCTGCTCCATCCTGGGCCCCCATCCTGTCATGTGCTGCTCCACCGTGTCATGTGCTGCTCCATCCTGCATCCCCATCCTGTCATGTGCTCCCATCCTGCGCCCCCATCCTATCACGTGCTGCTCCATCCTGCGCCCCCATCAGTGCGGGCAGCTGTGCTGAGTGCGGGCGGCTGTGCTGAGTGCGGGCGGCTGTGCTGAGTGCGGGCGGCTGTGCTGAGTGCGGGCGGCTGTGCGTGGCTGTGCTGGGTGCGGGCGGCTGTGCATGGCTGGGCTGGGTGCGGCGGCTGTGGAAGGCTGTGCTGGGTGCGGTGGCTGTGCTGGGGGCAGCGGCTGTGTGTGGCTGTAGGCGGCTGTGCGTGGCTGTGCTGGGTGCGGCGGCTGTGCTCGGTGCGGCGGCTGTGCTGGGTGCGGCAGCTGTGCGTGGCTGTGCTGGGTGCGGTGGCTGTGCTCGGTGCGGTGGCTGTGGTGGGTGCGGCGGCTGTGGGTGGCTGTGCTGGGTGCGGCGGCTGTGGACAGCTGTGCTGGGTGCGGCGGCTGTGCGTGGCTGTAGGCGGCTGTGCGTGGCTGTGGGCGGCTGTGCGTGGCTGTGGGTGGCTGTGCGTGGCTGTGGGCGGCTGTGCGTGGCTGTGCTGGGTGCGGCGGCTGTGCTGGGTGCGGCAGCTGTGCTGGGTGTGGCGGCTGTGCTGGGTGCGGCGGCTGTTTGTGGCTGTGCTGGGTGCGGTGGCTGTGCTCGTTTCGGTGGCTGTGGTGGGTGCGGCGGCTGTGGGTGGCTGTGCTGGGTGCGGCGGCTGTGGACGGCTGTGCTGGGTGCGGTGGCTGTAGGCGGCTGTGCGTGGCTGTGGGCGGCTGTGCGTGGCTGTGCTGGGTGCAGCGGCTATGCTGGGTGCGTGGCTGTGCTGGGTGCGGTGGCTGTGCTGGGTGCGGTGGCTGTGGGTGGCTGTGGCGGCTGTGGGTGGCTGTGCTGGGTGCGGCGGCTGTGGATGGCTGTGCTGGGTGCGGTGGCTGTGCGTGGCTGTGGGCGGCTGTGGGCTGCTGTGCGTGGCTGTGGGCGGCTGTGCGTGGCTGTGCTGGGTGCGGCGGCTGTGCTGGGTGCGGCAGCTGTGGACGGCTGTGCTGGGTGCGGCGGCTGTCGCCACGTGATTAATTTCCGCCGCCATTTTCTTGGTCCTGCTCCCGGAATCGGCGCCTGCGCAGTCCGCGCTTTCCGGCGCCATTTTCTTGAAGACACACTGCAATGTGTCTTCAAGAAAATGGTGCCGGAAAGCGCGGACTGCGCAGGCGCCGATTCCGGGAGCAGGACCAAGAAAATGGCGGCGGAAATGAATCAGGTGGTGTAAGTAACAAATAGCTGTGGCATGAAGTGCCACAGCCTCATGGCACAGCAATTTGTTACTTGCACTACCTCATTCATTTCCGGCACCATTTTCTGTGTCCTCCTGGTGCCGGAATCGGCGCCTGCGCAGTCCGCGCTTTCCAGCGCCATTTTCTTGAAGACACACTGCAATGTGTCTTCAATAAAATGGCGCCGGAAAGCGCGGACTGCGCAGGCACCGATTCCGGGAGCAGGGGGACATTCATGGCCCGGAATCGCGTCGGTGGAACGGGTCAGGTAAGTATACTCACCCTCCGCCTCCTGGCTCGTCCCTGCTTCTCCGTTGGAGATCGCGGTGTGCGTTCATTACGCATACCGCGATCTCCTGGGAGCGTCGCTCTGTGGGGTCCAGACTGCGCCGGCGCTTGCGCTTGCGTAGTCTATAAAGGCTTCGGATAGAGTAACGCTCCCAGCGTTATATTATAGATATACACTCACTGGCCACTTTATTAGGTACACCATGCTAGTAACGGGTTGGACCCCCTTTTGCCTTCAGAACTGCCTCAATTCTTCGTGGCATAGATTCAACAAGGTGCTGGAAGCATTCCTCAGAGATTTTGGTCCATATTGACATGATGGCATCACACAGTTGCCGCAGATTTGTCGGCTGCACATCCCTGATGCGAATCTCCCGTTCCACCACATCCCAAAGATTTCATGTTGTTTACGCCAAATTCTGACCCTACCATCCGAATGTCGCAGCAGAAATCGAGACTCATCAGACCAAGCGACGTTTTTCCAATCTTCTACTGTCCAATTTCGATGAGCTTGTGCAAATTGTAGCCTCAGTTTCCTGTTCTTAGCTGAAAGGAGTGGTACCCGGTGTGGTCTTCTGCTGCTGTAGCCCATCTGCCTCAAAGTTCGACGCACTGTGCGTTCAGAGATGCTCTTAGGCCTACCTTGGTTGTAACGGGTGGCGATTTGAGTCACTGTTGCCTTTCTATCAGCTCGAACCAGTCTGCCCATTCTCCTCTGACCTCTGGCATCAACAAGGCATTTCCGCCCACAGAACTGCCGCTCACTGGATTTTTTTTCTTTTTCGGACCATTCTCTGTAAACCCTAGAGATGGTTGTGCGTGAAAATCCCAGTAGATCAGCAGTTTCTGAAATACTCAGACCAGCCCTTCTGGCACCAACAACCATGCCACGTTCAAAGGCACTCAAATCACCTTTCTTCCCCATACTGATGCTCGGTTTGAACTGCAGGAGATTGTCTTGACCATGTCTACATGCCTAAATGCACTGAGTTGCCGCCATGTGATTGGCTGATTAGAAATTAAGTGTTAACAAGAAGTTGGACAGGTGTACCTAATAAAGTGGCCAGTGAGTGTATATATATATATATTTCTGTATGCATATAACCAAGTATATTATTTCATTTGGATTGGCAATAATAATTCATAATATGGTTATGCTGTATTATGTATTTTGCACCTAGGGGTGAGAGCTATTGGTCCTGTATTCAGGCATTTTTAAATGGTTTTATTCTATGTGTCTTTTTTGAGGTGTCAATAAAATTTTTTTATTTTTTTGTACTATTTATGGGTGTGCATACCATCATTGGTCTAGTCTTTTTTTATTCCGAATTTGTCTAAGTTTCTTACATACCAGGTTTTGCACCCTGCATTACCATTTATACAGGGGTGCACCCCTTATACCTATATTCTCTAATAATCTCCACAACAACATATGGACCAATGAATTTCGGATCCAACTTGGCAGAGGGAACTTTGAGCCTAATATTATGAGTGGACAACCACACTTTCTCTCCAACCTGGAACGTAGGACCCGACACAATTTTCTTGTCAGCAAAAACTTGTACCTCCCCTGAGCCTTGGAGATGTAAGGATGAACCTCAGCCCACAGGACCTTCAAATGCTGAACAGTACCCTCAGCCCCAGGACAACCAAAATCCAAGTGAGAAAACTCCCCAAAATGTGGATTAAACACCTAGTTAACAAGGAAGAGGGATATACCAGTGGACTGACTCACACAACTGTTGAAAGCAAACTCAGCCAAAGGCAAAACATCACACCAATCATCCTGCCTGATAGAGGCCAAACACTGTAGAATTTGCTCCAGGGACTGATTAGTGCGTTCGGTCTGCCACATTACTCTCAGGGTGATAGGCAGAAGAAATGGACAATGCAATGCCCAATTTTTTACAAAATGCCCTCCAGGACTTGGCCACAAACTGCACACCTCTGTCAGACACCACATTCATCGGCACACCATGCAGATGGACCACATGTTGCACAAACAGCCTGGACAAGGTTTCTGCTGAAGGCAACGCAGAAAAGGGTATAAAATGGGCTTATTTCGAAAATTTGTCCACCACCACCCACACAACGGTGTTACCCCTGGAAGAAGGGAGATTGGTGATAAAATCCATAGACAGAGGAGTCTATGGTCTATAAGGAACTGGTAGAGGCACCAATTTCCCGGCCGGCTGGCTATGAAAGCTCTTAGAACGCGTACAAACACCACATGCCGACACAATTTTTTTTACATCAGTAACCAGCGATGGCCACCAAAGAAAACTTTTCACAGCCTCCCGGGAGGCCAAAATCCCCAGATGGGCACTTAACATGGACTCATGGAACTTTCGAAGGAGCCTAAAACGAAATTGCTCAAGGACAAACAATCTCCCAACTGGCTCGGAACTGGGAGCAAGAGACTGGGCCTCAAAATTCTCTCTCCAACTCAGATGAGATAATTAAAAAAATTAAAACTGAGAAAAAAAGTGACCACCGGGCCTGCCTGGCGGTCAATCTTTTGGCAGACTCGATGTAAGCTAGGTTTTTATGATCAGTCACCACAGTAATAGGATGAACCGCCACCTCCAAAAAATGCCTCCATTCTTCAAAAGCCAACTTGACCACAAGAAGTTCTCTGTTACCCACATCATAATTTCTCTCTGCCGAAAATAACTTTTTGGAAAAGAAGGCACACGGTTTGAGGTTAGTCAGAGTGGCGGGTCCCTGAGACATCATTGCCCCTACCCCCACCTAGGAAGCATCAACCTCCACCACAAAGGGTTCAGATGAATTCAGTTGAACCATGACCGGGGACGTCATAAAACTTTTTTAACGCCAAAAAAGATTCTACAGCGGACGATGACCAGTTCTTTACATCCGCACCCTTTAACGTGAGATCAGTAAGAGGCTTAACTACCTGCAAAAAAACCCTTGATGAACTTTCGATAGTAGTTTGCAAACCCCAAGAAGCGTTGCAAATAGTGATGAGCGAGTATACTCGTTGCACGGTTGGTCTCCGAGTATTTGGGACTTTTCATTGGAGATTTAATTTTTGTTGACACAGCTGCATGATTTACAGCTGCTAGCCAGCCTGAGTACATGTGGGGGTTGCCTGGTTGGTAGGGAATCCCCACATGTAATCAAGCTGTCTACTAGCCGAAAATCATGCAGCTGCGGCAAGGAAAACTAAATCTACGAGCAGTCACATATATTCAGAGATCACCCGAGCCTGCTCGGGAAAACCCGAGCAACGAGTATACTCGCTCATCACTAGTTGCAAACCCTTCAAGTCACAGGGCTGAACCCAATCACTAATAGCCTGCACCTTCTTGGGATCCATGTGAAACCCCTCATTGTAAACAATCAAACTCAAAAATGATAACTCCTGTACAAGGGGTCTAAGGGGTATCATTTCTCCTTATGGAGAGTGACATACCATCTCTAGCTTGTCAAGGTAAGGAGGCTTATTTGCCGTACAATGCTCCTCTGGGAATTTAAATATGCAAATTGCCTCTTCTGAGAAAAAGAGGACTTAACTCTATAGCGCCACCTGTTGGAAGTAGCGATCCTACAAGTCACAATCAACCCTCTAACGAGTTGTGCAATATGACTTAGGATAAAAGGCAAATCAGTATCTCAATTCGCAGACACCGTGTCTGCGAATTGAGATACTGATTTGGCTTTTATCCTAAGTCATATTGCACGACTCGTTAGAGGGTTGATTGTGACTTGTAGGATCGCTACTTCCAACAGGTCGCGCTATAGAGTTAAGTCCTCTTTTTCTCAGAAGAGGCAATTTGCATATTTAAACTCCTGTACCAAAAATTAACATTTTTCAAATTTTGCAAAAAGTTGGTTTTCCCTGAGTCTCTGAAGGACAGTACACAAATAGTGTAAATGGGTTTCACTCTCACTGGAGTAAACCAAGATGTCATCAAGGTAAATATTCACAAAGCGACCAATCAGATCAGCAAACATTAATAAAAATTTGAAAAACGGCTGGGGCGTTTGTTAGCCCGAAGGGCATAAACACATTCTCGAAAAGAACTTCTCACATGAGAAACGTTGTCTTCCACTAGTCTCCCTCTCGAACCCTTATCCAATTATAGGCTCCCCGCAAATCCAACTTAGAAAACCATTTGGCCCCAGACAACTGGTTACACAAGTCAGGAATGAGAGGAAGTGGTACGTGTTTCTCACAGTGATTTTGTTGAGTTCCTGAAAGTCGAGGCAAGAATGCAAACCACCATCTTATTTCTTTACAAAGAAAAAGCCAGCTGCCACAGGAGAAACAGAAGGGTGGATATGCCTCTCGGCAATATGCTCCTTCATGGCCAGACGCTCAGGACCAGACAGTTTAAACAAACGGGCCTTGGGTAATTTAGCCCCAGGAATTAAATTAATGGCACAAATTAAAAGATGGATGTGGCGGTAGAACCTCAGCCTCGCTTTCAGAGAACACATCTTCAAAGTCCTTCAGGTACTCCGGAATACCTTCCAGACTGACAGACAACACAGATATATACTTCAAGGACTTAGACAAGGACACAGATTTACAACAATGGTTAGCACAGTTAGACCCCCATTGAACAATTTCCCCAGTAACCCAGTTAATAACAGGGTTATTGTCACGCTCACGCCCTGACTGGTGTGTGTGAGCTCGGGGGGGTTGTGGCCCCACTGTGCCACAAACCAGACTACCCTGAAAGGGGCAAGACTATGACAGCTGCCTGGATTTTCACTGGAGCCCCTGATGGTGAGGTCAGGCCTGTGCAGCAGGCAGCTGCCAGGTGGTACTCCAGGGTGATGTCTGGCTGTGGCTGCTGATCCCACTTGGGAGACAGGAACACCAGGATTGGTGCGGGCATCAGGCAGGACTGGCAGACGGGCACGGCTGAAACTCAGACGAGTAGGCTGGCACGGCTGAGACACAGGACTGGCTAGGACGGCAGGAAGCACAGGACTGGAAGGTACGGCAGGGACGGCAGGACTGGTTGATGTGGTGTATGAAGGGACAGGTAGGGACCTGTTCACACAGGAGGTGCAGGAAAGGAAACAAGCAGAAAGGAATGAGGTATGAAGGAACAGGTTGGGACCTGTTCACACAGGAAGAGAACCGCAAGGCTGCAGATAGGAATGGTAGAGCAGCAAGAGATAGTGTAGCAACAAAAGCTAAGCAGAGGAGAACCGCAAGGATTGTGGAGAGGAGCTGCAGCAATGGATAACTGCAGCAGCAGAAGCTAAGCAGAGCGGAGCCACAAGGAATGTGAAGAGGAGCTGCAGCAAGGGATAACTGCAGCAGCAGAGCAGAACCGCAAGGAATGCGGAGCAGAGTTAAAGCCACAAAGGTACAGAGCAGGCAGAGCCACAAGAGTGCGGAGTGTAAGCAGACTGAGACCACGAGGAAAGACACAGCAGGGAAGGAAGCCACAGATAAGGAGACCGAGTGTTACGCCGCTTGTCATGGTTCTCAATGACAAGAGAACTACTGAAACACATAAATCAGGACTAGCTCTTGGATGATGGAAGCTAGAGCTGACCGTGAGCTAAACCTACCGCACAACTAACAGTGGCCGGGTAGCGTGCCTACGTATCCCTAGACGCCCAGCGCCAGCCGGAGGACTAACTAACCCTGGCAGAGGAAAAACAGGCCTGGCTTACCTCAAGTAGAAATTCCCCAAAAAGGTGACAGAAGCCCCCCACATGTATTGACGGTGAGTTCAGAGGGAAAAGACATACGTAGTATGAAGGCAGGTTCAGCAAAGCGAGGTCCACTTACTAGATAGTAGGAAAATAAGAAAGGGAACTTCACGGTCAGCTGAAAACCCTATTTACAAAACCATCCTGAAATTACTTTAAACTCAAGTCTCAACTCATGAGACTGGAGTGGTAATTTCAGCTCACAAGAGCTTCCAGCTACAGCAATATACCATAACTGTGAACTGGAACAAAAATGCAAAATAGAACTCAGGACAAAAGTCCAACTTAGCTGATCAGAAGACTAGAAGCAGGAACATGCAACAGAGGGCTCTGGTTACATTGATGACCGGCAAAGCAATGACTGAGCAGCAAGGTTAAATAGGAAACTCCCATATCCTGGAGGAAACAGGTGAACAGAGAAGTGAAGACAAGTCCAGTACCACCAGTGACCACCGGGGGAGCCCAAAACCAAATTCACAACAGTACCCCCCCCTTAAGGAGGGGGCACCGAACCCTCACAAGAACCACCAGGGCGATCAGGATGAGCCCTATGAAAGGCACGGACCAAATCAGAGGCATGAACATCAGAGGCTGTCACCCAAGAATTATCCTCCTGACCGTAACCCTTCCACTTGACCAAATACTGAAGTTTCCGTCTGGAAACACGGGAGTCCAAGATCTTCTCCACGACGTACTCCAACTCACCCTCAACCAACACCGGAGCAGGTGGCTCAACGGAAGGCACAACAGGTACCTCATACCTGCGCAACAATGACCGATGGAAGACATTATGAATAGAAAAAGATGCAGGGAGTTCTAATCGAAAGGACACAGGGTTAAGAATCTCCAAAATCTTATACGGGCCGATGAACCGAGGCTTAAACTTAGGGGAAGAAACCCTCATAGGGACAAAACGGGAAGACAACCACACCAAATCCCCAACACGAAGATGAGGACCAACACGACGACGACGGTTGGCAAAACGCTGAGTCTTCTCCTGAGACAACTCCAAATTGTCCATTACCTGCCCCCAAATCCGATGCAACCTATCCACCACAGCATCCACTCCAGGACAGTCCGAAGACTCCACCTGACCAGAAGAAAAACGAGGATGAAACCCCGAATTGCAAAAAAATGGAGAAACCAAAGTGGCAGAACTGGCCCGATTATTGAGGCAAAAAGGCAACCCAGTCATCCTGATCCGCAGACACAAAACACCTCAAATAAGTCTCCAATGTCTGATTAGTTTGTTCGGTCTGGCCATTAGTCTGGGGATGGAATGCAGACGAAAACGACAAATCAATGCCCATCCTAGCACAGAACGCCCGCCAAAATCTAGACACGAACTGGGTCCCCCTGTCAGAAACGATATTCTCCGGAATGCCATGCAAGCGAACCACATTCTGAAAAAACAGAGGAACCAACTCGGACGAGGAAGGCAATTTAGGCAAGGGAACCAAATGAACCATCTTAGAGAAACGGTCACACACCACCCAGATGACAGACATTTTCTGAGAAACAGGGAGATCAGAAATAAAATCCATAGAGATGTGGGTCCAAGGCCTCTTCGGAATAGGCAAGGATAACAACAATCCACTGGCCCGAGAACAACAAGGCTTGGCCCGAGCACAAACATCACAAGACTGCACAAAAACTCGTACATCTCGAGACAGGGAAGGCCACCAGAAGGACCTAGCCACCAAATCCCTGGTACCAAAGATTCCAGGATGACCTGCCAACGCCGAAGAATGAACCTCCGAGATGACTCTACTGGTCCAATCATCGGGAACAAACAGTCTACCAGGCGGGCATCGATCAGGTTTATCCGCCTGAAACTCCTGCAAGGCCCGTCGCAGGTCCGGGGAGACAGCAGACAATATTACACCATCCTTAAGAATACCGGTCGGTTCAGAATCACCAGGGGAATCAGGCTCGAAACTCCTAGAAAGGGCATCCGCCTTCACATTTTTAGTACCCGGTAGATATGAAACCACAAAATTAAACCGAGAGAAGAACAACGACCAGCGCGCCTGTCTAGGATTCAGGCGCCTGGCAGACTCAAGATAAATTAAATTCTTGTGATCGGTTAATACCAACACCTGATGTCTGGCCCCCTCGAGCCAATGACGCCACTCCTCAAAAGCCCACTTCATAGCCAAAAGCTCCCGATTACCAACATCATAATTTCGTTCAGCAGGCGAAAACTTTCGAGAAAAGAAAGCACAAGGTTTCATCACGGAGCAGTCGGAACTTTTCTGCGACAAAACTGCCCCCGCTCCGATCTCGGAAGCGTCGACCTCAACCTGAAAAGGAAGAGTAACATCAGGCTGACGCAACACAGGGGCAGAGGAAAAGCGGCGCTTAAGCTCCCGAAAGGCCTCCACAGCGGCAGGGGACCAATCAGCAACATCAGCACCCTTCTTGGTCAGATCAGTCAAAGGCTTAGCAACATCAGAAAAACCAGTAATAAATCGACGATAAAAATTAGCAAAGCCTAAAAATTTCTGAAGGCTTTTAAGAGAAGAAGGCTGCGTCCAATCACAAATAGCCCGAACCTTGACAGGGTCCATCTCAATGGACGAGGGGGAAAAAATGTACCCCAAAAAAGAAATTTTTTGAACCCCAAAAACACACTTAGAACCCTTCACACACAAGGAGTTAGACCGCAAAACCTGAAAAACCCTCCTGACCTGTTGGACATGAGAGTCTCAGTCATCCGAAAAAATCAAAATATCATCAAGATACACAATCATAAATTTATCCAGGTATTCACGGAAAATGTCATGCATAAAGGACTGAAAAACTGAAGGGGCATTTGAAAGACCAAAAGGCATTACCAGATACTCAAAGTGGCCCTCGGGCGTATTAAATGCGGTTTTCCACTCATCCCCCTGCTTAATTCGCACTAAATTATACGCCCCACGGAGATCAATCTTAGAGAACCACTTAGCCCCCTTTATTCGAGCAAACAAATCAGTCAGCAGTGGCAGAGGATACTGATATTTGACTGTGATTTTATTCAAGAGTCGATAATCAATACACGGCCTCAAAGAGCCATCTTTTTTAGATACAAAGAAAAAACCGGCTCCTAAGGGAGAGGAAGATGGACGAATATGTCCCTTTTCCAGGGACTCCTTAATATATTCTCGCATAGCAGCATGTTCAGGCACAGATAGATTAAATAAGCGACCCTTTGGAAATTTACTGCCCGGGATCAGATCTATGGTACAATCGCAATCTCTGTGAGGAGGTAATGAACCAAGCTTAGGCTCCTCAAAAACATCACGATAATCAGATAAAAATTCCGGAATCTCAGAGGGCATAGATGACGAAATGGAAACCAAAGGTACGTCCTCATGAGCCCCCTGACATCCCCAGCTTAACACAGACATAGCTTTCCAGTCAAGGACTGGATTATGGGCTTGCAGCCATGGCAATCCAAGTACCAGAACATCATGTAGATTGTACAATACAAGGAAGCGAATCGTCTCCTGATGGTCCGGATTCATACGCATAGTCACTTGTGTCCAGTATTGTGGTTTATTACTAGCCAATGGCGTAGAGTCAATACCCTTCAGAGGTATAGGAACTTCCAAAGGCTCTAAATTAAACCCACAGCGCCTGGCAAAGGACCAATCCATAAGACTCAAAGCGGCGCCAGAGTCGACATAGGCGTCCGCGGTAATTGACGACAAAGAACAAATCAAGGTCACAGATAAAATAAACTTAGACTGCAAAGTGCCAATTGAAATAGACTTATCAACTTTTCTTGTACGGTTAGAGCATGCTGATATAACATGAGTTGAATCACCACAATAGAAGCACAACCCATTTTTTCGCCTAAAATTCTGCCGTTCGCTTCTGGACAGAATTCTATCACATTGCATATTCTCTGGCGCCTTCTCAAGAGACACCGCCAAATGGTGCACAGGTTTGCGCTCCCGCAAACGCCGATCAATCTGAATAGCCATTGTCATAGACTCATTCAGACCTGTAGGCACAGGGAACCCCACCATAACATCTTTAATGGCATCCGAGAGACCCTCTCTGAAATTCGCCGCCAAGGCACACTCATTCCACTGAGTAAGCACAGACCATTTGCAAAACTTTTGGCAGTATATTTCAACTTCCTCTTGCCCTTGAGACAGGGCCATCAAGGCTTTTTCAGCCTGAATCTCTGAATTAGGTTCCTCATAAAGCAACCCCAAAGCCAGAAAAAACGCATCCACATTGAGCAACGCAGGATCCCCTGGTGCCAATGCAAATGCCCAATTCTGAGGGTCACCCCGCAGTAAGGAAATTACAATCCTGACCTGCTGTGCGGGGTCTCCTGCGGAGCGATATCTCAAAGACAGAAACAACTTACAATTATTTTTGAAATTCTGAAAACGAGATCTATCCCCGGAGAAAAATTCTGGTAAAGGAATTCTAGGTTCAGATACAGGAGCATGAACCACAAAATCCTGTAAATTTTGAACCTTCATAGTAAGATTATTCAAACCTGTAGCTAAACTCTGAGGATCCATTTTAACCAGGTGAGATCAGAGTCATTCAAGGATTAGAAGGAGAGAGAGACAAAGGCTGCAATTTAAGCAGAAATGCTAAAGAGCCAACTATTGAGCAAGCTCAAAAAAAAAAAATAAAAATCTGCAGACTTCTTTTCTCTCCTTTCTTCTGCCAATAGTTTTAACACATGGCCGGTCATACTGTCATGGTTCTCAATGACAAGAGAACTACTGAAACACATAAATCAGGACTAGCTCTTGGATGATGGAAGCTAGAGCTGACCGTGAGCTAAACCTACCGCACAACTAACAGTGGCCGGGTAGCGTGCCTACGTATCCCTAGACGCCCAGCGCCAGCCGGAGGACTAACTAACCCTGGCAGAGGAAAAACAGGCCTGGCTTACCTCAAGTAGAAATTCCCCAAAAAGGTGACAGAAGCCCCCCACATGTATTGACGGTGAGTTCAGAGGGAAAAGACATACGTAGTATGAAGGCAGGTTCAGCAAAGCGAGGTCCACTTACTAGATAGTAGGAAAATAAGAAAGGGAACTTCACGGTCAGCTGAAAACCCTATTTACAAAACCATCCTGAAATTACTTTAAACTCAAGTCTCAACTCATGAGACTGGAGTGGTAATTTCAGCTCACAAGAGCTTCCAGCTACAGCAATATACCATAACTGTGAACTGGAACAAAAATGCAAAATATAACTCAGGACAAAAGTCCAACTTAGCTGATCAGAAGACTAGAAGCAGGAACATGCAACAGAGGGCTCTGGTTACATTGATGACCGGCAAGGAAATGACTGAGCAGCAAGGTTAAATAGGAAACTCCCATATCCTGGAGGAAACAGGTGAACAGAGAAGTGAAGACAAGTCCAGTACCACCAGTGACCACCGGGGGAGCCCAAAACCAAATTCACAACAGTACCCCCCCCTTAAGGAGGGGGCACCGAACCCTCACAAGAACCACCAGGGCGATCAGGATGAGCCCTATGAAAGGCACGGACCAAATCAGAGGCATGAACATCAGAGGCTGTCACCCAAGAATTATCCTCCTGACCGTAACCCTTCCACTTGACCAAATACTGAAGTTTCCGTCTGGAAACACGGGAGTCCAAGATCTTCTCCACGACGTACTCCGACTCACCCTCAACCAACACCGGAGCAGGTGGCTCAACGGAAGGCACAACAGGTACCTCATACCTGCGCAATAATGACCGATGGAAGACATTATGAATAGAAAAAGATGCAGGGAGTTCTAATCGAAAGGACACAGGGTTAAGAATCTCCAAAATCTTATACGGGCCGATGAACCGAGGCTTAAACTTAGGGGAAGAAACCCTCATAGGGACAAAACGGGAAGACAACCACACCAAGTCCCCAACACGAAGATGAGGACCAACACGACGATGACGGTTGGCAAAACGCTGAGTCTTCTCCTGAGACAACTCCAAATTGTCCATTACCTGCCCCCAAATCCGATGCAACCTATCCACCACAGCATCCACTCCAGGACAGTCCGAAGACTCCACCTGACCAGAAGAAAAACGGGGATGAAACCCCGAATTGCAAAAAAATGGAGAAACCAAAGTGGCAGAACTGGCCCGATTATTGAGGGCGAACTCCGCCAACGGCAAAAAGGCAACCCAGTCATCCTGATCCGCAGACACAAAACACCTCAAATAAGTCTCCAATGTCTGATTAGTTCGTTCGGTCTGGCCATTAGACTGGGGATGGAACGCAGACGAAAACGACAAGTCAATGCCCATCCTAGCACAGAACGCCCGCCAAAATCTAGACACGAACTGGGTCCCCCTGTCAGAAACGATATTCTCCGGAATGCCATGCAAGCGAACCACATTCTGAAAAAACAGAGGAACCAACTCGGATGAGGAAGGCAATTTAGGTAAGGGAACCAAATGAACCATCTTAGAGAAACGGTCACACACCACCCAGATGACAGACATTTTCTGAGAAACAGGGAGATCAGAAATAAAATCCATAGAGATGTGGGTCCAAGGCCTCTTCGGAATAGGCAAGGATAACAACAATCCACTGGCCCGAGAACAACAAGGCTTGGCCCGAGCACAAACATCACAAGACTGCACAAAAACTCGTACATCTCGAGACAGGGAAGGCCACCAGAAGGACCTAGCCACCAAATCCCTGGTACCAAAGATTCCAGGATGACCTGCCAACGCCGAAGAATGAACCTCCGAGATGACTCTATTGGTCCAATCATCGGGAACAAACAGTCTACCAGACGGGCATCGATCAGGTTTATCCGCCTGAAACTCCTGCAAGGCCCGTCGCAGGTCCGGGGAGACAGCAGACAATATTACACCATCCTTAAGAATACTGGTAGGTTCAGAATCACCAGGGGAATCAGGCTCGAAACTCCTAGAAAGGGCATCCGCCTTCACATTTTTAGTACCCGGTAGATATGAAACCACAAAATTAAACCGAGAGAAAAACAACGACCAGCGCGCCTGTCTAGGATTCAGGCGCCTGGCAGACTCAAGATAAATCAAATTCTTGTGATCGGTTAATACCACCACCTGATGTCTGGCCCCCTCGAGCCAATGACGCCACTCCTCAAAAGCCCACTTCATAGCCAAAAGCTCCCGATTACCAACATCATAATTTCGTTCAGCAGGCGAAAACTTTCGAGAAAAGAAAGCACAAGGTCTCATCACGGAGCAGTCGGAACTTTTCTGCGACAAAACTGCCCCCGCTCCGATCTCGGAAGCGTCAACCTCAACCTGAAAAGGAAGAGCAACATCAGGCTGACGCAACACAGGGGCAGAGGAAAAGCGGCGCTTAAGCTCCCGAAAGGCCTCCACAGCGGCAGGGGACCAATCAGCAACATCAGCACCCTTCTTGGTCAGATCAGTCAAAGGTTTAGCAACATCAGAAAAACCAGCAATAAATCGACGATAAAAATTAGCAAAGCCTAAAAATTTCTGAAGGCTTTTAAGAGAAGAAGGCTGCGTCCAATCACAAATAGCCCGAACCTTGACAGGGTCCATCTCAATGGACGAGGGGGAAAAAATGTACCCCAAAAAAGAAATTTTTTGAACCCCAAAAACACACTTAGAACCCTTCACACACAAGGAGTTAGACCGCAAAACCTGAAAAACCCTCCTGACCTGTTGGACATGAGAGTCCCAGTCATCCGAAAAAATCAAAATATCATCAAGATACACAATCATAAATTTATCCAGGTATTCACGGAAAATGTCATGCATAAAGGACTGAAAAACTGAAGGGGCATTTGAAAGACCAAAAGGCATTACTAGATACTCAAAGTGGCCCTCGGGCGTATTAAATGCGGTTTTCCACTCATCCCCCTGCTTAATTCGCACCAAATTATACGCCCCACGGAGATCAATCTTAGAGAACCACTTAGCCCCCTTTATTCGAGCAAACAGATCAGTCAGCAGTGGCAGAGGATACTGATATTTGACTGTGATTTTATTCAAGAGTCGATAATCAATACACGGCCTCAAAGAGCCATCTTTTTTAGATACAAAGAAAAAACCGGCTCCTAAGGGAGAGGAAGATGGACGAATATGTCCCTTTTCCAGGGACTCCTTAATATATTCTCGCATAGCAGCATGTTCAGGCACAGATAGATTAAATAAACGACCCTTTGGAAATTTACTGCCCGGGATCAGGTCTATGGTACAATCGCAATCTCTGTGAGGGGGTAGTGAACCAAGCTTAGGCTCCTCAAAAACATCACGATAATCAGACAAAAATTCCGGAATCTCAGAGGGAATAGATGACGAAATGGAAACCAAAGGTACGTCTCCATGAGCCCCCTGACATCCCCAGCTTAACACAGACATTGCTTTCCAGTCAAGGACTGGATTATGGGCCTGCAGCCATGGCAATCCAAGTACCAGAACATCATGTAGATTGTACAACACAAGGAAGCGAATCGTCTCCTGATGGTCCGGATTCATACGCATAGTCACTTGTGTCCAGTATTGTGGTTTATTACTAGCCAATGGCGTAGAGTCAATACCCTTCAGAGGTATAGGAACTTCCAGAGGCTCTAAATTAAACCCACAGCGCCTGGCAAAGGACCAATCCATAAGACTCAAAGCGGCGCCAGAGTCGACATAGGCGTCCACGGTAATTGACGACAAAGAACAAATCAAGGTCACAGATAAAATAAACTTAGACTGCAAAGTGCCAATTGAAATAGACTTATCAACTTTTCTTGTACGCTTAGAGCATGCTGATATAACATGAGTTGAATCACCACAATAGAAGCACAACCCATTTTTTCGCCTAAAATTCTGCCGTTCGTTTCTGGACAGAATTCTATCACATTGCATATTCTCTGGCGCCTTCTCAGGAGACACCGCCAAATGGTGCACAGGTTTGCGCTCCCGCAAACGCCGATCAATCTGAATAGCCATTGTCATGGACTCATTCAGACCTGTAGGCACAGGGAACCCCACCATAACATCTTTAATGGCATCAGAGAGACCCTCTCTGAAATTCGCCGCCAAGGCACACTCATTCCACTGAGTAAGCACAGACCATTTGCGAAATTTTTGGCAGTATATTTCAGCTTCCTCTTGCCCTTGAGACAGGGCCATCAAGGCTTTTTCAGCCTGAATCTCTGAATTAGGTTCCTCATAAAGCAACCCCAAAGCCAGAAAAAACGCATCCACATTGAGCAACGCAGGATCCCCTGGTGCCAATGCAAATGCCCAATCCTGAGGGTCACCCCGTAGTAAGGAAATTACAATCCTGACCTGCTGTGCGGGGTCTCCAGCGGAGCGAGATCTCAAAGACAGAAACAACTTACAATTATTTTTGAAATTCTGAAAACGAGATCTATCCCCGGAGAAAAATTCTGGTAAAGGAATTCTAGGTTCCGATACAGGAGCATGAATAACAAAATCCTGTAAATTTTGAACCTTCATAGTAAGATTACTCAAACCTGTAGCTAAACTCTGAGGATCCATTTTAACCAGGTGAGATCAGAGAGAAAAGACATACGTAGTATGAAGGCAGGTTCAGCAAAGCGAGGTCCACTTACTAGATAGTAGGAAAATAAGAAAGGGAACTTCACGGTCAGCTGAAAACCCTATTTACAAAACCATCCTGAAATTACTTTAAACTCAAGTCTCAACTCATGAGACTGGAGTGGTAATTTCAGCTCACAAGAGCTTCCAGCTACAGCAATATACCATAACTGTGAACTGGAACAAAAATGCAAAATAGAACTCAGGACAAAAGTCCAACTTAGCTGATCAGAAGACTAGAAGCAGGAACATGCAACAGAGGGCTCTGGTTACATTGATGACCGGCAAGGAAATGACTGAGCAGCAAGGTTAAATAGGAAACTCCCATATCCAGGAGGAAACAGGTGAACAGAGAAGTGAAGACAAGTCCAGTACCACCAGTGACCACCGGGGGAGCCCAAAACCAAATTCACAACACAGTACCACCAGTAGCCACCAGAGGGAGCCCAAAAACAGAATTCACAACAGTACCCCCCCCCCCCTTAAGGAGGGGGCACCGAACCCTCCTGAGAACCACCAGGGCGATCTGGATGCGCCCTATGAAAGGCGCGAACCAAATCAGAGGCATGAACATCAGAGGCAGTCACCCAAGAATTATCCTCCTGACTGTATCCCTTCCATTTAACCAAATATTGAAGTCTCCGTCTGGAAATGCGAGAGTCCAAAATCTTCTCCACAACATACTCCAATTCACCCTCCACCAGCACAGGAGCAGGAGGCTAAACAGAAGGAACAACCGGTACCTCGTACCTCCGCAACAACGACCGATGGAAGACATTATGAATGGTGAAAGATGCTGGAAGGTCCAAACGAAAAGATACAGGATTAAGAATCTCCAAAATCTTATAAGGACCTATGAACCGAGGTTTGAACTTAGGAGAAGAGACCTTCATAGGGACAAAACGAGAAGATAACCACACCAAGTCCCCAACACGAAGACGATGACCCACACGACGATGACGATTAGCAAACTGCTGAGTCTTCTCCTGAGACAACTTCAAATTGTCCACCACATGACTCCAAATCCGGTGCAGTCTATCCACCACAGTATCCACTCCAGGACAATCCGAAGATTCCACCTGGCCAGATGAAAAACGAGGGTGAAACCCTGAATTACAAAAGAAAGGAGAAACCAGAGTGGCAGAACTGGCCCGATTATTGAGGGCAAACTCTGCCAATGGCAAAAAGGCGACCCAATCATCCTGATCAGCAGACACAAAACACCTCAAATAAGTCTCCAAGGTCTGATTAGTCCGCTCCGTCTGGCCATTAGTCTGAGGATGGAACGCAGACGAAAAAGACAAATCAATGCCCATCCTGGCACAGAACGCTCGCCAGAACCTAGACACAAATTGAGATCCCCTGTCAGAAACGATGTTTTCCGGGATACCATGTAAGCGAACTACATTCTGAAAAAATAAGGGAACCAACTCCGATGAAGAAGGCAATTTGGGCAAGGGTACCAAATGAACCATCTTAGAAAAACGGTCACACACCACCCAAATGACGGACATTTTCTGAGAAACCGGGAGATCCGAGATAAAGTCCATAGAGATGTGCGTCCACGGCCTCTTCGGAATAGGCAAGGACAACAACAGTCCACTAGCCCGAGAACAGCAAGGCTTGGCCCGAGCACAAACATCACAAGACTGTACAAAGGTACGCACATCCCGGGACAGGGAAGGCCACCAGAAGGACCTGGCCACCAAATCTCTGGTACCAAAAATTCCAGGGTGGCCTGCCAACACAGAAGAATGAACCTCTGAGATGACTCTACTGGTCCACTCATCTGGAACAAACAATCTCCCAGGCGGACAACGATCAGGCCTATCAGTCTGAAACTCCTGCAAAGCACGTCGCAAGTCTGGGGAGACAGCAGACAAAATCACTCCATCCTTAAGGATACCCGTAGGCTCAGAATCACCAGAGGAGTCAGGCTCAAAACTCCTAGAAAGAGCATCTGCCTTCACATTTTTCGAGCCCGGCAAGTATGAAACCACAAAATTAAACCGGGAGAAAAACAATGACCAGCGCGCCTGTCTAGGATTCAGACGTCTGGCAGACTCAAGGTAAATCAGATTCTTGTGATCAGTCAAGACCACCACCTGATGTCTAGCACCCTCAAGCCAATGACGCCACTCCTCAAATGCCCACTTCATGGCCAAGAGCTCCCGATTACCGACATCATAATTTCGCTCGGCGGGCGAAAACTTTCGAGAGAAGAATGCACATGGTCTCATCACTGAGCAATCGGGACTTCTCTGCGACAAAACCGCCCCCGCTCCAATCTCGGAAGCATCAACCTCAACCTGAAAAGGGAGCGAAACATCAGGCTGGCGCAACACAGGAGCAGAAGAAAAGCGGCGCTTAAGCTCCCGAAAGGCCTCCACAGCCGCAGAGGACCAGTTGGCAACATCAGCACCCTTCTTAGTCAAATCAGTCAGAGGTTTAGCAACACTTGAAAACCCAGTTATAAATCGACGATAGAAATTAGCAAAGCCCAAGAACTTCTGAAGACTCTTCAGGGAAGTAGGCTGCGTCCAATCACAAATAGCCCGAACCTTAACAGGATCCATCTCAACAGAAGAAGGGGAAAAAATGTACCCCAAAAAGGAGATCTTCTGAACCCCAAAGATACACTTTGAACCCTTTACAAACAAAGAATTTGACCGCAAAACCTGAAAAACCTTCCTAACCTGTTGAACATGTGACTCCCAGTCATCCGAAAAAATCAAAATATCATCCAAATACACAATCATAAATTTATCCAGGTATTTACGGAAAATATCGTGCATAAAGGACTGAAAGACTGAAGGGGCATTAGAAAGACCAAAAGGCATTACCAAATACTCAAAATGGCCCTCGGGCGTATTAAATGCAGTTTTCCACTCATCTCCCTGCTTAATCCGCACCAAATTATACGCACCCCGAAGATCAACCTTAGAGAACCACTTTGCCCCTTTAATACGAGCAAATAAATCAGTCAACAGTGGCAAAGGATACTGGTATTTGACTGTAATCTTATTCAACAGGCGATAATCAATACAAGGCCTCAGGGAGCCATCTTTTTTACCCACGAAAAAAAAAACCTGCTCCTAAAGGGGATGAGGATGGACGGATATGTCCCTTTTCCAAGGACTCCTTAATATACTCTCGCATAGCAGCATGCTCAGGCACAGACAGATTGAACAAACGACCCTTGGGAAACTTGCTGCCCGGAATCAAGTCTATAACACAATCACAATCCCTGTGAGGGGGAAGAGAACTAAGTTTAGGCTCTTCAAAAACATCACAATAGTCAGACAAAAATGCCGGAACTTCAGAGGGAGTAGATGAAGCAATGGAAACCAAAGGTACTTTCCCATGAGCCCCCTGACATCCCCAGCTTAACACAGACATTGTTTTCCAGTCAAGGACTGGATTATGAGTTTGCAACCATGGCAATCCAAGCACTAAGACATCATGCAAGTTATGCAACACAAGGAAGCGAATCACCTCCCGATGGTCAGGAGTCATACACATAGTCACCTGTGTCCAGAATTGTGGTTTATTCCTAGCTAAAGGTGTGGAGTCGATACCCTTCAGAGGGATAGGAACTTCCAAAGGCTCTAGGCTAAACCCACAGCGTCTGGCAAAGGACCAATCCATAAGACTCAAGGAAGCGCCAGAATCCACATAGGCATCCACAGTAATAGTTGATAATGAACAGATCAAAGTTACAGACAAAATAAATTTAGACTGTAAGGTGCCAATTGCAAAAGACTTATCAACCTTTTTTGTGCGTTTAGAGCATGCTGATATAACATGAGCAGAATCACCACAGTAGAAGCACAACCCATTTTTACGCCTATAATTCTGCCGTTCACTTCTGGACAGAATTCTATCACATTGCATAATCTCCGGTGCCTGCTCAGAGGACACCGCCAAATGGTGCACAGGTTTGCGCTCCCGTAAACGCCGATCAATCTGAATAGCCATAGTCATGGATTCATTCAGACCTGTGGGCGTAGGAAACAGCACCATGACATCTTTAACGGCGTCAGAGAGACCTTCTCTGAAATTCGCCGCCAGGGCGCACTCATTCCACTGAGTAAGCACAGACCATTTTCAAAATTTTTGACAATATATTTCAGCTTCATCATGCCCTTGAGAGAGGGCTATCAAGGCCTTTTCAGCCTGAATCTCCAAATTAGGTTCCTCATAGAGCAACCCCAGTGCCAGAAAAAACGCATCACATTGAGCAACGCAGGATCCCCTGGTGCCAATGCAAATGCCCAATTCTGGGGGTCACCCCGCAACAAGGAAATAACAATTTTAACCTGCTGAGCGGGGTCTCCAGCGGAGCGAGATCTCAGAGAAAGATACAATTTACAATTGTGCTTAAAATTCAAAAAACGAGATCTATCTCCAGAAAAGAACTCAGGTATAGGGATCTTGGGTTCAGACATAGGAGCATGTATAACATAGTCTTGGATATATTGAACCTTAGAAGCCAGAGTATTTAGATTAGAAGCTAAACTCTGGATATCCATTTTTCAACAGCTGAAATCTGAGCCATTCAGGGGTTAAGAGGAGAGGAAAAAAAAAAAAAGTCAGCAGATTGCAATTATGGCTAGACAGAACTTGAGCAAAAAAAAAAAAGTGTCAGAAACTTCTTTTTCCTCTCTTTCTTCAGCCAATACCTAAATAAATTGTGGCCGGCAATACTGTCATGATTCCCAATGGCAGGGACACAGGCAAAAACGGACTAGCTCTAGGAAGATGGTATCTCAGGTAACTGCGATGCTGAACCTAACACGCAACTAAAAGTAGCCAGGGGGTGTGCCTACGTTGATCTCTAGACACCTCGCGCCAGCCGGAGAACTAACTACCCCTATTAGAGGAATACACAGACCTGGCTTGCCTCCAGGGAAACCCCAAAAGTTATAGTAGCCCCCCACATATAATAACGGTTAGTCAAGAGGAAAACACAAACGCAGTATGAATATAGATTCAGCAAAGTGAGGCCCTCTGACTAGATAGTGGAAAATACAAAAGAGGACTTCGCGGTTACCTCAAAACCCTAAACAGCCATCCTGAAATTACCTTAACTCCGTTGTCAACTCATGACACCGGAGTAGTAATTTCAGATCACTAGAGCTTCCAGCAGCACGAGAAATATAAATGCATGCTGGACAAAACAAACACAAAAAAAGCCAAAGATTCAACTTAGCTGAATTGCAGACTTGGAGCAGGTAGCAAGCAACAGAGGTGCTCTGATAACATTGATTGCCGGCACTAGAATGACTGAGAAGCCAGACTAAATAGGAAACTCCCAATTTCCTGATGAAAACAGGTGCACTGGAAACACAAGACCAAAGTCAGTCAGTACCACCAGTAGCCACCAGAGGGAGCCCAAAAACAGAATTCACAACACTCCTCCTGCCGTCCCTGTGTTACCAGTCCTCCTGCCGTCCCTGTGTTACCAGTCCTCCTGCCGTCCTTGTGTTACCAGTCCTCCTGCTGTCCCTGTGTTACCAGTCCTCCTGCCGTTCCTGTGTTACCAGTCCTCCTGCCGTCCCTGTGTTACCAGTCCTCCTGCCGTCCCTGTGTTACCAGTCCTCCTGCCGTCCCTGTGTTACCAGTCCTCCTGCCGTCCTTGTGTTACCAGTCCTCCTGCTGTCCCTGTGTTACCAGTCCTCCTGCCGTCCCTGTGTTACCAGTCCTCCTGCCGTCCCTGTGTTACCAGTCCTCCTGCCGTCCTTGTGTTACCAGTCCTCCTGCTGTCCCTGTGTTACCAGTCCTCCTGCCGTTCCTGTGTTATCGATCCTTCTGCCATTCCTGTGTTATCAGTCCCCCTGCCGTCCCCGTGTACCAGTCCTCCTGCTTTCCCGGTACCATCAGTCCAGTATCACAACAGTCTTGTGTTTCACCCGCTCCCATCGGTCTGGTTCCTCTTTTGTTTCCTTCGGTCTCACGTAACCATCTGCTTGCTCTATAGTGCTTCCCCAGCTTCCGTGGTGATAGTCCCTCATGGGCCTGCCCCTAACTCTCCCTGTATAGGGGGCGGTCCACCTGGTCAGCTCGTCCGTGAGGGGATCGTCATCACGGTCCAGTGGGTCCACTTTCCTTCTTTTCCCTAGTTAAACTCACACCGAGATAAGACTAAGTTCAGACAAGGAAATGGAACAAGACAAGAAACAAGGACAAAGACACAGGGACCAGGATATTCTGCCTCCTGGAGGGCGGACAACAAGACCAAGGCAAAGCAAGGAGAAAAGCCTCTAGAGAGGGAGTAACTCAGAGCAAGGCCTGGCAAACTCAGCAGCTAAACACAAACTGAGCTAACACATTGCACAGGCCCAGTCCACTGGGTGGAGCTGCACTAAATACTGGAGGTCTCTTGGTAATTGGTCAGGAACAGATTAGACAGATGCACCTGATTCCTATAAGAACCAGAGAGCTCAGGCGCTGCCCCCCTATGCACACAGCCAGGAAGCATGCAGAGGGCAGAGGCACAGAATATGCAGCTGGCATGAAACAGAAACCACATCATGGCCTGGAGCAGTGGGTAAGATAGTGTGATAGATGAGAGGCCATGCCGTGATGCCAGCAGAGTTGTTACAGTTATGATGCTGTAACCAAGGTGTCAGGAACATAAGGTATTTGATTGTTTGGGATCACGCACACTGAGCTCTGCTACGTCCCTTAAAGCTGCGCAGACACACTCTGTAGGCTATCCCGACCCCACCCTCTTCTCACTCTCCCTGCTGCTGTGGTTGTAATTCAAAACCCTTTCTATAATCACTGAAGTTTTATTGCTTTACACTGCAGAGCAGACTCCCTAAAACTGCTCATACCCCTCCCACATGGTACTAGTTGAAACTGGTGTAGCCACTATGAGATTCTTTGTTCCATTAAAGTGACATTTTCTGGCACCGATTCGTCCTAGAGATATAAGAATTATATATTCCGGATGTCCATCGATAGATCTATCACTCACTGAAACCGCTAGCAGCTTAACGCAACGAGTGCAAAGTGTAGATTTCTCCTTAAGCGGTTCATGTAAGTACACCGTGCTTACACTTAAAAGAATCACCCCGACATGCACCTCAAGAACTTGGTGTATTTCATATATGAGTTTCATACAGCGAGATATGCGTAAAAATAGTTTTCATATTCTAAGTAAAGTGGAGGTGTCTGTTATGATCCTGGTGGTTAGGATCGCAAAAAACTGACCTGATGGGTAAACCGAAATATTAGGACGAGCTCTGGGTATGTGGGAAACTTTACTGACCGCAACCCTGATCCTATCGACACACACTATAGGCAGCCGTGGAACGTTCCTAAAAAACCTAGACGTCTCTTCACAGCCTGAGAAACTAGCTACCCCTAGAGAGAAAGCAAAGCCTCACTTGCCTCAGAGAAATAACCCCAAAGTTTAGACAGCCCCCCACAAATAATAACGGTGAGTTGAGGGGAAAACACAAACGTAGAAATGAAAACCTGTTTTAGCAAATGAGGCCCGCTAACACTAAATAGATAGAAGATAGCAAGGGATCTGTGCGGTCAGTATAAAACCCTATCAAAAACCATCCACGCAGAGAATGCAAGAACCCCCACACCGACTACGATGTGAGGGGAGCAGCTCTGCGCCCCAGAGCTTCCAGCAAGCAAGGAAATCACATATAAGCAAGCTGGACTAAACTCATCATATACTGAGAGATATTTTCAAGAACATAATGAGCAAAAATGAACTAGAAAGACTTAGCTTCTCCAGGAGGAGACAGGTCACAAGGGAAGTCCAAGAGAGATCAGAACCAGTACTGAATACGACAGCAGGCAACAAGTAAAGGTCCAGGTGGCATTAAATAGGAGGCCAGACTAGCAGATTACAAGGCAGCTGAGCCCAGCTACCAGCCAGCCATATAGCTAAAAGCCACCAGAGGGAGCCCAAGAACAGAACTCACACAATACCACTCTCGACCACAGGAGGGAGCCCGAGAACGGAATTCACAACAGGTGTCAGCCTCTAAGTGATGTCACCACAGGGGGGAGTGTCTGGGTTTTGGGCTAGGAATAACTTAGTGAGAAAGCATTTTTGCAGTGTATTTGTCCAGAGTCTAGTTGAGATACAGATGGGTGGCATGGATCTAGATGTATCCCCTCCTCCACAGCACACGGCCAGTCATGAGATAAGATGACATAATGCTATGTAAGTGTTTTTCCATGTTTAATCGCTTTTTTATTTGTAATTGTATTGTACATCTGATTTGTCTCCTTTATAATATCTTTTTATACTTTGTAAACACTGCCTACCTTTTTTTGGAGTAAAATATTAAATTACTAGCTTGTCTCTCCATGCTCTAAACAAATTGTCGCATCCTCTGAGGTGAATTAGGCTACTGATTTGGGGTGGCTCCGGACCTGTCAATACTTTGAAAATCGGAGCTGGTGGCAGCATACTTTGTTCTGTGCATTTGGGAGGCTTTTTAGTGACGGCGGCATTGATAATTATTGTTCCCGCCTGAGTGGGAGTAGTTACATCGCCCTTGCTGCAGCGTGCCCAATAGCCAGTACATAGCAGGCAGCCTTTCTGGCTTCTACTTACCCTAGGTGCAGAACCCCGACTGTTATGGTTCTCAATGGCAAGATAACATAGCCCAGCAAACATAAGTCCTAGCTCTTGGAAGGATGGAAACTAAACTGACCATGAACTAAACCTGCCGCACAACTAACAGTAGCCGGGTAGCGTTGCCTACGTTTTTTATCCCTAGACGCCCAGCGCCGGCCGGAGGACTAACTAATCCTGGCAGAGGAAAATATAGTCCTGGCTCACCTCTAGAGAAATTTCCCCGATAGGCAGACAGAGGCCCCCACATATATTGGCGGTGATTTTAGATGAAATGACAAACGTAGTATGAAAATAGGTTTAGCAAAATTGAGGTACACTTACTAGATAGCAGGAAGACAGAAAGGGCACTTTCATGGTCAGCTGAAAACCCTATCAAAATACCATCCTGAAATTACTTTAAGACTCTAGTATTAACTCATAACATCAGAGTGGCAATTTCAGATCACAAGAGCTTTCCAGACACAGAAACGAAACTACAGCTGTGAACTGGAACAAAATGCAAAAACAAACGAGGACTAAAGTCCAACTTAGCTGGGAGTTGTCTAGAAGCAGGAACATGCACAGAAAGGCTTCTGATTACAATGTTGACCGGCATGGAAGTGACAGAGGAGCAAGGTTAAATAGCGACTCCCACATCCTGATGGAAACAGGTGAACAGAGGGGATGATGCACACCAGTTCAATTCCACCAGTGGCCACCGGGGGAGCCCAAAATCCAATTTCACAACAGTACCCCCCCCTCAAGGAGGGGGCACCGAACCCTCACCAGAACCACCAGGGCGATCAGGATGAGCCCTATGAAAGGCACGGACCAGATCGGAGGCATGAACATCAGAGGCAGTCACCCAAGAATTATCCTCCTGACCGTATCCCTTCCATTTGACCAGATACTGGAGTTTCCGTCTGGAAACACGGGAGTCCAAGATTTTTTCCACAACGTACTCCAACTCGCCCTCAACCAACACCGGAGCAGGAGGCTCAACGGAAGGCACAACCGGTACCTCATACCTGCGCAACAATGACCAATGAAAAACATTATGAATAGAAAAAGATGCAGGGAGGTCCAAACGGAAGGACACAGGGTTAAGAATCTCCAATATCTTGTACGGGCCGATGAACCGAGGCTTAAACTTAGGAGAAGAAACCCTCATAGGGACAAAACGAGAAGACAACCACACCAAGTCCCCAACACAAAGCCGAGGACCAACCCGACGCCGGCGGTTGGCAAAAAGCTGAGTCTTCTCCTGGGACAACTTCAAATTGTCCACTACCTGTCCCCAAATCTGATGCAACCTCTCCACCACAGCATCCACTCCAGGACAATCCGAAGATTCCACCTGACCAGAAGAAAATCGAGGATGAAACCCCGAATTACAGAAAAAAGGAGACACCAAGGTGGCAGAGCTGGCCCGATTATTGAGGGCAAACTCCGCTAAAGGCAAAAAAGCAACCCAATCATCCTGATCTGCAGACACAAAACACCTCAAATATGTCTCCAAGGTCTGATTCGTCCGCTCGGTCTGGCCATTAGTCTGAGGATGGAAAGCAGACGAGAAAGACAAATCTATGCCCATCCTAGCACAGAATGCTCGCCAAAATCTAGACACGAACTGGGTTCCTCTGTCAGAAATGATATTCTCCGGAATACCATGCAAACGGACCACATTTTGAAAAAACAGAGGAACCAACTCGGAAGAAGAAGGCAACTTAGGCAGGGGAACCAAATGGACCATCTTAGAGAAACGGTCACACACCACCCAGATGACAGACATCTTCTGAGAAACAGGAAGATCCGAAATAAAATCCATCGAGATGTGCGTCCAGGGCCTCTTCGGGATAGGCAAGGGCAACAACAATCCACTAGCCCGAGAACAACAAGGCTTGGCCCGAGCACAAACGTCACAAGACTGCACAAAGCCTCGCACATCTCGAGACAGGGAAGGCCACCAGAAGGACCTTGCCACCAAATCCCTGGTACCAAAGATTCCAGGATGACCTGTCAACGCAGAAGAATGAACCTCAGAAATGACTTTACTGGTCCAATCATCAGGAACAAACAGTCTACCAGGTGGGCAACGATCAGGTCTATCCGCCTGAAACTCCTGCAAGGCCCGCCGCAGGTCTGGAGAAACGGCAGACAATATCACTCCATCCTTAAGGATACCTGTAGGTTCAGAGTTACCAGGTGAGTCAGGCTCAAAACTCCTAGAAAGGGCATCCGCCTTAACATTCTTAGAACCCGGCAGGTAGGACACCACAAAATTAAACCGAGAGAAAAACAATGACCAGCGCGCCTGTCTAGGATTCAGGCGTCTGGCGGACTCAAGATAAATTAGATTTTTGTGGTCAGTCAATACCACCACCTGATGTCTAGCCCCCTCAAGCCAATGACGCCACTCCTCAAAAGCCCACTTCATGGCCAAAAGCTCCCGATTCCCAACATCATAATTCCGCTCGGCGGGCGAAAATTTACGCGAGAAAAAGGCACAAGGTCTCATCACGGAACAATCGGAACTTCTCTGCGACAAAACTGCCCCAGCTCCGATTTCAGAAGCGTCGACCTCAACCTGAAAAGGAAGAGCAACATCAGGCTGACGCAACACAGGGGCGGAAGAAAAGCGGCGCTTAAGCTCCTGAAAGGCCTCCACAGCAGCAGGGGACCAATCAGCAACATCAGCACCCTTCTTAGTCAAATCAGTCAATGGTTTAACAACATCAGAAAAACCAGCAATAAATCGACGATAAAAGTTAGCAAAGCCCAAAAATTTCTGAAGACTCTTAAGAGAAGAGGGTTGCGTCCAATCACAAATAGCCTGAACCTTGACAGGATCCATCTCGATGGAAGAGGGGGAAAAAATATATCCCAAAAAGGAAATCTTTTGAACCCCAAAAACGCACTTAGAACCCTTCACACACAAGGAATTAGACCGCAAAACCTGAAAAACCCTCCTGACCTGCTGGACATGAGAGTCCCAGTCATCCGAAAAAATCAAAATATCATCCAGATACACAATCATAAATTTATCCAAATAATCACGGATATTGATATTTAACCGTGATTTTATTCAAAAGCCGATAATCAATACACGGTCTCAAAGAGCCATCTTTCTTAGCCACAAAGAAAAAACCGGCTCCTAAGGGAGATGACGAAGGACGAATATGTCCCTTTTCCAAGGACTCCTTTATATATTCTCGCATAGCAGCATGTTCAGGCACAGACAGATTAAATAAACGACCCTTAGGGTATTTACTACCCGGAATCAAATCTATGGCACAATCGCACTCCCGGTGCGGAGGTAATGAACCAAGCTTAGGTTCTTCAAAAACGTCACGAAATTCAGTCAAGAATTCAGGAATCTCAGAGGGAATAGATGATGAAATGGAAACCACAGGTACGTCCCCATGCGTCCCCTTACATCCCCAGCTTAACACAGACATAGCTTTCCAGTCAAGGACTGGGTTATGAGATTGCAGCCATGGCAATCCAAGCACCAACACATCATGTAGGTTATACAGCACAAGAAAGCGAATAATCTCCTGATGATCCGGATTAATCCGCATAGTTACTTGTGTCCAGTATTGTGGTTTATTACTAGCCAATGGGGTGGAGTCAATCCCCTTCAGGGGTATAGGAGTTTCAAGAGGCTCCAAATCATACCCACAGCGTTTGGCAAAGGACCAATCCATAAGACTCAAAGCGGCGCCAGAGTCGACATAGGCATCCGCGGTAATAGATGATAAAGAACAAATCAGGGTCACAGATAGAATAAACTTAGACTGTAAAGTGCCAATTGAAACAGACTTATCAAGCTTCTTAGTACGCTTAGAGCATGCTGATATAACATGAGTTGAATCACCGCAATAGAAGCACAACCCATTTTTTCGTCTTAAATTCTGCCGTTCACTTCTGGACTGAATTCTATCACATTGCATATTCTCTGGCGTCTTCTCAGTAGACACCGCCAAATGGTGCACAGGTTTGCGCTCCCGCAGACGCCTATCGATCTGGATAGCCATTGTCATGGACTCATTCAGACCTGCAGGCACAGGGAACCCCACCATAACATCCTTAATGGCATCAGAGAGACCCTCTCTGAAATTCGCCGCCAGGGCGCACTCATTCCACTGAGTAAGCACAGCCCATTTACGGAATTTCTGGCAGTATATTTCAGCTTCGTCTTGCCCCTGAGATAGGGACATCAAGGCCTTTTCCGCCTGAAGCTCTAACTGAGGTTCCTCATAAAGCAACCCCAAGGCCAGAAAAAACGCATCCACATTGAGCAACGCAGGATCCCCTGGAGCCAATGCAAAAGCCCAATCCTGAGGGTCGCCCCGGAGCAAGGAAATCACAATCCTGACCTGCTGAGCAGGATCTCCAGCAGAGCGAGATTTCAGGGACAAAAACAACTTGCAATTATTTTTAAAATTTTGAAAGCAAGATCTATTCCCCGAGAAAAATTCAGGCAAAGGAATTCTAGGTTCAGATATAGGAACATGAACAACAAAATCTTGTAAATTTTGAACTTTCGTGGTGAGATTATTCAAACCTGCAGCTAAACTCTGAATATCCATTTTAAACAGGTGAACACAGAGCCATTCCAGGATTAGAAGGAGAGAGAGAGAGAGAAAGGCTGCAATATAGGCAGACTTGCAAGAGATTCAATTACAAGCACACTCAGAACTGAAGGGAAAGGAAAAAAAAAAAAAAAAAAAAAATCTTCAGCAGACTTCTCTTTTCTCTCCTTTCTCTGTCAATTAATTTAACCCTTTTAGGCCGGTCAAACTGTTATGGTTCTCAATGGCAAGAGAACATAGCCCAGCAAACATAAGTCCTAGCTCTTGGAAGGATGGAAACTAAACTGACCATGAACTAAACCTGCCGCACAACTAACAGTAGCCGGGTAGCGTTGCCTACGTTTTTTATCCCTAGACGCCCAGCGCCGGCCGGAGGACTAACTAATCCTGGCAGAGGAAAATATAGTCCTGGCTCACCTCTAGAGAAATTTCCCCGATAGGCAGACAGAGGCCCCCACATATATTGGCGGTGATTTTAGATGAAATGACAAACGTAGTATGAAAATAGGTTTAGCAAAATTGAGGTACGCTTACTAGATAGCAGGAAGACAGAAAGGGCACTTTCATGGTCAGCTGAAAACCCTATCAAAATACCATCCTGAAATTACTTTAAGACTCTAGTATTAACTCATAACATCAGAGTGGCAATTTCAGATCACAAGAGCTTTCCAGACACAGAAACGAAACTACAGCTGTGAACTGGAACAAAATGCAAAAACAAACGAGGACTAAAGTCCAACTTAGCTGGGAGTTGTCTAGAAGCAGGAACATGCACAGAAAGGCTTCTGATTACAATGTTGACCGGCATGGAAGTGACAGAGGAGCAAGGTTAAATAGCGACTCCCACATCCTGATGGAAACAGGTGAACAGAGGGGATGATGCACACCAGTTCAATTCCACCAGTGGCCACCGGGGGAGCCCAAAATCCAATTTCACAACACCCGACTGACCTGAGGGTAAGGGGGGCACCAGAGAGCTGCAAGTTCCAAACTGGAACTGGGAAGTGGGATATAGATAAATCCCCTTCAGAAGGAACCAGGGGCAACCAAACAACGCCGGTTTGTGACAAATTGGTGTGAGTGGTGGGGAAGATAAAGGTATCTTCCCCGTGAACCGTGACAGATTGCTGAGATCCCGGTGGGATCCAAGACACAAGGCAATTCCAAAACTAACCCGCTATTTGCCCACTTTGATGCCAAGTGTGGTGCCCAGAACCCATTTGGGCCAGGCTGGAGGGGCAAGGGTATAATGAAGGGATTCACTATCTGTGTATTTAAGGCTATGTGCACACATCAGGATCTCTTCCAGAAGTTTCCTGAACAAAAGCGGCGTATTTCTCGCGTTTTTTTGCGCATTATATGATGTTTTTTTTGTGTTTTTTTCTGGAGGTTCTGGGATGCAATAATATAGTGGGAAATCCGCAAAAAATCCGCAAAATTAATGAACATGCGTTTTTTTCCAAAATGCGTTGCACAAATATTGCGGAATGCATTCTAAATGATGGGATGCATATGTATGCGTATTTTAAGCGTTTTTGTATGCGTATTTTAACCGTTTTTATCGCATTTTCATAACAAAAAAAACGCAACGTTTGAACACAGCCTAAGTGTCAGATCAGTGGCCCAAAGTCATTTAACCCCTTAAAAACAGCAGTTACTTATTCAAATCTGTGAAAATGTGCTGTTTGCCCACTTTGATGACAATTCTGGTGCCCAGAACCTATTTGGGCCAGGCTGGAGGGACCTGGGTTTGATGCAGGGCATCACTATCTGTGTATTTTAAGTGTCAGATCAGTGGCCCAAAGGCATTTAGCCCCTTAAAAACATCAGTTACTTATTCAAATGTGTGAAAATGGGCTGTTTACCCACTTTGATGCCAGTTCTGATGCCCAGAGCCCATTTGGGGCAGGCTGGAGGGACCTGTTTTTGATGTGGGGCTCCCTGTTCTATATGTATGCACTGTGGTATCATTGGCCCAAAGGCATTTAACCCCTTAAAAACATCAGTTACTTATTCAAATGGCTAAAATGGACTGTCTGCCCACTTTGATGCCAGTTCTGGTGCCCAGAATCCATTTGGGCCAGGCTGGAGCTCCCTGTTCTATATGTCTGCAGTGTGAGATCAGTGGCCCAATGGCATTTAACCCTTTCTTCACTGCTCTTTGGTGCCCACTTTTGTGCCAGTTTTATTGTGTTTGTAGCCGTTTTTAAGCGTATTCACATCAGGGCTCCTCGCTGCATTGTGTTTTATTATTGTGATGATTATTTTTTGTTGTTAAACCTATAAAAAACAGAAAAGAAAAAATTGCCGAATAAGAAACTGACCGACTTCAGCCTCTTTGGATTGTGACGGAAAAAGAAAAATGAAAGTGGGAAAGAGGCCTAAGCAGCCAATCACAGAGATCACCTGGGCATTCACTACACTGAGCAGCCAATCACAGTAATGTAGGTGTTGATGTGTGATGACACCGCATTGTAGTGATGGGACTTCGGGGTTTTTTTGGGGAATCGGCTCTTTCGGCTCTTGAATCGGCTCTTCAGTAATCTCACCAAAATAATGACACAAAACCTTCTACTTAACAGATTAACATTGTTTATATTATTTTTCATTATAAGAACATCAAACAAATGCAAAAAATGTGCAAAACAGCAGTATATCTTAACAGTGAAACATTTTTAGAAGGTCATTAGGGCAAATTGGCATTAAGAAACACTAAGTGCCTCAGTTTGGACGGGCTGATCCGGTTTCTTCTCTCTGTGATTATCTGCCCTGTTTTGGAGAAAATTCTCTCTGAAGGGACTGATGTTGCTACGATGCACAGTCTTCCTTCCATCACCTTGATAAGTCGTGGGTAGAATAAAGCCCTGCTCTTCCACCAGCTCAATGGATCTAAAGTTCTTTGTATCAGCGGCTCCTCAAGATAACTTCGTACTTCCAGTATTGCATCTGCTGAGGGATTTCTTCTTGCAGTGCTTTCTGTTGTCTTTTTATCAAAGAGCCTCCAAACAGCAGATGACTGTGGCTGTGGCTCAGGTGCCTCTGCTGCCGCTTGTGCTTCATCTTGGCCTCCCAATGATGGCATCGGCTGGCTATCTGGAGTCTCTTGACTGCATCTTGCTGCTGCTGTTATTCTCTTAATTGCCTCTTCAGCAGCTCTAGTATCGCTAAAGGCTAGCTTTTTGAATCTTGGATCTAGTAATGTTGTTTCTGAAAATACAATATTATATTCCATGTTATGGAACTTTCTATCCATAGTTGCAATGAGGGCCGACACCAACTGTCTCCCTTGTTCTGTAGTTAGTGCTCCTTCTCTTTCTCGGTCAGCTGTCACTTTCTGCAGACCCTTGCACAAGAGCAGCATTTTGGATGCTGTTACATAGCTGAAAAAAGAGAAAATCTACTTGGAAAATGATGTTTTAACCCCTTCCCGACATCGGACGTACTATCCCGTCCGATGTCGGGTCCCCTGCTTTGATGTGCGCTCCGGCGGTGAGCGCACATCAAAGTCGCGACATGTCAGCTGTTTTTTACAGCTGACATGTGCGCGCAATAGCGGCGGGTGAAATCGCGATCACCCGCCGCTATTAACTAGTTAAATGCCGCTGTCAAACGCAGACAGCAGCATTTAACTACCGCATCCGGCCGGGCGGCCGGATATGAGCGCATCGCTGACCCCCGTCACATGATCGGGGGTCGGCGATGTGTCAGGACAGTAACCATAGAGGTCCTTGAGACCTCTATGGTTACTGATCGCCGGTGGCTATGAGCGCCCCCCTGTGGTCGGCGCTCACAGCACACCTGCATTTTAGCTACATAACAGCGATCTTATGATCGCTGTTATGTAGCAGAGCCGATCGGGCTGTGCCTGCTTCTAGCCTCCCATGGAGGCTATAGAAGCATGGTAAAAGTAAAAAAAAAAAGTTAAAAAAAATGTGAAAAAAATAAAAAAAATATAAAAGTTTAAATCACCCCCCTTTCGCCCCAATCAAAATAAATCAATAAAAAAATAATCAAACCTACACATATTTGGTATCGCCGCGTTCAGAATCGCCCGATCTATCAATAAAAAAAAAGCATTAACCTGATCGCTAAACGGCGTAACGAGAAAAAAAATCGAAACGCCAGAATTACGTTTTTTTGGTCGCCGTGATTTGCATTAAAATGCAAAAACGGGCGATCAAAAGAACGCATCTGCACCGATTTGGTATCATTAAAAACGCCATCTCGGCACGCAAAAAATAAGCCCTCAACCGACCCCAGATCATGAAAAATGGAGACGCTACGAGTATCGGAAAATGGCGCAATTTTATTTTTATTTTTTTTTGCAAAGTTTGGAATTTTTTTTTACCACTTAGGTGAAAACTAACCTAGTCATGTTAGGTGTCTATGAACTCGTAGTGACCTGGGGAATCATAATAGCAGGTGAGTTTTAGCATTTAGTGAAGCTAGGAAAATAGTCAAGCAAAAAACAAGTGTGGGATTGCACTTTTTTTGCAATTTCACCGCACTTGGAATTTTTTTCCTGTTTTCTAGTACATGCCATGGTAAAACCAATGGTGTCATTCAAAAGTACAACTCGTACCGCAAAAAATAAGCCCTCACATGGCCAAATTGACGGAAAAATAAAAAAGTTATGGCTCTGGGAAGGAGGAGAGTGAAAAACGAAAACAGAAAAACGAAAAATCCCACGGTCATGAAGGGGTTAATATGGTATATGGCATATCAGAATCAGCCCATTAGCTCCTTTGAGCACATAAACATAGCTTATAGGACTCAAACAAGCTGACAAATTCTCTTTAAAAGCTTATACTTGATGGACCTGTCTTTTTTCAACTATACAAATAATGTAGTAATTGTCTACTGTACCTCTCAGCACTGATCTCCACAGTGACCTGTTCAAAGGGCTCCAGGATAGCGCATATCTCTCTCACAACCTCCCATTCGTCTTGGCTCAGAGTGTCAACAGATGCATTGATAAGGGCCAGTGTAGAGATGATTGCGTCCTTGGTCTCTATAATCCGTTTCAGCATATAGAATGTAGAATTCCACCTTGTTGGGCATTCCTGTATGGGCCTCAGCTGAGGCATACACATCTGTTGTTGAATACATTTTAGCTTCTCTGTAGCTGTTGTGCTCTTATGAAAAAATTCGACCAACATTTTCACTTTGTCCACAGTGGGTTTCACCATCTTCAGGGCATCTTTTACTATCAAGTTAATGGCGTGTGCAAGACATGGATAGTGTGTCCACTTTAAGCTTTTAATAGCTTTGGTGATATTGGCAGCATTATCGCTCACACAGCAAACCACTTTACATTCTATATGCCATTCTTTTACAACTCTGAACAATTCAGCTGCCAAGTTATCTGAAGTGTGCCTCTCTGTAAAATCAAAACAATCCAGAAGGCACGAGACCACTTTATAATTTTCAATGAAGTGACATGTGACAGACATGAAGGAAGTAGTCGCTCTCGATGTCCAAGTCTGTTGTCAGGCAAACTGATGAAGCCATGCTAACCTTTTCTTGCAATGAGGCACGTTCTATGTCATACAATCTTGGTATAATTGTTTGGGAGAGTGTCCTTCTGCATGGAATAACATACATAGGATTGAGAGCTTGGGTATAGCTTCTAAACCCCTTATCCTCCACAATTGAGAATGGTTGGAAATCTTTCGCAATCATTTTGGCCAATTCTTCGTCAATTGAAATTTTCTTTGCTGGGGTAAGGGCTTTATTTGGCATAAATTGGTGCATAGAGGTTTGGGTACTAGTTTTTGGTCTAACTGATGCCTGAGGGGTGGCTGTAGACGCTGTAGCAGCAGTACCAGTAGATGATGTACTGGGGGTCACCGTCACATGGTCTGGAGCAGATACCTGCGTGCTATCTTCAATAGGCACTGTAGGGTGTGCAGTTCTGATATGCCTATGAAGGTTTGTGGTAGACCCTGCTCGAAAAGATAGTGTGTGCTTACAAAGTCTGCATTGAGCCTTACTGTTTCCAATGTCATCAAAGTGAGCCCAAATGCTGCTTCTCTTCTGCCGTTTGTCACTCATCTTTGATCATGTGTTTTGCACAGTAGTGTTATGATCAGTCACTTTTTACTGATGGAATTTGTCAGAAACCACACACCTTACAACACAAAGCTGTGCACTGCAGAGACTTCAGGATTCTCCATCTGCTTTCACTGTAATATGGCTGGGATTCTTGTAACAGCACACACCTCTGCCTGCCTGTCTCTTAGGGTACTGTCACACAGTGCAATTTTGATCGCTACGACGGCACGATCCGTGACGTCGCAGCGTCGTATGATTATCGCTCCAGCGTCGTAGACTGCGGTCACACTTTGCAATCACGGTGCTGGAGCGATGCCGAAGTCCCCGGGTAACCAGGGTAAACATCGGGTTACTAAGCGCAGGGCCGCGCTTAGTAACCCGATGTTTACCCTGGTTACCAGCGTAAACGTAAAAAAACCAAACAGTACATACTTACATTCCGGTGTCTGTCCCCCGGCGTTCTGCTTCTCTGCACTGTGTAAGCACCATAGCCGGAAAGCAGAGTGGTGACGTCACCGCTGTGCTCGCTTTCCGGCCGGCAGGTGCTCACAGTGCAGAGAAGCTGAGACGCCGGGGACAGACACCGGAATGTAAGTATGTACTGTTTGTTTTTTTTACGTTTACGCTGGTAACCAGGGTAAACATCGGGTTACTAAGCGCGGCCCTGCGCTTAGTTACCCGATGTTTACCCTGGTTACAAGCGAACACATCGCTGGATCGGTGTCACACACAACAATCCAGCGATGTCAGCGGGTGATCAAGCGACGAAAGAAAGTTCCAAACGATCTGCTACGACGTAAGATTCTCAGCGGGGTCCCTGATCGCTGCTGCGTGTCAGACACTGCAATATCGTAACGATATCGCTAGAACGTCACGAATCGTACCGTCGTAGCGATCAAAATTGCACTGTGTGACGGTACCCTTAGGGCTCATTTCCACATGCAAGTCACACGTCCGTATCTCGCATGTGGAAGCCAAGCTGTGGAGCCGGCACTGAGGAGCGGAGCGTGCGGCCGCATAGGAACACATGGAGCTGCACAGCTCCGCTCCTGAGTGCCGGCACCAGAGCTTGGTTTCCACATGCGAGATACGGACGTGTGACTCGCATGTGGAAATGAGCCCTATGGCTACTTTCACACTAGCGTCGGGAACAACCCGTCGCTGCGCGTCGGGCCGACGTTCCCGACGCTAGTGTGGTCTCCGCCGCACAACGGGGGCAGCGGATGCATTTTTCCCACGCATCCGCTGCCCCATTGTGAGGTGCGGGGAAGTGCGGGGAGGTGGGGGCGGAGTTCCGGCCGCGCATGCGCGGTCGGAAAAAGCGGACCGTCGGGAGCAAAAAACGTTACATGTAACGTTTTTTTTTCCCGACGGTCCGCTAACACACGCCAAAGCGTCGCAAAACGGACGCAACGTTTTGCAATGCGTCGCAAATGCGTCGCTAATGCGTCGCTAATGTTAGTCTATGACGAAAAAACGTATCCAGCAAGAACTTTTGCTGGATGCGTATTTTCGGCAAAACGACGCATTTGCGACGTATTGCAGTTAACGCTAGTGTGAAACTAGCCTAACTCTCTCCTCCAGACAGTCAGGTACCATCCGTCACTATAACACACTGAACACAGGGCAGGATGCCAATAAAGATGTAAGACAGTGCATGAGGACAAGTGAAACTTGAGCTGTGACTGGCTGCTCTGTGGTCACATGTTCTTCCTTCATTTACATCCTGCTTCTGTATTGGCCGGGTGAATGAGATAACACTGTGTGCTGCTGCCGACTCCCCTCCTACAGTACTTAGTTTCAGCAGCAGCTTTCCTCTCTCCCCCTCCAGCACACAGTCTCTCCTGGCTCCTCTCCTCCCCCTCCACCACCAGGCTGAGGGAAGGGAGGAGAGCAGAGAGCCCCTAGATAACAAGCGGCTCACTGATAGGTGCCGGCTCATATCGTTCACATTGAAGAGCCGGCTCTTTGAGTCGGCTCGTTCATGAACGTCACATCACTACCACATCATTAATCACTAATCACATCATTGCCAATCTTTCCCCGGCCCGCACACACTGCTGCTCTGTCTCCTTCTCCATACGTCCCAGCCCCCAGGCAGCAAACAGCAGGAAACATTTTAGCTCCCAATTGACCCGGGGGCTGGGGCCGTTGTTCACATCAAAAAGCCGGCTACTTTCATATTTCATTACGGTCGGTGGAGGATCCGGCGATGGCTGATTATCGCGGTTTGGCGGGTGTCCGAGAGGTAAGGAACCATGGCGGCCTGTGCTAGGGATACTACACTGTTCTGTGCTCCACTGTCCTGTGCAGTGACTGTATATGGGGGGAGATCTGGGCTGTATATGGGGGGAGATCTGGGCTGTATATGGGGGGAGATCTGGGCTGTATATGGGGGGAGATCTGGGCTGTATATGGGGGGAGATCTGGGCTGTATATGGGGGGAGATCTGGGCTGTATATGGGGGGAGATCTGGGCTGTATATGGGGGGAGATCTGGGCTGTATATGGGGGGAGATCTGCGCTGTATATGGGGGGAGATCTGGGCTGTATATGGGGGGAGATCTGGGCTGTATATGGGGGGAGATCTGGGTTGTATATGGGGGGAGATCTGGGCTGTATAGGGGGGGAGATCTGGGCTGTATAGGGGGGGAGATCTGGGCTGTATAGGGGGGGAGATCTGGGCTGTATATGGGGGGAGATCTGGGCTGTATATGGGGGGAGATCTGGGCTGTATATGGGGGGAGATCTGGGCTGTATATGGGGGGAGATCTGGGCTGTATATGGGGGGAGATCTGGGCTGTATATGGGGGGAGATCTGGGCTGTATATGGGGGGAGATCTGGGCTGTATAGGGGGGGAGATCTGGGCTGTATATGGGGGGAGATCTGGGCTGTATATGGGGGGAGATCTGCGCTGTATAGGGGGAGATCTGGGCTATATATGGGGGGAGATCTGGGCTGTATATGGGGGGAGATCTGGGCTGTATATGGGGGGAGATCTGGGCTGTATATGGGGGGAGATCTGGGCTGTATATGGGGGGAGATCTGGGCTGTATATGGGGGGAGATCTGCGCTGTATATGGGGGGAGATCTGGGCTGTATATGGGGGGAGATCTGCGCTGTATAGGGGGAGATCTGGGCTGTATATGGGGGGAGATCTGGGCTGTATATGGGGGGAGATCTGGGCTCACCTGTTGCCCCTGGTTTCCGTTACTATGGCAGCCCCCATTGTCAGTGCATCCTGTGTCTGGGATACCGGTGTATTCATTCATGGCTCTATTGTCTGCTGTCACTAGTGACGCCTGCACGTCTCTATAGAAGCCGTTATTACCGCACAGTGTGTATAAGGTTTATAGTTACAGTCAGCGTTGTCCTGCACAATTATCACTAGAGGAACAAGAAATGGAGGAGAAGGGTAATTTGTCTCTATCCAGGATCTCCGGGGATAAGATTTATGGACTCGGCGAGGCTGGAGTTGATTTCTTATTTACAACATTTTTTATGCTGCCGTCTATTGAACACAGGTAGATCCGTGTGTGATCTCTGAGCCGTGCGGATTCATATACATTGTATTGTTATCTCTTACCTGGTGATGAAATCCGTCTTGTGGTCGTTTAATCATTATTTGTAGCTTTCAGTTAATGAGTTTCTTGTGCTGGACTTTGCCTTTAAAAACTACATAAAAAAATGCACATATGAACACGCCACAGAGGGGAATAGTATTGGGGAATGTGGCCTATAAAAAAAAAAAAAGGCTAGAGTGTATATCTGTAAAAATAATATATATGTATAGTGTGTGTGTGTGTGTGTGTGTGTGTGTGTGTGAAAGGGGATATATGTATATAACAGATGTTTTCCCTGGAGTCATCCGTTATATACAAATGCTTCTCACAAAATTAGAATATCCTCAAAAAGTTAATTCACTTCAATTCTCCAATATAAAAACTGAAACTCCTATATTCTATAGAGTCATTACACACAGAGTGATCTATTTCATGTGTTTATTTCTGTTAATGTTGATGATTATGGCTTACAGCCAATGAGAACCCAAAAGTCATTATCTCAGTAAATTAGTTATAGAAAATACAGGGGAACCCATGCCGGGTTTTTTATTTAGTTATTTATAGCACAGGAGCCGGCTGATGAATACTCCCATCAGCCGCTCCTGATGTCACTGTTACTAGCGGCAGCAGCTGCAGGCTGATGGGAGTAATAGTCCCATCAGCCGTCACCTGCTATTATTGTTCTGACTTGAATACAACTCTCATTCTCTTCTGATTGCCGGCAGAGCAGGGAAGAATGATGAGAGCCATCTTCAACGCCGGGGAACAGCACTTACTGTACCGCTTCTTTCCTGGCACCAGTGCGTGTCACACAGATGACATTCATGTGTGCCATCCGAGTGCATGTGTGCAGGACATTTTGTGGCCTGTGCTGACAGTAAAAAGTGGACATGTCAGCGTGTTTTGCCCACGGAATCGGGGTCTGTGGAAACATGCTGACATGTGCACCGATCCATTCAGTTGAATAGGTCTACGTGTGTCAGTGTCTCTGGTAAGTGTGAAAATGGTCACCACACTGGAGAGATGGACGTGTGAAAGAGGCCTAAGGGAAGGGGTTGTCCGGTCTTAAGCTACAAGTCTGCACTCACTCTGTGACTGCAGACTTGTGAATCTTCACATTGTGTGCGCTGGAGCGGTCATGTGACTGCAGGTATATTTGCATACTTCCGGCCACATTCTGACTAGACTATTTCCGGCCTCACTCACATCACTAACATTGAGAGAAGCCGCACATGTCTAGTCGGCATGTGACCACGTGTATACAAGTCATACTTGCAGCCGCATGCCTGCCCGCTCCCGGCATCGGAGTATGACATAGTGACCGCAGACTTGTAGCTTAACATCGGACAACCCCTATAATAAGTTAGGAGTATGTTACAAGTGGTGTAATGTTACTACACTCTGGAGCACATTCCTGGCGCCTGCACCTCTTCAGGTGGTGTAAATTTTCCTCAGTGTGCCGGGTCCATTTAACCACTCCGCATCCTGTCCTTTTCCCACCCACTTTGGTGAAAATGGATCTGGCAACAATGTGCCAAAAGCCTTCTTTTTTTTTTTTTTGCGTAATTTTGACTTGTGCAAAGCTTTGTAACTTGTCAAGGTTCTTTACTCAGGGATTCTTGTACTAATACGTTCACTTGGATCTTTAGTTTTCTGTACTTGGAGGATTTCTGCCCTACTTTGAAAGGTTCTTTATTCAGTCGTCATGACAGCACTAACAAGAGAGGGGATCCGCCCTTCAGGGACAGGAAACCTACAGAGATAAAAGGACGGCACCTCTCTCCCGCATCAGTTGGTTTCCTGTCCCTGACAGGGGACCCTACAGATGTACCTTTAAGAAGAAGGTGAAGGAAGAAGATTCTGACCCAGATCCGACTCACCGATTCCGGAGGCGGGAGGTCCCCTTCCTCGGTGTTGATCGCGAGGCTGGAAGTGCCGCACCACAGAGGGCTGTGGGGGTAGGCAGCAGCAGAGCAGGAGCAGCCTTCAGGGGGAGTGCTGTCTCGGTCGGTGTCCCATCGCCACAGGTACGGGTGAGTACTATGTGGGAGGCCCCTTCTTCCGACCGTCGGTGGGGTTAGGTGCTCCCTCTTGCAGAATAGTTCCCCTTGAGAGCTGTTAGTAGCGCGTCGCCTGTGCCCTCTTCGGCCGGCGCTTGGGTTGCGGCAGCGCCAGCGTTCCCCTCTGGTGGGCGGCTGCGGGCGGTGTCGGTGGCGTCGGCGTTCCAGTTTAGCACGAGCGCTGCGTTCGGCGTTCAGGAGGCGGTGCACCGGAAGTGACGCGCGAAAAGGGGCGGGGCTTAGAGCGGCAGTATGCAATGACGTTTGGCACATGCGCAGTGGGTTGCGCCGGCAAAAAACATGGCGGCGCCCTTTCGGCTTTTCCTGGGAACGGTGTGCGAGGCGGTTTTCTTTCATGGGAGATACGGGCAGCGCTTCCTGGCTGACAGAGTGAGTACCATTGGCGGTGGATCTCGTGGGGAGGGGCCTCGCATATACTGTGTTGTACTAGGCAGTTCACCAGGATTGGCCTGCTGACCCCCACCTGGGGGAGGTACCTATGCGGGCCGGCTACTTAAGGATTCAGTCTGGGCTACCTCATGCTTCGTTTCCATATTTACAATGGAGTCTCAGGAGCAGAAGCCGTTGCATTCTGAGCAACAGTGTGAACCCCTGGAGAAGCCCCAAACAGCGAACACCCAGCGACGTTCTAGTGGCAGTAGTCGTCCTGGAGGTAGAGCTGATCAAGCGTCCAAAGCCGGAAAATCCTCATTCGTATGGATGTTGCTTCGGTTGAGAGGGTCCCCCCGCAATCTACGGTACCACTCAGACACTATAGGGGTAAGTGATCGCCGTGAAAGTTCACTTAGTGATGTGTGTCTCCTTTTATTTTCCCTCTTTCCGTATCAGGGAAAAAAGCGGTCCTCTAAATCTAGGCACAAGGAATGTGGTATTCCTCTCCCGGATAATTACATTAAAAACTATGTGGTCCGTGTATCCAGCGATTTAATAGCAGAGGAGACGCCAGATTTCGCTACCAGCCTAAAGGCCCCGTCTCACTAAGCGATTTACCAACGATCACGACCAGCGATACGACCTGGCCGTGATCGTTGGTAAGTCGCTGTGTGGTCGCTGGGGAGCTGTCACACAGACCGCTCTCCCCAGCGACCAACGATCAGGGGAACGACTTCGGCATCGTTGAAACTGTCTTCAATGATGCCGAAGTCCCCCTGCAGCACCCGGGTAACCAGGGTAAACATCGGGTTACTAAGCGCAGGGCCGCGCTTAGTAACCCGATGTTTACCCTGGTTACCAAAAAAAACAAACAGTACATACTCGCCTTTCGGTGTCCCTTGCCGTCTGCTTCCTGCTCTCACTGAGCCGCCGTACACTGAGAGCAGAGCGCAGCGGTGACGTCACTGCTGTGCTCTCACTTCTCACTGTACGGCCGGCAGTCAGTGAGAGCAGGAAGCAGACGGCAAGGGACACCGAAAGGCGAGTATGTACTGTTTGTTTTTTTTGGTAACCAGGGTAAACATCGGATTACTAAGCGCGGCCCTGCGCTTAGTAACCCGATGTTTACCCTGGTTACCAGTGAAGACATCGCTGGATCGGTGTCACACACACCGATTCAGCGATGTCAGCGGGGCCTCAACGACCAAAAAAAGGTCCAGGCCATTCTGACACGACCAGCGATCTCGCAGCAGGGGCCTGATCGCTGGTACGTGTCACACATAGCGAGATCGCTATGGAGGTCGCTGTTGCGTCACAAAACTTGTGACTCAGCAGCGATCTCGCTAGCGATCTCGCTATGTGAGACGGGGCCTTAAGACAGATGTCAGGCAAGAGATTAGAGGTTCATCAAGATGCCAATCTCATAGTAGAGGGTCTAAAAGAATAGATCCTGGAACCCCGAGTTCACGTGAGGACAGTGACTCAGGGGATCTGAAATCGGAGGCTTCTCACACGTCAGCATCTTCCTCGGACACTGAGTACGGTCATTCATGCTTTTCCTTTGACCGGATAGACCGCCTAGTAAAGGCGGTAAATAACACAATAGGAATTGAGCAAACTCCACCAGAAAAATCTATGCAGGATGTGATGTTCAAAGGATTAGACCGTAAATCCCGCCGATGCTTTCTGGTAGTAGAAAAAGTAAGCTCCCTAATTTCTAGAGAGTGGAAAAAACTGGAAAGGAAAGGTTCTCTTCCTCCATCTTTTAAACGAAAGTATCCGTTCGAGGAGTCCGCATCGGCGACATGGGATAAAGCCCCGAAACTTGATGCAGCCGTGGCCAAGGCTTCCAAGAAATCCTCTCTACCGTTTGAGGATCTGGGAACTTTGAAGGACCCATTAGACAGAAGGGCAGATGTGTTTCTCAAGGGAGCTTGAGAAACTTCAGCAGGGGCTCTCAGACCATCAATTGCTGCCACCTGCACAGCACGCTCTTTGATGGTGTGGTTGGATAGCCTGGAAGATCAGCTTAAAAATAAGACCCCGAGAAACGAGATGTTATCCTCCCTCTCTATGATTCAGGGAGCTGCTGCTTATCTGGCTGATGCATCAGCGGATTCGGTTAAGCTGGCAGCCAGTTCGGCGGCACTTTCTAATTCAGCCCGTTGGGCAATCTGGCTGAAATGTTGGCAAGGGGACATGCAGGCCAGATCCAAATTATGCAGCATTCCGTGCGAAGGGGCGCACTTATTCGGTCCGGTTCTGGATGAATTATTAGAAAAAGCGGGGGATAGTAAGAAACGCTTCCCCTACCTCGGTAGACCCACTTACAGACGAGGTTCTAATAGAAGGTGGTTTGACCGATCAAGATCGAATAGGGAAAAGCCCAGATATGACGCCAATAAAAAGAAAGGTAGAGGCTACATGTTTAACTCCTTTCGGGACAACAGAAAGCCACAATGACTGGCGGACCGGGTAGGAGGCAGACTTTTAGCCTTCTATCCGGCTTGGCGGAATATTTCCAATAGCCCGTGGGTCCTGAACATTGTTGAAGTTGGACTAAAGTTTGATTTTCAGATCACTCCTAATGACAGATTTCTAGTAACACCTGTGCATTCTTCTCCTGCAGAACAACTGGCATTAGAGACTGAGGTCCAGGAACTCCAACAAAAAGGCGTATTGGTGGAGGTTCCTGAAATACAAAGGGGTAAAGGATTCTATTCTCCCCTCTTTTTGATTAAAAAGCCGGATAATTCCTTTCGCACCATTATTAACCTTAAGGGCCTCAATAAGTTTTTGTGGGTTCCATCATTTAAAATGGAGTCGGTCAAAACAGCAATAAAGCTATTGTTTGACAGGTGTTTCATGGTCGTCTTAGATCTTAAAGACGCATATTATCATGTCCCTATACACGCAGAACACCAGCGTTATTTAAGAGTAGCAGTCTTCTTAGGCGATTCGGTTAAACACTTCCAATACAGAGCACTCCCCTTTGGCGTTGGAGTGGCTCCTCGGGTGTTCACAAAGATAATGGTGGAGGTCATGGCACATCTCGATGAGCAGGATATTCTCGTAGTTCCATATCTGGATGACCTATTAATAATAGGAAACTCTGAATCACACTGCTCGTCCCAACTAGACAAAGTAATTACAGCCTTACAAAAGTTGGGTTGGATAATTAATTTTAAAAAATCACGGTTACAGCCTCTAGAGGTTCAAGAATTCCTGGGTCTCATATTGGACTCAAGGTTACAGGAATGCCGTCTACCTGATGTTAAGTTAGAAAAGATCCAACGACAAATACTCAAAGTGAGTGACAATCCATTGGTAACATTGAGGGGAGCGATGTCATTGTTAGGCTCACTCACGTCGTGTATCCCGGCGGTACTTTGGGCCCAGTACCACACCAGAGTCCTACAGTGGGAGGTTTTGTACAACATTCGTCTGTTAGAGGGTCAATTGGATAGTTCCTTTTCCTTGTCTAGTTCCACTATTCAGTCTTTACGTTGGTGGTTACACACTCCACACCTACGTAATGGTGTTCCCTGGATAAACTATATATCGCGTGTAGTGACCACAGATGCTAGTCCCAAGGGATGGGGGGCGCATATGGGTGATATGTGGGTCCAGGGGGTTTGGTCACGTTCCGAACAAAATTTGTCATCTAACCTTAAAGAGTTATTGGCAGTAGAACGAGCTCTGAGCCATTTCCTTATGTCCTTACAGGGCCATCACGTCAGGCTATTCTCAGACAATCAGGTAACTGTAGCTTACATTAACCATCAAGGGGGAACCCGATCCAGATCTTTAATGGAAGTGGCGGGTCGTATCTTACAGATAGCCGAACATCATCTACTGTCACTCACATCACTGCATGTAAAAGGGAAACAGAACGTCATTGCCGACTTTCTAAGTCGCAGGAAGCTCGGGCAAGGAGATTGGGTTCTCAATCAGACCATCTTCGATCAGATCACCCTTCTTTGGGGGTGTCCGTAGATAGACCTCTTCGCCAGTAAGGAAAACAAAAAGTGTCCTCGGTTTTGCTCCCTAAACCCCAGAGACAATCCGTATGCGGTGGATGCCCTCCTAATTCCATGGCACTTCAATATAGCTTACTATTTTCCCCTATTGAACTTGATCCCGATTGTTCTGAGGAAGATTCGGGAGGACAAGGCTCATGTAATCCTGATAGCGCCGTTCTGGCCCAGGAGGCCGTGGTTTCCTTGGCTGAGGAAAATGTCCATTTCTCAACCGTGGATTCTCCCAGAACTCCCAGACCTCCTCTCACAGGGTCCAATTCTCCATCCACGAGTGTCCAGTTTACATCTGACGGCGTGGGATTTGAAGGGTCTTTACTAAGGAAAAAGGGGTTTTCACATGGACTTATTAATACTCTATTAAAAAGCAGGAAAGTTTCCACGACAAATATTTGTTAGAATCTGGAAAAAATTCATCTCTGTTTCAGGATCAAATATACCGTAAACCAGAAAGCCAATATTGCCAAAATTTTGGAGTTCCTGCAAAGGGGTCTAGAGATGGGGCTAGCTACAAGCACCCTCAGAGTCCAGGTTTCAGCCTTAGGTGCATTGTATATTTGTAATTTAGCTAAAAATTATTGGATTGCTAGATCAAGACCCATCATTAAGAAAAGACTAGCCCCGTGGGACTTAAACCTGGTTCTTTCAGCTTTGACGGAAGCCCCCTTTGAGCCTTTAGAATCTGCTCCTATAAAAATACTGTCCTTAAAAACCGCTCTTTTGATTGCTCTTACTTCTGCAAGGAGAGTTAGTGATTTACAGGCCCTTTCTAGACAGACTCCATACATGCAGATTAGAGAAGATAGGGTAGTATTAAGAACTGATCCCCTTTATCTTCCGAAAGAAGCGTCAAAATTCTACAGACTTCAGGAAATAAATCTTCCCACTTTTTGTCCTAATCCTAAAAATCAAAAAACTCAAACTCCATACGTTGGATGTTAAAAGATGCCTTCTTAAGTATATATCTTTAACAGACCCCTGGAAAAAAGATAATTCTTTGTTCATATCCTATCAGGGAGTCAGGAAAGGGTTTAGGGTGTCCAAAAACACCTTAGGTAGATGGATTAGGGAGGCAATTTCTTTAGCTTATTCGGCAGGTGGCCTAGAAGTCCTGGAAGGAGTAAGAGCTCATTCCACTCGGGCCATGGCGACTTCCTGGGCAGAGAGATCGGAGGTGTCAATTGAGGATATATGTAAGGCGGCCACATGGTCATCTCCATCTACTTTCTTTAATCATTATAGATTAGATCTTGGTGGCTCCAACGATCTCACATTTGGTAGAAGGGTGCTGGAAGCAGTAGTCCCTCCCTAATACTCTTTTCTCTGTAATTCTCTCGTTAGTGCTGTCATGACGACTGAATAAATACTCAAGCTACTTACCAGGTAGCGGTGTTTTTCAGGAGTCCATGACAGCACTCCTATATTCCCACCCTTTCTACGGATTTGGCTTATCACCACGATATGTATATTTTCATGTATATACATTTTCTAAAGTTTAGTCACAGGGTGAAATGTGTTAAATATTTATGTGTTACTAACCAAAGGAGGTCCTCTCATGCTCTGTAATCCAACTGATGCGGGAGAGAGGTGCCGCCCTTTTATCTCTGTAGGTTTCCTGTCCCTGAAGGGCGGATCCCCTCTCTCGTTAGTGCTGTCATGGACTCCTGAAAAACACCGCTACCTGGTAAGTAGCTTGAGTATTTTGCACATTCTTGGCATTTTTATTTTTAAAGTCTGGTTGGTGTGAGCGTTCTGTGTGCAGGTCGATCTACTGACGAAAACGATGACCGCAGTGTTTTTTCATGTTTGTTGAGTATTTGACGAAAGTCAGGAGCATTTGTTCCCCTGATTATTGGCTCTTCTAAATGGCCACAGATCTACAGCCATAAGCACAGTTGAGATGTTTTCTCAGACTTTCGCTTCTTTTCTAAACTATCACAACAGATGGTGATCGGCCACAGATCTCGTTGATTTGCTGTAGGGTAGTGGATCGCCGTTCGGGGAGGGAGCAGCTGCGGTTTGTGTGTCTGAACGGAATAAGACCCTTTTCTGCTGCTTTTTTGTTTCTGTTCTGAGCAGATTTTTTCTTTTCTCAGGTTATCAACCCAATGTCCATTTGTTTAGTTTTCTTTTTCGATGATCCGTGGAACTTCCAGGTGCTAATTCTATAACACAATATAGTACACCGCGGCGTACGTCATCCATAGGAGCACATGCGTCTGGCTGATTTTCCCACTGCCTGGATTACTATTTTTGCACAGTGTAGGCGTAGTGCTGCTTCATTACTAGTGGATTATGTCAACCTGGGTAATTATTTGATGATTGATCCAGGGCGTCAACACTGTACACTAATTTTTTTAGTCATGCATATGATGGGTGACGCCCTGCTCTGACATGGCGGCTGACACATTGCACTTTTCTCCAATTATGAGATTATACCTTTTTTTTTTCTCTCCTTTTAATAATTGGCAATACACATTTCACTATTGCAGCATTCCTTCTTATGTTCTGCATTCTGTACGTTACCTCTGGATTTTATACTTTCTCATTTAAAACAAAAAATGTATTACATTCTGAATTGATAAAATATCATTTTTCTTTTTCTTATTGGAGTCTTGTTCAATATAGGAAATATACCAGACTTTTTGGATGGAGTTGCACTGATCTGTGTAATGAAAGTAGTGGGGGAAAAACCCAGATGTTTTATCTTTTTTAGGTTCTCAAAAGAATCCTGTAGTTTCAGGACATTTACATGTACATTAGCAGCAATGAACGGACGCGGATTCTTTTTTTATTATTGAAGTACCGTAACTATTGAGCGTGGGTGAAGCTGTGATGTCGCCTAGTGTGATTGGTGGATCCTGTGTTATTAGCGGTGTATAGAGGCGTTATTGCACTCCTGCCTCTGATGGTAATGAGACTTCTGAGAACTCCTCATGAAAAGACACAGGATGAGTTTATAATGGCCCAATGGCAACTGTGAAAATAACAAAATTATAAATTTTTTTGTAATGTGAATATAAAAATTGGTTAAAAAAAATGCACATAACAAATCTGCATTACAAGATGTCATTTTCCCTATGATGGCTTCCCTTTGCTGCCTGCAGTGTTGTTGTGGGTGTTGTCGTGGGTGTTGTCGATGTTGACGACGTTAATGATGATTGTTTTATTTTTAAGATTTTATGTCATTTTTTAACTTATTTATTTTTTTCAGAGTGATGCAGAACGCAGATTACCATTGAAAGCAGCCACAGAATGTCCTAAACCAGAGGATTTGGTCTTAAAGTTTTATGGTAAGTGTCATTCCTTTGTGTTGTGATGTCCGATGCTGGGGGACGAGACTTCTCCCCATGTAAGCCATATTGATAGATACCGATCTGTCACCAGAGCTGTGTATTGTAAGAAGCGGCACTTCAGCTTATTGTCCGGATGTAGGTGTGAACATCGCCCTGTGTCTTCACAATCCTTTCACTATCTCTCGAGGACAGACCCTGATAATCCACATTGCTGGCGAAGTAACGAATCTGCAGCATGTCGATTTATTCTGCAGATCTCACCAGCGTCTTTATTGTTTTTAATGTAGAAACGTTATTGTTTTTGTATTGGGTTTTTTTTTTATTTTTTTTTTTTGTCCGCAGTGGAAAGGTTGAATGAAGATAATGGGATTCGGGTATTTGTAGCTGGAGACTGACAGCAGTCGTAAGAACCATCCTGTAACAATCCTTCCATTCTCTACAATAGAAAACCTATGAATATAATACCTGTTAGAATTGTATTACGGCACCTGCTCAGAGCAGCAGAAGAGGGGCGTCCGTGTCAGTCTTCACTGCGTCTGAGCATTACATTCATGGACTTGGAAGAACTGGATGAGCAGTGCTACAGGACCCACCTGGATAGAGCAGATTTATTACTGCTCTTTTCTAGTTTTCGCCATTTTCATGTTATGCAAAAAAACAAAAAAATACAGCTGCTTCCGAGGTCATGATTGTTGTTCTCAAACAGGAAAAAGTATGTGAAAGAATTAAACCGGCAGATGGGAGTGATAAAACATTGACTTCTGTTATTTGCACTAATGTGGGGCAGCGCTGTAATCCTGGTGATGTCCGCACCCTGTAGAGATCGGTTTATTGTTCAGTGTAGATCTGTTCTGGAGAACACCTCATCGCTCAGGCAGTGCTCACACGGAGTTTCTGATCGGCTTGAAAAACTTTTTCCTATTTATTTCTGGGGGAAATCCACGTAGTAGTTTCATGAGGATGTGTGTCTCCCCCGGCAATCCCCGGATCGATAAGGCCACGTGCGCACCGAGTGTGTGGGGGGGAAAATGCAGAAGTCGTGCACGTGTCTATTATACTTTTTTTTCCCCCTCTGATGTTTGGTTTAAAATTATTGAAATGAAAAACATCCCGAACACTCATCATGTACGTGGCTGAATATACATGGTGCAGGCAGCTGGTGGGTGCAGAAAGACCCCCGGGGAAAAGGAAAATGGCAGCTGACACCCTGGTCACTGACAGCTGCTGACACCCTCGTGTCCCCAATGACGGCTGCTGACACCCTCCTCACTGACAGCTGAGGCCTGGGGTCCTCGGATTGTGGTTTTCCAGGAACCTCTATGCATTCAATAAGGGAGAATTATTTTGGGCATGTGAGTCATCAGGATGATTGATAATTAATACAGGTGATAATTACACATAATATGTAGTCACTATTTATTTATATTGTATCTATATCGTATCACATGAAGATGCCGTACATACATGAGATCATTGTGATGTTATCGCTGTAAACACAACGCACCTGATTAATATTTATAACCCAAAAACCACCTGAGAAATCCAAAAGGGGAAAAATACACTAATGGCCACGGAAACCCCCGATCACCTGAAAGTGAATCTTCATAATTTCTTACTGTCACATATCCGGGGCTGCTGAGTGCAGGGAATCCGTCAGCAGTTGTGTAATCTGAGAGCAGCATGATGTAGGGGCAGAGACCTTCATTACAGCCATGTGTTACTTAGTCACTTTTCACACACTGACTGAATCTGTGTGAAAAATTGCAGCAGGCACTGTTTCTTTTTATGGAGCAAAATAACAAGTCAACCATTCATGTCTGTGTGCGCATAAAGCAAGAATTTACTGCCCTAAAGAGCCACTGTATAGAATCTGATTTTTACAGATTCATTGCAGTTTTGTAAAATTGGAAAATGTAAATGGGCGACTTGTTAATAGCGGCTGTGTGTGTATAATGTATATTTCATACACTCATGTGGACATGGCCTATGACTAGGTGTCTTCTGGTCCATATCTACCACTGATTAGCAGCTGGCTGGCGGTTTCCTGTGTGCTGTGGTCGGGGTTATACAGCCTCCCCCAACACCATTTCCTTCCCCAGTCTAATCTTACAACAGACCAGAAGCATGGTGCAACAGTAAGGCTACTTTCACACTAGCGTCCTACTCGGCCCGTCACAGTGCGTCGGGCCGACATACCGACGCTAGCGTTGTTTGCAGCGGATGCTGATTTTCAGCGCATCCGCTGCCCCATTGTGAGGTGCGGGGGCGGAGTTCCGGCCGCGCATGCGCGGTCGGAAAAGACGTTCTCGACGCAGCAAAAAACGTTACAAGCAACGTTTTTTGCTGCCGACGGTCCAACGCAACCGTCGCACGACGGTTGCGACGTGTGTCAATGCGTCGCAATGCGTCGCTAATGTTAGTCAATGGGGAAAAACGCATCCTGCAGACAACTTTGCAGGATGCGTTTTTTCGCCAAAACAACGCATTGCGACGTATTGCAAAAAAACGCTAGTGTGAAAGTACCCTAAACTGGTTTTTGTGGACCAGTCATTATTTCTCCATCGCCACATTGGGGGACACAGGACCGTGGGTGTATGCTGCTGCTGCCACTAGGAGGCTGACACTAAGTAAATATAAAAAGGGTTAGCTCCTCCTCTGCAGTATACACCGCCCATGGCTCCGGATAATACCAGTTCTTGCTTAGTGTCTGTAGGAGGCACACTGCGTCTGTTTCTTTCCAGACATTCTTACTCTTATTTTTATTGTTTCACTTTGCGCAAGAGGATGATGGGGTGACGGACCCTTTTCGGGGGAAATTGGTCCCCTTAAACACCAACAGGCGAGCACGAGTTTACTCCCCGTTCCCTTTCCTGCGACGTGGGATGCTCGGCCGTGGACATGCCCTGTGAAATCCTAGGGGAGCAAACCCTTAGGATACACAGAGGCCATCTTCCCAGAGTACTGTCCGTCCGCCCTCCCTCTGCTCCACCACTAAAAGAATAGCGGTGCTGCAAGGAGCTTCCCAGTCTCTCTCCACCTCCTCATCAAGAGGGCGCTGGATTGAGGTGGACTGCATCACCCCTCATACATCGCCTGAAGAGGAGCATCAGCAGTGAGTCTTCTGGGGTAAGGGGGGGGGGGGCTCCCGAGCACACCGCGGGCTCGGCCGCATCTTTCGGCCGGGCTCCGCTAATTTAGTCCCCGGCTTTGGATTTTGCTAGGCTGCGGTCCGCCCACAGCGCGCATCACACGCGAGGCCCCGCCCACCGCTGCAGCTCTTCTCGCACACTGCGAGATGTGCCCTCCAAGCTCTCAGCGGCCATCTTGCCACAACAGGGGGACCTCAACGCCACTTCTCCTCACCGGTCTCAGTGCGGCATCTGGACACAGGACCTGGGTACGTGCGCTGCGCCCTGACACAGCTCCCATCCTTCTGCAGGCTCCGCTTTACTCAGTGCTCCGTTTTACTAGCTGCACAGTGCTCCGTTTTACTAGCTGCACAGCCTGCACGGAGATTAACAGACAACATGTCTCTGCCTAAACACAAAAAGTCTGCAAAAGCGCATACAGTGTTCTTTACTTCTTGCACCTCCTGTCAGGCTGCGCTACCAAGCGGGCATACTGCCCCGCTCTGTAATGCTTGTGACCCTAAAAGCGCTCAGTAGCCCCCCGCCGCAAACGAGCCCGCGGTGACCAGTCCCCCTGAGTGGGCTTTGTCACTTTCGCAGTCTATGGCTTCTTTGACTAAGGCTATTGAGTCCCTCCAGGATCCAACCAGGAGCAGGAACCACTAATCTGCCTATTCAGGAGGATTCCCCTACGGTTGCGGAATCTTCAGCCGACAGGGGCTGCTCTCATTCTAAACACAAGCGGCCATCTAGGAAGCGCGTCCGTAGCTCGTCCCCCAGGCCCTCTGGTGCCTCGGCATCTGGTAGCTCCGCTTCCCGCTCTCACTCCCCAGGCACCACTTCCGACCAGGACTCTGATCCTGGGTCCGATGGGCCTCTAGATCTGGAGTCGCCAGGTTATCAGAGTACTATAGATAGTCTCATTGAGGCCGTCAACCAGTCCCTTCAGGTCAACGAGGAACCGGCGATCTCCAGTACGGATAATGCGATGTCCTTCAAAAGGACCAAAAGTACTCACAGGGTGTTTGCCAATCACCCGATGTTCCAGACCATAGTCCAGCGACATAGAGAGCGTCCAGACAAACGTTTTCAGGGCCAGAGATCTCTTGAGTCCAAATATCCTTTTTCTCCTGATCTCCAAAAACAATGGACAGAATCCCCTCCTGTGGATCCTCCTGTCTCACGTTTGTCCTCTAAAACTATCCTTTCCGTGATGGATGGATCTTCTATCAAAGATCCCATGGACCGCCTAGTTGACAGCCTCGCCCGTTCAGTCTTTGAGGCTTCAGGCTCTGCACTCTTCCCCTCTTTCGTGGCTACCTGGGTAGCCAAAGCCATGGCTTTTTGGGCAGACTCTCTGCATAAGACCTTACAGAACAGCGACCTTCCTCCTGACATAGCGGAGCTTGCAAATCAGATTTCCTTGGCTGGCGATTACTTAATAAATCCTTCCCGGGACGTGGCTAACTGCTCTGCACTTACGGCTGCTAACGCTGTGGCGATTAGGAGAGCGCTATGCCTGAGGACCTGGCGAGCGGACTCCGTATCTAAAAAGTCGCTCACGTCTCTGCCATATCTCAGTGGCCATCTTTTTGTGAAAAACTGGACAAGCTGATTTCCGATGCTACGGGGCGGATTCAGAGATTCAGACAACTGTTCCGATGACAGCCACAGGCCCGTTTTCGACCCTTTCATGGAACCTACTCATGGCATTCCTCGGCCAGTTCCCCTGGTTCGGGGCGCCGTGCCGCCAGAGACAAAAGCCCTCAGGCTTCATACAGGCCAAACCAGTCCTGGAGGGGCCGCTCCACACAATCTAGGTCCAGGGGATCCAGACCTCAATCATCATCTTCCAAATGACTCGCAATCCCGTCCGGACGACGCCAGCAAAGTAGGCGGACGCCTTCTCTTGTTTCGTCATGCCTGGCTCGCCATCGTTTACGACAAGAGGGTCAGGGATCTGGTGTCCTCTGGTTACAAAATAGATTCAGTTCCTCGGGACAAGGTCCTGGCTCTTCAACAGGGGGTCTGGAAGCTTCTTCGGCCGTCTCCCGCTCCATCCGTTTCGGCATGAGGATTCTCGGAACAGTGGTGGCTGCAATGGAAGAGATTTCCTTTTGCGCAACTACACCTCCGTCCCCTCCAGCACGCTCTTCTGGACGCATGGGATGGGAGTCCGTTTTCCCTCGACCAACTGTGTCCCCTCTCCCCTCGGGTCAGGCAGACACTCGTATATAAACCAAAAAAGACAAGGATCCCTAAAATATAACTTTTAATAGAACCAGTAAAAAACTCTATTTAACATAGTAATAAAATTTAAAAACGTGAGAAGATACATAATGTACCTAGACAACCCTAGGTCGCACTACAATGAGTACTGCCTGACAGTGGAGGTTGGCACCCTACTTTTTCTCGACAGGCGCCCCCACTCCTCGACGGCTAACCCTTTTTAATCCCTAGAAAATACCTACAATGAAGGAAAACACTGGTGAGTCCTAAAATACTGTACCTATACTGTCACCTACCTGACAGTGGAGGTAGACACCCTACTTTGCTGTGGTAGGTGCCCCCATTCAACGGCGACTACCCCTAGGGTCCCTCACTGTCCCTACAGTAACGGATAGACGAAAGATAATGTCCCACATACACCTCTGTTACCCAAAGGAAAAAAAGAAAAATAAGGAAAAAATTAATAAGAAAAAATAAACAAAAAAAACCCAAATAATGAATATAGGTTCAATTTGGTATTAGTACCCACTAAGGAGCACCATCAAGTTCAATGACCTGGACCACAGAGATCAGAAGATATATAGGTACACAAAGCGCAAAAGGTATGCGTTTGTCCAATACAGTTTGGAAAGCCGGTGTCATCGGATTTTCTCCAATCCGGTCTGGACTTGGAGCTTTCGTCGAGTTCCCTTAAAGGGCAGGTCTCGGTCTTGTCAGTCCTTTTTCAACGCAAAATCACTTCCAAACCTCAGGTCAGAACGTTCTTTCAGGGAGTCTCTCACGTGGTGCCTCCCTACAAAGCGCCTCTAGAGGCTTGGGACCTTAATATGGTCCTAGGTGTCTTGCAGCAATGTCCCTTCAAGCCGTTGCAGGACATCTCTCTACCTCTCCTTTCATGGAAAGTGGCCTTTTTCCACAGCTCAATGATCCAGATTTTGTTTCTTCTATTCTCTGGTGTCACTTTGTTTCCCAGTCATACACAGGAAGGACTAGTTGTGGGTTCTGGACAAGTTAGTTGGACACCAGAGTTGTAGTTGGCTGAAATTTACTTGGCTGCGCAGTCTGTTGAGCAGAATGATTCTTCACATCCTCCCCTGATCCCTTTAAACAGAACTTCACATTGTCCTCTTATCAATTCCACACATTCTCCTCCGATCCCTTTGCTTAGAACGATTCTTCATCTCTTCCTCTGATCATTTCCATAGAGGAGTGGTTTCTGGATCCGCTTTCACACCAGGCCCGCTCTGCTCTCCTTGATGTGACGCTCGTCATCTTCACAATGTTTGTCGGTTGTGGGATACTGACCCCCACTATAGCACCGATATCCGGGCCTTGTTCATAGCCACTTGGATCACTCAGCTCAGATGTAGAAAAAAAACTGAACAGAATGTCGGGCTGTGTTTTTGTTCCTTTTGATTGTAGTTAATATGTTAATTTTAAACTGAGTGGATCTGATGAGAATCGAATTCACCAAATTACGTAGATTTTCAGATTTTGCAGGGAAATGTAATTTGCAGCGTATTGAATGTCTCATATGAACTGGGGCCTGGACCTCAGGGCATAAACGTTTTTTTTTTTTTTTTCCGCACTTTTTTACTTCTACTACTGTCCTCCACTGCTCTCTGTCCTCAGCATTTTTTTCCGCTGCTGCACACTGAAACCCCGGCGACTTCCGACCTGGACTTTCATGACGTATGTTGCAATCTTATGACACGTACTCTTGGCCAGGGCACACCTGGGCCTAATGTGAAGATGGCCGGTGCGGAGCAGTAAGAGAAGGTGCTGATGAGCATACGGGGACTGTGGGTGGAGTACTTTTGTACTTTAGTAGGTTTGCTACTTTAAGGGGAACCTGGTGACTGATACTTATGTTTGGCACAAGGTTTATAATTAGTGATAAGCGAATGTACTCGTTGCTCGGGTTTTCCGAGCACGCTCGGGTGGTCTCTGAGTACTTATGACTGCTCAGAGATTTAGTATTCATCGCCGCAGCTGAATGATTTACAGCTGATAGACAACTTGAATACGTGGGGGATTTCCTAGCAACCAGGCAACCCCCACATGTACTCAGGCTGACTAGAAGCTGTAAATCATGCAGCTGAAACAACAAAAACTAAGTCTCCGAGCACTAACAAATCCTCGGACACCACCCGAGCATGCTCTGGAAAACCCGAGCAATGAGTATACTCGCTGATCACTATTTATAATCTCAACTAGGCCTGATTGGCTCTGAAATGCTGCAATGTTTCAGAAAAAAAACCAAACACTTTAACAGTTGGGGGGACTGAGCCGCACAGAACACTAGTCAGTCAGGTCCCCGGTGCCTTCTCCCCACCTGTGACTGACAGCCTGCATGGGTGTATTGGGAGATACCTGTCACTCATGGGGAGAAGCCGCCAGGGACCAGACTGTCTGAATGGTGTTCTGTGCAGCTCGGTCCCCAGCAGCTTTTAAAGTATAACGAGGGGTTTCTTTTAAATCTATTCTTTCCGCAAATGCATAATTTAGATTTCTCCCCACCCACACTCTCCTTCTTAAAGAATTTGGCACAAAAAAAGTCAGCAAATACCACAAATAATTCGGTTTGTCTGATTTCGGAGAACTTGTACTTTTGTTCTACGACAGAGGCGGTGGTGGAGCGGTATAGGAGCTGCGCTCTCGTACAGAACATGGGAGTCACGGACGTGGCCGACAGCCATCTAACAGTATTGGGGTTTTGTAACTGTATCATTAATTTAAATCACAAGATATGAGCAGTGATGTTTTAAACAATGACGTGATTTTTTTTTTTTTTTTTTTTAAGGAAGCAAAAAGAAGACGATGGTTCTACTCACAGCCCTGATGTCTGTATTATTCATTGCAGTCGTCCTCATCTTTGTGCTGGTTGCTGTAGTTACTGGAGGTAAGGGTACCGTCACACAGTGGCATTTTCATCGCTACGACGGCACGATTCGTGACGTTCTAGCGATATCGTTACGATCTCGCGGTGTCTGACACGCTACTGCGATCAGGGACCCTGCTGAGAATCGTACGTCGTAGCAGATTGTTTGGAACTTTCTTTCGTCGCTGGATCTCCCGCTGTCATCGCTGGATCGTTGTGTGTGACAGTGATCCAGCGATGCGTTCGCTGGTAACCAGGGTAAACATCGGGTTACTAAGCGCAGGGCCGCGCTTAGTAACCCGATGTTTACCGTGGTTACCAGCGTAAAAGTAAAAAAAAAAAAACGTACATACTCACCATCTGATGTCCGTCAGGTCCCTTGCCGTCCGCTTCCTGCTCTGACTGTCTGCCGGCCGGAAAGTGAGAGCACAGCAGTGACGTCACCGCTGCGCTCTGCTCACACTGTACGGCCGGATCTCAGTCAGAGCAGGAAGCGGACGGCAAGGGACCTGACGGACATCAGATGGTGAGTATGTACGTTTTTTTTTTTTTACTTTTACGCTGGTAACCACGGTAAACATCGGGTTACTAAGCGCGGCCCTGCGCTTAGTAACCCGATGTTTCCCCTGTTACCAGCGAACCTCGGCATCGTTGGTCGCTGGAGAGCGGTCTGTGTGACAGCTCCCCAGCGACCATACAACGACTTACCAACGATCACGGCCAGGTCGTATCACTGGTCGTGATCGTTGGTAAATCGTTATGTGAGACGGTACCCTTAGTCTCATGTCCTGATAGGAGAATCGTGACATAATGTTACACTGAGGATGGGTGGCGGGGGAGACGGCAGTGATTGTCGGGTGAGACGGCAGTGATTGTCGGAGTAGTGTGCAATCGCTGATATCTGGCCCTTTAATATTCTGCTCCCTGGTGCGTCTCTGTTCCCCATGATTTCTGGGTGTGATATACGTAGGGTTAATATGGCAGCGTGGTGGTGATAACAACCACAACCATACAATCTCCTGTGATCCAGAGATTAATTTTGCACATTTTTGAGAGGATTGCCTATCATTGCAATGAAGAGCGCTCTCGTAAGAGCAGATTTTGGAAAGGTCAATGTGTGACGTTTTTCTTTACAGGTAAAAGTCAGACCCCCGCCCTCAAAACAACACCCGTCTCCCGTGACCCCTGTGAAGACGACTGGATCTGGTACAAGAGAAAATGTTATTATTTCTCTACGGATATTAGTGAATGGGAGAAGAGCCAGGGCTTCTGTGCCTCCAGGAACGCGTCTCTCGCCATTATAGACTGGACACATGAGCTGGTAGGTACCTGTGGGATGCAGGGGGTCCGGGACCCCAAAAGTGCAACCTCACAAGCCAATGGGAATTGTGTGAAGGGAGTCCAGCTTCTATCCATAAAAGCTAATGCTTTATTTCATGATTAAAATAGATATGGCGACACTACAGTATGCCAAGGTATAAACCTGATGGGGGATAAGGGGTGCAAGGAGGTGACACCGGACGCGTTTCGAACGACTGCTATGTTCTTATACTCTGTATTTTAATTATGAAATAAAGGATTCATTTTATGGATAGAAGCTGGACTCCTTCCAGCATCTGGCAGAGATGAGACTCTGGGCTCAAGGGTGAGCAGAGATTTTTATTTTTTTTTTCTTTGCTTTTGCGGAAGAGGATTTCCATTTGGTCTACATTATTGCTTTCACGAAAAAGCTTTTTTTTTTTGTCAGAGGTTATGATGACTCAGATCGTGAGTTAATTTTATCTTTATTATTGTGTTTTATTAGTACCATTTTTGCAGACCCAACTCATTTGCTCGCTTTTTTTCTAATTTTTGTGGGAGACAAAATGGCAAAGAAAATAAAATAAAAAATTAACTTTATGCCATTAACGTTCGGTGTTGCCATAATCATACCGACCTGAAGAATCAGATCGCTTTTTTTTTTTTTTTTTGCGGGGGGGATTGTTGTTTTTTCTGCACTTTATATGGTGTCATTCTAAACTACAAATCGTCCTGGAAAAAAAAAACCAAGACCTCATAACGGCGATGGGTACAGAACAATTGGAAGAAGGGGAGGAAGTAACAATAATGTAAAATAAAATATCACGTGGTCGTGATGGTTCTGGATTGCTAGAAGTCTCTGGTTGACGATGGTTTTTGGTGTTTATTCCTCAGGACTTCATTCTCCGATTTAAAGGCTCCTCTGATCACTGGATCGGTCTAAAAAGAGAGAACGAAACTCAGCCGTGGGTCTGGACGAACGGCTCCAACTTTAATGATTTGTAAGTGCGATCACCTGTCGGTAACATTGAAACGCGTTGGATTTCTGTAATCTATTCCTTGGGAACCAGCGACACTGAGCAGACGACCCAGAGGGTCAAGTAAGAGGAAACCTCCCAAGAAATGATACCCTGCTGTCATGGACATGTGAGACGTGTCCCAGAATGATAGAAACCAGTTTGTGAGCGATCTAATGTATGTAAATAGAGAATATTATTTCTCTGGGGAACAGTTCTGCAACTTTTTTTTTTTTTCTGCTGACGAGCAGTATTTTGGAAATTTCATGCACGTACTTTTGTTTTTGTTTTCACCCATGGAAGACAATGAGACGGTGCAAAAAGCAAACCCTCAGTCAACAAGCTTTGCTGGCTTTGGTGAACCAATGTAACTTTATTAAATATGTACTGTAGACAAATCACACATAATCCACCAAAATGCTGGAAAAAAAAAATGCAGTTTTGAACCTAGCATTTTGGCTGCAGAAAAAAAATGTTGCGTGTGAACATGGCCTTGACGCCCAATTGTGGATTTTTGGACTCTCCCTCTGAATTCTCCATAGAGTAGTCAGCAGATTTATCCTGTTCCCACTGAATGGAGAAAATGTTCACATTCAAACAACCTGAAACCTTCTAGTTAAAGGGATTGTCCTTACTTGGCCATGGTCACACATGCGCTCCACCACCGCTGTGGGACGGCTTCAGGTATCCACTGCTGTTCTCCATTATCCCCCCCAGTCCTACACGGCCATTGCTCCACTTCAGAAGGGACCTCCTCTGTGGATTACTGGGGTCATCAGCGGAGGGACAGTTCTACCCCAGTTGTTTCTAGGGGGGGACGTGTAGAAATTCCTAACTCTTGTGTAACTTTCAGGAATTGATATTTGTTCACGCTTTTTTTTTTTGTAAGGTGGTGTGGTGTCTTAGCATCTTTTCTGTGGTTTGTTTTTTGTTGGCACCATATTGTGGTTTTATGTGTATAACCTAGCAGCTTAAAAGCGAATATTCCTGAATACTCATGTGACGCCCGGGAGACCGAGGTACCCAGCACCAGATCAATGAGGTCCGTCTCTTGAGGAGGATGTCACTAGTGGCTTGACCCGCTGCTGTGGCCTCAGGCGATGCACAGTGTAAGGGATATCATGAAGGAACAGACACTTACTTGGTCAGCAGCAGGTCTTCTCAGCTGTGATGACCCCGATCCTGGACCGATGGCTATTGTCCAAATGAAAGACTGAGGCGTTGAAACGTTTAACCAATTTACTTCAACAAAAAGGGATTTGCCACCAATACTGTCACCGGAGTCTGTATAAGAACCCTGAATTACTTTGACCCTGTCAGGATTTCCACCTCTTATTATGCGCAGTTTCTGTATGGCCCTGCTACTGTTTGTGAACTGGCTGCCGACCCAATCTGTCCCTTCAGTGCTCTGGTTTGACGGGCAACCTGAGTCCTTTTTGTCAGCTTACCCCCTCTGGGAGTACCGCTGAACTCTGTGTCTGTTGCTGCGTCTTACCCTGGTGAAGCTGATATCACCTCACTTCCTTCCGGTTGCTGTATTATATATAATGAATATAGCCACGGATCCGGTATCCGTCTCTGCGCCTATTCTGGGTAGAGGTTATTGCTACCCGGTTCTCACAATGTCCTTTTTCTCTATTCCTCTTTTCCTACTATCGGTATTACGGTCCTATAATCCGTCATAGGGCTGTTAGGAGCTCAGTTATACGACCTCTCACTTTCAGCTCCTCAACCCAACTGCCAATCTTTTTCTCAAACCAGAATAGATCAAGGGGAGTCTCTGGAGCTCCCCCTTCTGGCCGGAGATGGTAGTGCAGTCTTGCTATTTTAACATTTATTTGTGTCAATAACTATTTTTGTGGCAAATACCCCTAGGGGCGCCACATTCCCCCTTAGTTAAGAACAGTACTCCGGGACTGTGGGACGATAACATTTTGAAATAACAATTGATATATACAGAGTCTTAAAAATGAAAAGTTACAAAAACCACTCAAAGAAACAAAAAAAAAATGGAATTCTGTAAAAAGTCACTTCAAATAGCGTCCATTAATACAGTTCTATCCTTGAAGGCACTAGGAAGCAAAGTTCACAAAGCAGTCTTTCCGGAGCTTTGATTTAGTGTTTCCGGGCTGATAAAAAGTTCAAGAATATGCAAGAAGTTCATACAGGTAAGTCTCTGTAGGTACTGGGCTTAAACGTTACAGAACGATAACAATGACTATAATCTTATAGTTGGTAATCCGCATACCTGGCCGGTAATTGACCCTGGGTACTACGCTGGGACCTACGTAATAGCGGTGTCTTTTTATGTGGTGTACTACTGTCTACTGCGGATATAGTATCTGCCCTCGCTGCTAAAGATAATTCCACCACTAAGGGGTTGGCAAGTCCACCGTGAATGGGATCACTCTGATCAGGAATCTGTTCTTCCTGACCTGGAACCTCTTGTAGTACGGGGTCAGCCTCTTCCTGTCTTGGGACTTCTAATATTGGGTTCGGTGTTGGATAAAAGGCCACCATGGGAACCACTACTGCACCATGGTATGTTAGTAGGGTTTTGGGAAAGTCTCCTATACAGGTGTGATACATTTCCTCCTCTTTTTCCTTTACTGGTTGAACCTGTATAGGTTGAATAACTTCTGATTCTGGCTGGACAACTTCTGGCTCTTTCAACGTTTCCGGACATAATTTAAGATTGTCTCTTGACACTAGTACAGATGTTAAACCTCCGTTTTTGCTAATGAGACACATTTTAGGATTATCCATTCTTGTTGGTAAAACTGTGTAGGGTACGGCTTCCCATTGATTATCCAGTTTATTGGTTCGACGATTCCTCTTGAGTACTTGGTCACCCGGTCTTAATGGAGTTGCTAGAGCATTCTGGTTGAAAGTTCGCTCTTGTCTTTCTCTGGTTTGCTGGAGGCTTCTTTCCACACTCTCTTGCACTTGGCGATACTGCTTTTGCCGTACGACATCCCAATTGGAGTCTTGAACTTCTGCGTCTGGTTTCAGTATTCCCATTTCTAGATCGATTGGTAATTGGCCGGGTCTTGCACGCATAAGATAAGCTGGGGTGCAGTTGGTAGAGCTCACCGGGACATGATTATACAGGTCCACCAAGTCAGGCAATTTCTCTGGCCATTGATTCCTTTCCATTTCAGGTAAAGTCTTTAGTAGGTCTATCACAATATGGTTCATCTTCTCACATAAGCCGTTTGTTTGCGGATGATAGGCCGTCGTCCGGATCTTTTTGCAACCATACATATTACAGAATTCTCTGAAGATCTCTGATTCAAAGGCTGTACCCTGGTCAGTGAGAACCTGTTCCGGATATCCATGGGGTCTACAAAAGTACCTTTGGAATGCTTTGGCTGCTGTTTTTGCAGTCAGATCTTTTACAGGTACTACTACCAAGAAGCGCGAATAATGGTCCACGATGGTCAAGGCATAGACGTAACCGGACCGGCTCGGTGTCAACTTCACGTGGTCCATGGCTACCAGTTCGAGTGGTTGTTTGGTGACTATGGGCTGCAGTGGTGCTCTTTGGCTCTTTTGATCGTTCCTTCTGAGTTTGCACGGGCCACAGTTTCTACACCACTGTTCGATTGATTTTCTCATCCCGACTCAGTAAAATCTCTCTCTCAGAAGTACTTCTAGCTTTTTCCAACCAAAGTGACCAGCACCATTGTGGTAAGCCTCGAGGACCATCCTCACATCTTGTTTAGGCACGATAATCTGCAAGACCAATTCATGTGTTTTCGGATTGGTGTATCTTCTACAGAGTTTCCCTTGATACAGGAACATTTTGCCTCTCTTTCCAGAGTTGATGCGTCTCTTCTGGGGCATCCTCATCGGGATATGCACTTTGCTCAATCAATAGTTCCTTCACTATCTTCACAGCCGGATTGCTATCTTGGGTGTCAGCCCATCTATGGTGTGCTAACGGATTAAAATTCACTTCTTGTTGTTTCTGATAGGTATTTGGCTGACGATGTTTTGCCTTGGGCTGATGAAAGGCTGGTAGTTCAATTTCTTCAAGCTCCCCTGTTTCTTCTTCTACATCTCTCAAGTGTGGCATCCGGGATAGGGCATCGGCATTTCCATTCTTGCGACCTGCTCGATACTTGATCACGAAGTTGTAATTAGATAACCGGACTATCCATCGCTGTTCTAACGCACCTAATTTAGCCGTGTCTAGGTGGGTCAATGGATTGTTGTCAGTATAGACAATAAATTCTGCACCGGTCAAATAGTGTTTGAAACGTTCAGTCACAGCCCAAACTACTGCCAGTAGCTCCAATTTGAAGGAACTATAATTTTCTGAATTTCTTTCAGTAGGCCGGAGTTTTCTACTTGCAAAGGCGATGACTTTCTCCCGACCTTCTTGCTTTTGTGACAGCACCGCTCCCAGTCCCACATTACTGGCATCGGTGTAGAGGATGAAAGGTTGATGGTAATCCGGGTACGCCAGAACTTCTTCTCCGGTTAGTGCCTTCTTTAGTTGTTCAAAAGAGTCTTCTCTTTCGTCGTTCCACTGAAAAGGAGGGTTTCGGTTTGAAGGTTTCTTCGTCTGCCCTATCAAAGTATCTTGCAAGGGCGCTGCCAATTTGGTAAATCCTTTTATAAATCTACGATAGTAACCCACTAATCCCAAGAATTGCCTCACTTCTTTTGCGTTGGTAGGTCTTGGCCAATCCCTTATGGCAGTTATTTTCTCGGGATCCGGTGCTACTCCCTCCGAACTCACGATGTGCCCTAAGTATTGTACCTTTGGCTTGAGAAGGTGACATTTGGATGGTTTGATTTTCATACCATACTTGGATAAGGCTTCGAACACCTCTGCCAGGTCTGTTAAGTGCTGTTCGTAAGTCTTTGAGTAGACGATCACATCATCTAGGTACAGGAGGACGGTCTCGAAGTTCTTGTGTCCGAGGCAACATTCCATCAGTCGCTGGAAAGTACCGGATGCGTTGCAGAGTCCGAACGGCATGCGATTAAATTCGCTTAGAACCATTGGTGTGGTGAATGCCGTTTTTTCTTTATCTCTCTCAGCCACAGGGACTTGCCAATACCCGCTTGTTAAGTCTAAGGTGGAAAAATAATTAGCAGATTTCAAAGCAGTCAAGGACTCTTCTATCCTAGGCAAGGGATAGGCGTCTTTATGGGTGATGTTATTAATCCGCCGGTAGTCTACGCACATTCTCATGGTTCCGTCCTTTTTTTTGACAATCACCAGAGGGGCCGCCCAAGGGCTACAACTATCTCTTATTACCCCGGCCTGTTTCATCTCTCTCAGCATGTCCTTCGCGCATTGATAGTGAGCGGGCGGTATGGGCCTATATCTTTCTTTTATCGGGGGATGGTCACCGGTGGGGATTGTATGTTCCACCCCCTTCTATCCGTCCGAAGTCCAATGGGTGTTTACTGAAGACCTGTTCATATTCCGTCACTAGTCTATGCACCCCTTGTCTTTGATGGGTAGGTGTTGAATCTACACCCACATCTAGTTGTTGGCACCAATCCTCCGATTCTCCATCTGAGCCGTTATTTTCCACCTGACAGGTCGATTCTAAAGGCTCAACGGTTGTGATGGCATTGTTGTCAACAGTATATAACTTTGCCACTGTAGCATACCTTGGCAAAGTGACCTCTTCCTCTCCACAGTTCAAAAGTCGTACCGGCACCCGTCCCCGGTGTACCTCGACCACCCCTCGTGCCGTGAGTATAGTGGGTCTGCTGTCGGTGTATGATGGTTCTATTAAGGCTTGATAGTCTCGTCCTTTAGTACCAATGGCCGCTCTACACCATACCAGCATTTCTGTTTTTGGTGGGATTACAATAGACGTTGGATCACTCACCCTCACACTGCCGATTTCTCCACCTGCAACTTCTATCTGTTGCCTTAACATTAATACTTTTATTTCCCTCCTGAGAACTCTCTGCTGGCAGGATCGGGCAGTTTCAGCAATTTGTTGTAAGACAGAAATAACTTCGGAAAAGCAGTTCTCTAACACATTCATTCCTATCAATACAGTTGGTTCACAGTTCTGCCGGTCAACATCAACGACAATTATACCCTGTTTCTTCAATTCTGCTTTACCAATCTTTATGGTCATCTCCCTGAATCCTAGTTTCGGTACCAACTTACCATTACTGGCCCATATATTTAGTTCAACATCAGAGGGTCCTTTATCAATATCTACCTCAGCCCAGTACCTCTTATAAAGGATATATGGTATAGATGAAATCTGGGAACCTGTATCCAGCAAAGCGTTGAGGGGAATTCTGTCCAGCACGATAGGGATGATGGGTCGTCCTCCGATGTACCTGTCGTGCCAGGGTGTTGGGCCTTGAAAATTCATTCCTGCGAAGCGGCCCGCATTCCCAGGGGATTCCCGTTTAAATCACAATTTCGTGCAAAGTGGCCTGGCTGCTGGCAACGGTGGCAAATGGGCTGTCCATCCGGTTGGTAGCGGTCACGGGGCCGTCCTCTCCATGTCGGGTATCTCCGGGACCTCATCCATGGAACATCCTCTCTACGGTTTACCAACTCCATCTTGGGTTCTCTCATCTCCTGCATGGTTTTAGCCATTGAAGCAACAACATCAGTTAAAGAGTCAAGCTTTTGCTGAAGAGCCTCATTAGTAATGGGCCCCAGGGACTTCGCACTGACACCGGACGTAGCTGATGTCACTGGCATTCCCCGTTGCTGAAGTGCATCTGCCATGGGTTGTGTGAGATCCTGATCCCGAGGTGCCTCTGCCAGCTGGAGACGTATAGCGCTCTCCTTTAATTGGGCAAATGTCAATTCAGGGTTCTTAAAAACAAGCATGCTCACATGCCCCCGGTGAGAAGGGGTGTAGAGACCCTCGATAAATCGATCTTTTAGCAGTTTATCGGCTCCTGTGTTAAAAATGGGTTCAGCCAGTATAAGTGATTTAAGGGCTTCCTGCAGGTTTAAGGCAAAATCTCTCACGCCCTCATTAGCTTTTTGTTTGCAATTAAAGAATCGTACTTTAGCTTTGCTGCTGGCAGTGGTTTCAAATGTAGCTTTTAATCCAGCAAATATGCGTTCAACAGTACCTTTTAGATCAGTTGTCCATGCCGTGACTTCTCGCTTAGCATGGCCACTTAACTGCATCATCAGGAGACTAACACGCTGAGCTTCACCCACGGGGAACATATCAAAATGAGCCAGCATCTTTTCCCTGAAACCGTCAAGGGTATTAGGTTAACCTTCATACATTGGAAGCCACGGGCCACCCGGGGTATATGGCATCAACACCGGCATGATGGGCGCCACTCCTTGCACTGCTGCACTGCCAGGCTCTCTATTGACACTCTGTCTTTCAGCTGCATTAGCGTCGTCGGGTGCTGCGGCGTCTCCGTGCTGCGACATACTGTACTCCCTTAGTTAATCCAGGCCCCTCCGGTCCCAGCTTCCGTCTAGATAATGTAGATTCGTTCCTCTGTGCAGCAGGATGACAATGACATGCCCCCTGCTGCCTCTAACTGCCGCACGCTCTGTGATGGTGGATTTTGAAGTTTTTCAGTTAGACTGGGGCTTGGGTAATGACGAAGCTCGATTAACAGTTTTGTGCCTAACGGTTATGAGATGATTACTTCAGGGGATGGCAGCCATTTTTACCCCATTATAACCAATGGAGAAAAGTCACTTTCAATAGTTTTCAATGGGGAACGGGATTTTCTTTAACAAAGTCAATTTCCAAGATTTTTCATCCAAATTTTCACAGTTTCAGACTCCAATTACGGCACACAATACCCGGTGTACGGGCTGGCTCTATCCTGTTCGTGACGCCAGTTGTGACGCCCGGGAGACCGAGGTACCCAGCACCAGATCAATGAAGTCCGTCTCTTAAGGGGGATGTCACTAGTGGCTTGACCCGCTGCTGTGGCCTCAGGCGATGCACAGTGTAAGGGATATCATGAAGGAACAGACACTTACTTGGTCAGCAGCAGGTCTTCTCAGCTGTGATGGCCCCGATCCTGGACCGATGGCTATTGTCCAAATGAAAGACTGAGGCGTTGAAACGTTTAACCAATTTACTTCAACAAAAAGGGATTTGCCACCAATACTGTCACCGGAGTCTGTATAAGAACCCTGAATTACTTTGACCCTGTCAGGATTTCCACCTCTTATTATGCGCAGTTTCTGTATGGTCCTGCTGCTGTATGTGAACTGGCTGCCGACCCAATCTGTCTCTTCTGTGCTCTGGTTCGCCGGACAACCCGAGTCTTTTTTTTTGTCGGCTTACCCCCTCTGGGAGTACTGCTGAACTCTGTGTCTGTTGCTGCGTCTTACCCTGGTGAAGCCGATATCACCTCACTTCCTTCCGGTTGCTGTATTATATATAATGAATATAGCCACGGATCCGGTATCCGTCTCTGCGCCTATTCTGGGTAGAGGTTATTACTACCCGGTTCTCACAATGTCCTTTTTCTCTATTCCTCTTTTCCTACTATCGGTATTACGGACCTATAATCCGTCATAGGGCTGTTAGGAGCTCAGTTATACGACCTCACACTTTCAGCTCCTCAACCCAACTGCCAATCTTTTTCTCAAACCAGAATAGATCAAGGGGAATCTCTGGAGCTCCCCCTTCTGGCCGGAGATGGTAGTGCAGTCTTGCTATTTTAACATTTGTATTTTGTGTCAATAACTATTTCTTTCTCGCTTCATTGGGGGACACAAGTAACCATAGGTAACCATGTATGCTGCGGTCACTAGGAGGCTGACACTATGCAAATACAGAAGTAACTCCTCCCCGGCAGTATACACCCTCCGACAGGCACCAGGCAACTCAGTTTTTGCTTAGTGTCTGTAGGAGGCGGAGCTGGATCTAACACCAGATCCGCATTTCTTTTACAGGGATTTGTTTGTTTTTAATCATTTCCCCTTTCTTTTTCAGATACTTTCTTCAGGGTAACAGGGTGCAGTTTTCTCACCCTGTCTTCCCCACTTTGAGCGACCGAGAGAGCAGTGTGGTATCACCCACATCGCACCCTCTCGGACCCGCTGGGCAGGACTTTGTCCCCTGTCACCCATTCGGGTGTTCAGGGTGACCCTTTCTTCGGTGGCCAGTCCTGCCCGTTTCCCCTCCTCATCCCTCTCCTCGGAGCGGGCTGAGAGGAAGACGGCGGTCACATCCAGTGACCCTCTCCCCCTGTTCAGGGGTCGACGCCGTCTTCTGCGCCGGAGAGTCGTGGCGCGGGAAGGAGGACTACTTCCAGGACCCTCTATCTACCAGGGATCCTGATGATTCCTCATCTGCAGGTAGGGAATCTTCAATCAACAAAATCCCCCCCCCTCCCCCACCAATACCCTGCCCAGCGGCGATCTCCTCTTACCATAGGGGAGCATCTGACAGGGAAGTGGGCTGCATATTCGGGCGTTGAGACCACGTAGGAATGGGAGCAGGAAGGCTGGCATCTTTTCCCCCTCCTTATTCAAACTTGCAGGCTCGTTCACCCGCCATTTCTCTCTGCCTCATGTTTTTGCTTTCTTAGCGCTTGAGCGCCCTCTGGTGGTGGCCGGAATTACTGCGGCCGGGATGTGCAGCGTCTCCCTGCTTTTCCCTTTCTTGCCGCTTGAGCGCCCTCTTGTGGCGGTCGACTGTATAGCGGCCGGATTGCTTTCAGTTTTACAGGGGGCGTTCCTTTCTTTCCCCCCTTCGGTCCTGTGCACGCCCACAGCGTCGCACTTTCTCCGCGCTCTTTTCTCCTGCTTCCTGCTCCCTGTCAGCGTGGGACACAGGATTTCTCGGGGGAACACAGGCACCTGCGGTTACCGCTGTCTTTCACCAGGCTCAGCGCTACCTTCTACTCTACCTGGCAGTATTCTCTGGGGACAAGGTAATATCCACCTATGTCCGACCCCACCCCGGCCTTTGCCCCTACGGCCATCCATTACGCCTGCGCTCACTGTAAGAAAAAGTGGGTTTCAGGTCAGCCATCTCCTTTCTGCCCGTCCTGCGTTCCTCCCACCATGTCAGCTCCCCTGGAAGCTTCAGGGTCCCGGGATGAGTGCACCCCCCCCTCCCCCGGAGTGGGCTGTTGCTATGTCTCAATCTGTGTCCGACCTGACTAAGGTTTCTCAGTCCCTGGTCCAGGCACTTGAACGCATCCCGCTTCTCTCTAATGCCACCAGTGCCACGAACGCCTCTCACGGCGATTCGCCCGTACCTGTCCTAGACTCTCACAGAGGCAGACCGGACAAAAGAGACAGAAAACGGACTTTATCTAGATCCTTCTCCAGTTCACCGGACCACATCGGGATTCCCCTATCTGCCCGTTCCCCTTCCTCACAGGCGGACCTCGGGTCTGACGTAACTTCTCAGTCGGAATCTGACTCGGATGCAGATCAGACTTCCGGAACACAAGACATAGTTGATAGCCTTATTTCAGCTATCGTTCAGACGCTTGATCTTAAGGAGGATGAGGCAAGCTCTCAGGACGTCTCCGTTGCTTTTAAACGGATTAAACGTCCCTCTAGGGTTTTCCCTAATCACAAGGAGTTTGACAACACTACCGCCACTCACTGGGAAAACCCTGGCAAGCGTTTCCCAGGCAGGAAACTGCTTGATGTGTTATACCCTTTTCACTCCGACCTGGTCTCCAAGTGGTCCGAGTCTCCTAAGGTCGACCCGCCTGTGTCCAGGCTATCCTCACAGACAGTTCTGTCTATTCCGGACGCGGCTTCCCTTAAGGACCCCTCGGACAGACAAATCGAGGCGCTAGCAAAATCAGCATTTGAGGCCTCCGGAGCCTCCCTTTGCCCTAGTTTCGCCTCATCATGGGTAGCCAAGGCTGTATCAGCCTGGGCCAAGACCCTGCGCAGGGGCATTTCGGCCTCTGCTCCTGCTGAAGAACTGTCTGAATTAGCGGATCAGATTTCACTGGCAGGAAAATACCTGATGAATGCCTCCCTTGATGCAGCGGCCTGCTCTACCAGGGCTAATGGCAACATTGTCGCCATTCGCCGGATTCTTTGGTTAAAGGCGTGGAACGCTGATCCCGCATCTAAGAAATCGCTCACTGGCAGGGTGGATTGATTTAAATCACGCCGATTTAAATCATGATTTAAATCACAAGATTTTTTTCTATTTAAATCGGATCGATTTAAATCATGATTTTAATCATGATTTAAATCACTGATTTAAATCAAAAGGTTTTTTTTAATATAAATCACGATTAAAATGAGAAGTGAGAGCAGTGCGCATGTGCGCCCATAGTTACACGGACGAAACTAGGGGCAACGATCTAACGCCAGGGTGAGGGGGGGACCCCAAAGTAAGTAAAAATCTTTTTTGTTTTACTATATGGCAATAGGTAGGTGTTTAAAAGCAGCATGTCTTAATTGTATAAACTATTAATAGCCTCCACATTTTGTTCATACTGCCCCTTTAATTCCACACTTCTAGCTTGGTTTCACTTTTGGTTTAGTTTCTTTTTCCATTCAGTTGACATGCCCAAACTTGTTGGATAGTCAGCATCCTACAGAAACCTCTGGAAGAGCATGGCATTGTGAATGTTACACATATACAGCCTTTATTCTACTGAGTTAAACAACTCAGCTTTATCTCATGATGGAAGAACCTTTGGATGGTAAAATATTTTCCTCAAAAAGCAGTTTATTGAAAAAAATCCGATTTAAATCAAAAAAATCCGATTTTTTTTTGATTTTTTTAAAAAAAACATTGATTTTTATCCACCCTGCTCACTGGTCTGCCCTTCCAGGGCTCCAGACTCTTCGGCTCGCAGCTAGATCAAATGATCTCGGACGCTACTAGCGGTAAGAGTACCTCCTTACCCCAGTCCAAGCCTAAACGTCCCTTCAACAGGAGGGGTCCCCAGTCCTTTCGTCCCTTTCGGTCTTTTGCCTCTTCGGGAAACCCCGTCCAGGACCGTTCCTCCTCACAAGGGGACCGAAGAAAACCTTCTTTCAGGCCTCCGCCACGCTGGAGAGCCAAGAGCCACCCCGCAAAACCATCGGGATCTCGGGGCCGCAGGTTTTCTAATAAATGACGGGTCGCCCCCACCTGGAACTCCTTCCAGGGTGGGAGGCCGCCTTCTTCTATTCTCAGAGGTTTGGCTTTCAGTAGTCGACGACGCCTGGGTCAGGGAGATCGTCACGTCAGGTTACAAAATAGAGTTTTCTTCGCCCCCAGGAAGACGTTTCATGCTCTCTCGTCCTCCCAAACAGCCCTCTCATCTTCCAGGGCTTCTCCAGGCCGTCGATTCGCTCCTCGCCTCGGGAGTCGTAGTGCCGGTGCCTTTTCGCCAGCGGTTTTCCGGGTTTTATTCAAACCTGTTCGTGGTTCCAAAAAAGGACGGCTCTCCGTCCGATTCTGGATCTCAAACGATTGAACCGCCACCTTCGGATTCAACACTTCAAAATGGAATCTCTGCGCTCGGTGATCGCGTCCATGGAGCCGGGAGAGTTTCTGTGCTCAGTGGACATTCGGGATGCGTACCTTCACATTCCTATTTGCGTGCAGCATCAGAGGTTCCTCCGATTCGTGATCAGGGAGCATCATTACCAGTTCACTGCCCTCCCCTTCGGGCTGGCATCTGCTCCCAGGTTCTTTACGAAGGTCATGGCAGCTGTCATGGCCATCCTGCGTTCAAAAGGGATTCTGGTAATCCCATACCTCGACGACCTATTGATCAAGGGCTCATCCCAGGGGGATTGCAGCCAGAGCCTCCATCTTACTCTGGACACCTTAGTTCGCCTAGGCTGGTTGATCAACTACCAGAAGTCTTCCTTGATTCCAACCCAGCGGCTGGAGTTCCTAGGCATGGAATTCGATACCTTTCGGGCTCAGGTCCTCCTTCCCAAGGAGAAGTTTCTTTCTTTTCGTCGGGGTGTCAGAGCGCTAAAGGGTCCGAGTCCTCTGTCCCTTCGTCTAGCCATGGGAGTTCTGGGGAGAATGGTCGCTTCTATGGAAGCGGTCCCCTATGCTCAGTTCCACTCTCGTCCCCTCCAGCTGGCTCTTCTGTCTGCCTGTCTGGGACAGGAACCCGCTTTCCCTGGACCGTCCGTTTCGCCTCTCCCCCAGGGCAAGACAGTCTCTCTCTTGGTGGACGCTGTCCACCTCCATTCTGCGCGGGAGGTCATTTTTACCCCCCCCCACTATCAGGTGATTACCACCGACGCCAGTCTCCAAGGTTGGGGAGCGGTCTTTCTCCACCTCACAGCCCAGGGCCGCTGGACTGCTCAAGAGGCGTGCCTCTCGATCAACCTCTTGGAAATCAGAGCCATCTTCCTAGCCCTCATCCGCTGGGAGTCTCTCCTTTCGGGAAAGCCGGTCCGCATTCAGTCGGACAACGCCACGGCCGTGGCATACATAAATCACCAAGGGGGGACTCGCAGCAGTCAAGTCATGGCGGAAGTAGCAAAAATTTTCCGCTGGGCGGAGGGTCATGGTTCCCTCTGTCAGCCGTCCACATCCCAGGGGTGGACAATTGGGAGGCCGACTTTCTAAGTCGCCAGGGCATCGTGGCGGGCGAGTGGTCTCTTCTTCCAGCAATCTTCAGCCAGATTTGCCAGCGGTGGGGCGTTCCGGACGTCGACTTGATGGCCTCCTGGGCAAACCACAAAGTTCCCCAGTACGTCTCCAGGTCTCGGGACCCGATGGCCGTCGGATGCGACGCTCTCGTGATCTCTTGGGCCCAGTTCCGGATGCCCTATCTGTTCCCGCCTCTCCCTCTGATCCCAAGGGTCGTAAAGAAGATCAAGTCGGAAGGGGTCCCCGTACTCTTGGTAGCTCCAGATTGTCCTCGCAGAGCCTGGTACGCAGAGCTGATAAACTTGTTATCGGATGTTCCGTGGAGACTTCCGGATCTTCCGGACCTTCTTTCACAGGGGCCTCTCTCCCACCCGAATTCTCGGTCGCTGAATTTAACGGTATGGCCGTTGAGGCCGCGGTCCTGAAGAACGCGGATTTTTCTCATAGCGTCATCCAGACTATGATAAGAGCGAGAAAACCGGCCTCATCGCGTGTCTACCACAGATGTTGGAAGGCCTTTTTCCGGTGGTGTCAGGATAACAATCTGTTTCCTATGACCTTTTCCCTTCCTTCCCTTCTCAGCTTTCTTCAAACGGGCCTAGATTCGGGTCTTTCCCTTAGCACCTTGAAGGGTCAGATCTCCGCTCTATCAATTCTTTTTCAAAGAGACCTGGCTTCCCTGCCTCAGGTGAGGACCTTCATCCAGGGGATCGCTCATATAGCTCCCCCTTACCGGTCTCCTGTTGAGCCTTGGGATCTCAACCTCGTCTTAGATGCCCTGCAGCGGCCGCCCTTTGAACCGCTTCAGGATGTTTCCTTCTCGCTTCTATCCTGGAAGGTAGCCTTTTTGATCGCCATCACCTCCATTAGAAGGGTTTCAAAGCTGGCGGCTTTATCCTGTCGTTCTCCCTTTCTGGTCCTGCATCAAGACAAGGTGGTTCTTCGTCCGGTTCCTTCCTTCTTACCGAAAGTTGTCTCATCTTTTCATATCAACGAGGACATTGTCCTCCCGTCCTTTTGCCCTTCTCCGGTTCATCCATTGGAGAAATCCCTTCACAAGCTGGATGTGGTCAGGGCTATCCGGATTTACATCGCCAGAACTGCCTCTTTTCGTCAGGCCGATCCTCTGTTCGTCGTCTCGGATGGGCGTCGAAAGGGTCTTCCTGCCTCCAAGTCCACGATTGCTCGTTGGATCCGTTCGGCGGTTTTGGAGGCATACCGCGTCCAAGACAAACAACCTCCTTCGGGGGTGAAGGCTCACTCTACCCGGGCAGCGGGAGCTTCCTGGGCAGTTCGTCACCAAGCTTCGGCCTCGCAGGTTTGCAAGGCCGCTACGTGGTCTTCCATGCACACCTTTGTCAAATTCTACGGGGTGCATACTCAGGCTTCCGCGGACGCGAGCCTGGGTAGGAGGATACTGCAGGCGGCGGTTTCTCACCGGCCAACCTGACTCCTCTTTTTTCTGCAGAATACCCGCCCTAGGGACTGCTTTTGGACGTCCCATGGTTACCTGTGTCCCCCAATGAAGCGAGAAAGAAAGAGGGATTTTTGGTTCTTACCGTAAAATCTTTCTTGGAGCCTTCATTGGGGGACACAGCACCCTCCCTTGAAGTTGTACCGTGTTGGCTAACGTGCCGTTGTTGTGGGTTGGTACATAGGTTGAGTTTTATATTACCTGTTCCTACCACTGCTTTTGCACCAACTGAGTTGCCTGGTGCCTGTCGGAGGGTGTATACTGCCAGGGAGGAGTTACTTCTTCTTTATTTGCATAGTGTCAGCCTCCTAGTGACAGCAGCATACATGGTTACCTATGGTTACCTGTGTCCCCCAATGAAGGCTCCAAGAAAGAGATTTTACGGTAAGAACCAAAAATCCCTCTTTTTTTTTTTTGTTTGTGGCAAATACCCCTAGGGGCGCCACACTCAGTTCTACATATCTTTTGAAACCTGAAGCAGTAAAAGTAGTTCTAAAGATGGAACATTTGCTCCTTTTTGGCACTTTTTTTTTTGGCCAGTTGAGTGCCTTAGATATATATTATGTGCACTTACGCTGAGGGGATGAACGGATTTGTGAACTTTTACATTCTCACACTTTTTTTTTTTTATTTTCTCCCTTCAGGTTCTCGATCGTTGGCTATTCGAGCTGTGTGCTGGTGAACAGCGGCCGCATCTCCAGCGCTTCATGCTACTCGGACAAACACTGGATCTGTAACAAACCGGACGCTCAGACCACGAATCCTCATTTTTAATAGGAGGCGTTATGAGACGGAGTGCACAGATATATGCAGATGCCTTCATGCCTCCTCTATATGCCGGAAGATGGCGGCTAGTGGGCTGCTCTGCACTGACGAGTCCCAAAAAGGATGAAATATTTGTGCGACGGAAGTCGCAGGTTATCAGCGTGGATCGCGACTTGCATCTTTGTCTACGGAGTTGTGTTCTGCAAATCAGTTTGCAACTTTGAATTTCCATCCTGTTTGGGAAAGTTTTTGCAAACTGATTGATTTACCCATTTCACCCGGATGTGTCAGGGTAATCTGGGCGATGTGATCACTGGTGTTTTGCCGTAAAGGTAAACTGCTGGATAATGGTCAGAGGGCAAGATGGCTGTCATGTCCAATCCCTCACCCGGATGTATTGGTAGGTGGCTCGTTAGGCTGACCGCCATTTAAAAAAAAAAAAAAGTCATGAGAAGATAAGTTATACGATGGATTTATAAAATGCCTCTTTTTTTTATTGGAATTATTCCATAAGTAAAGTGATATTTTAAAAATCCACTTATAACTTGTCAGTCTCCTAACAATCTTATGTTCTAGAAATATCCTAGAGGCGAGGCATGAAGGCGTCTGCATATAAACATCAGCATCTGTCCATGTAAAGGACTTGGCTGGTCCATTGTGAGATGATATTGTACATTTTTATTGTCTGCACTGAAGTATACAGAGCACACACGTATACACTGAAATTCCTTTAATCCGGCATCTATGGTATAGAATGGGAGATTCCTTAGTATACCAAAGTTCTTCATTATTATAAGATGGATTTATATGCTGAACAAACTGCTTCTTTATGCGGAATCGAATGTCTTTTGTCACCTCTGTGGCCGGGCTCTCTGTCTCGGGAAGGATTGTGTTCCATGCTAGGGAGCAGAATGTGAACGTCTGTCTCGGGAAGGACTGTGCTCTGTGCTGGGCAGCAGAATGTGACGTCTGTCTCGGGAAGGACTGCTCTGTGCTGGGCAGCAGAATGTGACGTCTGTCTCGGGAAGGACTGCTCTGTGCTGGGCAGCAGAATGTGACGTCTGTCTTGGGAAGGATTGTGTTTTACCTGCTGGGCAGCAGAAAGTCCTTCCTGAGACAGGCGGTACAGTGTTTTACCTGCTGGGCAACAGAATGTGAGCAGCAGAGGTGTGTTGTTTATAAAAGCATACCTGGTTGCTCAAATATCTTTTGACTTTTAGCATTTTCACCCCAGTTTCGGCCAGCTCTGCCTAAGGTGAGCTGTCGTATGTTAAGCCACAAATCTTACTCCAGTGCCAGATTTTTTTTATTCCTTTTTTTTAAAGAAATCTGTTGCCTTTGACTTCAACACCCCCCCCATCCCCCTCATCAAGACCAACTTTAAAAAAAAATTGTGAACTGTGAATGTGAATTGTGAACTGTGAATTGTGAACTGTGGCCAATGTCTCTGAGAGGGGAGAAGAAAGTGGGAGTAGCTGTAGCTCCTTACACAGTAATGCTACCCCCAGGAACCTTGAGCAGCATCAAAACAAATATTATCGAAACCTTAACATCACCCGGTGAGCAATCAGAAAATATAGGGACTTTTTAGATGCTCGGGAACTCCCAAATAAATTTAAATTGGAATACCGTAATTTATGTACATTCTCCTATGTGCAGATATTGCTCCTAGATACTTGTCCTGGTGGCTCCTGCTGTTCTTCTCATCGTATCTCCTCCGTGTCCCACCAGTGCTGGTGGTCACACATGCCCTGGAGGACAATCTGGGTCCTGTACATGGACGCCATAGTGCATCATTTAATGTAGTAGATATCACTGTGTAAGCGGTGCCGGAAACCTTGTGCAGAAGAGGTCGGATGGGATCAGATAAAGCAGCAGGGAGGCCGGAGCAATGTCTACACGTGGGAGAATTGGCGTCACGTTGGTGCAAGGTTCCGGGTTAAAGGAATTTTACCCACAGATCTAACGTGAAGTAAGCACTATGCTGCAGAAGAGTGAAGCTCGTGACTTCTGTTACATGGTTTAGCTAACTCAAGAGTAACTAAACTTTGAACTTTTTTCTATCATTTATATATTTTTCATGCCCCTATAATTTCTGCATTCGATAGAAAGTCATAGGATTTGTATTGTATCTGGCTCCTGAGCCGTCATATACTTCTACGAAAATAACACTTAACAAAATGTGTATTCCAAATCCAAAGTTTTACAAATTATACAGACACCAAAATAACATCCCCCAAAAATGCTAAACTCCCAAGCTGAAGGGATGATTGAGAATTTAAGGCTGCAAAGTTGTAAAATCCTATAAAGAGGATTGCTGTCATATAATATAGAAGGAATCTGGGTGAAATGCAGATGGGAGAGTCCGAATGTCACCTGTACTTATAATGTGGCATGGGGCACATGTAAATGTGATATTTGAATATGTGTCTATTATAGTCACAGTATGCAAAAATATTCAGAGTGACGTGGCGGAAAGAACTGCAAATGTGCGGTGTGATCACATAGGTAGATTGTAAAAATGACTCAATTAGTCAGAATTAGAGTTGTGCAAATATGTTGGGAATTTGTTGCCGAATCTGAATTTGCCATATTGTTTCCCTATTCATGCCAAATTTATGTTCCCAACATATTTGGTCATTTCTACTCCCATTGACTCCAATGGCATTTATTCTGTGTGCTCAAGTAATACATGCTGGTATGTGGTCACGTGCCGCTTCGTGTGCAGGTCACATTCTGACTCCTTTAGTCACTCCTATATCGGCACATGACCCAGATTTATTTTCTATAACCGCTACTCACCTTAAGGTTTTTTTTTTTGTTTCTTTTAACGCTGTTTGTAGAGGTTTCCCCTGAAATATTATTTTTGTCTGTATTATTTCTAGAAAAAAACTTTGTTTTGAAAATACATTTGGTTGTGTGTCATTTTTAGAAGAGTCTTTGATGTAGGCACATAACAGCACGATAGATATATATATATATATATATATATATATATATATATATATATATATATATATATATATATATATATATATATACTTTGTGTGCTGTACACGGCACTACCCTGTGTATTGTGATCTCTCTGATACTCCAGGGATCAGTTTCTGATTAGTGTAATGTGGGCGCCGCATTTCTGCCCAATTGTTGTGGTCTGATCAGATTTAATAACCCAGACTTAATTCATTGAGCTGCGGATGCTCGGCCTCCAAGCAGGGGATGAAATGCGCCCGTGTTACACCAGTGCGAAATTAGCAGACAGTAAAAATGGACGTCGTCGCGTATGTGTACAAAGTCTCCTAACTGTCTCCTATTAAAATAGGTGTGTGTATTCTGTATATTTAATATTTGTATTTTTTTTTTCTGTTCAACTTTTGTTGAAAATGAATTTCTTACTGTTTTGAGTTGATTATTTACGTTATAACTCGCTGTCCGTAGGAAAAAAAAAAAATTCTTAGATGGTCGGAGTTTTATCACCTCGGTCCTGCTCTTCCAGATTTACATGGGAAGAAAAAAAGTCTTGCTGTGGACTAAGAACACAGAGTGTTCGAAACGCGTTCAGTTCATGGATGTCCCTCTGTAAATAGGTTTTTCGCTGATTTTGACTTTCAGTGTTTCCATTTATAATAATTTTTGGAATAAAGAATTTTTTATCTTTAAATACTTCCTGAGCTGGATCTTCTCTTCAATTACAAGAAAAAAAGTCAAGGAGCGCACATCCAAAACTCATCCATTGTGGATGAGCAATTATGTACAAAACTGATCACAAGATTGTCATTCCTTCACCATTTTTATTTTTTTTTTTTTTTTTTTAAAAGGTGCGGTGCTGAAGCGATACCGCAGGTGGAGCGACCTAGTATCTCATAGCGCCTGTGCTGTAAGGGAAAGTCTTACGGTTGGGGACCCACTGAAGGGTTCTCTGTGATGTGGCAGAGGACCTCATACAGTCTGATAGAATGTTAATGGAGACCCTCATGTTTTCTCCGGCTGTGGCATATGAGGAGTATACTATATACTTCAGGTGTTGCCCGTCCTGTGTTGGTTGCTGGAACCTTGTGGAGATTGAGGGCCCACATTTTGCATATGTCTGATTTTTTTTGGTTCACAGAACAAGACTTTTACTTCTTCGGTAATTTTAGTTTCTTCTACCAGAACTTTAAATGTTTTTTTTTGTCAGAATTAAAACAAGACCTAAAGGAAAAAAGTAATTATAAATAAATTTTCTCTAGCAAATCTCAATATTTTTTTTCTGGGGAGGTAATTACTGTAGAATTATTTTGGCCGCTGCCTTGTCACACTGACGGAATCCTGTTCTAGAACGTTAGGACAGATGTCCGAAGATCCCATTAATTCTGTAAGTTTTCTTTACATCACTCAGTGAGACAATGTAGGGGATGTAGGATTGATAACCAACGGCACGGGGTCCCCATTACAATATCAATATGGCCTTAGAAAACAATCCTTTTAATTGACAGGTGAAGGCCAATATTAGGCGACGTTTACACAGTGCTGTTTTTGTTGCACATGATTATTTTTAAAACGTCTCTCCGATGTCAGAATGTGTGAATGTGGCTTTATCTTGTAATTGACCAATTGCTTGTATATAGCAAAGCTTCACTGCTGGAGGGGCCGATGTCTGACTAATAAACAAGCCTTCAGGTGGTCTTTATCCTCATTGATCTTGCATGACTAGAATGTTGTGATCTCCACATGTCTGATGCCCTCCAGTGACTTTATCTCAGTGCGGAGTCTGAACTAAAGGACAGAATTCTGAAACATGTCTGAGCTTCTATCCATAGCGACTTGTCTGGGCTTGTGTCCACAGGAATAGAGGGGAATAATAACGTCTAGGGTTGTGCTTACCATGTCCAGTGGTCAGGAGAATGGACAGTGAAGACCAAGTCTCTCCAAGAGGAAACAGAAGCAGCAATGTCACCAAATTGTCGTGATGTCCAAAGAGTAGATTCCAAGGGAGGAATTTATCATTGTCGTTGCATCGATTTTCTGGTGTAATGTCTCGTGCTGTATTTGCACCACAATGTGTAACTATTTTGATTAGAACAGTGAACGCGTATATAAAGTTTTGTGGCCTCGATACCGAGCCATTGGCGGACCCATAATTTTACTATAAAACTGGTTCTATCTATGGTATACATTTATGCCAAACCCTAGAACAGAGTACTTTCATTAAGACTGATGTAAAATAAGAAAAAACGTCATTCGTGACAGTAAGGGGCTTACACTGGTCATCAATAACCATAAAGCCTTATTTTGTGTCTGTCTCCATTGTGCTGACAAAATATCTCAAAGCATGGATTCCATGTTCAATGTTCAGCAATTTGCTGTGCAGGAGCTCCTCTGTGGGATCGGACCAGAAGGTCGAGTCTTCACACCCACTCACATCAGAGACCTGTGGGTTCCCATGACACTATTACAGGTCCACCGTTTGTCCTTACTTGGACCACTTTTAGGAGGTACTACGAACTAGAACCAAGAACTCTCCCTACACACAGACAAGACCTGACATTTTGGAGGTTTGTGATGCAGTCGGTCAGCCACCACAATTTGGTTCTCGTCAAAAGTGGCTCAGGTCCTACCGCTTGCCCATCAGCACATCAAAAAAGAACTGTAAATGTATGGGTACAGCTCTAAACCTCAACGCTCGGGGTCTTTCCTGTTTATCAGGACTTGCAATATTCCACTTTTTGCTTTTGATATAATTTTTATTTCAAAAGCAACTTTAATACCACCCCATAAGCCTCACACATTTATCATAGTCGGTCTGCCTTTCTGTAGAGCTAAGTCATGCCCATCCACTTGCAATGGTTTGCATCAGGGGCCACCCACTATCACTTCTATCCTCATTTCATTCTCTAGTTATAACCAAGTCGCAATGTCCTGCTTTTACAAAAAAGATCTCGGCAGACTTCTAGGCATATATGGAATTGTTACGGTTGGGTTAGGAGACCAGGATCCAACCAGACATTGCGGCCAGTACTTAGACATCTGTGAAACATGGTCATAGTAAGCTGATTAATAATCCTCATCAGTGCCTTACTGCAGAGGATATTTGCATATTTACATTCCCGGAGGAGCAGTTTATGGCCTATAAGTCTCCTTACGCATTTTACATTCTTTACAAGGAGAAGTATTACCCCCTTAGAACTCCTGTCAGAGACCTCTCACCCAGCCAGATCAGATTTGCTGCTTTGCACTAATGAGGAGTAAACGCCCCCTAAACAAAATATGATGATATAATAGACTGCCTAGAAAATTTAGCAAAAAAAAAGTTATTAATAACTCCAGAAATACATTACATTAAAAAGAAAAGGGGTCAATGAAGTCATATGTTTTTGTACAAATATGTTATGAATGACTGGTGATTTTTTTTCTTGTTTTCATCTAGAACGACCTGGTTAGACGCGCCAAGGGCAGGCTACTCGCGTGTAAGAATGCATGCAGGTGTTGTCAATTTCGCTTCAAGTCATAGTCACTTTTTATTTCAAGGCCGAGGCATATTTGTCTCCATTCAGGAACATGGCTTTTTCAGATGACCATGGTCTCCTGACTTTCCGGTGCACATGAACGTTTGTGTGTGCTCAATGGGGAGGGCAGAGTAACGCTGGCTGAGGATCATCTCCTGGAAAGAGAAAATTCAGATTAACCAATCTCAATATCCTCCAACTTAAGATGTTGGGAGAGGGGCACAGGATGGATAGACATGTTGCTGATCTGGATTTATTCTGTGATGCTAGTCACGGCCAAGCCGTGAGACGGGATAGTCAAGGAGTCCAAGGTCAAAAACCAGGAAGGTACGTCATAAACAGAAAGGAAGTGACAAAGGCGTAGTCAGATAACGTTCTGAGGTCCGAATACCAGGAGGATAGTGGATTGGAGCAGAAGGGGTTAAACCGACACTTGGTCAGAATGAGGTACAAGGTCAGGCAACAAAAGATCTAAAAACAATGCAAAGCACAGAGAAAGCACAGTACCTGAATGTATGTCTGAGAGTAACAGCACAGTTAAGTAGTCGGGCAATCACCTGGGACAATGAACACCTGGAGACAACCCCACAATAGTGTATGTAGTATGCAAAATAAGGGTCAGGTCAGTGAAGGATCAGTGACCTGTCATAAACCATACATATGAATGTAAGCTGAGCACCACATAAAGATGTCGCCCCAGAGCATGAGAATCTCAGTAACTGAAAATAGAGATTACACAACAACCACAAGACAGATTTCATCACCAGGTATCATTGTAATCAGTATAACGGCGCCGACCTGACACTGTCTGTAGGTTACTGAGCACAATCCTGCTGACAGGGGCACTCAGCATGAGTAATTAGTACACTACACAACTACCTAACACCGCGGATGTCAAAAGAGGGTCTGAATCATAATTTGCATACTTTTTTAAAAAAAAATTACGGCCAAAAAGTGCATGTTTCCCAAAAAATAATGCAAGAAATTGTGTAAAAATAAATAAAAAGCAGTCATGCTCAAAATAAAGTTAGGGATAAAATTGCAACAAATGTTTGATTAACATTTGATGAATTGGCCTAAAACATCTATGAAAGCAAAATTGGTATAAAAATCAGAAAACAAAAAAGACAGCTTGAATTTGTCGCAAATCAAAAAGTCCCTAAAAAGTCTTCATGCAAAAAAAAATTGGCAAAAAAAGAATTGATTTATGTGGCCCTAGATGCCACGCCACCGTCTGCTCTTTGTATAGCGCATTTTCACTTTATTTCTATTCATAGGGTTGTTAAGCCTCATAAAATCCCTGACAGAACAGTGTGGAAAAAAGAAATGTCTCTTGATATTTCTTTCCATTACATAAATCCAATCTTAAATCCTCATAAGCTTTTGTTTAACTTTTTGTTTTATCTTCACCTTTTCACATACAACCGCTTTACAATCTGACTTTCCTTGCTGATTACATTCATTATAGAGGACACAGGACTCTAAATCCGCTGTGTATTCACTAATGAATTCTAGAAGTTTAGTATTTGGATTATATGAAATTTTATGAACACTACTTAACAATTCAATAAAGAATACATTGGTGAATTTTGGCTGCTTGAAGCCACCACTAGGGGGAGCTCATGAGCGTACTTGATTCTGAAAACGGCTCCTAGTGTCATTGTCTTCAGCGTTAATGTGATTTTGAAGCGTTTTGTACCATCTACCTGGGTAAAGCCGCTTAGCTCACTGATTGACTGCAGCGCTATGTACATGTCAGTGCCGCAGGCAATAACACACCAAAAACAGTGACGGAGACTAGTGCTGAACCCGAGGAGGACGAGTTGAGCTCTTTTTTTTTTTTTTGCAAATGGCAGGGGGATTGTGAAATCAGAAGACCCTTTTAACAGATTCCAAGAAGTGGAACTAAGCTCAGCAGGACGAGAAACTAATCATAGCGTGTGAGACAAGGCGGGAAATGCTAGAAGTTCCCTGCAGTAGGTAAAGCTTCCTGGAAATGCCACTAGATGACACATTGCGGAACTTCCTGGCTCGGAATAAGAATTTTTTTCTGTTATGAAGGCGGGTTTTTTCCCCTCTTAACCCCTTAATGACTGGAGCTTTTTTCGGTTTTGCGTTTTTGTTTTTGTCTCCCCTTCTTCCCAGACATCATTGGTTTCAGCATGTCCTGTACTAGAAAACGGCACTCACAGCAATCCGGCATCAACAACCATATAGTCTTCAGTAGACTTCTGGTTGTCATACCGACGCATCGCTGACCCCCGATCACGTGACGGGGGTCAGCGATGAGCACATTTCCAGCCCGATGGCCGGAATCGCTAGTTAAATGCTGCTGTCAGAGTTTGACAATGGCATTTAACTAGTTAATAGCAGCGGGCGGATCGCGATTCCATCTGCTGCTATTGCGGGCACATGTCAGCTGGACAAAACAGCTGACATGTCCTGGCTTTGATGCGGGCTCACTGCCGGAGCCTGCATCAAAGCTAGGGTTCTGTCCGCGGAAGTAATATTACATCATAGGACAGAAATGGGTTAAAGAGGCTTTCTGTTTTCATAATAAATAGGGAATGGAGGGATGTGATCACATAAAGACGTACTCCCCCTATAAATTCCTGCCGTTCTCGCTGTAGTGGAAATAGACAATCCTATCTGTAAGGCAAAGTTCACATGAGCGTATAAAAACAATCGTCCGATTTTCAGCCAGAAATAAAGCTCTCTCGGCCTTATGGCATCCGTGTTGTCGTTAATAATTCACAAGAAAATAGTTTATGATAAAAATTGCAATGCATCATCTGTTTGATATTTTTTGTGCACTTTTTAAGCTTGAATGGAAGAGTCTCCTGTTACATACGGAGCAGACTTATGCATGCAGCTATTTTTTTCATGCAGGAAAAAGCCCTCCGAACAGCGCCATTGAGCCACGATCACGTTTGTGAACGGTTCCAGTTTTGACTCTTGAGAGAACGGTTTATATCTTCTGCAATGTGAAGAGGGAATAAAGACGGTTCCAGAATCTTCAGCTTAATTCGCGCAAGGAGAGAGCGTGCAACTTGAAATCCAAAATATCTTCTCCTACAAACCTACATTATATTAAGTAAAAAAAAAAAAAATATTTCCACATTTGTGAAGCGATAGTGAATCACCCTGGTGTTACTCACTTTACTCGGTTGTCCCCTGTGGGACTACTCGTCATACCACAAATGATGGGAAAATCTTCTTTAGGATTCTACCTTATGCCTGTGATTTTCACTTTCAGCATGAGGCGCTGCTGTAATCTAAAGCAGCGAAACAATAATTAGTCAAGAGCAGTGAGGTGGGGGGGATTGGAGCCGGTTTGTACAAGCACCAACAACCACTGTCAGAGATTAATAATAGCATCATTTAGATGGTTGATAGAAGCAATCAGCTCCGCTGCGGCCGCTGCTGTTACACACAGATGTCGATTATGTAATACAGCCGACATCTACAGCCAGGGATCGCTCAGCTCCTGAGCCCAGACAGTCCATCATGGACCTGCAATTATGTAATATTGAATTAACAGGTTAAAAATAAATGTAGCCTTACTTACCCCTGCCGCCACTCCAGTGCTGCCTCTCTGTCATGGTTTATGGGCTGCAGCAGTTACTTTCTGATTACAGCACAAATGACCACTGCAGCCAATCATTGGGCTCATTTCCAGAGGTAGATCGCACAAGACTGATGAGATCACTGATTAGCTGCAGTGGTCGTGTTTTGTATTTATGATGTCATGGCCGCATCAGTGTGAACAAAGACCATGGGCTAAGTAACGGGGAAACAACGCTGGAGCTGCAGAGGATAAGTAACACTGAGTTATGTAACACAGCATGCCTGTGGAGTAGCGATGGGCACAGCGATTCGCATGAGTCTGGTCCATTGGTCAAGTATGTACACTTTGGCTGTTGAATCACGTACTTTCCAGATCCCTGGGGGCGGCTTTTGATTAGCCAGGACTGGTGCGACGTCATCTGTACATCACACTGACCCAGCTAATCAAAAAATTTATCGCAGATCTTTTTATGATTACAGATTTGCAAGCCTCGCTGCCAATGACCTGCCCAATGGACCAATCCGCCCATCTATATTGTGGTGTAAAAACAAAACAAAATTTTTGAAAGTGGACTATCCCTTTAAGCCACAACAGCTGTGCAGCGTTCTTGGTCCTACCCTTAGAGCTCATGACCGTGCACAGCCCATGTATGCCCAGAATATGTTGGAGTGCTGGCGCTGCCACATTAATGGCATAGTTGTGTCTGACATGCTATATCCCCTGCCCTGCATCCACCAGGGAGAAAGCGTCTGAGTGACTCCTTTAACAGATCTTTAACACAGTGATTCATTTTGCATATTGAGATTCTGATTTGGCTTTTGTCCTAAGTCGTATTGCAAGGCTCGTTAAAGGGTCGATAGTGACATAGGATCACTGCTTCCAACAGGTGGCGCTATAGAATTCTAGTTCTATTCCTCTCTGAAGAGACAATTTGCATATTAAATTTCCTATAAGGACATTGCACGGCAAATAAGCCTCCTTACCTTGACATACCAGACACAGCATGTCACTCTCCACAAGGAGAAACCTTACCCCTTAGACCTCAGTCCAGAACCTCACCCCTGGCCAAATCCGTTCTCATACTTTGCACTGATGAGAGGCAACACCCCGAAACACCGTGTCTGCAAACTGAGATTCTGATTTCATGCTGTTTAAATACCTTGTACCTGAATACCTCCTTGCTTGCCATTAGAAAATAGGGTTGCTGTCTTTGAATTCACATGTCTTGCTATTTCACATTACTTTGTGCCATGGCCATGGGTCAAAAAATACTGGTATTTTTTTTGTCTTGTACCAATACATTGGATAAAAGGTTCACACTAAGACCATTGGATCATTTTTTTGCCGCTTTTTTCCTGCTTTTAAATTATATATATATTATATGTACAGTACAGACCAAAAGTTTGGACGCACCTTCTCATTTAAAGATTTTTCTGTATTTTCATGACTATGAAAATTGTAAATTCATACTGAAGGCATCAAAACTATGAATTAACACTTGTGGAATTATATACTTAACAAAGAAGTGTGAAACAACTGAAATTATGTCTTATATTCTAGGTTCCTCAAAGTAGCCACCTTTTGCTTTGATGACTGCTTTGCACACTCTTGGCATTCTCTTGATGAGCTTCCAGAGGTAGTCACCGGGAAGGGTTTTCACTTCACAGGTGTGCCCTGTCAGATTTAATAAGTGGGATTTCTTGCCTTATAAATGGGGTTGGGACCATCAGTTGTGTTGTGCAGAAGTCTGGTGGATACACAGCTGATAGTCCTACTGAATAGACTGTTAGCTGCTTTTTTCTTGCCATAATACAAATTCTAAGTAAAGAAAAACGAGTGGCCATCATTACTTTAAGAAATGAAGGTCAGTCAGTCCGAAAAATTGGGAAAACTTTGAAAGTGTCCCCAAGTGCAGTTGCAAAGACCATCAAGCGCTACAAAGAAACTGGCTCACATGAGGACCGCCCCAGGAAAGGAAGATCAAGAGTCACCTCTGCTTCTGAGGATAAGTTTATCCGAGTCACCAGCCTCAGAAATCGCAGGTTAACAGCAGCTCAGATTAGAGACCAGGTCAATGCCACACAGAGTTCTAGCAGCAGACACATCTCTACAACAACTTTTAAGAGGAGACTTTGTGCAGCAGGCCTTCATGGTAAAATAGCTGCTAGGAAACCACTGCTAAGGTCAGGCAACAAGCAGAAGAGACTTGTTTGGGCTAAAGAACACAAGGAATGGACATTAGACCAGTGGAAATCTGTGCTTTGGTCTGATGAGTCCAGAATCTTCCAGCTTCAGCTCAACTCCCGCAAGGAGAGATCGTGCGACTTGAAATCCAAAATGTCTTCTCCCACAAACCTACATTATATTAGGTCAAAAAGTAAAAAGAATATTTCCACATTTGTGAAGCGACAGTGAATCACTGGTGTTACTCAGTTTTCGACCACCCACACGAGACACCTGAGTTCTCATAGCACAAATGATGGATTGTACCGTATGACTGTGATTTTCACTTTCAGCATGAGGCGCTGCTGTAATCTACGATAAAGCAGTGAAACCATGAGGGCAGTGAGGTGGAAACTACGTGGACATCCGGAGACTTTACTCACAAGTGCAGGTGAAGTACCAAGATGACGCATGGATCGGTCAGGTATGACGGTAGAGTTCTGTGAATCCTCTCGCTGGGTATCGATGATATTCTATGAAATATCAGCCTCCGTGCTGATACAATTCTCTGATGCTGAAAAAAAAATTCCAAAAAATAAGAAACAAAAAAATGATCCTTGGGAAGACACCTACGTGCCTACATATTCTTTTTTTCAAGTGGCCCGAGGTACATCCCACATATTGGACACTACACATACAGCATTCCACAGATACATGCTTGAAAAAGGCTAAGCCAAGCCGAAACCTCGTATTAATTATTATCTGTCTTCCCAAGGATCAATTTTTTGTTTCTTATTTTTTGGTTCTTTTTCAGCATCAGAGAATTGTATCCGTTAGGGTTGAGTCTTTTTCGTTTTTTTCTATTCAGTTTTTTTTGCCTCCTATATAATGTTAAACAAATAAATGCCTGTTTTGAGTGCCGAAGTTTTTTTGTACTTTCTATAAGATTTTCTTCTGAGCACCAACATTCGTTGACGGTGAGCACCCCTTTGTTCTCTATATACTGAAACTATAATACACTGAATTTTCTGCTTGTTAAATGTGGAGAGGAAATCTGCAGCATGTACAACCCGCGGGAAAATTATCAGGATGGAGTTGTCAACGTTCAATTTTTTTTTTTCGTTATTGTTATTTATTATTATTTACAGCCTTCGTCTCGAATTCGAGTCCTGGCGATGTGTTTGATAAATGCTCTGTAGGAAGATCGATCTTGAATAAGCCTAGGAAGGTCCACCAGGGTCTTCTTCTTGGATCCACCAGGTGAAAAGCCTCTGACGTTCCTCCCTCCATCAATTAAGGAAACCCAATTCTATAGTATAAGTCCAATAGGCCAAATCCCATACATGAAGGTCTCATAGCTCAATTTCTCAATTTAAATTTTTTTGGGGAAGAGAGTGATTTAAATATTAATTTTTTTTGTTTGTTAGACTTTTTTTATATTTAGTCCTCTTCTGGGACTTGAACCTGCAATTCTCCCATCATGAAAAGCTCAGCTCCGCTTCACATGGGCACAAAAATGGCAGCAACGGTGGCCTACTGATGTAACAAACCATCACTGCCTCGAGATAGAGTTTCAGGGGGGAAGGTGGAGCGAAAGGAGCCGGTTTGCATGACCTCCAACAACCACTGTCAGAGACTGATTGCTGCCATTAACCATTTAAATGCTACTATCAGAGCTCCGCTCCGACCACTGCTGTTACACACAGATTGCTCAGCTCCTGAGCCCAGACAGTCCACCAAGGACTTGTAATCATGTAATATTGAATTAACAGGTTAAAAATAAATACAGCCTCACTTACCTCTGCCACTCCAGTGCTGCCTCTCCGTTATTGACCTTGTCAGTTTATGGGCTGCAGCGGTTACTTCATGATTACAGCACATGTGACTACTGCAGCCAATTTCAGGCCTAAGGCCGGCGTCACACTAGCGTATTGCATCTGATGCGAGATCATCGGATGCGATATGCTAATGACAGTCGGCTCCTGTTCGCAGCAGAGCAGGAGCCGAGTGTCATGCGTCTGTGCTCCGATTCTCTCGCACAGGGAGGATCGGAGCACATCTGCGGAGGAGGCGGAGAAATTAATTTCTCCATCTCCTCCATTGCTGGGGTCCGCTTATAACGCACAGCATTCGGATGATATCCGAGTGGTGTGCGCTGTCTCACTCGCACCCATAGGTTTATATATATATGGATGCGAGTGAGCCCAGAGTTTTCCTCGGTCCGAGACAATCGCAGCATGCTGCGATTGTCTTGGACCGAGGAAAACGGCCGACAAAAAGTCGGCTGCTGGGAGCTGCCCCACAGCCTAACATTGGTCCGAGTGCAATGCGATTTTTTTATCGCATTGCACTGGGCCGTTTAAAACGCCAGTGTGACGCCGGCCTTAGATAGCAAAAGACTTATCATGAAAACTCTTTCATTTTTTATATTCACTATTATCTGGACAGTAAAACTTAAGATATTATCTATGTAAAAATATAAAAGACATTCCACTCACCCTTTAAGCACCAGCGCCCCGTACTAAAATAACGACTGACTGAAAAGCTTGCACATTTTTCATGGGTTGACATTTGATAATAGCGGGAAGGTAGGGTCATACGCTCAAGGCTTGTAATCCTTCATTGTGAAGACACCCGGTCATCTAACCCAGGGGTGTGGAACCTGTTTTCTGCAAGATGCCATTTGGATTCCAATTACATGGTAAGGCCGGCGTCACACTAGGCGTAAGACAATATGGTCCGTTTTTTACGGCCGTAATACGCAGAAAAGTCCCCAAAATAGTGGTCCGTATATCATCTGTAGGCAGGGTGTGTCAGCGTATTTTGCGCATGGCATCCTCCGCATGGCATGGCATCCGTACTGCGATATTTTCTCGCAGGCTTGCAAAACCGACATCTAATGGATTTATGGGCTCAAATGTTCGTTAAAAAATATATACAGATATATATATATATATATATGTCATTGAGACATATATATATATATATTCTGTATTTATATTTAATTCAGCGCGATATCTGTGAAAAGCCAGTAATTCAATAGCCGGCTTTTCATTTCTCCTTCACAGACCCGACATGATATGAGACATGGTTTACATACAGTAAACCATCTTATATCCCCTTTTTTTTTTTTTTTGCATATTCCACACTACTAATGTTAGCAGTGTGTATGTGCAAAATTTGGGTGCTGTAGCTGCTAAAATAAAGGGTTAAATGGCGGAGAAAATTGCGCGGGAGCCAGTGACTGAGTTACCAGAGTGGTAAAGCCAGTGACTGAGGGCAGATATTAATAGCCTAGAGAGGGTCCATGGTTATTGCCCCCCCCCCCCCCCCGGCTACAAACATCTGCCCCCAGCCACCCCAGAAAAGGCACATCTGGAAGATGCGCCTATTCTGGCACTTGGCCACTCTCTTCCCACTCCCGTGTAGCGGTGGGATATGGGGTAATGAAGGGTTAATGTCACCTTGCTATTGTAAGGTGACATTAAGCCAGATTAATAATGGAGAGGCGTCAATTATGTCACCTATCCATTATTAATCCAATTGTATGAAAGGGTTAAAAAACACACACACATTATTAAAAAGTATTTTAATGAAATAAACACACCTGTTGTTTTAATATTTTATTGCTCTCTCAATCCACCTGAAGACCGTCGCTTGGCAAAATAATAAACCAACAATATACATACCTTCTGATGAACTGTCACGTCCCACGAAGTAAATCCATCTGAAGGGGTTAAATCAATTTACAGGCAGGAGCTGTGCTAAAGCACTCGCTCGTACCTGTAAACCCCGGGTGCTGAAAGGAAAGCTGGGTGATCTGTACTTACATTGAGTCGCGGTGAGGCACCCTCTGCTGGATGTTCTCATGATCTGCAGCCTTGGAAAAGTTCCCACGCTCGAGTTCATGTGAGATCATCCTGCAGAGGGCGCCTCACCGCGACTCAATGTAAGTACAGATCACCCAGCTTTCCTTTCAGCACCCGAGGTTTACAGGTACGAGCGAGTGCTTTAGCACAGCTCCTGCTTGTAAATTGATTTAACCCCTTCAGATGGATTTACTTCGTGGGACGTGACAGTTCATCAGAAGGTATGTATATTGTTGGTTTATTATTTTGCCAAGCGAGAGTCTTCAGGTGGATTGAGAGAGCAATAAAATATTAAAACAACCTGTGTGTTTATTTCATTAAAATAATTTTTAATAATGTGTGTGTGTTTTTTAACCCTTTCATACAATTGGATTAATAATGGATAGGTGACATAATTGACGCCTCTCCATTATTAATCTGGCTTAATGTCACCTTACAATAGCAAGGTGACATTAACCCTTCATTACCCCATATCCCACCGCTACACGGGAGTGGGAAGAGAGTGGCCAAGTGCCAGAATAGGCGCATCTTCCAGATGTGCCTTTTCTGGGGTGGCTGGGGGCAGATGTTTGTAGCCAGGGGGGCCCAATAACCATGGACCCTCTCTAGGCTATTAATATCTGCCCTCAGTCACTGGCTTTACCACTCTGGCGGAGAAAATTGCGCGGGAGCCCACGCCAATTTTTTCCGCCATTTAACCCTTTATTTTAGCAGCTACAGCACCCATATTTTGCACATACACACTACTAACAGTAGTGTGGAATATGCAAAAAAAAAAGGGGGATATGAGATGGTTTACTGTATGTAATCCATGTCTCATATCCTGTCGGGTTTGGGAAGGAGAAATGAAAAGCCGGCAATTGAATTACCGGCTTTTCACTAACACCGCTGCATATTTCTCGCAAGTCACACTGCTGGTCCGTGTGGATTCCGTATTTTTCTCGCCCCCATAGACTTTCATTGGCGATTTTTTTGCGCAATACGGTGACAAACGCAACATGCTGCGATTTTCTACGGCCGTACAAGACCGTATATTACGGATGCGTAATATACGGCAGATAGAAGCTGGGCCATAGAGATTCATTGGGCCGTGTGTAATGCGAATTTTACGGACGTAGTTTATGCGCTCATACGTCCGTAAAACTCGCTAGTGTGACGGCGGCCTAAATCCTGATGCATTTCTGGTGCACACAGGCGCCCTTAGGGTATGTGCACACGCTGCGGATTTTGCTGCGGATCCGCAGCGGATTTGACGCTTCGGATCCGCAGCAGTTTTCCCAAAGTCTACAGTACCATGTAAACCTATGGGAAAAAAAAAACGCTGTGCACATGCTGTGGAAAATTCAGCGCGGAAATGCAGCGGATTATTTTCCGCAGCATGTCAATTCTTTGTGCGGATTCCGCAGCGGTTTTCTACCTGCACCAATAGGAAAGTGCAGTCTAAAACCCGCAGAGGAATCCGCAGAAGAAATCGCGAGAAAATCCACAGTGAAAACCGCAGTGGTTTTGCACTGCGGATTTTCCAAATCCGCTGCGGAAAAATCCGCAGCAGAATCTGCAGCGTGTGCACATACCCTAAGGCTACTTTCACACTAGCGTTTTTTTGCATACGTCGCAATGCGTCATTTTGGCGAAAAAACGCATCCTGCAAAAGTGCTTGCAGGATGCGTTTTTTCCCCATTGACTAACATTAGCGACGCATTGCGATGTGCGACGGTTGCGTTGTGTTGTGGCGGACCGCCGGCAGCAAAAAACGTTACATGTAACGTTTTTTGCTGCGCTGTGTCCGCCTTTTCCGACCGCACATGCACGGCCGGAACTCCGCCCCCTCCTACCCGCACCTCACAATGGGGCAGCGGATGAGTGGAAAAACAGCATCCGCTGCCCCCGTTGTGCGGCGCATTCACTGCTAGCGTCGGTACGTCGGCCCGACGCACTACGACGGGCCGAGTACGACACTAGTGTGAAAGTAGCCTTAGTCATAGGATATAGAAAAGAATCATGGGTCCAAACTAATCCAGACATGAGACAACATACTGACATTAGAAAAGAACAAATGCAGGTGTAACAGGGTAGGAAGTACCTACCTGTTTGTTTAACCCATTCACCCACGGAGCTTTTTTCGTTTTCGCTCCCCTCCTTCCCAGAGCCATAACTTTTTTATTTTTCCGTCAATATGGCCATGTGGGGCATTATTTTTTGCGGGACGAGTTGTACTTTTGAATGATACCATTGGTTTTACCATGTCGAATAACAGAAAATGGGAAAAAAATTCCAAGTGCGATGAAATTGCAAAAAAAGTGCAATCCCACACTTGTTTTTTGTTTGGCTTTTTTGCTAGATTCACTAAAGGCTAATCTTGACCAGCCATTATGATTCTCCAGGTCAGTATGAGTTCATAGACACCAAACATGTCTAGGTTCTCTTTTATCTAAGTGGTAAAAAAAAATTCCAAAGTTTGCTAAAAAAAAATAATTACGCAATTTTCTGATAACGGTAGCGTCTCCATTTTTCATGATCTGGGGTCGGCTGAGGGCTTCCTTTTTGCGTGCCGAGCTGACATTTTTAACTATACCATTTTGGTGCAGATACGTTCTTTTGATCGCCCGTTATTGCATTTTAATGCAATGTCGTGGCGACCAAAAAATGTAATTTTGGCGTTTTTATTTTTTTTTTCGCTACACCGTTTAGCGATCAGGTTAATGCTTTTTTTTATTGATAGCTCGGGCGATTCTGAATGTGACGATACCAAATATATTTAGGTTTTTTTTATTGTTTTATTTTAATTAGGGTGAAAGGGGGGTGATTTGAACTTTTATATTTTTTTAATATTTTTAAACACTTTTTTTTAATTTTGGCATGCTTCAATAGTCTCTATGGTATGCTAGAAGTATGCACTACTCAATCGGCTCTGCTGCATAGGAGCGATGCACAGATCACCTTTATGCAGCAGAATTACAGGCTTGTTATGAGCGCCGTCCACTGGGTGGCGGTCATAGCAATCTGCCATCAACAACCATAGAGGTCTCGAGGATACCTCTGGTTGTGATGGCAATGCACCGCTGACCCCCGATCATGTGACAGGGGTCAGCGGTGCGAGCACTTCCTGCCGCGCGGCCGGGAGCCCTAGTTAAATGCCGCTGTTAGAGTTTGACAGCGGCATTTAGCTAGTTAATGGGCGCGGACGGATTGCAGTTCCACTCGCGCCCATTGCGCGCACATGTCAGCTGTTCAAAACAGCTGACCTGTCGCGGCTTTGAGGTGGGCTCACCGCCAGAGCCCACCTCAAAGCTGGGGTTCTGCCAGCTGACGTACTATTCCATCAGCTGGCAGAAATGGTTTAATGACATTAACCCCTTAATCCCGTTTGACGTACTATCCCGTCAAGGTGACCTGGGACTTAATTCCTGGTGACGGGATAGTACGTCATACGCGATCGGCCGCACTCACGGGGGGAGCGCGGCCGATCGCGGCCGGGTGTCAGCTGCCTATCGCAGCTGACATCCGGCACTATGTGCCAGGAGCGGTCACGGACCGCCCCCGGCACATTAACCCCCGGCACACCGCGATCAAACATGATCGCGATGTGCCGGCGGTGCAGGGAAGCATCGCGCAGGGAGGGGGCTCCCTGCGGGCTTCCCTGAGCCCCCCGCAGCAACGCGATGTGATCGCGTTGCTGCGAGGGTCTTACCTCCCTCCCTGCAGGCCCCAGACCCGGATCCAAGATGGCCGCGGATCCGGGTCCTGCAGGGAGGGAGGTGGCTTCACAGAAGCCTGCTCAGAGCAGGCACTGTGAAGCAGCCTGCACTTCTCGCAGATCGGTGATCTGTCAGAGTGCTATGCAAACTGACAGATCACCGATCTGTATTGTCCCCCCCTGGGGCAAAGTAAAAAAGTAAAAAAAAAAATTTCCAAATGTGTAAAAAAAAATAAAAAAAAAATATTCCAAAATAATGAAAAAAATATATATATATTATTCCCATAAATACATTTCTTTATCTAAATAAAATAAAAAAAACAATAAAAGTACACATATTTAGTATTGCCGCGTCCGTAACGACCCGACCTATAAAACTGGCCCACTAGTTAAGCCCTTCAGTAAACACCGTAAGAAAAAAAAAAAAAAAACGAGGCAAAAAACAACGCTTTATTACCATACCGCCGAACAAAAAAGTGGAACAACACGCGATCAAAAAGACAGATATAAATAACCATGGTACCGCTGCAAACGTCATCTTGTCCCGCAAAAAACAAGCCGCCATACAGCATCATCAGCAAAAAAATAAAAAAGTTATAGTCCTGAGAATAAAGCGATACCAAAATAATAATTTTTTCTATAAAATAGTTTTTATCGTATAAAAGCGCCAAAACATAAAAAAATGATATAAATGAGATATCGCTGTAATCGTACTGACCCGACGAATAAAACTGCTTTATCAATTTTACCAAACGTGGAACGGTATAAACGCCTCCCCCAAAAGAAATTCATGAATAGCTGGTTTTTGATCACTCTGCCTCACAAAAATCGGAATAAAAAGCGATCAAAAAATGTCACGTGTCTGAAAATGTTACCAACAAAAACGTCAACTCGTCCCGCAAAAAACAAGACCTCGCATGACTCTGTGTACTTAAATATGGAAAAATTATAGCTCTCAAAATGTGGTAACGCAAAAAATATTTTTTGCAATAAAAAGCGTCTTTCAGTGTGTGACGGCTGCCAATCATAAAAATCCGCTAAAAAACCCGCTATAAAAGTAAATCAAACCCCCCTTTATCACCCCCTTAGTTAGGGAAAAATAAAAAAATTAAAAAAAATGTATTTATTTCCATTTTCCCATTAGGGTTAGGGTTGGGGCTAGGGTTGGGGCTACAGTTAGGGTTGGGGCTAGGGTTAGGGTTGGGGCTAAAGATAGGGTTAGGGTTTGGATTACATTTACGGTTGGGAATAGGGTTGGGTGTGTCTGGGTTAGGGGTGTGGTTAGGGTTACTGTTGGGATTAGAGTAAGGGGTGTGTTTGGATTAGGGTATCAGTTATAATTGGGGGGTTTCCACTGTTTAGGCACATCAGGGGCTCTCCAAACGGGACATGGCATCCGATCTCAATTCCAGCCAATTCTGCGTTGAAAAAGGAAAACAGTGCTCCTTCCCTTCAGAGCTCTCCCGTGTGCCCAAACAGGGGTTTACCCCAACATATGGGGTATCGGCGTACTCAGGACAAACTGGACAACAACTTTTGGGGTCCAATTTCTCCTGCTACCCTTGTGAAAATACAAAACTGGGGGCTAAAAAATCATTTTTGTGAAAAAAAAAAGAATTTTTATTTTCACGGCTCTGCGTTATAAACTGTAGTGAAACACTTGGGGGTTCAAAGTTCTCACAACACATCTAGATAAGTTCCTTGGGGGGTCTAGTTTCCAATATGGGGTCACTTGTGGGGGGTTTGTACTGTTTGGGTACATCAGGGGCTCTGCAAATGCAACGTGACGCCTGCAGACCAATCCATTTAAGTCTGCATTCCAAATGGCGCTCCTTCCCTTCCGAGCTCTGTCATGCGCCCAAACAGTGGTTCCCCCCCACATATTGGGTATCAGCGTACTCAGGACAAATTGGACAACAACTTTTGGGGTCCAATTTCTCCTGCTACCCTTGTGAAAATACAAAACTGGGGGCTAAAAAATCATTTTTGTGAAAAAAAAAAGAATTTTTATTTTCACGGCTCTGCGTTATAAACTGTAGTGAAACACTTGGGGGTTCAAAGTTCTCACAACACATCTAGATAAGTTCCTTGGGGGGTCTAGTTTCCAATATGGGGTCACTTGTGGGGGGTTTGTACTGTTTGGGTACATCAGGGGCTCTGCAAATGCAACGTGACGCCTGCAGACCAATCCATTTAAGTCTGCATTCCAAATGGCGCTCCTTCCCTTCCGAGCTCTGTCATGCGCCCAAACAGTGGTTCCCCCCCACATATTGGGTATCAGTGTACCCAGGACAAATTGGACAACAACCTTTGGGGTCCAATTTATCCTGATACCCTTGTGAAAATACAAAACTGGGGGCTAAAAAATCATTTTTGTGAAAAAAAAAAAAGAATTTTTATTTTCACGGCTCTGCGTTATGAACTGTAGTGAAACAGTTGGGGGTTCAAAGTTCTCACAACACATCTAGATAAGTTCCTTGGGGGGTCTAGTTTCCAATATGGGGTCACTTATGGGGGGTTTGTACTGTTTGGGTACATCAGGGGCTCTGCAAATGCAACGTGACGCCTGCAGACCAATCCATTTAAGTCTGCATTCCAAATGGCGCTCCTTCCCTTCCGAGCTCTGTCATGCGCCCAAACAGTGGTTCCCCCCCACATATTGGGTATCAGCGTACTCAGGATAAATTGGACAACAACTTTTGGGGTCCAATTTATCCTGATACCCTTGTGAAAATACAAAACTGGGGGCTAAAAAATCATTTTTGTGAAAAAAAAAAAAGAATTTTTATTTTCACGGCTCTGCGTTATGAACTGTAGTGAAACACTTGGGGGTTCAAAGTTCTCACAACACATCTAGATAAGTTCCTTGGGGGGTCTAGTTTCCAATATGGGGTCACTTGTGGGGGGTTTGTACTGTTTGGGTACATCAGGGGCTCTGCAAATGCAACGTGACGCCTGCAGACCAATCCATTTAAGTCTGCATTCCAAATGGCGCTCCTTCCCTTCCGAGCTCTGTCATGCGCCCAAACAGTGGTTCCCCCCCACATATTGGGTATCAGCGTACTCAGGATAAATTGGACAACAACTTTTGGGGTCCAATTTATCCTGATACCCTTGTGAAAATACAAAACTGGGGGCTAAAAAATCATTTTTGTGAAAAAAAAAAGAATTTTTATTTTCACGGCTCTGCATTATAAACTGTAGTGAAACACTTGGGGGTTCAAAGCTCTAAAAACACATCTAGATAAGTTCCTTATGGCGTCTACTTTCCAAAATGGTGTCACTTGTGGGGGGTTTCAATGTTTAGGCACATTAGGGGCTCTCCAAATGCAACATGCGTCCCATCTCAATTCCAGTCAATTTTGCATTGAAAAGTCAAATGGCGCTCCTTCCCTTCCGAGCTCTGCCCTGCGCCCAAACAATGGTTTACACCCACATATGGGGTATCAGCGTACTCAGGACAAATTGCACAACAATTTTTGGGGTCCAATTTCTTCTCCTACCCTTGGGAAAATAAAAAATTGGGGGCGAAAAGATCATTTTTGTGAAAAAATATGATTTTTTATTTTTACGGCTCCGCATTATAAACTTCTGTGAAGCACTTGTTGGGTCAAAGTGCTCACCACACATCTAGATAAGTTCCTTAGGGGGTCTACTTTCCAAAATGGTGTCACTTGTGGGGGGTTTCAATGTTTAGGCACATTAGGGGCTCTCCAAATGCAACATGCGTCCCATCTCAATTCCAGTCAATTTTGCATTGAAAAGTCAAATGGCGCTCCTTCCCTTCCGAGCTCTGCCCTGCGCCCAAACAATGGTTTACACCCACATATGGGGTATCAGCGTACTCAGGACAAATTGCACAACAATTTTTGGGGTCCAATTTCTTCTCCTACCCTTGGGAAAATAAAAAATTGGGGGCGAAAAGATCATTTTTGTGAAAAAATATGATTTTTTATTTTTACGGCTCCGCATTATAAACTTCTGTGAAGCACTTGTTGGGTCAAAGTGCTCACCACACATCTAGATAAGTTCCTTAGGGGGTCTACTTTCCAAAATGGTGTCACTTGTGGGGGGTTTCAATGTTTAGGCACATTAGGGGCTCTCCAAATGCAACATGCGTCCCATCTCAATTCCAGTCAATTTTGCATTGAAAAGTCAAATGGCGCTCCTTTCCTTCCGAGCTCTGCCATGTGCCCAAACAGTGGGTTACCCCCACATATGGGGTATCAGCGTACTCAGGACAAATTGTACAACAACTTTTGGGGTCTATTTTCTCCTGTTACCCTTGGTAAAATAAAACAAATTGGATCTGAAATAAATTTTGTGTGAAAAAAAGTTAAATGTTCATTTTTATTTAAACATTCCAAAAATTCCTGTGAAACACCTGAAGGGTTAATAAACTTCTTCAGAGTGGTTTTGAGTACCTTGAGGGGTGCAGTTTTTAGAATGGTGTCACACTTGGGTATTTTCTATCATATAGACACCTCAAAGTGACTTCAAATGAGATGTGGTCCCTAAAAAAAAATGGTGTTGTAAAAATGAGAAATTGCTGGTCAACTTTTAACCCTTATAACTCCGTCACAAAAAAAAATTTTGGTTCCAAAATTGTGCTGATGTAAAGTAGACATGTGGGAAATGTTACTTATTAAGTATTTTGCATGACATATGTCTGTGATTTAAGGGCATAATAATTCAAAGTTGGAAAATTGCGAAATTTTCAAAATTTTCGCCAAATATTCGTTTTTTTCACAAATAAACGCAGGTAATATCGAATAAATTTTACCACTAACATGAAGTACAATATGTCACGAGAAAACAATGTCAGAATGGCCAAGATCCGTTGAAGCGTTCCAGAGTTATAACCTCATAAAGGGACAGTGGTCAGAATTGTAAAAATTGGCCCGGTCATTAACGTGCAAACCACCCTCGGGGCTTAAGGGGTTAATGACTGCACCTGTCACTTCTTTGTTGATCTGTATATAACTATCACGATGAGGGACCGTATTCATACCATGAGTAAGACCCCACTGGTCGAAACGCATTGGTAGATTACCAGGGACCCCACTGGTTGTACAAGACTGGGACTATGTTTTAAGACAGTTCTAAATAAATGTGAAATTTTATTTATATGAATATCTGCGCTGGAGATGGAGCGCCTCCAGACGCAGGGCCGCAGGGTACTCACTACCGGGCCTCTCTGTCTCGGTCCTGGGGTTGTCACGGTGGCTAGACCCAGTCCGTGACCCTGCTAAGGGGCGTCCAATGAAAGGTGTGATGAGGGTACGTGGTGCGAGGTGCGATGAATAACGAGGACACAGGGTTGCCGTCTCTTCACCTCTTTACTGAAGGCTTCAGGATCCACAATCCAGAGTATGGTTAACAGGGCTGGCTGAGACCGGCCGGTCCGAAGGCACCTCCAGAGTTCCCTTTGCAGGTGGAAATCAGTGTCTACCTTCTAGCGCCTGTGTGTTGTAGTCCTTCTCTGCTGAGCACCACGGGATAGTCCTCACAACTGTTGTCTGTTTCTGATGTTCCCTCACAACTGATTCTGATGTTCTTCTCCGTCCCCCAGATGATATGGCTAGGACGCACCCGTATGACGGGTAGGCCTGGAGTTCTTCCGGGACCCTAGTGACGCCCCTCTCCCACAATTGCCTCCTATGTCTGCTTAGGTGATTTAGGTGAGACAGCCCGCCTATAACTGACTGTCCTGCCGCTGTTTGAAATAATGCTTGGAGCCCAATACTTCCTCGGCGTTCCGTCCACGCGCCTCAGTAGGATGTTGCCACAATCTTAAGGCACGACTCCTACTGGCTTTATCTCCTTTTTGCTGCGATCTCGTTTCTCACTTCTCCACAATAAACCTCGCTTCTTATCCTTTCTTAGGATGCCACCGCAACAGGTGAAGGCGCGGCTCCGTAACGTTCTGTTCTGTTCGCTAGGCCTCTGTCAGGAACCCACCCCTGACAGAGACCCCCTGAATCTTCCCCTGCAACACTCTCTGCCACAGGATGTTGCCTGGTTCCAACCCAGTCAGCTTCTCTCTAACTTCCTATCCAGCCCCCAGATTGTGAGGAGTGGCCTAATACATAGAACCCTTTGCTCCCCCTGGTGGCCAGAATGTAAAGTGTAAAGTGTGACTGTGATACCTGGTCAGGTGAACTCCTTAAGTGCCATCAGACGTACCATCACTCCCCTTAGTGGCGGAGCGTCAGTACTGCAACGACCAGGACTTTGGGGCGCTGCAGAGACAACCTTTTTTTTTTCCTGCTTACAATTTGACTATGCCTTTGATCAGGGCGGCTCCGTGCGTGGATGGACCTTGGAACCTATTGAAGACTGGAGAGCTGACTAAATCCATCTCCCCCTTGGACCTTACTAACTGATATTGACTTTTAGGATTCCTACTTCCAATTGGTGGCGCTAGAGTTTTAATACTCTTCCTCTCTGAAGAGGCAATTTGCATATACATTATTATTTCTAACATTAGCTGGAGAAGTGAGGGAAACCTGGAGAACTGCCAAAGGGAACAGCTGCTCTGGTCTTGTATGTGGCTGTTATCTCTTTGGGTATGTGCACACGTCAGGATTTCTTGTAGAAATTTCCTGAAGAAAACCGGAAATTTTCTGCAAGAAATCCGCATGTTTCTTTTTGCGTTTTTTCCCCATTTTTTTCGTGGTTTTTTTAGCATTTTGCAAGCATAATTAGCTGGCAGAATGCTAAAGTTTTCCAAGCAATCTGTAGCATCGCTTGGAAAACTGATTGACAGGTTGGTCACACTTGTCAAACATACTGTTTGACAAGTGTGACCAACTTTTTACTTATAGATGCAGCCTATGCAGCATCAATAGTAAAAAGATAGAATGTTAAAAATAATAAAAAAAATAAAAAATAAGGTTATACTCACCCTCAGATTGATGGCCCCCGATCTCCTCAGCTGTTGCTCTGTGTGTAGGACCTGCGATGACGTCGCGGTCACATGACCGCGACGTCATGGTCACATGACCGCGACGTCACCGTCACATGACCGCGACGTCACCGTCACATGACCGCGACGTCACCGTCACATGACCGCGATGTCATCGCAGGTCCTACACACAGAGCATCTATAGGAACGGAAGAGAGAGCATGCACCGATGAGAGGTGGGAAGACTGCGGGGGCCATCAAAGGTGAGTATATCACTATTTTTTATTTTAATTCTTCTTTTTTTTTTTTACCAATTATATGGTGCCCAGTCCGTGGAGGAGAGTCTCCTCTCCTCCACCCTGGGTACCAACCGCATATGATCCGCTTACTTCCCGTATGGTGGGCATAGCCCCGTGCGGGAAGTAAGCAGATCAATGCAGTCCTAGGTGTGCAGAATCCACGCGATTCCGCAAATTTAATGAACATGTTGCTTCTTTTTCCGCGATGCGATTTTTTCGCAGAAAAAAATGCAACATTTGCACAAGATATACAGAATACACTAAAAATTATGAGAGGCATATGTAAGCGGTTTTTTTCGCGTTTTTATCACGTTTGTATAGCGAAAAAACGCGAAAAATACTGAACATGTGCACATGGCCTTTAGCACAGTTTTGGCAGGAACATTTTCGCTTTGGGTTAGGATAGTGATGGTAGGTGATTGACCTTTGTTTGACAGATTACGTGGCCTTCACAAGGAAAACTAAGGTGGCATAGTAATAGGCAGAGATGATTCCATTGTTTTGATCTATGCAGCTGCTTTTACAGGGGCCATCACACTTATCTACCTCGGTAACAGAGGGTCATTGGGTTCAATAAATCCCATGTGGCCAACAGTCTCGTATAAGATTCTACACTGGAGATAGGGGTTTCTCATCTTACCTGGAAGACTGGAATTTTCCTCCACCTCTTATATTATTGTGTTTTTAATTTTTTTTTTTTAGGGACATCCTCTACGCTAAAAGCAGGTAAGTCGCTCACATTTTGCAAGTGGATATAAAGTTATCTCACAGATGGTTGGTTTAAGCTTTTGGATGAACTTTTTTAGTTATTGGTGGTTAATAGTGATGCGTAGTGTTGAGCGATACCTTCCGATACTCAAAGGTATCGTATCGGATGGTATCGGCCGATATCCAAAAAGTATCGGATATCGCCGATACCGATACCAATGCAAGTCAATGGGACACAAGTATCGGAAGGTATCCAGGATGGTTCCCAGGGTCTGAAGGAGAGGAAACTCTCCTTCAGGCCCTGGGATCCATATTCATGTAAAAAATAAAGAATTAAAATAAAAAATATGGATATACTCACCTCTCCGGCGGCCCCTGGACCTTACCGATGTAACCGGGAGCCTCTGTTCCTAAGAATGAGCGCGTGAAGGGCCTTCGATGATGTCGCGGCTTCTGATTGGTTGCGTGACCGCTCATGTGACCGCTCACGCGACCAATCACAAGCCGCGACGTCATCGCAGGTCCTTCACGCGCTCATTCTTAGGAACGGAGGCTGCCGGTTACAGCGGTAAGGTCCAGGGGCCGCCGGAGAGGTGAGTATATCCATATTTTTTATTTTAATTCTTTATTTTTTACATGAATATGGATCCGATTCTGATTTCCGATATCACAAAAGTATTGGAACTCGGTATCGGAATGCTCAACACTAGTGATGAGCGAATATACTCGTTACTCGAGATTTCCCGAGCACGCTCTGGTGTCCTCCGAGTATTTTTTAGTGCTCGGAGATTTAGTTTTCCTCACCGCAGCCGAATGATTTACAGCTGCTAGCCAGCTTGAATACATGTGGGGATTCCCTAGCAACCAGGCAACCCCCACATGTACTTATGCTGGCTAACAGATGTAAATCATTCAGCTGCGGTGAGGAAAACTAAATCTCCGAGCACTAAAAAATACTCAGAAGACCCCTGAGCGTGCTCGAGAAACCTCGAGTAACGAGTATATTCGCTCATCACTAGTAGTTATTTGTTGGTGAAAAGTCCGATTCCTCCACTGTAATTAGTGCCTACGTGTGGTGTTTTAGTGTATTTTAGTGTTAAGTATTTTACCGGAAAGTTTGATGTGGTCCATGTAATTCCATGAGCGCTAAAGACATCACAAAACGTGACACACTAGGTCCAATAAAGAGCAGTGCGGACCTTCCTCTACGTATGGTTGTCAAGGCTAAACGAGCGGTTAACAAGCCGACCAACAATCAGTGGCTGATCGGCACGCAGTGCGCAGTGATCCACTACCTTTCCAGAAGTCTCCAGATCAACTAGTCATCCAGCAGATCTATTATAGGCGCTGTTCTCACGGTGTCGGCAGTCGCTCTCCCTGGGGCTCTCGTGCTGTTGTGACACGTGATGCCCGGGGCCCAATCTGTGATGGCGTCACTGTCTCCGTCTTCGGAAAAACTGACCATGAAGAGGAAGCCAGGTCTGCAGCTGATCCCGGACTTCAGGTAGAGACGGTGACCCCAGCGATGATTGGGCACCAGGCATCACGTGTCATTCCACCGCATCACCGCTCCGGGACCACGAGTGTTAACACTGCTGGAACGGAGGCGAGTATAGGCTTTATTATTTTATCCAAATATTTAGTCTAAGAAGGGGGAAGTCCTAGCAGTGGACAGCCCCTCTAACATAATGAATTGTGCACTGACCGAATACAACACAATTCTGTCCTGAATTCACACCTGCAGTATTCTTTGCTGCCAGGAGATGTCACTTCAGATTACAGACAATAGAAAGGGGCTTTACTAGGAATGGAAGTGACCGGGCAGGATATTACACAAACAAGGGAACCGGCTCAGAAAAGTCCAGAATGTTTGAGACACCGCAGAGAAAGGATGCAGAGGAAACAGAGGAAGAGCTGGACCTGGGGACATGACTGGATTTCCTGATATTCCGAGACTGTTGCCATTTGGATTACAAATGTTGGGTTTGGATTACTACTTTCTTTTAACTTGCGGACTTGGGACACCGAGGCCTTTCTATGTCCTCATGCAGAGTAACATTGTAGCATTTGTTTTTGCTTTCTTTCCCTTCTCCTTGGCTGTTGCAGATGGGGTAGGAGGATGGGTTGTGGTATTTTATGTTTTTATGCTGAGTAGAAGGAAAAAAAATGAAACGTACGACATATCCTATATGTATGTTTATGATTTAAATGTATATTAGGAGAATGTTACATTCATATATTATGCATGCACAGAAATTGAAGGGTTCGTCCAGGACTAACATATTGACCTATCCATAGAGTAGAGCTTGAGAACAGAGGGGGGAGGTATACACCTAGCACTGAGGACCCCACTGACACCGAGGACCCCCACTGACACCGAGGACCCCCACGGATACCGAGGACCCCCACTGTCACCCAGCACTGAGGACCCCCACTGTCACCCAGCACCGAGGACCCCCACTGACGCCGAGAACCCCCACTGACACCAAGGACCCCCACTGACACCGAGGACCCCCACTGATACCGAGGACCCCCGCTGACACTGAGGACCCCCACTGACACCCAGCACCGAGGACCCCCACTGACACTGAGGACCCCCACTGACACCCAGCACCGAGGCCCCATCCTGGTACCCAGGCATATACGCCTACAGGTCTTATCACCCCTCTGCGATGTCAGTGTTGTGGATCACGGCGCTCTAATCATTGTCCATTGATGTTTTCAATTCTAATGTTCACTTTGACAAATGTTTTTAACAATCCTTAGAGAAGCAAATGTTACCCAGACAGAAAAACATCTGGACCAAATATTAATACAAATAAACACATATATTCTGATCAAACTGTTTATTCCATTCATCGCTTTGAGACAATTTTTTTTTCAACCAGCTCCTTACTCCAATATGATATAATTGGACATTTGTAGGAAAAGCTAATCAGTCACTGAGGTCCTGTGCTTACAGCAGCACTGGCGCCAATTGGCAGAGATTCTCTTAGGAGAAGTAACAAGTGTCTTATGATCCAGCCGGCCACTGCAGGTGTAACTTGGCAATCAATGGGTTTCAGATCTGTTTTCTCTATGTATTGGCAGTTTGCTCTTGTCTAACATGCAGATGTCTGCATGTGCATGTTCCCCCTGTAGACTGGCTGTTGCATTTAAACCCCACCTAGTCTCCCAACCCTTTGAGAAAGCTGACCGCGAAACGCATTTTTGTTATATGATGTCACAGTTTTGGTGGCAACTTGCTTTATCTCATTGTATTGTTTATTCTTTTGCACTTTATTGTTTTTCATACTTGTTACCTGCTTTCCTGCCTCCTGTTGGCCACAACTAGTTATTACTTGTCTAACTTTATTGTACTTTAGTCCTGTTTAAAATAATTATCTGACTTTCCAATCACTGCTTGTGTTGTTTTTAATTGTTGTTAATCTAGGTCCAAATGCATTTCTGTGTTTATATGAATTAATAAATGAGTTGCACTGTGTGCTCACGTTTAGTCTATAAGTGAGTACACCTGTATGGTGCTTTTCTTTTGGCGTTTATTAATTAGGAGAATAGTCAGGAATGCAGCTGGGTCACGGTAATAGCTGGCACTGATGACAGAAAATAGCAATATAATTAGATTTCTGGATGCAGGGATTGGACGCTGAATCTATAAGTTGACTGGTTTGTGTGATTGTCGCAAGGCCACAAAAGTGGCATAAATCAAAGCAGAAATGACTGGAATACATTTTCATACACTGAAGACTATGCAGCCAGTGTGATATGAATTATCAAAGAAAGTACATCGGCCTCATCAGATGTTATAATCTAGTGACCGGTCCCGCCCTGTGGACTGCTCAGCTGTCCTGTATCCCAGTCTTTGGCCTCCTTTTTGTATCATTTTTTCTCTTCCCTTAAAACTAGAGCTTCTTTCTACAAGCAACCCTCCAGCACAATGAATTCAATTTCAGCCAGAAAATTTTGACAACGGTATAGATTTCTCCCACTGTACTTTACAAGAGCTTAAGTCCATGCTAAACAGTCACTTTTTGTAGTCAGTATGAAATATAGTCCAGCTTCCGCACAAAATTTTACAGTGATGATTGCCACCTGCAGAAAAATTTAAGTGAATGTCATGTTTTAAAGTAGGGGTGCACAACATTTTTTGATCGGAGAGTCATATTACCATACTGGATCAATACCAAGGGCTGAAAAAATTTAAAAGAGTACTTACATGAATATATTACCAGAACCACCATCAGTACATAAATACATCACCAGAACCAAGTTTTGATTATATCAGGATGTAGCAAGCTTCTGCTGAAAAATCGCAGCCTGACTGACACTGAGCTTTTAGAGCAGAAACTCTACAAATCCTTCTCATAAGTTTTGAGAAGTTTAGAGTTTTAATATAGCCATGTAGCACGTCATTTGATCACTTATGAATTATTACGCGTGTAGAAGATTAAAACCACCATTACTTCATTCATCCATCACCAGAATCACTGTCAGTACATTAATCCATCACCAAAACTACCATCGATACATGAATGTACCAGCAGAACCTTTGTCAGTACATGAATGCAGCACCAGAACAATCAGTACATGAATGCACCAGCAGAACCATCATCAGTAAATGAATGCAGCACCAAAAGCACCATCACTACATGAATGCAGCAGCAGAACCAACATCAGTACATGAATGCAGCATTGGAACCACTGTCTGTGCTTGAATGCAGCACCAGTGCCACCATCAGTACATGAATGCCGTACCAGAACAACCATCAGTACAGCGATCTATTACAAGGTCAGGTCAGCCCTATATACATTTGTATTGCCTGAACTTACAACTCCCAGTATGTATATAACAATGGTAAAGAGATACTGAGAGTTGTTACCAGCTATCATCAGATACTGATAAGAATTAGTATCACAATTTGATCTCTCACACCCACAGCTCATCTCTGCAGACTTCCATCTTTGCCGCACTTCCTGACACAGAGGCCTTAAAAATAAAAGTATTATTATTATTATTATTATTTATTATAGCGCCATTAATTCCATGGCGCTTTACATGTGAGGAGGGGTATACATAATAAAAACAAGTACAATAATCTTGAACAATACAAGTCATAACTGGTACAGTAGGAGAGAGGACCCTGCCCCCGAGGGCTCACAATCTACAAGGGATGGGTGAGGATACAGTAGGTGAGGATAGAGCTGGTCATGCAGCGGTTTGGTCGATCGGTGGTTACTGCAGGTTGTAGGCTTGTCGGAAGAGGTGGGTCTTCAGATTCTTTTTGAAGGTTTCCACGGTAGGCGAGAGTCTAATATGTTATGGTAGAGGGTTCCAGAGTAGGGGTGATACGCGAGAGAAATATTGTATACGATTGTGGGAGGAGGAGATAAGAGGGGAGTAGAGAAGGAGATCTTGTGAGGATCGGAGGTTGCGTGTAGGAAAGTACCGGGAGATGAGGTCACAGATGTAAGGAGAAGACAGGTTATGGATGGCTTTGTACGTCATGGTTAGGGTTTTGTACTGGAGTCTCTGGGCAATGGGGAGCCAGTGAAGGGATTGACAGAGGGGAGAGGCCGGAGAATAGCGGGGGGACAGGTGCATTAGTCAGGCAGCAGAGTTTAGAACAGATTTGAGGGGTGCGAGAGTGTTTGAGGGGAGGCCACAGAGCAGGAGGTTGCAGTAGTCAAGGCGAGAGATGATGAGGGCATGGACTAGGGTTTTTGCAGATTCTTGGTTGAGGAATGAACGGATTCGTGCAATATAATATTTTTATAATGCCTCTTATGAACTATGACCTCAACACAGTTCTCCCACATACTGTCCCCATCTTCTGTGTATCCCTTTGTTGCTACCTTTCCATACTTCCCCCAGACTTCCACTATTAGATACTGTACCTCCATGGTCCCACCTCTCCATACTATCCCCAATGCTATTGCCAGTCCTTACTTTCCCCCCAAGCTCCCACAACGCCATACTGTTCTCAAAGTACAGACTGGGGCTGAAATTCAGTCCTGGCATTTGAAATCACACAGGCCCATTTTGTCCCCGTCCCCATGAACCAGATGGGCTATATCACTAATATTACCCTGGATGGAGGAAAGGAAGATTTTCTACAAGACCAATATTTCTAATGATACTCGTGGCCTGCTGAGGTAAGTGACGGAGTCAGCGACTTTGTGCTCCGTCACAACTCTTAACAGTATGAGTGTCTTCAGAACACAGAATCTGTTAGCAATGTAGTAGACAAGGCAGCCCATGACCAGACAGGCCCTTCTGGCATTTGCCAAAATTGCCAGATAACCAGTCAAGTCCTTCTTTTCTCCCACACTTCATACTGTCCCCCAACCACTTCTTATTATCCCCTCAGAGTGCCACCACTCCATATTGTTCCCTATGCTCCTACTGTCATGACTCAAATGTCAGATGACCTGGGACCAGGGGCTCCTTCCCTTTCCCTTATACTAGGGGGCACCCTAGCTTGCCTTATTCCCAAAATATTTCTGAAGGTGCAGATGCCACGGCCTCCACCCTTGCCTTATCTCCTGAATCAGCTCTCTGTTCCCTTCCCCCTCCCAGGGAAGAGGGGAGCTGCTGTGCACCGCAGTACACCAACCCGACGAACAAGGCAACATGAACAAGGGGTAACTGAAAATACCAGGCATACAAATATTCACTCATATATAACAGAGGAATTCACCGAGGAGTGGAGGACGGGGAAAACCAAAAATATGAGGAGGGAAGGGAATTATCTCACTTACAAACCCACACAACAGTCACAGATAACTTCTCCAAACTCCTCATATAATCACCAAAACGCCTATCCTCCAAGCCATGCAGCAGAAGCTAGCTCTGACAATGTGTTCCATTCAAGACCCAGATTATATAGGGGATAAGGGTGGCTAACGGTGCTCAGTTGAGAGCTCAGACTCCCAGAGAAAAAGAAGGCGAAGTGCTTCTTTTTAGCGCTGGACTAGGACCAATCAGACGCTGCGGTCGTCTGGCTCCTCTCTCTTGTGGTAACCCAGTGACACCTACCTCTCCCTACTGCCCCATCTCCATAACACCCACACATACCCCACATATACTGCTCCCTTGTATGCTTTTCCCCCTTTTTACAAATTTCCTCTCGTTGCACTCCAATGTGCCCTCACAGTAATAACCCCCATTATAGCACTTCTATAACTTTCAAATACATTTCAATACAGGGAAGATGTGTAAAAGTGCCAAATCTAAAAAAAAAAAGATATAAATGGGGTATCGCTGTAATCGGACTGACCCGAAGAAGAAAGTTGCCTTAACAATTTTACCACATGTGAAACAGCAAAACCCTCCCTCCAAATAAAAACAATTCCTATAATGCTGGTTTTTGTTAATTCAGCCTCCCGATAATCGGAATAGAAAAAATGTCATGTGCCCGAAAATGGTACCAATAAAAATGTCAACTTGTCCCACAAAAAAATGAGCTCTATATGAGCTGTATAGCTCTCAAAATATGACCATGCAAATCATGTAAATCTCTGAAATACATGATTCAGACGGAACCCCCAGTGAAAGATTCCCTATAATGAGGCAGATGGAGGCACTGTGGAAGTTGTCTGGCCTATTAGGTGTGTATAAAAGCACGGTCCGCCACAGTTTTGTGCTCTTGTGAAAAGAAGGACAACGGTGAACAGAGGCCAGACGGAGTGCAGAGTAACTCTGCTGCCTCATTATAGTGAATGTATCCCTCGGAGGTTTCATCTGAATCACGTCATTTGGAGATTTAGATGGAAACGCCAATGTACAAAGTGCTCAGCGTAGAGCGCAGGATAAATGTGATCCCAAATGTTATGTAAAATGTTCCCATTTAAAAGCTTCAACTCAATCCACACAAAAAGTAAGTTCCCACTCAGGTTCGTCATCTGTCAATGGAAATAATAAGGAATTTCCATGTTACTGGAAGCACAAAGTCTCTGGAAAAGCGCTATAGCTCCTTGCCCACCAAACGAAATACAATCATGTGCTCCCAAATCCAAATGCTGCCCTCCCTTCTGAGCCCCATCGTGTGCTTAAACCACATTTAGCATCTGCATGTTTGACAGAGGTATAATTTCCAAAATGGGGTCACTTGAGGGGGATTCTAGGAAAATGTGTACTTCAGGAGGGAAATAGTACTCCTTCCTTTCAGAGTCTCACCATGCGGCTAAGCAGTACTGTACAGCCACATATGGAGTATTTACACCTTCAGCAGAAATTGTGAGACAAATTTTGGGGTCCATGTTTCCCTGTTAAATTAGTGAAAATAAAAAAATTGGTAGGTAAAAGAAAATTTTTGTTCGAAAAAAATAGATTTTTTATTTTTACGGCTCTATGTTATAAACTTCTGTGAAGCACCTGGTTGTTCAAGGTGCTCACCAAACATCTAAGTACGTTCCTTAAGGGGTCGAGTTTCCAAAATGAGGTCACTTCTGGGGTATTTCCACTGTTTAGGAACGTCAGGGACTCTCCAAACGTGACATGGCGTCTGATCTCGATTCCAGCCATTTTTATGTAAAAAAAAAAAAACTGTTTTCTTTCCCTTCCGAGCCCTGTCATGCGCCCAAACAGTTTTTTTTCCCACATGTGGAGTATGGGCCTTTTCCATCAAATTTTGAGGTCAATTTTCTCCTGCTACCTTTGTGAAAATTAAAACTTGGGGGCTAAAGTAAAATTTTTGTGGAAAAAAAAGTAGACATATGGGAAATGCTATTTATTAACTATTTTGTGTGACATAAGTTGGTGGAGGCATTTTTTTTTCTCTAGCAAAATGGTGCCGGCGGTGGCGCCTGCACAGTAGCATCTATCGTGTTCCGAATTATTCTACAGTGCAGGCGTGGCCTGTGGCACTTTGAGACACAATTTTTTTTCTGAAAAAATTTATATCACTAAATAAAATAATTCAATGGATATTATAGATGCAATCATGCTATAGGGTCGGCGCCTGCATGATAAATGTAATTTTTTTAAAAAAGCAATAAGATATGCAGTATGTAAAATAGGGGGCAGATCAGTGAGGGATCAATGATCTGTCATAAGCCATACTGATGAATATGTGAGCAGAGCATCACAAAGCCCCGCCCACAGCTCCGCCCACATGCCTTCCACAGCCTGCCCACATGCCTTCCACAGCCCCGCCCTCATGCCTTCCACAGCCCCACCCACAGCCCCACCTACGCTCTGGACCACGAGAATTTCAAATAAAGATTAAACAATAACCACAAGACAGATTTCATCAACCAACGTATCTTATTAATCTGTATAACGGCGCCGACCTGACAGAGTCTGTAGGTTACTGTGCACAATCCTGCTGACAGGTTCCCTTTAAGGTTTTTTTTCATACATGTAGAAAAAGCTGAATTTATTTTTCTCATTCAGATATTGAAATAGATTTGCATCTTTTTTGTAATACATTGGGCCTAATTTTATTCTATTTTTGTACTTTTTTTTACCACTATCAGGTAATATCAGAGGGAAAATGAAGTTAGTACATGCCTGTTTTTCACTTTTTTTACTGATTACAAAAGACTACTGAAATACATTTTTTTAGAATTTATCTTTTCCATAACAACTATTTTTTTTTTTTTAATATCAGACACTTTTTATTGATAGGGGAAGGGCTAGTAACAACAATTTGGATTGAACTCAGCTTTTTTATTTATTTTTTCCCTCCTGTTTATTTATTCATTCATTTAGCATTTATTTCACAAGTTGTTCCCTCCATAAAGTCATAAAAGAAAGGTATTTCAACATTTAAATACTGATTTCTCTTGTAACTGGGGCAGGCATATTAGCCCCAGTAACAGGGGAAGTTTAGTCTGTCTCTGGCTGTGTAACAGAGCTGACTAGGTCTCCTGTGACCTGGCAGGTCCTGCTCCCTCTCTACACCCAGAGATTACATGTCCGCTTGGTTCGGAGGATCGTTTTTTGTGTATACAGTAATCAAGAAGGCAGAGACAGAAATAAACCATCTCTGCCTTCCCTAAAGTCAGTCTGCTTGACTCCCTATGCCTGCACCTGCACAGTCACGTGCAGCTGCTCAGCTATGCTGTGATGTTTTAGATTGTCATTGCAGTGCATAATGTGGACCACCCGGACGTCAATCATCTATGGGTGGAATGGAAGTGGATAAAAATAATTTACTCCGATAAACAAGCATTTTACTCATTGATCAGCTGATTGACAGCCTGTTTCCTTTGCCGAGTAACAGGAAATTTTAGAGTTGCTCAGAGATTTCCACCGCACACTAAGGATATAAGCAGTGATACCACAAATTATGAAAAAAAATTCCCCTTGATGTTTCCGAATTACTAATATAATTTCCATCTTCTCGTTGAAACTCACCTCTAAAGCATATGTATAGTAAAGCAGTAGAAACACTAAAGAGAATGTGCCACAGATTTTTGCTATGCAATCAGATAGCAGCATGATGTAGGGACAGAGACCCTGATTCCAGGTGTGTCATTTATGAGGCTGTGTGCTGTTATTTTAACCATTGTGGAGATACAAGCCCCCAAAATTGCCGGCGCCTAATGTGTTAAACTTATTGCCATTCATCTGAGCGTTTTCTTTCTTTCTTTTTTTTTTTTTTTTTAAGATCTCTTGGCGTTCTAGTGGGGCTGAAGAAGGAAACCGCAAAGCTAAGCGGCAATAACTTTGGTGATCTGTATCTCCACAATAGAACGGAGAAAATAGTTCTGTAGTTCTTGGTTGATGTGTGCTGGACGTTATGGCTTAATAATTTCATGTCCCGCCAAGGACAACATCTGCAAGGAGTTTGTATGTTCTCCCCGTGTTTGCGAGGGTTTCCTCCGGGCTCTCCGGTTTCCTCCCACATTCCAAAGACATCCTGATAGGGAATTTAGATTGTGAGCCCCATCGGGGACAGTGAAGATAATGTCTATAAAGCGCTGTGGAATTAATAGCGCTATATAAGTAAAATTTATATCTTTATAGATCAAACATTTCTGACTGTGGTGATACTGAATAGTCTTCATGAGTGACATTTTTCACAGTGGTTTGTGGTTTTTGCTATGTTTAGTGCATCTCTAAACCACATAGTCTAAGGGAAACATTTATTTAAAGGGAACCTGTCACCCCCAAAATGGAAGATGAGCTAAGCCCACTGGCATCAGGGGCTAATCTACACCATTCTGTAATGCTGTAGATAAGCCGCCGATGTATCCTGAAAGATGAGAAAAACAGGTTATATTATACCCAGGGGCGGTCCCGGTTCTGTTCTGGTCCGATGGGTGTCGCGGTCCGGTCCGGGGCCTCCCATCTTCTTACGATGACGTCCTCCTTCTCTTCACGCTCCGGCGCAGGCGTACTTTATCTCCCTGTTGAGGGCAGAGAAAAGTACTGTAGTGCGCAGGCGCCAGGCCTCTCTGACCTTTCCTGGCGCCTGCGCACTGCAGTACTTTTCTCTGCCCTCAACAGGGAGATAAAGTACGCCTGCGCCGGAGCGTGAAGAGAAGAGGACGTCATGGAATGAAGATGGGAGGCCCCAGACCGGACCACGACGCCCATCGGACGGGACCACCCCTGGGTGAGTATAATCTAACCTCTTTTTCTCATCTTTCAGGATACATCGGGGGATTATTTACAGCATTATAGAATGCATTACAGAATGCTGAAGATCGGCCCCTGATGCCGGTGGGCTTAGCTCATCTTCCATTTTGGGGGTGACAGGTTCCCTTTAATTTCCTATTTTAGTCTGCTAAATTTTCCGCCTGACCCTGTAGAAATCTTGCAGAGCACAAGGTTAATCTGCTGACAGTCACATTTCCTGCAGCTGCGGCCTCTCCCCTCAGCGATTGGTGCAGTTTAGGTTTAGCCATCTTGTGTCTGACTGCAGTGAGGGCGGCTTCTGCTTCAGTTTGGGATGCACGGCACCTGTCCGGTAATTTGCAACGGAAGCTGTATCGATGTTGTAATACTGAGAAGTCGCCAGTGTTATTTGCAGGTGACGTATTTTCCTTGCTCCATCCGGATTTTCCATGATCGCACTGGAGTCTCATATTATTCACAGAAGCCGCTGCTGCAATCTGATCCATTGGGAAGGAAAGTGCAGCAGAAGCCCCTGGGAATCAGCAGAAGCCCCTGGGAATCAGCAGAAGCCCCTGGGAATCAGGAGAAAGCGCTGCAAGGAGGACAGCAAGGAGTGTGAATGGCAGAGCCGAAAGTGCGGCCGGTGCGCACAGGATCTATTGCTTATATACTGTTTTAATGAGGACCTTTCAACACTTCTTTGCACGTTCAACTCACTACCTCCTCACACAGGAGCTGAGGAGCAGAATATAACGTAGTTTTCAGTTTCTTATTTGTCCTCTCCGTTACGGAGCTATTGGCTTTTAAAGTTAATATGCAAATTTCCCAGATATGACGTTATACAGAGAAGATTCAGGGGGGAGAAAGAACAAGACATATAAGATGCGCACTCCTGATTAATCAATACAAATACATGCTTTATTATCACCAATGGACAAACGAGGGGATATAAAACCAAGGTGCCGTGTACCCACACCCCCAATAATACATCTGATAAGTACACCATAGTACCAGCACACGGTAAATCATGGGATGTGGACTAGGAAGAAAAAGACCCAACAAAAAATGGTGGACACACCTGATGCAGTGTCATATAGAAAATATATATATATATAACATGTAACTTTATTGGATAACTTGGACATACAAAAAATGAGACATTAAAAGCTTGTATACAACATGGTAGTCACCCAACACTATTGTTATTGAGACAATGCCAGTAAATAACTGGAATACGCGTCATATCAGGAAGGTCTGACTTAGGGTACATTTCCACTGGCGAGGAAAACGGACAAGTGCAATCCGATAAAAAATCGGATTGCACTCGGACCAATGTTATTCAATAGGTGTCTTTTCATTTGCGATTTTTTTCTCGGCCGAAATCAGACTGAGAAAAAAAATCGCAGCTTGCTGCGATTTGCTGCGAGTCTCGGACGAGACTCGCCAATGCAAGTCAATGGGTGCGAGAAAAAAAATCGCACAGCACTCGCACCATGCGAGTTCTGTCCGATTTTTACGCACCGGTGTCCTTTGAAAAGCCGGTAATTCAGCGCGGTGTACAGTAAAATCACACTGACAGGTTAGAATAGACTAGATATATACACATAGAATGTGTATATATACATATATATATGTCAGTGAGACACCTATATATGTATATTTATATCTAATGCAGCGCTAGATAGCATTAAAGCCGCTAATTCAATTGCCGGCTTTTGCTCTCTCCTTCACAAACCCGACAGGATATGAGACATGATTACATACAGTAAACCATCTCATATCCCCCTTTTTTTTTGCATATTCCACACTACTAATGTTAGTAGTGTGTATGTGCAAAATTTGGCCGCTGTAGCTGCTCAAATAAAGGGTTAAATCGCGGAAAAAATTGGCGTGGGCTCCTGCGCAATTTTCTCCGCCAGAGTGGTAAAGCCAGTGACTGAGGGCAGATATTAATAGCCAGGAGAGGGTCCATGGTTATTGGCCCCCCCGTGGCTAAAAACATCTGCCGCCAGCCACCCCAGAAAAGGCACATCTGTAAGATGCGCCTATTCTGGCACTTGGCCACTCTCTTCCCACTCCCTGTAGCGGTGGGATATGGGGTAATGAAGGGTTAATGCCACCTTGCTATTGTAAGGTGACATTAAGCCAGATTAATAATGGAGAGGCGTCAATGATGACACCTATCCATTATTAATCCAATTGTATGAAAGGGTTAAAAAACACACACACACATGATTTAAAAGTATTTTAATGAAATAAACACAGCGGTTGTTTTAATCATTTATTGCTCTCTCAATCCATTTGCAGACCCTCGCTTGGCAAAACAATAAATGCACAAGATACATACCCTCTGTTGAACCGTCACGTCCCACGAGGTAATCCATATGAAGGGGTTAAAATAATTTACAAGCAGGAGCCCTGCTAATGCAGCGGTGTGCTCGTGCTTGTAATTCCCCGGAGAATGAAGGAAATGTAGGTTATTGACCTACATTTCCTTCAGTCGCGGTGATGCGCCCCCTGGTGGATGTCCTCATAAGACCTGGAGCGTGGGAAAAAGTTCCCAGGCTGCAGTTCATGAGAACATCCACCAGAGGGCGCATCACCGCGACTGAATGTAAGTACAGATCCAGCTTTCCTTTCAGCACCCGGGGATTACAGACAAAAGCGAGTGGTTTATCGCAGCTCGTGCCTGTAATATTAGTTAACCCCTTCAGATGGATTACCACGTGGGACGTGATCGGACATCAGAAGGTATGTATCTTGTGCGTTTATTATTTTGCCAAGCGAGGGTGTTGCTGATGGATTGAGAGAGCAATAAATTATTAAAACAACCGCTGTGTTTATTTCATTAAAATACTTTTAAATCATGTGTGTGTGTTTTTTAACCCTTTCATACAATTGGATTAATAATGGATAGGTGACATAATTGACGCCTCTCCATTATTAATCTGGCTTAATGTCACCTTACAATAGCAAGGTGGCATTAACCCTTCATTACCCCATATCCCACCGCTACAGGGAGTGGGAAGAGAGTGGCCAAGTGCCAGAATAGGCGCATCTTCCAGATGTGCCTTTTCTGGGGTGGCTGGGGGCAGATGTTTTTAGCCACGGGGGGGGCAATAACCATGGACCCTCTCCTGTCTATTAATATCTGCCCTCAGTCACTGGCTTTACCACTCTGGCGGAGAAATTTGCGCGGGAGCCCACGCCAATTTTTTCCGCCATTTAACCCTTTATTTTAGCAGCTACAGCGCTGAAATTTTGCACATACACACTACTAACATTAGTAGTGTGGAATATGCAAAAAAAAAGGGGATATGAGATGGTTTACTGTATGTAATCATGTCTCATATCCTGTCGGGTTTGGGAAGGAGAAATGAAAAGCCGGCAATTGAATTAGCGGCTTTTATGCTCTCTAGCGCTGCATTAAATATAAATATACATATATAGGTGTCTCACTGACATATATATATGTATATACACATTCTATGTGCATATATCTACTCTATTCTAACCTGTCAGTGTGATTTTACTGTACACGGCGCTGAATTGCCGGCTTTTCAAAGGACACTGGTGCGTAAAAATCGGACAGCAATACGGATGTCATACGGATGATGCGATTAAAAATCGCATTGCACTCGCATGACACTCGCATACGTTACATCCGTTTTTTCGGTCCAGATTACGGACCGATTTGTCTCTCGGCAGTGGAAATGTACCCTTAGGGCTCATTTCCACTGGTGAGGAAAACGGACGAGTACAATCCGATAAAAAATCGGATTGCACTCGGACCAATGTTATTCAATAGGTGTCTTTTCATTTGCGATTTTTTTCTCAGCCGAAATCGGACTGAGAAAAAAATTGCAGCATGCTGCGATTTGCTGCGAGTCTCGGACGAGACTCGCCAATGCAAGTCAATGGGTGCGAGAAAAAAAACGGACGGAATACGGATGGTCCGTATTCCGTCCGTTTTTTACGGATACATCACCATTCTGTGGCCTAGAACACTGTCCATGGTCCTGTAAATGACTGTAGAAAAATAGTTGCAGAGACATAAAACGGATTGCATACGGATGTCATACGGATGTAAAACGGATGGTGCGATTAAAAATTGCATTGCACTCGCATTACACTCGCATGATAATCGCATACTCTACATCCGTTTTTTCGGTCCAGATTACGGACCGATTTGTCTCTCGCCAGTGGAAATGAGCCCTAAGGCCGGCGTCACACTCAGCGTAAGACAATACGCCACGTATTATACGTCCGTACTACGGCCGTAATACGGAGAAATGTTCCCAAAATATTGATCCGTAGTCAGGGTGTGTCAGTGTATTTTGCGCATGGCATCCTCCGTATGTAATCCGTATGGCATCCGTACTGCGAGATTTTCGTTCAGGCTTGCAAAACCGACATCTAATGGATTTATGTGCTCAAATGTTCGGGAAAACATATATACAGTATAAATATATATATATATGTCATTGAGACACATATATATATATTCTGTATTTAGATTTAATTCAGCGCGATATCTGTGAAAAGCCGGTAATTCAATTGCCGGCTTTTCATTTCTCCTTCCCAAACCCGACATGATATGAGACATGGTTTACATACAGTAAACCATCTCATATCCCCTTTTTTTTGCATATTCCACACTACTAATGTTAGTAGTGTGTATGTGCAAAATTTCAGCGCTGTAGCTGCTAAAATAAAGGGTTAAATGGCGGCAAAAATTGGCGTGGGCTCCCGCACAATTTTCTCCGCCAGAATGGTAAAGCCAGTGACTGAGGGCAGATATTAATAGCCAGGAGAGGGTCCATGGTTATTGGCCCCCCCGTGGCTAAAAACATCTGCCCCCAGCCACCCCAGAAAAGGCACATCTGGAAGATGCGCCTATTCTGGCACTTGGCCACTCTCTTCCCACTCCCTGTAGCGGTGGGATATGGGGTAATGAAGGGTTAATGTCACCTTGCTATTGTAAGGTGACATTAAGCCAGTTTAATAATGGATAGGCGTCAATTATGTCACCTATCCATTATTAATCCAATTGTCTGAAAGGGTTAAAACACACACACACATGATTTAAAAGTATTTTAATGAAATAAACACAGCGGTTGTTGTAATAATTTATTGTTCTCTTAATCCATTTCCAGGCCCTCGCTTGGCAAAATAATAAACGCACAAGATACATACCCTCAGCTGAACCGTCACGTCCCACGAAGTAATCCATCTCAAGGGGTTAAAATAATTTACAAGCAGGAGCCCTGCAAATGCAGCTGTGCTCGTGCTTGTAATTCCCCGGCGAATGAATGAAATGTAGGTCATTGACCTACATTTCCTTCAGTCGCGGTGATGCGCCCCCTGGTGGATGTTCTCATATGACCTGGAGCGTGGGAAAAAGTTCCCAGGCTGCAGTTCATGAGAACATCCAGCAGGGGCGCATCACCGCGACTCAATGTAAGTACAGATCCAGTTTTCCTTTCAGCACCCGGGGATTACAGGCACGAGCGAGTGGTTTATCGCAACTCGTGCCTGTAATATTAGTTAACCCCTTCAGATGGATTACTTCGTGGGACGTGACGTTTCAGCTGAGGGTATGTATCTTGTGCGTTTATTATTTTGCCAAGCGAGGGTCTGCAAATGGATTGAGAGAGCAATAAAATATTACAACAACCGCTGTGTTTATTTCATTAAAATACTTGTAAATAATGTGTGTGTGTGTTTTATTAACCATTTAGTACTATTGGATTAATAATGGATAGGTGACATAATTGACGCCTCTCCATTATTAATCTGGCTTAATGTCACCTTACAATAGCAAGGTGGCACTAACCCTTCATTACCCCATATCCCACCGCTACACGGGAGTGGGAAGAGAGTGGCCAAGTGCCAGAATAGGCGCATCTTCCAGATGTGCCTTTTCTGGGGTGGCTGGGGGCAGATGTTTTTAGCCACGGGGGGGCCAATAACCATGGACCCTCTCCTGGCTATTAATATCTGCCCTCAGTCACTGGCTTTACCATTCTGGCGGAGAAAATTGCGCGGGAGCCCACACCAATTTTTTCCGCCATTTAACCCTTTATTTTAGCAGCTACAGCGCTGACATTTTGCACATACACACTACTAACATTCGTAGTGTGGAATATGCACAAAAAAAGGGGATATGAGATGGTTTACTGTATGTAAACCATGTCTCATATCCTGTCGGGTTTGTGAAGGAGAAATGAAAAGCCGGCAATTGAATTCCCGACTTTTCACTAACACCGCTGCGTATTTCTCGCAAGTCACACTGCTGGTCCGCGTGGAATCCGTATTTTTCTCGCCCCCATAGACTTTCATTGGCAATTTTTTTTGCGCAATACGCTGACAAACGCAGCATGCTGGGATTTTGTATGGCCGTAGAAAGCCGTATAATACTGAACCGTAATATACGGCTAATAGGAGCAGCCCCATTGAGAATAATTGTGCCGTATGTAATGCGAGTTTTACGGACGTAGTTTCTGCGCTCATACGTCCGTAAAACTCGCATGTGTGACGCCGGCCTTATAGGCACAAACGAACATGTGATGTGCGGATAATTAATACGTCCAGTTCGTGCTCTTCTTGAATGTGTGAGTCACTGACAATAATGATATATTCATATATATTATTATTATTTATTATTATTTATTTATATAGCACCATTAATTCCATGGTGCTGTACATGAGAAAGGGGTTATATACAGGGTTATAGTTATCGTTTACAGTAAACAGGTTTACAATGACGGACTGGTAAAGAGGGGAGAGGACCCTGTCCTTGCCGACTTACATTCTATATATATCATTTGTGTGACACAAAGTAAAGGAAGTGGCCACTTCCTCTAGAAGGCCGGCGTCACACTGGCGAGTTTTACAGACGTATGAGCGCAGAAAATACATCCATAAAATACGCATAACACACGGCCTAATGAACCTCTATGGCCCAGCTCCTATCAGCCGTATATTACGCATCTGTAGCGCCCCCACCGCCGCAGGGCCGAGGGGTACCCGGTACCGGGCCTCTGAGTCTCTGCTCCTGGGGTTGTCACGGCGGCCAGGCCCCGGTCCGTGACCCTGCCGTGGGGCGCACAGTCAATGCTAGGTGTGGATGTTGGTGGTGCAGTTGTGGGGTGCAGGTCGCGGTAAATAACGAGGACACCAGGTTGCAGTCTCTTTACCTCTTTACTGGAGATCTCTGAGTCCTCAGTCCAGAATACGGTTCACCAGGCTGCGCAAGTCCGGCCGGTCCAATGGCACCTCCAGAGTTCACTTCACAGGTGGAAATCGGTGCCTTCCTGCTAGCGCTATGTGTTGTAGTCCTTCCCTGCTATGCTTACGGAAAGTACCCCACAACTGTTGTGTCTGTTTCTTAAGTTCCCTCACAACTCGATTAAATGATGTTCTTCTAATCGTCCGTCCCTTCCTGATGTTACAGTTAGAATGGCACCCGTTTGTCGGGTAGGCCTGGAGTTCTTCCGGGACCCTAGAGACGCCCCTCTCCCGCAATTGCCTCCCAAGACTTCATAGGTGATATGTGTTAGACAGCCCGCCTTAAACTGACTGTCCTGCCGCTGTTTAGAGTATTGCTTGAAGCTGAATGTTATAATACTCCCTCGGCGTTCCGGCCACCGGTAGTGCGCCTCAGTAGGGTGTTGCTCCGGTCTTACAGCACGACCCCTACTGGAATTCTCCTATCGCTTGATCTCGTTTCTCACTCAGCACAATCTATCTCACTTCTAGTCCTTTCTTGGGCCCCGCCGCTTCCCGGAGCTGGCGCGGACCCGTTACGTTCTTTCCAATGCCAAGCCTCTGTCAGGATCCCACCCCTGACAGAGACCCTACTGTCTCTTCCTCCACAACACCCTCTGCCACTAGGTGTTGCTTCGTCCAATCCAGTCAGCTTTCTGATCTAACTTCCTGCCTGACCCCCAGTTTACCCACTATGGTGGGGAGTGGCCTAATGAATAGAACCCTTAGCTCCCCCCGGAGGCCCGGCTGTGAAATGTATTGGTGTCTGTGATACCTGATCAGCTGAACTCCTTCAGTGCCATCGGACGCACCGTACCTCCCCATAGTGGCGGAGCCACAGTACTGCAACGACCAGGACTCTGGGGCGCTGCACTCCCCCCTGGTTAAACACAGTACTCCGGGACTGGGAAGAAAACAACAATACAAGTTAGCAAAAAGACATACAATTTTGTTGAGTGCAATAACAATAAGCATATTTGAACAGAGCTTCCCTTTATGGGAGGTGAGGACACTTGAACGTTACAAACATGGTTAACATTATAAATTACAGGTTATAAATAACTCCCGTTACCCAACCGGGTATTCTACTAAGTGCAAGATTGTTGAACAATAATTTAACTTTGCCTTTAAGGACATACACTCTTAATCCACTAAAGACCTTCCTATAATCACATTATAAGGCATTTTAACTTTCTCATTCTCCTTCTTTAAATCTGCAGGACCGCCTGTCCTATCGGCACCAGACCTACTGCCTCTCCTTTCAGTTACAGGACCGCCCCGTTCAGCCAGGGCCTACTGCCTTTTCAACTACTATACACAGTATAGAACATAACATTACTTTCAGTTTTAGAGCACGGAGTCATCTCTACATGACTCCTTTGAGAACTCAGGGTTTACCTTCTATCCCCATTAACTATCCATCAGCATTATCAAAAACATTTTCTATCGAACATTAGCCTTCTCATTATCTTTTTGTCTACTATGCATGCTGGACGCCACGTCTATCTCTACGGGTCCACTGCATCCTTCTTTTATCTTTCACCTTTTACTTCTCAGAGCACATTATCAATATTTCTTCACATTTAACCAGTTAAACACATATAACTTTTCTCATATAAACATTATCATCATTTCCTTTGGTCAAGACATTATTGCTACTCATCTTAAGCAATATTACTATTGAAGCGTGACAAATGAACATCCCCTTTAAGAGAGGACCAAGTCTCTATGAGGTAGCGTATCTTTTCAAGCTACCGGCCCATACTCAGCAAAGGTTCTCGTGCGGTATCTTCGCAAAGAGTCTTTCTTTAAGTAAAACCAGTAGGGAGCACCTTTAATAAGGTGCAACTATTTACAAAAAGTTCGGATCATGCACTGTTCATGATTTCAGCAGTTTTTGCATAATATAAAAAAAATAGAAAAATAACCAAAAACAATAGGGATCCCGGGTCAACAAAGGGATCCATAAAAAGGGGTTAACCCTTTACGGGTATAGCAACAAAGTAGTGGAACAGTAACTATTTACAGATTCAGGGTATCGAGGTTTATTCTCTTAGTAGGTTGCCAGACATCAGCTGATGGTGGACACCTCCCGACCGTGCAAGCTTCAGCCCTTGGTCCATGGCTGATGCGGCGGTAGTTTGTTCCCTCTCTTTCCAGTCCTTCCATTGTAGGATCAAGTACCGCTTATATTGTTCCCAATTCAGCACGGCAACGGTGTGACCTTCTCGCCGGACTCCATCCAGCCCAATTCAGGGGGCCTCCCACCGGAGGATAACTCCCTCCGGGCTCACATCTACGAACTCCCCCGTCTGGGTTGGTGGTAGAGGTATCAGCCTCCCCGTTGCGCCGGGGGATAATACCCCTAGCCCCGCCAAGAGGAAACGGTTATTGTGGGGGCGGGGATCGGTCGCAGGATCGGGGTCGGTCGGGGGAGCAGGGACGCTTTCTATACCTGCGGCTGATGTGATTCCACCGAGGCCGGTCCGTTCCATTAACGAGGACGCTGGAGTCGGCCGCAGCCCGGACCGCGGCTCCTCCCCGGCAGTCTCCGGATACGGCTCCGCTCCCCATAGCTCCTCTTCGGCTAGTTCCGAGATCGGGATTGGTAGGCTCAGCTCCGCTACCGGCTCCGAAGAACTCAGGTCCTCCTGCTGCGGCGGACGCGGGTCCTCTTCTGATGGATGAGGACAAGCCGAGTTCACCTCGCCGTTGTTCGGGCCCCCGCTGTTCATCGTCACTGTCCGGCATTCGAGGGCAGGGCATGTATTGGACTCTGCCATTTCTCCAAGGTCGAGGTCCTCCTTTACCTCGTTCCCGCCATCGCAAGTCAGGGGGCGGTTCTCTGCTTTGAGGCAGGTCATCGCTTTGCAACAAGAGGCGCAGGGGGCGATCACCGCTTCTGGCGCCACTTTGGTAGTCCCCTCCCATGGCACGCCCTCCTGCTTCTCTAGCGTAGCAATGGCGGCGGTTTTTGGCGGGAACTTTTGGCGGTAAATGGCGCAGCACAGTCTTTGCAATAAAGTACAGTTCAAGCACAACAAATTACAGTTCCAAGGCACACATGACCTGATTCCTCAGGCTTAAGTAGATCCTGTTCGTGACGCCAAGTTGTAGCGCCCCCACCGCCGCAGGGCCGAGGGGTACCCGGTACCGGGCCTCTGAGTCTCTGCTCCTGGGGTTGTCACGGCGGCTAGGCCCCGGTCCGTGACCCTGCCGTGGGGCGCACAGTCAATGCTAGGTGTGGATGTTGGTGGTGCAGTTGTGGGGTGCAGGTCGCGGTAAATAACGAGGACACCAGGTTGCAGTCTCTTTACCTCTTTACTGGAGATCTCTGAGTCCTCAGTCCAGAATACGGTTCACCAGGCTGCGCAAGTCCGGCCGGTCCAATGGCACCTCCAGAGTTCACTTCACAGGTGGAAATCGGTGCCTTCCTTCTTAGCGCTATGTGTTGTAGTCCTTCCCTGCTGTGCTTACGGAAAGTACCCCACAACTGTTGTGTCTGTTTCTTAAGTTCCCTCACAACTCGATTAAATGATGTTCTTCTAATCGTCCGTCCCTTCCTGATGTTACAGTTAGAACGGCACCCGTTTGTCGGGTAGGCCTGGAGTTCTTCCGGGACCCTAGAGACGCCCCTCTCCCGCAATTGCCTCCCAAGACTTCATAGGTGATATGTGTTAGACAGCCCGCCTTAAACTGACTGTCCTGCCGCTGTTTAGAGTATTGCTTGAAGCTGAATGTTATAATACTCCCTCGGCGTTCCGGCCACCGGTAGTGCGCCTCAGTAGGGTGTTGCTCTGGTCTTACAGCACGACCCCTACTGGAATTCTCCTATCGCTTGATCTCGTTTCTCACTCAGCACAATCTATCTCGCTTCTAGTCCTTTCTTGGGCCCCGCCGCTTCCCGGAGCTGGCGCGGACCCGTTACGTTCTTTCCAATGCCAAGCCTCTGTCAGGATCCCACCCCTGACAGAGACCCTACTGTCTCTTCCTCCACAACACCCTCTGCCACTAGGTGTTGCTTCGTCCAATCCAGTCAGCTTTCTGATCTAACTTCCTGCCTGACCCCCAGTTTACCCACTATGGTGGGGAGTGGCCTAATGAATAGAACCCTTAGCTCCCCCCGGAGGCCCGGCTGTGAAATGTATTGGTGTCTGTGATACCTGATCAGCTGAACTCCTTCAGTGCCATCGGACGCACCGTAGCTCCCCATAGTGGCGGAGCCACAGTACTGCAACGACCAGGACTCTGGGGCGCTGCACATCCGTAATATACGGTCTTGTATGGCCGTAGAAAATCACAGCATGCTGCGTTTGTCGCCGTATTGCGCAAAAAAAATCGCCAATGAAAGTTTATGGGGGCGAGAAAAATTCGGATTCCACACGGACCAGCAGTGTGACTTGCGAGAAATACGCAGCGGTGTTCTATAGAAAAGCCGGTAATTCAATTGCCGGCTTTTCATTTCTCCTTCACAAACCCGACAGGATATGAGACATGATTACATACAGTAAACCATCTCATATCCCCCTTTTTTTTTGCATATTCCACACTACTAATGTTAGTAGTGTGTATGTGCAAAATTTGGGCGCTGTAGCTGCTAAAATAAAGGGTTAAATGGCGGAAAAAATTGGCGTGGGCTCCCGCACAATTTTCTCTGCCAGAGTGGTAACGCCAGTGACTGAGGGCAGATATTAATAGCCAGGAGAGGGTCCATGGTTATTGGCCCCCCCGTGGCTACAAACATCTGCCCCCAGCCACCCCAGAAAAGGCACATCTGGAAGATGCGCCTATTCTGGCACTTGGCCACTCTCTTCCCACTCCCTGTAGCGGTGGGATATGGGGTAATGAAGGGTTAATGCCACCTTGCTATTATCGCGCTGAATTAAACATAAATACAGAATATATACAGTATATATATATGTGTGTCTCAATGACATATATATATATATATATATATATATATATGTCATTGAGACACACATATATATATACTGTATATATGTTTTAACAAACATTTGAGCACATAAATCCATTAGATGTCGGTTTTGCAAGCCAGCGAGAAAATCTCGCAGTACGGATGCCATACGGATTACATACGGAGGATGCCATGCGCAAAATACGCTGACACACCCTGCCTACGGATGACATACGGATCACTATTTTGGGAACATTTCTGCGTATTACGGCTGTAAAAAACGGACTGTATTTACATACGCTGAGTGTGACGCCTGCCTAAGACTGTGATATTGAAGGTATTAAACCCATGTGGGCGTGATATAAGGTCATAAAAGATCATGTTCATATGCGTTTAACGCCTTCATTATTGTCAGTGACACTCGCCCTCAAGCACAGTCTAACAATAGATTTATTTAGTTTCTCTGTTTTTTCACTCATCCGCACATTCAGCCATACATCTCACTGTCCAAACGTCTCAATTGGTCAGCTGCTGTGCTGGGTTAATTATTTTACAGCCAGGAGCTGCGCTAAAGCACTCGCTCGTGGCTGTAATCCCCGGGGAATGAAGGAAATCTGAGTGATCTGTACTTACATTGAGTTGCGGTGAGGCGCCCTCTGGTGGATGAACTCATATGAACTCGAGCGTGGGAACTTTTCCAAGGCTGCAGTTCATGAGAACATCCACCAGAGGGCGCCTCACCGCAACTCAATGTAAGTATAGATCACTCAGCTTTCCTTTCATTACCCGGGGATTACAGACACGAGCGAGTGCTTTAGCGCAGCTCCTGGCTGTAAAATAATTAACCCCTTCAGATGGATTACCTCGTGGGACGTGACGGTTCATCTGAGGGTATGTATCTTGTGCGTTTATTATTTTGCCATGCGAGGGTGTTCTGATGGATTGAGAGAGCAATAAAATACTAAAACAACCTGTGTGTTTATTTCATTAAAATAATTTTAAATCATGTATGTGTGTGTGTGTGTGTGTGTTTTTTTAACCCTTTAAGACAATTGGATTAATAATGGATAGGTGTCATAATTGACGCCTCTCCATTATTAATCTGGCCTAATGTCACCTTACAATAGCAAGGTGGCATTAACCCTTCATTACCCCATATCCCACCGCTACAGGGAGTGGGAAGAGAGTGGCCAAGTGCCAGAATAGGCGCATCTTCCAGATGTGCCTTTTCTGGGGTGGCTGGGGGCAGATGTTTTTAGCCACGGGGGGGCCAATAACCATGGACCCTCTCCTGGCTATTAATATCTGCCGTCAGTCACTGGCTTTACCGCTCTGGCGGAGAAAATTGCGCGGGAGCCTACGCCAATTTTTCCCGCCATTTAACCCTTTATTTGAGCAACTACAGGGGCCAAATTTTGCACATACACACTACTAACATTAGTAGTGTGGAATATGCAAAAAAAAGGGGGATATGAGATGGTTTACTATATGTAATCATGTCTCATATCCTGTCGGGTTTGGGAAGGAGAAATGAGAAGCCGGCAATTGAATTGCCGGCTTTTCTATAGAACACCGCTGCGTATTTCTCGCAATGCACACGCATGGTCCGTGTGTAATCCGATTTATTCTCGCCCCCATAGACTTGCATTGGCGAGTCTCGGCCGAGATACGCTGACAATCGCAGCATGCTGCGATTTCACTCGGATCCTGAATACGGTGGAGAAAATATCGGATGATGGGAGCTGCACCATAGATTAACATTGGGCCGAGTGCTATGCGATTTTTTATCGCATAGCACTCGTCCGTATTACGGTCTAGTGTGACCCCGGCCTTACACTCTCAATGTTCAGTGAAAAACAGAGAAGCAGAAGAGAAGCTCGTTGTGACAGGACCACAAGTGTAAATGTCGCATATGAGTGAAGTGTCCATGTGACGACTGGAACCTGCAGAGCTGAATCCTGACATCGCAGCTTCTAAATTCTCACAACTCATGCACTGCACACGTTTAGGATTCTCCCTTGACGGTGGACAGTCATGTCAGCACAAGCATGCGATTTGTATACTTCTAACCACATTCCGACTAGACGTGCCCGGCCGCGCTCAGTTCATTTTCATTGAGTGAGGCCACACATGTCTAGTCAGCACGTGACCGCATGTATGTAAATCGCCAGCACGAGAGAATCCTGACAGCGTGCAGGGCGCACTGTGAGAAGTCAGAAGTCTGCAGTCACGAAGAATGACTGCAGACTCATTACAAACCTGGACATCCCCTTTAATGCTCCTAACATAAATAAAAACATGAGAGTCAGTATCACAAATAACATTTACATCCAGGTACCTTATTGATGACGTCATCTCTGGAGTAATTCTCCTTCTTTTCTTCATCTTGTCCAGACCCCATGATGAGTTTTCTCATCCACAGCCGTCTCTGCAGACTTCCATCTTCTCTGCTCTTTTGCAGAAAATCTCCACATGACGCCCTTAAAGATACAAGTGTCATTATAATGCTCCTGAATGAAAAATTGCCCCTCGCTATATTGTCTGCACAAAATATGACCCCACACTGTCCCTCTTATGGTATATGCTCCTCACACTGACCTCTCCTTTCTATACCGGCCCCCTCTTCACACTGTCCTCTCACACTGTGTCCCCCTATAGGGCCCAGTATTTATACTGTTCTCTCTCATCACACTCCCCCTCCTTGGTATACTGTCCCCTCCTGGCTGTGCCCTTACACTGTCCCCCCATGCTACGCCCCCACTACTCAGTTTCTATTCTGTGCCCACTCACTTTTCTCCCCCCATACGGTCTCCTCACACTATTCCCCTCCCTCCTCATACTGTCTCCTCTCATATCACCCTGTTCACCATACTGTCTCCTCATATATTTACCCCCTCACTTTCTATACTGTCTGCTCACCTAACTCCCCATACTGTGTCTCCACACATCTCATCATCCTCACTCCCCGTACTGTCTACATACATTTTTCACATCGCTACTCTTACTGTGTCCACATACATTCCCCCGTTCGCTCCTCATGCTGTCTGCACCCATCCCTCATACTGTTTTCTCATACATGCCCCCCATTCCCCAGTACTGTTTCCTCATACATGCCCCCAATTCCCTCGTACTGTTTCCTCATACATGTCCCCCATTCTCCTGTACTGTTTCTTCATATATGCCCATTATTTTCCTCTGCCCCACCCCATCATTGCTCTCTTCACGACCTCCATCTTTGCCTTCACCACCACCACATAATTTCCCATTCCACAACCTCCATCATTTCCTCCTTCCCCAGCACTCTCATCATTGCCCATTCCACCACCTCCATCATTTCCTCCTTTGCCTTTTCCACCATATCCATCATTTTCTCTTCCCCCACCATCCCCATCATTGCCCTTTCCACCACCATCATCATCATTGTCCTTTCCGCCACCATCACCATACTTGCCCATTCCACCACCTCCATCATTTTCTCCCCCTCCAATATCATCAGTGTGCTTTCCACCACCACCATCCTTGTCCATTCTACCACCTCTATCATTTCTTCCCCCCTCTTTATTGCCCTATCCACCACCTCCATGATTTCCTCTTCCCCCACCATCATTGCATTCTTCCCCCATCACCATCATAGCCCATTCCAATTTCCACCTCCATCATTGTCTCCACCACACCCATCATTGCCCATTTCTCCATCATTTCCTCCCCTCACCCGATCATTGCCCATTTCACCACATCCATCATTTCCTCCTCCCCCTCCATCCCAATTATTGCCCTCTCCCCATCAGCCCCATCATTGCCCTCGCCTCTCCTCCTTGTACACACACAAAACCATTTACCTTTCTGCACATTCACCCGCAGCGCTACGCATGCACACATACACACAGCACCTCTCACCTATATATACACACACACACACACACACACACACACACAGAGCACCTCTATACACATACACACACACACACAACACCTCTCACCTATATATGCGGCGCCCCCGCACCGCCGCAGGGCCGAGGGGTACCCGGAGCCGGGCCTCTAGTTCTCAGTCTCGGGGTTGTCACGGTGGCTAGACCCGGTCCGTGGCCCTGTCCGTCAGTGGGGGACGTCCGGTGTAATAGGTGGTAGTAATGGTAGCGATGGAGCGGTGCGGTTGTGGGGTGTAAGTCGCGGAAAATAACGAGGACACCAGGTTGCAGTCTCTTTACCTCTTTACTGGAGATCTCTGAGTCCTCAGTCCAGAACACGGTTCACCAGGCTACGCAAGTCCGACCGGTCCAATGGCACCTCCAGAGTTCTCCTCTCAGGTGGAAATCTGTGCCTTCCTTCTAGCGCTATGTGTTGTAGTCCTTCCCTGCTGTGCTCACGGAAAGTAACCCCACAACGGTTGTGTCTGTTTCTTAAGTTCCCTCACAACTCGATTTGATGTTCCTCTGTAATCCACCCCTTCCCTGTATTCAGGTTGGAATGGCACCCGTTTGTCAGGTAGGCCTGGAGTTCTTCCGGGACCCTAGAGTCGCCCCTCTCCCGCAATTGCCCCCCAAGACTTCATAGGTGATATGTGGTAGACAGCCCGCCTGAGACCGACTGTCCTGCCGCTGTTTGGAGTATGGCTTGAAGCTGTATTCTAATCCACTCCCTCGGCGTTCCGGCCACCGGTATTGCGCCTCAGCAGGGTGCTGCCTCTTTCAACAAAACCCCTGCTGGTATTCTCCTTCTGCTTGATCTCGTTTCTCACTCAGCACAATCTATCTCGCTTCTAGTCCTTTCTTGAGTCCCGCCGCTTCCAGGAGCCTGCGCGGACCCGTTACGTTCTTTCAATGCCAAGCCTCTGCCAGGATCCCACCCCTGGCAGAGACCCCACAGTCTCTCCCTTCACAACACCCCCTGCCACAGGGTGTTGCTCCGTTCAATCCCGTCAGCGTTCTGTTCTAACTTCCTGCCTGACCCCCAGTTTACCCACTATGGTGGGGAGTGGCCTAATGAATAGCACCCTTAGCTCCCCCCGGAGGCCCAGCTATGAAACATATTGGTGTCTGTGATACCTGATTGGAGGAACTCCTTCGGTGCCATCGAACGTACCATGGCTCCCCTTAGCGGCGAAGCCACAGCACTGCAACGACCAGGACTCTGGGGCGCTGCACTCCCCCCTGGTTAAACACAGTACTCCGGGACTGGGAAGAAAAACAACAATACAGATTAGTAAACAGACATACAATTTTGTTGAGTGCAAAACAATAAGTATACTTGAACAGACTTCCCTTTATGGGAGGTGAGGACACTTTTAACGTTACAAACATGGTCAACATTATAAATTACAGGCTATACATAACTCCTGTTACCCAACCGGGTATTCTACTTAGTGCAAATTCTGGAACAATAAATTAACATTGCCTTTAAGAAACATACACTCTTAGTTTACCAAAGGCCTTCCTATAATCACATTACAGGGTAAGGTAACTTCACATTCTCCTACTTTGAACCTGCAGGACCGCCTGTCCCTATGGCACCAGACCTACTGCCTCTCCTTTCTTTTACAGGACCGCCCCGTTCAGCCAGGGCCTACTGCCTTTCGCTACTATACATAGTATAGACATAACATTCCTTTCGTTTAAAGAACTCTGAGCCCGCTCTACTCGGCTCCTTTAAGGACTCACTCTCTAACCCCTACGGGTTCGCCTTCTGTCCTTAGTAACAAAGTAACTTTCTATGGGGACGCAGGGTTGACCTTCTATCCTCACCTTCATCATTACTTCCTTACTTTCAGCTATGCAGATCTCTATCTCTACCCCTACGGGCTCTCTGCATCTTTTCTTTCTGCAAAACATTATTTAGATTTCACATTTCAACAAATTCAACACATATAACTTAGCATGTAAAACAGTTACATTTCTTTTTCAAGCTTCATTATCACATTACTGTTCTGCAACAGTATCTTTCTCAAGTTCAATTTCACACATCCCCTTTAAGAGGGGACCAAGTCTTTCTGAGGTAGCTCGTCTTCTCAGCCTACCAGCCCACGCAAAGGTTCCGGTATGGTATCTTCGCAAAGTGTCTTTAACTAGAACCGGTAGGAAAGGTATCTTCACAAAGTGTCTTTGGCTCAAACCAATAGGGAGCACCTTTAAGAAGGTGCAAACTATTTACAAAAGAAAGTTCGAATCATGCACAGTCCATGATTTCTGCAGTTTGTGTAACTTGGTGCAAAAACTTCAAGAAAAAGAAAAACAAACAAAGGGGATCCCGGGTCAACAAAGGGATCCATTAACCCTAGACAGGTTTAGCAGCAACTCAAAAGAACAAACAGTAACTATTTACATTTTCACAAAGCGAAATCTTACTCTTCTTTCAGAAGTTTCCATGAGGCGCCACCTGGCGGGCGGACCCCTGCAATTCAGGTTTCAGGTCCACTCCCGCTGCCAGATTCACCCCATGGGTTCGGGTCTGTTGCACGACCAGGTCGTGCGCGGCGATCAAGGTCTGTGTCCCCACTTCTCTCTGTGCTGGTACATCCGGAACATCGGTCACTCGAAGGGGCACCTCCTTAGGCACGACGGTGGTGGCGGCGATCGGGTGGCAGATCGCAAGTTCTGTGGTCAGGCAGGTGGGGCCGACCAGGGTGGTTACAGATCGGTCACACAGCGGCACTTTGGCCACAGGGGCTGGTTTCTCTTTCTTGTAGACGTTCAGAGCGAACCACCCCTTTTCCCCAAGATGCCGGGTGTAGGTAACACTGTCTCCCGGATAGAGGTCTCGATCGGGGTGACCCTCTCTAAGGTGTGACTCGACATCCCGTCGGTTAACAAAGACCTCCGCGTATAGCCCCGGTTCTTTAATGAAGCCCCAGCCTCTTTGGAGTTTAAAGACGGTGATGATGCCCTGCCTGCGCGGGGCCTGGTGAGTGGTGGGGTCCTTACGGGCCCGGTCCTTGACCGCCAAATCTTTTTGATGGTAGGCCTCCCGTTTAGCCTGATGTGTTTCTTCTTCCTCTCGCCACCGCTGTTCTAGCTGGATCTGGTATTCTTCCCAGCTTAGGGCCTGTACCATTTCTCCCTTCTGGGTCTCCACCCCGGGGAACCCCATGAGATTGGATCCAGGGTTCACCCAGCGGCACACCGTGCGCTCCGCGCTGACCTCACACGGCAAGGGAGTAGGGGTGATTGGGGCTCGCATACGGTGTTCCATGCCCGTGGCTTCCTCCCATGGTAACAGGCGCTGAAGTCTATGGGTCCCCGGGAGAGGTGGTGCTGCTACGGGACCCACTAACACACCCTCTGCTGGTGGGGCAGGATCGGCGGACTCACCCACTGGTACGATTCCACTTTCCGCAACAGGTCCCGCTGGTTCTTCCGATGTCCGGGAATCCACTGCCGGTCCCACCTGATGCGGGGCCTGGACTCTTACACGCAGTTGGAGGAGCTGGTTATATAAATCCTCCATCTCGGCTCTCAGGAATTTGGTGTTATCCACGGAGGACAGGCTGCTGGGCTCATCCGGGTAGTCAGGGGAGACTTCCACTTCAACCCCGCTGTCGGGTTCGGAGCTGCTGGCCATAGCGTCCTCCACGTGGGTCGCTTCCTGGTCTTTTTCCCGCTCTCTCCTGCGTGAGCAGTTTCGTTTTCTCTGCCTCCGCCCCCCATTAAGGATTAGGAGGCGGATCTCTGCTGCTGACGGACACGTCCTCACTGCACAGAAATATTTAGACTGGGCGGCCATTATTCTTCGCGCTCTCCAGCTCGTCTACGCCCACTCCACGCCCCTCTTCTCTTCCTGCGCTTTCCTCAGCGCTGCAATGGCGGCGGATTTTGGCGGCAACTGGCGCAGCACAGTCTTTGTAATAAAGTACAGTCCAAGCACAACAAATCACAGTCTCTAGGCACACATGACCTGATTCTTCAGGCTTAAGTAGATCCTGTTCGTGACGCCAAGTCTGCGGCGCCCCCGCACCGCCGCAGGGCCGAGGGGTACCCGGAGCCGGGCCTCTAGTTCTCAGTCTCGGGGTTGTCACGGTGGCTAGACCCGGTCCGTGGCCCTGTCCGTCAGTGGGGGACGTCCGGTGTAATAGGTGGTAGTAATGGTAGCGATGGAGCGGTGCGGTTGTGGGGTGTAAGTCGCGGAAAATAACGAGGACACCAGGTTGCAGTCTCTTTACCTCTTTACTGGAGATCTCTGAGTCCTCAGTCCAGAACACGGTTCACCAGGCTACGCAAGTCCGGCCGGTCCAATGGCACCTCCAGAGTTCTCCTTCTCAGGTGGAAATCTGTGCCTTCCTTCTAGCGCTATGTGTTGTAGTCCTTCCCTGCTGTGCTCATGGAAAGTAACCCCACAACGGTTGTGTCTGTTTCTTAAGTTCCCTCACAACTCGATTTGATGTTCCTCTGTAATCCACCCCTTCCCTGTATTCAGGTTGGAATGGCACCCGTTTGTCAGGTAGGCCTGGAGTTCTTCCGGGACCCTAGAGTCGCCCCTCTCCCGCAATTGCCCCCCAAGACTTCATAGGTGATATGTGGTAGACAGCCCGCCTGAGACCGACTGTCCTGCCGCTGTTTGGAGTATGGCTTGAAGCTGTATTCTAATCCACTCCCTCGGCATTCCGGCCACCGGTATTGCGCCTCAGCAGGGTGCTGCCTCTTTCAACAAAACCCCTGCTGGTATTCTCCTTCTGCTTGATCTCGTTTCTCACTCAGCACAATCTATCTCGCTTCTAGTCCTTTCTTGAGTCCCGCCGCTTCCAGGAGCCTGCGCGGACCCGTTACGTTCTTTCAATGCCAAGCCTCTGCCAGGATCCCACCCCTGGCAGAGACCCCACAGTCTCTCCCTTCACAACACCCCCTGCCACAGGGTGTTGCTCCGTTCAATCCCGTCAGCGTTCTGTTCTAACTTCCTGCCTGACCCCCAGTTTACCCACTATGGTGGGGAGTGGCCTAATGAATAGCACCCTTAGCTCCCCCCGGAGGCCCAGCTATGAAACATATTGGTGTCTGTGATACCTGATTGGAGGAACTCCTTCGGTGCCATCGAACGTACCATGGCTCCCCTTAGCGGCGAAGCCACAGCACTGCAACGACCAGGACTCTGGGGCGCTGCATATACACACACACACACACAACACACATACAGCACCTCTCACTATATATATATACACACACACCAGCACCTCTCACCTCTATATATACACACACAGCACCTCTATATATATACACACACACAGCACCTCTCACCTATATACACACACAAGCACAACACACACAGCACCTCTCACCTATATACACACACAAGCACAACACACACAGCACCTCTCACCTATATATACACACACACACACACACACACACACACACAGCACCTCTATATATACACACACACACACACACACACACACACACAGCACCTCTCACCTCTCTATACAGACACACACACAGCACCTCTCACCTCATACATATACACACACAGCACCTCTCACCTCTATATATACACACACAGCACCTCTCTATACAGACACACACACAGCACCTCTCTCTCTATATATATATATACACACAGCACCTCTCACCTCTATATATACACACACAGCACCTCTCACCTCTCTATACAGACACACACACAGCACCTCTATATATACACACAGCACCTCTCACCTATATATATATACACACACAAAGCACTTCTCACATCTATATATACACACACAGCACCTCTCACCTCTCTATACAGACACACACACAGCACCTCTATATATACACACAGCACCTCTCACCTATATATATATATATATATATATATATACACACACACAAAGCACTTCTCACATCTATATATACACACACAGCACCTCTCACCTCTCTATACAGACACACACACACACACACACACACACACACAGCACCTCTATATATACACACAGCACCTCTCACCTATATATATATACTGTATATATACACACAAGGCACTTCTCACATCTAGGGTTGAGCGACTTTTATTTTTATAGGATCGGGTCGGGTTTCACGAAACCCGACTTTCTCAAAAGTCGGGTCGAGTGAAATCTGCCGATCCTATAAAAAAGTCGGGGTCGGGGTCGGCCGAAACACGAAACCCAATGCAGTGCAATGGGATACTATGGTTCCCAGGGTCTGAAGGAGAGGAAACTCTCCTTCAGGCCCTGGGATCCATATTTAAGTGTAAAATAAAGAATTAAAATAAAAAATATTGATATACTCACCTCTCCGGAGGCCCCTGCACCTTACCGCTGGTAACCGGCAGCCTTCTTTGCTTAAAATGAGCGCGTTTAGCGCCTTCCATGACGTCACGGCTTCTGATTGGTCGCGTGCCGCTCATGTGACCGCCACGCGACCAATCACAAGCCGTGGCGTAATTCTCAGGTCCTAAATTCATCATTCTAGGAATTTAGGACATGAGAATTACGTCACGGCTTGTGATTGGTCGCTGAGCGGTCACGTGGGCGGCCGCGACCAATCACAAGCCGTGACGTCATCTAAGGCCCTTCACGCGCTCATTCTTAAGAAGGAAGGCTGCCGGAAAGAAGCCGAGGGTGAGTATATTCCTATTAGGTACAGTGGGGCAAAAAAGTATTTAGTCAGTCAGCAATAGTGCAAGTTCTACCACTTAAAAAGATGAGAGGCGTCTGTAATTTACATCATAGGTAGACCTCAACTATGGGAGACAAACTGAGTAAAAAAAATCCAGAAAATCACATTGTCTGTTTTTTTAACATTTTATTTGCATATTATGGTGGAAAATAAGTATTTGGTCAGAAACAAACAATCAAGATTTCTGGCTCTCACAGACCTGTAACTTCTTCTTTAAGAGTCTCCTCTTTCCTCCACTCATTACCTGTAGTAATGGCACCTGTTTAAACTTGTTATCAGTGTAAAAAGACACCTGTGCACACCCTCAAACAGTCACACTCCAAACTCCACTATGGTGAAGACCAAAGAGCTGTCAAAGGACACCAGAAACAAAATTGTAGCCCTGCACCAGCCTGGGAAAACTGAATCTGCAATAGCCAACCAGCTTGGAGTGAAGAAATCAACAGTGGGAGCAATAATTAGAAAATGGAAGACATACAAGACCACTGATAATCTCCCTCGATCTGGGGCTCCACGCAAAATCCCACCCCGTGGGGTCAGAATGATCACAAGAACGGTGAGCAAAAATCCCAGAACCACGCGGGGGGACCTAGTGAATGAACTGCAGAGAGCTGGGACCAATGTAACAAGGCCTACCATAAGTAACACACTACGCCACCATGGACTCAGATCCTGCAGTGCCAGACGTGTCCCACCGCTTAAGCCAGTACATGTCCGGGCCCATCTGAAGTTTGCTAGAGAGCATTTGGATGATCCAGAGGAGTTTTGGGAGAATGTCCTATGGTCTGATGAAACCAAACTGGAACTGTTTGGTAGAAACACAACTTGTCGTGTTTGGAGGAAAAAGAATACTGAGTTGCATCCATCAAACACCATACCTACTGTAAAGCATGGTGGTGGAAACATCATGCTTTGGGGCTGTTTCTCTGCAAAGGGGCCAGGACGACTGATCCGGGTACATGAAAGAATGAATGGGGCCATGTATCGTGAGATTTTGAGTGCAAACCTCCTTCCATCAGCAAGGGCATTGAAGATGAAACGTGGCTGGGTCTTTCAACATGACAATGATCCAAAGCACACCGCCAGGGCAACGAAGGAGTGGCTTCGTAAGAAGCATTTCAAGGTCCTGGAGTGGCCTAGCTAGTCTCCAGATCTCAACCCTATAGAAAACCTTTGGAGGGAGTTGAAAGTCCGTGTCGCCAAGCGAAAAGCCAAAAACATCACTGCTCTAGAGGAGATCTGCATGGAGGAATGGGCCAACATACCAACAACAGTGTGTGGCAACCTTGTGAAGACTTACAGAAAACGTTTGACCTCTGTCATTGCCAACAAAGGATATATTACAAAGTATTGAGATGAAATTTTGTTTCTGACCAAATACTTATTTTCCACCATAATATGCAAATAAAATGATAAAAAAACAGACAATGTGATTTTCTGGATTTTTTTTTCTCAGTTTGTCTCCCATAGTTGAGGTCTACCTATGATGTAAATTACAGACGCCTCTCATCTTTTTAAGTGGTGGAACTTGCACTATTGCTGACTGACTAAATACTTTTTTGCCCCACTGTATATACTCACCCTCGGAGGCACCCTGCTTCTTTCCGGAAGCCTTCCTTCTTAAGAATGAGCGCGTGAAGGGCCTTAGATGACGTCACGGCTTGTGATTGGTCGCGGCCGCCCACGTGACCGCTCAGCGACCAATCACAAGCCGTGACGTAATTCTCATGTCCTAAATTCCTACAATGAGGAATTTAGGACCTGAGAATTACGTCACGGCTTGTGATTGGTCGCGTGGCGGTCACATGAGCGGCACGCGACCAATCAGAAGCCGTGACGTCATGGAAGGCGCTAAACGCGCTCATTTTAAGCAAAGAAGGCTGCCGGTTACCAGCGGCGATGTCCAGGGGCCTCCGGAGAGGTGAGTATATCAATATTTTTTATTTTAATTCTTTATTTTACACTTAAATGTGGATTCCGATACCGATTTCCGATATCGCAAACATATCGGAACTCGGTATCGGAATTCCGATACCAGATTCAGAAGATCGCCGACCTCATGGCCGACCCCACACAGGGGTCAGGTCGGGTTTCATGAAACCTGACTTTGCCAAAAGTCGGCGACTTCTGAAAATGGCCGACCCGTTTCGCTCAACCCTACTCACATCTATATATACACACACAGAACCTCTCACCTTTCTATACACACACACAGCACCTCTCACCTATATACACACACACACACACAGCACCTCTATATATACACACAGCACCTCTCACCTATATACACACACGGCACCCATATATATACACACAGCACCTCTCACCTATACATACACACACACACACACAGAACCTCTCAACTCTATATATATATATACACACACACACACACACAACCTCTCCACACGCTCTGAGTCTGCCGCAGCATCTGACCGCCTTCCTCTGACACAGCCGGCCACTGAATGATGACGTCATCCAGCGGTGCTGCCTGTGTGAGAGGAAGCGCGGGCAGGAAGACAGATCGCTGCAGCTCCGCTGCTATTCTCTCTTGTAGGCAGCGGAGCTGCAGGGATTTCTCCCTGCACGTCGCAACCACCCTGCAGGGGCCCCCCTCCATCTCCGCCGGACCCCGGTGCAGCTGCAGCGCCCCCACCGCCGCAGGGCCGAGGGGTACCCGGTACCGGGCCTCTAAGTCTCTGCTCTGGGGTTGTCACGGTGGCTAGACCCGGTCCGTGACCCTGCTGAGGGGCGTACAATGAAGGTGGAGGGAATAGTGATGATGTTATGGTGCGGTGCAGTGCCGGTCGCAGTAAATCACAAGGACACAGGGGTGCAGTCTCTTTACCTCTTTACTGAAGATCTCAAGTCCTCAATCCGGAATACGGTTAACCAGGCTGCGCAAGTCCGGCCGGTCCAATGGCACCTCCAGGATTCCCTTTGCAGGTGGAAATCAGTATCTACCTGCTAGCGCTTGTGTGTTGTGGTCCTCCCCTGCTGAGCTTACGGGATAGTACCCCACAACTGTTGTGTCTGTTTCTCGTGTTCCCTCAGTCACAACTCGTTCGGATGATGTTCTTCTCCTCCGTCCCTCCCTGATGTTCTGGTTAGGACGGCACCCGTATGACGAGTAGGCTCGGAGCTCTTCCGGGACTCTAGAGTCGCCCCTCTCCTAGTGTGCCCCCCATGTCTTCATAGGTGATGTATGTGAGACAGCCCGCCTGTGACTGACTGTCCTGCCGTTGGTTTGAAGTATGGCTTGGAACTCTATACTTCCTCGGCGTTCCGGCCACCGGTAAATTGCGCCTCAGTAGGATGTTGCCTCAGTCTTACAGCACGACTCCTACTGGAATTTCTCCTTCTATTTGATCTCGTTTCTCACTCAGCACAATAAATCCCGCTTCTGATCCTTTCTTAGGGCACCGCCGCTATACTGAGCAGGCACGGTCCCGTAACGTTCTTTCCAATTGCCAGGCCTCTGTCAGGATCCCAGCCCTGACAGGGACCCTACCGAATCTTCCCCCACAACACCCTCTGCCACAAGGTGTTGCCTGGTTCCAACCCAGTCAGCTTTCTCTTCTGACTTCCTGCCTAACCCCCAGTTTTACCAGATTGTGAGGAGTGGCCTAATGAATAGCACCCTTAGCTCCCCCTGGAGGCCAGACTGTGAAATGTATTGGTGTATGTGATACCTGGTCAGATGAATCCCTTCAGTGCCATCGGACGTACCATAGCCCCCCTTAGTGGCGGAGCCACAGTACTGCAGCAACCAGGACTCTGGGGCGCTGCATTGCCGCACAGGCTGCACATGCGGTATGTCCGCACATGTTGGGAGCCGACGCGCTGCAGCTTCTGTGTGCTGGCTGTCAGCTTGACAGTCGGCACAGAGAACAGCCAACTCTCAATCCGGGGGGCGGCAGAATGCATCCGCCAGGGGAGACATTGCGGATCGATGAATTAGGCTGCCCGACTGCGCCCCCCTGCCGACTGTGCCTGGGGTACATGCCCCGTCTGCCCCCCCAGTTACGCCACTGAGTGGTGGTCTCATCAGTATTTTGCACCTGTGTCGCCGCCATCTTTGCTACTTGGGTTTGCTGCATCCTGCATTAGTTCTGAGATCTGGGTAGGTTAGTACTGCGGCCCCTTTTTTGCTGTGTTTATTCTTAAAATGCAAAACTGCCAAGGAAGAAAACCTTAAAAAAAAATTCATGCATCGTATAAGTATTCAAACATAAATACTGACGTGCCTTTTGTGCAATGAAACGTTGGGCCTCCGTGACGGCTCCTAAATGCCCCAACACTGCAGCTGAGAGGTCGGATCTTGCATTTATTGTGTTCTGCTCTTATAAATCGACCTATGGATTCATAAAATGCTGCGTGGAAGGAACTTTGCTGACAAAGGGCGTCGTACGTGGAGACGCCACCTCTCTACTGGTCCGAGCGTGTGAGATAATCTGGGGGAAGTGATAAGAAATGAGAAGACTTCAGTATATTGTCTGCATTTCTATAGATTTTCAGTTTCAACATTACTGGACGAATACCGCAGGTTACTGGGGTTTTTTTCTTCACTGGTTTTCATGACGTTCTCTCTAGACAGTTTCTTAAAGTTACCGTAAGTTTATATTACTAATCATAGGAAAACCCGTGAAAAACCCTTAATATCGGTGATATGAAAAATGTCTACAAATTGGTATTTTTTATCAAAGCTTTTTACCATAAAATGATAATTTATAGGCACAATCCGTGTGGATCCATGTGGCTAGTGCGCTGCAGGTATTGAGTGTTTCCTTAGTGGCTGTATGCAGCTGTCTACATGCTATAAATCAGTATTTTCATGCAGATTCTGTAAGGTTTCAGCTTCTCTTGACAACAAAAACGCTGCTGAAAATTAGCCTTTTTGCCTACATGCATTTTTTCCCTGTGCATTCAATGGGGCAAAAACGAACAAAGAATTGACATTCTGCGGATGTAAACGCACAGCAATACCTGATCATGTGCGCAACACTTCAGGATTCTCATAGACTTTGCTGGCATATGGATCCCTTAGTGTTTTTGGGCCAATTCTGTGCAGGAAAAAAACAGCCTAAGGCCATGTTCACACTTTGCGGTTTTTACCGCGGATCCGCTGCGATTTTGATGCTGCGGGTCCGCAGCAGTTTCCATTGCGTTTACATTAACATGTAAACCCTATGGAAACCGCAAACTGCAGTGCACATGCTGCGGGAAAAACCGCGCAGAAACGCAGCTGTTTAAAACCCGCAGCATGTCACTTCTTTGTGCAGAATCGCAGCGATTCTGCACCCATAGGAATGCATTGTTCCGCTTACTTCCCGCATGGGGCTGTGCCCACGATGCGGGAAGTAAGCGGATAATGTGCGGTTGCTACCCGGGGTGGAGGAGAGGAGACTCTCCTCCAGGCCCTGGGAACCATAAATAGTGTAAAAAAAAAGAATTAAAATAAAAAATCATGTTATACTCACCTCTCAGCGCTGCCCGCGGCCGTCCGGTCAGAGTTGCTGTGCGAACAGGACCTGTGGTGACGTCGCGGTCACATGACCGTGATGACGCCGCAGTCACATGACCGTGACGTCACGAAGGGTCCTTCTCGGCACAGCATCTTTGGAATCGGAGCGCCGCGTGCAGCGCCGAGGAGATCCGGACATCAGAGGGGGTGAGTATAACCAATTTTTATTATTTTTATCATTACTATTGATGCTGCATATTGCTGCATATGCAGCATCAATAGTATAGGCGGAAACCCGCAGCGGAAACCGCAGAACAAACCGCGATAAATCTGCAGGGATAACCGCAGCGGTTTTGCCCTGCAGATTTATCAATTCCGCTGCGGGATAAACCCGCAGAGCACACCGCAAAGTGTGAACATGGCTTAAGTATGCAAGTGTGAACACATAAAGTTAACGTCAGAAATATTTGCACAGATATTTTACCAGTTTACCATATCATATTGAAGATGCAATTTTATAATCAATATGGACTTAAAATGCCGACACTCAGCTTTATTTTGAGGGTATGCACACGTGTGTAAATATACTTTTATATACAACTAGATGGTGGCCCGATTCTAACGCATCGGGTATTCTAGTATATGCATGTCCACATAGTATATTGCCCAGCCACGTAGTATATTGCCCAGTCACGTAGTATATTGCCCAGTCACGTAGTATATTGCCCAGCCACGTAGTATATTGCCCAGTCACGTAGTATATTGCCCAGCCACGTAGTATATTGCCCAGTCACGTAGTATATTGCACAGAGCCACGTAGTATATTGCCCAGCCACGTAGTATATTGCCCAGTGACGTAGTATATTGCCCAGCCACGTAGTATATTGCCAAAAAAAAAAAAAAAAAAAAAAAAACACCATTGGAGGAAACCCTCCACTAAACTAAACAAAAAAACACCAGAACACAGGCATGGATGCTTACCTGTTCAAGGCCTCCAACAATTGCACTACCCAGGGTGCACCAGGCCCAAATGAAGATAGCGAAAACACAGGTGCAAATAATACCGATGCAGCCAACCTACAATCAGGAATTGGCTGCTTGGAGCACCCGTGCAAAAAAATAGTCTGCCTTGAACAGGTAAGCATCCATGCCTGTGTCCTGGTGTAGTATATTGCCCAGCCACGTAGTATATTGCCCAGCCACGTAGTATATTGCCCAGTCACGTAGTATATTGCCCAGTCACGTAGTATATTGCCCAGCCACGTAGTATATTGCCCAGTCACGTAGTATATTGCCCAGTCACGTAGTATATTGCCCAGCCACGTAGTATATTGCCCAGCCACGTAGTATATTGCCCAGCCACGCAGTATAATGCTCCATGCAGTTATGGCCCCATAGACGGAGCGGCTTCCGGCGGATGGAACGTGGACAGGTGAATATGAAATATTCACCTGCTCCTGGCTTCCGGTCCCAGGGTGTGATGACGTCGCGGTCACGTGACCGCAACGTCATGGCAGGTTCTTCTCGTCCAGGACCTGTGATGACGTTGCGGTCACATAACCATGTGGCGGTCACATGATCATGTGGCGGTCACATGATCGTGATGTCACGGCAGGTCCTTTGCACGCAGGACGGTCACATGATCGTGACGTCACGGCAGGTCCTTCGCGCGCAGGACTTCTGATGACGTTGCGGTCACATGACCGTGACGTCATGGCAGGTCCTTCTCCCAGACCATCCTTGCCACCGGAACGTGCCGCTTGCATGGACCGGCCAGAGCCGCGGCGGAAGGTGAGTATATAATGTTTTTTTATTTTTTTTATTATTTTTAACATTAGATGTTTTTACTATTGACGCTGCATAGGCTGCGTCAACAGTAAAAACTTGGTCACACAGGGTTAATAGCGGCGGTAATGCAGCGCCCCAGAGTCCTGGTCGTTGCAGTACTGAAGCTCTGCCGCTAAGGGGAGCTATGGTACATCTGATGGCACTGAAGGAGCTCATCTGACCAGGTATCACATACACCAATACATTTCACAGTCGGGCCTCCAGGGGGAGCTAAGGGTGCTATTTATTAGGCCACTCCTCACTGCAGGGGTTGGCTGATCCGCCAACCCCTGCAGACGCAGCTGAGCACTGAGGCCGGGTGGAAGAAGACCATCATCGGGAGCCTCGCCAGACGCCTGTCGGCAGCCTCGCTTGGTCCGGATCAGGAAAGAAGGTCCAGCGCTCCGAAGCTGGAAAACAAGGCCCTGCCGGAAAGCGAGATGCTGCAAACAGAGATGACAACGCCACAGCACAGGGCCCTGCAACCAGCGTTCCAGACCCCAACAGGGACGGAGCAGACCGGCACCGGAGGGACAGCATCTGAAGCAGGTATGAGAGACGACCCTGCCCTGATGACCGACACCACCCCAGCGACTGCTAGTGCCACAGCTGCTGACTCCGTTCCAGTGACTGATCTTGCAGCAGCCGCTACCTCTGCTGCAGCAAATGCCCATAATCCAGCTGCGCGGACCTCCATCGCTGCGCATGATTTATCCGTACATGAAAGACAGATTAACGGCGTGTGTCCAGCACTGGGTGTTACCCTGGACCTCACTTTTCCCAGGCCAAGAAGGGTTAAGTGCCAGGTGCAGCCCTGGAAGCCGTCCAACTAAGCCTCGGAGAACCGAAGATTGTAAATAGTTAACTGTTTGTTTCCTGCTGTTTTGCTACTTTAAACCTGACTAGGGTTAACTCTTAAAGGGATCCCTTTGTTTACCCGGGATCCCTTCCTCTGTTTTTTTTTGCTTGTTTTCCAATTTTTGCACAAGTTCCCAAAAACTGCTGGAATCATGAACGATGCATGATACAAACTCCTTGTAAATAGTTTGCACCTTCTTAAAGGTGCTCCTTACTGGTTTTTCATGCAAGAAGGACTCTTTGCGAAGATACGGTTCTTGGAACCCGCACCGGAGTCCTTACTGTGTACGGACTGGTAGCTGAAGAAGCTGCGCTACCTCATAAAGACTTGGTCCCCTCTTAAAGGGGATGTTTATCTGTTGCACTTATGAGTAGTATTGCCTTAAGACAGTAAAGTGGCAATGATGTTTTGAAAGAAAGTAACAATGCTGATATGTAACCGTTAAATGTAACTAACTAGTTAATTGTGAGAAATGTTTGATAATGTTGATGGAAGAATGAGGACAGGAAGTGAACCCGGACGGGGTTAGTTGGTGAGTCCTCCTAGGAGCCATATAGAGAAGGCTCAGTAGTCTTGAACTGAAGGAAAAATGTTATGTTCTATACTGTGTATAGTAGTGGAGGGGCAGTAGGCCCGGGCTGAAAGGGGCGGTCCTGTAAAGAAAGGAGAGGCAGTAGGTCTGGTGCAGTTAGGACAGGCGGTCCTGCAGACTTAAAGAAGGAGAATGAAGTTAATTGCCTTATAATGTGATTATAAGAAGGTCTTTGGTGGATGCAAAGTGTACGTCCTTAAAGGCAATGTTAAATTATGGTTCAAAGTTTGTACTAAGTAGAATACCCGGTTGGGTAAAAGAAAAGTTATTTATACAAAGTGATTTAAAGTATTTAACCATGTTTTGTAACGTTCAAGTGTCCTCACCTCCCATAAAGGGAAGCTCTGTTCCAGTTTACTTGTTATTGCACTCACAAAAATTGTATGTCTTTTTGCTAACCTGTATTGTTGTTTTCTTCCCAGTCCCGGAGTACTGGATTTAACCGGGGGGGAGTGCAGCGCCCCAGAGTCCTGGTCGTTGCAGTACTGAAGCTCTGCCACTAAGGGGAGCTATGGTACGTCTGATGGCACTGAAGGAGCTCATCTGACCAGGTATCACATACACCAATACATTTCACAGTCGGGCCTCCAGGGGGAGCTAAGGGTGCTATTTATTAGGCCACTCCTCACCGTGTGGGTAAACTGGGGGTCAGGCAGGAAGTTAGTTCAGAAAGCTGACTGGGTTGGAACCAGGCAACACCTTGTGGCAGGGGGTGTTTTGGGGGAAGATTCGGTAGGGTCCCTGTCAGGTTTGGGACCCTGACAGAGGCCTGGCAACGAGAGAGAACATCATGGGACCGTGCCTGCTCAGCATAGCGGTGGTGCCCTAAGAAAGGATCAGAAGCGAGATATATTGTGCTGAGTGAGAAACGAGATCAAAGCAACAAGGAGAATACCAGTAGGAGTCGTGCTGTAAGACGAGGCAACATCCTACTGAGGCGCACAGCCGGCAGCCGGAACGCCGAGGAAGTATTTATATATCTAGCTCCAAGCAATACTTCAAACCAACGGCAGGACAGTCAGTTATAGGCGGGCTGTCTCACCTAAATCACCTAAGAAGACATAGGGGGCAACCTGTGGAGAGGGGCGACTCTAGGGTCCCGGAAGAGCTCCGAGCCTACCCGTCATACGGGTGCGTCCCAACCATAACACCGGGAGGGACGGAGGATTAGCAGAACATCATCTAATCGAGTTGTGAGGGAACACGAGAAACAGACACAACAGTTGTGGGCACTTTCCGTAAGCACAGCAGGGGAGGACCACAACACATAGCGCTAGCAGGAAGGCACAGATTTCCACCTGCAAAGAGAACTCTGGAGGTGCCATTGGACCAGCCGGACTTGCGCAGCCTGGTTGACTGTATTCCGGACTGAGGACCCAGAGATCTTCAGTAAAGAGGTAAAGAGACTGCAACCTGGTGTCCTCGTTATTTACTGCACCGCACCACAACAACACCATCACCATTCACCACCCTTGCACCGGACGTCCCCGCGCAGGCAGGGCCACGGACCGGGTCTAGCCACCATGACAACCCCCAGAACAGAGACTCAGAGGCCCGGTACCGGGTGCCCCTCGGCCCTGCGGCGGTGGGGGCGCTCCAGTAACGGAGTGCGTTACCCGCGGCATAACGCGGTCCGTTACTGCCGGCATTAACCCTGTGTGAGCGGTGACCGGAGGGGTGTATGCGGGCGCCGGGCAGTGAGTGCGGGGAGTAAGGAGCGGCCATTTTCTTCCGGACTGTGCGCGTCGCTGATTGGTCGTGGCAATGGTCGTGGGTGTTTTGCCACGACCAATCAGCGACTTGGATTCCATGACAGACAGAGGCCGCGACCAATGAATATCCGTGACAGAAAGACAGAAGGACAGACAGACGGAAGTGACCCTTAGACAATTGTTATGGTTCTCAATGGCAAGAGAACATAGCCCAGCGAACATAAGTACTAGCTCTTGGAGGGATGGAAACTAAACTGACCATGAACTAAACCTGCCGCACAACTAACAGTAGCTGGGTAGCGTTGCCTACGTTTTTTATCCCTAGACGCCCAGCGCCGGCCGGAGGACTAACTAATCCTGGCAGAGGAAAATATAGTCCTGGCTCACCTCTAGAGAAGTTTCCCCGATAGGCAGACAGAGGCCCCCACATATATTGGCGGTGATTTTAGATGAAATGACAAACGTAGTATGAAAATAGGTTTAGCAAAATTGAGGTCCGCTTACTAGATAGCAGGAAGACAGAAAGGGCACTTTCATGGTCAGCTGAAAACCCTATCAAAGTACCATCCTGAAATTACTTTAAGACTCTAGTATTAACTCATAACATCAGAGTGGCAATTTCAGATCACAAGAGCTTTCCAGACACAGAAACGAAACTACAGCAGTGAACTGGAATAAAATGCAAAAACAAACGAGGACTAAAGTCCAACTTAGCTGGGAGTTGTCTAGCAGCAGGAACATGCACAGAAAGGCTTCTGATTACAATGTTGACCGGCATGGAAGTGACAGAGGAGCAAGGTTAAATAGCGACTCCCACATCCTGATGGAAACAGGTGAACAGAGGGGATGATGCACACCAGTTCAATTCCACCAGTGGCCACCGGGGGAGCCCAAAATCCAATTTCACAACAGTACCCCCCCCTCAAGGAGGGGGCACCGAACCCTCACCAGAACCACCAGGGCGATCAGGATGAGCCCTATGAAAGGCACGGACCAGATCGGAGGCATGAACATCAGAGGCAGTCACCCAAGAATTATCCTCCTGACCGTATCCCTTCCATTTGACCAGATACTGGAGTTTCCGTCTGGAAACACGGGAGTCCAAGATTTTTTCCACAACGTACTCCAACTCGCCCTCAACCAACACCGGAGCAGGAGGCTCAACGGAAGGCACAACCGGTACCTCATACCTGCGCAACAATGACCGATGAAAAACATTATGAATAGAAAAAGATGCAGGGAGGTCCAAACGGAAGGACACAGGGTTAAGAATCTCCAATATCTTGTACGGGCCGATGAACCGAGGCTTAAACTTAGGAGAAGAAACCCTCATAGGGACAAAACGAGAAGACAACCACACCAAGTCCCCAACACAAAGCCGAGGACCAACCCGACGCCGGCGGTTGGCAAAAAGCTGAGTCTTCTCCTGGGACAACTTCAAATTGTCCACTACCTGCCCCCAAATCTGATGCAACCTCTCCACCACAGCATCCACTCCAGGACAATCCGAAGATTCCACCTGACCAGAAGAAAATCGAGGATGAAACCCCGAATTACAGAAAAAAGGAGACACCAAGGTGGCAGAGCTGGCCCGATTATTGAGGGCAAACTCCGCTAAAGGCAAAAAAGCAACCCAATCATCCTGATCTGCAGACACAAAACACCTCAAATATGTCTCCAAGGTCTGATTCGTCCGCTCGGTCTGGCCATTAGTCTGAGGATGGAAAGCAGACGAGAAAGACAAATCTATGCCCATCCTAGCACAGAATGCTCGCCAAAATCTAGACACGAATTGGGTTCCTCTGTCAGAAACGATATTCTCCGGAATACCATGCAAACGGACCACATTTTGAAAAAACAGAGGAACCAACTCGGAAGAAGAAGGCAACTTAGGCAGGGGAACCAAATGGACTATCTTAGAGAAACGGTCACACACCACCCAGATGACAGACATCTTCTGAGAAACAGGAAGATCCGAAATAAAATCCATCGAGATGTGCGTCCAGGGCCTCTTCGGGATAGGCAAGGGCAACAACAATCCACTAGCCCGAGAACAACAAGGCTTGGCCCGAGCACAAACGTCACAAGACTGCACAAAGCCTCGCACATCTCGAGACAGGGAAGGCCACCAGAAGGACCTTGCCACCAAATCCCTGGTACCAAAGATTCCAGGATGACCTGTCAACGCAGAAGAATGAACCTCAGAAATGACTTTACTGGTCCAATCATCAGGAACAAACAGTCTACCAGGTGGGCAACGATCAGGTCTATCCGCCTGAAACTCCTGCAAGGCCCGCCGCAGGTCTGGAGAAACGGCAGACAATATCACTCCATCCTTAAGGATACCTGTAGGTTCAGAGTTACCAGGGGAGTCAGGCTCAAAACTCCTAGAAAGGGCATCCGCCTTAACATTCTTAGAACCCGGCAGGTAGGACACCACAAAATTAAACCGAGAGAAAAACAACGACCAGCGCGCCTGTCTAGGATTCAGGCGTCTGGCGGACTCAAGATAAATTAGATTTTTGTGGTCAGTCAATACCACCACCTGATGTCTAGCCCCCTCAAGCCAATGACGCCACTCCTCAAAAGCCCACTTCATGGCCAAAAGCTCCCGATTCCCAACATCATAATTCCGCTCGGCGGGCGAAAATTTACGCGAGAAAAAGGCACAAGGTCTCATCACGGAACAATCGGAACTTCTCTGCGACAAAACTGCCCCAGCTCCGATTTCAGAAGCGTCGACCTCAACCTGAAAAGGAAGAGCAACATCAGGCTGACGCAACACAGGGGCGGAAGAAAAGCGGCGCTTAAGCTCCCGAAAGGCCTCCACAGCAGCAGGGGACCAATCAGCAACATCAGCACCCTTCTTAGTCAAATCAGTCAATGGTTTAACAACATCAGAAAAACCAGCAATAAATCGACGATAAAAGTTAGCAAAGCCCAAAAATTTCTGAAGACTCTTAAGAGAAGAGGGTTGCGTCCAATCACAAATAGCCTGAACCTTGACAGGATCCATCTCGATGGAAGAGGGGGAAAAAATATATCCCAAAAAGGAAATCTTTTGAACCCCAAAAACGCACTTAGAACCCTTCACACACAAGGAATTAGACCGCAAAACCTGAAAAACCCTCCTGACCTGCTGGACATGAGAGTCCCAGTCATCCGAAAAAATCAAAATATCATCCAGATACACAATCATAAATTTATCCAAATAATCACGGAAAATGTCATGCATAAAGGACTGAAAGACTGAAGGGGCATTTGAAAGACCAAAAGGCATCACCAAATACTCAAAGTGGCCCTCGGGCGTATTAAATGCGGTCTTCCACTCATCCCCCTGCTTAATTCGCACCAAATTATACGCCCCACGGAGATCTATCTTAGAGAACCACTTGGCCCCCTTTATGCGAGCAAACAAATCAGTCAGCAGTGGCAACGGATATTGATATTTAACCGTGATTTTATTCAAAAGCCGATAATCAATACACGGTCTCAAAGAGCCATCTTTCTTAGCCACAAAGAAAAAACCGGCTCCTAAGGGAGATGACGAAGGACGAATATGTCCCTTTTCCAAGGACTCCTTTATATATTCTCGCATAGCAGCATGTTCAGGCACAGACAGATTAAATAAATGACCCTTAGGGTATTTACTACCCGGAATCAAATCTATGGCACAATCGCACTCCCGGTGCGGAGGTAATGAACCAAGCTTAGGTTCTTCAAAAACGTCACGATATTCAGTCAAGAATTCAGGAATCTCAGAGGGAATAGATGATGAAATAGAAACCACAGGTACGTCCCCATGCTTCCCCTTACATCCCCAGCTTAACACAGACATAGCTTTCCAGTCAAGGACTGGGTTATGAGATTGCAGCCATGGCAATCCAAGCACCAACACATCATGTAGGTTATACAGCACAAGAAAGCGAATAATCTCCTGATGATCCGGATTAATCCGCATAGTTACTTGTGTCCAGTATTGTGGTTTATTACTAGCCAATGGGGTGGAGTCAATCCCCTTCAGGGGTATAGGAGTTTCAAGAGGCTCCAAATCATACCCACAGCGTTTGGCAAAGGACCAATCCATAAGACTCAAAGCGGCGCCAGAGTCGACATAGGCATCCGCGGTAATAGATGATAAAGAACAAATCAGGGTCACAGATAGAATAAACTTAGACTGTAAAGTGCCAATTGAAACAGACTTATCAAGCTTCTTAGTACGCTTAGAGCATGCTGATATAACATGAGTTGAATCACCGCAATAGAAGCACAACCCATTTTTTCGTCTTAAATTCTGCCGTTCACTTCTGGACAGAATTCTATCACATTGCATATTCTCTGGCGTCTTCTCAGTAGACACCGCCAAATGGTGCACAGGTTTGCGCTCCCGCAGACGCCTATCGATCTGGATAGCCATTGTCATGGACTCATTCAGACCCGCAGGCACAGGGAACCCCACCATAACATCCTTAATGGCATCAGAGAGACCCTCTCTGAAATTCGCCGCCAGGGCGCACTCATTCCACTGAGTAAGCACAGCCCATTTACGGAATTTCTGGCAGTATATTTCAGCTTCGTCTTGCCCCTGAGATAGGGACATCAAGGCCTTTTCCGCCTGAAGCTCTAACTGAGGTTCCTCATAAAGCAACCCCAAGGCCAGAAAAAACGCATCCACATTGAGCAACGCAGGATCCCCTGGAGCCAATGCAAAAGCCCAATCCTGAGGGTCGCCCCGGAGCAAGGAAATCACAATCCTGACCTGCTGAGCAGGATCTCCAGCAGAGCGAGATTTCAGGGACAAAAACAACTTGCAATTATTTTTGAAATTTTGAAAGCAAGATCTATTCCCCGAGAAAAATTCAGGCAAAGGAATTCTAGGTTCAGATATAGGAACATGAACAACAAAATCTTGTAAATTTTGAACTTTCGTGGTGAGATTATTCAAACCTGCAGCTAAACTCTGAATATCCATTTTAAACAGGTGAACACAGAGCCATTCCAGGATTAGAAGGAGAGGGAGAGAGAGAAAGGCTGCAATATAGGCAGACTTGCAAGAGATTCAATTACAAGCACACTCAGAACTGAAGGGAAGGGGAAAAGAAAAAAAAAAAAAAAAAAAATCTTCAGCAGACTTCTCTTTTCTCTCCTTTCTCTGTCAATTAATTTAACCCTTTTTTGGCCGGTCAAACTGTTATGGTTCTCAATGGCAAGAGAACATAGCCCAGCGAACATAAGTACTAGCTCTTGGAAGGATGGAAACTAAACTGACCATGAACTAAACCTGCCGCACAACTAACAGTAGCCGGGTAGCGTTGCCTACGTTTTTTATCCCTAGACGCCCAGCGCCGGCCGGAGGACTAACTAATCCTGGCAGAGGAAAATATAGTCCTGGCTCACCTCTAGAGAAGTTTCCCCGATAGGCAGACAGAGGCCCCCACATATATTGGCGGTGATTTTAGATGAAATGACAAACGTAGTATGAAAATAGGTTTAGCAAAATTGAGGTCCGCTTACTAGATAGCAGGAAGACAGAAAGGGCACTTTCATGGTCAGCTGAAAACCCTATCAAAATACCATCCTGAAATTACTTTAAGACTCTAGTATTAACTCATAACATCAGAGTGGCAATTTCAGATCACAAGAGCTTTCCAGACACAGAAACGAAACTACAGCAGTGAACTGGAACAAAATGCAAAAACAAACGAGGACTAAAGTCCAACTTAGCTGGGAGTTGTCTAGCAGCAGGAACATGCACAGAAAGGCTTCTGATTACAATGTTGACCGGCATGGAAGTGACAGAGGAGCAAGGTTAAATAGCGACTCCCACATCCTGATGGAAACAGGTGAACAGAGGGGATGATGCACACCAGTTCAATTCCACCAGTGGCCACCGGGGGAGCCCAAAATCCAATTTCACAACAGACAATTATATAGTAAATTATCTCAAGAGCTCTTTGGTGGGCTGCTTGTGTTTTTCCCCTCGTTATTCTATCATTGCATTGCAGTAGCTTAGGTATCCATGGTTACGACCACTCATATAGTGACAGTTAGTTGTTAGTGGTCGTAACCATGGATACCTAAGCTACTGCAATGCCCTGCACATGGGTAAGCGACATAGGAACTATGATAAATTTCGTATTGGAGGTATTTGCTAATATTATTATTACACCTACCATATATTGGGATTGATCTTTGAGATGGGATTACCTAAAAGTCTACACTTCAATTGCATCTTAGTTGTTTCATTTTCAAAATAGCGGCCTTCAGAGCTGAAATCACAAAACTGTGTTCACTATCCAAATATTTCTGCACCTTATGTTGTGTTTTCCCCTGAATGTAGTGAACATATGTGCGTGTGTGTGTGTAGCAGGTAAGTATTTGTGAGCATGCTTGAGTGTAGTGAGTGTACATCCTCCTGTTTACCTGTGTATACTATATGCTACTGGAAACAAATTTCACAGTATAAACCCCATACAATGTTAAATAGATGTTAGATCTGATGAGGCAGGTGTACTTACTTCAAAACAGTATATCAGAAAGACTGTATAATTGGCGCAGCAGCTCAGGAACTGTAAAATACCATTAATAAGCTGTTGTAATGGTCAATCTGAGCTAAACTTAAATCTCGATCATTTAACTCCTTAGATGCTGCAGCCAATAGTGACAGCAGCAACTAAGTGGTTGATAGAGGGATGGAGCGCCTTCTGGACTCCATCAGCCGCTGCATTCCTATAATGTGAATGTGGAGACCACTGGTTATGATGGCCTAATAATGGCCATCTAGGGAAGTGTTAGGTCCTGTCAGAAGCAAGGTCTAACAGGCTGGGGGTAGAAATGAAACTAACGGGAATAATGCACTGAAATACAGAAGCATTGCCATCAGAAATGTGAATGTTCAAATAGAGAGATGAAAAAGGAAATAAAAAAATTATAAGAAAAATGATAAAGTTGCTGTTCCATTTTTCAAGTAGACATCATTTGTATTGTCGCATCCAAAGTCGGATCAGTAAAGATCCCAAGTAATAAAATTGTCATGTCATTTTAACTTCAATGCCATACAAGAATTTAAATCAAAATAATAATAAAAATACTTTAACAAAATTATATATAAAAAGCAGAACCAGAATAGCTGTCTTACGATTATCTCCCAAACATTGAAAAAAGTGATTAAAAAACTACTTTACAATGATATCAATAGACCTTGGCGTAAAGAGGGAAAGAGAAAAAGAAGAGTCACCGAGGTCCGGACGGCGGGCTGTAGGGGTGGTGAACAAGTGAGCTGTGAAGAATTATTATTATTTTTTTATCTTACATTTATTATGCTCTGGCGCTTGGAGTATAATAAGGAACCATCAATTTGTAGAGAAAAACTTAGCTGCAACTCGAATCCCCCAGCAAAGTCTGAGCGATTTGGTAAATTGGAATCTTGCTAGATCCGCTCATCTGTAACGGTGATCCAGAGCCGCCAGTGATGGGGGACATAGTCCTGGGGCTTCACCACGTGGCAGCGGGTTCATGGAGCAACAGTCTGTAAGAAGTTGGAGAAGCCATTATCTGTCAGGAGTAAGACTGCTTAGTGCAGGCGAAACGCGTCGACTGGGTCCTGTCGACCATGTAAAGTTTTGTTTTGTATGTACTGTATTTTCTTTTGAAAAATGAAAAGAAAAGGAAAATCCAGTCCTGTTGAGTCGGACTCCAGTTTTTTCTATTAACCCATTATCTGCCCTGTTACATGCAGGCAGCAGTGATGTTACCAGGTGCAGACACCAGGGGGTGCAGACACAACTGAGCGCTAGCGGAGATCTGGAACGACCTGGGACTGTTTCTATGTAACTCCTTGTGGAATCAAAGCCAACATTCTGTGTATTTACTCTTTACCTCATGGAAAGAATAACCTGATCTCCAGGATACGGTGTATAATGAGTGTAATCCTGTGGGGGAGGGTAATGGAGGCCTTATGTTACCTACAGAGAGCACAATAGACATCTCAGTTCCAAACAAAGGAACCTTTTATGATTCATTTTTGCCAGTTTTTCCCTCATTATTTGCAGTAATTCATTGTTTTATGCTTCACAGACCACAGACGAGCCGGGACGTGTTCATTCCACGCTTTGTATGAATTGTAAGAGTTTTCTACTATATAATGTATAAATGGTAAAATAAAGTATAAAGACATAAGACGATGGCACGAGATAAAGTTTCATCCATAGAATCCCGTATTGTGACATTTTGCTCCTCCCTGGAATAAATTGCACACATGTCCTAAAGACGTAGATACTAAAGAATATGGCAGCGGCAAAACCGGAATTTATTTACATGTACTGACAACATATTCCACAGGACATCGATATCTCTGTCCCCAGTGGGGCTCACTATCTACATTTCCTACCACTGGATTTTTTTTTTAGGTGTTGGAGGAAACTCACAAACTCCCAGAGAATGTACAGACTCCTCGTGGATCTCAGGATCCCTGCGCTGGATACAAACATTGCTGCTAACCACTGAGCCAAGGTCTCCCACTTTCTGTATTTTTTCCGTTGCAGCCTTTGGCTTCAACCACTAAACACATGACGAATCGCTCAGCGCCTTTGTTTAGTCCCCCCAGAGCTGGTCTCCTCTGAGCTGCCCTTCTCCTTTGTCAACAGCCTAACTATAGTGTTTGTGAAGCCAAGGTATTAATAATTTACCATCGCTAAGGTAACAGTAGTGTAGAGCAACACATTAAAAATGTATAATGCAGGATTAAAGGGAATTTGTCACCAGGTTTTTGCTCCCATATCTGACAGCTGCATGATGCACGGGCAGAGACCCTGATTCCAGTCACTTACTTTACTGCTTGCTGTAGTTTTGATTAAAAATTGTTTTATCTGCTGCAGATCTGCCAGTTCTCTGAATGCTGAGCTCTGTATAACCCCGCCCACGCCACTGATTGGTTGCTTTCTGTGTGTACTGGCAGAAAGCTGCAAATCAGTGGTGGGGGCGGGGTTTATAGAGCTCATGAATATGGAGGACTACCTGACTGCAGGTTTACGAGTAGTGTTGAGCATTCCGAAACCGCAAGTATCGGGTATCGGCCGATACTTGCGGGTATCGGAATTCCGATACCGAGATCCGATACTTTTGTGGTATCAGGTATCGGTATCGAAACAACATTAATGTGTAAAATAAAGAATTAATATAAAAAATAGGGCTATACTCACCCTCTGACGCGCCCTGGACTTTACCGCCGTAACCGGGAGCCTTCTTTGCTTAAAATGCGCGCGTTTAATGACTTCCGTGACGTCACGGCTTGTTGTGATTGGTCGCGTCGCGGTCACATGGGCGGCACGCGACCAATCACATCAAGCCGTGACGTAATTTTCAGGTCCTGAAAGCCTAATTCTAGGCATTCAGGATTTGAAAATTACGTCACGGCTTCTGATTGGTCGCGTCGCGGTCACATGGGCGGCACGCGACCAATCACATCAAGCCGTGACGTAATTTTCAGGTCCTGAAAGCCTAATTCTAGGCATTCAGGATTTGAAAATTACGTCACGGCTTCTGATTGGTTGCGTGCCGCCCATGTGACCACGACGCGACCAATCACAAGCCGTGACGTAATTTTAAGGTCCTGAATGCCTAATCTAGATTAGGCATTCAGGACCTTAAAATTACGTCACGGCTTGTGATTGGTCGCGTCGCGGTCACATGGGCGGCACGCAACCAATCAGAAGCCGTGACGTAATTTTAAAATGCGCGCGTTTACTGCCTTCCGTGACGTCACGGCTTCTGATTGGTCGTGTCGCCCATGTGACCGCGACGCGACCAATCACAAGCCGTGGCGTAATTTTCAAATCCTGAATGCCTAGAATTAGGCTTTCAGGACCTGAAAATTACGTCACGGCTTGTTGTGATTGGTCGCGTCGCGGTCACATGGGCGGCACGCGACCAATCACAAGCCGTGACGTCACGGAAGCCATTAAACGCGCGCAGTTTAAGCAAAGAAGGCTCCCGGTTACGGCGGTAAAGTCCAGGGCGCGTCAGAGGGTGAGTATAGCCCTATTTTTTATTTTAATTCTTTATTTTACACATTTATATGGATCCCAGGGTCTGAAGGAGAGTTTCCTCTCCTTCAGACCCTGGGAACCATCAGGGATACCGTCCGATACTTGAGTCCCATTGACTTGTATTGGTATCGGGTATCGGTATCGGATTAGATCCGATACTTTGCCGGTATCGGCTGATACTTTCCGATACCGATACTTTCAAGTATCGGACGGTATCGCTCAACACTATTTACGAGTCCTCTAGTGATAATCTCCTGCTGATAAAATAGTGATTTTATCAAAACTACAGTAAGCAGCCCAACAAGTGACACATCACTGGACTCTGGGTCTCTGTCCCTTTATTATGCTGCTCTCAGATTAAATCACAAAAATGTGGTGACAGATTTAACCTCCCTATCCAATTCTTTTACTTGGTAATGATCTGGTTCCCGCCTGCACTGTGTGTGGTTTAGTATTACATTATGAACTTCATTCCTGTACATTAGCTCTTTAATGCAAATATGTATGTGACTATGTTGTGGTGATGACTTTCCCATGATGCTACACAAAGGAGCAGTGTTATTCATGTGTGCATTAAAATACATCAGAAGCTTCCAAACACATGGCCTCATCATATGGGCAGTCCTGAATTGTGTAAGGGCACAGGAATCTTAGTGCATGGAAACCTTTGACTTTGCAGTGAGTAATAAAAATGCCTTAAAACATTCTCTCTCGCTCTTATTATTCTGGCATTTGGCAAATATTAATAATTATGATTATCCTAACTGAGCTTAAACAGGAAAGGTTTATTCTGTTTTCATGTCAGATATTGAGAGAAACCTGCAGATGTGTCTTTATATAGTGGATGGAAGCTTCTGGTTTCAACTGTATCCATCTCTCTGTCTATCCAAAAAGTCTGGGTGTGAAGTTTCCACAATCAGTGATGGTTTGGGGAGCCATGTCATCTGCAGATGTAGGTCCACTGTGTTTTATCAAGACCAAAGTCAGCGCAGCCGTCTACCAGGACATTTTAGAGCACTTCATGCTTCCCTCTGCCGGCAAGCTTTTTGGAGATGGAAATGTCATTCTCCAGCAGGACTTGGCCCCTGTCCACACTGCCAAAAGTACCAATACCTGGTTTACAAACAACAGTATCACTGGGCTTGATTGGTCAGCAAACTCACCTGACCTTAACCCCATAGAGAATCTATAGGGTATTGTCAAGAGGAAGATGAGAGACACCAGACCCAAAAATGCAGATGAGCTGAAGGCTGCTATCAAAGCAACCTGGGCTTCCATAACCCCTCAGCAGTGCTACAGACTGATCATCTCCATGCCATGCCGCCATTGTCGGACTGGCCCACCGGAGAACCGGAGCTTCAGAGGATCAATAATGAGGAGAAGAAGCTGCACGTATGAGCGAGGGAAGTATAGCGCTTGCATTGACGCCGGCGCTTGTAAGGTATGATGACGCTTACTAGTCTGGGAACGCTAACTCCCCATCGACTTGTCAAAGCCCTCATTTGTATACCATAAACAGATTTCAGAAATACTTTTTCTAGAGATCTGTTTATGTGTGTAATGTAATACAGGGGCTGTTAGGCAGGGAATATATATATACAGACACAACCTGGTGGTTCTGGGGACCTGACAGGTTCCTCATAGAGATCAGACTGATACATAAGGACCTGGTAATTCATGTGTGGTTGGTGATTTACACCTAGCCCGAAACACCGTGTCTGCGAATTGAGATACTGATTTGGCTTTAATCCTAAGTCATATTGCACGACTCGTTAAAGGGATGATTGTGACTTGTAGGATCGCTACTTCTAACAGGTGGCGCTATAGAGTTAAGTCCTCTTTTTCTCAGAAGAGGCAATTTGCATATCTTATGTTATGTTTTGTTGAGTTGCTGTTCTGCTGGTTTTGTTTTTCCTCCTCTGGGCATGTGTATTTCATTTGTTTTAACCTTTCCCTCCATTCCTATTACAGCTCTGGAACTGCCCAGACTTGTCTGACATGTTTCTTTAGAATTAGAACACAATGCTGCCTGACAAGAAAAATACAGCAACCCTACCACGATATTTTGAATAGCTCCAGCATTCTACAGTATGTGTATAGAACAGTAGAACACAACTAGCTGCAAACTGAAAGGTTTGCATTTGTATAAGGGCTTATACAAACTAGAGCACACTGTTCATTTGAATTCGTGATATTATTTCAGCAGTTAGCAATGAGCGTCTTCCACCCTTCCTTCCTCTTCGGCTTGTTTTTGCATGCACTTCCTTTAAAAAGAACCACAATAAAGTGAAATGAACTTTATAAGCGTACCAGCTTCATGTGACTTTTCTGAACAAAAAAAAAGTCATGTGTGGAATATGAGAAATAACACTATTTACAGCCATTATATGACTTACATTCTGCATTTTTCCTGTTTTCCCATCGGCAGGCTCTATCTATAATTTTCAGTTTTCTCTGAGCTTTCGGGAAGATACTCACTGATCTAGATGTCATGAGGTATTGCTGATCTCCTGTCTCTATATAGTTCATATTCAGAGACAGTAGCATTACATAGCAGTACTGAGCAGTGTAGAAGTGAATCCAGCACTGGGTGAGATCAATCAGAGAGAAGAAACAGAATCTGGGAGTGTCTCTACCTTTCACTGTCCAACGCTTCTCCTCCCCAGTACTCTCCATAGACTTCAATAGACAGCTAATAATCATACCCTCCAGTGAGCTGACTGTCCATCTGGGTAGATAGATAGATATTAGCCGTTTTTCATAGTGGATGCCGAGTTCAGGAGGAAGGGGGAGGGGAAGTGGCTCATAATTGGTGTAAGAAGGCATATAACATAGCATAAGAGATTGCAATGTTTTTATATTCAATTGTACTGGATCAGTATCAAGTTTTACAGCAGTGGAATATACCACTAAACTTATTTAACAATAAACATGAGAACTGGATCTCCACTTTACTGGCAATGCTTTGTACACAAACTCAATGTCACATTGTAGACTTAGAGAGGAGGTGTGTTATGACCCCAATGGCGAGGGTCTCAGAGGAACGTGGAAGTCTGCAGAATACAAAAATCCAGCTCATAGGGCAGTGGTAACTGGGTTGACCATATATCTACTCCTAACGCCAACACTAGAAGTAGCCGGGGATCATTCCTACGTTGATTCTAGATGACACGCGCCAGCCGGAGAATCTAGCTACCCCTAGTAGAGGAAAACAAAGACCTTTCTTGCCTCCAGAGAAGGGGACCCCAAAGCTGGATAGAAGCCCCCCACAAATAATAACGGTGAGGTAAGAGGAAATGACAAACACAGAAATGAACCAGGTTTAGCACAGAGAGGCCCGCTTACTGATAGCAGAATAAAGAAAGGTAACTTATATGGTCAACAAAAACCCTATCAAAATCCACACTGGAAATTCAAGAACCCCCGAACCGTCTAACGGTCCGGGGGAAAAACACCAGCCCCCTAGAGCTTCCAGCAAAGGTCAGGATATAGATTTGGAACAAGCTGGACAAAAATACAAAACCAAAACAAATAGCAAAAAGCAAAAGGCAGACTTAGCTGATATAACTGGAACCAGGATCAGTAGACAAGAGCACAGCAGACTAGCTCTGATAACTACATTGCCAGGCATTGAACTGAAGGTCCAGGGAGCTTATATAGCAACACCCCTAACTAACGACCCAGGTGCGGATAAAAGGAATGACAGAAAAACCAGAGTCAAAAAACTAGTAACCACTAGAGGGAGCAAAAAGCAAATTCACAACAGTACCCCCCCCTTAGTGAGGGGTCACCGAACCCTCACCACGACCACCAGGGCGATCAGGATGAGCGGCATGAAAGGCACGAACTAAATCGGCCGCATGAACATCAGAGGCGACCACCCAGGAATTATCCTCCTGACCATAGCCCTTCCACTTGACCAGGTACTGAAGCCTCCGCCTGGAGAGGCGAGAATCCAAGATCTTCTCCACCACGTACTCCAACTCGCCCTCAACCAACACCGGAGCAGGAGGCTCAGCAGAAGGAACTACAGGCACAATGTACCGCCGCAACAAGGACCTATGAAATACATTGTGAATAGCAAACGACACAGGAAGATCCAGACGAAAAGATACAGGATTAAGGATTTCCAATATCTTGTAAGGCCCAATAAAACGAGGTTTAAATTTGGGAGAGGAGACCTTCATAGGAACAAAGCGGGAAGAAAGCCATACCAAATCCCCAACGCGTAGTCGGGGACCCACACCGCGGCGGCGGTTGGCAAAGCGCTGAGCCCTCTCCTGTGACAACTTCAAGTTGTCCACCACATGATTCCAGATCCGCTGCAACCTATCCACCACAGAATCCACCCCAGGACAGTCAGAAGGCTCCACATGACCCGAAGAAAAGCGAGGATGGAAACCAGAGTTGCAGAAAAAAGGCGAAACCAAGGTGGCGGAACTAGCCCGATTGTTAAGGGCAAACTCAGCCAACGGCAAGAATGTCACCCAATCGTCCTGATCAGCAGAGACAAAACACCTCAAATAAGCCTCCAAAGTCTGATTGGTTCGCTCCGTCTGTCCATTAGTCTGAGGATGGAAAGCCGACGAAAACGACAAATCAATGCCCATCCTACTACAAAAGGATCGCCAGAACCTGGAAACGAACTGGGATCCTCTGTCTGACACAATATTCTCAGGGATGCCGTGCAAACGAACCACGTTCTGGAAAAACACAGGAACCAGATCGGAAGAGGAAGGCAGCTTAGGCAAAGGAACCAAATGGACCATCTTGGAGAAGCGATCACATGTCACCCAGATAACGGACATGCCCTGAGATAGCGGAAGATCAGAAATGAAATCCATGGAGATGTGTGTCCAAGGTCTCTTCGGGACAGGCAAGGGCAAGAGCAAACCGCTGGCACGAGAACAGCAAGGCTTAGCTCGAGCACAAGTCCCACAGGACTGCACAAATGACCGCACATCCCTTGACAAGGAAGGCCACCAAAAGGACCTGGCCACCAGATCTCTGGTGCCAAAAATTCCCGGGTGACCTGCCAACACCGAGGAATGAACCTCGGAAATGACTCTGCTGGTCCACTTATCCGGGACAAACAGTCTGTCAGGTGGACAAAACTCAGGCCTATCAGCCAATGCCGGATCTCCTGGCGCCAGCGAAAAAGCCCAATCCTGAGGGTCGCCCCGTAAGAACGAAATAAAAATTTTTACTTGCTGAGCAGAGTCTCCAGATGAACAGGGTCTCAGGGACAAAAACAATTTACAATTATTCCTGAAATTCCTAAACTTAAACCTGTCTCCGGAAAACAGTTCAGGAATCGGTATTTTAGGTTCTGACCTAGGATTTCTGATAACATAGTCTTGTATGCCCTGCACACGAGTAGCCAGCTGGTCCACACTTGTAATCAAGGTCTGGACATTCATGTCTGCAGCAAGCATAGCCACTCTGAAGTAAAGGGGAAGAAGAAAAAAAAAAACAAAAAACCTCAGAATCTTCTTTCTTATAATCCCTCTTCTGCAATGCATTAAACATTTAATACTGGCCTGGCAAACTGTTATGACCCCAATGGCGAGGGTCTCAGAGGAACGTGGAAGTCTGCAGAATACAAAAATCCAGCTCATAGGGCAGTGGTAACTGGGTTGACCATATATCTACTCCTAACGCCAACACTAGAAGTAGCCGGGGATCATTCCTATGTTGATTCTAGATGACACGCGCCAGCCGGAGAATCTAGCTACCCCTAGTAGAGGAAAACAAAGACCTTTCTTGCCTCCAGAGAAGGGGACCCCAAAGCTGGATAGAAGCCCCCCACAAATAATAACGGTGAGGTAAGAGGAAATGACAAACACAGAAATGAACCAGGTTTAGCACAGAGAGGCCCGCTTACTGATAGCAGAATAAAGAAAGGTAACTTATATGGTCAACAAAAACCCTATCAAAATCCACACTGGAAATTCAAGAACCCTCGAACCGTCTAACGGTCCGGGGGGAGAACACCAGCCCCCTAGAGCTTCCAGCAAAGGTCAGGATATAGATTTGGAACAAGCTGGACAAAAATACAAAACCAAAACAAATAGCAAAAAGCAGACTTAGCTGATATAACTGGAACCAGGATCAGTAGACAAGAGCACAGCAGACTAGCTCTGATAACTACGTTGCCAGGCATTGAACTGAAGGTCCAGGGAGCTTATATAGCAACACCCCTAACTAACGACCCAGGTGCGGATAAAAGGAATGACAGAAAAACCAGAGTCAAAAAACTAGTAACCACTAGAGGGAGCAAAAAGCAAATTCACAACAGAGGTGCAACCCTTTTACAATAAGACACGTAGCACAGGTTACGATATTACAGTAATACAGTGGGGGAAATAAGTATTTGATCCCTTGCTGATTTTGTAAGTTTGCCCCCTGACAAAGACATGAACAGTCTATAATTTTAAGGGTAGGATAATTTTAACATTGAGAGATAGAATATCAAAAATAAAATCCCGAACATCACATTGTGTAAATTATATTCATTTATTTGCATTTTTGCAGGGAGAAATAAGTATTTGATCCCCTACCAACCATTAAGAGTTCTGGCTCCTACAGACCAGGTAGACTCCTGTTATGACCCCAATGGCGAGGGTCTCAGAGGAACGTGGAAGTCTGCAAGATACAAAAATCCAGCTCATAGGGCAGTGGTAACTGGGTTGACCATATATCTACTCCTAACGCCAACACTAGAAGTAGCCGGGGATCATTCCTACGTTGATTCTAGATGACACGCGCCAGCCGGAGAATCTAACTACCCCTAGTAGAAGAAAATAAAGACCTCTCTTGCCTCCAGAGGAAGGGACCCCAAAGCAGGATAGAAGCCCCCCACAAATAATAACGGTGAGGTAAGAGGAAATGACAAACACAGAAATGAACCAGGTTTAGCACAGAGAGGCCCGCTTACTAATAGCAGAATAAAGAAAGGTAACTTATATGGTCAACAAAAACCCTATCAAAATCCACACTGGAAATTCAAGAACCCCCGAACCGTCTAACGGTCCGGGGGGAGAACACCAGCCCCCCTAGAGCTTCCAGCAAAGATCAGGATACAGATTTGGAACAAGCTGGACAAAAATACAAAACAAAACAAATAGCAAAAAGCAAAATAGCAGACTTAGCTGATATAACCGGAACCAGGATCAGTAGACAAGAGCACAGCAGATTAGCTCTGATAACTACGTTGCCAGGCATTGAACTGAAGGTCCAGGGAGCTTATATAGCAACACCCCTAACTAACGACCCAGGTGCGGATAAAAGGAATGACAGAAAAACCAGAGTCAAAAAACTAGTAACCACTAGAGGGAGCCAAAAAGCAAATTCACAACAGTACCCCCCCCTTAGTGAGGGGTCACCGAACCCTCACCACGACCACCAGGGCGATCAGGATGAGCGGCATGAAAGGCACGAACTAAATCGGCCGCATGAACATCAGAGGCGACCACCCAGGAATTATCCTCCTGACCATAGCCCTTCCACTTGACCAGGTACTGAAGCCTCCGCCTGGAGAGGCGCGAATCCAAGATCTTCTCCACCACGTACTCCAACTCGCCCTCAACCAACACCGGAGCAGGCGGCTCAGCAGAAGGAACTACAGGCACAACGTACCGCCGCAACAAGGACCTATGAAATACATTGTGAATAGCAAACGACACAGGAAGATCCAGACGAAAAGATACAGGATTAAGGATTTCCAATATCTTGTAAGGACCAATGAAGCGAGGTTTAAATTTTGGAGAGGAGACCTTCATAGGAACAAAGCGAGAAGAAAGCCACACCAAATCCCCAACGCGTAGTCGGGGACCCACACCGCGGCGGCGGTTGGCAAAGCGCTGAGCCCTCTCCTGTGACAACTTCAAGTTGTCCACCACATGATTCCAGATCCGCTGCAACCTATCCACCACAGAATCCACCCCAGGACAGTCAGAAGGCTCCACATGACCCGAAGAAAAGCGAGGATGGAAACCAGAGTTGCAGAAAAAAGGCGAAACCAAGGTGGCGGAACTAGCCCGATTATTAAGGGCAAACTCAGCCAACGGCAAGAATGTCACCCAATCGTCCTGATCAGCAGAGACAAAGCACCTCAAATAAGCCTCCAAAGTCTGATTGGTTCGCTCCGTCTGTCCATTAGTCTGAGGATGGAAAGCAGATGAAAACGACAAATCAATGCCCATCCTACTACAAAAGGATCGCCAGAACCTAGAAACGAACTGGGATCCTCTGTCTGACACAATATTCTCAGGGATGCCGTGCAAACGAACCACGTTCTGGAAAAACACAGGAACCAGATCGGAAGAGGAAGGCAGCTTAGGCAAAGGAACCAAATGGACCATCTTGGAGAAGCGATCACATATCTCCCAGATGACAGACATGCCCTGAGACACCGGAAGATCAGAAATGAAATCCATGGAGATATGTGTCCAAGGTCTCTTCGGGACAGGCAAGGGCAAGAGCAACCCGCTGGCACGAGAACAGCAAGGCTTAGCTCGAGCACAAGTCCCACAGGACTGCACAAATGACCGCACATCCCTTGACAAGGAAGGCCACCAAAAGGACCTGGCCACCAGATCTCTGGTGCCAAAAATTCCCGGGTGACCTGCCAACACCGAGGAATGAACCTCGGAAATGACTCTGCTGGTCCACTTATCCGGGACAAACAGTCTGTCAGGTGGACAAGACTCAGGCCTATCAGCCTGAAATCTCTGCAACACACGTCGCAGATCCGGAGAAATAGCTGACAAGATAACTCCATCCTTAAGAATACCAACAGGATCAGCGACTCCAGGAGCATCAGGCACAAAGCTCCTAGAAAGAGCATCGGCCTTCACATTCTTTGAACCTGGTAAATACGAGACAACAAAATCAAAGCGGGAGAAAAACAATGACCAGCGGGCCTGTCTCGGATTAAGGCGTTTAGCAGACTCGAGATACATCAGATTTTTGTGATCAGTCAAGACCACCACACGATGCTTAGCACCCTCGAGCCAATGACGCCACTCCTCAAATGCCCATTTCATGGCCAACAACTCCCGATTGCCCACATCATAATTTCGCTCGGCAGGCGAAAATTTCCTAGAGAAAAAGGCACAAGGTTTCATAACAGAGCAACCAGGGTCTCTCTGCGACAAAACGGCCCCTGCTCCAATCTCTGAAGCATCCACCTCAACCTGAAAGGGAAGTGAGACATCGGGCTGGCACAAAACAGGCGCCGAAGTAAACCGGCGTTTTAACTCCTGGAAAGCCTCCACGGCAGCAGGAGCCCAGTTAGCTACATCGGAGCCCTTCTTGGTCATATCCGTCAAAGGTTTCACAATGCTAGAAAAATTTGCGATAAAACGACGGTAGAAGTTAGCGAAACCCAAGAACTTCTGAAGACTCTTAACTGACGAGGGCTGAGTCCAATCAAGAATAGCTCGGACCTTGACTGGGTCCATCTCCACAGCAGAAGGGGAAAAAATGAACCCCAAAAAGGGAACCTTCTGTACACCAAAGAGACACTTTGAGCCCTTGACAAACAAAGAATTTTCACGCAAAATTTTAAAGACCAACCTGACCTGCTCCACATGCGAGTCCCAATTATCAGAAAAAAACAAAATATCATCCAGATAAACTATCAAAAATTTATCCAGATACTTCCGGAAAATGTCATGCATAAAGGACTGAAAAACTGAAGGCGCATTGGAGAGCCCAAAAGGCATCACCAAGTACTCAAAATGACCTTCGGGCGTATTGAATGCGGTTTTCCATTCATCACCTTGCTTAATGCGCACAAGGTTGTACGCACCACGAAGGTCTATCTTGGTGAACCACTTGGCACCTTTAATCCGGGCAAACAAGTCAGACAACAGCGGCAAAGGATACTGAAATTTGACAGTGATCTTATTTAAAAGCCGATAATCAATACAAGGCCTCAAAGATCCGTCCTTTTTAGCCACAAAAAAGAATCCCGCCCCAAGAGGGGAAGAAGGACGAATATGTCCTTTCTCCAGAGACTCCTTGATATACGAACGCATAGCGGTATGTTCAGGTACCGACAGATTAAACAGTCTTCCCTTAGGAAATTTACTGCCTGGGATCAAATCTATAGCACAGTCACAGTCCCTATGAGGAGGCAATGCACTGGACCTGGACTCGCTAAAGACATCCTGATAATCAGACAAATACTCCGGAACTTCCGAAGGCGTAGAAGAAGCAATAGACACAGGCAGGGAATCCCCATGAATACCACGACAGCCCCAACTAGACACTGACATAGCCTTCCAGTCCAGGACGGGATTATGGGTCTGTAACCATGGCAGCCCTAAAACAACCAAATCATGCATTTTATGTAAAACAAGAAAACGTATCACCTCGCGGTGTTCAGGAGTCATGCACATGGTAACCTGTGTCCAATACTGCGGTTTATTTGCTGCCAATGGCGTAGCATCAATACCCCTAAGAGGAATAGGATTTTCTAATGGTTCAAGAATAAAACCACAGTGCTTAGCAAATGACAGATCCATAAGACTCAGGGCAGCACCTGAATCTACAAACGCCATGACAGGATAAGATGACAGTGAGCAAATCAAAGTTACAGACAGAATAAATTTAGGTTGCAAATTACCAACGGTGACCGGACTAACAACCTTAGCTATACGTTTAGAGCATGCTGAGATAACATGTGTAGAATCACCACAGTAGTAACACAAGCCATTCCGGCGTCTATGAATTTTCCGCTCATTTCTAGTCAGGATTCTATCACATTGCATTAAATCAGGTGTCTGTTCAGACAACACCATGAGGGAATTTGCGGTTTTTCTATCACATTGCACCGAATTAGGTGTCTGTTCAGACAACACCATGAGGGAATTTGCGGTTTTGCGCTCCCGCAACCGCCGGTCAATTTGAATAGCCAGTGCCATAGTATCATTCAGACCTGTGGGAATGGGAAAACCCACCATAACATTCTTAATGGCATCAGAAAGGCCATTTCTAAAATTAGCGGCCAGTGCACACTCGTTCCAATGTGTCAGCACGGACCATTTCCGAAATTTTTGGCAATACACTTCAGCCTCGTCCTGCCCCTGAGACATAGCCAGCAAAGCCTTTTCTGCCTGAATCTCAAGATTGGGTTCCTCATAAAGTAAACCGAGCGCCAGAAAAAACGCATCAATATCAGCCAATGCCGGATCTCCAGGCGCCAGCGAAAAAGCCCAATCTTGAGGGTCGCCCCGTAAGAACGAAATAACAATTTTTACTTGCTGAGCGGAGTCTCCAGATGAACAGGGTCTCAGGGACAAAAACAATTTGCAATTATTCATGAAATTCCTAAACTTAAACCTGTCTCCGGAAAACAGTTCAGGAATCGGTATCTTAGGTTCTGACCTAGGACTTCTGATAACATAGTCTTGTAAGCCCTGCACACGAGTAGCCAGCTGGTCCACACTTGTAATCAAGGTCTGGACATTCATGTCTGCAGCAAGCTTAAGCCACTCTGAGGTAAAGGGGAAGGAGAAAAAAAAAAAAATGAGAGAGGAGAAAAAAAAAACTCAGAATCTTCTTTCTTATAATCCCTCTTCTAATGCATATAAAGAACTAATAAGTGCAAAAAGGGAAATCAACAACGTGTAACATAAATTCCCCTTAAAATATTTAAACTTTAATAGAAAATCTAAAAAAACCACTTCCCAGTGAAAACAGAAAAACTATAATATTGGGATACAGAAAAAACTAGGTGCACCTAACCTAGTAGATGACCCTCCACTATCCTGCTATCCCTGCCTAGCAGTGGAGGTTGGCACCCTAATAAAGTATTTGGCGCCCCCACTCCGCGGCGGCTGTAACCTGCTGGCCCTGTTAAATCACTATCCAGCTATAGGCGAGAAAACAATGAGCAATTAAAAGACGTGAAGGAAGCAGGAGTAGAAAAACTAAGGTGCACACTAAATATACGCAATGTCAACCTCCATTTATAAGAACCCACTAGAGGCAGTGTACTGAGGACATGTAGCCAATTGGGCTATTGAAATATTAATATACTTGTCCTTAGTTTGATTTCAAGAAATCAAAGAAAAGACATACACACTTAATGCATAACTAGTGGGAAAAAGAAAAACATCTTTTTTGTTTTAACAACAATAGGAGGAAGAGCATAAAATGACCTGGTTCAGTCCAGATAAACAGCTGTGCATAACCACACCATATAGCATACGTAACACATAAGTTCTGATGACTGAAAAAGATATAGACACTATTGCATAGGTACCTGCAGTCAAACAGAACACAGTATCGGTGTCAATGAGCAAGAATAGCAGATGACCATAAACTACACTTAATGCACAGTATATAGGACTATACACATAGATGATAGAAAAAACAGCCTAGAGCCAAAAAAGGGGGAATATATCCCCAAAAAAAAAGGATTAAAGCACTTAGCTGTGGGTAAAGCGCCCCGACGCGTTTCCCCGTAAAACGGTTCCTCAGGGGGCAGAGATGGATGCAATGAACCGGAGGTCAGAGATGTGAGTGCCCTGATAATGGGACAGACCTGACTGAGTCCCTGGAGAGGGGGCCTATATGGTAAAAAAGGCACCCAGCTAACCAATCAGCAAGGTGTACAGAGCCCCTCCTCTCCCCAGATTTCCGGAAAACACCGGGTATGGTACAGCCCAGAAATATGGCCAAATGATATATATAAGCCAATGAAGACATGTCCATATAGACAGAGAGCTCCCACCCCCAATAGTCAATGGATCATAGATAAGAAAAATACATACACATCGCACCAGATACTGCGTCCCTGGTAAGCTTCATGCCACATGGAGCACAGCGGGCGCCGCCATTACACGCGCAGTGGCGCTAGACAGCGCATGCGCGCGATCCCAGTAAGAATCCAGGAAGGCGGCGTCTGTGCGCAAGTGTTGAAACGCTAGAGAACAAACTCGGCGACGCCATCTTTGGTGTGTTCAGATCCTGTGCGCATGCGTCCGGTAACAATGATGTAATAGCGCCGGCAGCAAGCGGACCGGGAGATAATATAGAAGCGACCAGTGTGCACAAGTCGTCCAAAAATTAAACAGGACGGTACGTGCGCTCTCAGGACGCTATAAAGGGTAAAAGCTCCACTGACAAAAGCAAATAACGGTGACAAAATCAAAATAATAGCGAAAGTATGTATGCGATAGTTACAATAGGGAGACAGAAAAATACAATTAGATATTAGTCATGATTGACCACTACAGAAACACTGTAAGAAAATGGTATGGCGGTACAAAATCCAGTAACTCTAAGGTACATGCACCGTGAGTAAGGTGCAGTGAATAGCATCAATTAACATAGATACAGTATCGGGAATATGCTGTCTTACAGGAAACAAGAATAAGTGAGGGATTCATTCAGACCTTTCGGTGACATCGATTGCATCCGGAATATCCATTCCGCCTCTCGTCTGAGGAGGGCTTGATCAAAATTGCCTCCTCGAGTCCTGGGTTTTAACAATTCCATCATGCACAGAGTGATCCCATTAAGGGTACCACCATGTACATGATTCATATGTCGGGCAAGCGGGGTATCCCTATTGTGCCTGATGTCACCGAGATGTTCTCCAAATCTCGTTCTTAACTCCCTTCTGGTTTTACCAATATAGTCCAGAGGACAGGGACAGGTGATCTTATATACTACACCCATGGATTTGCAGTTGCCAAAATCCCTTATATCAAACCGTCTGCCATTGGCCGCACTTATAAAGTATTTTGTCTGAATGACGTACTGGCATCTAGAGCAGTTTCCACATTTAAAGAAGCCTACTGGTCTCCTATCAAGCCACGTGCCCGGTATCTGCGGTCTTTGATAGAGACTATGTACCAAGCGGTCCCCAATTGATCTCCCCCTTCTGTATGTAATACTCGGTGTAGCAGGGACACAATCCTTAAGATGAGGGTCAGCTAGGAGTATACCCCAATGTTTTCTGATGATCTGGTAGATTTTATCAGACTGATTATCAAAGGTCCCTATCAGTCTGACCAGATCTGAAGTCTCCCCAGGTTTTTCCCGAGTTCTTAGTAGGGTAGACCTATCACTATCAAGTGCTTCCTTATAGGATTTGAGGAGAACTTCAGAGGGATATCCTCTCTCTCTGAATCTGCGATGTAGCTCACCAGCTTGATTTTTGAATGTATCAACCTCGGAGCAGTTCCTGCGAATCCGCAGAAACTGCCCCTTGGGTATACCACGCTTGAGGGGGGTAGGGTGATGACTTTGCCACTGGAGGAGACTATTTGTTGAAGTCGGCTTACGATAGGTGTTAGTACTGATGCCCCCATTCTTATTTTTCGAGATAGTGAGGTCCAAGAAAGCGATGGTATGTTCATGATGTTCAGACGTGAATCTCATACCGATGTTATTATTATTAATCTCTCTGACAAACCTCTCAAACTCGACCCCTGGGCCAGACCAAAGAACGAAGATATCGTCAATGTATCTGGCCCAGAGGCCGATGTAGGGCTGCCACCACCTCTCCTCATCCGGAAAGATGAATGTTTCCTCCCACCAGCCCAGGAACAAGTTGGCATACGTGGGGGCACAATGCCATCTTCAATGGCAAGTACTTCCACCAGCTCAGGGGCACAGCGATGGGGAGCCCTTGTGCCCCCACGTATGCCAACTTGTTCCTGGGCTGGTGGGAGGAAACATTCATCTTTCCGGATGAGGAGAGGTGGTGGCAGCCCTACATCGGCCTCTGGGCCAGATACATTGACGATATCTTCGTTCTTTGGTCTGGCCCAGGGGTCGAGTTTGAGAGGTTTGTCAGAGAGATTAATAATAATAACATCGGTATGAGATTCACGTCTGAACATCATGAACATACCATCGCTTTCTTGGACCTCACTATCTCGAAAAATAAGAATGGGGGCATCAGTACTAACACCTATCGTAAGCCGACTTCAACAAATAGTCTCCTCCAGTGGCAAAGTCATCACCCTACCCCCCTCAAGCGTGGTATACCCAAGGGGCAGTTTCTGCGGATTCGCAGGAACTGCTCCGAGGTTGATACATTCAAAAATCAAGCTGGTGAGCTACATCGCAGATTCAGAGAGAGAGGATATCCCTCTGAAGTTCTCCTCAAATCCTATAAGGAAGCACTTGATAGTGATAGGTCTACCCTACTAAGAACTCGGGAAAAACCTGGGGAGACTTCAGATCTGGTCAGACTGATAGGGACCTTTGATAATCAGTCTGATAAAATCTACCAGATCATCAGAAAACATTGGGGTATACTCCTAGCTGACCCTCATCTTAAGGATTGTGTCCCTGCTACACCGAGTATTACATACAGAAGGGGGAGATCAATTGGGGACCGCTTGGTACATAGTCTCTATCAAAGACCGCAGATACCGGGCACGTGGCTTGATAGGAGACCAGTAGGCTTCTTTAAATGTGGAAACTGCTCTAGATGCCAGTACGTCATTCAGACAAAATACTTTATAAGTGCGGCCAATGGCAGACGGTTTGATATAAGGGATTTTGGCAACTGCAAATCCATGGGTGTAGTATATAAGATCACCTGTCCCTGTCCTCTGGACTATATTGGTAAAACCAGAAGGGAGTTAAGAACGAGATTTGGAGAACATCTCGGTGACATCAGGCACAATAGGGATACCCCGCTTGCCCGACATATGAATCATGTACATGGTGGTACCCTTAATGGGATCACTCTGTGCATGATGGAATTGTTAAAACCCAGGACTCGAGGAGGCAATTTTGATCAAGCCCTCCTCAGACGAGAGGCGGAATGGATATTCCGGATGCAATCGATGTCACCGAAAGGTCTGAATGAATCCCTCACTTATTCTTGTTTCCTGTAAGACAGCATATTCCCGATACTGTATCTATGTTAATTGATGCTATTCACTGCACCTTACTCACGGTGCATGTACCTTAGAGTTACTGGATTTTGTACCGCCATACCATTTTCTTACAGTGTTTCTGTAGTGGTCAATCATGACTAATATCTAATTGTATTTTTCTGTCTCCCTATTGTAACTATCGCATACATACTTTCGCTATTATTTTGATTTTGTCACCGTTATTTGCTTTTGTCAGTGGAGCTTTTACCCTTTATAGCGTCCTGAGAGCGCACGTACCGTCCTGTTTAATTTTTGGACGACTTGTGCACACTGGTCGCTTCTATATTATCTCCCGGTCCGCTTGCTGCCGGCGCTATTACATCATTGTTACCGGACGCATGCGCACAGGATCTGAACACACCAAAGATGGCGTCGCCGAGTTTGTTCTCTAGCGTTTCAACACTTGCGCACAGACGCCGCCTTCCTGGATTCTTACTGGGATCGCGCGCATGCGCTGTCTAGCGCCACTGCGCGTGTAATGGCGGCGCCCGCTGTGCTCCATGTGGCATGAAGCTTACCAGGGACGCAGTATCTGGTGCGATGTGTATGTATTTTTCTTATCTATGATCCATTGACTATTGGGGGTGGGAGCTCTCTGTCTATATGGACATGTCTTCATTGGCTTATATATATCATTTGGCCATATTTCTGGGCTGTACCATACCCGGTGTTTTCCGGAAATCTGGGGAGAGGAGGGGCTCTGTACACCTTGCTGATTGGTTAGCTGGGTGCCTTTTTTACCATACAGGCCCCCTCTCCAGGGACTCAGTCAGGTCTGTCCCATTATCAGGGCACTCACATCTCTGACCTCCGGTTCATTGCATCCATCTCTGCCCCCTGAGGAACCGTTTTACGGGGAAACGCGTCGGGGCGCTTTACCCACAGCTAAGTGCTTTAATCCTTTTTTTTTGGGGATATATTCCCCCTTTTTTGGCTCTAGGCTGTTTTTTCTATCATCTATGTGTATAGTCCTATATACTGTGCATTAAGTGTAGTTTATGGTCATCTGCTATTCTTGCTCATTGACACCGATACTGTGTTCTGTTTGACTGCAGGTACCTATGCAATAGTGTCTATATCTTTTTCAGTCATCAGAACTTATGTGTTACGTATGCTATATGGTGTGGTTATGCACAGCTGTTTATCTGGACTGAACCAGGTCATTTTATGCTCTTCCTCCTATTGTTGTTAAAACAAAAAAGATGTTTTTCTTTTTCCCACTAGTTATGCATTAAGTGTGTATGTCTTTTCTTTGATTTCTTGAAATCAAACTAAGGACAAGTATATTAATATTTCAATAGCCCAATTGGCTACATGTCCTCAGTACACTGCCTCTAGTGGGTTCTTATAAATGGAGGTTGACATTGCGTATATTTAGTGTGCACCTTAGTTTTTCTACTCCTGCTTCCTTCACGTCTTTTAATTGCTCATTGTTTTCTCGCCTATAGCTGGATAGTGATTTAACAGGGCCAGCAGGTTACAGCCGCCGCGGAGTGGGGGCGCCAAATACTTTATTAGGGTGCCAACCTCCACTGCTAGGCAGGGATAGCAGGATAGTGGAGGGTCATCTACTAGGTTAGGTGCACCTAGTTTTTTCTGTATCCCAATATTATAGTTTTTCTGTTTTCACTGGGAAGTGGTTTTTTTAGATTTTCTATTAAAGTTTAAATATTTTAAGGGGAATTTATGTTACACGTTATAATCCCTCTTCTGCAATGCATTAAACATTTAATACTGGCCTGGCAAACTGTTATGACCCCAATGGCGAGGGTCTCAGAGGAACGTGGAAGTCTGCAAGATACAAAAATCCAGCTCATAGGGCAGTGGTAACTGGGTTGACCATATATCTACTCCTAACGCCAACACTAGAAGTAGCCGGGGATCATTCCTACGTTGATTCTAGATGACACGCGCCAGCCGGAGAATCTAACTACCCCTAGTAGAAGAAAATAAAGACCTCTCTTGCCTCCAGAGGAAGGGACCCCAAAGCAGGATAGAAGCCCCCCACAAATAATAACGGTGAGGTAAGAGGAAATGACAAACACAGAAATGAACCAGGTTTAGCACAGAGAGGCCCGCTTACTAATAGCAGAATAAAGAAAGGTAACTTATATGGTCAACAAAAACCCTATCAAAATCCACACTGGAAATTCAAGAACCCCCGAACCGTCTAACGGTCCGGGGGGAGAACACCAGCCCCCCTAGAGCTTCCAGCAAAGATCAGGATACAGATTTGGAACAAGCTGGACAAAAATACAAAACAAAACAAATAGCAAAAAGCAAAATAGCAGACTTAGCTGATATAACCGGAACCAGGATCAGTAGACAAGAGCACAGCAGATTAGCTCTGATAACTACGTTGCCAGGCATTGAACTGAAGGTCCAGGGAGCTTATATAGCAACACCCCTAACTTACGACCCAGGTGCGGATAAAAGGAATGACAGAAAAACCAGAGTCAAAAAACTAGTAACCACTAGAGGGAGCCAAAAAGCAAATTCACAACAGACTCCTATTCAACTCGATACCTGCAGTAAAGATAGCTGTCTTGCATAGTCACCTTTATAAAAGGCTCCTGTCCACAGACTCCATTAATCAGTCAGACTCTAACCTCCACAACATGGGCAAGGCCAAAGAGTTTTCGAAGGATGTCAGGGACAAGATCAGAGACCTGCACAAAGCTGGAAGGGGCTACAAAACCATAAGTAAGATGCTGGGTGAGAAAGAGACAACTGTTGGTGCAAGAAAATTGAAGAAATACAAAATGACTGTCAATCGACATCGATCTGGGGCACCCTGCAAAATCTCACCTCATGGGGTATCTTTGCTCATGAGGAAGGTGAGAGATCAGCCTAAAACTATACGGGGGGAAATTGTTAATGATCTCAAGGCAGCTGGGACCACAGTCACCAGGAAAACCATTGGTAACACATTACGCCGTAAAGGTTTAATATCCTGCAGTGCCCGCAAGGTCCCCCTGCTCGAGAAGGCACATGTGCGGCCCGTCTGAAGTTTGCCAATGAACACCTGGATGATTCTGTGAGTGATTGGGAGAAGGTGCTGTGGTCAGATGAGACAAAAATTGAACTCTTTGGCATTAACTCAACTCGCCGAGTTTGGAGGAAGAGAAATGCTGCTTATGACCCAAAGAACACCATAACCACTGTCAAGCATGGAGGTGGAAACATTATGTTTTGGGGGGTGTTTCTCTGCTAAATGCACAGGACTACTTCACCGCATCAATGGGAGAATGGATGGAGCCATGTACCGTAAAATCCTGAGTGACGACCTCCTTCCCTCCGACAAGACATTAAAAATGGGTCGTGGCTGGGTCTTCCAGCAAGACAATGATCCAAAACATACAGCCAAGGCAACAAAGGAGTGGCTCAAAAAGAAGCACATTAAGGTCATGGAGTGGCCTAGCCAGTCTCCAGACCTTCATCCCATAGAAATTTATGGAGGGAGTTGAAGCTCCAAGTTGCCAAGCAACAGCCTCAAAATCTTAATGATTTAGAGATGATCTGCAAAGAGGAGTGGTCCAAAATTCCTCCTGACATGTGCGCAAACCTCATCATCAACTACAACAAACGTCTGACTGCTGGGCTTGCCAACAAGGTTTTTACCACCAAGTATAAAGTCTTGTTTTCCAGAGGGATGAAATACTTATTTCTCACTGCAAAATGCAAATACATTTATATAATTCATACAATGTGATTTTCTGGGTTTTATTTTTGATATTCTATCTCTCAATGTTAAAATGAACCGACCCTTAAAATTATAGCCTGTTCATGTCTTTGTCAGTGGGCAAACTTACAAAATCAGCAAGGGATCAAATACTTATTTCCCCCACTGTATGTGTAAGAAACACTCTGTTCAAGTAAAAGGTCCAAGGACAGTCCGTTATTCTACGTAAGTCATGTAAGAACCAATCACTCTTCTGGTTCTCTGTCCAAACCCCCCCCCCCCCCCCCAGCCTCCTCTGCTTCTTGTACAGACCGCTGATTATTCAGTGACTTGTCACTTTTTTAAAATTCCGCGTTACCATCATCATTGTGTCTGAGGTGCGGCACAGTGTGAGTCAGAGTCCTGTGTGCATGGCTTCACTAAAATGTCCCTGGAGGTGGCGCATGCGCAGGACAAGATTTCGGCTCTGTAAATCTTTCACCGAGCCGAAATCTCGATCTGCATATGGAGCGCCCCCACACCGCCGCAGGGCCGAGGGGTACCCGGAGCCGGGCCTCTAGGTCTCAGTCCTGGGGTTGTCACGGTGGCTAGACCCGGTCCGTGGCCCTGTCTGTCAGTGGGGGACGTCCGGTGTAATAGGTGGTAGTAATGGTAGCGATGTAGCGGTGCAGTTGTGGGGTGCAGGTCGCGGTAAATAACGAGGACACCAGGTTGCAGTCTCTTTACCTCTTTACTGGAGATCTCTGAGTCCTCAGTCCAGAATACGGTTCACCAGGCTACGCAAGTCCGGCCGGTCCAATGGCACCTCCAGAGTTCTCCTCTCAGGTGGAAATCTGTGCCTTCCTTCTTAGCGCTATGTGTTGTAGTCCTTCCCTGCTGTGCTCACGGAAAGTGACCCCACAACGGTTGTGTCTGTTTCTTAAGTTCCCTCACAACTCGATTTGATGTTCCTCTGTAATCCACCCCTTCCCTGTATTCAGGTTGGAATGGCACCCGTTTGTCAGGTAGGCCTGGAGTTCTTCCGGGACCCTAGAGACGCCCCTCTCCCGCAATTGCCCCCCAAGACTTCATAGGCGATATGTGGTAGACAGCCCGCCTGAGACCGACTGTCCTGCCGCTGTTTGGAGTATGGCTTGAAGCTGTATTCTAATCCAGTCCCTCGGCGTTCCGGCCACCGGTATTGCGCCTCAGCAAGGTGCTGCCTCTTTCAGCACAACCCCTGCTGGTATTCTCCTTCTGCTTGATCTCGTTTCTCACTCAGCACAATCTGTCTCGCTTCTAGTCCTTTCTTGGGCACCGCCGCTATACTGAGCAGGCACAGTCCCGTTACGTTCTCTCAATGCCAAGCCTCTGCCAGGATCCCACCCCTGGCAGAGACCCTACAGTCTCTCCCTTCACAACACCCTCTGCCACAGGGTGTTGCTCCGTTCAATCCCGTCAGCGTTCTCTTCTAACTTCCTGCCTGACCCCCAGTTTACCCACTATGGTGGGGAGTGGCCTAATGAATAGCACCCTTAGCTCCCCCCGGAGGCCCAGCTGTGAAACATATTGGTGTCTGTGATACCTGATTGGAGGAACTCCTTCGGTGCCATCGAACGTGCTATGGCTCCCCTTAGCGGCGGAGCCACAGTACTGCAACGACCAGGACTCTGGGGCGCTGCACATATGCGCCATATCTCCAGCTACACACAAGATGCTGACTCACACTGCGCACGTACTGCCCACACAATGATGGCGGAGCGGAATTTTAAAAAGGAGGCAGGTCACTGAATGATCATAAAGCAGAGAAGGCTGGTGGAGGGGGGTGGACTACCAGAAGATGACTCTGCCCCCACATCCCACCGCGAAGCACACCGAAGTCATCATTTTATGAAAACTTCACAAGGTGAGTATTCATCAGTCACCGAGCGGATCCGTTCACATGAGGTATCAGATTACTCAGCACCATAGCACCATTATGGCCGTGCCATTAGCTTATAGGGCTAAATCCTGCTGACAGATTCTCTAAGTAGAGAAAAAATACTCACAATTTAGCAAGTTTATATCTGTAGAGCGGCAGTGAATTGCCTTCCATCAGTTTCATCTTTAAAAGTTGATCAATCCCATATTTTTGATTAACCGCAGATGAGGTCTCTTATTGACAAAATTTGGCCGATCAAGTGACCAAAATGGATCAGTGATTATGGTTGCCTAATGTTCATCACTCATCAGCACCATAATGGTGGAAAAGGAAGGAGGTGAAGCCATTTTATCACCTGGAACGTTGGCAAGTAGTGCCAGAAGAATAATGCACGATTGTAGGCTGAATAGAACAGGAGCTAGGAAGACATTTTTGTAAGTGGGATGTCGAACTTACTTGAAAAAGGGCGAAACCCCACTTTTTAATTTATCGGTTGTCAATGGTGCATAGCGCTAAATTATCAGTGAACTGATAAGCCTCATACTCGGCGATTGAGCTCAGATATCGGTGGTGGAGGCACAAGTTGTGCAGCCCGTGAATGGCAGCCTGGCAGCGTCTTGGGTGCCGGTTGTGGCAGGCAAGTCCTGTTTACCTGAGCTTAGGGAAAGACAGGCCTCTGCTTCAAAAGGATGGTGTGGACATTGGCCAGGCGTCCTCATGCTGTATTTTGTAATAAAGGATGGCGGCTGTTGCTATAATTTTTGCCTATTTGTGATTTTATTATGAAGAGGAACTTAAGAGGCAAAAGAGCTTCAGCAGGTGCTACATAGTAAAACTAGTATTTAAAACATCAGAAACCAAAAAAAGAAACCGCAGAAACTTTCACACCTTATAGAAGTTTCGGAGGATTTTGGCAGCATTTAGAGTTCCTGTAAAATGTACACACACTGCACTGTACTGAGACATCTGCACAGTACAACATGGCGGCGATGCTTTGTGGCAGCTTGAATAAACGGGAGTTAGTGGATGAAGCAATTTCAACACATTAATGCAGTTTCTAGGAAAAAATGGGGTGCGTCCATTCACAGAAAGATAAAGAATTGGCAGGGGAGTTACTCGATAGACAGAGCTTGACTTGTGTACAGTATTATTAGCCAGCCTAATATAGGTGCTCTAGTGGCAAATAGATGACTCTGCTGACTCTGTCTCAATCTACACAGCAAATTTGGAAAATAATCTGCAAGAAAAATTAAATGTCAGCCTTCTTAATGTGAAGCCTTGAATATTTTAGGAATTATATACCTAATTAAAGGAGAATAATTTATATATTATTTTACTGTGTGTGCATGATATAAAAAAACAAACTTTGTGTCGTAAAAACTGTGTTAAAGGCATAATCACCTCCATCATTCCTCTACATAAATAACTAAATGAGTATTAGCAAGAAATAAGGGACTGATGTTAGTATCACCTCAAGATCAAACCACGTAGGCCTTCATTGCTGTCCAGTACCAAGCAGACACTTATGTTTACCAAAACTTTAATAAATGACGGTACTTTTGCAAGGTCATATACTATTTTGCCTCTACATTTTTTCATCCCAATGTATCTTGGAAAATTAAGCAATTTTGCAATAGATCCTGCTAAATTAAAATTCTTAGCATTTTATGTGTATCGCTCTTATGCAGACATACATGATCCCATAGAAACAAGCAACAATCTCTGTTATTGGAATTGTAGAAAATATACACTACCGTTCAAAAGTTTCGGGTCACCAAGACAATTTTGTGTTTTCCTTGAAAAATATTTAGAATTGAGAGTCCTCAGTGAAAATACTTTTATTAATCAAATGAGTTGCCAAATAAATTGAAAATCTAGTCCAGACATTGACAAGGTTTGAAAAAAATATTTTTATTTGAAAAAAAAATTTTCTTCTTCAAACATTGCTTTCGTCATAGAATGTTCCCTTTGCAGCAATTCCAGCATTGCAGACCTTTGGCATTCTAGCAGATAATTAGCTGAGGTAATCTGGAGAAATTTCCCCCCATGCTCCCAGAAGCCCCTCCACAAGTTGGTTTGGCTTGATGGGCACTTTTTGCACCATACGGTCAAGCTGCTCCCACAACAGCTCAATGGGGCTGAGATCTGGTGACTGCGCTGGCCAGGGCTGCCACTAGAAATTTCGGGGCCCCATACTGGCAAAATTTCCGGGGTCCCCTTGAGACTCCGCCCAGGCTCCACCCCAGCCCCGCCTCCACACTCCACCCCTCAAACTGTCCACAGTCCCACAGCTCTCTCTTGGAAAAACTCCACTTCTCACCTATCACACATTGACAGTTTCCATCACCAGATCACACATATATAGCCGGCAGCTTTTGTTTTGGCCAAAAGATTTTTTAAGCCACTAAAATGACAAGGTAGACACTTTTGGCCGGGCCCTACTCTACTGTAACCTATTAAATATTTGTTAAAATATGCAGTACAATTTAGGTATATTTTTATTTTTCAATTTTTAAAATGACCTATAATACCACATACAAGGAACAAATACCACCGCACCATGACCAGACACCATATCACCACAGTGACCTATAATACTATCTACAAGGCACAAATACTGCCACACCATGACCAGATGACATATTACCACCACAGTGATCGAATAATATCAAATACAAGGAATAAATACCACAACATCATGACCAGACCACATATTACCACCGCATAGTGACTGAATACTACAATACTGATCAATAATAAAAAAAACACAATACTATCACCATAAGTGCCATTATACACAGGAGATCTGTACTTAGTATGCAGTGTCTGTGTACAGGTAATACAGTGATCACCAGTGACATTATATACAGGAGCTCTGTATATAGTCTATAGGTAATCCAGTGATCACTGGTGATATTATACACAGGAGCTCTGTATATAGTATACAGTGTATAGTGTCAGTGTATAGGTAACACACTGACTCACCAGTGACGTCTCTAGTTGAAGTCCTTCATCTTTCATCCCGCACAGACCGCCATCACTTCATCCAGCCAGGACTCGTTTCTGCAGGAAATAACACAGTTATCTCGAGTTCCACTTGCAGAACACATTACTTAATTTTCCCAACTTCTACATTACACTACATGAAGAAGGCGACATAGTGTCACTCTACACAGTAATAGGACCGCCCCTCCATTTAAAACAGTATACTCAAAAAAATAAAATAAATACATCACTGCAGTAATAATTTCCCTTAATTAGCCCCTATGGTAATAATATTCGCCATCCTGGCCCGTGTCTCATTCCTGGCGTCAGCCATATGTTCTCCCATCCTGCCTAAATGAGTATCTATCCTGCCCCATATGATCTCCCCATCCTACCCCATCTGTCTCCATCGTATCCATCCTGCCCCATGATCCTGCCCCATCTGTCTCCAATCCTGCCTCCAGTGTCTCCAATCATGCCCGTATCACCATTCTGCCCCGTCTCCAATCATGCCCCCATTTCTGCAATCATGCCCCCTGTGTCTCAATTCTGCCCCATCTGTTTCCATTCCTGCCCCATCTGTCTCCAGTCATGCCGCCATGTCTGTCATCCTGCCCCCTGTGTCTCCAATCATGCCCCGTTTCTCCTTTCTGCCCCTGTGTCCAGCTTTCTGCCCCTGTGTCCAGCTTTCTGCCCGTGTCCAGCTTTCTGCCCCTGTGCCCAGCTTCCTGCCCCTGTGCCCAGCTTTCTGCCCCTGTGTCCAGCGTTCTGCCCGTGTCCAGCTTTCTGCCCCTGTGTCCAGCTTTCTGCCCCTGTGTCCAGCTTTCTGCCCCTGTGTCCAGCTTTCAGCCCCTGTGTCCACCTTCCTGCCCCTGTGCCCAGCTTTCTGCCCATGTCCAGCATTCTGCATCAGTGTCCAGCATTCTGCCCCAATGTCCAGCGTTCTGCCCGTGTCCAGCGTTCTGCCCCTGTGTCCAGCGTTCTGCCCCTGTGTCCAGCTTTCTGCCCCTGTGTCCAGCTTTCTGCCCCTGTGTCCAGCTTTCTGCCCAGCGTTCTGCCCGTGTCCAACTTTCTGCCCCAATGTCCAGCTTTCTGCCCGTGTCCAGCTTTCTGCCCCTGTGTGCAGCTTTCTGCCCCTGTGTGCAGCTTTCTGCCCGTGTCCAGCTTTCTGCCCCCGTGTCCAGCATTCTGCGCCCGTGTGCAGCGTTCTGCCCCCCTGTGTCCAGCTTTCTGCCCCCCCTGTGTGCAGCTTTCTGCCCCCCTGTGTCCAGCTTTCTGCCCCCCTGTGTCCAGCTTTCGGCCCCCCTGTGTCCAGCTTTCTGCCCCCCTGTGTCCAGCTTTCTGCCCCCGTGTCCAGCTTTCTGCTCCCCTGTGTCCAGCGCTCTGCCCCCCTGTGTCCAGCGCTCTGCCCCCCCTGTGTCCAGCGCTCTGCCCCCCGTGTCCAGCGCTCTGCCCCCGTGTCCAGCGCTCTGCCCCCCGTGTCCAGCGCTCTGCCCCCCTGTGTCCAGCGCTCTGCCCCCCTGTGTCCTGCGCTCTGCCCCCCTGTGTCCTGCGCTCTGCCCCCCTATGTCCTGCGCTCTGCCCCCCTGTGTCCAGCGCTCTGCCCCCCTGTGTCCAGCGCTCTGCCCCCCTGTGTCCAGCGCTCTGTCCCCTGTGTCCAGCGCTCTGCCCCCCTGTGTCCAGCGCTCTGCCCCCCTGTGTCCAGCGCTCTGCCCCCCTGTGTCCAGCGCTCTGCCCCCCTGTGTCCAGCGCTCTGCCCCCCTGTGTTCAGCGCTCTGCCCTGGCCCCCCCCCCCCCCCGGATCGCCGCTCTCAATTTAAAAAAAAAACAACAAGTTCTACTTACCTCCCGCGCTCCTGCTCTCTCCAAGCAGCTGCAGCGTGCACTCGCCGGCGACTGACAATGACGTCAGACGCCGGCAACATGCACGCTGCGGCTGACGTCAGCTGCCAGCCTCAGATTGGCTGGCGGCTGTTAACTATTGACGTGCGGGCGCGGGCCCGCACGTCAATAGCGCTGCAGCGCCGGCCGCAGCTAAGGGCCCGGTTCAGCCTGTGGCTGCCGGTAGGGGCCCAGTGGGCAGATGAGACGGGGCCCGATGCGGGCCCCCTCTGCCCACTGGGCGGCCGGGCCCCATATGCCAGTCACGGCTGTAATGCCCTGATGGTGGCCCTGGCGCTGGCCACTCCATTACAGATAGATACCAGCTGCTGCTTCTTCCCTAAATAGTTCTTGTATAATTTGGTGGTGGCTTTGGGTCATTGTCCTGTTGTAGGATGAAATTGGCTCCAATCAAGCTCTGTCCACAGGGTACGGCATGGCGTTGCAAAATGGAGTGATAGCCTTCCTTAGTCAATATCCCTTTTACCTTGTGCAAATCTCCCTCTTTACCAGCAGCAAAGCAACCCCAGACCATCACATTACCTCCACCATGCTTGACAGATGGCGTCAGAAACTCTTCCAGCATCTTTTCAGTTCTGCGTCTCACAAATGTTCTTCGGTGTGATCCAAACACCTCAAACTTGGATTCGTCTGTCCATAACACTGTTTTCCAATCGTCCTCTGTCCAATGTCTGTGTTCTTTTGCCCATATTAATCTTTTCCTTTTATTAGCCAGTCTCAGATATGGCTTTTTCTTTGCCACTCTGCCCTGAAGGCCAGCATCCCGGAGTCGCCTCTTCACTGTAGATGTTGACACTAGCGTTTTGCGTGTACTATTTAATGAAGCTGCCAGTTGAGGACCTGTGAGGCGCCAATTTCTCAAACTACAGACTCTAATGTACTTGTCTTGTTGCTCAGTTGTGCAGTGGGGCCTCCCACTTCGCTCTACTCTGGTTAGAGCCGGTTTGTGCTCTCCTCTGAAGGGAGTAGTACACACCATTATAGGAAATCTTCAGTTTCTTTGCAATTTCTCACATGGAATAGCCTTCATTTCTAAGAACAAGTATTGACTGTCGAGTTTCACATAAAAGTTCTTTTTTTCTGGCCATTTTGAGAGTTTAATGGAACCAACAAATGTAAAGCTCCAGATTCTCAACTACCTCAAAGGATGGTCAGGTTTGTAGGTTCTCTATCTAATCAGCCAAACTGTTTTCAGCTGTGCTAACATATTACACAAGGGTTTTCAAGGGTATTCTAAAGGCCCCATCACACATAGCGATTTACCAACGATCACGACCAGCGATACGACCTGGCCGTGATCGTTGGTAAGTCGCTGTGTGGTCGCTGGGGAGCTGTCACACAGATAGCTCTCTCCAGCGACCAACGATCAGGGGAACGACTTCGGCATCATTGAAACTGTCTTCAACGATGCCGAAGTCCCCCTGCAGCACCCGGGTAACCAGGGTAAACATCGGCTTACTAAGCGCAGGGCCGCGCTTAGTAACCCGATATTTACCCTGGTTACCAAAAAAAACAAACAGTACATACTCACCATCTGATGTCCGTCAGGTCCCTTGCCGTCTGCTTCCTGCTCTGACTGAGTGCCGCCGTACAGTGAGAGCAGAGCGCAGCGGCGACATCACTGCTGTGCTCTCACTGTACGGCCGGATCTCAGTCAGAGCAGGAAGCAGACGGCAAGGGACCTGACGGACATCAGATGGTGAGTATGTACTGTTTGTTTTTTTTTTACATTTACGCTGGTAACCAGGGTAAACATCGGGTTACTAAGCGCGGCCCTGCGCTTAGTAACCCGATGTTTACCCTGGTTACCAGTGAAGACATCGCTGGATCGGTGTCACACACACCGATTCAGCGATGTCAGCGGGGCCTCAGCGACCAAAAAAAGGTCCAGGCCATTCCGACACGACCAGCGATCTCGCAGCAGGGGCCTGATCGCTGGTACGTGTCACACATAGCGAGATCGCTATGGAGGTCGCTGTTGCGTCACAAAACTTGTGACTCAGCAGCGATCTCGCTAGCGATCTCGCTATGTGTGACGGGGCCTTAACTATCCATTAGCCTTCTGACACAGTTAGCAAACACAAAGTACCATAAGAACACTGGAGTGATGGTTGTTGGAATTGGGCCTCTATACACCTATGAAGATATTGCATTACAAACCAGATGTTTGCAGCTAGAAAAGTCATTTACCGCATTAACAATGTATAGAGTGTATTTCTGAATCATTTAATGTTGGCTTTATTGGAAAAAACTGTGCTTTTCTTTCAAAAATAAGGAAATTTCTAAGTGACCCTAAACTTTTGAACGGTAGTGTATATTTATCGTTCCATGGACTGATGTATTATACCAGTTTGCCCATTACTATAGGTAGAAGAGAAATATAAGGACATCTTTAGATTCTTATAGACCGCCCAACTAAACCTGGAAACAAATTGTATGTCACAGTCAGACACTATACAAGCTGGGACATCACAGAACCCATACATTTCCTTGAAGAACATTTGGACCAGTTGTGGAGCAGACGTAAGTCCAGGTTTTGAAAAACAACCACTTGAGGGTGATAAACTGATGGTAATAATTTGCAAAGCTAAGGAATTGTTGGAGTGCTTTGAGACCAACCTCTTGTGGTCAATCGAAAATGTCAGAAGCTTTCTCTGGTGCCATTTGTCGACCTCCAGTTGAGATGATATGTCCGAGAAGCGGCAGTTAGATACATTTCTTTCTGCTTTATGTAATGATCATTTTGTCGCAGTCTTCAAAACGGAGTAGAAATGAAAATGGTATAAATCAAGATGTCTGGAGCAGATTGTGCTGTTATTGAGAAAAACTAGGATGCCCTGATACTGGATATCATGTATGATGTCATTAGTTTCTTGCTGAAGCACGGGTGGAGCATTACATAACATGAAGAGCATGACAAGACAGTATTTTTTAGTAAACATCACGGGGGTTGAACGCAATCATCAGTTTGTGGTTCTTTGAATGTGGTTATAATCTCCATACAAGTCTAATTTGGCAAAGATGGTAGCACCCTTATTCTTAACAAATTATTCAGAGATGCAGGGCAATTTATAACTGTCTTTCAGCGTGAATTTGTTCAGACCCAGAAAGTCTCTGCAATTCTTAAAGACCCATCTTTCTTCTAAATGAAAAAGAAACCTGCACCGTCCATAGACATGAATGTTCAGAAGATTCCACTTTCCAGATTCTCCTTAAAGAGAATCTGTCAGTAGTATCAACCCTCCTAAGCCGTCTATATGGGCATGCCGCTGATATGAAGCTGAATAAAATGATAACTTCATATCTGTGATCTGATGTCTTATTCTCAAGAAATCTACGCTTTTCTTATATGTAAATGACCTCTTCCAGACTATGTGGAAGATGTATAAACCAAAAACAAAAATAATACCCCTAAAATATAACTTTTAATATTCTTAGGTAAAATTACCCTTAGATTAGGGTCAGGAGACAAGTAGTTAATCTTAACAATGCAATCTTAACAACACTAAAAGGACAGAGGTAAATCTGGTGAGGGGGGTGATCTTTCCCTTACTCACCCTACCTTACCGCGGAGGTTGGCACCCTAAGTTCGACATGGCGCCCCCACTCAACGACGGCTCTCCCTTAGGACCCTAAATGGGGACTAACAAAGAAACACCACCAACACCAATATTATCTAAAGTGCTAATGTGCTTAAAAGTGGTTAATCAGAAAGCCTGCATAAATATATTCTTCTTGAGTTGATATACCAAATTTATTCAGGGTTATTATCTATGCAGACCCTGATAGTTCATAGATGAGGTGCATTTGTGAGCAATACCATAGACTGAGAAGTGGACGTATTTCTCTAATTTTACAATAGTTGTTATATAGTTAAGACCATACTCTCATAGGTTAACCCTCTATCAAATATAGCCAAGGTTATTGAAGAGTTTGTCTGCCAAGACTAGCAGCAGACAAACTCTTCAATAACCTTGGCTATATTTGATAGAGGGCTAACCCATGAGAGTATGGTATTAACTATATAACAACTATTATTTTTGTTTTTCGTTTATATCTTGATTTATACTCCGCTTTTTCATATATTTGGTATTTTCTGTGGGGAAGATGTAGCCTATAAGATAACTCTGCCTCCAGAGCTTATTTTAAATAAAAGGGGGAGTTACCAGTGTGAGACAAGTAAATAACACAGCACAGGAGAAATTAAATGTCATCTTGTGTAAAGATGGTGGATAAAGGCTGTCGCATTTACTACCCTTGAAGACACCAATCACAATGTATTGTGCACTGCTCAAAAAAATAAAGGGAACACTAAAATCCCACATCCTAGATATAACTAAATGAAATATTCCAGTTGTAAATCTTTATTCATTACATAGTGGAATGTGTTGAGAACAATAAAACCTAAAAATTATCAATGTAAATCATATCTAATATCCCACGGAGGTTTGGAGTTGGAATGATGCTCAAAATCAAAGTGGAAAATGAAGTTACAGGCTGATCCAACTTCAAGGAAATGATGCTCAGTAGTGTGTGTGGCCTCCACATGCCTGTATGACCTCCCTACAATGCCTGGGCATGCTTCTGATGAGGCGGCGGATAGTCTCCTGAGGGATCTGCTCCCAGACCTGGACTTAACCCCTTCACCCCCAAGGGTGGTTTGCACGTTAATGACCGGGCCAATTTTTACAATTCTGACCACTGTCCGTTTATGAGGTTATAACTCTGGAACACTTCAACGGATCTTGGCGATTCTGACATTGTTTTCTCGTGACATATTGTACTTCATGATAGTGGTAAAATTTCTTCGATATAACTTGCGTTTATTTGTGAAAAAAACGAATATTTGGCGAAAATTTTGAAAATTTCGCAATTTTCCAACTTTGAATTTTTATGCCCTTAAATCACAGACATATGTCACGCAAAATACTTAATAAGTAACATTTCCCACATGTCTACTTTACATCAGCACAATTTTGGAACCAAATTTTTTTTTTGTGACAGAGTTATAAGGGTTAAAAGTTGACCAGCAATTTCTCATTTTTACAACACCATTTTTTTTTAGGTACCACATCTCATTTGAAGTCATTTTGAGGGGTCTATATGATAGAAAATACCCAAGTGTGACACCATTCTAAAAACTGCACCCCTCAAGGTACTCAAAACCACTTTCAAGAAGTTTATTAACCCTTCAGGTGTTTCACAGGAATTTTTGGAATGTTTAAATAAAAATAAACATTTAACTTTTTTTCACACAAAATTTGTTTCAGCTCCAATTTGTTTTATTTTACCAAGGGTAACAGGAGAAAATAGACCCCAAAATTTGTTGTACAATTCGTCCTGAGTACGCTGATACCCGATATGTGGGTGTAAACCATTGTTTGGGCGCAGGGCAGAGCTCGGAAGGAAAGGAGCGCCATTTGACTTTTCAATGCAAAATTGACTGGAATTGAGATGGGACGCCATGTTGCATTTGGAGAGCCCCTGATGTGCCTAAACATTGAAACCCCCCACAAGTGACACCATTTTGGAAAGTAGACCCCCTAAGGATCTTATCTAGATGTGTGGTGAGCACTTTGATCCAACAAGTGCTTCACAGAAGTTTATAATGCAGAGCCGTAAAAATAAAAAATCATATTTTTTCACAAAAATGATCTTTTCGCCCCCAATTTTTTATTTTCCCAAGGGTAAGAGAAGAAATTGGACCCCAAAAATTGTTGTGCAATTTGTCCTGAGTACGCTGATACTCCATATGTGGGTGTAAACCATTGTTTGGGCGCAGGGCAGAGCTCGGAAGGGAAGGAGCGCCATTTGACTTTTCAATGCAAAATTGACTGGAATTGAGATGGGATGCCATGTTGCGTTTGGAGAGCCCCTGATGTGCCTAAACATTGAAACCCCCCACAAGTGACACCATTTTGGAAAGTAGACCCCTTAAGGAACTTATCTAGATGTGTGTTGAGCACTTTGACCCAACAAGTGCTTCACAGAAGTTTATAATGCAGAGCCGTAAAAATAAAAATCATATTTTTTCACAAAAATGATCTTTTCGCCCCCATTTTTTTATTTCCCCAAGGGTAAGAGAAGAAATTAGACCACAAAAGTTGTTGTGCAATTTGTCCTGAGTACGACGATACCCCATATGTGGGGGTAAACCACTGTTTGGGCGCATAGCAGAGCTCGGAAGGGAAGGAGCGCTATTTTACTTTTCAATGCAAAATTGACTGGAATTAAGATGGGATGCCATGTTGCGTTTGGAGAGCCCCTGATGTGCCTAAACATTAAAACCCCCCACAAGTGACACCATTTTGGAAAGTAGACCCCCTAAGGAACTTATCTAGATGTGTTTTGATAGCTTTGAACCCCCAAGTGTTTCACTACAGTTTATAACGCAGAGCCGTGAAAATAAAAACTCTTTTTTTTTTTCACAAAAATGATTTTTAGCCCCTAGTTTTGTATTTTCACAAGGGTATCAGGATAAATTGGACCCCAAACTTTGTTGTCCAATTTGTCCTGAGTACGCTGATACCCCATATGTGGGGGGGAACCACTGTTTGGGCGCATGACAGAGCTCGGAAGGGAAGGAGTGCCATTTGGAATGCAGACTTAAATGGATTGGTCTGCAGGCGTCACGTTGCATTTGCAGAGTCCCTGATGTACCCAAACAGTACAAACCCCCCACAAGTGACCCCATATTGGAAACTAGACCCCCCAAGGAACTTATCTAGATGTGTTGTGAGAACTTTGAACCCCCAAGTGTTTCACTACAGTTTATAACGCAGAGCCGTGAAAATAAAAATTCTTTTTTTTTTCACAAAAATGATTTTTTAGCCCCCAGTTTTGTATTTTTACAAGGGTATCAGGATAAATTGGACCCCAAAAGTTGTTGATCAATTTGTCCTGAGTACGCTGATACCCCATATGTGGGGGGGAACCACTGTTTGGGCGCATGACAGAGCTCGGAAGGGAAGGAGCGCCATTTGGAATGCAGACTTAAATGGATTGGTCTGCAGGCGTCACGTTGCATTTGCAGAGCCCCTGATGTACCCAAACAGTACAAACCCCCCACAAGTGACCCCATATCGGAAACTAGACCCCCCAAGGAACTTATCTAGATGTGTTGTGAGAACTTTGAACCCTTAAGTGTTTCACTACAGTTTACAACGCAGAGCCGTGAAAATAAAAAATCCTTTTTTTCCCACAAAACTTATTTTTTGGCCCCCAGTTTTGTATTTTCCCAAGGGTAGCAGGAGAAATTGGACCCCAAAAGATGATGTCCAATTTGTCCTGAGTACGCTGATACCCCATATGTTGGGGTAAACCCCTGTTTGGGCACACGGGAGAGCTCTGAAGGGAAGGAGCACTGTTTTCCTTTTTCAACGCAGAATTGGCTGGAATTCAGATCGGATGCCATGTCCCGTTTGGAGAGCCCCTGATGTGCCTAACCAGTGGAAACCCCCCAATTATAACTGAAACCCTAATCCAAACACATCCCTAACCCTAATCCCAACGGTAACCCTAACCACTCCTCTAACCCAGACACACCCAACCCTATTCCCAACCGTAAATGTAATCCAAACCCTAACCCTATCTTTAGCCCCAACCCTAACTGTAGCTCCAACCCTAGCCCCAACCGTAACCCTAGCCCTAACCCTAGCAATAACCCTAGCCCTATCACTAGCCCTAACACTAGCCGTAACACTAGCCCTAACCCTAGCCCTAACCCTAGCCCCAACCCTAGCCCTAACCCTAGCCCTAACCCTAGCCCCAACCCTAGCCCTAACCCTAGTCCTAACCCTTGCCCTAACCCTAACCCTAGCCCTAACTCTAGTCCTAACTCTAGCCCTAACCCTAGCCCCAACCCTAGCCCTAACCCTAGCCCTAACCCTTGCCCTAACCCTAGCCCTAACTCTAGTCCTAACTCTAGCCCTAACCCTAACCCTAATGGGAAAATGGAAATAAATACATTTTTTAATTTTTTTATTTTTCCCTAACTAAGGGGGTGATGAAGGGGGGTTTGATTTACTTTTATAGCGGGTTATTTAGCGGATTTTTATGATTGGCAGCTGTCACACACTGAAAGACGCTTTTCATTGCAAAAAATATTTTTTGCGTTACCACATTTTGAGAGCTGTAATTTTTCCATATTTGAGTCCACAGAGTTATGTGAGATCTTGTTTTTTGCGGGACGCGTTGACGTTTTTATTGGTAACATTTTCGGACACGTGACATTTTTTGATCGCTTTTTATTCCGATTTTTGTGAGGCAGAGTGATCAAAAACCATGAATTTCTTTTTGGGGAGGCGTTTATACCGTTCCGCGTTTGGTAAAATTGATAAAGCAGTTTTATTCGTCGGGTCAGTACGATTACAGCGATATCTCATTTATATCATTTTTTTTATGTTTTGGCGCTTTTATACGATAAAAACTATTTTATAGAAAAAATAATTATTTTGGTATCGCTTTATTCTCAGGACTATAACTTTTTTATTTTTTTGCTGATGATGCTGTGTGGCGGCTCGTTTTTTGCGGGACAAGATGACGTTTTCAGCGGTTCCATGGTTATTTATATCAGTCTTTTTGATCGCGTGTTATTCCACTTTTTGTTCGGCGGTATGGTAATAAAGCGTTGTTTTTTGCCTCGTTTTTTTTTTTTTTTTCTTACGGTGTTTACTGAAGGGGTTAACTAGTGGGGCAGTTTTATAGGTTGGGTAGTTACGGACGCGGCGATACTAAATATGTGTACTTTTATTGTTTTTTTAATTTTATTTAGCTAAAGAAATGTATTTATGGGAATAATTTTTTTTTTTTTCTTTATTTAGGATATTTTTTTTATTTTTTTTTTACACACATGTGGGGAATTTTTTTTTTACTTTTTTACTTTGTCCCAGGGGGGACATCACAGATCATTGATCTGGCAGTGTGCACAGCACTCTGCCAGATCTGCGATCTGCTGTGCAGGGCTGCAGGCTTACCAAGTGTCTGCTCTGAGCAGGCACTCGGTAAGCCACCTCCCTCCCTGCAGGACCCGGATGCCGCGGCCATCTTGGATCCGGGACCTGCGGCGAGGAGGGAGGTAGGAGACCCTCGGAGCAACGCGATCACATCGCGTTGCTCCGGGGGTCTCAGGGAAGCACGCAGGGAGCCCCCTCCCTGCGCGATGCTTCCCTATACCGCCGGTACACCGCGATCATGTTTGATCGCGGTGTGCCGGGGGTTAATGTGCCGGGGGCGGTCCGTGACCGCTCCTGGCACATAGTGCCGGATGTCAGCTGCGATATGCAGCTGACACCTGGCCGCGATCGGCCGCGCTCCCCCCGTGAGCGCGGCCGATCGGCTATGACGTATTATCCCGTCGAGGGTCAGATAGGCCCAGGTCACCTCGACGGGATAGTACGTCTAAGGTCACAGAGGGGTTAAGCATCCGCCAACTCCTGGACTGTGTGTGCAACGTGACGTTGGTGGTTGGAGTGAGACACGATGTCCCAGATGTGCTCAATCGGATTCAGTTCTGGGGAATGGGCAGGCCAGTCCATAGCTTAAATGCCTTCATCTTGCAGGAACTGCTGACACACTCCAGCCACATGAGGTCTGGCATTGTCCTGCATTAGGAAGAACCCAAGGCCAACCGCACCAACATATGGTCTCACAAGGGGTCTGAGGATCTCATCTCGGTAAATAATGACCGTCAGGCTACCTCTGGCGAGCACATGGAGGGCTGTGAGGCCCTCCAAAGAAATGTCACCCCACCCCATTACTGACCCACTGCCAAACCGGTCATGCTGAAGGATGTTGCAGGCAGATCGCTCTCCACGGCGTCTCCAGACTCGGTCACGTCTGTCACATGTGCTCAGTGTGAACCTGCTTTCATCTGTGAAGAGCACAGGGCGCCAGTGGCGAATTTGCCAATCCTGGTGTTTTGGATATAAACATTAAGGGGGCACCACAGTCAGAACAGTGGGATCTACACCATGGCCTACCAAATTGAACATGATTTAAGAAAAAACAGAGAAGAGTAGGTCATATAAACGGGGATCACCACACACATGGATTTTCGCTAAAGTGAACACAGCTTTTTATTCATGTGCAATTACATATAAGAGCATATAATAGAAAAAAACACACACAATTTAAAAACAATTAAAAAGGAAACATACTTGTCCCCTATACACAAAGCCCACAATATGGCTAACACCTGTGTAGGTATACTAGGACACCTAACCCTGAATGGGGTACCTATATGGACAGCACTGTGATTATATGTCATATAGTAGAACAAAACCTGTTAATAAATCTTAAAGATGAAATAGCATCTAAATATAACACTTTCCATCTGGTTCTTGGGGACGGAGACAACATGGGCCTGTGTGATTTCAAAGGCCAGGGTTGAATTTCAACCCCAGTCCGTACCTGGTCCTATCCAAGTGATAATATTAGCATACGATACCATGATCCAGCTACATGTGGTAGAAAGAGCCTAGTACTACCAAGCGCAGGTTGAGCTTTGACCCACCTAGGCTCTTTCTACCGCATGTAGCTGGTTCAAGGTATCGTATGCGATCGGCTCTATATGAGGTCTTCTGCATTCGCTCACAGTCAGCTATAGCAACTGATGCGAGAGAAAATGATCACTCATGTATACACCCAATAGATGTATTTTTCTATGGGTGGTTGCGGTATTGGTTATGCAATAAGCAGTACTGTGCTTATTTGGTAAATAGCTGTTGTTTATTGGTGGGACACTGTCAAGCTTATTGTACAAAACAACTCTTTCCCCTATGATTGCTTGCATTGCACTGCAGTAGGGAAGTGTTATATTTAGATGCTATTTCATCTTTAAGATTTATTAACAGGTTTTGTTCTACTATATTATTATTATTATTATTATTTATTATTATAGCGCCATTTATTCCATGGCGCTTTACAAGTGAGGAGGGGTATACATAATAAAAACAAGTACAATAATCTTGAACAATACAAGTCATAACTGGTACAGTAGGAGAGAGGACCCTGCCCGCGAAGGCTCACAATCTACTATATGACATATAATCACAGTGCTGTCCATATAGGTACCCCATTCAGGGTTAGGTGTCCTAGTATACCTGCACAGGTGTTAGCCATATTGTGGGCTTTGTGTATAGGGGACAAGTATGTTTCCTTTTTGTTTTTAAATTGTGTGTGTTTTTTCTATTATATTTTCTTATATGTAATTGCACATGAATAAAAAGCTGTGTTCACTTTAGCCAAAATCCATGTGTGTGGTGATCCCCGTTTATATGACCTACTCTTCTCTGTTTTTTCTTTAATCACAATCCTGGTGTTCTGTGGCAAATGCCAATAGTCCTGCACGGTGTTGGGCTGTGAGCACAACCCCCATCTGTGGATGTCGGGCCCTCAGACCATCCTCATGGAGTCAGTTTCTAACCGTTTGTGCAGACCATGCACATTTGAGGCCTGCTGCAGGTCATTTTGCAGGGCTCTGGCAGTGCTCCTCATATTACTCCTTGCACAAAGGCTGAGGTAGCGTTCCTGCTGCTGGGTTGTTGCCCTCCTATGGCCCCCTCCATGTCTCTTGGTGTACTGGCCTGTCTCCTGGTAGCGCCTCCAGCCTCTGGACACCACGCTGACAGACACAGCAAACCTTCTTGCCACAGCTCGCATTGATGTGCCATCCTGGATGAGCTGCACTACCTGAGACACTTGTGTGGGTTGTAGAGTCCGTCTCATGCTACCACGAGTGTGAAAGCACAACCAACATTCAAAAGTGAGCAAAACATCAGCCAGAAAGCATTGGTACTGAGATGTGGTCTGTGGTCCCCACCTGCAGAACCAATTCTTTATTGAGGGGGTCTTGATAATTGCCAAGAATTTCCATCTGTATTGTAAATGGTAATGTACAGTGTATTATTAACGTAAAGGTAATGCCTTGTTTTGGTAATGTATAACATAGGGTAAGACATAGGCTAGGATTTAGAACACAAGATAGATAGGATAAGGTAGTTGGCTGTAGTTAGATAGCGACATTAGGGTAATGATAGTGTTGATGTTCAGGACTAGCCCACAGTGGGAGGGGCTTAGTGTTAGGGCAAATGACTGCTGTCTGTGGCTGGTTGGATAGTTCAAGTTGAAATAGGGAGTGTCTGTGAGCAGTGTTGCTATTGGGTGAATTGCTAAAAGAATAGGAGACTAAGGGACAACAAGGAATTGGTGTGACCTGGAGCTGACCAAAAACGAGACAGAATAGCCTTCCACCTTAAAGGGCTCCTTGGATAGGACCAGGTACGGACTGGGCTTGAAATTTAACCCTGGCATTTGAAATCACACAGGCCCATGTTGTCCCCATCCCCAGGAACCAGATGGGAATATATTACTAATTAGCCTGGATGGAGGAAAGGAAGATTTACGACAAGACCAATATTTCTAATGCTACCCGTGGTCTGCTGGGGTAAGTGACGGAGTCAGCGACTTTGTGCTCCGCCAAACTCTTAACGATATGGATGTCTTGAGAATACCGATTCTGTTAACAATGTAGCAGACAAGGCAGCCTACGACAAGACAGGCCCTTCTGGCATTAGCCAGAATTGCCAGATGGCCGGTCCGGCCCTGGATAGGATGACTTGTCATGAGAAACCTTGATCTTGCAAAATGCCAAAGGTAATGGACCTAAACAGGACTGAGTTCATGGAACTAGTGGTCATCCCGAGAGGGAGGTCCAGGGTGCCAGTAGTGGAAGAAATAGGACACAGAACCACTGAGCAGATAGAGAGACTTGCTGATCTGGACTGTGGCAACAAGCTGGGCTGTGACAAAGTAGGGACAAGCAGTGTAATTCACCTTTCCTGGAGTAGACTACAGAGGAAGGAAGCCATGTGTGTGAAAATGCTTTACACTATGAAAGAAATGTCCATAAGACTTTGTACCCCTTGCACATGACCCTTACCAAGTTACCATTCAGTAAAGATTGTGTTTTAGAATGGAGGTCTCCTTTACTGAACTTTATCACCTATGGTCCTGACTGGCCATCACCATCGGCCACAGGCAGCCTGGACCCACTCTTTTCGGTAATGTGCCAGGGCAACCTGGAGCAGCAGCTCGCTCACGACTACCGCCCTCTGGCATCTTACACTTGCAAACACAACTTTTGCTTCTCTCTGAGCTCTGATGTCTTGCAACAATTTTGCACCATTGTAAGATGGAACCTGTAGATGAGAGGAACCAGCAGATGTGTCAGTTATAACCACACACAGCTCTGCCGAGAGATCAGACGAGCAGAGAGCGACCATCACACGTCACACTGGTAACCATTACACATGACACTGGTAACTCCACCTTATTTAAAACAAGCTCTGGAGGCAGAGTTATCTTACAGACAACATCCTCCATAGCGCCTGGAAGAGGCCATTTATATAAAGTGATAAAAGATGATTTATCAGCAGCAAGGCATCTGATATGAGACATATTAGCAGTCTATAACCTGAATGTCCAGATTAATAATTTAGATAGGTAAAATGTGGTGACCGATTCCCTTTACTATACACAAACATAGCCTCTGTCTCAGGCAAAAAAAAGTATAAACTCCCTCCAGGGTGGTACAGTACTTTGAAGAAAGGATAAAGGTGCAGTCAATTAGTCAATGTGGAGGTAGTGTCTTGGCCTTTTGCTAAGAAAAGCCAGGTGATCCCTATTGGGCGGTCTGATATGTTACACAATCAATAACTAGAAGATGTAGGTTTAGCAACAAAAGTGCCAATAGCAGCGGTGTATCAGAAAGTGGCAAAGCTAAAAATAAAATGTCCTCAATGTTTAGTGCTCCAATCTGAAGACTTTTCTTCTCAGTCCGGAATTGGATGCGACCACCAGGAACTATGGAGATTAGATTTTCCTTTTTTTTTTGGCTAGCAAGAGATCAATAAAGGTCTCTGTATCTTCAGAATCGATGAAACCTTGTCTCATGAACACAGGCCAACTCAAGAAAATATAGATAGGTACCCCAGTTTGTCTTTAGTGGAAGATATGACAGTTATGTCCGTAAATATTGGAACAGTTCATAGATAAGGAGTGTGAATGTTTTATTGTCCTCTGATTGGGGTCTGGTTCTATGTTATGATGATGTCTTTTTACATCAATTAAGGAATTTGCTCCTCAGACAGTGTAGGGGCATCATAACACAGAACCAGACCCCAATCAGAGGACAATAAAACATTCATGCTCCTTATCTATGAACTGCTCCAATATTTATGGACATAACTGTTTATCACTCACATAATGGTAATTCTGCTTCACGTCACCTGTCTTATCTAAGGCATTTTTCTGTGATGTTTTGTGTATAAATATGTGATTCTTCAGAATTTCTATTAATCTATGCCTGATGAAGAGACCGGAGTAGTCTGGAGAGCTGCAATTTGTTACCATCTTTTCAGTTAGCCATTAAAAGGTATAAACCACTGAGGACTCTCAATTCTAAATATTTTTCTATCCACTGGCTAACATGGCACCAAGATATATATCTTTCCTGTATCAAACCAAAGGAAAGAGTAAAGGGGTGTAGTGTACTAATGAGTGACCAATACATACTTGAAGTAATTTTCACTGACTCATACGAAAGTGAAAGAAGATATGGTTCATTTCTAAGAAAACGAAACTTAGCCATATTAGGCAACAACAGAAACCCCTTATAATCTGATCCCGTAGTCCTAACCCCTTAGTGACATTGGCCGAACATCCATATCACATATCGGGTGCATGGAGCGAGTTCAGGAGCTGAGATGCTCCTTGTCTGTCTCAGTCATAATGACTCCTTAGATGCCGCAGTCAATAGTAGTCCAGCAGCTAAAACCACTTAGATGTCCTGAAGAGGACAGGTCCTACTATGACAATCCATCGTACCCTCTGTGATTACGGGGTGTCAATAGATTGTCATAGGAGCCTTTTATCTTTGTAGTGACTTCTAAGGGCGTAATAGAGGAGAACTGGCAGAAGAATACACCGTAGTATATTGTGAGCCCTCGCGGGCAGGGTCCTCTCTCCTCCTGTACCAGCTGTGACTTGTATTGTTTAAGATTATTGTACTTGTTTTTATTATGTATACCCCTCCTCACATGTAAAGCGCCATGGAATAAATGGCGCTATAATAATAAATAATTAATAATAATAATAATAATAATAATAAAAAAGAATTGTTGCAATATATTGCACCAGTGATCACAGTTCCCAACTAATAGATAATAACATACAAAATAACACATAGTAAGGCTAGGTTCACATTGCGTTAGGGCAATCCGTTTAGCGCTAGCGCTTGCGGATTGCGCTAACGCTATGTTTTTGTAGGGGCCGCGTTTAGGGGTCGCGCTAACGTCCCCGATCTCGCAGATCCCCGATCTGTGAGAGCGGGGAACGGACCTCGGGCGCGCCGCGGACGCTGCAAGCAGCGTCCGAGGCGCGCTACAAAAGAACGGCACATCGCTAACGCGAGCCGAAAAAAGGCAGGCGCTAGCGATGCGCTACAGGTCAAAATTTACATTGCTGTCAATGGGTGCGCTAACGGACCCGTTGCACGACGTTAATTGCGACATTTTCGCCGTGCAACGCAGTCCGTTAGCGATCACCCACTAACGCAATGTGAACCTAGCCTAATACAGAGAGGTTTTACCCCCCAGTGACAGCATAATACAATTAGCATTATGGAAAATAGCCAAAATTAAAAAATAAAGAAAATGGAAAAAAAAAAAAGAGATTACAAGACAAACATCACTAAACCATAAGGCAGTTATATAGAAAGTTGTTAGTTGTTATGTGTGAAAACTGTCACCACACTTAGGCTGTGTGCACACGTAGCAGATTTTTTGCGTTTTTTTCGCGGTTTTTCGCTATAAAAACGCTATAAAACCGCGAAAAAACCGCTAACATTAAGCATCCTATGTAACAGAATGCAATCCGCATTTTTTGTGCACATGCTGCATTTTTTTCCTGAGCGGAATCGCAATCCAGAAAAAAACGCAGCATGTTCATTAAAATTGCGGAATCGCGGGGATTCCGCACACCTAGGAATGCATTGATCCGCTTACTTCCCGCACGGGGCTGTGCACACCATGCGGGAAGTAAGCAGATTAAGTGCGGTTGGTACCCAGGGTGGAGGAGAGGAGACTCTCCTCCACGGACTGGGCACCATATAAGTGGTAAAAAAAAAAGAATTAAAATAAAAAATAGCGATATACTCACCCTCTGGCGGCCCGACCTCCTCAACGGCTTCTGTGGTGTGTGTGAAGGACCTGCGATGACGTCACGGTCACATGACCGCGGGTCACGTGACCGCTACGTCAATGGAAGGTCCTGAACACACAGCATTAGGAACGGAAGCCGCTGAGGTGAGTATAGCCTTTTTTTTTTATTTTTTTATTATTTTTAACATTCTATCTTTTACTATAGATGCTGCATAGGCTGCATCTATAGTAAAAAGTTGGTCACACTTGTCAAACACTATGTTTGACAAGTGTGACCAACCTGTCAGTCAGTTTTCCAAGCGATGCTACAGATCTAGCATTCTGCAAGCTAATTATGCTTGCAAAACGCTAGTTTTCTGCGGGTATATGCATGCAAATTCTGCATGCGATATACCCGCGGCAGGAGGTGCAGAATTGCCGCGGAAATTTCCGCGGCAATTCTGCTACGTGTGCACATAGCCTTAGGCTACTTTCTCACTAGCTTTTTTTTTAATCCGCCGCTATCCGTCGTTTTGGGCAAAAAACGGATCCTGCAAATGTGTCCACAGGATGCGTTTTTTTGCCCATAGACTTGTATTGCCGACGGGTCGCAACGTATGGCCATACGTCACGTCCGCGTGCACTGGATCCGTCGATATTTGGCGGACCGTCGGCACGAAAAAAACGTTCAAGTGAAGGTTTTTTCGTCCGTCGCGTCTGCCATTTTCTACCGCACATGTGCGGCCGGAACTCCGCCACCTCCTCCCCGGACTTTAGAATGGGCAGCAGATGCGTTGAAAAACTACATCCGCCGCCCACGTCGTGCTACAATTTCACAACGTGCGTCGGTACGTCGGCCCGACGCATAGCGACGGACCCGTACCGATGCTAGTGTGAAAGAAGCCTTAGTGGACGCACTGAAGTCTGAAAGAGCCATACAGAGAACAAACTATAGTCTGATCCTGCGATCGTCCGCCCTTTCATCTGTAGATCGGAGTATGACTACAAGGATCAGACTACACAGAGTTCTGCAGAGGAGCTGAGTACACAACAGTAATGTAAATTCTGTCCTACTTATAAGGTTAGAAACATTACAGGACCCACAAACATCACTGCTGGAGGTGAGTGATTGGCTGCAGCGGTCAGCTCACTGATGGACCACACACTATCACTTCATCAGTAGAGACCACTAGGGTTGAGCGACCTTTGCTTTTTTAGGATCGAGTCGGGTTTCGTGAAACCTGACCTTCTCGAAAGTCGGATCGCGTGAAATCGGCCGATTCTAGTTAAAAGTCGGGTTTCGGATCGGAACACGAAACCCAATGCAAGTCAATGGGAATTATATTTTTTAAATTCTCATTCTCTCTCTCTCCCCTCCGTGCAAAGCATATGTTGTGTTTGACTGCGGAAATCACTGCATCCCAAACGGTAATATGGCTCTATGACGCCGCAGAAACCAAGCCGGAACCTATGTCATCACGCTGCCCACACTCCTTCATTGGCTGAAAAAATGGCGGGGAAGGCGTCATACAAAACGCGACTTTGGCGCCAAGATCGCCGACCACGAGGCCGATCCCACGCTGGAGTCGGGTCGGGTTTCACGAAACCCGACTTTCCCAAAAGTCGGCGACTTTTGAAAATGAACGATCCGTTTCGCTCAACCCTAGAGACCACTGAAGCCCCAGGAACGTTCCCTGCTGTTAGCTTGATATTACCGCAGAATCCCTATAAACTGTAGTTTTATCTGTAAGAGCCGTGTGGAGTGTGACAATCATGAGAACTGCACCAATTTGTCACTGTGGGCTACATGATCTTTATCCACATCCTCTAGAGAAAGAGGCAGAAAAATGTGAGGGATCTGAGCTCTTTGATACTAGTTTCTGAGTCAAAAGTGAAAAAAAAGCAGAAGCTTCAGCCAGAAATGGGCAGAACAGACTCAGTATTCTCTGCGAATGGCTGAAAGTTCATTCTATTCTCAGTTCCTGGATCTGACGTCTGTTTTTGCTCTGAGCAGGGCGTCTCCTGGCTGTTATGCACATAATCTCTTCACCGAAAGGAGATATTCACAGAGGATCGCTGCTTTCTACTGAGCTTCAGGGCTGCAGCAAGTCGAAACTCTGATATGTGAGAAACTTGACTAAAACCATGGGGGTGTGCGAAGAAGACGGAATGTTAGACCATGAGAAAACAATGAACAAAGAGAAATCTGGTGAGGATGGCAGGATATTTTATATTACTATTAATAATTATTATCAGTCCTGTTACTATAATTATGTCTCATATAGTCGGTTACCCTGAATATTCTCTAATTTGGAGGATCTGATATATTATTATTATTATTATTATTTATTGTTATAGTGCCATTTATTCCATGGCGCTTTACATGTGAGGAGAGGTGTACATAATATGTAGAATAACATTATACATATAATACATTATACATATAATAATATATAGATGACATCTTCTCCCTGAGCTCTGCGTCTACTCTATAATCGGCCATGGTCAGACAGGAGACCTCACAGATCCTCCATAATATCATGGATCTGATCTACATGAAGAGCAGAAACCTCCAGACCAGGACGGATACATTGTACACAGCGGGAGCTGACACTTTGTTTCCCCCTTTATGACTTGGTTTCCCCTCTCCACATACTGTGGTAAGACTGAAGGATCCCTGAGCCTCACTGGCAAAGATCCACCACCATAGCTAATCTCCTCCCCACCCAACTGACTTGTTTACCAGTTATATATTAATCCCGCCTGGTTCCTGCAATAATTGCTGCAGACCTTGGATTCTTTATCTAATGTTCAGCTTTATTAATCATTTCTAGGTTTTGTATTTTTACCTTTGGACTTGCTCTGATGAACGCAAACCTGTCATTTATACCCTGATAATTATTACTATTATTCCTCATTAATCTTTATTGCTGCTTTCTAGATTAGAATATTTTCCTCATATGCTATTCTTTTTGTTTTCAGCTAATTCAGAAGATATTACAATAAAGAAGCTTCTGACTCGTTCCAAAAAGAATAGAGCAGGTAATAATACATGATACAATTATCCGCCCTTTATAGCCATTGTGTGGATTCAATAATTATAACCAAAACACACCGGATGATCTTTCCCAGACAAGACTAATTGTGAGCTAAGCCTCGATTCCTTTTGCTCCATATTCAGAGGAGGCTGGTTTGGCAGATGGGGAGGTAGGACATTAGTGATAAGGACCATCCATAGTTAGGTGCACCATGATGTGGTTGGAGGCTTTTGTGCTCTTATGCATCTTATGTTTGTAACATTTGTAGCAAATAATATTGGATTTCATATGTTCCTTAGTTGCAGTGTGCGGACACTTCTGTGTGTAGATGATGTCAGTCACTTCTTTACTTACAACCAGGGATTGGCTGCAAATACAGAAGGAGCAGCCTCAATCTCTGGTCTATAGCACAAACCTCTATTTACAGCACTGACAGTCTCCATATTGTACACTGCTCAAAAAAATAAAGGGAACACTAAAATCCCACATCCTAGATATCTCTGAATGAAATATTCCAGTTGCAAATTATTATTCATTGCATAGTGGAATGTGTTCATAACAATAAAACATAACAATTATCAATGTAAATCAAAATGAATATCCCACGGAGGTCTGGATTTGGAATGATACTCAAAATCAAAGTGGAAAATCAAATTACAGGCTGATCCAACTTCAGTGCAAATGCCTCATGACAAGGAAATGATGCTCAGTACTGTGTGTGGCCTCCACGTGCCTGTGTGGCCTCCATGTGCCTGTATGACCTCCCTACTTTACAATGCCTGGGCATGCTCCTGATGAGGTGGAGGATGTTCTCCTGAGGGATCTTCTCCCAGACCTGGAGTAAAGCATCCGCCAACTCCTGGACAGTCTGTGGTGCATTGTGACGTTGGATGGATGGAGCGAGACATGATGTCCCAGATGTGCTCAATTGGATTCAGGTCTGAGGAAGGGCGGGCCAGTCCATAGCTTCAATGCCTTCATCATGCAGAAACTGCTGACACACCCCAGCCACATGACGTCTGGCATTGTCCTGCATTAGGAGGAACCCAGGGCCAACCGCACCAGCATATGGTCTCATAAGGGGTCTGAGGATCTCATCTCGGTACCTAATGGCAGTCAGGCTACCTCTGGCGAGCACATGAAGGACTGTGCGGCCCTCCAAAATTATGCCACCCCACACCATTACTGACCCACTGCCAAACCGGTCATGCTGAAGGATGTTGCATGCAGGCAGCACATCGCTCTCCACGGCATCTCCAGGCTCTGTCACATGTGCTCAGTGTGAACCTGCTTTCATCTGTGAAGAGCACAGGGCGCCAGTGGTGAATTTGCCAATCCTGGTGTTCTGTGGCAAATGCCAAGCATCCTGCACGGTGTTGGGCTGTGAGCACAACCCCCATCTGTGGACGTCGGGCACTCAGACCATCCTCATGGAGTCGGTTTCTAACCGTTTGTGCACACACATGCACATTTGTGGCCTGCTGGAGGTCATTTTGCAGGGCTCTGGCAGTGCTCCTCCTGTTCCTCCTTGCACAAAGGCGGAGGTAGCGGTCCTGCTGCTGGGTTGTTGCCCTCCTACGGCCCCTCCACGTCTCCTGGTGTACTGGCCTGTCTCCTGGTAGTGCCTCTAGCCTCTGGACACTACGCTGACAGACACAGCAAACCTTCTAGCCACAGCTCGCATTAATGTGCCATCCTGGATGAGCTGAACTACCTGAGCCACTTGTGTGGGTTGTAGAGTCCGTCTCATGCTACCAGGTGTGAAAGCACAACGAACATTCAAAAGTGACCAAAACATCAGCCAGAAAGCATTGGTACTGAAATGTGGTCTGTGGTCTCCACCTGCAGAACCACTCCTTTATTCAGTGTGTCTTGATAATTGCCAATAATTCCCATCTGTTGTCTATTCCATTTGTACAACAGCATGTGAAATTGATTGTCAATCAGTGTTGCTTCCTAAGTGGACAGTTTCATTTTGCAAAAGTTTAATTTACTTGGCGTTATATTCTGTTGTTTAAGTGTTCCCTTTATTTTTTTGAGCAGTGTATATAGGTGATGCTCTTCTCATTATGCCAGGTGTATAGCTATAGAGAATGCAGAGACATTAGTGTATGATGAGCTTGTGATAGTCGCTGGTCTGTTCATGTGAGAAGAAAGAAGATAAAAAAGTTCTAACTCTTTTGATCTTGGTCAATGAAAAAACAGTCATGAAAATTATTCTGGCGGTTAAGACATAAATTATCCCTAGTGCGTAGGCGTTAGGCTGTGGAGACATTAGATCTGCTGCCTATCCTAAGAATCAGAATTATACAGGAATCAGTTACGGCCCGTTACTGCCCCCTGCTGGTCCGTCCTGTATTTATTATGATACAGGAATTCTTCATGAGTCATACAGTAATTATAGTTACTTGTTTACTATTTTATAAGAGGAATCCAGCTCTGTTTGTTTATTCTATTTGGTCTGTGTTATTGCATTTTTCAGTGTTCACAAAACTGAATGATAACATCGGTCACTTATCTTAGTTTCTGTCCTATTCATATACACACATAATGTATCGTCAGATGTAACTACTCATACACTGACATTTACCTGTCATTTATATCACAGTGATGAATGACATAAAATAATAATATTAGAGGGTAAACAGTCATTTACAAATGCTCCAAATTAATTCTATTTTTAAGTTAAAAATAAAACACAAAATAACAAAACACACAGCAATATACAGATAAGAGGTTAGAACTGACAGATACATCATCTAATAATTCAGTATCAGATTCCTCAGAAATTTCCCCAGTGATTCAATTGTTTATAATCAGCCATGAGGAAGAACTAATACTTCCCCACATAACTCCCAATGTAGTAATCTCCCATGTCATGAGAGTCACCCTCCGCTGTGATGTCATGATACAGGAACAGGTCATGGACTTTCCTATAAGACTAGTTGCCACATTCCGTCCAGTTCTGCACTGAATTCCAGTGTTACAGTTTATTCACGCAGCAGATTTGTTTCGGAAACGTCTAACTATCACATTCATCTGAATGGAGCGTCCAGAAAATTATGTGCTGTAAATATCTCCATCCTAAAAAAACTGAGATGATTTTCAGTTACAGAAATTTTGGACACAAATCTGCTCCCTCCCACCCCTTGGGTTCTACTTATGGCAGGCACAGACTCTTCCAAAAGAGTGAGCAGATCTCTAGCGCCACCTAATGGAGTTAGGCTCTCTACCAATAAATGTTAACCCTATAATAAGCAGCTGTAGCCTGTGACATAATATTCAGCCAAACCAGATACATCTGAATTTGCAGACAGCTGTTTTCAGGTTCCTGTCCCTCATCAGTGTAAAGTAGGAGCCTGGTTGGCTGGCGAGAGGCCTTGTGGTGAATAGTTTCAGAACTATAAGTTTATAGTTTGTTCACTTTATCATAAAATTTAAGACTCCAGCTCAATGTTTTATTATTATATTTTGCACCTTTTGCCTTGGTTTCAGATTTAGGCATGTACACACATAGGGTATCAGCAGAATCAACTCATATATTAAAGTTACCAGGTTATTTATTCCGAGCGATGAAGGCGTAAAACAACCACACAAAGAAAATAACAGTACATTTTAGTTATATTCCCCAATAATAACATGTTAATTAATAATTGACATGTACCCACAGATTCTATTAAATGTTTTAACGACTCACAGAGTAAACTACAACCATAGTAAATGGTCACCGCTTAATAAAGGGAAGGGCTGCTGCAAATGTGTTAAAGGGAGTCTGCCACCAGGTTTTTACCATCTAATCTGACAGCAGCATAATGTAGAGACCCTGATTCCAGCAATGTGTCACTTACTGGGCTGACTGCTGTAGGTTTGATAATCTCTTGCAGATAAAATCACTGCTTTATCAAAAGAGAGCTACTAAACCTGCTGATTCACAGCTTTCTGCCTATGCACAGTTTACACAGAAAGTGGACAGTCAGTGGTGTAGGTGGGGCTATACAGAGCTCAGCATTCAGAGAACTGATTAATCTGCAGGTGATAAAACAGGGATTTTATGAAAACTGCAGCTAGCAGCCCAGTAAGTGTGCACATTGCTGGAATCAGGGTATCTGCCTCTATATTATGCTGCTCACAGATGGGTGATCAAAAATCTGGTTACAGGCTCCCTATAAAGAGGATAAGTACCACAGACAAACGGCACATTAAAGGGGTTATCCAGGATTTTTTTGTTCTGTGGGGCTAAGCATTTATTGTTGGATATTTGCTAACTTTCTGCCCTTGTCCCGCTCTCTCTCAGCTCAGCGCGGTCACGGAACCTCTCCCGGCGGCGATTCTTGCACTTCCTGTGACATCACACCAACCAAGCGGTTCCTTCTCTTCGGGTCTGATTTCTCGACGGGAGGTCACTTTCGCCGTCATGTAGATTGATATCTAGCTCCCCTCTGCCTAACTCAGCGCAGGCGACCTGAGTTTGTGCGATTTGCATTGCATGAGTGCAAAGAACTCTGCAAGGGACCGATTTCCAGCGCCTAAGCTAGCAGACTTAGTTCACTACCCTGCGTGGGATTTTTTTTTTTTTAAATAACGTGTGGAAAATGTCGGCGATTATTAAAATAAAGTATTTTTTTGTGTGCATATTTTATGTTTTTTTGTGTTACGAGGTTAGTAATGGAGGTGTCTGTTAGACACCTCTCCATGTATAACACCAGGGCTTGATGTCAGCTGTGTTTTTGGACAATTCACATTTGACCTCAACCCCAAGCACCATTATTCCAATTGCCAACACATCTGAATAATGTGATGCTCCACTTCTGGGGTGGCTGCCGGCTGGTATTTTTAGGCTGGGAAGGGCCCAATAACCAGGGACCAGCCCAGTCTGATAATATAAACCCACAGTTGTCTGCTTTACCTTTGCTGGTTACCAAAAATGGGAAGGACCCCACATACTTTTTTTTTTTATTTATTAGGTTAATTCATGTACATTAAAGTACACACTCAAGGCACTAATTATATATCTCAAGGATATATATCTATAAATGTAAGGTATTCTGGACCTTAAGAGAGCGACACGTTTCGTAGAGACAATGTCCCCTTTGTTAAGCTGATATATGCTGGACGCAGCACTGCAGAATCTATTGGACTGCTACTGACACAAGAAAGTGATTTTTTTTTCCAGACATAGAGAATATATGTAAACATATTCAAACACACACTATTACACCAAAGGGCCTGTTTGTGCAGGAGCACACAGCTCCTCGGCCTCACAGCTTCCTGTGATTCTTCTCGATTGATAACTCAGCTCAGATTAGTGGCATGGTCGAGTCTTATGCGTCCTTCAGATATAATTTTTTTTTCTGCAGCATTGGAGGAGCACAGGAGTGCTGCAGATTATTCCTGTGCTGAGATAATCCTATAAACGTGACCCTGATACATGTTTTCTTATTTATATCAGAAGATTGTGCCGTATATTGGATTGCACTTCAAAATATAGGATATATCAAAAATACCTAGATCAATGTACATATGAATACTACAGACAAAGCGAACATCATGCAGCTGCAGGGACTCAAACATAATCTATGAGCAAGTGCAAGATACTTGGAAATCTCAAGTAACGAGCAGACTCACTCATCACTAATCCTCATACAAAAAGTTAGGAAATTAACCATTATACAAAAGTATATTATGTGAAAACATGTAATGTTATTAATTGCAAAAACATAAAATAAAAAGAAGCCATAGAAGGGTCAGTATACAGCACTGATACCATGGTGTCTGATACCAGTACATAGAAGGATCAGTATACAGCACTGATAACATGGTGTCTGATACCAGTACATAGAAGGATCAGTATACAGCACTGATAACATGGTGTCTGATACCAGTACATAGAAGGATCAGTATACAGCACTGATAACATGGTGTCTGATACCAGTACATGGAAAGGTCAGTATACAGCACTGATAACATGGTGTCTGATACCAGTACATAGAAGGATCAGTATACAGCACTGATAACATGGTGTCTGATACCAGTACATAGAAGGATCAGTATACAGCACTGATAACATGGTGTCTGATACCAGTACATAGAAGGATCAGTATACAGCACTAATGACATGGTGTCTGATACCAGTACATAGCAGGATCAGTATACAGCACTGATAACATGGTGTCTGATACCAGTACATAGAAGGATCAGTATACAGCACTGATAACATGGTGTCTGATACCAGTACATAGCAGGATCAGTATACAGCACTGATAACATGGTGTCTGATACCAGTACATAGAAGGATCAGTATACAGCACTGATAACATGGTGTCTGATACCAGTACATAGAAGGATCAGTATACAGCACTAATGACATGGTGTCTGATACCAGTACATAGCAGGATCAGTATACAGCACTGATAACATGGTGTCTGATACCAGTACATAGAAGGATCAGTATACAGCACTAATGACATGGTGTCTGATACCAGTACATAGCAGGATCAGTATACAGCACTGATAACATGGTGTCTGATACCAGTACATAGAAGGATCAGTATACAGCACTGATAACATGGTGTCTGATACCAGTACATAGAAGGGTCAGTATACAGCACTGATAACATGGTGTCTGATACCAGTACATAGAAGGATCAGTATACAGCACTGATAACATGGTGTCTGATACCAGTACATAGAAGGATCAGTATACAGCACTGATAACATGGTGTCTGATACCAGTACATAGAAGGATCAGTATACAGCACTGATAACATGGTGTCTGATACCAGTACATAGAAGGATCAGTATACAGCACTGATAACATGGTGTCTGATACCAGTACATAGAAGGATCAGTATACAGCACTAATGACATGGTGTCTGATACCAGTACATAGCAGGATCAGTATACAGCACTGATAACATGGTGTCTGATACCAGTACCTAGAAGGGTCAGTATACAGCACTGATAACATGGTGTCTGATACCAGTACATAGAAGGATCAGTATACAGCACTGATAACATGGTGTCTGATACCAGTACATAGCAGGATCAGTATACAGCACTGATAACATGGTGTCTGATACCAGTACATAGAAGGATTAGTATACAGCACTGATACATGGTGTCTGATACCAGTACATAGAAGGATCAGTATACAGCACTGATAACATGGTGTCTGATACCAGTACATAGAAGGATCAGTATACAGCACTGATAACATGGTGTCTGATACCAGTACATGGAAGGGTCAGTATACAGCACTGATAACATGGTTTCTGATACCAGTACATAGAAGGATTAGTATACAGCACTGATAACATGGTGTCTGATACCAGTACATAGCAGGATCAGTATACAGCACTGATAACATGGTGTCTGATACCAGTACATAGAAGGATTAGTATACAGCACTGATAACATGGTGTCTGATACCAGTACATAGAAGGATTAGTATACAGCACTGATACATGGTGTCTGATACCAGTATATAGAAGGATCAGTATACAGCACTGATAACATGGTGTCTGATACCAGTACATAGAAGGATCAGTATACAGCACTGATAACATGGTGTCTGATACCAGTACATGGAAGGGTCAGTATACAGCACTGATAACATGGTTTCTGATACCAGTACATAGAAGGATTAGTATACAGCACTGATAACATGGTGTCTGATACCAGTACATAGCAGGATCAGTATACAGCACTGATAACATGGTGTCTGATACCAGTACATAGCAGGATCAGTATACAGCACTGATAACATGGTGTCTGATACCAGTACATAGAAGGATTAGTATACAGCACTGATACATGGTGTCTGATACCAGTATATAGAAGGATCAGTATACAGCACTGATAACATGGTGTCTGATACCAGTACATAGAAGGATCAGTATACAGCACTGATAACATGGTGTCTGATACCAGTACATGGAAGGGTCAGTATACAGCACTGATAACATGGTTTCTGATACCAGTACATAGAAGGATTAGTATACAGCACTGATAACATGGTGTCTGATACCAGTACATAGCAGGATCAGTATACAGCACTGATAACATGGTGTCTGATACCAGTACATAGAAGGATTAGTATACAGCACTGATAACATGGTGTCTGATACCAGTACATAGAAGGGTCAGTATACAGCACTGATAACATGGTGTCTGATACCAGTACATAGAAGGATCAGTATACAGCACTGATAACATGGTGTCTGATACCAGTACATAGAAGGGTCAGTATACAGCACTGATAACATGGTGTCTGATACCAGTACATAGAAGGGTCAGTATACAGCACTGATAACATGGTGTCTGATACCAGTACATAGAAGGATCAGTATACAGCACTGATAACATGGTGTCTGATACCAGTACATAGAAGGATCAGTATACAGCACTGATAACATGGTGTCTGATACCAGTACATAGAAGGATTAGTATACAGCACTGATAACATGGTGTCTGATACCAGTACATAGAAGGGTCAGTATACAGCACTGATAACATGGTGTCTGATACCAGTACATAGAAGGATCAGTATACAGCACTGATAACATGGTGTCTGATACCAGTACATAGAAGGATCAGTATACAGCACTGATAACATGGTTTCTGATACCAGTACATAGAAGGATTAGTATACAGCACTGATAACATGGTGTCTGATACCAGTACATAGAAGGATCAGTATACAGCACTGATAACATGGTGTCTGATACCAGTACATAGAAGGATTAGTATACAGCACTGATAACATGGTGGAGTGATACCTGTGCTTCTCTTTTCACACACTCGGTATAGTCACCATCACACCAGGAAGAAGCTGAAGACATCACATGTGGAGAATATAACTTCATATGAGGCGTCAGACACATCTGCAGTGTGAATGATACGTAGATGATGTTAGCCCTCCCCCGTCCATAATAAAGCATTATAGGGGGGGTCTCATGGACACACAGGCCCTGAATAAACAAATTATTTGCCTCTTAATAGTGGTTTATGAGGTAAATTGGTAATTGAAGTTAGCTGTGGTATTAAGACCATGAGCAGTGAGAACCGTTTTTTTCCAGCTGTTTTGCGCTCAAAATAACGGTTTCTTATTGGTGGGTTGTTGTTTGGCGGGCTTTTTCTGGTTTATAAAAAGCCCTGTGTTTATGAATTTACCTCATTCAACGGTTCCCTGAAGAAACCGAAGATCCCGCCCTCCCTCCCTAATTTTATGTACTTTCCTGTCGTGATCATTTGTTTTGTGGGGAAATCTCCGTTATTGGGTGGATTGGTCATTTACGGTGGTTAAAACTGGTGGTTAACTTAAGAGTTAAGTTTAAAGTTAAACTGGTATGTGATTGGATTTCAAGTAACTCAAAAATAAATGACACGGCCATTCATTCCAAACATTGTGTGGTTTCTTTATTTAACTGTATGAATGGGCCTTGTGTGGCCATGGGGGAGTGCATCATATCTTCTGCATGTGAGGCAGACAACACTACACCAGAAGTATCTGAGGTAAAACCATCTTCTGCATGTGAGGTAGATGACACTACACCGGTACATGAGGTGTGAGGTGAATTTTCCCAGTTCTGTAAGATCACACCCCCAGTATTATATTCCTTTACGCTGTAAAAGCGTTTCTGTCATTTCTTCTTGTGAGTGTAAGAGACAGTAATGTATCCTTCATAAACCGTACCGTCCCTTCAGTACAAACCAACCACACGGACTCCTGTTTATATAAGGGCAACCACCCAGCCTAAATTCATCCTCATCCCCATAAATATATATATATATATATATATATATATATATATATATATATATATATATATATAATCCCCCTTCCTACAGTCATGTCTCCCCGTCACTTAGTACTTTGAGGAACTAATACTTATGCAGCAGTACAGAGAATAGGCACGAGAAGTAATATGATTGCAGTACCAAGAATGACCACTAGATGCTGGAACAGAATAATAATAATAATAATAATAATAATAATAATTTTTATTTATATAGCGCCAACATATTCCGCAGCGCTTTACAACTTATAGAGGGGACTTGTACAGACAATAGACATTACAGCATAACAGAAATCACAGTTCAAAACAGATACCAGGAGGAATGAGGGCCCTGCTCGCAAGCTTACAATCTATGAGGAAAAGGGGAGACACGAGAGGTGGATGGTAACAATTGCTTTAGTTATTTGGACCAGCCATAGTGTAAGGCTCGGGTGTTCATGTAAAGCTGCATGAACCAGAAGACAAAAATATGATCTAGAATATTCTAGAGAATTGCACAATGTCTTCCGGCTCAGCATTTCCCCCCTCAATCTTCTGCTGCCACCAGATGAGACTTTCTATAATCTTCCACTTATAGATGTAGGAGAAGCATTTATTTTCCTGCAGTGTCAGGAGCAACCGGCATTATCACCTAATGTGTCCAAAGATCGGCCATCATAATTAATAGGAGAGATTATCTGCACCCAGCACATCGCCCCTGACATGTCGTCTTCTCAGTGAGGTCTGGAGATGCTGCTCCGCAGGTGTCGGGTTCTTACATTGTGTCATTGTCTTCTCTTATTGATCCACAAGTAAAGTCCGTCTCCACATTGTGTTTCCTGCAGAGCGTCTCCTGATTGTTGGTCTGATATTGGTGATAATCGGACTGACAGTGACTCTCATCGGTGTCTTGACTCGTAAGTATCAATATTTTCTATGCTAAAGCTAAAATAATGTAACGTCACAAACCCGTTGAAGCGCCTGAGAAGCGCGAAACGGCCGTCGTTTGAGCTTGTACACTTCGTTGTATGTGCACCCCCGAGCCGTGAAGATTTTAATGCAATAAAGATTGACCTGCTTTGAAGATCGGTGAGTGCTGCCACTTTCTTCCTTAAATGAAAATAATGTAACTATTTGGGGTCTTCACTTTACCATTTAAAGGGACTTTTTTTGCACAATTGAGAAATCTATTTGGGGGATTCATTAAAGGGAACCTGTCACCCCGTTTTTTCCGTATGAGATAAAAATACTGTTAAATAGGGCCTGAGCTGTGCATTGCAATAGTGTATTTTGTGGACCCCGATTCCCCACCTATGCTGCCGAAATACGTTACCAAAGTAGTCGTTTTCGCCTGTCAATCAGGCTGGTCTGGTCAGATGGGCGTGGTGTCTTCCCCCAGATCTTGCTTAGTTTTCCTTGGTGGCGTAGTGGTGTGCGCATGTCCAAGGTCCCGAATCCACTGCACAGGGGAGTGAAAAGAGCGCGATGTGCACTATTTCATTGGTGATCGGTGGGGGCGGCCATCTTCCTTTGGCCGCGCGTGCGCAGAAGCGGCGCTCTGCTGGCCGCGGCTTCAGGAAAATGGCCGCGGGATGCCGCGCGTGCGCAGATGGAGATCGCGGCGGCCATTTTCCTGAAGCAGAGATGCGAACTCTGCTTCAGGAAAATGGCCGCCGCGATCTCCATCTGCGCACGCGCAGCCAAAGGAAGATGGCCGCCCCCACCGATCACCAATGAAATAGTGCACATCGTGCTCTTTTCACTCCCCTGTGCAGTGGATTCGGGACCTTGGACATGCGCACACCACTACGCCACCAACAGAAAACTAAGCAAGATCTGGGGGAAGACACCACGCCCATCTGACCAGACCAGCCTGATTGACAGGCGAAAACGACTACCTTGGTAACGTATTTCGGCAGCATAGGTGGGGAATCGGGGTCCACAAAATACACTATTGCAATGCACAGCTCAGGCCCTATTTAACAGTATTTTTATCTCATACGGAAAAAACGGGGTGACAGGTGCCCTTTAAGCAAAATGTGCAGAAAATCTGTCTGAAATTGCGTCAAAACCATTGATGTCCTTGCTGTGTACAAGTTCTATTATGTATTATAGACATTTTTTTTGCTCCCAATTAATCAGTTTCCAAAACTGAGTGCAAAATAATCTATCTGACTAGAGCTGTAAATTACAGATTTATTACTGATCAGTGCCGATATTCTGCCTCTAATATTGGTGCATAGTGACCGGACTAAGAGGGGACGTCAAAAAAGAAAGTGTCGCACATGTCCAGCAGATGTCTAATTACTGATTGAAGGGATCAAGATGTCGTCTCCCCCCAAACTATTTATATGTGCGTGTAGCTCTTTGAAAAACAAGTTTAGCTAAACCTTTACAGGGTCGGTCCTTTCCTCCATTACTGAGAGATCAGAGTTTGAATTGATATGCAAATGAGGCTGAAGAGCTATCGTAGATCTGAATCCTCCGTCACTCCAGCTCTATTCCCTGCCCAGCGCTGCCTCCTCCTTCCTTGGCTGACGTCTCCTTTGCCGGAAATAACACAGCTTAGAGACTATCAGTGAAGCAGGAGGAGGTGACGCTGAGTGGGGAATAGAGCTGGAGTGACGGAGGCTTCAGATCTACAAACAGTTCTTTAGTCTCATTTGCATATAAATTAAAACCCTGATTCCTCAGTAATGCAGGAACGGACCGGCCTTGGCTTAAAGGTTTTGCTGGATTTGACTTTGATAGAACTTCATGCACATATGAATAGTTCGGGGTGAAATCCTGCTGACAGTTCCCCTTTAACTCTAACACAATATTATTACATATTTCCCACTTTTCTAAACGTTTATCAAGCAAAATGCGCCAGAAAAGTTCTGAGTGAAACATATTAAGGACGTGCGCTATTCTTTAGATTAATAAATGTAATCATTTGATGGTGCAGAAACGCTGCAGAAAGGTCGCACCAAATTTATTACCTCCTGCTCATCTTTTTCACAGAAAACTAACATGAGGGGTTACCAATGTATATTTTTTTGTTTTTGGCATAGTATCTCCTGACACAAACTCATCAGTCTCATAGATTTAAATGAAGCTGTTCAGTTTAGGTCGGGAAACCTGCAGTCAGTCCGGACATTGTGGTCTGTACTTGGGCTGAGAATGTCGAACATGTGAAGCAGGATTCGCCAAGTTTTCTGCTAACAATTAGTCTATTGCTATAAAATACCCTAATCCTTTTCAAGTTGAAGTTCTGCAGCAGCTGAGGTGTGTAACATGAGGTTCTGGAGCAGATGAGGTGTGTAACATGAGGTTCTGCAGCAGATGAGGTGTGTAACATGAGGTTCTGCAGCAGACGAGATGTGCAACATGAGGTTCTGCAGCAGATGAAGGGTGTAATATGAGAATCTGATGAGGTGTGTAACATGAGGTTCTGCAGCAGCCGAGGTGTGTAACATGAGGTTCTGCAGCAGATGAGGTGTGTAACATGAGGTTCTGCAGCAGATGAGGTGTGGAACATGAGGTTCTGCAGCAGATGAAGTGTGTAATATCAGGTTCTGCAGCAGATGAGGTGTGTATCATGAGGTTCTGGAGCAGACGAGGGGAGTGTAACATGAGGTTCTGCAGCAGCTGAGATGTGTAACATGAGGCTCTGCAGCAGGTGAGGTGTGCAACATGAGGTTCTGCAGCAGATGAGGGGTGTAACATGAGGTTCTGGAGCAGACGAGGTGTGTAACATGAGGTTCTCCATCAGCTGAGGTGTGCACAGTGTTCTGGAGAAGCAGAGACCAGAACTATATAGAAACAGAGATTACTGATCAGATGATGGTAGAGTTTCATTATTGATTCAATGTATATAAATATATTGAGTAGAACGTCATGCATGTAACTAACGATCCAATACATTTCTGTGTAGGTCCCACATCCTGTCACCTGTATTATGAGGTCGGTGAGGACAGTATCATTACCCGTGCACCAGGTGAGTAGATATCTCGGGGTCTCCCACGTTCTCTCTTACATCGGCCGTCTCTGTGCTATACTGCAGATTTCCGGCGTCCTCAGAGGTTACACTGTAATCACACACAGGGAATAATCCAGATCTGTAAGATATCAGAGGTGGAAATATCCCGCAGCCCCGATATCCACCATATAATACCCTGATAACAGCTCGTCTGATCATTGTATCCTCATCTACAGATACGAGATCTGTGCGGTGTAATATCAGGATTGTGTTATTTGTCATCTCACACGGGATAATTTATATATTTAATTTTGTATTCATCTAATTTCTTATTGACCAAAATCTGCAAGAAAACAAAGTGATCAGCAGAAAACCGGAAATGTCAGCAGATCGAGTGATCTCCGGAGACCCCAGAGATCTCCAGTGCGAACACCGGAATTATCATTGTATAATGGACGATATGAAGCTCGAAATCTTTTATTCCAAATATAAATTGGTGAATTTGTGCAAATCATGATGTGTTCATTGTACAGAAATACCTGAAATCAAAAGTGAGAAATATGCTCCATGTGATGATGATTGGATCTGGTATCTGGGAAAGTGTTATTATTTCTCTACACAACGTGACACCTGGAGAAACAGCGAGACATTCTGTCACTCACATAATTCATCACTGGCGATTATAGAAAGTAAAGAGGAACTGGTGAGAAACGGATAATGTACAGAAGAGACTGTAATATCCACACAGGATTATATAATTGTATAATAATAATAATATATCCACACAGGATTATATAATAACTGTATAATAATAATAAATCCACACAGGATTATATACCGTATAATAACTGTTATATCCAGACAGGATTATATATCACAACTATATGATATTAATAATATATCCACTCCGGATTATTTACCGTAATAACTGTATAATAATAACAGTATATCTATATTATTTCAGGATTTTATGTTTCGGTATAAGGGTACAGACAATCACTGGATCGGTATGAGACGTACAGACGATAATACAGCCTGGACCTGGACTGATGGATCATTATATAATGAAAACTTGTAAGTAATTATAACGTACAATATATATCGGAACTATTACTTGTCTATCAATTCTAAGAACATTAATGAGCAACTCTGCTTTTAGCAAACTATTGACATGCCATGGAAAAATGTTTGATTAATTGGGGTCTCTAAGCTGAGAGTCCTCCAACTCTAAAGGCCCCGTCTCACATAGCGATTTACCAACGATCACGACCAGCGATACGACCTGGCCGTGATCGTTGGTAAGTCTCTGTGTGGTCGCTGGGGAGCTGTCACACAGACAGCTCTCTCCAGCGACCAACGATCAGGGGAACGACTTCGGCATCGTTGAAACTGTCTTCAACGATGCCGAAGTCCCCCTGCAGCACCCGGGTAACCAGGGTAAACATCGGGTTACTAAGCGCAGGGCCGCGCTTAGTAACCCGATGTTTACCCTGGTTACCAAAAAAAACAAACAGTACATACTCACCATCTGATGTCCGTCAGGTCCCTTGCCGTCCGCTTCCTGCTCTGACTGAGTGCCGCCGTACAGTGAGAGCAGAGCGCAGCGGTGACGTCACCGCTGTGCTGTACTTTCACTTTCACTTTGCGGCGCTCAGTCAGTGTGGGAAGCAGACGGCAAGGGACCTGACGGACATCAGATGGTGAGTATGTACTGTTTGTTTTTTTTTACATTTACGCTGGTAACCAGGGTAAACATCGGGTTACTAAGCGCGGCCCTGCGCTTAGTAACCCGATGTTTACCCTGGTTACCAGTGAAGACATCGCTGGATCGGTGTCACACACACCGATTCAGCGATGTCAGCGGGACCTCAACGACCAAAAAAAGGTCCAGGCCATTCCGACACGACCAGCGATCTCACAGCAGGGGCCTGATCGCTGGTACGTGTCACACATAGCGAGATCGCTACTGAGGTCGCTGTTACGTCACAAAACTTGTGACTCAGCAGCGATCTCGCTAGCGATCTCGCTATGTGAGACGGGGCCTTAAGTCCTCCCACACAAGTCTGTGTTTCCGGTACATCTGGCTTCTGTTTTTTTTTTTTTTCATGGATACCACATGTACTCATTATAACCTATGGATCTGCTCATGAGTCGCCCACCAGGGCAATGGGGGTACTTGGTACCGGGTCCGGTTGCAATTGAAGGGTGGTCACGGTGGCAGCGACCCGGTCCGTGACCCTGGGCACTCAAGTAAAAGGGCAAAGTCTTTTAAGGGAGTTGTAGGAATAAAGTTTGTATTCGTGACGCCACCTGTGGTTCTCGGTCAGAGGGGACTGACGCTGCTTAAAGGGGTCCTCTGGGGTGATGTTACTGCAGCATAGATGGTGAAGCGGGATCCCCAGGGCTCCCAGTGTAGTGGGCAAGGATGGTGGGTTGCCAGTAAATAAATGGAGGACACAGGGTTGCAGTCTGTACCTGGTTTACTGTTGTTGTAGTCAGCCTCAGTCCAGGGTACTGGCAACAGGTGTAGATGAAGTCCAGGCAGCCTGAAGACAGGTGGAAACCCCTTTGACAGGTCAAGATGGGAGCCTTCCACTTTGCGCTGACTATTAGTCCCTTGCTGCCTGTAGTGTCCTGACAAGGTCCTCGTTCTCTCCTGTCCCCTGACAGTACCTGCACGGTAGGCAACTTGAGTTGTTTCTCTGGGGTCTCTTTATACAGTGACTCCGGACTCTGGAATGCTCCTGTACCTCAGGTTTTATATGGGCAGGTTACTTTCAGCTCTCTGCCCTCCAGTTCTGTTGTGGGACTTGCAGTTCCACACAGCCTCGGGCTCCCGGTGCCCGTTTTCTATGCTCAGCTTAGAGGGGCCCAGTCACAGCCCTCCTCTAGCTCCTGATCACTCTTATGCTTATTCCCTGTCTCTTGTCTGCACCAGACTCCCTAACTCCTCCTCCAGACCAGGATGTATATTGAGGGAAGCTCCCCTAAAACCGGGTTTTGAGCTCCCCCTTCTGGCTTGGAGTCAGAATGTGTTGAATGTAAAATTACCTGCCAAAGGGATCCCTCCTGTCTCAAGGCATGGCACTACTCTCCCCGAGAGGAAGGCAGCAACACTGTGGTACCCGAACTCCTGGGGTGCCACTCTTACATGTCCATTTTTGTTTTCCGGGAGCACGGATGACATCAGTGTACAGTCCATCTGATGTCCATCTATGTACTCTACATTTTTAACGTTGCAAAGTAAAGGAGAAGCTTTGTAATTTAATTCTTTTTTTTTATCCATATCATAAAAACACTGATGACACTGATGGTAAAAACAGAGACATGAATGACACACTGATAGCACACTGATCCAACACTGATGACTCCAGTACTGTTTTTAAACATAAGGAAAGGAGCGTTGCTTTCTTTCTAGACTGAAAATTGCCTGAATAGAAAGTCCTCATACATCAGAGGAGAGCATCACAGGACTGACCACCTCTGTCCCTTCTTTGTAGCAGTCCACACAGATCAAAGCTTCTGACATTCCTAAGGCTTGTTTAAAAGTTGTAGGTTGATAATTATGTTAAATATTAGTGATGACTGATTGTGCAGAAATTTGCAGTTTTCTCAAATCGGTCCAGGATATTTGATTTGATTCCTATCAAATTTATTCACTTCAAATCAAATTCTCCCAGTTATGCTCTGGGGTTTCTTGAGACTTCGGACTGTAAAAAATATATAGCGAAACTCAGATTTTTTTTTTCTGCAGCATGTCACTTCTTTTGTGCGGAACTGCAGCGTTTCTGCACCCATAGACTTGCAGTCGGGCACATCTGCAACAAAACCACAGATGTAAAAAAGATCTGCGGTTTTGCTGCGGATGTGGGTCCGAGAAACGCTGTAGTTCGGGAGGAGGGAAGTGTGTGGGCGGAGTTGGGTGGTGACTGTGTGCGTGTACATGTGTGTGGGCGGGGTCTGCGGGCTGTCCGGGTGTGTACGGCGCTGTGCCGGACTGTTTGGGTGTGTGCGGGACTGTGCGGGTGTGTGCTGGACTGTACGGGGCTGTCCGGGTGTGTGTGGGGCTGTGCGGGACTGTCCGGGTGTGTGCGGGGCTGTCCGGGTGTGTGCAGGGCTGTCCGGGTGTGTGCGGGACTGTACGGGGCTGTCCGGGGGGTCTTTGGGTGTGTGTGTGTGTGCAGGCATCATCCGATGGGACTACAAGTCCCATCAAGCTATGACTGTTACAGTGACAGTGATTGACACATTAGCCAATGATGGGACAGTAGTAGTCCCATCATCCAGCTAATGTGTTAAATGTGAAAAAAAAACCATATACACATTAACAGTACATGCAGCATACAACACGCAACATACAACATGCAACATACAACACAACATGCAACACACAACATACAACTTGCAACACGCAACATACAACACGCAAAATACAACATACAACACACAACATGCAACACACAACATACAACATGCAACACGCAACATACAACATGCAACACGCAACATACAACATGCAACACATGCTCTGGGGTTTCTTGAGACTTCGGACCGTAAAAAAAATATAGCTTGTAAGAAAAAAAATATACTTACCTCGCTGCTTACCTGTTGCAACGCCCATTTGGTCCTTTGCAAAGCACCCTTCATCCTCTTCGTTTTTTCATCACTTGGCATCCTCTTCTGACATCTTCACACTGTGGTGCCTGGTAGGCCTCAGGATGTCACGACGTGCATTTCTTGAAGCGTAGTTGGTGCCAGAATCCTCAGCACAGAGAAAAGGTGTCAGAAAAGATTTTGGTAATGAAGGGCGGAGCTTCTAATAATCACATGACTTAGGATAATAGCCAAACCAGAATCTCAATTTACAGACACTGTGTTTCGGGGTACTGCCTATCGTCAGTGCAAAGTGGAGATCTGGTTTGGCTGATTGAAAGGTGTCTGAGCGGGATCCCAGAAGTATCGTTTCTCCTTGCAGAGAATGACATGATTATACTAAGTCATGTGACAAGGCTCGTTAAAGGGACGACATTGACTGTTAGGATTGCTACTTCCAATAGGTGGCACTAGAGTTCTAGTCCTCTTCCTCTCTGAAGAGACAATTTGCATTTTTCTTAGTTAGAACTCCCAATTGTACATATTTACTTAATAATGATTGCAATTTTGTTTTTACATTTCAAAGTAAGGTCTTGTGACAAGGGCAAATACTTTTTTTTATCAGAGAACTGCCTATTCATATGACCACATCTTTCCATTGGTTTATCTTTTCTAAAATCTTAAGTTCACTTAAATTTGCCTGTAACGTTGGATACATTAACGCCTCAACATCCCTAATCACCTGATCATGGAAGCTGTCTATGACATTATTCTAGAGACAGGTGCTATGTAGGTGGAATTCACCCCCTCTTAAAGGAATATTATTTGATGTGTAATATTGCTTAATAATCTCTCATTGAGGCTGATCAACAAAGCCGCATCTTCTATGACCGCTCTTATCACTGAGTCATCCCAGTTCTCCACCTGGAAACCTAATGGGCCAATGGTGCATGGTGTATCTCCCTGAGAAATACCTGACTCTGTACACTTGGAAACATGAAAGGATTATGTAAGTGTATTTTTCTTATCACTTTAAACAAGTGTTTCCCAAACTCCAGTCCTCACGGACCCCACTGGTCATGTTTTTAGGATTTCCTTAGTATTGCGCAAGTAGTGGAAGTATCATCAGGGCATCAGGAATTTTCTCACATGTGCAACACTATGGAAATCCTGAAAACATGACCCGTGGGGTCCATGAGGATTGGAGTTTGGGGAACACTGCTTTAAACATATCAATTCTGAAATCTACTAAATCAAATTTATCGGGAAGACAAATGCCTAACCCTTTAGACAGTACTAATAATACATCCTAGTCTAGTATGTACAGAGTGGGGTTCACCACCATGTGGACAGGTGTTTCCCCCTTAACATCTCCATGATGCTTGCGTTTTTGTCCTTTGATGAAAACAGTGCCTCCTACCGCTCCTTCTTGTAGGACTTCTAAAGGGAGTGTTTCTTAGGTGGAGGAGGAAGGTTGATTCCAATCTTCCAGGATCTTTTGCAGTTCTGGGTCTTCTGTGGCACTGGAATCTGAGTTGGTCATCTAGTAATCGTGTTGTGGTTTATTATTATTTTTTTTAACTTGGATGTCATGTTCTTTTTGTACATTGGTTTCATTTTGTTCCAAGTAAAAAGCATGCCCGAGTCAAAGTCACTCTTATCCCTGATGAATTTATCCTTCTTCCTCTGCTTAATTTCTGAATAAACAGGTTTCAGTCTTTTATCTACGGTAATTTTTTAAGTAATGTCAGCCATTGATTAACAGTTAGTCGTGAACGTAGTTCCTCCTTGGCTTTTTCCATTTCTGTATTTATTTCCAAATAGTCCTGTTCATTACGGTTTAGGATCAATTTCAATAAATCACGGGAGCATTGTAAATGGATATGTTACCATTCTGCGACAAAGTACTTACCCTGCTGGTAATGCGACATTTCTTTATATGAGTCCACGAGAGACTCTCTTACATTCCACATAAGATTTAAGAATTAATTGTCCAAAATAGGCATAGTTTCCTTTCTGCCAGATTGATAAGTTTAAATTCCAAGGTCTTAGTGCTGATGACCTGTAGTGCATGTTTGTGGTTACAGTCCATACAGAAGGATTTCACATTCTGTTTTTCTGCCTGAATTGCATTTCCATATCCATGGGGTAAAGACTAGCTGAGCAATGTGCACACAGAAAAATCAAACAAAATAGTCACATTCCACAAGTTTGCTGCTATGTTCTCAATCTAATCTAATAAAAGACGATTTGTATCTCCTTCTCTCGCATTCCACTGTTTGTTACCTATTTGATTGGCACCCTAGATCCTGTTGTATGGAAGTTGTGATATGGGTCTTAATAACAGCCAACCCAGGCGAGCATTTGATGCTGGATTTTCTCCATTGAAAATACTTTCTGTACCGACTGCTAATAATTTATAAGATATCTGCTTAGAATAATTCATTGTGAATATTCACCAATTATTTCTGGTGAAAAAATTATTTCTCATCCTGAGCACACAGGAGCCCTACTAAGTAGAAGACGCAGTACTGATACTATGGGTTGATTAAGATGAGCATATAACTGATCCGTATGATGTCTGTGTGCGCCACAGTCCACAAAAGCAGTGCACGTGGCCAATTAACATGCATACCTATTGTTTAGTAATGCGTGCATTGTAGATGTAGCTCTGTCACACATCCACAATGTGGAGGAGCACATGGAGCTGTGCATGAAGCCAGTGACCTGTGTAATTCACATCAGTAATTTGTTTTCAAAATCAATTCTGTCTGTAGAAATAAATCGCAGATCTGCTCTGCCCCATAGTATAATATTGGTTCAAGTGCTACCCGATAAAACATCTAACAGCACTCATCCGTGTAATACGCTCTTGTGAACGAGCCCTAAAACCACAAGCTTAATGTAGCACATTAACAACACATAAAACAACCACTTACACATTTCGGACCAAATCTTGGTTATGGGTAAGGGTATGTTTCCACGTTCAGGAAACGCTGCGTTTTTGACGCTGCGTTTTTCCGCAGCGTCAAAAACGCAGCGTCCAGATGTTACAGCATAGTGGATGGGATTTTATGAAATCCAGACTCCACTATGCGTTAAAAAACGCATGCGTTTTTGCCGCGAAAACGCATGCGTGGTGCGTTTTTTCGAAACGCAGCATGTTGCTACTATGAGCAAAACACGCAGGAACACCGCAGGTGACCTGCCAGTGACCTCAGGTGCAGTTTTGGTCGGGATTTTACCTGCATAAAATCCTGACCAAAGCCTGAAGCAAGCCTGAACGTGGAAACATACCCTTACAGTGCTGTAACAAGGTTAAAATCCACACATATGTAATTAATGTGCCGATCAACAGCAAGCATTAATTAGCACACAAGTATGTTACAAGGAGGTTTTCCCACTTTTAGAGATTTGGCTTCTACTAGACATCGCATCCGAGCATTGGAAATACTCGGAGAACACCCAAGCATGCTCGGAAAACTCGAATAAGGAGCACACTCGCCCATCACTAATGGCCATCCATCCTCACTCCTACAGGCTTCAGGGTTATCATTTATACTGTGTCCCGACCGCTGCTGTTCAGCATCAGGACCTTACTATGTGACACCTGACCACTGACGTACTCCTGATGCTGAACAGCAGCACCTGTCAGGACACAGTACAGGATCTGTGCTGCCACTCAAGAGAAGTATTCCCATATAGGCAACACTACTTCAATACAAACCTCCAATGTAATAAACTTAACAAAAATGAAAAAAAAACAAAAAAAAACACAAAAATGATATTAAAAAAATGATTGATACCTGCTGTCACTCATCAGGATCCTGCACAGGCCGCTCTGTGGTGTGCGTTGGCACCAGGAGTGATGATGTCACTGTGATCTCTGACCACAGGACCACTGTGCTCTCTAATAAGCTGCAGCAGTCAGTTGACGTGAGCAGAGCGCCATCAGAAACACATACGTTGATAGGTTGTACAAGTCCCCTGACTGATGCAGCTTATGGGCTCGCTCACATTAGCGTATAACATGGCCGAGTGCACCAGGAGTGATCGCTAGCCACAGGTCGCTAGCCACAGGACCACTGCGTTTTGTAACAGTGCTCGCTCACACTAGTGAGAGAATTGCACCGATTATACTAATGACACTCAACACAAACTCTCATCAGAGTTTAAGCAGAATGTCAGTTCCCTGTGATCCGATTCGCTCACATGGGAGAATGGTATCACAGGTGCACAGAAGACAGAGAACTTAATTTCTCCATCTTTTCCATTGTCTCTGTGTGCGTACATCAGACTGCACTTGTATAACATCTGAGGGCAGCCCGATGTCTTACATGCATCCATAGACTTGTATAGCTGCATATGGTCCGATTTGTGGAACATTCGCTGCACGCTGCCATTGTCTTCTTACACCATGTTCCAAATTATTATGCAAATGATATTTTTCTCGGATTTTCCTAAATGGTCAGTGCAAATGACAGTCAGTCTAATAAAAGTCATCACCCGTTAGATTATACATCGAATTTTATTGAAGAAACCTCCCAATGATAACAGTATAATCTCCAAAATGAATAAAAACTCAGAATGCACTGTTCCAAATTATTATGCACAGTAGAATTTCTAAACATTTGATCTGTTTTAAAGAACTGAAAATGCTCATTGGTGGAATTTGCAGCATTAAGAGGTCACATTCACTGAACAAAAAAGCTATTTAACTCCAAAACATCCTAACAGGCCAAGTTACATGTTACCATAGGAACCTTTCTTTGATATCACCTTCACAATTCTCGCCTCCATTGAACTTGTGAGTTTTTGGAGAGTTTCTGCTTGTATTTCTTTGCCTCCCAGAGCTGCTGTTTGGATGTGAACTGCCTCCCACCCTCATAGATCTTTTGCTTGATGATACCCCAAAGGTTCTCTATAGGGTTGAGGTCAGGGGAAGATGGTGGCCACACCATGAGTTTACCTCCATTTATGCTCATAGCAGCCAATGACTCAGAGGTTTTCTTTGCAGCATGAGATGGGGCATTGTCAGCATGAAGATGATTTTGCTCCTGAAGGCATGTTTCTGCTTTTTATACCATGGAAGAAAGTTGTCAGTCAGAAACTCTATACACTTTGCAGAGGTCATTTTCACACCTGCAGGAACCTTAAAGGGCCCTACCAGCTGTTTCCCCATGATTCCAGCCCCAAACATGACTCCTCCACCTCCTTGCTGACGTCGCGGCCTTGTTGGGACATGGTGGGCATCCACCAACCATCCACTACTACATCCATCTGGACCATCCAGGGTTGCTCGACACTCATCAGTAAACAAGACTGTTTGGAAATTAGTCTTCATGTATGTCTGGGCCCACTGCAAAGGTTTCTGCTTGTGAACACTGTTTAGGGGTGGCCGAATAGTAGGTTTATGCACCACAGCAAGCCTTTGAAGGATCCTACACCTTGAGGTTTGAGGGACTCCAGAGGCACCAGCAGCTTCAAATAACTGTTTGCTGCTTTGTAATGGTATTTTGACAGCTGCTCTCTTAATCCAATTAACTTGCCTGGCAGAAACTTCCTCATTATGCCTTTATCTGCATGAACTCTGTCTGTGCTCTGTTTCAGTCACAAATCTCTTCACAGTATGATGATCACTCTTAAGTTTTCGTGAAATATCTAATGTTTTCATACCTTGTACAAGGCATTGCACTGTTTAACGCTTTTCAGCAACAGAGAGATCCTTTTTATTTCCCATATTGCTTGAAACCTGTGGCCTCCTTAATAATGTGGAACATCATTTTTAAGTAGTTTTCCTTTAATTAGAATCACCTGGAAAACTAATTATCACGTGTTTAAGATTGATTTCAGTGATTCATTGAGCCCTGAGACACAATACCATCCATGAGTTTATTTGAAAAACAAAACAATTAAATCTTTATGAAACTTAAATCCAATTTGCATAATAATTTGGAACACGGTGTATGCAGGTCTGCACTGCCCCACAGTATAACTTTACGTCGAGTGCTATCCAATAAAACATCGCATAGCACTCGGCCGTGTTATACAATAATGTGAGCGAGCCCATAGTCTGCATCAGTCATGTGACTTGTATGATCTGTCATCCTATGTGTTTCTGATAGCGCCCTCCTCAAGCCACCTGACTGCTGCAGATTATTACAGAATGCAGCGGTCCGTGGCTAGCGATCACAGTGACGTCATCACTCCTGGTGCCAACGCACACCACAGAGCGGCTGGTGCAGGATCCTGATGAGTGACAGCAGGTATCACTCATTTAATTATTTCTAGTGAATCCAAGCCACCATGTAATATTATATTTAGCCCAGCCCCAGACAACACTGTTCTAGGGGAATTCTCAAAGTTAGAAAATATCACTTATCCAAGAGATAATTTTCAGATCTCCGGGGTCCAACTGCCGTGGCCCCCACAATCCCAAGAATCAGGGCTCTTCAGAGCCCCATCTGAATGGAGCAGAGATCGATCATGTGCATCACCAGTCCACTCATTCTTAATGGGAGCACCAGAGATTGCTGAGCACAGTGCTTGGCTGACCTCCTATTACACCAGCGGTCTCAAACTCAGCTGGGTATACATGCTGCATTTAGAAAAATTATGAATTTGGGGGGCCACATTCTTTGAGGGACAAAGTGAAATTTTTAGTGATACAATTTTTTTTTCTGCACATCTTTCGATAATGTATGCCGTTTTTTTTATTTCTTTGGAGCTTGGGTCGTTATGGATGTGGTGATAACAAATGTGCATCATATTGTAGTTATGTCCACATATCCAGGTCCCCATATGGTAGTCATGTCCCCATATCCAGGTCTTCATATTGTAGTTATGTCCCCATATCCAGGTCCCCATATTGTAGTTATGTCCCCATATCCAGGTCCCCATATTGTAGTTATGTCCCCATATCCAGGTCCCCATATTGTAGTTATGTCCCCATATCCAGGTCTTCGTATTGTAGTTATGTCCCCATATCCAGGTCCCCATATTGTAGTCATGTCCCCATATCCAGGTCCTCATATTGTAGTTATGTCCCCATATCCAGGTCCCCATATCCAGGTCCCCATATTGTAGTTATGTCCCCATATTCAGGTCTTCGTATTGTAGTTATGTCCCCATATCCAGGTCCCCATATTGTAGTTATGTCCCCATATCCAGGTCTTCGTATTGTAGTTATGTCCCCATATCCAGGTCCCCATATTGTAGTCATGTCCCCATATCCAGGTCCTCATATTGTAGTTATGTCCCCATATCCAGGTCCCCATATCCAGGTCCCCATATTGTAGTTATGTCCCCATATTCAGGTCTTCGTATTGTAGTTATGTCCCCATATCCAGGTCCCCATATTGTAGTTATGTCCCTAGGTTTTAGAGGAGGAAAATAGAAAAAAAAGGGAAGCAAAAACTGTGGTCAAATCCGTACTAATATCCCCCATCCTGATATATATATATCCCCAATCCAGGTATATATGGCCCCCTCATCCCACTTCTGGTATGCATGGCTCCCTCATCCCTATCCTGTTATGCATAGCTCCCATCCCCATCCCTATCCTACTATTCATGGCCCCTCATCCTCATCCTGGTATACATGGTCCCCTCATCCCTATCCTAGAATGCATGGCCCCCTCATCTCTATCCTGGTATGCATGGCCCCCTCATCCCTATCCTGGTATGCATGGCCCCCTCATCCCCATCCTGGTATGCACGGCGTCCTCATCCCCATCCTGGTATGCATGGCCCCCTCATCCCCATCCTGGTATGCATGGTTCCTCATCCCCATCCTGGTATGCACGGCCCCCTCATCCCCTTCCTGGTACCCATGACCCCCTCATCACCATCCTTGTACGCATTGGCCCCCTCATCACCATCCTTGTAGGCATGACCCCTCATCCCCATCCTGGTATGCACGGCCCCCTCATCCCCTTCCTGGTACGCATGGCCCCCTCATCCCCATCCTGGAATGCACGGCCCCCTCATCCCCATCCTGGTACACATTGGCCTCCTCATCCCCATCCTGGTATGCATGGTCCTCTCCTTGGACAGAAATGTTGACTTTATGTGAATGGCTTCTTGGCGCTTAAAGATGTTGCTACTAGCCCAAAACGCACTTCAATGCACTGAATTGACTGTAATGCTGTTATTAGTGCAATATTTCAGAGTCTGGGGCCCCACTTTGAATTTTGCCTAGGGCCACAATTTGTCTAAAACCTGCCCTGCCTAGGTGTTAGCAGTAAAATTGTTACACAGTGAGAAATAACTTATCAAACACAAATGCAAAGTTGGTGATGTGGTTATGTGATAAAACCATGCTGATGTGATATTTCTCTCTCCTGTTTTTCCAGATTCAAGATCAAAAGAACATTACAAGAAAACATTGAATATGTTTATCTGAATTCTAAAGATGTGGGAAGTGACGGAGGACATTTTGATTTCAAATGGATATGTAATAAGAAATAATAGGGATTTGTACAATCACAGTAACTTTTTGCTCTTCCCAATTGCTCTGGTGCATTGGCAAACAGGTAATGGTAGTTGGTTTGATGTCATGTCTAGAGATGAGCGAATTTGATTGGGTTAGGGCTTATTTGGCAAGCTATAGCGGGAGGGTGCACTGCTACACAGACCCGGCCGTCTGATCAGGTATACACTTGCTAATGTACTATGGATATTTTCTATATGTATGCAATACAAGCTTCTGTTTAATTGCTATTAGGCCTATCGGGAATGTGCAAAAAAGGCGCAGATTCTGACCTGCGTTTTCTGCCAAGAAATGCAGAATCTGCACAGAAAATTCCACAGTCAAATCTGCAACGTGTGCACATAGCCTTAGGGTTTATGGATACTTTAACACTCTATATACCCTGTTAGCTGTGTGCCCGCATCTTGTAATGCATGTTTTTGGCGGCTTCTTTCCTGTCCTCTATGTACCCCCAGTGTTTATTTGAATAAACACTCCCGTACACTTTTCCTGGTTCACCAATTTGTTAAAAAACAAATAAACCCATGTAGGTCTGTTGTAGTCCAGGGAATCCGATGTAGCCCACAAATGGAAACCTGATGAAAAACATAAAAAAAGAAAGATAAACAAGACACTGTCCCTCATTCACAAACTTATTAGAAAAAAAGTTCCTAAACAAATCAGACTTAGCCCAGCGTTTCCCATGACGATCACTGAATCCGCCTCAAGCTTTGTTCAACGAGACCCGGGGATTGTGATGAGCAATATCGTTACGTCATCGGTTATCATAGTCGGCGGGTACTGACGTCACCGCTCATCACGGTTCCTCGATCTCGCTGAGCGCAGCATGAGCCAGATTCAGGGAACTTTGTGGAAAGCGCTGGACTACGTTGGACCTGCGTGGGAACATTTTTTTCTAATAAATTGGCGAACGAGGGACAGTGTCTTGTTTTTATTTCTCTCTTTTTATGCTTTTCAGATTTCCATTTGTGGATTAAGTCGGACGTGGATGCTTTTTTTTAATTATAAATTGGTGAACCGGGGAAAATGTGTAAAATCATATAGGAAAGATATATATCTTGGTAACGTGTTAGCCAGTAGATAGAAAAGGTATCAACCACTGAGGACTCTCAATTCTAAATATTTTTCACTTGTAAAATGATACTTAACCCCTTCATGCTGCGGCCCTTTTTCGTTTTTGTGTTTTCGTTTTTCGCTCCCCTCCTTCCCAGAGCCATAACTTTTTTATTTTTCCGTCAATATGGCCATGTGAGGGCTTATTTTTTGCGGGACGAGTTGTACTTTTGAACGACATCATTGGTTTTACCATGTCGTGTACTAGAAAACGGGAAAAAAATTCCAAGTGCGGTGAAATTGCAAAAAAAGTGCAATCCCACACTTGTTTTTTGTTTGGCTTTTTTGCTAGGTTCACTAAATGCTAAAACTAACCTGCCATTATGATTCTCTAGGTCATTACGAGTTCATAGACACCTAACATGACTAGGTTATTTTTTATCCAAGTGGTGAAAAATAATTCCAAACTTTGCTTTAAAATTTAAAAAAAAAAAAAAAAAAGTGCCGTTTTCCGATACTCGTAGCGTCTCCTTTTTTCGTGATCTGGGGTCGGGTGAGGGCTTATTTTTTGCATGCCGAGCTGATGTTTTTAATGATCCCATTTCGGCGCAGGTGCGTTCTTTTGATCGTCCGTTATTGCATTTTAATGCAATGTCGCGGCGACCAAATAAACGTAATTCTGGCGTTTCGGATTTTTTTCTCGCTACGCTCTTTAGCGATCAGGTTAATGCTTTTTTTTAATTGATAGATTGGGCGATTCTGAACGCGGCGATACCAAATATGTGTAGGTTTTTTTTTTTTATTATTGTTTTATTTAGGATGGGGCGAAAGGGGGGTGATTTAAACTTTTATATTTTTAATATTTTTTTCACATTTTTAAAAACTTTTTTTTTTCACTTTTGCCATGCTTCAATAGCCTCCATGGGAGGCCAGAAGCAGGCACAGCCCGATCGGCTCTGCTACATAGCAGCGATCATCAGATCGCTGTTATGTAGCTCAAATGCAGGTGTGCTGTGAGCGCCGACCACAGGGGGGCGCTCACAGCTACCAGTGATCAGTAACCATAGAGGTCTCAAGGACCTCTATGGTTACCTTCCTGATGCATCGCCGACCCCCGATCATGTGACGGGGGTCGGCGATGACGTCAGATCCGGCCGCACGGCCGGATGCGGTAGTTAAATGCCGCTGTCTGCGTTTGACAGCGGCATTTAACAGGTTAATAGCGGCGGGTGAATAGCGATTTCACCCGCCGCTATTGCGCGCACATGTCAGCTGTACAAAACAGCTGACATGTCGCGACTTTGATGTGTGCTCACCGCCGGAGCGCACATCAAAGCAGGGGACCCGACATGCGCCGTACATGTACAGCGCATGTCGCGAAAGGGTTAAGTAAGGAGGAACTAGGTAACTGTTTTTTAACAATTTTGTATGTTATGACTATCTGTACATAAAAAATCATAGTTTGAAAACTATATTCCCTTATACAGGGAAGTTTTTCTTGTTTTTCTCATGTTTCTTATATTTGGTTTGTCTGGTTGGCTTAACAACATTTCTATACTTAGGATTCGGCTGTAATATTATATCTGGTATATTATTGTAAACACCTTGATTGCATGCGTCATCACAGCTATTCATTTGAATAGGTTTCCATGTTGTTATTCAACTGCATATATCCGAAGTTACATTTTGCTGCTGTGCACCATTTATGTGCCTTGTGCAGGCATGTACTATGGAGGACAGAGAATGAACTTGAATCCAATATTGCAGCCAGCATGCAGCCAGCGGGTAAGGAAAGGGTGAATCAAACACCCAAAAACCCCGCCCCTAGGTCTAAAGATTGTTCCCTCCAAATTCAGGTGACAGAGTCCCTTTAAGCGTTTTTGCAATGTTGTCACTTTAATAAAGATATTTTTGTATTATATATGGTGATCCCTGTCCTATGCATGTCTCTTTTGCTTTTTCTTGTTATGCTATTTCCTAGCATGTAACAGGTGATGCCTTTATTAATATTTGGCGGTGCCCTCCAGCCCCCCCTCCTTTCCATGTGTCCCCAGTCACGGGCACGCCGGGGTCCCGCTGCTGACCTCCATTTGGCCAGCGGCGTGTTTTGCAGCGCAGGGAACCATTGGATCCCCTGCACTGCAATATATTTAAGCTGAATGTGCGTTCGCGGATGCACATCCAGCTGAAATATTCGTTGGTGTCAGTGGGCCCCCCTTCATCTTTGGGCCAATGCAGCTGCACCATCGATTTGTCCGCCTCTAGGAAAACCTTAATATTTACTTTTACACAAACTGTCTACAGTATCTAATACATAAATTAGGGGGCTTTGTGGCATTTTGTGAAGACATTTTGAGACTAGCATTAGGCAAAAGGGACATACAGTTGCCTTTATCAATGAGCCAGTATTTAATACACAAATACAGTGTGAATTGATGTGCAGCACCCCAGAGTCCTGGTCGTTGCAGTAATGTTGTTCTTCCACCAGGGGGAGTGATGTTACGGCTGGAGGCAATAAAGGAGACCACCTTACCAGGTATCACTAACCACACAGCACACTTCACACTCCAGGCCGCCAGGGGGAGCTAAGCTTCTATCTATTAGGGCACTCCTCACAGTTAGGTAAAACTGGTAGTCTGGATAGAAAGTTAGTCAGAAGCAGACAGAAGCTGACTGGAGGGAGAAGGAGTCAGATCCAGACTGCGGTCTGAGGGGGAGTAAGGTCCACGGAGCTGCGCCTGCCACACATGCGGCAGCATCCAAAGAAAGAGACATTGAAGGGAATTGCGTTGCAGTGAGTGAGAAACGAAGTCATAGAAGTCAAAGCAAAAGGAGAGGAAAACCAGAAGGAGTTCTGCCCTGTAAAAGGCTGCCTCCTTCTGAGGCGCTTTAATCCCGGTAGCCAGAACACCGAGGGAGTAAGGATCTCTACGCTTTACTTCAGAGACTGACAGGACAGTTAATTCCACGTTGGCTGCCCGACCTTATACCCAGGAGGCACGGTGGCAACTTGTGGGGGCCGCGGCATCGTAGGGTCCCTGTAAAAAGCCTCAGGCCATCAGTCATACGGGTTTGTCCTATCCTATTCATCAGGGGGGAGAGAGAGAAAGAGACATTACCGTGACATCCCCCCGAACCGAAGGACCCAGTACCGAGTACCCCATAGCCCTTCCGTGGGGGCGCTCCATCTTTTGGCGTCACGAACAGGATCTACTTTAGCCTGAAAATCGGGTCATGTGTGCCTAAGAACTGTGCCAGAATCGTATTTGAACTGTGATTTGCTTAACGACTGTGTATTGCCATTTACCGCCAAAATTCCCGTCAAAATCGCCGCCATTACAGCGCCACAAGGAGCGCAGGAGAAGAAGAAGGGTGTGCCATCATGGGCGGATCCAGCAGAGCGGTGGGAAAAATATGCCCGCCCCCTGCCAAGACTGTGATGTGAGGAAGGAGGAGGTGCCGAAAAACAACATGGCGGAGGGAGGTGAGCGGACCCCGGAGCACTTTCCCAGCCAGGGCCTGCAAGAACTGCACCCTTCACCGATGACGAATCCGGACCTCCTGCGGAAGGAAGAGGAAGAACGTACCTGTCAGCTCGTACGTCAGGAGCTGGAAGCTGTGGCCGGGTGGAAGAAGACCTTCATCGGGAGCCTCACCAGATGTCTGTCGGCAGCCTCGTCTGGTCCGGAGCACGAAAGAAGTTCCGGCGCTCCGAAGCCAGAAAGCAAGGGCCTGCCGGAAAGCGAGATGCTGCTAACAGAGATGACTACTACGCAGCACAAGGCCCTGCAACCAGCGTTCCAGACCCCAGCAGAGGAGCAGACCGGCACTGGAGGGACCGCATCTGAAGCAGGCATGAGGAACAACCCTGCCCCAGTGACCGACTCCGCTTCAGCGACTGCTACTGACTCCGTGTCAGTCACTGATCTTGCAGCAGCTGCTACCTCTAGTACAGAAAATGCCCATACCCACGCTACGCAGTCTTCCATCGCTGCCCATGATATGACAATCCACGAAAGACAAAGTAATGGTGTTATCCCGAGCCAGGTGTAACCTTGGATTCTACCATTCCCAGGCCAAGAAGGGTTATGTGCCATGTGAAGCCCTGGAAACCATCTAAATAAACCTAGAAACCCTGAAAAACTGTAAATAGTTCTTAAAAAAAATTTCCTTTCCTGCCTTTAAACCCGTCTAGGGTTAACTCTTAAAGGGGTCCCCTGCTTAAAGGGATCATGTTTTCTTTGCACAAGTTTCTACTTTTACCAAAGAACTGCAGAATCCTGAACTGTGCATAATCACAAACTGCTTGTAAATAGTTTGCACCTTCTTAAAGGTGCTCTCTACTGGTTTTACAAGAAGAGCTTTTCGAAGAGACTGTTCCTGATGACAGCGTGAAAGTTCTTGCTGTTTTAAAGTTGATAATTGACTTGTATATTGATACTTTGCACTACCTCAGAAAAGGACTTGAGTTACCCTTAAAGGGAAAGTTCGTTTGTTGCACTTTCCTTAAAAGTGATAATGTTTGAAAGTATTGAGCAGTTAGATAGTAATAATATTTACATAGCTGATAGTATGTAGCCAAGAATAGAAAGTTAAATGATGTACTTTGAATAAAATTGAAGTTAAATTAAATGATAAGTTAAATAAATTGAAAGAAGAATGCAGTAGGCCCGTGGGGGTAGATAGATAGTCCTGCATGTGTAGAAGGGTAAGAATAGTATATTGAGTTGCACTTTGAGGTTTTATGATAGTACACCCTTAGAGGGTAATTGCACTTAGTAAATAAATAGATAGTATACCTGTAGGGGTAATTGTGTTTCATAGCCAGTTAACAACCGTTTTCTACTTGAATTAAAGTCGCGCGCCAATGTAAATATGTTTGTAACATTTAAGTGTTCTCACCTCCCATAAAGGGAAGCTTAGTTATATTAATTTGTTTTATAGCATTTCCAACATTTTGCATGACTCTTGCTAATGTATTGTTGTTTTCTTTTCCCAGTCTGGGAGTACTGGATTTAATGGGGGGGGGGTGCAGCGCCCCAGAGTCCTGGTCATTGCAGTAATGTTATTCTTCCACCAGGGGGAGTGATGTTACGGCTGGAGGCAATAAAGGAGACCACCTTACCAGGTATCACTAACCACACAGCACACTTCACACTCCAGGCCGCCAGGGGGAGCTAAGCTTCTATCTATTAGGGCACTCCTCACAGTTAGATAAAACTGGTAGTCTGGATAGAAAGTTAGTCAGAAGCAGACAGAAGCTGACTGGAGGGAGGAGGAGTCAGATCCAGACTGCGGTCTGAGAGGGACTAAGGTCGACGGAGCTGCACCTGCCCCACGTGCGGCAGCATCCAAAGAAAGAGACATTGAAGGGAATTGTGTTGCAGTGAGTGAGAAACGAAGTCATAGAAGTCAAAGCAAAAGGAGAGGAAAACCAGAAGGGCCTCTGCCCTGCAAAAGGCTGCCTCGTTCTGAGGCGCTTTAATCCCGGTAGCCAGAACACCGAGGGAGTAAGGATCTCTACGCTTTACTTCAGAGAATGGCAGGACAGTTAATTCCACATTGGCTGCCCGACCTTATACCCAGGAGGCACGGTGGCAACTTGTGGGGGCCGGGGTGTCATAGGGTCCCTGTAAAAAGCCTCAGGCCATCAGTCATACGGGTTTGTCCTATCCTACTGCTCAGGGGGACAGAGAGAAAGAGACATTATATCTACAATAGTTGTGAGGACCTTACCGAGATGCTCAGCAGGGAGGTACTACAACACCCAGGCGCTAGAGGAAGGCTATTGAATTCCACCTGGATAAGGGGGACTCTGGATTTGCCTTCAGACCGGCCGGACTCTGCCTACCCTGTGGTCGGTACCCTGGACTGAGGACACTGAAGCCTTTAGTAAAGGTAAAGAGACTGCAACCTTGTGTCCTCGTTATTCACTGCGCCTCACATCATCCACCATCCACCATCTACACTCTGGGAAGCCCTGGGGATACACTTCACCTGTGGGAAGGTACACCATCTAGCTGCCATAACACCATCCCCAGTGGACCCCTAAGCAGCGTCGGTCACCCTGACCGAATACCCAGGTGGCGTCACGAACATTATTCCTATAAACCCTTTCCCTTTTATTGGACGCCCCTCAAAGAGCCACGGACCGGGTCGGGCCACCGTGACATCCCCCCGAACCAAAGGACCTGGTACCGAGTACCCCATTGCCCTTACGTGGGAGCGCTCCAGATATCTACTGTACACAGGTGGAATATACCTATATAATACACACATGTGTACTATACTGTTTAACTGCACATATTATACAGAATTATATAGGTCAGAGGCCACTCTGAGCCTGGAGTTATTGCAGCAGTAATGACAGGAGGACGTCTGGGCTCAGTAATTACAAGCAGTGAATTAGTGACTGATGCAGCTCGGTGTGCTGGATCAGGTTTCTCAGCCACTTACAGCACCGATCAGGAAGCACCGAGCACATCTACTATATAATTGTCTAAGGGTCACTTCTGTCTGTCCTTCTGTCTGTCTGTCTGTCACAGATATTCATTGGTCGCGGCCTCTGTCTGTCATGGAAATACAAGTCGCTGATTGGTCGCGGCAAAACAGCCACGACCAATCAGGGACGGGCACAGTCCGGCGGCAAAATGGCCGCTCCTTCCTCCCTGCAGTCAGTGCCCGCTCCATAATCCCCTCCAGTCAGCGCTCACACATGGTTAATGGCAGCGTTAATGGACCGCGTTATGCCGCGGTGTAACGCACTCCGTTAATGCTGCTATTAACCCTGTGTGACCAACTTTTTACTGTTGATGCTGCCTATGCAGCATCAATAGTAAAAAGATCTAATGTTAAAAATAATAAAAAAAATAAAAAAATCATATACTCACCATCCGTCGGCCCCTCGGATCCAGAACAGGCCTTCCCCGATTCTCGCAACGCTCCGGTGACCGCTCCATGCATTGCGATCTCGCGAGATGACGTAGCGGTCTAGCGAGACCACTACATCATCATCTCGCGAGACCGCAATGCACTCTTGAGACCGGAGCACGCAAGGAACGTCGGTAAACGCTTCGCCTGGATCCGGGGCCGACGGAAGGTGAGTATATAACTATTTTTTATTTTAATTCTTTTTTTTAACAGGGATATGATGCCCACATTGCTATATACTATGTGGGCTGTGCAATATACCACATGGGCTGTGCAATATACTACGTGGCTGTGCAATATACTCCGTGGGCTGTGCAATATACTACATGGGCTGTGCAATATACTACATGGCTGTGCTATATACTACGTGGGCTGTGTTATACACTACGTGGGCTGTGTTATACACTACATGGCCTGTTATACACTACATGGACTGTGTTATACACTACGTGGCCTGTTATATACTGCGTGCGTGGGCTGTTATATACTACGTGACTGTGTTATATGATATGTGGGCTGTTATACACTCCGTGGGCTGTGCTATATACTATGTGGCTGTGCTATATACTCTGTGGGCTGTGCTATATACTCCGTGGGCTGTGCTACATACTACGTGGCTGTGCTATATATTCCGTGGGCTGTGCTATATACTATGTGGCTGTGCTATATACTCCGTGGGCTGTGCTATATACTCCGTGGGCTGTGCTATATACTACGTGGCTGTGCCATATACTACATGGCTGTGCAATATACTACATAGCTGTGCTATATACTACGTGGCCGGCCGCAAACAATCAACGACAGGCGCAGTCCGGCCGCGAATTGGCGTGGGATTTGAACCACGCTTCGCTAATTGGTCGCGGCCGGCCGAATCCTGTGTATTTAATGTATTATTCTGAAATCTTCATAAATAAACTACATACATATTCTAGAATACCCGATGCGTTAGAATCGGGCTACCATCTAGTAGTCAATAAGTCACTACTGTCATCAGGGACATACTGCCTCCTGTCACAGCTGCTCTGGGCATACTAACCAGAAATTCTTATTTATTTATATAGCACCATTAATTCCATGGTGCTGTACATGAGAAAAGGGGTTACATACAGATTACAGATATCAGTTACAGTAAGAAAACTAACAATGACAGACTGATACAGAGGGGCGAGGACCCTGCCCTTGCAGGCTTACATTCTACAGAAATGCTAAGATTTGCAGGTTTAGAAGTTGTACAATATCCTCTACAAGGCGGAAATCATAATAAAATTTTGTTGAGACATGAAGCACATTGGATATTAAAAACTAATGCACAGGGAATGCTCGGTTTAAACGATAAGACCGATTTATCGGTCTTCCTCTAAAAATAATCTGATAAATTATTGCTAGCTGCTATTAAATAGTAATTACTGATTTTGATTATATATATCATTGTTCTTTTATTGTTATTGTATCTGTAAACTGATGTTTGCCAAAATGATTGTTTTCATTGGTCTATCCTATAAAAAGGAACTGACCTCATGTAATTTCTCACCTGGACCCGTTGAAGCGTTCAGTAGTGAAATGGCGGTTGTCCACTCTCTCTCCCCCTGCATGCCTCCTTGAACCTGCATGTCCACATCTCTCTTGAACACACCGTGAAGGGTGTAATAAAGGACTAAATATTCGCTTTCAAAATGGTGAGTGCCTCTGTTTTTCTTCTTTTTCATCGATCTTGGATGTACAGTGTATGAAGTTTTCTTCAGCTGAATCACCATCTACCGTTTGAATTTATGCTGTGGCATTTCAGTTATTAAGGGGATCCACATCTCTAGCAGTGCTTGAAGCTATTGCTCTGGTGCGGTTCTGCTGTTTCTCTAGGCCTGCACTTGTGAGTATAACCGTGTTTGTTATTTTTAAATAAAAAAGTAAAAATGTGTTTGGTTTTATTTCTAATAAAGGACTTTATTCTGGTTGTGTCTTTATGTACCACATAACTATAGGAATAGTAATGGATAGGTGTCTTATAGACACCTCTCCATTACTAATCCATGGGCTTGTTGTCACCTGACAAAACAAAAGTGACATCAACCCCACAAATATGAACCCCACTTGCCACCGCTACAGGCCAAAGCACCAGAATTGGCAAATCTAATAGATGTGCCTTTTCAAGACCGCTGCTATTATTAGGCTGGGGGGTGAGGGGGGGGGGAGCAATATCCATGGCCCCTTACCAGCCCGAAAATACCAGCTGTCTGCTTTAGCAAGGCTGGTTGTCAAAAATGGTGGGGACCCCAATTTGTTGTTTAAAATTATTAAAATAATTAAAAAATACAGCATGAGGACCCCTGTATTCTTGATAATCAGCTTTGCTGAAGCCGACAGCTGAGGGTTGCAGCCCCCAGCTGTGAATTTTGCCTGGCTGGTTATCAAAAATACAGGGAAACCCACGCTGTTTTTTTTATTTTTTATTATTTATTTAAAACGCAAGAGCCGGCTGATGAATACTCCCATCAGCCGCTCCTGCTCTCGTTGTTATTAGCGGCAGCAGGTGTCGGATGATGGGATCTGTAGTCCCATCAGCTGACACCAGTGACCGGAGGTAAACTTTATACCTCCGATCACAGCTGAGCTCTCACGCTGCCTTTTGACAGGATGGGAACCGCAGTTCTCTAACCAACAGGGATAATTTCACCACGGATCAGAAGCGGTGTTTGCTGCGCTGTCATGCACATGACAGTGTGGCAAACACTGGATGTTCGAGCCCCCCATTAAAGTGAATAGGGTCTGGGTACTATTCTGGTGCCCGAACCCAAACTTTTTGTTTGCTTTGTTCATTTTTACATTCTGTTGACAGGCAAAAGTGCATGTCAACAGAACGGCACTAAAAACGTGCTGACACAAAAAGCAAGCGGTAGGGCAGCAAAAAACCTCCAAGGCATAGAGGGACAGCTCATGCCAGGTGTCCAGATTTGAGACCCTAATTCCTCTGTAACCTTCAGCTATTGGGAGTATGCTGGTTTTGTCAGCCAGGTATTGCTTGATCATCTATAAAAACGTTTCGCTCCTTGTCAAATACCCGGTCACAGGAGCATGGATGCTGGGAGGGTGTCATGAAATTGGCCCAGGACGTTGACAGTGCTATCCTGCTTCTGCTGTATCTCATGTGTGTCTCCCTCGCCTCTCCTCCTTGATTCGGCAAGGAAGCTTGCCCCCTGCCGCTAGCGTTTTCAGATGGGAATTTTTTCAACATATTTTCCACAATGACCTTCTGCTATAGCACCATTTTAGTAGACCTCTTTGCCTCAGGAAGAAGAGATGAAAGGTTCTCCTTATAGAGTGGGTATAGCAGGGTGAGCAACCCGTATTCTTTTTTGGACAAAATAAATATAATGCTAGGGTCTCAGGAATGGCAGCGTTGCATAAAGTCTGCCATATGTGCCAAGGTCCCTATGGCCAATACTTCCCTGTCTACACCATGATGACTACTCTTTATCTCCTCCTCCTCTTCCATCTCTTCCTCTTCATTCCCCTGCTCAGCCCATCCACAAAGGAGACATGGGATGAAGCGTGTGTGGGGGTTCTAACCTGTGTTGTGTTGCAGCTATTGTTCCTCCTCTTCCTCAGCCTCCACCTCCTCATTGTTACCCAATCCATGCTGACCAAATGAGATGAGGCCGGGTAGTACCTGCCTATCTGATGTCTTCCTCCATGGCACATGGCCCGCATGCAAAACTTCATGTTTAATTGGAACGCCCCACCAGGGCCGTGGGGTACTCGGTGCCGGGTCCGGTCTTAAAGGGGATGTCACAGTGGCAGCGACCCGGTCCGTGGCCCTAGGCGCCCAATTAAAGGGGAACGGTCTTTTAAGGGGAATTGTGAATAAAGTCTATTGTTCGTGACAGTTGTGTACAGTTCTGGTCTCTGGTGTATAAGAAAGACATCTGCGGGTGCAGAGAACAGCGACCAAGGTTATTAGTGGACTGGGGGAGTCTGCAATACCAAGATAGGTTATTACACTTGGGGCTGTTTAGTTTGGAAAAACGAAGGCTAAGCGGTGATCTTATTTTAATGTATAAATATATGAGGGGACAGTACAAAGACCTTTCTGATGATCTTTTTAATCATAGACCGGTGACAGGGACAAGGGGGCATCCTCTACGTCTGGAGGAAAGAAGGTTTAAGCATAATAACAGACGCGGATTCTTTACTGTAAGAGCAGTGAGACTATGGAACTCTCTGCCGTATGATGTTGTAATGAGTGATTCATTACTTAAATTTAAGAGGGGACTGGATGCCTTTCTTGAAAAGAATAATGTTACAGGTTATATATACTAGATTCCTTGATAGGGCATTGATCCAGAGAACTAGTCTGATTGCCGTATGTGGAGTCGGGAAGGAATTTTTTTCCCCAATGTGGAGCTTACTCTTTGCCACATGGGTTTTTTTTAGCCTTCCTCTGGATCAACATGTTAGGGCATGTTAGGTTAGGCTATGGGTTGAACTAGATGGACTTAAAGTCTTCCTTCAACCTTAATAACTATGTTACTATGTGACGCCACCTGTGGATCTCGGTCAGTAGGGACCGACGCCGCTTAAAGGGGTCCTCTGGGGTGATGGTATGGCGGCTGGATGGTGACGCTTCCCACAGGTGAAGCAGGGCCCCCAGGGTTCCCAAGGTGTGTGGCAAGGATGTTGTATGCCGACAAATACGTGGAGGACACAAGTTGTAAAGTCTTTACCTGGTTTACTGGTAGTAGTAGTCCACAGTCCAGGGTACAAGGCATGGATGGTGATGTGGTCCAGCTGGCTTGGAGGCAAAGGTGATCCCTCTCCAAGGTGAGGTCCGTAATCCTTTCCTACTTGCGCTAAGAGGGCGTGGTCCCTGCTGCTTGTAGCTTGCTGGCAAGGAATCCTCTCTTTCCTGTCCTGGGACAGTTGCCTGCATGGTAGGCAGTTTGAGCCTTTTTATAGGGTCTCTACCACGACCCGGGCTCTTAGAGTACTGTTGTACCTTAGGCTTGGTGTGGGCAGTTAATGTGTAGTCTAGTGCCCTCTGGTTCTGCTATGTGTCTTAAAGTCCCACAAAAGCCTCGGGCTCCCGGTACCCCGTTTCTGCACTTCGGCTCAGAGGGTGCCCGGTCACAATTCCCCTCTGAGCCCTGTTCCATTCCTGTGCTCCTTTCCTCAATGCTCCACTGCATGCAACAACCTTTCAGGTTCTCCTCTTCCCAGGAGCTGCAGCACAGTCCTGGCTGCACGGCTCCGCTGTCTGCTTTCTCAGACTTCCATATCCTAGGTCTCCCTGAACCAACTCCCTTCCTCCACACTCTCCCTCCAACTGGCTAACTCCTCCTCCAGACCAGGATACTTAAAGCTTGGGAAGCTCCCCTGAATCCGGGTCCTGAGCTCCCCCTCCTGGCCTGGATTCAGAATGTGTTGAATGCGTGTGCTTACCTGGTAAAGAGAATCCTCCTTGCCTCCACACATGATATCACCCTCCCCGAAAGGAAGGCAGAAGGCAACATCACTGTAACCGGTTACCTGGGGTGTTACATAATTGTCAGCAGCGACTGTTTAAGTAGGCACAGAAGTGGGATTGTTGCGCTGATGATGGCGTCATTGCAACTCACATCTTTGTGGAGTCTTCATAGTCTTGGAGAAGTGCAAAAATGTCAAATATCCATGACCACTCTTCAGTTGTTATGTGCGGATGCTAACCAACATACCGATGGGTGTGTTGGAGCTGGTATTACACAACAGGCCTCTGCTGCTTATAAAGTCTTGCCTGCATGGGCAGTGTGGAGTTCCAGCACGTGGTCACATCGCACACCAATTGGTAAGCTGGCACTTGTATGTGCCAAAGCTTTAGCAGCTGTAGTCGACTTGTAGAAATGGGCACTGATTAGTGATGAGCGAGTGTACTCGTTGCTCGGGTTTTCCCAAGCATGCTCGGGTGACCTCCGAGTATTTATGACTGAATTATTTTCAGCTACTAGCCTGCTTGATTACATGTGGGGATACCCTAGAAACCAGGCAACCCCCACATGCACTCAGCCTGGCTAGTAGCTGTAAATCATTCAGGTGCCATGATGAAAACTAAATCTCCGAGCAGTCATAAGTACTCGGAGATCACCCGAGCGTGCTCAGGAAAACCTGAGCAATGAGTATACTCGCTCATCACTAGTGCTGATATGATGTAACCTGACCAGAAGCTCAGTAAAATCAGGGTAGGTTGTCAGAAACTGCTGAAATACCAAGTTGAGCATGTGGGCCAAGCATAGTACGTGTGTGAGCTTGCCAAGCTTCACAGCCGCCACCAGGTCATGACCATTATCTCACACGGCCATGCCTGGTTGTAGGTTCAGAGGCGAGAGCCACAGAGCTGTCTGGTCTGTTATTCTTTTCAATAACTCTGCCATGGTGCGCAGTTTGTCTCCTAGACAAATTAGCTTCAGCAGACTCTGTTGCTACTTCACTGAGGCAGTGCTGCAAATCTTCTAGCTTCTGGCTGATGTGGACGATGTGCTCTGAGAGAGCACATAGGATATGGAAAATTAGGAGGAGCAGGAGGCGGAGCAGGAACTGCTGAAGGAGGTGGAGGAAACTCTGACAGAAGTAGGGCCAGCAATCCTCAGCATTGTTTGCACATTTGCCGTGCCAGAGTGGGACTTGGCCCCGGTCTTCGCAATGTTCACCCACTGTGCTGTCAGTGAAATGTAGCATCCCTGGCCACAAGCGCTTGTCTACGAGTCGGTCGTTAGGTGGACAATCCTAATAATCACATTGGACATTTGCTGGTACAAGGCGTTGATGCCACACCTAGAGAAATAGTGGTGGCAAGAGATTGAGTACCAAGAGACTAAATTTGTATACCTGTAGCGGGACAATTTTTGTTTTTATTTTAAACCAACAAAATTTCATACAAACCAAGTTCTACAGTATATGTGATAATAGTCAGTTTTTGGAACAAAAATATTTTGTGAACTGTACCAGGCCAAACCACTGTAATTTTAATGGTAGAGAGTAACTGAATCCATAAAAATTTTAAACGCTTTTTTGAAGTGTTATATGACACCAAAATTCAACAGAAAGCACGTAATACTCAATGAAAAACAATCAATGAAAAACAATAGAGTCATTTTTTCACGCCCCCAAAAAAGAATGTGTTCAGTTGCAGCAGATATACATTTTGCAACAGACTGCATGAAGTTTGTATGTTCTCCCCGTGTTTGCAAGGGTTTCCTCCGGGTACTCCGGTTTCCTCCCACATTCCAAAAACATATTCATAGACAATTTCGATTGAGACCCATTGGGGACAGAGATGATAATGTATGCAAAGTGCTGCGGAATATGATAGTGCTGTATAAGCAAAGCATAATAAATACTATTGGCTGTGCAACTGTCACGGGTTTACAGCGACAAAGAGGAGCCAGAAGACTGCAGCATCTGATTTCACCTTCATATTAATGCAGTGATGTTGCTTTTCTATCCGGGAAGGTGATGTCATGCTCAGAGGCAAAGGAGTTCTCTTCACCAGGTAAGGCACACACATGCAACACATTCTAAATCCAGGCCAGGAGGGGGAGCACAAGACCCGGATTCAGGGGAGCTTCCCTAGGCTTTATGTTTCCTGACCTGGAGGAGGAGTTAGATCAGTTGGAGGGAAACAGAGAAGGAGAAGGACATCAGGAGCAGACGTGAGAGGCCTGGCAGCCACGAGGGAGCTGCAGCCTCTGGGAAGGAGTAACCTGTTGGGTTACATGTGGAGCAGCCGGAAGGGAAGGAGCATAGGAGAGAGGCAGAGCTCAGAGGGGAACTGTGGCAGGGCACCCTCGGAGCTGAAGTGCAGAAACCGGGTACCGGGAGCCCAAGGCTTTTGTGGACTCTACGACGCGCAGCCGAACCGGAGGGCATAACAGTACACGTCACCTGCCCGCATCACACCTGAGATGCAGGAGCACTGGAGGAACCCGGGGCATCTGAGAGTCCCTGTAAAAAGGCTCAAGCTGCCCGTCGGACCTTGTAGGAAGCTTAACGCAGCAGGGACCTCACTTAGAAAGGTGCAAGTAGGAAAGGCTCATGGACCTCTACTAGGAAAAGAGAACTCTAATTTGCCTCTGAGTCGGCTGGACCACCATCATCCATGCCTGGTACCCTGGACTGTGGCCTGTCACCCACAAGTAAACCAGGTAAAGACTTATCACTTGTCTCTTCCATTTATTCACCGGCAACACCATCTACGCCACAACATAGGACCCCTGGGGACCCCGCTTCACCTGTGGGAAGTGTAACATCTGGGCTGCCGCAACATCCCCCAGGGGACCCCTCTAATGCAACGTGGGTCCCAAAACTGATCGAACCCCACAGGTGGCGTCATGACAAACTTTGAACATTTAACCCCTTTAACGTTGATGCCCAGGGCCACGGACCGGGTCGCAGCCACCGTGACATTCCCCATTTTGCGACCGGACCCGGTACCGAGTACACCACTGCCCTGGGGGTGCGTCATAAATTTCTTTTAACAGTGCAGGGGATAATTGGTCCAGTTTAGAGCTTCTGGAAGCTTTCTTGCCTTAAGGCTCTCAGCTGGTCACTGTTAGCCCCTCCCCTCTCCTATATAATCCAGGCCCTGACTAGCACTCATTGTCAGAAGGCGTTTGGTGGATTTATCTTTGGCTGTTGCTAGGTTTTGACTATATGATAATTCCCTTTCTTCTCCTACTTTGGTTTAACTGCATCCTCCACTCCCCAGTGCATTCCTCTGTTGCCTGAGTGAGTATATTTGTATGTTTGATATTTTTCATTATCCTTACTCGTATTAATGTGTCAGTCTGGTTAGTGTATTACGTTACACTACTACTCCCCTCTTCCCTGGGTGGGGGAAGTGAACAGACTGAGGGCAGATTCGGGAGCTAAAGCAAGGTACATGGCCCCGGCTTCTTCACCATCAGAAGTAATTCAGGGAACAGAGCGAGCTAGGGCGCCCCTAGCGTTAGGGACAGGGAAGGAGCCCCTGGTCCTGGGACACACGACAACAGAGATGTGACAGTAGCAGACACCAATCATGCAGGGCGGGGATTCAAGCTTCAAATCTGAGCATCGGTTAATGCTCCCTGAGTGTCAAGCATATCCCAGGACCCAGATACTCGAGGGATATCTGAGTATCACTGAGCATGTTTGTTCATCTTTACTATCCACCCTGAACTAAGTGTACAGAAATAACAAATGTAATGTTAGCAAGATTTTCCATTATGGTGAAGTACAGAGTTAAGATTAGAAATTAATAATTTGATTTGACTTATTATTTAGTAGTATCATGAAAAAAAACTCTCTCAAAATCACTTGGGTAAGTTGAAACACTCTTGAAATACTTAATGAGACATAAAATGACATATGTCAGATTTAAAAAAAAAATGGACTGGTTACTAAGGGGCTAAAGATGAATCTCAAAGAGGATTTCTTTCTTTCAATTTAATCTGTGTTACAGCGCCATTACAGTCATGTCTGTACTTTACATTATAAAATCGTGCCAACAGGTTCTCCTAATGTCTGAAACTGACTCAGTCTCCCATTCCAGCCCCCTACTGGAGACTGACAGATGGCACCCTCTGTGACCTCACAGGTTGCACATATCTAAAAAGCCGTCCATAATTACAAACTATGGAAACATTTTAAAGTCCACATTTTGGACTTGGAATATTGGTTGTCTTTTCATTAAAGTATTCTCACACAAACATGACCCATACAATAAATATTATTCTTATATAATGATTTTGATTTCTCATTCTATACAACCAGTAACCTAATAACAAATATTTATATTCTTATTCAGTTTAATGTACATTATATTAGATCCTCACAGCTTTCTTCACACATATCCATCTTCTACCAGCATTACAGTTATCCTGATAATAACCAGATCTGGTCATTGATACGCAGCGTCCTGATGTCCTTATCTTTATCTGGATCCTGAGTAGCAAGAAGATAAAACAAGAGGAAATGATGAGAAATCAGTAATTATAAGGAGTCCAGACCCCGGTGATCGGATGTATCACAGTCACAGTAATGACCGGTGTGTGCTGGTGTCAGGAGTCACTTACAAGCTGCCGGAATAATGTTCTCCATCCACCCATCTCCAGACGTCTCCATCATAGTGAAGTCCTATCCAATATGTGTTCTCTCCCCACTGTATGATAGATCTCTGTATAATCTCCTGTATCAAATGAAGAACGTCCATCATATCAGATATATAATACGTATGAGGATACAGCAGAAAAGGGCCATCATCTAGCCCTATATTATCCTTATATATGGGGTCGGTCATCTAGTCCTATATTATCCTTATATATGGGGCCCGTCATCTAGTCCTATATTATCCTTATATATGGGGCCGGTCATCTAGCCCTATATTATCCTTATATATGGGGCCGGTCATCTAGTCCTATATTATCCTTATATATGGGGCCCGTCATCAAGTCCTATATTATCCTTATATATGGGGCCGGTCATCTAGTCCTATATTATCCTTATATATGGGGCCGGTCATCTAGTCCTATACTATCCTTATATATGAGGCCGGTCATCTAGTCCTATATTATCCTTATAAATAGGGCCAGTCATCTAGTCCTATATTATCCTTATATATGGGGCCGGTCATCTAGTCCTATATTATCCTTATATATGGGGCCAGTCAGCTAGTCCAATATTATCCTTATATATGAGGCCGGTCATCTAGTCCTATATTATCCTTATATATGAGGCCGGTCATCTAGTCCTATATTATCCTTATAAATAGGGCCAGTCATCTAGTCCTATATTATCTTTATATATGGGGCCGGTCATCTAGTCCTATGTTATCCTTATATATGGGGACGATCATCTAGTTCTATATTATCTTTATATATGGGGCCGGTCATCTAGTCCTATATTATCCTTATATATGGGGCCGGTCATCTAGTCCTATATTATCCTTATATATGGGGACGATCATCTAGTTCTATATTATCTTTATATATGGGGCTGGTCATCTAGTCCTATATTATCCTTATATATGGGGCCGGTCATCTAGTCCTATATTATCCTTATATATGGGGGGTCATCTAGTCCTATATTATCCTTATATATGGGGCCGGTCATCTAGTCCTATATTATCCATATATATGGGGCCGGTCATCTAGTCCTATATTATCCTTATATATGGGTCCGGTCATCTAGTCCTATATTATCCTTATATATGGGGCTGGTCATCTAGTCCTATATTATCCTTATATATGGGGGGTCATCTAGTCCTATATTATCCTTATATATGGGGTCGGTCATCTAGTCCTATATTATCCTTATATATGGGGCCGGTCATCTAGTCCTATATTATCCTTATATATGGGGCCGGTCATCTAGTCCTATATTATCCTTATATACGGGGCCGGTCATCTAGTCCTATATTATCCTTATATACGGGGCCGGTCATCTAGTCCTATATTATCCTTATATATGGGGCCGGTCATCTAGTCCTATATTATCCTTATATACGGGGCCGGTCATCTAGTCCTATATTATCCTTATATATGGGGCCGGTCATCTAGTCCTATATTATCCTTATATACGGAGCCGGTCATCTAGTCCTATATTATCCTTATATATGGGGCCGGTCATCTAGTCCTATATTATCCTTATATATGGGGTCGGTCATCTAGTCCTATATTATCCTTATATATGGGACCGGTCATCTAGTCCTATATTATCCTTATATATGGGACCGGTCATCTAGCCCTATATTATCCTTATATATGGGGTCGGTCATCTAGTCCTATATTATCCTTATATATGGACACAGACATCCTACCTGCTGCTCGTTGTTCTTTATGACCAGTAGATCGGCTCCCATCTTCTTACAATCATCCTGGCTCTGGCTCCATGTTCTTTCTGTTACATCTGAGTAGTAATAACAGAGATCTTCGTGTAGTCGCCAATCACGAGGACACAGAAGACAACCTGAAATATAATAAAGTTTCTTTAGAGTTTTAGTAATACATCTCTTCATTTGAACTCATTGTTTGCTCCTCACCAGCTGTGCAGCTGCAGCATGGCCCACCTTGAATAGAGCTGTATTGCAGTTTCATGTTCAACAAGGTTCTCTTATAATCTGTGAGAGTCCTGAAGGTCGAACCTCAAAAATCAAGAATTCAGGGCATATTCTAGCAATATAATTTATTGTTTAACCCCTTCACGACATATCACACATAGTTACTTCTTATGTCACGTCCCTGACTTTGATGCAGTCTCCGACGCTGAGCCCACATCTTTTCAGCACATGATAGCTGAAGTAACCAGCCGTCATGTGCCTTTAATAGCCATGGGTGGAGCGGTGCTCTGCGGCAGCTGTTAACCTGTTAATTCCCACTGTCAATCTCTTGGGGGTGCGACCATTTCACGTTCCCATCGGCGAGCCAGTTACGTGATTGTAGGGCGCTGATGCAGAAGACTCTCCGTGCCTGTCATTACGATACTCCTGTGAACACCGGCTCACGGTCAGCATTTATAGGAAATTGTGATTTCTGCTATACATTGCGCTATGTAGCACTAGAGAGCAGATTCGCTGTTTCAAGTCACCTTCAGGGACTATTAAATAAAGAAAAAAAAAACCTAAAAAAACCCAAAAGTTGAAATCAACCCTTTTTTCTCCATTGAAACTAAAACAATAAAAAAAAATACACATATATGTTACTACTGGGTTCAAAAATGTCCAATTTATCAAAATATAAAGTAAATTAATCAGATCGGTAAATGGGGCAATGAGAAAAATATCAAGATGCTAAAATTACGTTTTTATTGGCAACCGCAACATTGCAATTAAATGCAATAAGAGGACGTGATCAAAAAATAGTATCAATAAAAATGTTTCCTCAGGGCGCAAAAAATAAGCCCTGACCCAGCTCCAGGTCTCGGAAAATAGCAAAGCAAAAACTTTTTTTTTGGCAAAAATCTTGGATTTTTTTTTCACTTCTTAAATAAAAAATGTTTGGTATCTGCATACTCGAACTGACCTGGGGAATCATATTGCCAAGTCAGTTTTACCATATAGTGAATATGATGGAAGATAATAATAATAATAATAATAATAATAATAATAATAAAAAACAATTGTAGTATTGCACTTTTTTTTGCAATTTTACAGCAGTTGGAAATTTTTTTCCCATTTCCCAGTACACAATATAGTAAAATGAATAGTGTCATTCAAAAGCACAAAAAAACAGCCATCATACGGCCATGTTGATGGAAAAATAAAAAAGCTCTTGGAAGAAGGGGAGGAAAAAACAAAAATGAAAAAACAGAAAATGGCCCGGGGAGAAAGGGGTTAACCTGTATTTTTTTTTTGGTTAAGCTGGAGGTATATGGAAAAACAAATGTTAATGGGTGGTCTACTTTATCCTTATTTTACCAGATGTTTTGGGGACATGATATTGTGGCACTGGCTGATATATAAGTATCACAAGTTCTCCTCCTCCTTCCTCACTGGCTGCACTGCTCTCCTGTCCAGATATATCCACTGATGAACAGTCACATGACCAGATCTATTCATCGACCTCCTCCAATTGAGAAGTAGCTTTCCCATGTGCAGTGTTTTTCTATTGGAGGAGGCTGACACATGATCCTCTATCAGTAGCAGTGGAGCAGTGCAGCCTGTGAGGAAGGAAGAGGAAAATTTGGAAAACTTATATTTTAGTAAGTGGCACAAAGTATAGTTGCCAATCCTTTATCTTTATTCTAGCATTTGTTTTTTTTTTATAATAAAAGCATATTGAATGAATGAAATGTGAATTTGTTGCCCCATTTTACAGCCACCACTGTTCAATACAGCCCTATGGAGGACAAGTCACATGCAAAGAGAATTCATGCAAAGAAACAATGTAACTCATACATAGAGGGTTAACGGCACCGTGTATAAAAATGAGATCATAAGCTGGTAGTTATGTAGGGGGTGTATGAGAATACCTCTAACCTGGTGATGCCGAAGGTCCTGTGAAGCCCTCATAGAATCCTCCAGGGGAGAAGAAAATAATGGAAGGCTTAGATGAAAGCTTAGATGAATATGCCTGCTGCTCGGTGTGCAAAGATGGATCGAGTTCAGCAGCGCTGCCCTGGCTAGTGGCGTGCGCTGAGAAGGATCCCCGAGGAAGAAAGCTGTAGCTTTTGAAACGTGTTGGTTGATTACAGGCTCAACTTAGACCACAGTGACGTCACAGACTAGGAACAGCCAGCGAAGCGGTTACCACTGAGTTCAACCGGCAGTGATCTCTTCTCAGGGCACGCCACCGGCACAGTTAACCCACTATTTTACTGCATGGACATTATAACTGGTGTCTATTTCAATACAGCTCAATGTTTGAAGGAGAGAATGGCTAATGAAATCAATTATTAAACCTTACATAAGCTAGTTCAGATATGGAGTAGCAACGTGGCATCTATTTCCTGGAGCAGCATCCTGGAAGAATGTTTGGAATGTAGAAGTGAAGACACTGAATACCATATATGGGAGTGAAGTTGTAATGGACCTATCATAGACTGACATTGGCTGTTCAGAAGTTGTGCAACACCCATTTCCTGTATGTAGCATGGTTCTTTTTGTCCAGAAAATAAAGTGCAGTTGTGTGCTAGCCTTTGCTGGGAGAGGAGCATATATCTGACTTCTTTGTCTGATGTCTGATTCTTCTATGCATGCACCCAGCTCATATTTTAGTCAGGAGCAGGCAATCATAAAAGGTCTCACTTTAATGGATCACCCCGACAAATGTATATATCATAGACTGTTACCATAGCGGGCATCACATACAGTACAGACCAAAAGTTTGGACACACCTTCTCATTTAAAGATTTTTCTGTATTTTCATGACAATGAAAATTGTAAATTCACACTGAAGACATCAAAACTATGAATTAACACATGTGGAATTATATACTTAACAAAAAAGTGTGAAACAACTGAAATTATGTCTTATATTCTAGGTTCTTCAAAGTAGCCACCTTTTGCTTTGATGACTGCTTTGCACACTCTTGGCATTCTCTTGATGAGCTTCAAGAGGTAGTCACCGGGAATGGTTTTCACTTCACAGGTGTGCCCTGTTAGGTTTAATAAGTGGGATTTCTTGCCTTATAAATGGGGTTGGGACCATATGTTGTGTTGTGCAGAAGTCTGGTGAATACACAGCTGATAGTCCTACTGAATAGACTGTTAGAATTTGTATTTTGACAAGAAAAAATCAGCTAAGTAAAGAAAATGAGTGGCCATCATTACTTTAAGAAATGAAGGTCAGTCAGTCCGAAAAAATTGGTAAAACTTTGAAAATGTCCCCAAGTGCAGTGGCAAAAACCCTCAAGCGCTACAAAGAAACTGGCTCACATGAGGACCGCCCCAGGAAAGGAAGACCAAGAGTCACCTCTGCTTCTGAGGATAAGTTTATCCAAGTCACCAGCCTCAGAAATAGCAGGTTAACAGCAGCTCAGATTAGAGACCAGGTCAATGCCACACAGAGTTCTAGCAGCAGACACATCTCTACAACAACTTTTAAGAGGAGACTTTGTGCAGCAGGCCTTCATGGTAAAATAGCTGCTAGGAAACCACAGCTAGGGACAGGCAACAAGCAGAAGAGACTTGTTTGGGCTAAAGAACACAAGGAATGGACATTAGACCAGTGGAAATCTGTGCTTTGGTCTGATGAGTCCAAATTTGAGATATTTGGTTCCAACCACCGTGTCTTTGTGCGATGCAGAAAAGGTAAACGGATGGACTCTACATGCCTGGTTCCCACCGTGAAGCATGGAGGAGGAGGTGTGATGGTGTGGGGGTGCTTTGTTGGTGACACTGTTGGGGATTTATTCAAAATTGAAGGCATACTGAACCAGCATGGCTACCACAGCATCTTGCAGCTGCATGCTATTCCATCCGGTTTACGTTTAGTTGGACCATCATTTATTTTTGAACAGGATAATGACCCCAAACACACCTCCAGGCTGTGTAAGGGCTATTTGACCAAGAAGGAGAGTGATGGGGTGCTACGCCAGATGACCTGGCCTCCACAGTCTCCAGACCTGAACCCAATGGAGATGGTTTGGGGTGAGCTGGACCACAGAGTAAAGGCCAAAGGGCCAACAAGTGCTAAGCATCTCTGGGAACTCCTTCAAGATTGTTGGAAGACCATTTCTGGTGACTACCTCTTGAAGTTCATCAAGAGAATGCCAAGAGTGTGCAAAGCAGTCATCAAATCAAAAGGTGGCTACTTTGAAGAACCTAGAATATAAGACATAATTTCAGTTGTTTCACACTTTTTTGTTAAGTATATAATTCCACATGTGTTAATTCATAGTTTTGATGCCTTCAGTGTGAATGTACAATTTTCATAGTCATGAAAATACAGAAAAATCTTTAAATGAGAAGGTGTGTCCAAACTTTCGGTCTGTACTGTATTAACAGCCCCTCTGAAAATGCCTTACATAAATGGCTCGGGAAAGGGAGGGAATCTCTTGTGTTTCCTGGAAAAAGCACATGGGAAGCTCTTCGTTACCAAACAAACTTATTTTGAACTAGGGAACCAATCAAGTAAATTTCTGGCATATATAGTCCAGCAAAATCAAATGTCCCCATCCATTTTGTCTATTAACACGAGGGAGGGAACCCCATTGCTCAAATCTGACCAAATTGCAAACAGATTTGAAGAGCGCTTTAGAGAGTTGTATAATTCTCAATTAAACCTTACTGTAGAAGAAATTGATGAGTATTTAGATCAGATTGAATATCCTAGACTTTCTGATGAGGACCAGGCTTTCTTGGATAGGGATATCACTTTGGAGGAAATCCGGGAAGCAACCATGTCCCTTTCTAATGGAAAAACCCCCGGACCTGACGGTATGCCCACGGAGCTATATAAAAGATATTTAGACCAATTAGGGCCTGTTCTGTTGCAGACCCTTTCTGTAGCACTTGCAGAACATTCGCGCCTTCAATCCTTTTATGATGCCACTATTGTGGTGATTCCAAAGCCTGACAAGCCTGCTGAGGAATGTAGTTCTTATCGTCCCATATCTTTGCTCAATACTGAATATAAAATTCTTACGAAACTTATTGCTAATAGACTGAAGGCAGTAATACTGGGCATTACACGTGAGGACCAAACTGGTTTTATGCCAGGAAGATCCACCTCCGCTAATATTAGAAGAGTGCAGGTGCTGACGCAGATAGGCCATAAATATAAAAGACCTTGGGAAATGGCCTCTTTAGATACTGCAAAGCCCTTTGAAGCATTAGAGTGGAAATTCTTACAACGGGTGATTCTGAAATTTGTTTTCTCTGCTAAATTTTGCAAATGGATTGAATTGCTTTATCACATGCCGAGAGCTAATATACTGGTAAATGGCGTACTATCGGAATATTTCAATCTGAGCAGGGGGACCAGACAGGGCTGCCCACTATCCCCAAGGCTCTTTGCACTGGCGATTGAAGCAATTGCACTTAAAATTGGACAAGATCATTTGGTGGAGGGAACTGACATAAATTCTAGGGTGGATAAGGTAGGATTATATGCTGATGACCTGGTACTCTTCCTGGATAAGATTGACCAGTCCCTCCCTAGAGCGATGGACCTTATTAATTGCTTTGGAGAGTTGTTGGGTCTTAAAATTAATTGGAACAAACAGTAGTTATGTCAATAGTGGATAATATAACAGTACCCGTGTTGTTTGGTTTAAAAGTAGTAAAAATTTAAGTATTTGGGCATTGTAATTTACCAAAATCCAATTAAAGATCTTGGAGGCAATATGTACCCCCTTGAGGATATGATGAAAAAAAAGTTTGAGATATGGTCATGACTCCCACTATCTGTAGCGTGCAGAATTGGACTAATTAAAATGATAATCCTCCCAAAGTGTTTATATATGTTGGAACATATATATATACATACATCAATTAAAGTCCCAAAGAGTTTCTTTAAAAAAGTGCATAGCTTAAGTGCAGCGTTTATATGGGGCTCCTCTAGGCCTAAAGTAAATATTGGTTCCTTGCAAAGGCCCAAAAGAGGGGGTGGATATGCGGTGCCCGACCTTTTTCTATATTATCTAGCTGGCCAGCTACGATACTTAAAATATTGATTAATCCATGATAAACTCAATAACGCAGAGGCTCATCTTATTCATTTTCTGGGGGGTACACACCATGGGCAGTATTGGAGGTCTCATACAGGCCACCTCAGGGCTTGCTGTTTGCACGTAGTTTAGCTATACAGGTCTGGCGGGAAAGTAAACGTATTTTGAAATTTTCTGATCAGGTCGGGGAGACTTGGATATGGGATAATCCTGAATTTTCGCATCTCCAAAATTTACAAGACCCAAGCTTCTGGAAACAATATGGTATAACAACGCTCAATCAGATTTTTGAAAATCAAATGTTGTCATTAGAACAGTTTCATATAAAATTTGGAATCCCTCATAGGGATTTTTATAGATATATGCAGCTGAGACATGCTATAACGTACCAATTCCCACTTCCTAGAATGCGAATAGCTAGATATCCACTAATAGGAATATTGTCAACTCAGGGACCTACAGGTGTGATTTCCTCCCTGTATACCTTCTTGTTAAATTCCCAGATTGCTTCTACCCAGTTGGCTGTGGAGGTTAAATGGAGGCACCTAATCCCCTCTATTACTGATGACCAGTGGAATGAAGCACTGGGAGCACATACGATGGTGTCTTCAGCAGCAAATACTAAATTAATTCAATTATATGTATTCCACCAATCCTATTTAATCCCAAGTAGACTACATAAATTTGGTAGAAGAGTAAATGATGAATGTCATAGATTCGGGGAGGTGGGAGCGGATTTTTGGCATCTCATTTGGGCTTGTAGAACTATAAGAAGATATTGGAAGGATGTGTGCAGCGCCCCAGAGTCTTGGTCGTGCAGTATTGTCGCTCTGCCACTAAGGGGAGTGATGGTACGTCAGATTGTACTAAAAGAGTTCACCTGACCAGGTATCACAGTCACACACTACACTTCACATTCCGGACACCAGGGGGAGCAAAAGGTTCTATTTATTAGGCCACTCCTCACACACGGGTAAAACTGGGGGTTGGATAGGAAGTTAGGAGAGAAGCTGACTGGGTTTTGCCCAGGCGACATCTAGAGAGAGTTGCTGGGAAGATTCAGGGAGGTCCCTGTCAGGGGTGGGACCCTGACAGTGGCCTAGCAGGAGACAGATCGTTACGGAGCCGTGCCTGCACTACCTTGCAGCGGCATCCTAAGAAAATACAAGAATAGTATATTGTGGAGAAGTGAGAAAACGAGATCACAGCACTAGGAGATAATACCGGGAGGAGTCGTGCCCCAAGGCCATGGCAACATCCTTCTGAGGCGCGTAGCCGGTGGCCGGAACACCGAGGGAGTACTGGCTCTACGCATTACTCCAGATAACGGCAGGGCAGTTAACTTTAGGTCGGCTGTCCACCCTTTACACCTATGCAGACAACGGAGGCAATTGCGGGAGAGGGGCGTCTCTAGGGTCCCTATAAAATAACTCCCGGCCTACCCTGTCAGGGTGCGTCCTATCCATATCATCTGGGGGACGGAGAGAACATCAGGAACAGATACAAGAGTTGTGAGGACTATCCCGTGGTGCTCAGCAGGGAGGTACTACAACACCCAGGCGCAAGTAGGAATGCTACTGATTTCCACCTGCAAAGGGAACTCAGGATGTGCCTTCGGACCGGCCGGTCTCAGCCAGCCCTGTTAGCAGTGCTCTGGATTGTGGATACTGAAGTCTACAGTAAAAGGTAAAGAGACTGCAACCCTGTGTTCTCGTCATTTACTGCGACCTACACCATCACCATCTACGTGTTAAAGGAGGCCCTGGGGACATACTTCACCTGTGGGAAGTTACACCATCTAGCTGCCATTCCATCACCCCAGCGGACCCCTAGCAGCGTTGGTCACCCTGACCGAACACCACAGGTGGCGTCACGAACACTTGACAAACTTTCACCTACACCTTTAATTGGACGCCCCTTAGCAGGGCCAAGGACCGGGTCGGGCCACCGTGACATCCCCAGAACCGAGACAGAGGGACCCGGTACCGAGTACCCCATTGCCCTGCGTCTGGGGGTGCTCCATGTGATTTTTACACTAGAAAGAATTCTTGGGATACCCGATGAATGTAATCCAGAGAGAATTGGCAAAGGCTATGTCGTGTTTGGAGAGCCCCTGATGTGCCTAAGCAGTGAAAATCCCCCACAAGTGACACCATTTTGGAAACTAGACCCCCGGGAAATGATCTAGATGTGTGGTGAGCACATTGAACCTTCAGGTGCTTCACAGAAGTTTATAACGTTGAGCCGTGAAAAAAAAAATAAATCATATTTTACCCATAAATATTTTTATCCACAAATGTTGCATTTTCATAAGGGTATTGGGAGAAATTGCACCATACAATTTGTTGTGCGATTTCTCCTGAGTACGCCCATACCCAATATGAGGGAGAAAACTACTGTTTGGGCGCACGGCAGAGCTTAGAAGGGAAGGAGCGTCATTTGACTTTTTGAATGTAAAATTTCCTGGAAATAATAGTGGACGTCATGTTCCATTTGGAGCGCCCCTGATGTGCCTAAACAGAGGAAATCCCCCACAAGTGACCCCATTTTGGAAACTAGACCCCTCAAGTAATGTATTTACATGTGTGGTGAGCAGGTGCATCACAGAAGTTTATAACGTTGAGCCTTGAAAATAATGAAATCACATTTTCCCCACAAAAATGTTATTTTAGCCCCAAATTTTGCATTTTCATAAGGGTAAAAGGAGAAATTGCACCATCAATTTTGTTGTGCAATTTCTCCTGAGTACACCTATACCCGATATGTGGGGGAATACTACTTCTGAGGCACAGTGCAAAGCTCAGAAGAGAAGAGGCGTCAGATTGGAGTTCAGATTTTAGAACAAACCCAAAAAAGAAAAAAACAAAATAACATTCTTCCACATGCTCACAGCCACAGTGGGGGAGTCTATCGGGAAGACATATTAATTACAATAAGGACACTCCCAAAGCCAATATCATACAACAAGGAGAAACGGAGTTCATGTCCAAAATAGTTACATCATATTTTATTAATTTTACAAAAGATGCCAATAAATTACCAACAACATATAACAATACAATTAAATAAAAATCAGGATAGTCAAAGATGGAAGGTAGCACAGACACAAAACGGTGCAGCACTCAGACTGGTGCAATTTACATAAAAATCACCTGCATAGTGCAGAGTGTAGCAGAGGTATAAATCCGGGGGGCATGAGGAACGGTATAAACCAGTATCATGAGCCCTGTACACTGACTCGTATCTCTATAGTTAAGCCATAAATACCCACCCCGAATCCTTACCCACACGCTGGCACCAGAACCGGACCGCACCGTTGCCCCAACGCACGTTTCGCGTCGGCTTCGTCAGGGGGCGGTCAAACGCGCGTTGGGGCAACGGTGCGGTCCGGTTCTGGTGCCAGCGTGTGGGTAAGGATTCGGGGTGGGTATTTATGGCTTAACTATAGAGATACGAGTCAGTGTACAGGGCTCATGATACTGGTTTATACCGTTCCTCATGCCCCCCGGATTTATACCTCTGCTACACTCTGCACTATGCAGGTGATTTTTATGTAAATTGCACCAGTCTGAGTGCTGCACCGTTTTGTGTCTGTGCTACCTTCCATCTTTGACTATCCTGATTTTTATTTAATTGTATTGTTATATGTTGTTGGTAATTTATTGGCATCTTTTGTAAAATTAACCCCTTACTGACCTCGGACGTACTATACCGTCCGAGGTCAGCTCCCCTGCTTTGATGCAGGGCTCCGCGGTGAGCCCGCATCAAAGCCGGGACATGTCAGCTGTTTTGAACAGCTGACATGTGCCCGCAATAGGCGCGGGCAGAATCGCGATCTGCCCGCGCCTATTAACTAGTTAAATGCCGCTGTCAATCGCAGACAGCGGCATTTAACTACCGCATCCGGCCGGGCGGCCGGATATGACGTCATCGCCGACCCCCGTCACATGATCGGGGGTCGGCGATGCTTCTGAATGGTAACCATAGAGGTCCTTGAGACCTCTATGGTTACTGATCGCTGGTGGCTGTGAGCGCCACCCTGTGGTCGGCGCTCACAGCACACCTGCAATTCTCCTACATAACAGCGATCTGATGATCGCTGTTATGTAGCAGAGCCGATCGGGCTGTGCCTGCTTCTAGCCTCCCATGGAGGCTATTGAAGCATGGCAAAAGTGAAAAAAAAAAGTTTTTAAAAATGTGAAAAAAATAAAAAAAACATAAAAGTTTAAATCACCCCCCTTTCGCCCCAATCAAAATAAATCAATAAAAAAAAAAATCAAACCTACACATATTTGGTATCGCCGCGTTCAGAATCGCCCGATCTATCAATAAAAAAAAAGCATTAACCTGATCGCTAAATGGCGTAATGAGAAAAAAAATCGAAACGCCAGAAATACGTTTTTTTGGTCGCCGCGACATTGCATTAAAATGCAATAACGGGCGATCAAAACAACGTATCTGCACCAAAATGCTATAATTAAAAACGCCAGCTCAGCACGCAAAAAATAAGCCCTCACCTGACCCCCAGATAACGAAAAATGGAGACGCTACGAGTATCGGAAAATGGCGCAATTTTTTTTTTTTTGCAAAGTTTGGAATTTTTTTTCACCACTTAGGTAAAACATAACCTAGACATGTGAGGTGTCTATGAACTCGTACTGACCTGGAGAATCATAATGGCAGGTCAGTTTTAGCATTTAGTGAACCTAGCAAAATAGGCAAGCAAAAAACAAGTGTGGGATTGCACTTTTTTTGCAATTTCACTGCACTTGGAATTTTTTTCCCGTTTTCTAGTACACCACATGGTAAAACCAATGATGTCGTTCAAAAGTACAACTCGTCCCGCAAAAAATAAGCCCTCACATGGCCAAATTGACGGAAAAATAAAAAAGTTATGGCTCTGTGAAGGAGGGGAGTGAAAAACGAAAACGGAAAAACGAAAAATCCCAAGGTCATGAAGGGGTTAATAAAATATGATGTAACTATTTTGGACATGAACTCTGTTTCTCCTTGTTGTATGATATGGAGTTCAGATTTTGCTGGAACGGTTTGAGGGTGCCATGTAATATTGGCAGAGCCCCTGAGGTGCCAGAACAACAGAAAACCCCTATATGTGAACTCATTTTACAAACTACACTCCCCAATGAGTTCATCTAGGGGTGCAGTGATCACATTTACACCACAAGTGCCTCACAGAATTTTATACCATTGAGCGGCGAAGAAATAAATTACATTTTTATAACTAAAATGTTGTTTTTAATTTTTCTAAGGGCTAAAAGGAATTTTTGTTACAACAAACTGAGGTCCATTTTTTCCTGAGTGCGCCAATACCCTACATGTAATCAGTAAATATTTTTCAGGCACAGTGCAAAGCTCAGAAGGCAAAGAGCAACAGATTTTACTGTTATGGCTTGCAGGTGCCATGACCCACTGGGAGAGCCCATGAGGTGCCAGAACAGCAGAACCCCTCATAAGTGAACCCATTTTACAAACTACACCTCTCAATGAATTCATCTAGGGGTGCAGTGATCGTATTGACACCACTGGTGTGTCACAGAATTTTTTACCATTGGGCAGTGATGAAAAAATAACTACAATTTTACCACCAAAATTTAGTTTTATCCCCAGATTTTACATTTTCACACAAGAAGTGGGTAAAAATGGCACCATAATTTGTCCCACAATTTTTGCTAAATGTGGCAACACCCCATATGTGGCTGTACAGTACTACTTAGCCTTACAGAGAGGCTCGGGAGGGACGGAGTGCTATTTGCCTCCTGGAGTGCAGATTTTTGGACTCCATATACAGAGCCCCTAATTGCTAGAAGATCAGAATCTCCCCTCAAGTGACCTCATTTTGGAAATTATAACCCTTTTAGAATTTATCGACAGGTGTAGTGATGATTTTGACTCCATGGGTATTTTCCAAAAACTAGCAGCAATTAATGTTGCCGAGTGAAGATTGCAAACTGCTGTTGCAGTGACCAGTAAGCTGTAATGACTAGTACTTTATGTCCAGCCTGTGCTTCTGGAGACATGCACCCGTAAGTTAGGCGGTCTCTCATCACTTTAGAAATGCCAAACATGCTATATGTGGTTTAGATACACTGTGGGGCTCAGAAATGAGAGGGGGCATTTGGATTTGGGAGCGCAGAGTTTGCTGAATTTCTTTTGGAAAGTGAGGAGCCATTTAGCTTTTCCAGTGCCTTTGTACTACCAGTAAACGAGGAAGCCCCCTATATTTCTGTTCACAGATGATGGACCTAAGTGGGGCTTGTTTTTTTTTGTGGATTGAGTTGAAGCTTTTATTGGGAACATTTTACATAACGTTTGGAATCACATTTATCTGGCGCGCTACGCTGAGCACTTACATCTGGGTTTCCATCTAAATCTCTGAGTGACTTGATTCAGATGCAACCCCTGAGAGATCCAAGCACTATAATGAGGTAACAGAGTTACTCTGGTCTCCATCTGGCCTCTGTTCAGCGGTGTCCTTCTTTTCAGAAATGCACAAAAGTGTGGCCTTCGGCCCTTTTATGCTCGGGGGCAGAGTTATCTCCAGGCATAATCCGCCCCGCAGCTTGGAAGAGGTCACTTACATAAAGTGATAAAAGGTGATTTCTCAGCAACAACACAGCTGATATGAGACACATAGGGAGGACTGCTTTCAGCAGTTTACAGCCTATATGCCCACATTAATAGTTTAGATAGGTCAAATGTGATGACAGATTCCCTTTAAATTGGTTGTCCTGTCAGAACATTCTTGTCTTAGTTTGTTATATAAAAACAAACCGTGTTTTACCTCAGATCAGCCGTTGAATTTGTGCTTCTCGGGGTCTGGTATTAGCTTCAGTGCTAACATCACGTTGACAAGAAAGAAGCCAATCACTGAGCTCAGTGGCTCTGCCCATTGACAGAAGCGTAACCAGGAGCAGCGTCAATGGGAGCAGCATCAATGAGTAAAGCATGTTTTTTTGTTTGTTTTTTATAGTAATCTGTGCCCTGGCATTGGGATTTTCTGAAAATGGCAATCCAATTGTCATTGTTTCTACCACTAGCACCACAAGTCCTAGGTTTAAAGCGATTGTGCCATCATTATATGTATAATTGGCATGGAGAAAAATAGTAAAATCCATGATGAGATTTCCAGAGAGAGGACACATCACCCTCATATTGAACATATGGGAATATTTATAAATATGGAACTGAGAAAGAGTCGACACTTCAATCTCCATTGAAGTAGGACCTCCTGCCGTAAACAGGTAATTACAACAGTGATCTGCTGAGAACAAGTCACCAAGACTAGGATTCATATACTCAGAGGCGTACATTTCCGAGGCTAATTTGTTTAGGAATGGCACATGTTGAAAATGACCATTATTTTTGTCTCAGAACTCTCTTTAAAAAAAAGTCACAAACTGGGAAACACCTAACTCTGTAATGTTGAAAATCACGATTGCCGGTGCTCTGCTAAAGTTTCCCACATTCTCCCTATGGTTACTCCACTGCCTCTACCTGCCTGTTTCAGTGCCCGCTATTAAAGATAATTAATATTCAGTGCCCCCCACGCCCATGGGAGTGGAGAGCAGTGAATATTAATTTTCTTTAATACCAGGCAAATGTAATCGCTCAGCCACTGCAGGAAGCCAATTGCTGTGGCTATCAGTGTGCCTGCTATTAAAGAAGACCATGTATACCAGGATGGGGATGGGGGCCATGTGTACCAGGATGGGGCCATATATACCAGGATGGGGGGCCATATATTCCAGGATGGGGATCATATATATACCTGGATGGTGAAATGTTCCAGGATGGGGATGGGGCCATGTATACCTGGATGGGAACGGAGGCCATGTATAACAGGATGGGGCCATATATTCCAGGATGGGGATCATATATACCTAGATGGGGACATGTACCAGGATGGGGGATACAAAATTGGGGGACATTACCCTCACACCAGTGTCATCAGCAGATAACCCCACATAACAGTGTGTCATGACCACATTTTGTGCTTCAAATTTTTTCTTCTATTTTCCTGCTCTAAAACATAGGTGCGTCTTATGGTCTGGTGCTTTTTATAGTCCAAAAATATGGTACATTTAATTTTTAATTTGTGAATAAATAGGGCCAAGGAATTTGTGATTTGTTCTAGAGTTCTGTTAGATATTCTTTCTCAATTCCAAATACTGAAGCTCAGATTTATCGAAATTGGTGTAAAAAAAACGTGGTTACCTAAACAAAAAAACTAGATATATACTTTAAGAGATGAGACAAGTAATCTGATTTGTTAATATTGGAAAGTATTCCACTTTTCCTTTGCACCAATCTTGATAAATCGCCTCCTTATACTTGTCTAAAACGAGCCAAATGTTTCAAATCGTCTCTTTTAGACTGCATAGTCTAAATTGCACTAGAAATTTGAGCTAAAATTTAAGCCTCAATTTGTATGTGAAGAGACAGGGCCTCATTTCAGTTAACACGAATGTGCCTGCTAATATGTCCATGCTTATGTGAAAAATGTCTTAAATTGATTGTCCTGTCAGAAAATCTTAGTCCTAGTTTGTTATAGTTTGTTATACAAAAACAAACCGTGTTTTACCTCAGATCAGCCGCTGAGTCTCTGCTTCTCGAGGTCTGGTATTGGCTTCAGCGCTAACGTTATGTTGAAAGACAGCAGCCAATCACTGAGCTCAGTGGCTCTGCTCATAGACGGAAGCGTAACTGGGAGCAGCGTCAATGGGATCTGCGTCGATGACCCAGGTGAGCAAAGTGCGTTGTTATTTTTTTATAATAATCTGTGCCCTGAGACTGGGATTTTCTGAAAGTGGCAATACAATTCATTGCTTCTGCCTCTAACACCACAAGTCCTGGGTTGAGAATGATTGTGCCACCATCAAATATAATTGTCATGGAGAAAATTTGTAAAAATCCATGAAGTCATTTCCAGAGAGGGGACATATCACCATCACAGTGAATATATGGGAATAATTATAACTGAGGAACTGACAAACAGCTGACACTTCAACCTAAATTGAAGTAGGACCTCCTGATGTGAACATGTAATTACAGGAGAGATCTGCTGAGAACTAGCCACCAAGACTAGGATTCATATACTCAGAGGCGTACATTTCCGAGGCAAGGGCTTCCTGTGTTGAAAGAACTTCTATCGGACAATCTGGAGCCAGTGGTCAGAATGAATATTGGGGTTTGTCTCAATGTAATATTTATGGGAGATATATTTTTGGTGTTGTAGCGAAGGGACAAACATAACGTGTTCACTCACATCATTGTAAGGCCAGCCGAACACCTCAAACTTAATATTGGTCAGATGGATGATGCTATCCAGGTCATGTTTCATTTCTATAGAAAAGTAAAATCGTGATAGGAAACATGTCACCAATATCTCCCACCTGGGACATCCAGGGGTGAAGATATCCTGACAGTTGGGGATGTCAAAAGCTTCCAAAAGACCAAGCATACCCCATGACCAGCTTCCATATGAAGTCACCAAGGTGAGGTATGAGGTTGTAACCGTGATCTAATAAAAACCAGAGTTTCTGTCATTTGTCAGTTCTGGAAGACCCAGCACTCTGTGGTTCTGTCTGTTGCTCTAATGAGTTGTTCTAAGGTGTGCTTCCCTCCGCTAAGCTCTAAGCCAGTCATTTTCTTTTGTTATCCCTTTTATTACATGTGATGGTATGTACCATTTTCTTCCCATTTTATATATTTGTATATTTTTTTAACAACACAGCCTACCTTTGTGGATTAAATATATAAAATGTTATACTGTACCTTTGTTCCTGAAGACAGCGAGCAGCAGCCGAGGGGAGGGATGGAGAGGCCCAAAGCCAGGCCCATCGGATCAGACTGAGAAGATTACCATACAGTGCGGGAGAAATTAAAAAGCTTTTTCAGGGGTATACAGAAGGAGTCAGGGGGTTATATAAGGATTTAGGGAATGCAGCGCAGACGCTGAATAAGGTGATGATTTTAGCTGCTATGTTACAAAACTGGTAACAGGTTTGCTTTAATATTTATTTTGGAGAATTCATACAATATGATGTAATTTTGTGGCTTGATAAACTATAATTGGTTAAGGACTCTCGTTTCCGGCGAGCGCATTTGTGTTCCATTTGCATTTATGTATTTTTTATCTATTTTTTATCTATTTTTGATTTATTTTGGCTCCTATGCACACCCGATGAGCATCAGCCATCAAAGGGTGATACAAAACACTGGTTGGGAAGTCTGGGGTTAACAGGATGGGCGGGACGCAGATATGGCTGTATATAATGCAGTGGGGTGAGGGATTGCGGTAACCCTGATGAAGAAGAGCTTAGCCTCTTCGAAACGCGTTGGTTAGACCTCCCTTTCCCCTTTTTTTGGAGCGCTACGGCAATCCGTACTGTCAGTGACGTCACTGGTAGGCGGGGCTTACCAGCTATCTTTCTTTCTCTTTTTTTCAATTCCTCGTGGTATCCAGGAAGCGCTACCGGCCGGAGCGCTCCTGGCCCCGCAGCGTGCCCCTCCATCTGGCACAGCCTGTGCCACAATCATGGACAATTCCCCTTATCTGCAGACGAGCAGGATATAGGGCTCCATCGCACACTGCGGATACGACCGGAAACCCCAGGACCTGTAGCCTATAACGAGCACGCCACAAACATTTTATGTACATAGGTAAGCTGATCAGTTTCAGTTGTCTTCTTAGGTGACACTATTGTAGGGTTTGATATGGGCAAGTGGGTGTACCACTACGGCTGTTATTCTCTGGGAGAGTAGTGGTGCTGTCCTGCCTTGAGCAATTTAGTTGTGGACCGGTACGGTGTTGCTGGTTCTTTTCTCGTCCTCTCCTTCAGCGCGGTTTCTATCCGATTTTTATGCTTTAGTATATATGCGGGTGGGCACTACCCGGTTTGATTCCTGCAGCTAAGGAGTTTTGTATTTGTTGTGGGTGAGCGCCAGTGTTGATTTTTGATTTCTGTATTTTGGAGACTAGTTTTCACCCTAATTGTAATAGTTTAATTTCCACCAATATTTTTGCAACAGATTTTAATTTTCTTCTTAAATGGATTCCCCCCCCCCCCACCAGAATGTAATAAAATGACCTCTGTTAAATAATTCAAACATAAAACCGTCCTAGTCATGTGTCAGGGCGATCTGCATTCTGGTGAAACACAGCTCCTGAGACTTGTGTCTCAACTGACAAAGCGGCAGTATCTTAAGTACCTCCATGAGCCAAGGAGAAGAACTGAGATGCTAGAAGAATCTTCTCTTTGGCTCGCAGAGCACAGAGGATTGAGACTAGGAAAAAAAAAATCATTGGTGCTCAGTCGGCTGAAGAGAAGAATTATTTCTTCTTCTGCCACAACCTTTTTCGAGCAGCACTCGTATATGTCCTTACGATGACGCATCTCTGACAGACAGTTAATTGCAAAAACAGCACTAGGTTTGCAGTAAAAAGGCATACGTCTTTTAAGCTTTCATGAAATGTGCATGTACATCACACCACAGAAGCTGCTGCATGGAATAAACTGTATCACACAGCTGGCACCTGCCTCTAACAGTGATTGGAGCAGGTTCCAATTGCGGCTGTTAACGACTTAAAATAAATAAAAAATAAACCATGTAAAACTTTCAATCACCCTCTTTATCTAATAAAAAAACCAAAAAACAAATTTGAAGTCTGATTTTTTTACAGTATAAGATTAGTTAAAGAGGTTTTGTACTTTCAGGAAAGTGGACCCCAAACACAACACTCCAAAACACCTAAAATAGCAAACAAAGCAAATATTCATCCTCCCTGTAATCAGCGCTGTCTCTCCGTCGCTGCTCATGTCTTTGTGTTTTAGTTGCCGTGGTGACGTCACTTTGACAGCGCACATCACCGCTGTAGCCAATCACTTAGCTCAGTGGCTCATGCCATTTAACTGATAAGCAGTGACATTAGAAATGCGTGTCACGTCCGATTTGACGCTTGGGGCCAGGGGAAGAAAGATAGTGTTGGAAGCAGAAACATAAGAAGCATTGGAGCCAAAGCAGTGGTGGATCAGTATGGTATGAATAAAATGTTTTTTTATTTTATGACATTAAAAAGTATTTTTCCAGATTTTTTTTAATGGCTGGACAACTAGGGTACTTAATTGTGAATATTTAAAAGCAATCACAGAGAAAATTATTTTCTCACCTGAAGAACTGTTAGTGTTGTTAATACAGAGTTCCTTGAGTTTGTTTTCATCCTTTGTACATGTATATAAAAGGTGTTCACAAACTGAAAGAAACACAGATCATCTAAATGAAAAGGAGTGAAAAAAGGTATGGGTCTTTAACATCTTACAAATATATTTTCAAAAAGCAGATTTTTGAAGAAATCTCGGCAAAATCCAATTCAAATGATTAATAGAGATGAGAAAGCACTAAAATGCTCAGATGCTCATTACTCAAATAGAGCAATTTCTAAAGCTCGTGTGCTCATTTTGAGTAAAGAGTAGTGATGAGTGAGTGTACTCATTGCTCGGGTTTTTCCGAGCACGCACGGGTGACCTCCGAGTATTTGTTATTGCTCGGATATAGTTTTCATCCCCTAAGTTGCATGATTTACGGCTTCCAGATAAGCTGAATACATGTGGGGATTCCCTAACACGGCATAACTCACATGTATTCAGCGTATCTGGGAGCCGTAAATCATGCAACTGAGGTGATGAAAACTATATCTCCGAGCAATAACAAATACTCAGAGGTAACCCGAGCATGCTCTGGAAAACCCAACCAACGAGTATACTCGCTCATCACTATTAACTAGTATAATGGGAGTCAATGGGAAATCTGAGTATTTTTCCATCAAACCCTGAGAACAATGGTGTCACATTTTTGCTGCGCTTTAAGGTCTGACAATAAAACATTCAAAATCGATGAGAAATTGTAGTTTACTGGAAGAAAAATGGAAAGACATTTTTTCCTATACAATGACTTGTACCATATTTTTCAGACCATAAGATGCACTTTTTTCCCTCCAAAGTTGGGAGGAAAGTGTGGGTGCGTTTTATGGTGCGGATGTAACATGTGGGGAGGGGGCATAGGCGAGTGGGATCACACTGGGATCCCACTCGCAGGAGGCAGAAAAATGTCCCCATTGCCTGGCTGCAGGAATACGGAATACAGCGCTGGGGAAACCAGTGGTCCCCATGATTAAAGTGCAGTGAATATTCATTAGCTGCTTCCCCGCCCACCTGTCAGTGCCCAGCAGTGAGCAGCAAATGAATAGTCCTTCACTTAAACAGCTGACACACATAGTTTCCCCAGTGCAGGATTCCTGCAGCAGCTGGGGAGATTGTGTGTCAACTGGAGGAGGCGGCAGCAGCAGGGGCCAGAGGAGACAAGATGGCTGCATACCCCTGGGCTGTGCTGGATGCTGAGTGCTGCGGCATAAGGACCTTTGTGATGTCATGAAGAGAGTGGGCTGGAGCATCAGATGGCAGCACAGAGCCCTCCCTCTTCTTGATGTCATCACAGGTCCTTCAGACATGGCACTGGAATCTGCTAGCTTCCTCTTATGACCTGTAACAAGGCAACAAGAGGGAGGGTTCTGTGCGGTCATAGGATGCTGCACCTCTTTACCAACCTCACCACAGCGTGGCTGGCTGGCTGCAAGACCTGCACAGCCTGTATAAGTAAGAATTAATTAAAAGTTTATTACCGTAATTACAACACATAAAAAGCACTCTGACACTCCTGTAGTGAACTATAACTCCCAGCATGTCATAGGATCTGCAGGACATGCTGGGAGTTATAGTTCTCCCATGGGATCTTAAAGCAGCACTCCAGTGTTATTTTTCAGTACTGGAGAGGTGCTTTAAATATAAGCCCTGTGCCCCCATTCTTATACTCACCCTCCAGCGTCTTCATATAGTACTTTACAGACACCACACTGGTCCCACAGCTCCATCTTCTACCCGCAGCTTCCAACATAATAATATACTATTATATTATATACTAGCTGAAGAGCCCGGTGTTGCCTGGGCATAGTAAATATCTGTGGTTAGTTATAGCACCTCACTTCTCTTATTTTCCCATCACGCCTCTCATTTTCCCCCATCATATCTTTCATTTTCCCCCTCACATCTCTCATTTTCTCCCTCACACCTCTCATTCCCCCCTAACACTTGTCATTTCGACCTCACATCTGTCATTTTCTGATCACTCCACTATTTTCCCTCACTCCTCTCATTTTGCACTCACACCTTTTCATTTTCACCACACACCTCTCATTTTCACCTCAGTATATACATAATTGTCATCTCCCTTATATATAGTATACACCTGTATGTCATCTCCTGTATATAGTATATACCTGTATGTCATCTCCCCTGTATATAGTATATACCTGCTGTGTGTCATGTCCCCTGTATATAGTATATACCTGTATGTCATCTCCTATATATAGTATATACCTGTATGTAATCTCCTCCTGTATATAGTATATACCTGTATGTCATCTCACCTATATATAGTATATATCTGTGTGTCATCTCCTCCTGTATATAGTATATACCTGTATGTCATCTCCTCCTGTATATACTATATACCTGTAGGTAATCTGCTCCTGTATATAGTATATACCTGTGTGTCATCTCCTCCTGTATATAGTATATACCTGTATGTCATCTCCTGCTGTATGTAGTATGTACCTGTATGTCATCTCCTCCTCTATATAGTATATACCTGTGTGTCATCTCTCCTGTATATAGTATATATCTGTGTGTCATCTCCTCCTGTATATAGTATATACCTGTGTGTCATCTCCCCAGTAAATAGTATATACCTGTGTGTCATCTTCTCCTGTATATAGTATATATCTGTATGTCATCTCCTCCTGTATTAGACCTCGTTCACACGTTATTTGGTCAGTATTTTTACCTCAGTATTTGTAAGCTAAATTGGCAGCCTGATAGATCCCCAGCCAACAGTAAGCCCACCCCCTGGCAGTATATATTAGCTCACACATACACATAATAGACTGGTCATGTGACTGACAGCTGCCGGATTCCTATATGGTACATTTGTTGCTCTTGTAGTTTGTCTGCTTATTAATCAGATTTTTATTTTTGAAGGATAAGACCAGACTTGTGTGTGTTTTAGGGCGAGTTTCGTGTGTCAAGTTGTGTGTGTTGAGTTGCGTGTGGCGACATGCATGTAGCGACTTTTGTGAGATGAGTTTTGTGTGGCGACATGCGTGTAGCAACTTTTTGTGTGTCGAGTTGCATGTGACAGGTTAGTGTAGCAAGTTGTGTGCAGCAAGTTTTGCGCATGGCGAGTTTTGCGCGTGGCGAGTTTTATGTGTGGTGCCTTTTGAGCATATGCAAGTTTTGTGTAAGGCAACTTTTGCATGTGTTGCAACTTTTGTGCATGTGGCATTTTTTCCGCGTGTGCAAGTTTTGCGTGTGGCGAGTTTTCCATGAGGCGAGTTTTGCACGTGTGGCGAGTTTTGCATGTGGAGAGTTTTGCGCGTGGCGAGTTTTGAGCGGCGACTTTTGTGTTTCGACTTTTATGTGGCGAGGTTGGTGTATGTGTGGTGAAATGTGCGCTGAGGGTGGTATATGTGTTCGAGCACGTGGTAGTGTGTGGCGCATTTTGTGTGTGTGTTCATATCCCCATGGTGGTGTGGTGATTATCCCATGTCCGGGCCCCACCTTAGCAACTGTACAGTATATACTCTTTGGCGCCATCGCTCTCATTCTTTAAGTCCCCCTTGTTCACATCTGGCAGCTGTTAATTTGCCTCCAACACTTTTCCTTTCATTTTTTCCCCATTATGTAGATAGGGGCAAAATTGTTTGGTGAATTGGAAAGTGCGGGGTTAAAATTTCACCTCACAACATAGCCTATGACGCTCTCGGGGTCCAGACGTGTGACTGTGCAAAATTTTGTGGCTGTAGCTGCGACGGTTCAGATGCCAATCCCGGACATACACACACACACACATACACACATTCAGCTTTATATATTAGATATAGGAGATGACATACAGGTATATACTATATACAGGGGACATGACACACAGCAGGTATATACTATATACAGGGGAGATGACATACAGGTATATACTATATACAGGCGATGACATACAGGTGTATACTATATATAAGGGAGATGACAAACATGTATATACTGAGGTGAAAATGAGAGGTGTGAGGTGAAAATGAAAAGGTGTGAGTGCAAAATGAGAGGAGTGAGAGAAAATAGTGGAGTGATCGGAAAATGACAGATGTGAGGTCGAAATGACAAGTGTTAGGGGGGAATGAGAGGTGTGAGGGAGAAAATGAGAGATGTGAGGGGGAAAATGAGAGGCGTGATGGGAAAATAAGAGAAGTGAGGTGCTATAACTAACCACAGATATTTACTATGCCCAGGCAACGCCAGGCTCTTCAGCTAGTATATATATATATAACTGGTAGTCTGTAGGGAGAGGGAGAACAGTCTTGCCAGGAAACAGACTGGATCAGTGTGGGCAGCAGTAGGTATTACGGAGCTGCGTAGCCTCAGTGCAGCAGTTCCTGGAAAGAGACATTGAGAAAGCCGAATTGATGCAGAGAGCGTGCAGGAAAGCAAAGCACAGGAGAGGATATCAGAGGGAGACCAACCCCGGGAAGGCTGCCTCCTTCTGAGACACAGAAACCGGTAGCCGGAACACCGAGGATCATAAAGCCCTCCACGACTTACATCAGAGACCGGCAGGACAGCTGAACACTAACGTTACCTGTCCGACCTAACACCCAGGAGGCACGGTGGCACCCCTTAGAGGCCGGGGCATGCTGGAGTCCCTATAAGTAGCCTCAAGCCACCAGTCATACGGGTTATGTCCTATCCTACCCGGGGGACAGAAAGAGAGATAACATCTGTGAGGACCTTATGTGTAGCTTTAAGCAGTAAAGGTACCTTCACACGAAACGACTTTGTAACGATATCGCTAGCGATCCGTGACGTCCTGGCTAGCGATATCGTTTAGTTTGACAGGCAGCAGCGATCAGGATCCTGCTGTGATGTCGCTGGTCGCTGAATAAAGTTCAGAACTTTATTTGGTCGTCCGATCGCCGTGTATCGTTGTGTTTGACAGCAAAAGCAACGATACCAGCGATATTTTACACTGGTAACCAGGGTAAACATCGGGTTACTAAGCGCAGGGCCGCGCTTAGTAACCCGACGTTTACCCTGGTTACCAGTGTAAAATGTAAAAAAAACAAACAGTACATACTTACGTTCGCATCCCCCGCCGTCTGCTTCCCACACTGACTGAGCGCCGCAAAGTGAAAGTGAAAGCACAGCACAGCGGTGACGTCACCGCTGTGCCCTGCTACTGCCGGCGCTCAGTCAGTCAGTCAGTGCAGGAAGCGGATGCCGGGGGACGCGAATGTAAGTATGTACTGTTTGTTTTTTTTACATTTTACGCTGGTAACCAGGGTAAACATCGGGTTACTAAGCGCGGCCCTGCGCTTAGCAACCCGATGTTTACCCTGGTTACCCGGGGACCTCGGCATCGTTGGTCGCTGGAGAGCGGTCTGTGTGACAGCTCTCCAGCGATCAAACAGCGACGCTGCAGCGATCGGCATTGTTGTCGCTATCGCTGCAGCGTCGTTTCGTGTGAAGGTACCTTAAGGGACTACACCACCACGGCGCTAAAGGAAGGCTTTTGATTTCCACCTGGATAAGGGGACTCCTAACTTGCCTTCATGCCGGCTGGACCCTGCCTGCCCTGTGATCTGGTGCCCTGGACTGTGGATGCTGAAGTCTTCAGTAAACCAAGGTAAAGAGACTGCAACCTTGTGTCCTCGTTCTTTACTGCACTCCTCACCATCTTCCATCTACACCACGGGAGCCCTGGGGATACACTTCACCTGTGGAAAGGTATACCATCTAGCTGCCATAACATCACCCCAGTGGACCCCTCAAAGCAGCGTCGGTCCCCACTGCCCGTATACCACAGGTGGCGTCACGAACATAAACTTTATTCCCCTTTAAAGACCTTTCCCCTTTTTAAATGGACGCTCCAGGGCCACGGACCAGGTCGCCACCGTGACATCCCCCTGAGAACCGCAGAACCCAGTACCGAGTACCCTACGGCCCTTCCAGGGGCGCTCCACAATCATACCAAGATAAGGATGAGGCCATGAATAGCAGGACCAGGATGGTGGCCAAACATACCAGGTTAAGGGTACGTTCACACAGGACTTTTTTGCTGCTTTTTTTATGCTAATTTAGGTGCGTTATTTTGGTGCGTATTTGGTGCGTTTTTGGGTACGTTCACACAGGACTTTTTTGCTGCAGATTTTTGCTGCAGTTTTTTGCTGCAGTTTTTTTTTAATGCCAATTTTCAGCTGCTAGGACACCTCACAATGGCTCTTCACACCTCACAATGGCTCTTCACACCTTACTACCAGGAACTCCCTCACAATAGATCACAATCAGGACACCTCACAATGGCTCTTCACACCCCACAATGGCTCACAATGGCTCTTCACACCTCACTAACCACACCCCTAAGCTCTTGGCTGTGAGATCCCTTCCTGCTGGCCATGATTTTCTGCACAAAAAACGCAGCAAATAATGCTACATGCGTTTTTGCAGCGTTTTTTTCATCACCCATTCAAGTCAATGGGTGAAAAAACGCTGCAAAAACGCAGCAAAAACGCTGAAAGAAGTGACATGCCCTATGTCCAAAAAAAGCAGCAAAGCAGAAAATACTGATCAAACAAAAAACCAACGTGTGTGCATGAGATTTCTGAAATCTCATAGGCTTTACTGGTACTGTAAAAAGCAGCTGAAAATTAGCATTAAAAAAAGCAGCAAAAAAAAGCAGCAAAAAAGTCCTGTGTGAACGTACCCTAAGGATGGGGCCCTGCCTACCAGGATAGGAATAGGGTCATGCATACTAGGACAAGATGGGGGCCTGCATACCAGGTTAGGGATGAGGGTGATCATTCCTGCCAGGATAGGGATGAGGGGGCCATGTGTACCAGGCTAGCGATAAGGCGTACTAATGAGACAGCAGAGTTACTCTGAACTCTATCTGGCCTCTCTTGAGCGGTGTCCTTCTTTTCAGGAGTGCCCAAAACTGTGGCCAACGGCACTTTTCTGCACGCCTAAGAAGACGGAGACCACCCGATCACAGGTCAGATGGCATCCACAGTGCCTCCCACTGCCTCATTATAGGGAATCTTCCAGCAGAGGTTCCATCTGAAACACTTATTTCAGAGGTTTACACGGAAATCCCAGTGTAAGTGCTGAGCCTTACTGCGATCCTTGGCAGACGGAATGAACAAATTAACAGCAGGTGAAGAATTGGTTTTATTTATTTTTTATGGCGTTTGTCTTGGGGTAAAAGTGGTAAGGTGACTTTAGTCTTTGGGTCGGTGCAATTACAGTGATACCAGATTTATATCTTTTTTTATGTTTGGCTGCTGTCGCACAATAAAAAACGCTTTTTATTGCATCACCATATTTTTTGAGAATTATAATTTTTCCATATTTCAGCCTACAGAGTCATGTGACAGCTTGTTTTTTATGGACAAGTTGACGTTTTTGTTGGAACCATTTTCAGACATCTGACATTTTTTGATCGCTTTCTATTCCGATTTTTGGAAGACTGAATGAACAAAAACCAGCAATTCAGGATTTTTTTTATGTCATTCTGCGTGTGGTAAAATTCATAAGGCAGTTTTATTCTTCGGGTCAGTATGATTACAGCGATACCATATTTATATCGTTTTTTTTATGTTTTTGCACTTTTACACAATAAAAACTATTTTATAGAAAGAATAATTATTTTTGCATCTCTTTATTCTGAGAACTATAACTTTTTTATTTTTCCACTGATGGAGTTGTATGATGGCTTGTTTATTGTGGGACACGACGTTTTCAGCAGTACAATGTTTATATTTGTCTATCTGATTGTGTTCTATTCCACTTTTTGTTCGGCGGTATGATGATGAAGCATTGTTTTTGCCTTGTTTTTTTTCTTTTTTTTATGGTGTTCTCTAAAGTGGTCAACTAGTGGGACAGTTTTATAGGTTGGGTGGTTCCAGACGCGGCGATACCAAATATGTGTACTTTTGTTGTTTATACAAGTGCTTCTCACTAAATTTGAATATCATCAGTTCTTCAATACAAAAAGTTAAACTCATATATTACACAGAGTCATTACACAGTGATCTATTTCACATGTTTTTTTCTGTCAATGATGATGATTATGGCTTACAGCCAATGAAAACCCACTGCTCCCACTGGTAGTGTCATGGCATCCTGATGGGACCCGTGGAGAAGACAAGAAGCCTGTGAATGAAGACTGGACCAGAAGGACCAAAGTGGGGAGCTATGTGAACAAGGTTATGGCTTGAGTTTTAATTTTTTACATTATGCTACCCTTTCCGTTCCTTATGAATCCAGCAAAATGCACTTGCACGAATCACCCCCAAAAAAAAATTGGATTCTGGTGATTTTTTTGTTAAATTTGGAGATGAATACCATTCACCTTGAAGTGATTTGCTCGTCTCCATTATTTACTTCATTCATTTATGTTGCACATTGTGTCCAATAGTACGGTAAATTGATTAGCACTGGACTAAGCCCTGACATTGTGCACATTGACACGTGGCTAATTTCTTAGGGAAGAGGTATTCACATGCATCAATTTTACAGGGCACAAGATCTATGTATAACATGACGTACCAATGAATCCAACAGCGCAACAAAGGAGGACAATGAGGAGAACTATGATGAGAGTTTTGTAATCGCATCTCTTCAGGGTTTTTTTCTGAACTTCTGTAAATAAATATAGAAGAAGGTGTTAGAAATCTGCACATACAAAAGCAGCAATAGTGATAAGACGCTACAGGCTGATCTTGAAGACATTAAATAGAAGAAGGAGAAGCTATAAAAAAAAATTAAATGACAGGCCCAAGGTCCGAGACTGCACTACTGGGACACTGTAAAGACATTCTTCTGTAGGGACCTTGTGTGCATTCATATCTCTGTCACTATCTAATTTTCTTGTATATTGGTAATTTTGTGTGCACATTTGAAGGAGATTAATGTTTGTGGTGATTTAGCCCTTTTAGGACCAGAACTAATAACTTTATTTTAGCATCAACACAGCAATATGGGGTCTTGTTTTTTATGTGAAAAGTAATGTACCACAAGGGGATGTGTGACAGTTACAGTTACTGTGTATTACAGCCGTCCTAACCTTGACGTAACAAAACAAAGGCCCTTAATTATTATTATATCTAGGTGCAGGAAGGAGTTACATATACAGAAGGTTTTTAGGATTGAATGACTGACATACATCAGACAAGAACATGATGTTCCCAAATGAAGGAACGTTTCTTAATGCAGTCTCCACTTGAAAACTTGACCATCAAAAAAACTCTGTGTGCATGTAGCATAATAAACTTGCTAACACAGTGTGATGGCCCCATAGTATGGTCCATAGTAGCCTCACACGCAGTACAATCCCCCCCCTATACTACATTCCTCCCACACAGTATTATGTCCTCACAGTACATTCCCCCAACACATGGTTTGTTGTCACCAGAGTCCATTTCCTCACACACAGTATGATGTCCCTACAGTATTTTCCTCCAAACATAGCATAATGCCCCTCAGAGTACATTCCCCCATACAGTATGATGTCCCTACAGTGCATTTCCTTACACACTGTATGATGTGCCCACAGTACATTCCCCCACACACAATTAAATGTCCATACCATACCTCCCCACACACAGTATGATGTCCCCAGAGTACATTTCTCCACACACAGTATGATATCCCCACAGTACATTCCCCCCACACACAGTATGATGTCCCAACATTAAATCCCCCCCCCACACACAGTATGATGTCTCCATATTTCATTCCCCCACACATAGTATGTTGTTTCCATAGTGCATTCCCACATACACAGTATGATGGCTACCTAGTACCATCTCCAACACACGGTATATTGTCCTCACACAGTACATTCTCCCACACACAGTATGATGTCCTCACAGTACATTCCCCCCCCACACTCAATATGATGTCCCCACAGTAAATTCACACACAGTATAACGTCCCCAAGGTACAATCCCCCACACATTGTAGGGTATTTCCACACTGCACTCCTGCACATACAGTATGATGGTCATCTACACACGTGGTCACAATTATTGGTACTTCTCGTTTAATGACAGAAAAACCAACAATGGTCACAGAAATAACTTGAATCTGACAAAAGTAATAATAAATAAAATGAACAAATGAAAGTCAGACATTGCTTTTTGTCCATGCTTCCACAGAATTAAAAAAATAAAATAAAACTCATGAACTAGGCCTGGACAGAAATGATGGGACCCTTGAAAATAATGTGACAAAAGGGACATGTTAAATCGCGGTGTGTCCACTACTAGCATCACAGGTGTCTGCAATCTTGGAATCAGCGAGTGGCCGGTATATAGGGCTACAGATACCCTCTGTGCTGTGTGGTGACATGGTGTGTATCACACTCAACGTGGACCAGAGGAAGCGAAGGGAAGAGTTGTCTCAGGAGATTAGAAAGAAAATTATAGACAAACATGTTAAAAGTAAAAGTTATAAGACCATCTCCAAGCAGCTTGACGTTCCTGTGACTACAGTTGCACATATTATTCAGAAATGTAAGATCCATGACCCGACCTCCCTGGACGTGGCAGGAGGAACATTGATGACAAATCAAAGAGACGGATAATACGAATGATAACAAAAGAGCCCAGAAAAATTTCTAAACAGATTAACGTTGAACATCAAGCTCAAGGAACATCAATGTCAGATCGCACCATCCGTCGTTGTATGTGCCAAAGTGGACTTCATTGGAGACTACCAAGGAGGACTCAATTGTTGAAAAAAATCATAAAAAAGCCAGACTGGAATTTTCCAAGCTACATGTTGACAAGCCACAAAGCTTCTGGGAGAATGTCCTATGGACAGATGAGACAAAAATGGAACTTTCTGGCAAGGTACATCAGCTCTATGTTCACAGACGGAAAAATGAAGCATATCAAGAAAAGAACACTGTCCCTACTGTGAAACATGGAGGAGGCTCTGTTATGTTCTGGGGCTGCTTTGCTGAATCTGGCACAGGGGGTCTAAAATCTGTGCAGGGTACAATGAAATCTCAAGACTATCAAGGGATTCTAGAGGGAAATGTGCTGCGCAGTGTCAGAAAACTTGGCCTCAGACGAAGGTCATGGGTCTTGCAACAGGATAATGACCCAAAACATACAGCTAAAAACACCCAAGAATGGCTAAGAGGAAAACATTGGACTATTCTGAAGTGGCCTTCTATCAGCCCTGACCTAAATGCTATTGAGCATCTTTGGAAAGAGAAACATGCTGTCTGGAAAAGGCAATGATTGCCTCAAAAGGTTGTACAACAAAATATTAAGTTAAGGGTACCATTATTTCTGTCCAGGCCTATTTCATGAGTTGTATTTTTTTTTAAATTCTGTGGCGGCATGGGGGAAAAGCAATGTCTGACTTTCATTTGTTCATTTTCATAGATTTTTGCTGCATGACCAGCTCTATCCTCACCTACTGTATCCTCACCCATCCCTTGTAGATTGTGATCCCTCGCGGGCAGGATCCTCTCTCCTCCTGTACCAGTTGTGACTTGTATTGTTTAAGATTATTGTACTTGTTTTTATTATGTATACCCCTCCTCACATGTAAAGCGCCATGGAATAAATGGCGCTATAATAAAAATAAATAATAATTATTTATTACTTTTGTCATTCAAGTTATTTCTGTGACCATTATGGTTTTTTCTGTCATTAAACGAGGGGTACCAACAATTTTGACCATGTGTATAATACATTCCCCTACACACTGTATAATGCCCTTGCAGTACAATCATCCCACACGCAGCATGATGTCTCTATAGTACATTCCCCCACACATAGTAGGATCAGGGCCGGCGTTAGGGGCAGGCAGACTAGGCAGCTGCCTGGGGCCCCCGCTGCCCTAGGGGCCCCCAGCCAGGGGCAGACATACTGCTGATGGCACTGCTCCAGGGCCCAGAAGTGGAGGGGGGCCCCTGCAGGCAGGCCCGGTATCATGCAGGATCGGGCCCCTCTCACTCCCTCCTATAATCATGGAACACCGAGTGCCGGGGAGAGAGCGGGGCGCGAAGTGCAGGAGATCAAAAAGGGGGCGTGTCATGCAGGGAGAGACACTGGCCAATGAACGCTTTCCTTACCTCACAGTGACCAGACTGAGGAGAGCGCTCACTGGCTGCCGTCTGTCATGCTGCATGGTGAGTGCTCGCCTACAGTCAGGGGCCCCAGGGCAGCACAGCACATAGGGACAGCAGTGGAGGAAGAGCAGGACTTACAGGGGGTCTTCTGCTCCCTCCACTGTTCTGTTCAGAGCAGGCTGCAGCGTCTCCTCACAGAGAAGAGATGGGGGAGGAGGCTCACTGCACGGGACAGCACCAGGGGGCTGATATCAGTGCTGTCTGCTCTATGCCCCATCCCCCACAGTGGGGTCTGCAGCCTTCTCCAGCTGAACTATGTGACCTCATCCAGGGCTCATCTGACCACCTATACAAGATTAGTATATATGTATGTATATGCTTGTATATGTATGTGTGCATCTGTGTGTCTCTATGTGTATGTTTCTGTGTGTGTATCTGTATGTATGTACGGTATATGTGTGTATGTATGGTATATTTGTATGGCTGTGTGTGTATGCATGCACAGTATGTGTGTATCTGTGTATGTGCAATAAATTTGTATGGATATATGGTATATATGTATGTTTATGTGCATGTACATACAGTATATGTGTATGTATATGTGTGTACGGTATGTGTATATACTGTATGTGTGTATGTACGGTACGTGTATGTGTATCTGTATGTTCGGTATATGTGTATGCATGTACGATATGTGTGTACTATATGTATATAACTGTATCTGTGTATGTACGGTATATGTGTGTGTATCTGTATGTACGGTATATGTGTGTACGGCATTTGTGTGAATGTACGGTATATGCATGTGTGCATGTACGGTATGTGTATGTATGATGGTATATGTATGTGTATCTGTGTGTATGTATGGTATATGTATGTGTTTGCATATACTGTATATGTATGTGTATCTGTACGTACGGTGTATGTATGTGTATTTGTATGTATGGTATATGTATGTACGGTATGTGTATACTATGTGTATATAACTGTATGTGTGTATGCATGTAAGGTATATGTCTGTGTATGTATGTACGGTATGTGTATCTGTGTGTACGTATGGTGTATGTATGTGTATCTGTGTGTATGTATGGTATATGTATGTGTTTGCATATACTGTGTATGTGTATCTGTACGTACGGTGTATGTATGTGTATTTGTGTGTATGTATGGTATATGTATGTACGGTATGTGTATACTATATGTGTATATAACTGTATGGGTGTATGCATGTAAGGTATATGTCTGTGTATGTATGTACGGTATGTGTATCTGTGTGTGTGTACGTATGGTGTATGTATGTGTATCTGTGTGTATGTATGGTATATGTATGTATATCTATGTGTGAATGTACGGTATACGCATGTGTGTATGTACAGTATGTGTATGTATGACGGTATATGTATGTGTATCTGTGTGTACGTACGGTGTATGTATGTGTATTTGTGTGTATGTATGGTATATGTATGTACGGTATGTGTATACTATATGTGTATATAACTGTATGGGTGTATGCATGTAAGGTATATGTCTATGTATGTATGTACGGTATGTGTATCTGTGTGTGTGTACGTATGGTGTATGTATGTGTATCTGTGTGTATGTATGGTATATGTATGTATATCTATGTGTGAATGTACGGTATACGCATGTGTGTATGTACAGTATGTGTATGTATGACGGTATATGTATGTGTATCTGTGTGTACGTACGGTGTATGTATGTGTATTTGTGTGTATGTATGGTATATGTATGTACGGTATGTGTATACTATATGTGTATATAACTGTATGTGTGTATGCATGTAAGGTATATGTCTGTGTATGTATGTACGGTATGTGTATCTGTGTGTATGTACTGTGTATGTATGTACAGTATATGCCGGAACAAAAATCATTGTTCTCATCAGCACATCGCCCAGTTAAAACTGCAGATATGCTGCTAAGATGATACTGTATGGGGACAGATTGATTTACTAGTGATCATTCTGTCCCCATCATTGTTCCTCAGCCAGTGTAAAGAGGCCGGAAACAAGTGGCAAATGACTTCAATATTGTTGATCACGCTCGTTTAGTGGTCTGAAATCAGCGCATGTAGCTACAACCAAAATGTTTCTGTTTGTTGGTGCAATTTGTTAGCATTTGGGGCCCCATTTTAAACTTTTGCCTAGGGCCCCACTTTGCCTAAAACCGGCCCTGAGTAGGATGTTTACACTGTGCATTCCCCCACATATAGTATAATGTCTACACAGTACATCGCCCCACACAGTATGACGGCCACACAGTACATTCCTCACACACAGTATAATGTTCCCACAGTACATTCCAACACACACAGAATAATAACCGCATAGTATATTCACCCCACACATAGTATGATGTCCTTACAGTACATTCCCCCACACTCAGTATCAGGTGTTCACAATTAGTGATGAGCTAATATACTCGTTGCTCAGGTTTTCCCGAGCATACTTGGGTGGTCTCCGGGAATTTGTGACTGATCGGAGATTTAGTTTTTGTTGACGCAGCTGAATGATTTACAGCTGCTAGCCAGCCTGAGTACATGTGGGGGTTGCCTGGTTGCTAGGGAATCCCCACATGTAATCAAGCTGTCTAGTAGCTGCAAATCATTCAGCTGTCGCGATGAAAACTAAATCTCCGAGCAGTCACAAATACTCGGAGACCACCTGAGCGTGCTCGGGAAAATCCGAGCAACGAGTATATTCGCTCATCACTATTCACAATACATTCCTTCACACCCAGTATTCGGGCCACTTTTGTGGATATCATAATGATGCTCACCCACTTGTATGTCCTGCTCCTCTGTTACTGAGGGGTCTGCCGCCAGTGACATGATCTGTAAATGCCACGTGACTTAGAGGTCCTTCAAGCTCTACCTACATGGAATAGAGGAGCAAGGATCTGATCGCTTCCTGCTCCATCATTATATTCAACTTTATCTTAGCCCTGAGGACACAGATAAATATGAAGTTGGGAGACACCCTGGACCTTCCGCAACAGCAGGACAGCTCCCTAAATCTGAAACTGATCCGCTGGATCTGGGGACAGCACCCTAAATCTGAAACTGATCCGCTGGATCTGGAATGGCTAGGGGTGTTCCGATGGATTCTAATTTTGGAAGAAGAAATCAATTTTTCCTAATTCTTTAAATATTACATCCCTAATGTTCCAGTGGTTTCATCAATAGTACAGATATCTAGTGTTTAATGCCTGGTCCTAAAATCTCACAAGTATTTACATCTTTTCAAATCCTACGCATCTGTAAAGTGTTAAGTCTAAAACAAGTTAGTCAGACATACAGTACATTTCCAACCAGAAATCAACAGAGGATAGAGAAGATGGAACTTATTTGGTGAAAAAATATTTTTGTTCTCTAAAGGATCATTTACTTAAAGTAATGCCTGAGACCATCCGTCTATAGATGATGCCCCTCCAGAATGAATACTGCGTAGATGACCTCACCTGGTACTGGGTCCTCAGCTGGTAAATGATTCTGGGATACAGCTGTCCTTATATCAGCATAAACAACACCGGGGACATCTGTGTAAAGATAATGGTCCATGGTTATCAGAACATTACCATATGCAAATTTGAGGTGCTGTAGGGAATAATCTGAGTGTTCTATACTGGATTTATTCCCAGCTGTAAAAATGATCCTTCATTTACCATCATTGGAGTGTCAGCTGAGTTTCACCCGAGTTTCATCAGTTTTTCTCAGATGTGGAGAAAATAAGTTTTTCTATCTTCTCATATCCAGCAATCCGTGAAAAACGAACAGCACTAAGATGGTAATTTTTTCACAGACCCACAAACTTGCATTACCGATTTTGATCCCAAAACTGCTATATTGGATAGCAGCTGTGTGTGGTTTTTTTCATGTGTGTCTTTTCATGTTTTTTCATGTGGATTTCGTGTCCTATTGCCAGTTAGGCTTTTTAGAATATTTTTTCAATAAAGTTTTTTAACATTTTTTGATTAATCACACCTTGATCTGATACTAATTTGATTGGTGGTCATTGCTTTTTCTGAGATCTATCAAACTATGGCATGGCTGGTTTTCTGACTAGAGGAATTAACACTGATAATTGGGTTGCAGAAACTAAAGAGGTTTTTTGAGACAGAAACTTCATACAACCCAAATATACACCGACGTACAATAATGCCTTTAAAGAACTGACCAAGGTATATAAAAATGAAATCTGTAGTTGGTGGGAGGTACAAAACCTAGAAAGTTATATTAAAGCAAATATTGTCCCTCGTCATCTGAAAATTAATTTGCAACCTGGCTTCCGGTATAAGAGCTCCACTTTAAATGAACAGTGGGAAAAGGAAGCAACTTTGAGCTCACTAAGATTTATGAACCTTCTCTTAGAGGAGGAGAAAAAAACTCTAGTGTCCTTGAATGAGCAACTCAAGGAACAAATTGAAATGACAAAGAAATTGTCTGCAAAGACAGATTTCTCATCAAAGGAAAGGTATTACAAAACTCAATAGAGCGTTATCAGTTCCATATTAAGGAACGTAAGCACAGCAGCTTTGTGAGAGATCTGCAAGAGTTAAAAGAGAACAAGGCATATCGCCTCTCCACCACTAGACAGTTTCCAGGAAATAAGGAAACATATATCATCAACAGATATTGATTTATCTGACACTGATACGATACGATACACTTTATTGATCCCAGGGGAAATTACGGATTACATGTACTAAGACCACTAGGGGGAAACAAAGAGGACAAGGCAACCAGAGGGGACATTCAAACGATAGATTGGGAAACAATCGTTTTTTAGATTATTTTCGAAGGAACAGACCAGGCTCTAACAACAGTTAACTATACCATGCGCCCCCCAAGTGATTAACATTTCCTCTAGAGTCCTAAATGCATCTGAGGTGCAGGTCCTGAATAAAGGCCTTAATTTTGTGCCAGCCTCAGAGTTTCAACTCTTTGATAGTATTAAGGACCTCCACCTCTTTGTGCGGAAATTGAGGTGGAGGAAATACTTTATTAAAGAGGATAAACGGATTTGTCAAGATACGGACATTCCAGATTCCCTTCTGGCAGATGTCAGATTCCTTTATGGCTTGTCGGACTCCACTCCAGAATCTATGGGCTTGGGACCATTTACAGAATTAAAACTGAAAAAGTAAAAAAATGCCCCTAATACAAGGGGATCAATCAACAATTGATGTGTTTGTGGAATTAGTAACTAAGGACCTTGAAAAACTTGAGAATAAAACTGGGAGTAGGAAATTCAATCTCTCTAGATCTGAAATGGAGACACTGAAGATGTTGGAAAAGGATTCTAATATTATAATTAAGCCCTCCGATAAAGGAGGAAACATTGTTATAATGGATCCTAAGAATTACGTAAACATGTGTGAGGCTATATTGAATGATCAAAAATCCTATAAAAAATTGTCTTCCAACCCAACACCTATTTTTTTTAAACAACTTAAGAAAATTTTAGATGAGGGCTCTGAAGAGTCCTTGATTGACAAAAATGAATATGATTTTCTCTTGCCGCAACACCCAGATACAGCGACCTTCTATTGTCTTCCCAAAGTACATAAGGGCTTAACACCCCTAAAGGGAAGACCAATAGTCTCAGGGATCAACAGTATTTGCCATCATTTGGGGATTTATCTGGATGAGGTATTGAAGTCTCATGTGATATCTTTAAACTCATACACCCGAGACTCAACAGACCTCTTGAGAAAACTTGATGACCTGGTTGTGGAACCAAATTCTTTGTTGTGTAGTATTGACGTTGAGGCTCTCAATTCCTCTATTTGTCATCAAGACTGTCTAGGAGCAGTTGATTACTTTACTAGGAGTAGAGGTCAACAATTCACTAAATATAACAAATTTATATTGGATTTGTTGGACTTTTGTTTGACAAAAAAATGACTTTCTTTTCAATGGCTCGACCTACCACCAACTCAGGGGCACAGCAATGGGCAATTCTTGTGTGCCAACTTATGCTAATTTGCTCCTGGGCTGGTGGGAGGAGACCATTATCTTCAGAAACTTATACTTGGATGAACAATCTAAGATAATACTAAGGTCTCAATATATTGAGGACGTGCTGCTGATATGGAATGGGAATGCTGCGGAATTAACAAATCTTGTGTCACAATTAAATGACAATGATTTGGGACTCTCATTTACATTTGAGTTCCACGAGCGAGAATTGGACCTTCTCATTCACAAAATGCCTGATGGCCATTTAAGTACAAAAACATATAGGAAGCCGACTTCTAATCCACTTCTTCGATGGAATAGCCACCATCCAATCCCTTTAAAGAAGGGCATTCCTAAAGGACAATATTTAAGGTTACGCCGTAACTGCTCCTCTGAGAGCGACTATCAGATTCAAGCAGCTGATTTGCGTACACGCTTTACAGACACAGGTTATTCAGATGGCATTTTAAGAAAAGCCTATAAGGAGGTTGAAAAAACCAGTAGAAATAAACTACTAATACCAACTCCCAAAAAAGAGGAGAATTCCACATGTTCCTTCATTACTACATATAATAATGGCGCACAACAAATTCGAAAAATATTGGAGAAACATTGGTCCATCTTACACATGGATGAGGACATTGGAGAACTGGTGGGCCCCTACCCAAGAATCACGTTTCAAAAGGGGAAATCAATAGGAGACAGACTTGTGCAGAGTCACTACACCCCACAGAAAAAAGACACGTGGTTGCTAATCACCTTAAGGGGTGTTACAAGTGAAGTGGCTGTGTAGCGTGCCCTGTTATACAAACAGGAACAAGTTTTGAGAGCAACACTACTGGAAAGAAATATCAACTACACCACTTCATTAATTGTAGAACAAGAGGTGTGATATATAGGGTGGTGTGTCCATGTGGCCTAGAATATATAGGCAAGACAATACGGGACTTTAGTGTCACGGGGAGACTAGGTGGGTAAGAGCTAATAACCCGGGCCCCTGCAATTTCCCTCAGACTAGGGAAATGCTGACTGACCCTCTACCTGAAGTTTACACTGATGGTGTGCATGTCCAGGCCTCGAACCTCACCCTGCCTCCTGTTACAACCCTAAGCTGAAAACCTCAGCCCTCCACCCAGTGAATGTAATACACCAATACCCACAGTTAGCACAGACAAGGATAAAGGAAAATATACACCCCGCCGCAGTCACTCAGGAATACACTATAAATGTGCAGGGCAAAATAAACACAAATATAGGAAGGAGTAAATAAGACAAAGGAAAATACACCACCAGCAACGATTCTCCAACAACCAGCTCTCCACTCCAGACCGAGATAACAACGCAAGACAGAAGCTATAATCGGCGACGCCCAATGATCCGGAGAACTATTTAAAGGCCATGGGCATGGCCCAGATTCCAATCCGAGGATCAGGTAAATTAACCCTGGAACAGCTGGACAAAACCTAGCCGACGCCAATGAGCAAATAGTGGTCAAAAGCGGAATTATGGCTGTCTGTCGAATGACCTGGTCTGAACAGCATCCGACATGACAGTACTCCGCCTTCTACAAGGGACCCCAGGGCCCTCACGGCTTATAGGACACGGCTTGTCTGGATGGCGATGATGAAAAAACCTGACCAGCCGATCCGCATGAATATCCGAGGCTGGTACCCAGGACCTCTCCTCAGGCCCATAACCACGCCAGTGTACCAAGTACTGTAAAGTACGACACACTACACGAGAGTCAACCACCTTGGAGACTTCAAACTCCAAATTACCATCCACCAAGACTGGAGGTGGCATAGACGCCGCGTCCACAGAACCCACCACCTTCTTTAGAGACCTGTGGAACACGTTGTGTATCTTATACACTGTAGGGAGCTCCAATCAGTACGCTACTGGGTTAATGACGGCGGTTACCCTAAATGGACCAATAAACCGTGGACCCAATTTAAGGGATGGTATTTTGAGTCTTATGTTTTTTGTGGATAACCACACCCAGTCATCCACACTCAGGTCCGGACCTGGCACACGCCTACTGTCAGTCACACGTATGTACCTAGCACCCACACTCAACAGGCGCTGTTTAACTCTCCTCCAGACTGATGATAATTGTGCTCCTAACTGATCCTCCTCCGGAACGCCGGAAGAGCCCCTCTGACTCAAGGTACAAAATTGAGGATGTAGCCCATAAACACAAAAAAACGGAGACTCCCCAGACGACTCCTGGCGGTGATTATTGATGGCAAACTCAGCCAAAGTAAGAAAGGTAGACCACTCCTCCTGGTTATCAGAGACAAAAGCAGCGTAAGTACTGTTCCAAATTTTGGTTCATACGCTCAGTCTGACCATTTGACTGAGGATGGAATGCCGAAGAATGAGACAACTTGATCCCCAGCCGTGAGCAAAATGCTCTCCAAAATTTGGCCACAAACTGAGACCCCCTATCAGACACGATGTCAGACGGAACCCCATGAAGTCTGACCACCTCCTGCACAAATACCTGAGCCAGAGTCTTAGCGTTAGGCAACGAAGGCAAAGGCACAAAGTGTGACATTTTTGAAAACCGATCAACAACCACCAAGATGACCGTGTTCCCAGCTGATGAGGGCAAATCAGTGATGAAATCCATGGAGATTTCCTTCCATGGCTTACCAGGTACTTCAAGAGGAAGTAGTGTGCCAACAGGACGGGAGCGGGGCGTCTTAGTCCTAGCGCACGTGGTACAAGCTGACACGTATGAGGCCACGTCCTGTCGGATCTTGGGCCACCAAAACCGACGTGACACCAACTCCAAGGTACCTCTAACCCCTGGGTGGCCAGCCAGGACAGCATCATGATGCTCCGCCAAAACCTTTAGGCGGAGATGAAGAGGTACAAAAGATTTGTTGATGGGAAGCTCAGATGGTACCTCCTCCTGAGCCTCGGCAATCTCAGCCTCAACCTCGGTAGTGAGAGCCGAAACCACAACACCCTATTGGAGGATGGGTACTGGATCCTCCCGAGGTTCACACCCCGGAAAACACCTGGACAGAGCATCCGCCTTAGTGTTTTTAGACCCCGGTCAGTAAGTAACAACAAAATTGAACCGCGTGAAAAACAATGCCCAGCGAGCCTGCCTGGGGGACAGATGCTTGGCTGACTCCAAATACAGCAGATTCTTATGATCGGTAATAACAGTAACCTGATGTACCAACCCCTCCAAGAAGTGTCGCCATTCCTCAAAGGCCAACTTGATTGCCAACAACTCCCTGTTGCCGATATCGTAGTTACGTTCGGCGGACGACAGTTTCTTGGAGAAATAGGCGCACGGACGCAAACCACTCAAAGATGAGCCTTGAGACAGTACTGCCCCCACACCTACCTCAGACGCATCGACTTCCACAACAAAGGGTTTTGATACATCTGGCTGCACAAGAATGGGGGCTGAAACAAAACCGTTCTTAAGAAATTCAAATGCGCGCACAGCAGCCTCAGGCCAAACGGAGAAGTTGGTACCCTTTTTAGTCATGTCAGTTAGCGGTTTAGCAATGATGGAAAAATCCTTGATAAATTTCCTATAGTAGTTAGAAAACCCAAGGAACCGCTGAAGTGCTTTCAGGTTATCAGGACGTTCCCAATGCAGCACCGCTTGCACCTTAGCGGCGTCCATTTTAAAACCAGAAGCAGACACAATATAACCCAAGAAAGGCAACTCTTGAACAGAAAATACACATTTCTCAAGTTTAGCATACAGCTTATTCTCTCTGAGAAGCTGTAACACCTGCCTGATATGATCTAAATGAGTATCACGGTCGCAAGAATATATGAGGATGTCATCTAAGTACACGATAACGAATTTCCCCAAAACATGCGAGAACACATTATTGATGAAATGTTGGAACACTGCAGGTGCGTTAGTCAACCCAAAAGGCATCACCAAATTTTCAAAATGACCCTCAGGGGTATTAAAAGCCGTCTTCCACTCATCACCTTGACGGATTCTTATGAGGTGGTACGCCCCCCTGAGGTCAAACTTGGTAAACCACTTAGCACCCGCCACCTGGTTGAACAAATCTAGTATCAGTGGCATCGGGTATGGATCACGAACCGTAATCTGGTTCAACTCGCTGAAATCCAAACACGGGCGTAATCCGCCATCTTTCTTCTTCATGAAGAAGAACCCTGCTGCCACCGGCGAGGATGACGGCCTGATGTGCCCTTTGCTCAAGCTTTCAGCAATATAATCTTTTAACGCTTGTCTCTCCGGACCGGAGATGTTAAACATCCTTGCTTTAGGCAACTTGGCCCCTGGTTTAAACCTGATAGAACAGTCATAAGGACGATGTGGCGGCAACTCTGAGCAACCCTTTTCAGAGAACACATCCACAAAATCCAGAAGTGACTCCGGAACGCTTGAAGTCACCGCAGCCACACATGTAGCCAGGCAATTCTCCTGGCAGAACTCGCTCCACTGAATTATGTCCTGAGTTTTCCAGTCAATTACCGGATTGTGCATGGACAACCAAGGAAAACCCAAAACCACCTGAGCAGGAAGATTCCTGAGCACCTTACATGTAACCCGCTCGGAATGTAGAACCCCAATGTGGAGTTTCACCTCAGCCACAAATTCAGTAATCTCCCCCTGAGAGAGAGGAGCAGCATTGATGGTGACCACACGGATAGAATGAGACAGTTTTTCAATCCTAAAACCTGCTGTGTGCGCAAACTCCTCATCAATGAGATTTGTGGCTGAACCACTATCCACAAAAACAGTAATTGGCAGCTCACTGCCAGCGATAAAAACCTTAGCAGGGAGCATGCATTGAGAAACCACCATGGAGGATATACATAAGCTCAGATTGGTCTCCTCCACACCATCTGAGCTTAGAAGTTTTCCGCCGTTTTTCTTAGACAGCAGAGGACAGATGTTAATAAAATGACCAATTTTACCACAGTAAAAACAGGCTCCCTGCTTCCTGATCTCTGGGGCTCGACGCTTTACATGTGACACCCCTGCGATTTGCATAGGCTCCGTGGGCTCACCTGCAGCAACCTCACGTGAACCTAAACCTTCACCCACAGGCGGTGTCTCATACTCCCCCTGACGCAGACGGCGAGCAGTGCGGACAACCAGACTCATAGCGGAATCTAGAGAAGCTGGAGTCTCGTACATCAGAAGGGCTTTTTTAACCCTTCCAGAAACCCCATGAATAAACTGACTCCGCAATGCTGGATCATTCCATTGGGTATTGATCGCCCAGCGGCGGAATTCAGAACAGTAATCCTCTGCTACTTGCTCCCACTGGGGAATGGAGCATATCTTAGATTCTGCCAGAGCCATTCTGTCAGGTTCATCATAGATTTTCCCAAGAGAAGAAAAAAAACTCTCCACAGAGTCAAATGCAGCAGAATCAGATGGCAAAGAAAATGCCCATGCTTGGGGATTCCCGCTTAGCAATGACAACACCAGGCCCACACGCTGAGCCTCATTACCCGAGGAGATCGGGCGCATAAGGAAATATAGTTTGCAAGCTTCACAAAAAGAAACAAATTTACTGCGTTCCCCAGCAAATTTTTCAGGCAAAGGAAATTTAGGCTCACCAACTCTTTGTCGCTCTAGCTTGCACATTAGATACTGCTAGTCCCTGCTGCTGTACTGCCCCCCTCAACTCCGTGACCTGTAGGGACAGCGCCTCCAACTGGCGGGTTATGGAAGTCATGGGATCCATGACAAAACACACAAAAAAAAAAGAAACCCCTCTTTTTTTTTTTTTCGTTGGGCCGATTATAATGCCACGGGGAGACTAGGTGGGTGAGAGCTAATAACCCGGGCCCCTGCAATTTCCCTCAGACTAGGGAAATGCTGACTGACCCTCTACCTGAAGTTTACACTGATGGTGTGCATGTCCAGGCCTCGAACCTCACCCTGCCTCCTGTTACAACCCTAAGCCGAAAACCTCCGCCCTCCATCCAGTGAATGTAATACACCAATACCCACAGTTAGCACAGACAAGGATAAAGGAAAATATACACCACGCCGCAGTCACACAGGAATACACTATAAATGTGCAGGGCAAAATAAACACAAATATAGGAAGGAGTAAATAAGACAAAGGAAAATACACCACCAGCAACGATTCTCCAACAACCAGCTCTCCACTCCAGACCGAGATAATAACGCAAGACAGAAGCTATAATCAGCGACGCCCAATGATCCGGAGAACTATTTAAAGGCCATGGGCATGGCCCAGCTTCCAATCCGAGGATCAGGTAAATTAACCCTGGAACAGCTGGACAAAACCTAGCCGAAGCCAATGAGCAAATAGTGGTCAAAAGCGGAATTACCGCTGTCTGTCAAACGACCTGGTCTGAACAGCGTCCGACATGACATTTAGAAGACGAGTAGGAGAACATCTGAGAGACATTGCCCTAAAAAGAGACACCCCCCTAGCCAGACATGTAAACATGAGACATGATGGGAAAAGCTGCGATTTGAAGTTTATGGGAATTGACAGGATTGATGAACCCAAAAGGGGGGTAATTGGGATCAGGCCCTTTTGCAATATGAGACAAGATGGATGCACCGCCTTAAAACACAGGCACCAACAGGTCTAAATGAGTTGCTTACCTATAGCTGCTTTTTATAGCATAACGAAGATGAACATCACCTCATAAGTGGGTGATAACTTTACTATTTTTCTAACTTTTTCACATTTAGGGCCAACCAGGGATGAAATAGGGCGAGCCGCCGAGGAGTGGGGGCGCCATCTCTCGTTAATCTATCCTTAGGGTGCCAACCTCTACTGGTAGGTAGGTGACAGAATAGAAGAATAGTGTAGGGAATTACTCAGGGGATCTGACACATTCCTTTTTCCGACTTTTTCTTTTTTCATTATTGAGAGTTATAATACCAAGAATTACCCCTCCTCCCACCAGTTCTCCAATCACCTTAATTGTCCATCCTTTGGGGTATGAAATATCAAGAATTCTCCCTTTCCCACCTTTTTTAATGGTTCATTTCTTGGAGTGGGTTCTGACAAGCCGGTTTGGAGCCAACCCTCTAGATCGTGTTTTATCTTTTTTCATAAGCTAGCATTTGTCCTGACCTTTTTTGGATCCTCCCTCCCATTTGGAGGTAGGTTAGGATCATTTCCATTAAACTATCCCCCCTCCGTCAATTAAATAAATATTTCCCTTACAGCTTTGGACAGAACTGAAAAGGGTTAAAGAAGGGCCACCCTGACATAACAATAGACGTGATGTGTGTGGTCTGGTCGTGCGTTCCAAAAACATGGAGGCTGCATGAGGGATCTTTAGGGTACCGTTACACTAAAAGACTTACCAACGATCATGACCAGCGATACGACCTGGCCGTGATCGTTGGTAAGTCGTTGTGTGGTCGCTGGGGAGCTGTCACACAGACAGCTCTCTCCAGCGACCAACGATCAGGGGAACGACTTCGGCATCGTTGAAACTGTCATCAACGATGCCGAAGTCCCCCTGCAGCACCCGGGTAACCAGGGTAAACATCGGGTTACTAAGCGCAGGGCCGTGCTTAGTAACCCGATATTTACCCTGGTTACCATTGTAAAAGTAAAAAAAAAACCACTACATACTCACCTTCTGATGTCTGTCACGTCCCCCGGCATCCACAGGGTTACGCACTGCTGCCGAGAGCTTCCTGCACTGAATGTATCGGCGCCGGCAATAAAGCAGAGCACAGCGGTGACGTCACCGCTGTGCTCTGCTTTATGGCCGGCGCTGACACAGTCAGTGCAAGAAGTTCTCGGCAGCAGCGCGTAACCCTGTGGACGCCGGGGGACGTGACAGACAGAAGGTGAGTATGTAGTGTTTTTTTTTAACTTTTACAATGGTAACCAGGGTAAATATCGGGTTACTAAGTGCGGCCCTGTGCTTAGTAACCCGATATTTACCCTGGTTACAAGTGAACACATCGCTGGATCGGCGTCACACACGATGATCCAGCGATGACAGCGGGTGATCTGACGACGAAAGAAAGTGTCAAACGATCTGCTACGACGTACGATTCTCAGCGGGGTCCCTGATCGCAGTAGCGTGTCAGACACAGCGAGATCGTAAGTATATCGCTGGAACGTCACGGATCGTGCCGTCATAGCGACCAAAGTGCCACTGTGAGACGGTACCCTTAGAAACCTTTTATTTCATACCTGAGACGCAGCGCGGTAATGGATGAAAGTCACATGACTAACCACACCGGAAGTGACGCTTGCGGTTCAGTCGTGCGTTCCACGCTGGAACACAGCGGAAATGACATAGGTACACGCACCACATGAGGATTAATCGGCGGTCTATTTAATCTGAATATCCTCAGGAGCACGATAAGCCAGTCCTTCCCCATATACATGATGGATCTTAAATATGAACAGATCTAGCTTATTATTTTCCTATCCCCTGATGAGTATAAGAGACAAAACGCGTCGGAAAGAATTTTTATTGGGGTCACGGTAATGAGGGTCCTCTTTGGAGCATTAACCTGGGGCACTGTATGGATGCAAAATAATCGCCACCCCTGTCTTCATGGTTCCCTAGAGTTTGGTCAAGGAAAGCGAGGTGAGGTCTTTCCTACTTATATGTACCTGACATTAGGTTAATAGAGAAGAAAAGGCGGGAGTTTATTTGGATTTAATTTCACCTTTAATTTTACGTTTTGAATCCTTCTCTTGACACCAACACCACTGTGATACGCTACTTAACTGATAACCATTGTGGATATTGCTGCTATGGCCTCTTTTTGAGCCCAAAAACTGCTATATTGGATAGCAGCTGTGTGTGTTTTTTCATGTGGATTTCGTGTCCTATTGCCACTTAGGCTTTTTAGAATATTTTTGCAATGAAGTTTTATAAAAAAAATTTGATTAATCACAGCTTGCTTTTGATCTTTTGATGCTAATTTGATTGGTGGTCATTGCTTTTTCTAATTTTGGAAGAAGAAATCAATTTTTCCTAATTCTTTAAATATTACATCCCTAATGTTCCAGTGGTTTCATCAATAGTACAGATATCTAGTGTTTAATGCCTGGTCCTAAAATCTCACAAGTATTTACATCTTTACAAAATCCTACGCAGCTGCAAAGTGTTAAGTCTAAAACAAGTTAGTCAGATATACAGTACATTTAGAGAAGATGGAACCTATGTAGTGAAAAAATAATTTTTGTTCTCTCAAGGATCATTTACCGTACTTAAAGTAATGCCTGAGACCATCCGTCTATGGATGGTGCCCCACCAGAATGAATACTGCGTAGATGACCTCACCTGGTACTGGGTCCTCAGCTGGTAAATGACTCTGGGATGCAGCTGTCCTTATATCAGCATAAACAACACCGGGGACATCTGTGTAAAGATAATGGTTCATCGTTATCAGAACATTACCATATGCAAATTTGAGGTGCTGTAGGGAAAAACCTGAATGTTCTATACTGGATTTATTCCATACTGTAAAAATTATCCTTCATTTACCATCATTGGAGTGTCAGCTGAGTTTCACCCGAGTTTCATCAGTTTTTCTCAGATGTGGAATAAAAGAAGTTTTTCTATCTTCTCATATCCAGCAGTCCGTGAAAAACGAACAGCACTAAGATGGCAATTTTTTCATACACCCATAGACTTGCATTACCGATTTTGATCCAAAACACGTGTCAATATTGGACAAGTGTCTGTGACTTGAAATCAGACTTGTGATCAACCCATAGACTATACAAGGTATGAGTTTTATCCGTGGAAAACATGATAGAACTTGTACGCAAAAAAGGATGTCTGAATGAGCCCTAATACTGAACCATGTTAACATGCAATAGAATTTTTTTTTATGCATTTGCAATGGCAAAATCATGGCATAACACATCGTGATATAACCATGAGATGTGTGAAATAATGAAAATCATAATGTGACATTAAAAATCTATAACTAACTGTTTATTATAGTGTAACACTCACAGGGGTCCAGGAAACAGAGAGGAGGAGCAATTTGTCAGAGTTCTTGCACTGGAGGTTAGTGACCACCAGGAGTGTTCTCTGTTGCAGATATAGCAAAGCTCGAAATGCTGATTTGTGTATGACCCGGGCCATATCACTGATTGGCAGCCTTGTGTGTGTATGACCGGGCCCACATCACTGATTGGTAGCCTTCTGTGTACACTGTACATTGACAGAAAGCAGCAAAACAGTGATAAGGGCAGGGTTAAACAGAGGAGAAGGACAAGAAGGCACAAGACGTGCAGTGATAATCTCCTGCTGATAAAACACTGATTGTATTGACCTGCTACAACATAGCCTAGTAAGTAACACATCACTGGAATCAGGCTCTCTTCCCCTACATCATGCTTCTCTCGGATTGCATAACAGAAACCTGCTAACAGATTCCATTAAACTTATAGAACTTATACTTGATTAGTTAAGGAAAATAAATTGCCCGTGAATGGGAAAGCTGAATTCAGGGATCCTGCCTAATGACACTCCTCGTCTTTGACACTTCCTATGTCACCTGTCACTATATATTTCCACATCTTACCTTTCTCAGCAGAACATGTCTTGGGTGGATGTCCGTGACCTTTCTTGAGGTTTAGTTTGGAATAGGTAACCTGCTCCATATTTTTCCCGAGTGTTAGTATGCACTTTATAGATGGGCAGTAAGTGACAGTATGGTTTCTAAAAAAAAGATTTTGTTCATTAACGAATTGATACAAGCAAGCTAGACATATCAAAGGACTGATAAACTTGTTTATTCTGATATTATCTTCTGATGGACGTCTATGCTGCTTTGAAATATACTCCAGTATGTGCCATCATTTGTAACTGTTTTCCAGATTTCCACTCACTTAAAGAGAATGGAAATTTTCGTTGCATATTTTTATAAGCTGAAATACTTTAGGACATGAGCAGCATTTCAATATCAATGCATTTTCCACTTTTCCTACACAAATAATCATCATAATTAAACCCTGCATACAGTATACTGTAGATCACATATTGGGAGACAGTATATAGCGCAGGTTCCGGAGCTCATCCATACACTGCAGATGTTGGCTCTGTTATACAACCAATACATACAGTCTGAGTACTGCGGCTAATGGACTTAGTATAGGCAGCCTACTGTATGCACCTATGTCTGCTATTTGTGCTTTCTGACCCACAGACAAGGAATTTTGAAAAATCATTAGTTTGACAGCACAATGTAGTACAAACGTGTTGTAGTATATCACTAAAAATGATTTAAAAATATGTTAAAGCAAAATTTTAAAAAAGCGGAAAAAATACAAAGTAGTGTAAATTACCCCTATATTTAATATAGAATGCAAGCCTCCGAAGGAAGCAAATACTGCGAAACATGCGTCGGGGCCACGGACTCAGCGGGCACCATATCGACATGGGTAAGCACTGTATGTAGCACTTTCACAAGCACTCTGCACTTTACCGTAGCATTAACAATTTTTTTTTGTTAAATTGAGATTTTGTCTCTAACTGGGAAACGTTACGGTTGAGACTCACTGTGAGTTTGGTTGCAAAATATGCTGTACGGGCATACATACTTTATTCTCTGTACTCCATGAATTGAGTGTTTTTTGCTATGCGTGCGTGGTACCTCTGTCTACGTTTGTTGTGTCATCTGTTGTGAATTCTGTTCTCGAACTCCCTCCGGTGGTTATGAATGGTACTTCGGTGAGTTCTGTCCATGGACTCCCTCTGGTGGCTGTGAGTGGAGCTGCTGGCTCTGAGGTTCCTTCCTCAGCTGACCTCGTTTAGTTCTAGGCTGCTGCTCTATTTAACTCCACTTAGACCGTTACTTGATGCCAGCTGTCAATGTTCTAGTACTGGTTCAGTTCTTTCTTGGATCTTTCAGATGACCTGTCTACTCCAGCAAAAGCTAAGTCCCTGCTAGCTTATTTGTTTACCACTGTTTTTCTTGTCCAGCTTGCTATTAAGATTTTGCCCTGCTAGCTGGAAGCTCTGGAATGCAGAGTGGCACCCCCACGCCGTGAGTCAGTGCGGGGGTCTCTTTTGCACACTCTGCATGGTTTTTCGGTAGTTTTTTTATGCTGACCGCAAAGATACCTTTTCTATCCTTAGTCTGTTTAGTTAAGTCTGGCCTCCTTTGCTGAAACCTATTTCATTCCTGTGTTTGTGACTTCCATCTTAACTCACAGTCAATATTTGTGGGGGGCTGCTTATTTCTTTGGGGAATTTCTCTGAGGCAAGTTAGGCTTTATTTTCTATCTTTAGGGGTAGTTAGCTCTTAGGCTGTGAAGAGGCGTCTAGGCAGAGTCAGGTACGCTCCACGGCTATTTCTAGTTGTTGTGATAGGATTAGGGGTTGCGGTCAGCAGAACTCCCACTTCCCAGAGCTTGTCCTGTATTACTAGTTTGCTCATCAGGTCATTTCTAGTGCTCCTAACCACCAGGTCATCATAACAGTACAGCTGGCCCTCAATAGAGGGATAAGAGAAGTTCTGAGACCATTTTATTTTTTTTTTTCCTCTGCAGCGTGTTTTGTTTTTCTTTTCCCCTAAATCTCTGGGTGGTTCAGGACACAGGTGTAGAGATGGACATTCAAGGTCTGTCCTCTTGTGTGGATCAACTCACTGCAAGGGTACAAGGCATTCAAGATTATGTAGTTCAGAACCCGATGTTAGAACCCAGAATTCCAATTCCTGATTTGTTTTCTGGGGATAGATCTAAGTTCCTGAATTTCAAAAATAATTGTAGACTGTTTTTTGCTTTGAAACCCCGCTCCTCTGGTGACCCCATTCAGCAAGTAAAAATCATTATTTCTTTGCTACGTGGCGACCCTCAAGACTGGTCATTTTCCCTTGCGCCAGGAGATCCTGCATTGCGTAATGTAGATGCATTTTTTCTGGCGCTTGGGTTGCTTTATGATGAACCAGATTCAGTGGATCAGGCAGAGAAAATCTTGCTGGCTTTGTGTCAGGGTCAGGATGAAGCGGAGGTATATTGTCAGAAGTTTAGAAAGTGTCTGTGCTTACTCAGTGGAATGAGTGTGCCCTGGCGGCGATTTTCAGAAAGGGTCTTTCTGAAGCCCTTAAGGACGTTATGGTGGGATTCCCCACGCCTGCTGGTCTGAATGAGTCTAGGTCCTTGGCCATTCAGATCGATCGACGCTTACGTGAGCGCAAAACTGTGCACCATTTGGCGGTATCTTCTGAGCAGAGGCCTGAGCCTATGCAATGTGATAGGACCTTGACCAGAGCTGAACGGCAAGAATACAGACGTCAGAATGGGCTGTGTTTTTACTGTGGTGACTCCACTCATGCTATCTCTGATTGTCCTAAACGCACTAAGCGGTTCGCTAGGTCTGCCACCATTGGTACGGTACAGCCAAAATTTCTTTTGTCCGTTACTCTGATCTGCTCTTTGTCGTCCTATTCTGTTATGGCATTTGTGGATTCAGGCGCTGCTCTGAATTTGATGGACTTGGAGTTTGCCAGGCGCTGTGGTTTTTTCTTGGAGCCTTTACAGTATCCTATTCCATTGAGAGGAATTGATGCTACGCCTTTGGCCAAGAATAAGCCTCAGTACTGGACTCAATTGACCATGTGCATGGCTCCTGCACATCAGGAGGATATTCGCTTTTTGGTGTTGCATAATCTGCATGATGTGGTCGTTTTGGGTTTGCCATGGCTACAGGTCCATAATCCAGTATTGGATTGGAAATCAATGTCTGTATCCAGTTGGGGTTGTCAAGGGGTACATGGGGATGTCCCATTGTAGTCAATTTCGTCTTCCCATCCTTCTGAAGTCCCTGAGTTCTTGTCAGATTACAGGGATGTATTTGATGAGCCCAAATCCAGTGCCCTACCTCCTCATAGGGATTGCGATTGTGCTATTAATTTGATTCCTGGTAGTAAGTTTCCGAAGGGCCGACTGTTCAATTTATCTGTGCCAGAACACGCCGCTATGCAGAGTTATGTAAAGGAGTCCTTGGAGAAAGGGCATATTTGCCCGTCGTCGTCACCGTTGGGAGCAGGGTTCTTTTTTGTGGCCAAGAAGGATGGTTCTCTGAGACCTTGTATAGATTACCGCCTTCTCAATAAAATCACCGTCAAATTTCAGTACCCCTTGCTGTTACTGTCTGATTTGTTTGCTCGGATTAAGGGGGCTAGCTGGTTCACCAAGATAGATCTTCGAGGGGCGTATAATCTTGTGCGTATTAAACAGGGCGACGAATGGAAAACAGCATTTAATACGCCCGAGGGCCATTTTGAGTACCTGGTGATGCCATTCAGGCTTTCTAATGCTCCATCTGTGTTTCAGTCCTTTATGCATGACATCTTCCGAAAGTACCTGGATAGATTCATGATTGTATATTTGGATGATATTTTGGTTTTTTCGGACGATTGGGAATCTCATGTGAAGCAGGTCAGAATGGTGTTCCAGGTCCTTCGTGCTAATTCCTTGTTTGTGAAGGGGTCTAAATGTCTCTTTGGAGTTCAGAAGGTTTCATTTTTGGGCTTCATTTTTTCCCCTTCTACTATCGAGATGGACCCTGTTAAAGTTCAGGCCATTTATGATTGGACTCAGCCTACTTCTGTGAAGAGCCTTCAGAAATTCCTGGGCTTTGCTAATTTTTACCGTCGCTTCATCGCTAATTTTTCTAGTGTTGTTAAACCATTGACTGATTTAACCAAGAAAGGTGTGGATGTGGTCAATTGGTCCTCTGCGGCCGATGAGGCTTTTCAGGAGTTGAAGCGTTGTTTTTCTTCTGCCCCTGTGTTGTGTCAGCCAGATGTTTCGCTCCCGTTTCAGGTCGAGGTGGATGCTTCTGAGATTGGAGCAGGGGCTGTTCTATCTCAAAGAAGTTCTGATGGCTCGGTGATGAAACCATGTGCTTTCTTTTCTAGAAAGTTTTCGCCTGCTGAGCGCAATTATGATGTGGGCAATCGAGAGTTGTTGGCTATGAAGTGGGCGTTCGAGGAGTGGCGACATTGGCTTGAAGGAGCCAAGCATCGCGTGGTGGTCTTGACGGATCACAAGAATCTGACTTATCTCGAGTCTGCCAAGCGGTTGAATCCTAGACAGGTTCGATGGTCGCTGTTTTTCTCCCGCTTCGATTTTGTGGTTTCGTACCTTCCGGGCTCTAAGAATGTGAAGGCTGATGCCCTTTCAAGGAGTTTTGTGCCTGATTCTCCGGGAGTTCCTGAGTCGGCTGGTATTCTCAAAGAGGGGGTAATTTTGTCTGCCATCTCCCCTGATTTGCGGCGGGTGCTGCAGGAGTTTCAGGCTGATAGACCTGACCGTTGCCCAGTGGAGAAACTGTTTGTACCTGATAGATGGACTAGTAGAGTTATCTCTGAGGTTCATTGTTCGGTGTTGGCTGGTCATCCTGGAATCTTTGGTAAAAGGGATTTGGTAGCTAGATCCTTTTGGTGGCCTTCCTTGTCACGGGATGTGCGTTCTTTTGTGCAGTCCTGTGGGACTTGTGCTCGGGCTAAGCCCTGCTGTTCTCGTGCCAGTGGGTTGCTTTTGCCCTTGCCGGTCCCGAAAAGGCCCTGGATGCATATTTCCATGGATTTTATTTCAGATCTCCCTGTCTCTCAAAGGATGTCGGTTATCTGGGTGGTTTGTGATCGCTTCTCTAAGATGGTCCATTGGGTACCTTTGCCTAAATTGCCTTCCTCCTCTGATTTGGTTCCATTATTATTCCAGCACGTGGTTCGTTTACATGGCATTCCGGAGAACATCGTGTCGGACAGAGGTTCCCAGTTTGTTTCGAGGTTTTGGCGGTCCTTTTGTGCTAAGATGGGCATTGATTTGTCTTTTTCTTCAGCTTTCCATCCTCAGACAAATGGCCAAACCGAACGAACCAATCAGACTTTGGAGACATATCTGAGATGCTTTGTCTTCTGATCAGGATGATTGGGTGTCCTTCTTGCCTTTGGCTGAGTTCGCCCTTAATAATCGGGCCAGCTCGGCCACTTTGGTTTCGCCTTTTTTCTGTAATTCTGGTTTCCACCCTCGTTTTTCTTCAGGACAGGTTGAGCCTTCGGACTGTCCTGGTGTGGATTCTGTGGTGGACAGGTTGCAGCAGATTTGAACTCATGTGGTGGACAATTTGACATTGTCCCAGGAGAAGGCTCAGCGTTTCGCTAACCGCCGTCGCTGTGTTGGTCCCCGACTTCGTGTTGGGGATTTGGTTTGATTATCGTCTCGTTATGTTCCTATGAAGGTTTCATCTCCTAAGTTTAAGCCTCGTTTCATTGGTCCTTATAAGATTTTGGAAATTCTTAATCCTGTGTCATTTTCTTTGGACCTTCCAGCTTCTTTCGCCATCCATAATGTGCTCCATAGGTAGTTGTTGCGGAGATATGTGTCTCCTATGGTTCCCTCCGTCGACCCTCCTGCCCCGGTGTTGGTTGAGGGGGAGTTGGAGTATGTGGTGGAGAAGATTTTGGATTCTCGTATTTCGAGATGGAAACTTCAGTACCTAGTCACGTGGAAAGGTTATGGTCAGGAGGATAATTCCTGGGTGGTTGCCTCTGATGTTCATGCTGCCGATCTTGTTCGTGCCTTTCATTTGGCTCGTCCTGATCAGCCTGGGGGCTCTGGTGAGGGTTCGGTGACCCCTCCTCAAGGGGGGTACTGTTGTGAATTCTGTTCTCGAACTCCCTCCGGTGGTTATGAATGGTACTTCGGTGAGTTTTGTCCATGGACTCCCTCTGGTGGCTGTGAGTGGAGCTGCTGGCTCTGAGGTTCCTTCCTCAGCTGACCTCGTTTATTTCTAGGCTGCTGCTCTATTTAACTCCACTTAGATCGTTACTTGATGCCAGCTGTCAATGTTCTAGTACTGGTTCAGTTCTTTCTTGGATCTTTCAGATGACCTGTCTACTCCAGCAAAAGCTAAGTCCCTGGTAGCTTATTTGTTTACCACTGTTTTTCTTGTCCAGCTTGCTATTAAGATTTTGCCCTGCTAGCTGGATGCTCTGGGATGCAGAGTGGCACCCCCACGCCGTGAGTCGGTGCGGGGGTCTCTTTTGCACACTCTGCGTGGTTTTTTGGTAGTTTTTTATGCTGACCGCAAAGATACCTTTTCTATCCTTAGTCTGTTTAGTTAAGTCTGGCCTCCTTTGCTGAAACCTATTTCATTCCTGTGTTTGTGACTTCCATCTTAACTCACAGTCAATATTTGTGGGGGGCTGCTTATTTCTTTGGGGAATTTCTCTGAGGCAAGTTAGGCTTTATTTTCTATCTTTAGGGGTAGTTAGCTCTTAGGCTGTGAAGAGGCGTCTAGGCAGAGTCAGGTACGCTCCACGGCTATTTCTAGTTGTTGTGATAGGATTAGGGGTTGCGGTCAGCAGAGCTCCCACTTCCCAGAGCTTGTCCTGTATTACTAGTTTGCTCATCAGGTCATTTCTAGTGCTCCTAACCACCAGGTCATCATAACAGTCATCACCAATTATCACTCACTATTACTGAGTTTTTATATGTCTTTTTGTATTGTTTAATAAAGTTATATTTTTTACTAAGTGGTATTTTGGAATATATTTTGGGGCATAACACTCCAGTTCTCAATAGGTATAACAAATTCATAACACGCAGACAAGCTAAAATCAATTGCAGACATAATAAACTTAATTAACAAACCAACTTGGTCATGGCTTTTTGGGAATTTGAGTACATGTTCTCTGCATCCAACACCTTTGCATCTTCTATTGTCTGGTATGGCAGATACATCGATGACATCTTCATTATTTGGGGTGATGATGTATCTGCCATACCAGACTTCATGCAGTCTTTGAATTCTAACAATTATATTATCAGATTCACTTACAAACCTGATTCCACACAAATATCCATTTTGGATTTGGATCTATGCGGTTTACTAGACCAAATAATATTTCCTAAAACATACTGTAAACCATCTAGTGACAATGCAATACTCCTTGCATCTTCTATTGTCTGGCATGGCAGATACATCGATGACATCTTCATTATTTGGGGTGATGATGTATCTTCCATACCAGACTTCATGCAGCCTTTGAATTCTAACAATTATATTATCAGATTCACTTACAAAGCTGATTCTACACAGATATCCAGCTTGGATTTGGATCTATGCGGTTTACATGACCAAATAATATCTACTAAAACATATTGTAAACCATCTAGTGACAATCCATACCACCAGAAGCCACCCAAACATACTATTAGGTCGATACTTGTTGGGGAATTTACAAGGATTAAGAGGAACTGCAGTAATATTGAGGATCAGAATGCAGAATTAAGTCAGTCCTCTAAGAAAACAATGGGATGGGCATTATCAAAAATGGACATTGAACAGAGCACTAAATATTGTGGCCCAAAAATCGTAAGGATCTCATTTCCCCCAAATACAAGACAAATACAAACAGAAGCCAACAAAACAAAAACCCTTTGTTTGTCTTCAATATAGTCAACATTTTTTAAAATTAAACACATCATTAACAAATTTTTGCCTATAGTACATGAGGATCAAACTCTAGCATCAGTCTTAGAGTTTGGATGCAATTTAGTTGCTACTCTTGGAAATAAAATATATCCAAGCATGTTTTTCTTAAAAAAAACCCCGAAAAACCTGGTTGGAATGCAAGGATTTTTTAGGTGTGGTAATATTAATAAAGCATATGTGGGATGCATCTCACGGAAGCTTAAAACACGCATATCTGAGCATCTGCATGACATTTCAAATATCACAAATGCAAATCGTAACATATCAGCAGCAGCAAAACACTTTATTACTCACCACTCACGTAGAATTGCATCATTGCAAAAATGCGGAATAGAACAAATCAATAAAGCCATTGCGTGTGAGAAAGGTAAGGGGAAAAGGGAAGGTCAAAGCGTATTTTGTAATTTTATTATTTGTTTAAGTTTATTATGTCTACAATTGAATTTAGTTTGTCTGCATGTTATGAATTTATGTATATGTGCATGCCACATGCAGAACCTAGTAAAATAACTTGAAGGAAAAAAGCGCAGATGGTGTCTGATCTCACAAATTATAGATGATTTACCCGTAAAATTAGCTGCTCACCTGATGTAGAATGTTCACAAGCATATATTGCCGGCTGCTGCAGATCCACCGGTCGGCAAACGACCGTAGCTAAATCACTGAATAGGAGGATTTTTGGGTTATGATCCACGCTGCCAGCTAATCCAAAAACAGACCAGTTGTATAGTTGAACAGTGGCTTATTCTACGCGTTTCGGAAGAAAACAAAACTCCTTCCTCAGCAAATACCACAAATCGGTATTTGCTAAATCAAACAAGATTTAGGATGTATAAAAAGAGAGATAAAATCACGTGATCCTAATGTATTGTTACCCCTTTATAAATCACTGGTCAGGTCACATCTAGAATATGGGATCCAGTTTTGGGCTCCACATTTTAAAAAGGATATTCAGAAGTTAGAGTAATTTCACAGGCGGGCAACTAGATTATTGCAAGGGATGGAGGCTTCTCATATAATGAGAGATTGGAAAAGTTGGGCTTGTTTAGCTTAGAAAAAAGACGTCTCAGAGGAGATCTCATTTATATGTATAAATATATGTGTGGTCAGTTCAAGGGATGGAACAAGACTTATTCCTTCCCAAGACCATACTGAGGACTAGGGAGCAAATGTGGAGAAAGGCTGAACTTGATGGACCGAGGTTTTTTTTCAACCTATGTAACAGAATGATCAGCAGTGTGAAACTGGACAAGCTGGATCTGTATTTCCCCCAACAACATCTTTTGAGGGAATGTTGGGAACCCCATACACATTACACTGTCAGCTGAAATCGTCAATATTGGTAGGTTCATTCGGCGTTAGCCTCTGATACCCTGCCGATTTTTTCCCACCTTCGAAGAATGGAGAGGGCTGTAATTTTAATCATAGGTACTCTTCAACTGTGAGAGACAGAAACGTAAAATAAAATCCAGTAAACCGCATTGTATGATTTTTACATAATTATTTTGCATTTTATTACATGAAATAAGTATTTGATACTGTAGAAAAACAGAACTTAATATTTGGTACAGAAACGTTTGTTTGCAATCACAGAAGCCAATCGTTTTCTTTAGTTCTTGACCAAGTTTGCAAGTGTTTTTTGCTACACGGTGCAAAGATATAATTATATGGTACCCCTGTCTCCGTTTGCTGTGTCATCACCAATTATTACTCACTATTACTGAGTTTTTATATGTCTTTTTGTATTGTTTAATAAAGTTATATTTTTTACTAAAAGTGGTATTTTGGAATATATTTCGGGGCGTAACGCTCTAGTTCTCTATAGGTATAATAAATTCATAACACGCAGACAAACTAAAATCAATTGTAGACATAATAAACTTAATTAATTAACCAACTTGGTCATGGCTTTTTGGGAATTTGAGTACATGTTCTCTGCATCCAACACCTTTGCATCTTCTATTGTCTGGTATGGCAGATACATCGATGACATCTTCATTATTTGGGGTGATGATGTATCTGCCATACCAGACTTCATGCAGTCTTTGAATTCTAACAATTATATTATCAGATTCACTTACAAACCTGATTCCACAAAGATATCCATTTTGGATTTGGATCTATGCGGTTTACTAGACCAAATAATATTTCCTAAAACATACTGTAAACCATCTTGTGACAATGCAATACTCCTTGCATCTTCTATTGTCTGGTATGGCAGATACATCGATGACATCTTCATTATTTGGGGTGATGATGTATCTTCCATACCAGACTTCATGCAGCCTTTGAATTCTAACAATTATATTATCAGATTCACTTACAAAGCTGATTCTACACAGATATCCAGCTTGGATTTGGATCTATGCGGTTTACATGACCAAATAATATCTACTAAAACATATTGTAAACCATCTAGTGACAATCCATACCACCAGTAGCCAACCAAACATACTATTAGGTCGATACTTGTTGGGGAATTTACAAGGATTAAGAGGAACTGCAGTAATATTGAGGATCAGAATGCAGAATTAAGTCAGTCCTCTAAGAAAACAATAGGATGGGCATTATCCCAAATGGACATTGAACAGAGCACTATATATTGTGACCCAAAAATCGTAAGGATCTCATTTCCCCCAAATACAAGACAAATACAAACACAAGCCAACAAAACAAAAACCCTTTGTTTGTCTTCAATATAGTCCACATTTTTTAAAATTAAACACATCATTAACAAATTTTTGCCTATCGTACATGAGGATCAAACTCTAGCATCAGTCTTAGAGTTTGGATGCAATTTAGTTGCTACTCTTGGAAATAAAATATATCCAAGCATGTTTTTCTTAAAAAAAACCCCGAAAAACCTGGTTGGAATGCAAGGATTTTTTAGGTGTGGTAATATTAATAAAGCATATGTGGGATGCATCTCACGGAAGCATAAAACATGCATATCTGAGCATCTACATGACATTTCAAATATCACAAATGCAAATCGTAACATATCAGCAGCAGCAAAACACTTTATTACTCACCACTCACGTAGCATTGCATCATTGTAAAAATGCGGAATAGAACAAATCAATAAAGCCATTGCGTGTGAGAAAGGTAAGGGGGAAAGGGAAGGTCAAAGCGTATTTTGTAATTGTATTATTTGTTCAAGTTTATTATGTCTACAATTGAATTTAGTTCGTCTGCATGTTATAAATTTATGTATATGTGCATGCCACATGCAGAACCTAGTAAAATAACTTATAGGAAAAAAGCGCAGATGGTGTCTTATCTCACAAATTATAGATGATTTACCCGTAAAATTAGCTGCTCACCTGATGTAGAATATTCACAAGCATATATTGCTGGCTGCCGCAGATCCACCGGTCGGCATGTGACCGTAGCTAAATCGCTGAATAGGAGGATTTGTGGGTTTTGATCTTCGATGCCAGCTAATCCAAAAACAGACCAGTTGTATAGTTGAACAGTGGTTTATTCTACGTGTTTCGGAAGAAAACAAAACTCCTTCCTCCGGAAATATCACAAATCGGTATTTGCAAAAGCAAACAAGATTTAGGATGTATAAAAAGAGAGATAAAATCACGTGATCCTAATGTATTGTTACCCCTTTATAAATTACTGGTAAGGTCACATCTAGACTATGGGATCCAGTTTTGGGCTCCACATTTTAAAAAGGATATTCAGAAGTTAGAGTAATTTCACAGGCGGGCAACTAGATTATTACAAGGGATGGAAGGCTTCTCATATGATGAGAGATTGGAAAAGTTGGGCTTGTTTAGCTTAGAAAAAAGGTCTCATTTACATGTATAAATATATGTGTGGTCAGTTCAAGGGACGGAACAAGACTTATTCCTTCCCAAGACCATACTGAGGACTAGGGAGCAATGGTGGAGAAAGGCTGAACTTGATGGACCAAGGTTTTTTTTTCAACCTATGTAGCAGAATGATCAGCAGTGTGAAACTGGACAAGCTGGATCTGTATTTCCCCCAAACAACATCTTTTGAGGGAATGTTGGGAACCCCATACACATTACACTGTCAGCTGAAATCGTCAATATTGGTGGGTTCAGTCGGCGTTAGCCTTTGATAGCCTGCCGATTTTTCCCACCTACAAAGAATGGAGAGGGCTGTAATTTTTATCGTAGGTACACTTCAACTGTGAGAGACAGAAACGTAAAATAAAATCCAGAAAATCGCATTGTATGATTTTTACATAATTAATTTGCATTTTATGACATGAAATAAGTATTTGATACTATAGAAAAACAGAACTTAATATTTGGTACAGAAACGTTTGTTTGCAATCACAGAAGTCAATCGTTTTCTTTAGTTCTTGACCAAGTTTGCACACACTGCAGCAGGGATTTTGGCCCACTCCTCCCTACAGATATTGTCCAGATCTTTCAGGTTTCGGGGTTGTCACTGGACAACATCGAGTTTCAGTTCCCTCCAAAGATTTTCTATTGGGTTCAGGTCTGGAGACTGGCTAGGACACTCCAGGACCTTGAAATGCTTCTTACGAAGCCACTCCTTAGTTGCCCTGGCTGTTTTGTGTTATTGTCATGCTGGAAGACCCAGCTATGACCCATCTACAAAGCCCTTACTGAGAAAAGGAGGTTGTTGGCCAAAATCTAGAGATACATGACCCTACCCATCCTCCCTTCAATACGATGCAGTCGTTCTGTCCTCTTTGCAGAAAAGCACCCCCAAAATATGATGCTTCCCCCACCATGCTTCCCATTTGGGACTGTGTTCTTGGAGTAGTTTGCATCCTAATTCTTCCTCCAAACACAGCAAGTGGAGTTGATATCAAACCATTCTATTTTGGTCTCATCTGATCTATTGTCCTGTCCTGTAGCCCATCCTAGCCTTGTGCAGGTCTACAATTTTGTCCCTGATGTCCGTTGACAGCCCTTTGGTTTTGGCCATGGTGGAGAGGTTGGAGTGTGATTGATTGTTTGTGTGCACAGATGTCTTTTATACAGGTAACGAATTCAAACGCAATTAATACAGGTAAAGAGTGCAGAGTAGGAGGCTTCTTAAAGACAAACTAACAGGTCTGTGAGAGCCAGAATTCTTACTGGATTGTCGGTGATCAAAAACTTATTTCATACAATAAAATGCAATTTAATTATTTAAAAATCATACGATGTGATTTTCCATTTTTCTTTTAAATTTTGTCTGTAACAGTTGAAGTGTACCTACGATAAAAATTACAGACATCTCCATTCTTTGTAGGTGGGGAAAAATTGCAAAATCGGCAGTGTATCAAATGATTATTTTCCGCACCGTATATTTGGGCCTTAAACCTTTACCAGATAATAAAGTGTCTTATTGTCCTGACAGACAAAAGGGTCGGTGGTTGTTATTTAGCTCTCCTCTTCCCTGACATAAGGACACTCTCATACGAATTAAATTGGCAAGCTGGTTCCAGCAAAATTCACTGATTCAGCTGACTTTGTGATCTAACGTGAGTGCAGACCTTTTCCTGAAATTTAAATTGTTTATTAAAAACTACATTTCTCCCGTTGATTAAAACAATACAGCAACAACTGTGGATTCTTAGAAAGCAGGCAAAGACAAAGAAACATTTATCTTATTCTTATTCAAGTCAAACAGAAAAAAGAGCTTTTCCTTTCCACTTGCATGTGGGTCAGTGGTCGGAGCAGAAGCCATTCATTCTTAAGGATTTTTGCCAGGTCACATCCCAGGCAGGTGAGTATATAAAATCCTTTGCTCACTGTGTCCTATATTGATGGTAACATACTTGGAGCGCTTTTCTCTTTTTCTTAATCTTATTCTTATGGAAGGAAATGTCATACTACATTAATTTTTGGTGGGTGATGATAATAAACAGTAAGCTAAACAGAACAGACAAGATGGTTGGATTTGCTTATGGTGAACCCAATGTGTTTATCGGAGAATCCACAGCAGAGATCTTCTCCTTAGATTTCTGCCATGTATCGCTTGTTCCTCACAAGCATTGCCCCCATTCAATGAGGGTAATCTGTGGCTTTTCCACTTGCATTCTGCAAAAAGAATAAACGTGCTTAATCTTCTTGTGGATTTTTCTTTTTTTTTTTTCAGAAAACCCAAAAAATTGTGAACACACTCTAATTGTTTCAACCAATCAAATCAGAATCATGAAACATTCATAAAAGGATTGGGTGAATAACTAATATACCAACATTTATGTCCAGCACCACTCTGAGTATTGAACATTTTCTCTGCAGCACTTACTATATATTTATGCCCCCAAAATGTACAATTCTCAACAAATACAAATACACAAATTACCTTCATGTGATCTTGGCTGATGAAGTTCTTCTTAAGGCAGAGTATCCATGCCACCGATTACAAGAAAACTTCTGTATTGGCTGCCCAAGTGAGCCTTCAAAATTAATTAAAGATACAATGATATTGATGGGCTCAACTAGATCAAGATTGTGGAGATCCTAAATAGCTAAGAAACTGGCTAATGTATACATGTGCGCAAATTGTTTTGTAACACTACTTCCTCCGTGGTTTTACGATTTAGAAAAGGGGTCGGACGTCTTGTTCCTCATTCACGAATTCTAAGAACAGACAAAGAGTCAAAAATAATAGTAGAAGGATTATTTAAAGTGCATTTTTTTGTCCCAGGAAAAATAAGATTAACGTGAATGCAATGAATGAATGAACATACAAGTCCAAAATTCTGTTCTGATTATATTTCTTACTGTAAATTTATACAAATCTCCAAATCTTGTGCATTAGATAGGAAAAAGAAAGGTCTTAAACTTTGATGAAGCTGAAAACTGAATATGAAGGTGTCTGAAAATCAATTAAGGAATGAAGATAGCAGACTGAAACTTGTGCAATATTTTACAGAATTAAATGTAACGACTAACATATGTAAAAGTTATTGTCTTCCATGTCAAAAGTGTCCATAGCCTTCAATTCTATGGCTATGCAGACTTGTTGATCCCTGTATCAAAAAATGTAAATATATTAGAACATTAACCCCTTTCTGACATCTGACGTAGTAATTCGTCCATGTGCCCTGGGCTTATTTGACGAGGAACGGATTATTACATCATCGTGATCACTCGCGCACAGAGGCTGGGCTCGGGCAATCTCCACCGAGGGTGTCAGTTGATTCTGACAGCTGACACCCAGCACTAAGAGCCAGGAGTGGTTACGCACCACTCCCGGCACTTTAACCCCTTTCTGCCATTGGACGTACTATTCCGTCCATGTGGGGTGGGTCCCACTTCCCAAGGACGGAATAGTACGTCCAGAGCGATTGGCTGCGCTCACGGGGGGAGAGCAGCAGACCGCAGCTGGGTGTCAGCTGATTATTGCAGCTGACATACGGCACTATGTGCCAGGAGCGGTCACGGACCACCCCCGGCACATTAACCCCCGGCACACTGCAATCAAACATGATCGCAGTGTTTCGGCAGTACAGGGAAGCATCGCACAGGGAGGGGGCTCCCTGCGGGCTTTCCTGAGACGATCGGTACAAGGCGATGTGCTCACCTTGTACCGAGCTTCTCCTCCCTGCAGGCCTCAGATCCAAAATGGCCACGGGGCTGCATCCGGGTCCTGCAGGGAGGTGGCTTACCAGCGCCTGCTCAGAGCAGGTGCCGTGAAGCCTCCCTGCTGTGCATGTCAGATCGCTGATCTGACACAGTGCACAGTAAAGTGTCAGATCAGCGATCTGTCACTTTACTGTGATGTCCCCCTCTGGGGCAATGTAAATAAGTAAAAAAAAAAAATTACATGTGTGTAAAAAAAAAAACCTAAATAAATAATAATAATAAAAAATATTGTTCCAATAAATACATTCCTTTATCTAAATAAAAAACCAAAACAATAAAAGTACACATATTTAGTATCGCCGCTCGTCCGTAACGATTCGACTTATAAAACTGTCCCACTAGTTAACCCCTTCAGTGAACACCGTAAAAAAAAAAACAAGGCAAAAAACAGCGCTTTATCATACCGCCGAACAAAAAGTGGAATAACATGCGATCAAAAAGACGGATATAAATAACCATGGTACCGCTGAAAACGTGATCTTGTCCCGCAAAAAGTAAGCTGCCATACAGCGTCATTAGTGAAAAAATAAAAAAGTTATAGTCCTCAGAATAAAGCAATGCAAAAATAATTATTTTTTCTATTAAAAAGTTTTTATCGTATAAAAGCGCCAAAACATAAAAAAAATATAAATGAGGTATCGCTGTAATCGTACTGACCCGAAGAATAAAACTGCTTTATCCATTTTACCAAACGCGGAACGGTATAAACGCCCCCCCCCCAAAAAAAGAAATTCATAAATAGCTGTTTTTTGGTCATTCTGCCTCACAAAAATCTGAATAAAAAGTGATCAAAAAATGTCAAGTGCCCGAAAATGTTACCAATAAAAACGACAACTCGTCCCGCAAAAAACAAGACCTCACATGACTCTGTGGACCAAAATATGGAAAAATTATAGCTCTCAAAATGTGGTAACGCAAAAAATATTTTTTGCCATAAAAAGCGTCTTTTAGTGTGTGACGGCTGCCAATCATAAAACTCCGCTAAAAAACCCGCAATAAAAGAAAATCAAACCCCCCTTCATCACCCCCTTAGCTAGGGAAAAATTAAAAAATGTTAAAAATGTATTTATTTCCATTTTCCCATTAGGGTAAGGGCTAGGTTTAGGGTTAGTGTTATGATCTGGTGGCCTAAGAGCAGCATGAGATGTACTCTGGAGAAGGTGGTACCTGTACTGACCGCAGACCCTGAACTTAACACCGCAACTAGAAGTAGCCGTGGAATGTACCTAGCACTCCGTGGACATCTCGACACAGCCGGAGGACTAATTACCCCTAGAAATAGAAAAGGGAAAACTATCTTGCCTCAGAGAAAATTCCCAAAGGATAGGCAGCCCCCCACAAATATTGACTGTGAACATACACAGACTGAAATCAGAATTTAGCAAAGGAGGCCACATCTAGCTAAATAGAAAGGATAGGACAGAGTACTATGCGGTCAGTATTAAAACACTAGAAAATATCCACCACAGAAAATACAAAAACTCCACAGGTAACTAAAGATATGGAGAGTATATCTGCATCTCCAGAGATACCAGCTTGGCTAAACAAATCCTTATACAGACCAAGCTGGACAAGACAAAAACATGGAAAAGAACTAAACAATAAGGCCACAGCATGTGGACAGCAAAAAATCAAGGCCAGAACTTATCTTTGTTGAAAAGAACTGCAAAGCAGGAGAGACCAGGCAGAGATGTGAATCCTCCAGGAACAATGGACAACTGGCACTGACCAAAGGGTGAAGCAAGACTAAATAGCCCAGTCAGATTTGCAAAAAGTGAACACACCTGATAAATGCTGCGATTCAGAGACAGCAGCGCTACCACTTACAACCACCGGAGGGAGCCCAAGAGCAGAATTCACAACAGTACCCCCCCCTTGAGGAGGGGTCACCGAACCCTCACCGGAGCCCCCAGGCCGATCCGGACAAGCCAAATGAAAGGCACGAACCAAATCATCAGCATGAACATCGGAGGCAACAACCCAAGAATTATCCTCCTGGCCATAACCCTTCCATTTGACAAGATACTGAAGCTTCCGCCTCGAAAAATGAGAATCCAAAATCTTCTCAACCACATACTCCAACTCCCCATCAATCAACACCGGGGCAGGAGGATCAACAGAGGGAACAACGGGCACCACATATTTCCGCAACAAAGATCTATGAAAAACATTATGGATGGAAAAAGAGGCTGGAAGGGCCAAACGAAAAGACACTGGATTGATAATCTCAGAAATCCTATAAGGGCCAAAAAACCGAGGCTTAAACTTAGGGGAAGAAACCTTCATAGGGACATGACGGGAAGACAACCAGACCAAATCCCCAACCCGAAGCCGGGAACCAACACACCGACGACGGTTAGCAAAACGCTGAGCCCCCTCCTGAGACAACACCAAATTGTCAACAACATGAGCCCAAATTTGTGCAACCTGTCAACCACAGAGTCCACCCCAGGACAATCAGAAGGCTCAACCTGCCCCGAAGAAAAACGAGGATGAAAATCAGAGTTACAAAAGAAGGGTGAAACCAAGGTAGCAGAACTAGCCCGATTATTAAGGGCAAACTCGGCCAATGGCAAGAAAACCACCCAATCATCCTGATCAGCAGACACAAAGCATCTCAAATAAGTTTCCAAAGTCTGATTAGTTCGCTCGGTTTGGCCATTTGTCTGAGGATGAAATGCGGAAGAAAAAGACAAATCAATGCCCAGCCTAGCACAAAAGGCCCGCCAAAACCTAGAAACAAACTGGGAACCTCTATCGGACACAATACTCTCCGGAATGCCATGCAAACGAACCACATGCTGAAAAAACAACGGAACCAAATCAGAAGAGGAAGGCAACTTAGGCAAAGGTACCAAATGAACCATCTTAGAAAACCGGTCACAAACCACCCAGATAACTGACATCCTCTGGGAAACCGGAAGATCCGAAATAAAATCCATAGAAATATGCGTCCAAGGCCTCTCAGGGACCTGCAAAGCCAAAAGCAACCCACTAGCGCGGGAACAGCAAGGCTTGGCCCGCGCACAAGTCCCACAGGACTGCACAAAAGAATGCACATCCCGTGACAAAGAAGGCCACCAAAAGGACCTACCAACCAAATCTCTGGTACCAAAAATCCCCGGATGACCAGCTAACACAGAACAATGAACCTCCGAAATCACTTTACTAGTCCATCTGTCAGGAACAAACCATTTCCCCACTGGACAGCGGTCAGGTTTATCAGCCTGAAATTCCTGAAGAACCCGTCGTAAATCAGGGGAGATGGCAGAAAAAATCACCCCTTCCTTCAGAATACCGACCGGCTCACGGACCCCAGGAGAATCAGGCAAAAAGCTCCTAGAGAGGGCATCAGCCTTAACATTCTTAGAACCCGGTAGATACGAGACCACAAAATCAAAACGGGAGAAAAACAGGGACCATCGGGCCTGTCTAGGATTCAGCTGTTTGGCAGACTCGAGATAAATCAGATTCTTATGATCGGTCAAGACCACAATACGGTGCTTGGCCCCCTCAAGCCAATGTCGCCACTCCTCAAATGCCCACTTCATAGCCAACAACTCACGATTGCCGACATCATAATTGCGTTCCGCAGGCGAAAACATTCGAGAAAAGAAGGCACACGGTTTCATCAAGGAACCATCAGAATTCCTCTGAGACAAAACGGCCCCTGCCCCCATGTCAGAAGCGTCAACCTCAACCTGAAAAGGAAGAGAAACATCCGGCTGACGCAACACAGGGGCAGAAGTAAATCGGCGTTTAAGCTCCTGAAAGGCAGAAACAGCCACAGAGGACCAATTCGTCACATCAGCGCCTTTCTTCGTCAAATCGGTCAGGGGTTTAACCACACTGGAGAAGTTGGCAATGAAACGGCGATAAAAATTAGCAAAGCCCAAAAATTTCTGAAGGCTCTTCACGGATGTGGGCTGGATCCAATCATGAATGGCCTGAACCTTAACCGGATCCATTTCTATAGATGAGGGAGAAAAAATGAAGCCCAAAAAAGAAATCTCCTGTACTCCAAAGAGGCACTTAGACCCCTTCACAAACAAGGCATTATCACGAAGTATCTGAAATACCATCCTGACTTGTTTCACATGAGACTCCCAATCATCCGAAAAAATCAAAATATCATCCAAATATACAATCATGAATTTATCAAGATAATTCCGAAATATATCATGCATGAAGGACTGAAACACAGATGGAGCATTAGAGAGTCCGAATGGCATCACAAGGTATTCAAAATGGCCTTCGGGCGTATTAAACGCAGTTTTCCATTCGTCACCCTGCTTAATACGAACAAGATTATATGCCCCTCGAAGGTCAATCTTAGTAAACCAACTAGCCCCCTTAATCCTAGCAAACAGATCAGAAAGCAAAGGCAAAGGGTATTGGAATTTGACCGTGATTTTATTCAAGGGGCGATAATCAATACAGGGTCTCAAGGAGCCATCTTTTTTGGCAACAAAAAAAAACCTGCTCCCAATGGTGAAGAAGATGGCCGAATATGCCCCTTCTCCAAGGACTCCTTAACATAGCTCCGCATGGCGGTATGTTCTGGCACAGACAGGTTGAAAAGTCGGCCCTTAGGGAACTTACACCCTGGAATCAAGTCAATAGCACAATCACAGTCCCTATGCGGTGGAAGGGAACTGGACTTGGGCTCATTGAATACATCCTGGAAATCTGACAAAAACTCAGGAATTTCAGAAGAGGGGGAGGAGGCAATTGACATCAAAGGAACGTCACCATGAACATCCTGACTACCCCAACTAGTCACAGACAAAGATTTCCAATCTAATACCGGATTATGCACCTGTAACCATGGGAAACCCAGCACAATAGCATTATGCAAATTATGCAACACCCGAAAACGACAATCTTCCTGATGGGCTGGCGCCATGCACATGGTCAGCTGTGTCCAAAACTGAGGTTTATTTTTAGCCAACGGTGTAGCATCAATGCCCCTCAAAGAAATAGGACTCTGCAAAGGCTGCAAGGGGAAACCACAACGTCTGGCAAATTCTAAGTCCATTAAGTTTAGAGCGGCGCCTGAATCCACAAATGCCATGACAGAAAATGACGATAATGAGCAGATCAGGGTCACAGATAACAGAAATTTAGGTTGTACAGTACTGATGGTAACAGAACTAGCGATTCTCTTGGTACGCTTAGGGTATGTTTCCACGTTCAGTTTTGCTTCAGGCTTTGGTCAGGATTTTATGCAGGTAAAATCCTGACCAAAACTGCACCTGAGGTCACTGGCAGGTCACCTGTGGTGTACCTGCGTGTTTTGCTCATAGTAGCAACATGCTGCGTTTTGAAAAAACGCACCACGCATGCGTTTTCACGGCAAAAACGCATGCGTTTTTTAACGCATAGTGGAGTCTGGATTTCATAAAATCCCCTCCACTATGCTGTAACATCTGGATGCTGCGTTTTTGACGCTGCGGAAAAACGCAGCGTCAAAAACGCAGCGTTTCCTGAACGTGGAAACATACCCTTAGGGCAATCAGAAATAACATGAGCAGAATCGCCGCAGTAAAAACACAACCTATTCTGACATCTGAATCCTTGTCGTTCAGCTCTAGACACAATCCTATCACACTGCATAGGCTCAGGACTCCGCTCGGAAGACAATGCCATAGTGTGCGCAACTCTGCGCTCGCACAAGCGCCGATCAATCTGAATGGCCAGAGACATAGAATCACTCAGACCAGCAGGCGTGGGGAACCCCACCATAACATCTTTAACGGATTCAGAAAGACCCTTTCTGAAGATTGCCGCCAAGGCATCCTCATTCCATTTAGTCAGTACAGACCATTTTCTAAACTTCTGGCAATATGATTCTGCCGCTTCTTGACCCTGAGACAGGGTCAACAAGGTCTTCTCAGCATGATCCACTGAATTAGGTTCGTCATACAATAACCCAAGCGCCTGAAAAAAGGTGTCTACATTAAGCAACGCCGGATTCCCAGGTTCCAGGGCAAATGCCCAATCCCGGGGGTCACCACGCAGCAGAGATATAACAATTTTAACCTGCTGGATGGGATCACCAGAGGAACGGGGTTTCAGAGCAAAAAACAGTTTACAGTTATTTTTAAAGCTCAGAAATTTGGACCTATCCCCAAAAAACAAATCAGGAGTTGGAATTCTAGGCTCTAAAACCGGAGTCTGAACGATATAGTCTGAAATACCCTGTACTCTAGCAGGAAGTTGATCCACACGAGAAGCCAATCCCTGAACATCCATACCAGCGCCGAACTCCTGAGCCACCCAGAGGTAAAGAGGGAAGAAAAAAAAAAACACAACAGACTACAGAAAAAAAATGGCTCAGCACTTTCCTTCCCTTCTTCTGAGATGCGGTTAACTCATTGTTGGCCAGTTGTACTGTTATAATCTGGTGGCCTAAGAGCAGCATGAGACATACTCTGGAGAAGGTGGTACCTGTACTGACCGCAGACCCTGAACTTAACACCGCAACTAGAAGTAGCCTTGGAATGTACCTAGCACTCCGTGGACATCTCGACACAGCCGGAGGACTAATTACCCCTAGAGATAGAAAAGGGAAAACTATCTTACCTCAGAGAAAATTCCCAAAGGATAGGCAGCCCCCCACAAATATTGACTGTGAGAGGAGAGGGAAAAAACATACACAGACTGAAATCAGAATTTAGCAAAGGAGGCCACTTCTAGCTAAATAGAAAGGATAGGACAGAGTACTATGATAGGACAGAGTACTATGCGGTCAGTATTAAAACACTAGAAAATATCCACCACAGAAAATACAAAAACTCCACAGCTAACTAAAGATATGGAGGGTATATCTGCATCTCCAGAGATACGAGCTTGGCTAAACAAATCCTTATACAGACCAAGCTGGACAGGACAAAACATGGAAAAGAACTAAACAATAAGGCCACAGCATGTGGACAGCAAAAAATCAAGGCCAGAACTTATCTTTGTTGAAAAGAACTGCAAAGCAGGAGAGACCAGGCAGAGATGTGAATCCTCCAGGAACAATGGACAACTGGCACTGACCAAAGGGTGAAGCAAGACTAAATAGCCCAGTCAGATTTGCAAAAAGTGAACACACCTGATAAATGCTGCGATTCAGAGACAGCAGCGCTACCACTTACAACCAACGGAGGGAGCCCAAGAGCAGAATTCACAACAGGTTAGGGCTAGGGTTTGGATTAGGGTTTCAGTTATAATTGGGGGGTTTCCACTGTTTAGGCACATCAGGGGCTCGCCAAACGTGACATGGCGTCCGATCTTAATTCGAGCCAATTCTGCGTTGAAAAAGTAAAACAGTGCTCCTTCCCTTCCTTGCTCTCCTGTATGCCCAAACAGGGGTTTACCTCAACATATGGGGTTTCAGATTACTCAGGACACATTGGACAACTTTTGGGGTCCAATTTCTCCTGTTACCTTTGGGAAAAAACAAAGCTGGGGGCTAAAAAATAATTTTTGTGGAAAAAAAAAGTTTTATTTTCACGGCTCTGCGTTATAAACTGTAGTGAAACACCTGGGGGTTCAAAGTTCTCACAACACATCTAGATAAGTTCCTTGGGGGGTCTAGTTTCCAATATGTGGTCACTTGTGGGGGTTTCTACTGTTTAGTTACATCAGGGGCTCTGCAAATGCAATGTGACGCCTGCAGACCAATCCATCTAAGTCTGCATTCCAAATGGCGCTCCTTCCCTTCCGAGCTCTGCCATGCACCCAAACGGTGGTTCCCCCCACATATTGGGTATCAGCGTACTCAGGACAAATTGGACAACAACGTTTGGGGTTCAATTTCAACTGTTACCCTTGGAAAAATACAAAACTGGGGGCTAAAAAATAATTTTTGTGGAAAAAAATATTTTTTATTTTCACGGCTCTGCGTTATAAACTGTAGTGAAACACTTGGGGGTTCAGAGTTCTCACAATACATCTAGATAAGTTCCTTGGGGGGTCTAGTTTCCAATATGGGGTCACTTGTGGGGGGTTTCTACTGTTTAGGTACATTAGGGGCTCTGCAAATGCAATGTGATGCCTGCAGACCATTCCATCTAAGTCTGCATTCCAAATGGCTCTCCTTCCCTTCCAAGCTCTCCCATGTGCCCAAACGGTGGTTCCCCCCACATATGGGGTATCAGCGTACTCAGGAAAAATTGTACAACGACTTTTGGGGTCCAATTTCTTCTCTTACCCTTGGGAAAATAAAAAGTTGGGGGCGAAAAGATAATTTTTGTGAAAAAATATGATTTTTTATTTTTACGGCACTGCATTATAAACTTCTGTGAATCACTTAATGGGTCAAAGTGCTCACCACACATCTAGATAAGTTCCTTAGGGGGTCTACTTTCCAAAGTGGTGTCAGTTGTGGGGGGTTTCAATGTTTAGGCACATCAGTGGCTCTCCAAACACAACATGGCGTCCAATCACAATTCCTGTCAATTTTGCATTGAAAAGTCAAACGGCGCTCCTTTCCTTCTGAGCTCTCCCTTGCGCCCAAACAGTGGTTTACCCCCACATATGGGGTATCAGCGTACTCAGGACAAATTGTACAAATACTTCTGTGGTCCAATTTCTTCTCTTACCCTTGGGAAAATAAAAAATTGGGGGCGAAAAGATCATTTTTGTGAAAAAATATGATTTTTTATTTTTACGGCTCTGCATTATAAACTTCTGTGAAGCACTTGGTTGGTCAAAGTGCTCACCACACATCTAGATTTGTTCCTTAGGGGGTCTACTTGGGGGGGGGGGTTTCAATGTTTAGGCACATCATGGGCTCTCCAAACGCAACATGGCGTTCCATCTCAATTCCAGTCAATTTTGCATTGAAAAGTCAAATGGCGCTCCTTCCCATCCGAGCTCTGCCATGCGCCCAAACAGTGGTTTACCCCACATTTGGGGTATCGTCGTACTCAGGACAAATTGTACAACAACTTTTGGGGTCTATTTTCTCCTGTTACCCTTGGTAAAATAAAACAAATTGGAGCTGAATAAATTTTTGGTGAAAAGTTAAATGTTCATTTTTTTTTAAACATTCCAAAAATACCTGTGAAACACCTGAAGGGTTAATAAACTTCTTGAATGCGGTTTTGAGCACCTTGATGGGTGCAGTTTTTAGAATGGTGTCACACTTGGTTATTTTTTATCATATAGACCCCTCAAAATGACTTCAAATGTGATGTGGTCCCTAAAAAAATGGTGTTGTAAATTGCTTGTCAACTTTTAACCCTTATAACTCCCTAACAAAAAAAAATTGGTTCCAGAATTGTGCTGATGTAAAGTAGACATGTGGGAAATGTTATTTATTAAGTATTTTGTGTGACAGATCTCTGTGATTTAAGGGCATAAAAATTCATATTTGGAAAATTGCAAAATTTTCTAAATTTTTGCCAAGTTTCCATTTTTTTCACAAATAAACGCAGGAAATATCAAATTTTTTTTACCACTATCATGAAGCCCAATATGTCTCGAGAAAACAGTCAGAATCACCGGGATCCGTTGAAGCATTACAGAGTTATAACCTCATAAAGGGACAGTGGTCAGAATTTTAAAAATTGGCCCGGGCATTAACGTGCAAACCACCCTTGGGGGTAAAGGTGTTAACCCCCTGAATGTGATCACAGCATTGCGGGAGCCGACAGAAGGATGACAGCCCCTCTGCCTTTGGATTTGTGACCCGATGTCATCATGACGACATCCAGGTCACCAGAGCTAGAAAGGTTGCTTGGTTATGCGCAGTGCATGATCAGCAACTTTCTCTGTCAGTGTAGAGCTGACAGTGTGCATGATATGGGGATGCTCAAACCATCACTGATTGTGGAAACTTCACAGTAGACCTCAAGTAGCTTGGATTGTCTGTCTCTCCATTCTTCCTCCCGACTCTGGGACCTTGATTTCCAAGGTCTAGTGTGAAGTATCCACAATAAATTATGGTTTGGGGAGCCATGTCATCTGCTGGTGTAGGTCAACTGTGTTTTATCAAGACAAAAGTCATAGCTGCCATCTACCAGGAAATTTTAGAGCACTTCATGATTCTCTCTGCCGACAAGCTTTTTGGAGATGGAAATTTCAATCTCCAGCAGGACTTGGCACCTGTCCACACTTCCAAAAGTACCAATACCTTTTTTAAAAGCAACAGTATCTCTTGGCTTGATTGGCAACAAACTCGCCTGACCTTAACCCTATAGACAATCTATGGGGTATTGTAAAGAAGAAGATGTGAGACACCAGACCCAACAATGCAGATGAGCTGAAGGCTGCTATCAAAGCAACCTGGGCTTCCATAACCCCTCAGCAGCGCCACAGGCTGATCGTCTCCATGCTACACCGCATTGATGGAAAAGGAGCCCTGACCAAGTATTGAGTGCATTTACTGAACATACATTTCAGTAGGCCAACATTTCGGATTTTAATCTCATTTTTCAAGCTAGTGTTATAAAGTATTCTAATTTACTGAGATAATGACTTTTGGGTTTTCATTGGCTGTAAGCCATAATCATCAACATTAACAGAAATAAACACTTGAAATACATTACATACATTTGTAATGACTCTAAAGTGTAAAAAATAAACTGTAAAAATGGAAAATCACAAGGTGGTGAAGGGGTTAAGGTCGTACAGAGGCATAGCATTACAATTGTATGTGTGAAAGGAAAAACCTCAGGAAAGCCATGGGCAGAGTGCCCCATGACTTGGTTTGTAGGGCAAGCAGGGGTTAAAATGAATATCGTTAGAAGAGCAGGCTCAGAGGGGTCAAATTTTATAGTTGGACAGTAATGGGGAGATGTTTACAGTTGACCATGGTTTATCTATCTCAGAAGGGCTAGCAATCGGCACAAGGTACCAAGAGCAAAGGTCCCGCCCTACCGCCCTTTAATTTAGTGGTTCAAGTAAGGTAAAAATGTCAAAGAATGTTGGACGATGTTATCATTGGGTCATTTCGGCGAGCGGTGGTGAGGGGATTCTTGGAGTTGGTGGCAAAATTGTGGTGGGAGGTTGTACATCAGGAGGATGGTAACCTCCCCTTTATGTTTGGATTTGGGTTAATTGCCTGGCAGATTTTGGGGCTCTATAGGCTGGGGTCCATGAGAGTCGGTGTTATGGAAAATGTTTTCCAGAAACAAAGGTGCCCCCGAGCCTGTCGTCGCGGCTGGGGGTAATGCTGGATGGTTAATTATTATTTACTGGTTTCCGCCAGGTTTTGGAACTCCAAGAACCTTCTTACAAAAAAGTTATTTCTTTGAATATTTGTTAATAAAAGGCCAATTTGGCCAATTTATCCAAAGAAATAAGGTGTACCAGTGTTCATTTGGGGGGAAGAGATTTTCCGTGGGAGCTGGGTGGTTAAAGCGTGGGGTTGATACAGAAGGGAGTTAGTTGGAAGGAAGCATCTACAATACCACAGTCATGTTCTAGCACAAAAATACAAAGTGTAACATGAGAATATGTACCATTGACCACACACCATCTACTCCAGAGTTCTGCTAACCACGAAAATAGCATCTGATCCATTTATTCAGTGACACCTTCACCAAATAGAGTTTCATTATGTTTATATTTATGCAGAGATGACGAAGTTCTGTTAAAAGTGTCACAGGAAAAAAAACACATTTTTAGCCGTGTTATCTTTAGGTGACAACTGAGACATTTCTTCCACTTTATACTTCCTTTCTCTCTAAGTCCTCAGCGATCAATGTTCTGACCCACTATAAATATTACCTTAAAGGGAACCTGTCAGCAGTTTTGGCCATATAAGATGCGGCCACTCCCTTTCAGGGCTTATCTACAGCAATCCGACCTGCAAGAGAAGAAAAATTTAGTGCTGTATATTAATACTTTCATGTTTTCTATATACAGATATATCTTGAAAAAGGCCATGATGCGCCGAAACGTCAATTGATTCATATCTGAATTCATTTGGGTCTGATAACTAAGTTTTGCTTTATCACTAATAAATTTCTATTTTTGAGTGCTGAAGTTTCCTACTCATTTAGAACAATTCACTTCAGAGCACCAATAACACGGTGAGCACTCCATTGCCTATTTTTTAGACTGAAAATTAACCAAGCAAGACAACAATGAAAAGAAAAATAGGTTGAAGGGGACCTTTGGACCTTTCGTGGAGTAGAAAGTTAAGTAGGGTGAAGAGGGATGAAAAGGTGGAGTAGGAGGAAAGAGGCGAAGGAAGGAAACAAAAATAAATTGACAGTAAGACAAAAAAGGAAGGACTAAAGCAATAGTAATAAATTGCAAGTAGAGTAGACATAAAGGGGTGATACAAAACTAACATTTATTTTAACACTAAAAGTTTGTCTTTTTAATTTTGTAGTTTAATATATTTTTAATATACTTTAATTAAAAGTTCCCTACCTTTCCCTCTCTATGCTACCTAACGGCTTTATTTTCTTACCTACTTCCTATCCTATTTGATGACACTATGTTTGAGAACCGCCCGTGCATGCTGGGATACTCAAATGAGTTGTCATCAGGGGCAGAGGCTGCGGTCACTACTGGGAGCAAAGTTAGGAACATGTCGGAGGTGTATATCAGCACTCTTCCTAACTCTTGCTGCAGCTGTAGCTAAATTGTCTTGCAAACCAGTCCAGATGTTATGGATGTCCTTAGAGATGTCGTTTCTAGCAGGAAATAGGATTTAGATGGAATAGACAGGGGAAGTCGATGCAGTCAGAGTTCAAACATGTGTCTGTAGTACACAGTTGCCTTAAAAGGTCTATGAAGATCATGTCATGGAGACACCCTTGGCCTCTTGTAAAACCCATTGTGGAGCACAGCAAAGTGCAGCAGCTATAGGGGGAGGAGGCGGAACCCGATTAAGTCAAGACTGGAGCGTAACAGCTAGTTTGTGATTCAACAACTCTCAGCATATCCTTAACTATAGTATTGTTACCTTTGGACACTTTGGGATCATCAGATTCACATAGTACAATATTTTATATCATGTTTTAATGTAAACAATGGGTTTATTAGGGTAAAAATAATTTTGTGTTACACTGCAGACAGTTCCACAAGCGAAGTAGGAAACCTGTTATTAATATGGTTGAAGCCATGCATAGTGACGTGTAGTGATGATTTTTCTATAACGCAATATAGAATTGTTTTATGGTCATTTCTAGTTTCAGGCTTTCATATTTGAAGTTAAGAGATTATGTTTCATTTCTTCAGAAAAAGAGAAGCTGTTGCGGCTGGAAACATTTGTGGTATTCAGGATGTTTACTTTTATGCTTACACTGACCACCACAATTCTGTGGAGATTAGCTTCATGTCAGACACTGCAGTAATAGGAAAAAACACTGCTACCATGAGTGACCTTAATAATCTAACCTTGAATTGATATCAACAAGGAAAAAACACCATTTGAATAAATGTTGCAATTATACATTATAAACAGTAAATATTAATCACGAAGAGGAAGTACAAAAGTACTCCCATGGCTGTGATCCAAATTATATTACAAAGTCCTCAATGTTCTAATGGAAACTGCCAACAAGCTGCTGTTGACTGAGAACTGGCTTTTATTGACTTTTTCACCTTTAGGCTCGCTCACACTTGCATATAGAAAATCTGATTGCACTTGGACCTTAATGAGGCAATGTTCATCTGCAAATTTTTCCTCAGCTGCAATCGGGATGAGGAAAAAAAATCGCAATGCTGTGTATGGCCATGCATATGTCACTATGTGATGGCTTGAAGTAAGGGAGAGGGGTATGAAAGTGTCCCTAGAACTGGAACCCTAACTATCCCTGTCCCAGGGGTACTCTTGATGGTAGAGAAACCTCGGTCTCCAACCTTCATGCCCCTATTAAACCCTAATCTGTACCCTTCCCCACCCCATGAGGCATGGAATAGAAATGTAAGGAAAACCAGACACAAAGACAGACATGGATAACTGAAGCCACTATCACCCAAAGACAGTCACCAAAAATATGGAGGTTAGGGAAAGGCAGGAAAAACAAACCAAATAGGAATAAGGAGAAGGCGATAAACACCCAAGCTGCTACTGCACACAGATCATTACTACTACTCCAAACTACACAGATCAACTCTTTCTTGGAAGAAGATTCTTTCAGCCGCAGGAAAAAACTCCCAGAGCCAGTATATACAGTTGTGTGAAAAAGTATTTGCCCTTGTCTTGATTTCCTATTCTTTTGCATGTTTATCTCACTTAAATGTTTCAGATCACCAAACAAATTAAAATATTAGACAAAGAGAACTCAAGTAAACACAAAATGCAGTTTTTAAATGGAGGTCTTTTTATTAAGGGACAAAAGAAATCCAAACCTACAGGGCACTGTGTAAAAAATTGATTGCCCCATAAACCTAATAACTGGTTGGGCAACCTTAACAGCAACAACTGGCAGTGGGTCTTTTACAATGCTCTGAAGGAATTTTGGCCCACTCATCTTTGCAGAATTGTTGAAATTCAGCCACATTGGAAGGAGTCCGAGCATGAACTGCTTTTTAAGGTTATGTCACAGCATCTCAATCGGATTAAGGTCAGTTCTTTGACTAGGTAACTCTAAAGTCTTAATTTTGTTTTTCTTAAGTCAGTCAGAGGTGGACTTGATGGTGTGTTTTGCATCATTGGCCTGCTGCACAATCACAAGTGCGCTTCAGCTTGTGGTCACGAAAAAATGGATGGACATTCTCCTTTAGGATTTCTTGGTAGACAGCAGAATTATTGGTTCCATTTACTACTGTAAATCTTCCAGGTCCTAAAGCATCAAAGCAGCCACAGACCATCACACTACCACAACCATATTTTACTGTTGGCTTGATGTTTCTTTTCTAAAATGCTCTGTTACTTCTACATCAGATGTAATGGGGCATACAGTGGTTATGGAAAGTATTCATACCCCTTTATATTTTTCACTTTTTGCTTCATTGCAGCCATTTGGTAAATTCAAAAAAGGTTGGATGGTGAACGTTGGTCAGCCATTTTCAGGTCTCTCCAGAGATGCTCAATTGGGTTTAGGTCAGGGCTCTGGCTGGGCTAGTCAAGAATGGTCACAGAGTTGTTCTGAAGCCATCACATTTCTGTTGTCAAGAGTCTGTTATGATCTTCAATACCTTAAGTGAGCTTAGCTAAGAGCTTAAAAGAGTTACAGGAGGAAATTAATATTTTACCAGTGATTTGCTATATTAAAAAATAATAACTGAAGATATATTCACCCATGGGCACTTACTGGGATACAGCGCAGGCTGCTCTGTTGCCTTCATTTACACTGGAAGGAAATCCACAACGTTCAAAGTGGCATCAGGACCCATGGCACCTTTGTTTGGCCACCATGGTCATCTGTCTTCAGCAGCATTTTCTCGCTGATGATGTGATGATATGCTATTGAAGTCACTTCACCATGACCGGTTGCAGTGGTCCTGCTCTAACTTTGAATGGTGATGACTTCCTTCCATTGTAAACAGAGATCACGAAGCAGCCTGTGCTGGATCCCAATATGTAACATAGTAACATAGTTAGCAAGGCCAAAAAAAGACATTTGTCCATCCAGTTCAGCCTATATTCCATCAGAATAAATCCCTAGATCTATGTCCTTCTAAAGAACCTAATAACTGTAAGATATAACATTGTTACGCTCCAGGAATTCATCCAGGCCTCTTGAACCTCCTCCTCAGGCAAGGAATTCCAGATTCTCACTGCCCTAACAGTAAAGAATCCTCTTCTATGTTGGTGGAAAAACCTTCTCTCCTCCAGACGAAGAGAATGCCCCCTTGTCACCGTCACCTTCCTTGGTATAAACAGATCCTCTGAGAGATGTTTGTATTGTCCCCTTATATACTTATACATGGTTATTAGAGGAGGAGGGGTTTGTCTTTAAGAACTGTAAATGTGGACTAATAAGCATCAAGATACAATACAGATGTGAAGTTTGGTTATAGAATTACTTTGTTCACTCAACTGGCCAGGAAACATGATGTTCACTCAACTGGCCAGGAAACATGATGAAACCTCACAATTGGGGTTTAGTTAAATGCATCTTCAATGCCATAATATGATGTGTTCTAACCAAGCTAGCAACGGTGAGATTCAAGACAAATCCTGTGGACATGTCATAAATGTCGAAGATGATAACAACCTTTTACAAATTCATTCACAAAGGTTTCTGAGGGGTTACTTTGAGAGGTTGATGCCACTTTGCACTAGCTTAGGTCAATCTTTGCAGCCTTCTTTAGACATATTGTTCCGTATTTTCTATTGCAGTCATCCTGATAATAACCGGATTTAGTCATTAATGTGCAGCGTTCTGGTGACTGCACCTTGAACTTGAACCTGAATAGAAAGAAAATACATGAATAAAAATTAAAGTTGTCCATCGCCTCTCACGAGTTTATTAGATAAGGAAACAGGAGGGCACCGCACATCAATTCAAACAGGAGAGTTCACCATGGGCTTGAAAAAGGACATAACAATACCAAGAAAAGATCATGCCCATACAAATGGGACCACCTCACAGTATATAAAAAATTCAATGCTTTATTGGTAGAAAATAACACACAGCACAAAGAACATTTAAAAACATTAAAATTGCAAAGAAGATACGAAGATACCTATACAGAAACCATGCCCTATTATAGGGGCAATGATAGCTTACACCAATAGGTAGTAGCCACCTTTTGCTTTGATGATGGCTTTGCACACTCTTGGCATTCTCTTGATGAGCTTTAAGAGGTAGTCACCGGAAATAGTCTTCCAACAATCTTGAAGGAGTTCCTAGAGATGTTGAGCACGTGTTGGCCCTTTTGCCTTCACTCTGCGGTCCAGCTCACCCCAAACCATCTCAATTGGGTTCAGGTCTGGTGACTGTGGAGGCTAGGTCATCTGGTGTAGCACCCCATCACTCTCCTTCTTGGTCAAATAGCCCTTACACAGCCAGGAGGTGTGTTTGAGGTCATTGTCCTGTTGAAAAATAAATGATGGTCCAACTAAACGCAAACCGGATGGAATAGCATGCCTCTGCAAGATGCTGTGGTAGCCATGCTAGTTCAGTATGCCTTCAGTTTTGAATAACTCCCCAACACTGTCACCAGCAAAGCACCCCCACACCATCACACCTCCTCCTCCATGCTTCACGGTAGGAACCAGGCATGTAGCGTCCATCCATTCACCTTTTTTGAGTCACACAAAGACACGGTGGCTGGAAACAAAGATCTCAAATTTGGATTCATCAGACCAAAACACAGATTTCCACTGGTCTAATGTCCATTCCTTGTGTTCTTTAGCCCAAACAAGTCTCTTCTGCTTGTTGCCTGTCCTTAGCAGTGGTTTCCTAGCAGCTATTTTACCATGAAGGCCTGCTGCACAAAGTCTCCTCTTAACAGTTGTTGTAGAGATGTGTCTGCTGCTAGAACTCTGTGTGGCATTGACCTGGTCTCTAATCTGAGCTGCTGTTAATCTGCAATTTCTGAGGCTGGTGACTCAGATAAACTTATCCTCAGAAGCAGAGGTGACTCTTGGTCTTCCTTTCCTGGGGCGGTCCTCATGTGAGCCAGTTTCTTTGTAGCGCTTGAGGGTTTTTTCAACTGCACTTGGGGACACTTTCAAAGTTTTCCCAATTTTTCAGACTGACTGACCTTCATTTCTTAAAGTAATGATGGCCACTCATTTTTCTTTACTTAGCTGCTTTTTTCTTGCCATAATACAAATTCTAACAGTCTATTCAGTAGGACAGCTGTGTATCCACCAGACTTCTGCTCAACACAACTGATGGTCCCAAACACATTTATAAGGCAAGAAATCCCACTTATTAAACCTGACAGGGCCCACCTGTGAAGTGAAGACCATTCCCGGTGACTACCTCTTGAAGCTCATCAAGAGAATGCCAAGAGTGTGCAGTCATCAAAGCAAAAAGTGACTACTTTGAAGAATCTAGAATATAAGACATAATTTCAGTTGTTTCACACTTTTTTGTTAAGTATATAATTCCACATGTGTTAATTCATAGTTTTGATGCCTTCAGTGTGAATTTACAATTTTCATAATCATGAAAATACAGAAAAATCTTTAAATGAAAAGGTGTGTCCAAACTTTTGGTCTGTACTGTATATTTTGAGGATAGTTTGCACTTTTATAAATTAAGCTTTTACTTTCTTACTTCCGTACAGACCTTGGAGCAATGATCCCTTGATTGTTCACAATATGCTTTAAGATACACAGTATTGCAATCCAACTGCCTTCCATAGAATTTTCAAGTTTTATTTAATAAAACTAAATAAAATTAATTAAACCCACCAGTTTTAGCATGTTAAACTAGCCATAACATGGAATAGTGGCTGCGAAGCTGAATAATACTTAAAAAAATCCTCATCTCTTTTTCAAAGATATTAGCTTGTAAAATGGGTTATAATTTAGTATAAGAGATTCTTCTCTCGGGGCATGTATTGTGACCAATCATAAGCAGGTGTCATGCAGGGGAAAGAGGAACATGCTCCCACTAGGTCAGAAGATCATGTTTCTTCCTGTGAGATGTGACTCGCAACCCTGATCACAGTCCTGATTTGTGTATTTACTTTGGAGTATAGAGCAGAGTTGAGTGCCATTACACCTTGTGTGGGATACAGCTGAGCTGACAGTGCTGTGAGAGGAGAGCTGAAGCTGCAGATGTAATTATAATTACATTCAGCTCATCTGTTCTCAAACTCCCCCCACCCTGACTGCCATGTGATGAATCACACTCAGTTCTGCTGTGTACCTCTCCCCCACACTGACTGTGTTGAGAGGAAAGCTGAAGGTATAATCCCATTCAGTTCTGTGGTGTACCTCCCTGCACACTGACTGCAATGACGTAAAAACTGAAAGTGTTTGTAATCACACTGAGCTATGCACTATACTACAGAGTAACTGTAGAGATAAGGGCTATCTGTCATTACATGTTTCACAGGAGAAGGCATGTTCTTTTGATCTTCTAGAAGTGCGTTCTTCTTTCTTCTGCATGATGCCTTCTGCTTGTCATTAATTTCATGGAGGAAAAAATTGGGAAAATGTACACGTTACCAGAGACAGATCTTTGGTAATGCCCATTGGGCTTATCATAAATTATAACCAAAACTCTACAAGTTAATATCTCCACAATTGAAAGCATCCTATTATATAATCGCAAGTTGGGACTTCCGGCTGATGTCCCCGAATCTCATAAGGCACCGCAGCAGTGTCACTTGCGCCTGAGCAAGTGACATTCACGTCATCGCCATTCCTGCGCATGCACAGTAACAGCCACAACTGCGTGCTCTACCTGCGCATGTGCAGTAACGATGCATGCGATAGCATCGGGCCTATTTCTAGTAAATTAGATAATAAAAACTATATTTTATTCAGCTCTGCAGCCACTATTCCATGATGAGGCCAGACTGGTGAAAGATCCTCTTTAATCCACTGACGCTCAATGACCACATTGCCAAGTATCTATGTGTTGTCAGGGAGAGCCACCCCTGTCAAACAATGTAGGTGCTGCAATTGGTATTGATAGTGGCATCTATGAGTTGGGTTAAGAGGTTTCTTTGGCGTCATTGGGGTACATGAAGTTATTATATGAAGTTTCCAAGAGTGTGTTTTGTGACTTATGTATGTTATATTGAGAGAGACACTTACAAGCTGCTGTTATAATATTCTTCATCTACCCATCTCCATACATCTCCATCGCGGTGAAGTCCTATCCAATATGTGTCATTTACTTGCTGTTGCAGCGTTCTCTCTATGAACCCCTGTAACAAATATAGAACATTCTTTATAGTGTACACATGCATTACACAGCGCACACCTATAAATATATACGGTATACACCACACACATACACAGAAATACAGACACATCTTAATACTGTATATGCTTCCCTTGTAATGTCTAAACTGAAACCAGAAACTAAGACTAGCAAAACCAGAGGTCCCAGTGCTGCACAAATTACACACACAGAAGACAAAGCAAAGCACCTAGCCAGAACTCAAGCAGATTAACCTGTTGTCCAGCAAGGACTGGGAGGCAGGTGCTGGTTAATAAAGAGCGATACAAACACCTGACCAAAAACAACCCAGCACCAGGGAAAAAGACCAGCAGCCAGAACACCACAAGAAAATGGCAGATAGTCAGAAACTAAACAGATTCTAACAGTACTTCCCCTTTAACGAGGATCCCCCGCATCCTCTAGGCCGGGCCTTATCTGGAATTCTTCTGTGAAAAGCCCTAATTAACCTTGAGGCTGAGACATCCACAGCTTTCACCCAGGAATTGTCCTCGGGACCGAAACCCTTCCAGGACACAAGATACTGTAACCCTCCTCTGTGCAACCTGGAATCAAGAATGCGTGAAATCAGGGCCGGCTCCAGGTTTTTGAGGGCCCCGGGCGACAGAGTCTCAGTGGGCCCCCCCCCCCTTTAACACATACCATGATTTATGATGCACAGATACGACAGAGAAATATAGGTATAGTACAATGCCAGATTTCACTTCTTACATGAGTGATAGCTATTGTAAATTCTGCAGTGTATATATACAGGAGGAGTGGTACTGTGCAGTGTATATATACAGGAGGAGTGGTACTGTGCAGTGTATATATACAGGAGGAGTGGTACTGTGCGGTGTATATATACAGGGGAGAGGTACTGTGCAGTGTATATATGCGGCGCGCCCCCACACCGCCGCAGGGCCGAGGGGTACCCGGAGCCGGGCCTCTGGGTCTCAGTCTCGGGGTTGTCACGGTGGCTAGACCCGGTCCGTGGCCCTGTCTGTCAGTGGGGGACGTCCGGTGCAATAAGTGGTGTTGTAGCGGTGCAGGTCGCGGTAAATAATGAGGACACCAGTTTGCAGTCTCTTTACCTCTTTACTGAAGATGTTGGAGACCTCAGTCCAGAGCGCTGTTAACTGGGTTTTCAGAGACCGGCCGGTCCAACGACACATCAGGAGTTCTCCTCACAGGTGGGAATCAGTATCTACCTTCTAGCGCTGGGTGTTGTAGTTCTTCCCTGCTGAGCTCCCGGGATAGTCCTCACAACTGTTTCTTTCTGTCTCTACTGTTCTTTCTCCGTCCTCCAGGTGATATGGTAGGACGCACCCGTATGACGGGGTAGGCCTGGAGTTCTTCCGGGACTCTAGAGTCGCCCCTCTCCCACAGCTGCCTCCGTTGTCTGCTTAGGTGTTAAGTGAGACAGCCAACCTGTAATTAGCTGTCCTGCCGTGGTTTGCAATGTACTTAAAGTCTCTTACTTGCTCGGCGTTCCGGCCACCGATTGTTTGCGCCTCAGAAGGATGTTGCCTCGGTCTAACAGCAAGACCCCTTCTGGTATTTCTCCTTTTTCTGTATTCCCGTTGTTTACTGGTTAGTTCTGCTCTGAGGAGTCTGCCAGGATCCCATCCCTGACAGGTCCTCTCACTAGCTCTTCCCAGCTACTTCTCTCTGTCTTCCTGTCCAACCCCCAGTTTTACCAGAGTTGTGAGGAGTGGCCTACTAGATAGGACCACCCCCCCTGGTGGCCGGAGTGTGAAGTGTGGTGTGAGTGTACCTGATCAGAGAAACTCCCTAGTGCAATCAGACGCACCATAGCTCCCCGTAGTGGCGGAGCCACAGCACTGCAACAACCAGGACTCTGGGGTGCTGCACTCCCCCCCGGTTAAATCCAGTACTCCGGGACTGGGAAAACAAGAACAATAATACATGTTAACAGAAAACACACAAATTTTTGAAATAGCATAACAATTGAACATAACAGAGCTTCCCTTTACGGGAGGTGAGGATTCTTGAACGTTGCAAAAGTTTGGTCATGCACAGTTTATGACTCTCAGTTCAGTGGTTGAAACAGCGGGGACCCCGGGTAAACAAAGGGGCCCCCCTTGTGGAAGTTTTTGAGCAATTCACCGTCCATTACTCTAGTGTCCATTTAAAAACCTGTAACAAAAGGATATGCATACAAACATTTTCAATTACATAGCAGCCCTTATCAATACCTCCAAGGTTTGAAGCGGAGAGGAGTTTGATTTTGAGTGCTGCGTGTGGACCTTCGCAGCGCAGGGGTTGCTATTGGCCTAACAGGGCCCGCTATGCTTGCTACCGTTGGTGTAGTGCGCTGTCTTCTAACTACACTTCTAGTGAGTCTGGGTAGCACTGGCAGGTTAGGGCTCTCAGAGCTGCAATTATCAACAGTGGGTACAGCAGATTCACTGATAGCAGAGGGAGGATTTGCCGGTTCAATGGTTGGCATGGCATCTTCAGGCAAGGCTTGTTGAGGTAGTGGAGCCAGATGATCTGGTACCACCATTGTTTCTGGCGGGTCCGGCTGTTCAAACATTACAACAGGTACCGCAACGGCTTGGTTTATCAGCGTCCAGGACTGGGGAAAGTCGCCAAGGACAGTATGGAACATTTTCTCCTTTTCCACCGGCGGGGAGATCTCTGGGGCCGTGCCCCTCTCTTTCAATTTATCGGGGCAGACCTTAAGGTGATCCCTGGATACCGCTGTCGAGGTCTCCCCTTTGTCCTTGCTGATGAGACAGACCTTAGTGTTGTCGAAGTCGGATGGCAAGATGGTATACGGTTCCGCTTCCCATTGGTCATCGAGCTTGTGTAACCTCCTCTTCCGTTTAAGCACTTGCTCACCAGGTGACAGGGGAATCGCAGGAGCGCGTTGGTTGTAGTCCCTTTCTTGCTTCTGCCTAGCCTGGGCGAGACTTCTCTCCACACACTCTTGCACTTCGCGGTACCTTCGCTGCCTTTCTGCATCCCAATCCGCATCCGGCGAGGTATCTTCAGGTACTAGGACCCCCATGTCCAGATCAACGGGTAAGCGACTAGACCTTCCTCGCATCAGGTACGCTGGAGTACAGTTGGTGGAACTTACTGGGATGTGGTTGTACATATCCACCAAGTCAGGCAACTTTGTCGGCCACAGATTCCGTTCTTCCACAGGCAAGGTCTTCAATAAATCGATTACTACCTGGTTCATCTTCTCGCACATCCCGTTGGTTTGAGGGTGGTACGGTGTAGTTCTGATCTTCTTACACCCGTACAACTGGCAGAATTCTTGGAATACTTCTGCTTCAAAGGCAGGCCCCTGGTCGGTCAGTACCTTCTCTGGGTAGCCATGGGGTCTACAAAAGTGCTGCTGGAAGGCCCTGGCGGCAGTCCTGGCCGTTAGATCTTTAACAGGCACAACCACCAGAAACCTGGAGTAGTGGTCCACGATGGTAAGGGCGTAGATATAGCCCGACCGGCTAGGTGTCAGCTTCACATGATCCAGCGCGACCAGTTCAAGCGGCCGTTTGGTGATGATAGGCCGCAGGGGGGCCCGTTGGCTGTCACGGTCCTTTCTGCGCAGACTACATGGACCACACTCCCGACACCACTTCTCAATGGTTCTCTTCATGCCAATCCAATAGAACCTCCCTCGGAGTAGCTTCTCTAGCTTCTTCCATCCGAAGTGTCCGGCTCCATCATGGTAGGCTCCCAGAACCATGGGCGCATCTCGCCTTGGCACCACTATCTGCCACACCAATTCATGAGTACGTGGGTCGATGCTCCTCCTGCACAGCTTGCCATCATGGATAAACAGCTTGCTTCTCCCCTTCCACAGCTGTTGGGTTTCTTGTGGATCATCTGGGCCAGGGTGCAACCCAGCCTGCGTCAAGAGCTCCTTCACCTGACGGACCGCGGGGTCACTATCCTGGGTTTCTGCCCATCCGTGGTGGGGCAGGGGATTCAGCGTGGCATCCGGTTGGTTCTTGTGCCTGTTCTTCACATGGTGAGAGCTCTGAGTGGCTTTGGGGCGATGGAAGGCAGGCAGCTCTACCTCTTCAAGTGCCTCCGGGTCTTCTCCCACTTCTGGTAAATTGGGCATTCGGGACAGAGCATCGGCATTGGCATTCTGGTGCCCTGCCCGATATTTGATGGTGAAATCATAGTTGGACAGCCGGGCCATCCACCGCTGTTCCAAGGCCCCGAGTTTGGCAGTATCCAGATGCGTTAGCGGATTGTTGTCCGTGAAGACGGTGAATTTCGCGGAGGCCAGGTAGTGCTTAAACCTCTCCGTCACTGCCCAGACAAGGGCAAGGAATTCCAGTTTGAAGGAACTGTAGTTGTCAGGGTTCCTTTCCGTGGGACGGAGTTTCCTGCTGGCGTAAGCGATCACTCTTTCCTTGCCGTTCTGGACTTGAGACAGCACGGCTCCCAGTCCCACATTACTGGCATCTGTGTACAGCACAAACGGTTGGTCGTATTCGGGGTAAGCCAGTACCTCTTCTCCCGTCAGCGCCGACTTCAAGCAGGTGAAGGATTCCTCCAGCTCTTCGTTCCAATCGAAGGGGGTTTTCCTCCCCTTGGTCTTCTTTGGTTGGCCCACCAGCAGATTTTGCAAGGGTGCGGCCTTCTTAGTGAAATCCTTAATGAATCTCCGGTAGTAACCTACCAACCCGAGGAACTGCCGGACTTCGTGGAGGTCACTAGGCTTTGGCCAGTCCTGGATCACTGTGACCTTGTCGGGGTCTGGGGCCACTCCTTCAGCGCTCACCACATGGCCCAGGTACTGCACTTTAGGTTTCAGCAGATGACACTTGGACGGTTTCACTTTTAGGCCGAATTTGGACAAGGCTTCAAACACCTCGGCCAGGTGCTTCAGATGGTCTTCGTAGGTTTTAGAGAAGACTATGACGTCATCCAGATATAGCAGCACGGTTTCAAAGTTCAGGTGTCCCAGGCAGCTCTCCATCATCCTCTGGAACGTTCCGGGAGCATTGCACAATCCGAAGGGCATGTAGTTGAACTCACAGAGGCCCATTGGCGTCGTGAAGGCCGTCTTCTCTTTGTCCGCCTCCGCGACAGGAACCTGCCAGTACCCACTGGTGAGATCTAAGGTAGAGAAATAGTTAGCAGATTTTAAAGCAGCCAGAGACTCCTCTATCCTGGGCAGTGGGTATGCGTCCTTATGTGTAATGCGATTCAACTGTCTGTAATCAACACACATCCTCATTGTACCATCTTTCTTTTTAACAAGGACTAACGGAGCCGCCCAGGGGCTACAGCTGTCTCTCACCACCCCAGCCTCCTTCATTTCCCGCAACATGTCCTTGGCACACTGGTAATGAGCTGGGGGTACAGGGCGATATCTCTCTTTTATGGGTCGATGATCTCCCGTGGGGATGTGATGTTGGATCCCTTTCACCTGCCCAAAATCTGAGGGGTGTTTGCTGAATACCTGCTCGTACTCGTGCACCACCCTGTAAGCCCCCTGTATTTGATGAGATGGGGTAGAGTCAGTGCCCACATGCAATTCCCGACACCAATCTTTCGAGTGCTCAGCAGAACCTTTGTTCTCCGCCGCGTTTGACGGGACCAAGGGTTCAGGTGTCTGTATTACACTATTATTGACAGTGAACAGTTTGGCGAGCGTGGTATACTTGGTTAGGTGGACCTCTTCCTCCCCACAATTGAGGACACGTACGGGCACTCTCCCCTGTCGGACGTCTACCACCCCCCGGGCTGTCAGAACAGTAGGCCTATTGTCTGAATATACAGGTTCTACCAAGGCCTGGTAGTCCTTACCCCTGAGGCCTATGGCTGCTCGACACCATATTAACATTTCACTCTTGGGAGGTATCGCGATGGGGTTTGAATCACTTACAGTGACACGACCAATCTCACCACCAGTCAGCTCTACCTGCTGTCTTTGCATCAGAGCTCTGATTTCCTTCTGCAGGGCACGTTGCTCACTGTGGCCAGCGTTTTCTGCCACCTGTTGCAACAAAACAATCACTTCTGCAAGACAATTTTCTATAACATTAGTACCAAGAGTCATCATGGGATTACATTCTCGACGATCAATATCTACAATCACAATCCCTTGGGCTTTCAATTCCACCCGCCCCACTTTGATGGTGACCTCCTTATACCCCACTTGTGGCAACGGCTGACCATTACTGGCGATTATGGTGAAATCATCATCAGGGCCACGAGTAATATCAGCGTCCTCCCAATACCGTTTGTAGAGCACGTAAGGTATAGTCGTCACCTGAGAACCGGTGTCCAGCAAAGCATTCAAGGGGATTCCATCAATCACTACAGGGAGAACTGGTCGTCCTCCAATATACTTGGTTCTCCAATGCTGCGGGCCTGACCGTCCTACTCCTGGGGGTTGGCCCTTTGCCCCAGGGGTTGCTCGTTTAAAGAACAGTACCTTGCAAGATGGCCCACCTGGTGACAGCGGCGGCAGATGGGTCGTCCATCCTGGTGGAAGCGATCGTCGGGCCGGCTCCTGGTCGGCGGAGTCCTCCTCTGTCGCATCCAAGGGACATCCTCCGGGCTGGAAGCCAACTGGATCTTCTCTTTGGGGGCCTCCTGTAGGGACTGCACCGTCCGGGCCAGGGCAGCAACGCTCTTGGTTAGTTCTTGCATCTGGAGACGAAGTCCTGCAGGGGAGTCGTCCTCGAAGCTCTGGGCGTCGGCCTCCGCGGCAACTGGGGTATCCGATGCCACCTCCTGGTGGTAGGTGAGAGCGGGGCGCCTGGGTGGTACTGCGCGGCTGGGCTGTCACTCCTGCAATGCCTGGATAGCTTTATCTTTAAACTGCGCAAAAGTCAAGTCTGGATTTTGCATGGCCAGGAAGTGCAATTGGCCCCGCTGGTGACTGCACAGGAGCCCCTCAATGAACCGCTCCTTCAGGATTTTATCTTCATCCTGCATGCTGCCGGGGTCACTCTGCTTAATGGCCCGCATCGCTTCCTGGAGATTAAGGGCATAGTCCCGCAAGCTATCCTGTGACTTTTGTTTGCATCCATAGAAAGTCAGTTTAATCTCTGTAGCAGTGCGAGTATCAAAGGTGGCTTTAAGCTTGGCAAAAATCTGTTGTGCAGTTCCTTTATCCTCAGCGGGCCAGGATTTCAATTCTCTCAGAGCCGCCCCAAATAGTTGGCCGGTTATCATATGGACCTTCTGGGGCTCGGTTAGGGGATAGAACTCGAGCAGGCTGCAGAGCCCTTCTTTAAAGTCAGTGAACGTATGTGCCTCCCCAGAGTATCGTGGGAGCCAGGCCGCTCCGGGCAGGTAGGGCATGGAGAAGGGCATTATGGCTTTTGCATTAGCGGCAGTGTCCGACTGGCTGATGGGGGCAACGGGTTCTGCGGCAGCCAGTGGTGGTATTAGGGCCGCGGCTTCGCCCGCTGCGGGGACCGGAGCTGCCCCTGCGTCCGCGGCTGCGACCGCCACCTCCTCTCCTCCCGACTCGGACATGGCCGTCCCTTCCTCCCACTAACCTGCTGGAGGTCGGAGTTCCTCTTCCGGGATTGGCGCCTCACCGCGCTTTACGTTCCGCGCTTCTTTTGGCTGATCCCGCCCACGTAGCTGAGGCTCCTCCCTCCGCGCGCGGCAATGGCGAATTTTGGCGGCAAATGGCACAGCACAGTCTTTTCAATAAAGTACAGTCCAAGCACAATAATCACAGTTCCAAGGCACACATGACCTGATTCTTCAGGCTTAAGTAGATCCTGTTCGTGACGCCAAGTCTGCAGCGCGCCCCCACACCGCCGCAGGGCCGAGGGGTACCCGGAGCCGGGCCTCTGGGTCTCAGTCTCGGGGTTGTCACGGTGGCTAGACCCGGTCCGTGGCCCTGTCTGTCAGTGGGGGACGTCCGGTGCAATAAGTGGTGTTGTAGCGGTGCAGGTCGCGGTAAATAATGAGGACACCAGTTTGCAGTCTCTTTACCTCTTTACTGAAGATGTTGGAGACCTCAGTCCAGAGCGCTGTTAACTGGGTTTTCAGAGACCGGCCGGTCCAACGACACATCAGGAGTTCTCCTCACAGGTGGGAATCAGTATCTACCTTCTAGCGCTGGGTGTTGTAGTTCTTCCCTGCTGAGCTCCCGGGATAGTCCTCACAACTGTTTCTTTCTGTCTCTACTGTTCTTTCTCCGTCCTCCAGGTGATATGGTAGGACGCACCCGTATGACGGGGTAGGCCTGGAGTTCTTCCGGGACTCTAGAGTCGCCCCTCTCCCACAGCTGCCTCCGTTGTCTGCTTAGGTGTTAAGTGAGACAGCCAACCTGTAATTAGCTGTCCTGCCGTGGTTTGCAATGTACTTAAAGTCTCTTACTTGCTCGGCGTTCCGGCCACCGATTGTTTGCGCCTCAGAAGGATGTTGCCTCGGTCTAACAGCAAGACCCCTTCTGGTATTTCTCCTTTTTCTGTATTCCCGTTGTTTACTGGTTAGTTCTGCTCTGAGGAGTCTGCCAGGATCCCATCCCTGACAGGTCCTCTCACTAGCTCTTCCCAGCTACTTCTCTCTGTCTTCCTGTCCAACCCCCAGTTTTACCAGAGTTGTGAGGAGTGGCCTACTAGATAGGACCACCCCCCCTGGTGGCCGGAGTGTGAAGTGTGGTGTGAGTGTACCTGATCAGAGAAACTCCCTAGTGCAATCAGACGCACCATAGCTCCCCGTAGTGGCGGAGCCACAGCACTGCAACAACCAGGACTCTGGGGTGCTGCATATATACAGGAGGAGTGGTACTGTGCAGTGTATATATACAGGAGGAGAGGTACTGTGCAGTGTATATATACAGGAGGAGTGGTACTGTGCAGTGTATATATACAGGAGGAGTGGTACTGTGCAGTGTATATATACAGGAGGAGTGGTACTGTGCAGTGTATATATACAGGAGGAGTGGTACTGTGCGGTGTATATATACAGGGGAGAGGTACTGTGCAGTGTATATATACAGGAGGAGTGGTACTGTGCAGTGTATATATACAGGAGGAGAGGTACTGTGCAGTGTATATATACAGGAGGAGTGGTACTGTGCAGTGTATATATACAGGGGGAGTGGTACTGTGCAGTGTGTATACTTCAGCATCTCAGCTGCAACCTGCAGCCACCCAGCTCACCCAGAACCCCAGAATACAGGGATATCATTGCACTCACTCAGGCGCCGGTAGGAGCTCCTCCAGAATCTGCAGTTTAGCAGTGCATCCAGGGGCCAAGAGCAGAGCAGGAGAACGTGCTCTCCGCCCACAAACAGTCACGCTGGCTGCTTTCTTAACCCCTATGGGCCTGCATGGCTGCACTGACCGAGTGAGAAGATGCTTGTGCTGTATCTATGACAGCGTGAGTGGGCCCCCCATCTCGCCAGGGCTCCGGCAATTGCCCGGGTGCGCCGGGTGCTGACGCTGGCCCTGCGTGAAATCTCAAACTTGCAGTCCTCATCAAATGGAGGAGCAGACGGCATAGCCACCTTATCTGGGGTGTCAACTTTCTTTAGCATAGATACATGAAAAACTGAATTAATTTTCCAGGACGAAGGAATGTCTAATCTCACGGCTGCCGAGCTGACAATCTGAAGCACTTTTAAGGGTCCTACAAATTTAGGCCTCAACTTTTTAGATGGGATCTTCAAATGCAGATTCCTAGAGGCCAACCAAACCATATCTCCAACAACAAACCTCGCCTCCCTTCTTCTCTTGTCAAAATATTCCTTAGACCTCCTATTAGCCTGTTTCAGATTATGGCGCACACTGGTCCAAACCCTTTCCAAATTTCCAGAAAAACTCTCCTCAGGCACCGCCGCCCCAATCCTAGCCGAAGAAGACGTATGATTATTGAGAGCAAACTCAGCTAATGGTAGATATTCCGACCACATCTCCTGATTGTCTGCTACAAAACATCTCAAAAACTGCTCAACGTCCTGGTTCTTCCTCACGGTCTGTCCACTGGACTCCGGATGATAACCCGACGAAAATGACAATTAAATTTTAAGTCTGTCACAAAAGGCACGCCAAAAGCGAGCCACAAACTGTGGTCCCCTATCGGAGATAATGTCCATAGGAACACCATGGAGTCTGACAATCTCTCTCACAAAGGCCCTGGCAAGTGTCTTAGCGCAGGGTAATTTATTGAACGGGACCAGATGACACATCTTATTA